>NC_141877.1:684410394-685660394 GCF_056163025.1 Triticum urartu
CAGCTAGATGATCAAGTTCCCCTTTTGTCGCAAAAAAAGCATTAATGCAATAATATGGTATGTGTCCATGACAGAGTTGTGAGTAGAAAAGAACTGAGAAAATGGCCGTCGCTAAACAAGCATAATGGCAAATCCACCTTCAAAACTGAAAGATGAAAAGGCAAAGTGCAACAAACTTACAGAATCAGATATGCAACAATCCCAAATTCTAGCACTGTGTCCCAAAAGTGTCAGTTTGGGTATAATGTCCACATCATCAATTTTGGCTGTTTGATTAGTAAGATCCTGTGGCCGACAACTTAACATCCACATGCGAGCACTGCCATAACAATGAAGCCAAGCACATGAGATCAATATTACAAAAGACTGCCATTTGAAACAATAAAGTTCCAGAAGCTAGATACATATACTTCAGCAAAGGAAATCTGACACAGATAATGCAGAGAAGTGAAAGGCAGAATGAACCTGACCTGCGATCATCAGAAACGGACATGAACTTTGATCCATCAGAGGACCAAGCTATTCGAAATATTGAACCTTCGTGTTCCTTCAGCCTTCCAATATGAACAGCCATGTATTTATTATCACTAAGATGAACATTTTCACTGTTATCTACACCAGTAGCACCCAACTCGTCCGAGCTTAATAACGAAGTACTCAGGGTTTCGGGTACCAATATCGAAATAAGAATCTGAAAACAGATATGATGGAGTTAATGAGTTATAGTAATGTTCATACATAAAAACAAAACACTGTGTGTCTCAAAATTTTGTTGCATTAGAAGATTACCTCGTTTAGAATGGTACCAGACGCCACGAGGAGGGATTGAACAAAGTCCCCCCACATTCTCATTGAATACAGAAGGCACTTCTCTGCATCCACAAAACACACCAGAAGCAAGTATATCAATACAAATTCTGGCGCAGAGAATATAGTTTCAAACTTTAGGGCAACTCATCGATTGTCGTCGAACCTGGAGAATTCACTCGGGTAACGAACACGCGGTCCGTCAAATCCCACAATGCCACTGAATTGTCGCCCAAACCGATGGCGAGCAGCCCGTCCACCTGCGCCGAGAACGAGCAAACTTGAATGGCAGAGGAAAACGAAGCTTTTATACCATGGATGCGGGCACCGGACAGCTCGACCGAGCGTGCATACCTCGAGGAAGCAAGCGTCGAGCACCCAGTGATCGAACCCGAGGAGCCTCTGCTCCAGCTCCAGCCGTACGCCGCCATCCTCGGCGTCGACGCGGAGCCTGAGGAGCTTCACCCTCCTCTCGCCGAAGACGGCGACGGTGCGCCCGTCGGCGGGGGGCTGGATGCCGTGGACGCGCACGCCGTCGAAGACCCGGAAGGAGGCGAGGAGCCTGGCGGCGTCCAGGTCGTAGACGAGCAGCTCCGAGCCGGTCCCTGCGGGAGCGCGCGGCGTAATAGGTGAGGTGAGCGTGCGGCGAGATGTAGTGGAGCGGGAGAGGGGATGGGGGGAAGGGAGGGGAAGTTACCGGCGAGGAGGAGGGGGCGCGGGGAGGAGGGGAGGAAGGAGAGCGCGGAGACGTCGCCGAGGTAGGAGCCCAGGCGCAGGCGGCGGTCGCCGGCGGCCATGGCGGAGGGGAGGAGTGGGAGCAGAGGGGAGTAGGGTTTTCTGGCGGTTTAAGCTTTTGGGCCGAAACGAGATTGGTTGGGCTCTCAGAGGCTGATCGGTTTCCGTCAACGGGCTGAAAAGGGAGTGGGCTGATTTCTGCCATGTGTTGCCTTCTTCCCCTCTCGTTAGGGTTTTCTCTAACCTCGGGCGACAGCGACACCGACACCGTAGGGACCTCTCCTCCCCGGCTGATCACCCCTTCCGGCGATCGTTGTGGCCCTCGGCTACCGCGGCGCTCGGGGCGGGTGACAACTCCTTGGGACCTACCGCTCGCGGAACCCTAACCTCGAGCAAGCGCATGATGAGTTCGACTGCATCTGGATCGAGCGCGGCGGCGTCCGATCTGGCAGCGATGATGGAGGAACTTGGTTTGAAAGAAGATGATCTGGTGGATGTTGTGGTGGATGACACCGAGCTGCCGAAGGAAGAAACACGTTGGATGGCCCTTGCCAAGGTTCACACAGAGAAATCATATAGCCAATACTGGTTTTATAGGAATATGAGAGTGGCCTGGGATCTAGCTCAAGAGGTAAAGATCAGACCACTAGAAGATAACCTGTACAAGATGCAATTCTCTTGCCTAGGTGACTAGGAGAGGGTCATGGGAGATGGACCATGGAATTTCAAGGGGAAAGCTGTAGTTCTTTCGGAGTATGATGGCTTCACAAAGCCGTCTTCTATAGAGCTCAACAAGCTGGATATCTGGATTCAGATTCATGACCTGCCTGATGGCTTCTTTTCCAAGGTCAAAGCTTTGTCGGCCATTGTGGGAGAATTTATATATGTTGAACCTAGATCGCCGGACTTTGAAGGTAACTTCGCGAGAGTCTGAGTCAGGATCGATGTCACTAAACCTCTGAAGAACGCCGTTTCATTGGTGATAAGGAAGAAAGATTCGATGGAGCGAGTTATCTTTAGAGTTAAATATGAAAGATTGCCGGATTGGTGTGCAGTATGCGGCATCTAGGCCACCAACACAAAGAGTGTGGTGACGGGGTTCATGCCCCAAAGACGCTGGTCTTTAAAGATATCAAGGCAACGTGGTTTAAAGGCCCTTGCAGTGGACCGGGCGAGAGCAGCAATTCTGGGAGGGGCCGTGGCAGAGGCCGTGCAGGAAGAGGAAGAGGTCGCTCGGCCAATAGTGCTGACTTCCACGACGAACAGTACCATGAGGAAAGGAAACAGCGAGATGAAGATACAGCCATGGCTGAAGTTGGCCGCAATAGGAAGAGAGGGGCTAATGACCAAAGGACCATAATCCCAACCGATTCAGTACTACAGACGAAGCAACTGTTTCTGCCATCACCTGCGGTCCCTCTTAGTCCACCTCTCAAGCAGGATCTGAAGAGATCCAAGTCAACCCTGTCTAACGAGCCAGCTCCGGTGAAGAGTACAGCTTTCACCACAATACTTGATGCGCATTTGGCGAACTCCGACTCGGGGTCGCGCCTAGCGCAATGAGTCTTCTTTGTTGGAACTGTCCGGAATTGGCAAAGCCGCGACAGTCAGGGAGCTTCGTGATCTAGCGAGGCAGTTTGCCCCCTCTATTGTTTGTATTCTTGAAACTCAGATAGAGGGAAAGAGGGTTGAGGGTATGGCAGATAGCATAGGCTATTACAAGAGCTTTGCAGTTACTAGTTCTGGTAGAAGTGGTGGTCTTGGAATTTTCTGGAACGATGAAATAAAAGTTGAAGTTATCGGTTATTCAAAGTATCATATTGATGTTCTTGTTGATGACTTAGTTGACTTGCAGGTAAGAATTACCTTTGTCTATGGTGAAGCTCAGGTACCAGAGAGATATAGAACATGGGACACCCTACGAGGCATTGCTGAGACTCAGAATAGACCATGGGCAGTTATGGGAGATTTTAATGAGGTTCTTCACACATATGAAAATGATGGTGTGGGACAAAGAAGCCAAGCCCAAATAGACGCGTGTAGGGATGCAGTTGATACATGTGCTCTATCAGACATTGGTTACTCTGGCTCCAGTTGGACTTTTGAAAAAAAGGTAGCAGGAGGCAGCTACACCCGGGTTAGGCTAGACAGGTGCTTGGTAAATCCAGAATGGGCACTGGCCCTTGCATCATCAGAGTTATCACACAAGAGCGCGGCGAGTTCTGATCATCTTCCCATACTACTTCAGCTACGTGAGAGGCATGCATGCATAGCGGGCCCCAGGCCCTTTAAATATGAAATGATGTGGGAAAGGGACGAAACACTGTTCAACACTGTGCTAGATAGTTGGAGTTTGCAGGAGGGAGAAACGGTTGATGGCCTGCATGCAAAGTTAGGAGGCTTGGCGGGAGATTTGTCGGCGTGGGACCGCAATCATTTTGGATCAGTGCGTATGGAGATTCGCCAACTGCAACGCCAGCTTGAGATCATGCGCTCCGCGCCAGGGCGGTCGGGCCCGACAAACACTGAAACCTAGATAGCGGAAAGGTTGGTCGAACTGTTCCACAGAGAGGAGTTGCTTTGGCGCCAGCGGGCTCGGCTGGATTGGCTAACTCATGGTAACAAAAACACCTATTTTTTTCACTTGCGAGCTAGTAGACGCCGCCGGAAGAACCAGATAAAAGCGCTGCAGCGACCGGACGAGCAGCTGACCGAGGACAGGGAGGAGATGGAGGAGCTGACCACCGTTTTTTACAAAAACTTATATACGTCCGAGGGGGTCGAGGGCATGGAGAGGGTCCTGGATTCAGTGCCCACCAAAGTAACGCAGAAGATGAACGATCTTCTGAATGCTCCTTACACGCAAGAGGAAGTAAAACAGGCGCTCTTTCAGATGTTTCCAACAAAATCCCCCGGTCCGGATGGATTCCCTGCCCACTTCTTTCAACGTCATTGGGATGTTTGTGGTGCGGATGTAACGAAAGTGGTACTCAAAATTGTGGATGGGACAGAGTCAGCAGCATGCATTAACAACACTGTACTGGTTCTCATCCCTAAGGTAAAAAACCCCATGCTTCTTGCTTAGTTTCGGCCCATAAGTTTATGCAATGTGCTCTATAAGATTGCGTCCAAGGTAATCTCCAATAGACTAAAACAAATATTGCCAGATATAATATCAGCAGAACAGTCAGCTTTTGTTCTGGGGAGATTGCTTACAGATAATATAATAACGGCATATGAGTGTTTGCATTTTATGAAGAGGAACAAGGCAAAGAAAAATCATTCTTGTGCTCTGAAATTGGATATGATGAAGGCGTATGACAGAGTTGAATGGGCTTATCTCCAAGCCATCATGCTCAAACTGGGGTTTAACAGAAGGTGGGTGGATATTGTAATGGGCATGGTTACCTCTGTAAAATTCTCAGTCATGTTCAATGGAAAGAAACTTGAGGAGTTCAATCCATCACATGGAATCCGACAAGGTGACCCAATATCACTGTACTTGTTCTTGCTAGCAGCAGAGGGCCTTTCTTGCCTTTTAAAGAAACAAAGTGAGTCATCAAACTTGGGTGGGATTCAGGTGGCGCCCCAGGCACCACCAGTCAACCATCTTCTATTCGCAGATGACAGCCTGCTGTTCTTCAAGGCCAATAGTGCGGGTGCTACAGAGGTTAACCAGTTGTTAGAGATCTATAGTCAAGCTTCAGGTCAGCGAATCAACTACAACAAATCCTCAATATTTTTTAGTAAAGGCGTAGGTCATTCGCAATGAAATAAAAGGTATGCTCAATGTTCCCAATGAAACCTTGAACGAGAAGTATTTGGGCATGCCATCTGACATAGGGAGTTTGAAAAACGGGGCCTTCAAATATTTAAAGGACAGGTTGTGGAGCAAAATTCAAGGATGGATAGAGAGAACTTTGTCAGCGGCAGGGAAGGAGGTACTTGTCAAATCTGTTGCCCAGGCAGTGCCAGTATTCTCCATGTCTTGTTTTAAACTACCTAGGGGGATTATGTGAGCACCTCAATATGCTAATAAGGAAATTTTGGTGGGGGAGCACAAATGGCCAACGGAAACCTCACTGGGTCTCATGGGAAGCAATGACACAACCAAAGAGTATGGGAGGTCTGGGGTTTAAAGATTTTGAGCTTTTCAACCTTGCCATGCTAGCTAGGCAGGCATGGAGAATTTTGCAAGTTCCGAGTCTAGTGGGTTGGGCACTCCCCAGGTAGGTGCTAGGAAGAAAATCACAACATAAGATTCTCACGAGGAGACCGATCGATGCTCAAACATGAATAAGCAACCAAGTGTTTGATTTGCGGTACGGGAAATGCACATGGCTAATGGGCGTGGGTTTTGGCTGAGGATGATCAGTTACTAAGAAGACCGTCTTCACAAATTTTCACCTCAAAAGGAGGAGCCTAGGTGGTACTTGCTTTACAAAGTACTACACTGGACATAAATACAAATGTTGAAGCTGGGCTCAAAATAATGAATGGATTGAGCTGGCATTTTGTGGAGGATGGTTATTTGGGCATAGGAAAGCACTGTAGAAAATGGATACCATTTGGACATGCCAAAGTGGTACTTCCTTCACAAAGTGCTGCTCCGAACAGAATAGAAAAATGAATATTTTCGAATTATTTTTGAACTAGTCAAGGAATGTTTTTGACATATTTGATGAAGATATGATCCAAAACATTTATGAGAATTTTTTGGGAATTTTTGGAATAACAAAAATATAGGTTGCTTCACAACCTAGGGCAAAAACTGCCACATGGACATGACACATAGGCAAAACTGATGAAATGGTGCCTAGTCATCACAACCCACCACAATCTACAAGGCTATGGCCATCTATATTGGTCATTAACAACTAGAAATAAGGCAGCGGACTAGCACTATTTGCTTTGTGACCATTTCGTGTAAGGAAATTACGACCTTTCTGACCAAAATGGTCGCAATGGTTTAGGGTTTGGAGCCCCCGAACAGCTTTTGACCAATTGGTCTGAAATGGTCATAGATCTATGACCAATTCTTCCAGGGTCATTGACAGAAGGTCACTAGTTGACATATTTCTTGTAGTGTCTCTCAGTGCGAGAATTCTGAAGAGCGTATATTTCCCACATACATCTATACTGGAGGCAACACTTGGGAACCATCCAAGTCAGATATGGAGGGCCATAGTGGAGGGCCGGGATATTTTGAAATTGGGATTGATCAAGTGGATAGGCAATGGGGAGAGTACTAGCATCTGGAACGAAAATTGGATTCCCCGGTCAGAGATGATGAGACCATACGGGTGTCGCATAAATAACCCTCCCAGCACAGTATCTGAACTAATCAATGCAACTAATGCTTCATGGAAGAGATCCGTGGTGGAAGCAACTTTCTTGCCTTTTGACACAAAAATTATCATGGGTATTCCGCTATGTACGGCTCCTATGCAGGACTTTTGGAGCTGGACACACAAGAGATCATGACAGTTCACAGTCCGATTGGCTTATAACATGCTGGTATCTACGAAGCAGCGGCGAGAAGCGTGGCTAGATGGCTCGGCATCATCATCCAGCAACCAATTCGATGAAGCTTCTTGGAAGACTCTCTGGAAAACTGCAGTCCCAGCTAAAGTACGCATATTTCTGTGGCGGTTGTCCAAACAATCATTACCGTCGGAGGATGTGAGGGCGCATCGGCATATGTCAACGACTAGCAATTGCGGTCTCTGTGGAGCTCCTGACTCATGGCGCCATTCCCTCCTCGAGTGCACGGTCTCCAGATGCATATGGGCGTTAGTAGATGAGGAGTTGGGCTGCAGTTTAGTCGCATCAACAGAGATGAGGGCGAAGAGCTGGCTCTTTGGACTAATGGATTCGATAACACACGAGAAGTTCACGTTGTTGTCTGTAACTCTGTGGGCGATCTGGACCTCGAGGAGAAAAGCGATCCATGAATCCATATTCCAAACACCAAGGGCGACAAAGGAGTTCATAACTCGTTTCATTGCTGATTTGGGCATGCTCTCATCCCGTGGAAAGATCAGCGCAGGCCCAGCGACTGTTGGTACCGCCTCTACTTCGAGGCCGAAAGCACCCCCGGCCAGCTATGCTAAGATACACGTTGATGCGGCAGTCAAATTTCAGAGAGCAGGTACAGCGGCAGCGATATGCAGAGATAGCCAAGGTGTCTTTCTGGGAAGTTCAGCACTTGTCATTGCCGGAGTTTGCGATCCAGCAACACTAGAGGCTATAGCATGTCGAGAAGCCATCGCTCTAGCAGAGGATCTTAATGTGCAACGATTTGTGGTGGCTTCGGACTGCAAACAAGTCATTGGCGATATTGCTATGGATAGCGGGGGCACTTACGGAGCTATAATTAGAGAAATAAAACTGAGATCTTCACCACTTTTGTGTAAATTTACTTTTGAGGGTCGAGCTCAAAATGTCGAAGCTCACAAGTTAGCTAAGTTTTCTTTATCATTACTTCCTAGGCGTCATGTGTGGCTTGGCCAGCCTCATGACCAACGAAGTATCCCACAATCTGTGGAATTTGAGTAATAAAGTTGGCTTTTCCCCTAAAAAAGTAATAAATTAGATAGATGCCACTTGAATTCTGGCGATTCCTAGAGATGCAACTGCAATTTTTAAACTCGAAAGGGCGTGCCAACTAAGCACCATGGACATACCCTCTTGGGGAATGGGCGCAACACACGGGTGTTCCGTCACAAGTCCGCGTCTCCACCATTGCTTCTCGCTAGCATAAGGGTGTGCCAAAAAACTTGGGAAAGTCATATTGTGAGAATGATTGTTTTGTTGTAACAATGCAATCTATCTATAAAACTCTTTATCTCTCTCTTAATTAATGGATGAGGCAAATATTTTGTCTCCGTAACAGAAAAAAAAATATATGCATGGTTGCCTTGAACTATAGATCCATGCCTCCGAAATTGTTAAGGGCTCCTGAACACTGCCGAGTGCCAATCTAAATTATAGTTTGAACAAGTAGTATAAGATAATAGGTTAGATAAAGGTGAAACTTATTTTGCACAAGAACAAGCACGTACCGTATCGATAAATCCAACATTCGACCTCCCTCCTATTGCTACTAGCGATCGATAAATCCTCCCACCCACGTCGCCCCATTTGTTTTGTTTTTTTTCGAGTTAACCAGCGGTAAGTAAACGAGGAAACCAGCTCGAAACAAGAAGGAAAACTGTGGTCACACACGTCGCCCGTCCCAACCCCTCGCCCCCGATCTCGTCACCGCCCTTGTGCTCGCCTACGCGGAACCCACACATGATCCTCTGCGGGTGCCTAATTAAGGGTCTAGAGGATTGGGATGGGGCCTTCCGCTTGCCGTGGAAGAAAGAGAGAGAGAGAGAGAGAGAGAGAGAGAGAGAGAGAGAGAGAGACACAGAGAGAGAGAGATACGGGAGATGCAGGAGTGCAGCGGCGGTTCTAGCCGATCTCGATCTTTCCCCTCGCTCCCGATCCATTCTCCTCGACTCCTCCAATCACTCTCCTCGAACAGCTGGGTGGGCTGGACTGGAGTAGTCATGCAGCGCGTGGCCGGAGACAAAGGAGAGGCGAATGGAATAGGTGTCAAATAGGAGAAGTGGCTCTCCAGTTCCAACGCAGTGTGAACGCGGTGGAGACGTACATGAGGCGGGAACGCACGCGGGTCCTTGGGGGAGCAGTGGCGTCAGAGGCGAGATCTCCCTCTTGAGCCGCCGTGGGAGGCGGCGGGATGGGAACAGGGATGCAAGCAACAAAACTCTCTGTCTGGGCTAAGAGGGTGTTTGTTTCCAGGGACTTATTGCCTTAGGGACTTAAAAAAGTCCCTATAAGTCCCATCTAAACCAAACAAGAGGGACTTATAGGGACTTAAAGTGGGCATTTGGGACTTATAAAATAAGACTCTCAAGGAGGAACTTATAGGGACTTATAGTTGTAATATGGTCTTATAGGGACTTATAAGTTCCAGGAACCAAACAGGTAGGGACTTTTTAGGGACTTGAGACTTATAAGTTGGGACTAAAAAAAGTCCTAGGACTTATGAACCAAACAGGGCCTAAGTGAACGGTGAGAGAGAGGACCGTCCCACGGCCCAAGTAACGAGATGGATCATGCAGGCCGGCCAAAGCCAAGCTCATTGCTACTCTGCCCGATATTATCTGTATCCCTATGTGTTTGAACTTTCAATAAAGGATACTTTTCTGCTCAAAAAAAAAGTTCAGACTTCATAGCAACGTCCAGGCAAGCGCTTGTTTCCTCTCTTCATCAAACTTGTTCTTCCATGAGAATGGTGCTATGATGACGATTACGTGATTTCTTCGCCGTGGGTTCTTCAGGTGGAGGAGCAGAAACAAGTTGGACGTGCTCTCCCAATGCGGTGTTGGTCAGCAGTGGCCGCACTGTATGACTCTTCTCTCATCTCACTTCTTTTAATTTTTGAACAAGATCGTTGCTTCTATTCTGTTTTGTGACACTGCTCTGCGAACGACATCATATCATGACGCAGTGCGTGCGTCCTTGTGTCCGAGGAGGATGAGGAGGCTTCATACTTGGACCGTGGGAAGTGTGTAAAAAACCTCCACTCCATATGCTCTGCTCTTTACAAACTTTGATATGGTCGAGCAATTTTACTTCTACTGTTTCTGATGAAGTGTACGTGTGGCTCTTCATTTCCCATCAGGTACTGTGTGTCTGCTTTGATCCCCTGGATGGCTCCTCCAACATCGACTGCGGCATGCCCATCGGAATGGTATATATGCGCACAAGTAATTTCACCACTAAAAAGGTTGAACGGAACACACAAATTAATAACAAGATGGAGTCACTATCTGACTTGATTTGATTGTTGGGCACATGGATAAAACAGGATAGTCACATCAGGAGAGGCGATTTCAAAAGGAGCATGAACCGCTGCATGCCAGGGCAGTGAATGTGTACTAGATCGGCAACGCGCCATGGCGCGAGGGTGCCAGTCCAACCGATATGTCCAAACGATGAAAGATCAAACCGCATGATGCATTAGGAAAGGCAAGTTTAGCACATGTAACAGAACAACAACCTGCAGAGGCGCGGCAAAACACATGATGCATTAGTGAGGGGGCTGTCAGTGAGAGACGTGGATAGACAAAATATTGATTGCCTTATGACTGTGCGGTGAACTAATCATGCAAATTGTATTATTGAACGTATCAAACAGTAAATTGACTTTGTGCACGAAACACATATCAAACAATATAAACAATGCAGATATGCTATCACAACGGGCGAACAAACATCTAATATAAGAGAACAACGTAATCGAAGCAGGGCCAAGCAAGACAGAAATTAGTGCATATTTGATAGACCGGGTCATTTATTATTGGGACTGTAGAGTATTTAGATGATTGCTAATAATAGTATGTCGCTGCAGAAGGACATCAGGGTCAATCAGAGTGGCAGGGCCATCAACACCAACAGGCACTGCAGGCCAAGCCAACGTCACAGCTAAAAAGCTAAAAAAACTGCAGAGCGAGCAAGCTACCTGTAAATCGATATACACTCATAATTATAGTCCAACATCACAAGCCCATACAAACTCTGTAAAAGCAAATAGCTTGGAAAGCGGCCTTCTCGTAAAGTGAGCAAGAATCTACACCGTCTTGAGCCCAAAAAACCTCCTCATACTCAGCGCTTTCAGGCACATCAAGTTCGAGTTCGACTCCTCCGAGCATAGGAACCACAGCAAACACCCTGCCACCCACAAAATATAACCCATAATAAGCCCACTCACTGAACTGAGCAAATGCTTTGAGAGAACGACAACATTGCATGATCTTTTTAACCGAACTAAGCACCGGACAGTTCATCGGGATAAAACTTTAGAATTTGAAAGATGTCGTCATGGCTGCAGATATATAGGATATTTGCAATGTGATTATATTACAGTCAATATTTAATTAGATCATTTGTCTCTTAACCTATTTCAGGTTACCTTCTTGCAATTAGAAATTGCCACTGCAGCCCCAACTATTGTGGCAGGACAGGGAAGATGAGGAGAAAGAGAAAGAGAGAGGTCAGCAATGTTGCTCACATCTGTTTTGTTTTATGGGCATACTCAGGTACATGTGGTGCATACACAAACAAACAAAGGTAAAACCTTCAGCTAGACACACTTACATACACAAACAAACTACGGAATCCATCAATCTTGTCCCTCTAATTAATAATCAAAGAAGCACAAGGCTAATTGGGGGTACCGACCATGGGGCTCGAAGGGGTTCTCTTCAAGATGCACACAGGAGGTGACGTCGTGGTCCTCGTACAGCAGAGGTAGGCGATCTCGGGTCTGGCCGCTTTGGCGCCATCCATGTCCAGCTCCTTCTTCCCCATCCATCCATGTCCAGCTCCTCCTCCTACACCGCAATAAAAGAAAATCTAAAGTAAGAATATAATAAATAATTTCCGGCAGTATGTGGTTTTCTCCATGAAAAAAAAGAAATATACAAAACCACATCTATACAATTATACTCCACACGAGGAAAATGAAATATACAGAACCACATATGTACACATGCTGTCGTACTAATGAACAAACACTTCCATATATACATCAGGGGTTTGCATATGTTACAATCAGCCATCTAAAACAGTCTGAACATGAACCTAACTTCTATTGGATAATTCAATGTTGTGTTGCATATACAATAGCTAGCAGCTACTATACTTCAACTAATAACCAGACCTACAGTTGTCTGCTCTTTGATATCATTTAGGGGAGTATGCATGAATCTTGCTTTGATTATCGTTAGAGAGAGAGAGAGAGAGAGAGAGAGAGAGAGAGAGAGAGAGAGAGAGAGAGAGAGAGAGAGAGATTAGTCCCAAAAGGCCTTGCTCAGGCAACCAGCAAGGCATCATTTTGTGTTTCCCCTAGATACCATGAAGCACAAGCAACTAATCGTAGAAGTAGACACAAACTCGGTTCCTAGGCTTGAAATGCAGGGCTAGCAACTGCTCACCTGAGCTCGAAGTATTCTGTCGTTGGGTCATGGACGGTAACGCGGTTTGTTGTGAGTCTTCTACTTACCCATGGCTGAAGCAAACTTCAAGATCAAAGTGAACATGTGTGAGAACCCATGTATGATAGGGGTGTGAAAGGAAATATGCGTAAAACATGGCTGAAGCAAACTGCAAGATAAAAGTGAACATGTGTGCGACATAATTTCTAGTCCAGAGGTAAGTTGGAAAATATCATATGTCATGATTCTTTTTAACTCAACTGAATCTCCAAGATCATGCCAATGATATAAGAAAGAAGTCATTGGATACATAGTAAAACAGAGAGACTTTGAGCTTAAATTAGTTGAGCAAACACATTTTGCGCTAAAGGCTTGTTTCCTATTTCAGTTCATACAAACTCTTTTCCTATCCAATATTGATCATCCAATTAACAGTATTAATGTTGCAATTGATAGTTACGAATGTGGCAAGAATATATACACTAAGTAAACTGAAAGGAACTCAAGCTTTATATTTTGACCAACTGGTCTGCACTAATCGTAATCTCTTGTTAATTCATATATCCAAATGGAACCATCTTGAAAGTAAAATCTCAACGACAAACCTACATAATCACTAAATTCATACACATCAGGAAAAAAAATACCACAGATGGTAGAGCATTATTCAAGTTCATAGTTGATTGTCAAATAGCATGGACATTACTTAATATTCTCATGAGTTTATTTTAGTAAGAATATACATAATAATAGAGATTCTACCTCGGCAATTAAACGATAAGTTTCTCAGCAGTAGAGAAGTTTCAACCAATGTGAAGGAAGAAAATAGAGCAAAGCACTCACTACATGAAAAACACATACAACTTTTTACCTTCAGAAGTTGCCTCGTTGGTTGTATCCTTAAAGCAGTGGAAAATAATAAATCTTTGGTGCAATCAAATTGCCGCATTGGTTGTATCCTTAAAGCAGTGGAAAATAGTAAATCTTTGGTGCAATCAAATGACCAAATAGAAAAGGCCTACACGAAATAACATTGTATTAGAAATAAATATGATCCATGTGGTACCAGCAATTTGTAGGCATTAAGAATAAATATCCTATCTTGCCTAAAAATACAATAATTGCAGGTTACCTATTAATGCTGCCCTTCAATTATTCACATACATCATTTAAGCCCTTCTTCTCGGAATATGGAACTCTGTATCCAGCCAAAGGAGATACAAATGCATCAATGATTTGATGTTCATCACACAAAGGCCAAGTTGAACAGAGCATCTTCATAGTATGGCTAAGCAAACCCAAAGGGCGAGAATCCGCTAACTCAAGGGACTTTGAAGGACTGGCAAGAGAAATGGTTCTGAAAATAGAAGCCAGAGTGAGTGCATCATCAAAGGAGAAGCAACGTGCACATGTACACATAATATACCACATAAAAATCAGGAGCGCAAAAACATGTCCGAGCTCGCTGTGGGAACATGCACGTACAGAACATTTATATACATATAATATCACAACAAAAATTAGTTACTTCGCCTTATCGATGTCCGCACAACACAGAGACCAATTACCTAACCAGCAGGCATAGCAAATTCTCAATCAATGGATTCTGCAAACAAAAAATATGAGAACCAGTCTCCATGATCTGCCTGAATCAATGAATTGACCCGAACCAGGATTAAGAAACCATGTACAAAAATTGAGTGCAGTAACAGGTTTCAGGGTTGGGATTTTACACCTTTGATAACAGTGCAACTTTAGATAATAGTAGCTATTAAGTTATCTGTGTAACTGACTACCAGCAGCCTACATCAAGACAAATCATAATTGGCACACTTAACCCACTGCCCTGAACCGTTTCTAAGGAGCCTGATGTACTCTACTTCCGATCCTGAAGTAAGAAGTCATGACAGATTTGGCACTACTATCAGCAACCAATCACACTACTCTCCCCTGGATTAGGAATTTTGAAGGCGAGGAAGGAAGGAGGGAGGATGGGGGGATTAGCTCACGTTGGTATAGAGCGCCACCCCTCTTGCACCAGTGGCCTTCTCCCAGACGACGACGCAGGCGCACCTCCCGACGTCCAGCTGCAGCAGGCAGCACAACAGCTCCCTGTTGGGCAGGGTGGCCCAGGACGCGACCGGTGCCGCCTCATTGTCGAAGAGGTACCACGTAGAGGTGGCGGCGGCGGCAAGGGCTCCCTCCCCCTCGGCACCACGAACACGTGCAGACCCGCCGCCGTCGCGGTCGCCACAACACCTGTAGAGTTGAAAGCAGAGAATCAAACATGTATAATCCACGCTAGTAAGCAGTCAGTCGTACAATTCAAAGCAGATTATGAAACACATATAAACAAATCATCCATTTCAAAGGAAATAACACATCATGACTCCTAAAAAGATGAAAAGAGTGTTGGCTGCAGGGCATGCAGTGCATCGAGTAGACGGCGAAGAAGAGCACCTGAGATGGACACCCACGAGGTAGGCCGGCCAATCCGAAGGAACAACAGCCACGCACCCGGCACCACCCTGTGCAATCGAAAATAAATCCATGAAAATATTTATCGACCATTTGTGACTCATCAGTAGTATAGCAGCACGATAACCTTTTACAACATATCTAACTCTAAGCAACCCCAAGTTCTCAGGTTTGATATAATTTTAGACAAACAACCAACTGATTTCTTTTGAAGTTCAATTAACATCTCGGCAGAGAACACACTGTTAACGTTCCCATGTCGTGAACCTAACCAGTAACCATTGCAAATTCTCAATCGAAGGATTCCTCAAACATAAATATGAGAACCAGCTAGGGTTCTGAACCAATCGGGCACCCTCCTCACCCATACGTGAATCCCAACCATCCCATATTTAATTTCATATTAATAACTATATAAGTAAGAGCCAAACCCCCCACTAACTTCCATGGCCTACAGGAAAAGCAAATGGAATAGGTCGTATAATCACCTCTGGACCATGCCAAACATATCTGAATAACTTCATATGAATAACTATATGAGTAAGAGCCAAAAAATTGACTGGTTTCAGCCGATGCCCGATTGACCAGCCTTTGTCAGACATAGCAAATCATTGCATTAATTTTGTTAAAAGGAACATGGTGAGCTTGTAAGACAAACTGAATTTAAACTTTTAAAGGGCATGAGTATTCAATGAAAACACTATACAATTTTGAAAAGGCAGTGGGTACTCCTTTAAAGAAATTAAGATGGATCTGAAAGCACTTCAACAAAGTTATCAGAGTCTCAGTTTTCTTATTTTAGAATGCACTATTCCTTGATGCTGGAAACTAAATAAAGCTAGGCAATAGAAGAGCAAGAGGAGCTTACCAGCAATAGTTCATTCATAAAACTATTCTGATATGACCGAAGTCAAAACTAAATTACTATTGTCAATCGTGTACTATATGCACCACATAGACACCCTGAGGATGTACACACAGGTGCGACAGATTGGTACTATAACAAGGTGAGGAAGAATCATGCTTACCAAGTCCACGGCAGCCTGCAGCATAACATGATAACCCCACTCTCCATTCCTAGTTTGTTCAGTAATAAGCATACAAAAGTTAGAAGAGTTCATCCTTCCACTCTAATTAATAAATATTTACTGATAAATAAATAGTAGAAAAGGAGCAGGCACTGACATTGGCATCTTCTTAAGACATTCTCTGTAATCCATAGGGACATATCCAGTATATATCTCATGATGAGCCAATGAGATCCAAGCTGTGAATAAAAATACATTAATGTGAGAACAAAGGATCTGACAAGGTTTCTTTTTCATCTTCTCCAGTAACAACATTAAAAAGAGATAGAACCAGTTCTGTTGATGTATATATCTAGCAATTAAAATCATTTTTATAGTTACTGTAAGAAGGAACCAAATTTGGAAAGAGGTTAGTACTTGCAGAGTAAGTTTTGTACTGGATACCAAACATGCCATTCTCAAAAAGTAAACAGAAAATCGAATCCCATAGGCCTGACAACCGCCATCTCCGTTGAATTTGATCTCAACCAAGCCGTACAGCACCAACCTAAGTAAGAGATTATATTAGAATAAAATGGCAAACATTCAGAAAAACCTACCATATAGACAGAAAATTATGTGCAGAATTATGGGACAAATAATACTCACTGATGCTTAAAACAACTATATATCCACTCACATGATTAGCACTTGAGTATAGTATCATAGAAGTTAATATGATGTTCTGTACAATATCATAAAAAAAGAGACCCACACAACCTTTTGCATGGATGTGCTTACACAAGATAATGTGAAACGAAGGCATGTGAGAAAACCAAAGTCAGGACTCTAGACATGACTGGATCCTGAGCAGTATCAACACACCACATAGCATACATAATCAGTCTATGAATTTCCCATGCACAAAACTGCCCAAGCAGAGCACACAACAGCTATAGGGCATAGACACACAGCAGAGAAACATCAGTATACAACAACATAAAATTGTTCTAAAATTAAACCCCCACTTCCCCTAAACCATAATACAAAATCTTAATGGCTTCAGTGGCCTCCCATACCACTCTGACGGAGCAGGAAACACAACCAGGATGGGAGTAGACAGCGCACCTGAGTGACGTCCACCGCTTCGACATCATCCACGTACTCCTCTGGGATCTGGACGGCGCCGGGTGCCGCGACCTTGGGAGAGGAGGCCGTAGGAAGGGGTCGGCGTACTTGGTCAGCGCATCGAGCAGCTCCAGCACGGCGCCGAGGAGTGGAAAACACCCTTAAATCATAACATGCCTCTTATATCATTTTCGAGATCGATTTCCCCCCTAATATATCTGTGAAAGTGAGCATCATATGTGCAATGAGAAGAGCTGGAGTTGCGATTGTGGAAAATAAAACAATTTTTGTGGCACCACAAAAATTCAGTGATCTGACCTCTCCGACATCGAATGCGGGCATGCGGCACTCATCAGATGTTTGATTTACTCCCTAACGGCCCCTTGCCTCCTCCACGGTGCTCGGCAGAGCGAGCAAATATGGCACTGTAGATTTTCAAGTTACCATGGCCATGAGAAAGAGACATACATATGTGGTTGAATAATACAAAATAACAAACAACATTGCCATTGGGACTGAGCCGACGTACTGCTGCTACTCCTCACCATGATACGCACAAGGCAGTCAGCCCTGGCATGCACACTAATAAAAGGAAAAGAAACAGTAACATCATTGCCCCCCCATTTATAAGTTGCTTCCTCTAAATTCCTATCTATCAGCTGACAATAACCTGAAAGAATACCAGGCACATGAACCTTACATGTAAGCACAAAACACGAGCATGCAACAATTTTTTAAGATGAAGGGTGAAAACAGATGTGCATCAATTACCAGGTCATTTAAGTTAAAATAACCATTAGCCAAACAATGAAGTTCACTATATGGAAACCATTTAACTGATATATCACATCTGTGTATGCAGTTGCATGGCACTAACAAAACTTCCAGGACTATAAGAAAAGATCTGGCTATTTTAATTACCTCCATGGTTATTGAACAAGAGCAAGATTGACTTGATTTGCACACAAGCACTTCCAGTTGCGCAGGGGAATGAGAGGAGAGGAGAGGAGGGCACACCTCGGTCGGGTCCTTGTCAGGAGCGGTGGTCGGAGAAGCTGCAGGAGGCCGAGGCACCGGATCGACGACCAACAGTCCACCGGCCATGACGGTCCTCGTCGGCATCGGCGAGGGAGTAGGGGAGGAGGAGGCCGACCGCCCACGCCGCGTCCCATACGCCACCGCCTTTGCCTCGCCTCGCCATTCCTCCTTCCCTCCCGTGGGAGACGGAGCCGGGGCCGGGTATTAGGGTTTGGGAGGCGCCAGATGAGGGGTGGAAGGAGGAGGCCGTGAGGGGAGGAAGCCGGGCGGCGGCGGGGCAGGGAGGGGAGAGGAGGCGGCGGCGAGGCGGGAGGAGCAGGGCGCAGGGGAGGAGAGGAGGCGGGGGCGAGGAGGGAGCAGCGGGGCGCGGGGGAGGAGAGAAGGCGGCGGCGAGGCGGGATGAGCGGGCGCGGGGGAGGAGAGGAGGCGGCGACGAGTGCGGGGGGAGGAGACGGCTAGGTCACCCACGGCAGCGCCCCCTTTTTATACCCCTGTACGCAGAATGACCAAAATACCCCGGTGGGGGCACATTATTTACATTTTGCTGCCATTACTATTCATTCCAGCAGTGTTTCATCCAGATCCGACGGCCCAGATCCTCCCACCTCTCGATCCAACGGCCCAAAACTCATCAAGCAGCCAGATCCAACGGCCAGGAATGCCAAATCGCTGAGGAGCTGGGAGAGGAGCTTATCTCTGGATTCCTGATGGGTGTTGTTGTGTTATTCTGAATTTAGGGGTTATTATTTTCATATGACTGTGTGTCTTGTGTCGGATTCAGTCCGTCATTGAATAATCAGATGACAATGGAGGTGCTCGAGTCAAGGCAGACGTACTCAAATTTGATCACTTTGTTGTAGAATCATGGTGCTAATTAAATAATCTCTTGACTGATTTTGAATCTTTGCCAATATTTCAATATCTTTTTTTATCACAAGGTCTAAAAGGTATCATTCAAAATGTGCAGATAATCATTAAGTGTCAAACCCATGTCCCCTCTGTCATCTTCTAGATGAACTGCGTTATAGAAAGTGGAAAATTGTTGCTTGTTATGTTGATATGCAGACTACCAAATTGGGAATTTTTCGATGATGATGAAACTACATTGTAAAAAGTGAATCATATTAGGAATGTCTCCCAACCCTCAAATTGTTGCTTGTTATATTGATCTGCAGACTACCAAATTCGAAAATTTTCAATCATGATATGATTCTGAGAATAGATGTATTTTGTACGTGCAGGTTAATTTGATGCATGATTTCAGCTGCATGTAGGTTTCGGTTTGTGTCCAAGACAAGTATTACTTTCTTTTTCAAATGGTTCCTGCTGCGGGCATGACAAGTGCATGTTGCCTGCACATTAAATTTATAACTCTTTTTCCTAAATAATGTATCATATTTTGATTCCTGTCAAAATGACCATTGCTATTTGCTTTCTAGACATCTTGTATGTTGCTTATGCTGATAATAATTTTATTTTTCTTGGGACTTGATTATGCTCTCGAAGGGTACATTAAGAGCATGTAAACTTCTATGATAATCAAAGTGCCACATAGACTAATTTATTCTGGTAGTGTACTGCCTTTTGTGCATCATCAGAGCTATTCCACAAATTTGCCCCCACTTATATACCTTTTTACACTTTTATATGGGTAGCTTCTTTTAATTTTTTTAAGACATTGATTTTTGCCATTTAAGTCTTCATGTGTGCAGAATTACTTTTGCGGTGAGCTGGCATCTGGTGAGCATGACGAGTACTTCCTGAAGGTTGATGTCCGCTCCCGTTGCGTCACTAATAAAGGCCCCATTTGCGTGGGAAGCTGATTTTTTTTTGTTAGACTGGCAATGAGACGCTTGGATAGGAGAAAAGAAACCGGATGCACACACACATTTACATATTTCATGTGATGGTAGTATGTCGTCATAGTTTTCTAATTTTGTTGATCCGTGGCAACGCACGCGCATTTAGCTAGTTAGAATATAGTCGCTTGATGTGTGTTATGGTCGCTCTTTTCTATCTAGTACATCCACCGAATCGCTATAGTTGCCTATCGAAACGGACACATGGTTCATCTTCATGACCACACATTTCTCCTCTCATACCTGCCTACCTCTCTGTATCAACAGCAGTCACGTAAGTACATGGCAGCTCACACCTGGTCTGGGCAAAGGAAGCATGGGTTGGGGCCATCAGATCTTGGCCCTTGGCGACCTCCTCTTCTCGTCAGTCGAAGGTACAAGAATAAGAGCATCTCTAGCCGCGCCCCTAACAAGCCCCCCAGAAACGACTTTTTTCGCACCGGCGCCGAAAAAAAACCCCAGTCGCGTCCAGGACGCCGAAATCTGCCGGCTCGGCCCGTTTTTGGGCCCGGCGATCCCAAGCCGAACCTAGCGCACTGGGGACACTCGGGGGCTCCGGCGGAAGGGAAAAATACGCCCGGGCCACACTATCAGGCGAAAAATCAAGACAAACGTCCAGATCCGCCCTCCTCCCCCCGGGTCCTCCCGCCACCTTACCGTTCCCGGCGGCGACCACCGCCCTCCACCGCTATCTAGGCCATTCCCCCGCCGGAAAAGAAAAATGGGTTCTCCGCGGCAACCTTTCCACCACCTCCTGGGCGAGTTTTCCGCCGCTCCGGCCGCACAGGGCGGGATACCGGTGCGCCCACCACGCCCGCTAGGTGTTCGGCGGTTTGTCTGCTCAGCGATGGACTCCAACGACAAGGAACGCTCGCGGCACTGCTGGAGGAGGAAGCCGATGCCTCCGTCCAGGACGAAGAGCATCTCATGGTCCTCGCCGCCCTGGCCGGCCTGCTCGCGAGCAATGCAAAGCCGCGGCGAGGTGGCTCGGTGCCGGGGCGGCTGAAAGCAAAGAACCGGCATCGACTGGAAGGCTATTGCATGCTCTACTCCGACTACTTCGTCGACGCTCCACTGCACGGCGACACAGTATTTCGGCGCCATTATCGGATGAGCCAAAAGTTTTTCCTCAGGATTGTGAATTCCATCTGGGAGTTCGATAGCTACTTCAAGTGCAAGAAGGATTGCACCGGCAAACTTGGATTCACATCAATCCAGAAGTGCACGACAGTTATGAGGATGCTTGCATACAGAGCTCCGGTTGATTCACTCAACGACTATGGGCGCATGGACGAGTCCACGACCATTGAGTGTTTCTACAAGTTCTGCAGAGCTGTGGTGGCAGTGTTGGGACCGCTATACTTGCGATCACCTAATGCTGAAGACACTGCTCGGATCCTAGCATAGAATGCAACAAGAGGATTTCCTGAGATACTTGGAAGCATCGACTGCATGCATTGGGCATGGGAAAACTGTCTGTTTGCTTGGCAGGGGATGTACAAAGGCGCCAAAGGAGGGTGCAGTGTGGTACTTGAGGCAGTGGCCACACAAGACCTCTGAATTTATCACTCCTTCTTTGGTATGCCAGGAACTCACAATGACATCAACGTGCTGCAGTGCTCCTCTGTCTTTGCCAAGATTGTTGAAGGTCATTCACCTCCGATGAACTTCGAGGTCAATGGGCGACACTACAACAAGAGATACTACCTAGCAGATGGCATCTATCCGAGATGGTCTACATTTGTGAAGACTATCTCAAACCCTGTGCCAGGAGGCAAGAACTCCCACTTTGCGAAGGTTCGGGAGGCTTGCAGGAAGGATGTCGAGCGGGCATTTGGTGTGCTCCAATCTCGATTTGCTGTTGTCCGGTACCCCGCTCAGACTTGGTCGAAAGATCAAATATGGGAGATCATGACTTGTTGTGTCATCTTGCACAACATGATCATTGAGAGCGAGCAGGAAGAGCCAGTGTTTGACACTGAACCATATTACAGGCAGGGTCCTCTTGCCAAAGTTGATCACCAGCTACTGGCAACCTGGACTGCCTTTCTCAATATGTGTCAGGAGATCGGAGACCCACAGGTGCATCAACAACTGCAGCAGGATCTGGTGGAGCACCTATGGAGGCTCAAGGGCAACGCCTAGCTCGACGTGTGATGGTGAGTTTTTATTTGTTGAACTATATAATTTGTGTTGAACTATTTGTTCTTGAACTATTTGATTTCTATTGATTTTCTTTGATGAACTATGTGTTAAAAATAACTTATGTTGAATTTGCGCCGAAGCACGACGAATATGGGCCGATTTGCGCCGAAAGCGGGCCGATTTTGCGTCGAAAGTGGGCTGAAAAGCGGGCAAACTTGCACCAAAATTGGGCCCATATCGGCGCCTGGTGACGACCTGGGGGCGGCGGCTGGGAACCCAATCGCCACGAAGCCGACTTTGTCGCCGGTTCGCCCCCAGGCGGCGAGTTTACAAGCCCCCTGGGGGGCCAACGGCTGGAGATGCTCTAAGAATTCATAAAGAATAGAAGTCAATTGCTCTAATCCAAAGCATAAACAAAGACTAGGGCACATAGGAAAATAATGCAACCCCCGCTAGGGCGACTAGGGTGGCGCCCAAACCCTAGCTGTCGGGGGTGCAAACTCCCTCCCCCCTTCCTCTGTCGTCGCTGGGCTAAGCCCGGGGGCCGACGACAGTGGTGGGGGACTCCCTCTCTCCGTGTCTTAGGAGTGGTGCGGGAGTGGCGGCGTGGTCTGCGGGCATGGCGGCTGGCCCTGTTCGGGCGATGGCGGCCGGCTATGCTCCTGCGGCATGCCATCTAGCCTCATATCAGCAGCGGTGGTGTGGAGGGCCTGGTGGACAGGTCGGCAGTGCCTTTAGCCAGATCTGATCTGGCTGGTGCAGCCGGCGGTGGTGGTCATCTCCTCCGTCGGAGGTGGTCGGCCTGAGGCTGGGTGGTCGGACCTCGAGATCGGTTATCTAGTCCCGGTTGCGAGTCGGGGAGACATAGTTGTCGATGAAAACTGAGCCGACGACGGGCGATGGCGGCGTTCTGCGCCATTACATTGATGAAGGCATCATCATGTAACTACTGTCGACCCACTGGTGTTGCTCCAGGGGAAACCCTAGGATTGGGTCTTCCAGATCGGACGATGGCGGCACTGCGGTGTCGTTTCTCTCTTGGGAGTATCATTTGTGGAGCAGCGCATGATGACAGAGGCAGGAGGTGGAGCGACTTTGCATTGCACGGAGCTTCGGCGGAGATATCAAGTCATGCCTGCCCGATAGCTACTTGTCACGCCTGCAGCTCAGTCTGCAGCGGACTAACCAGTGCAAGCGCGTTCAACACTTGCAACGACCAAGTCATCGAGAGGAATGGAGAGTGGGGCCACTGCCAAGTGTTGCGTGGGTGCTAAGCCAAGTGTTGGCGTGTGTGTGTAGCCAGCCGTGGCCTATTTGTAACCGAACGACTGGACGGAGAGGGTATCGAAGAAAAGAATTGAGCTACTTTCTCCTCACCTTTCTCTCTCTCGCTCTCACCTAACCCGCTCGCT
The DNA here is from genome assembly GCF_056163025.1 of Triticum urartu. Lineage (NCBI taxonomy): Eukaryota > Viridiplantae > Streptophyta > Magnoliopsida > Poales > Poaceae > Triticum > Triticum urartu. Next base: position 684,434,013 of record NC_141877.1, read on the forward strand.
CTTCCTCCTCCCGATCCCCTTCCCTCATCCCAATTCCTTCGGATCGGGTCGTGACAATTTGGTATTCAGAGCCACAATTTTTCCCCGCCGCCGTCGTTTGCTTGAGATCGATAGGTAACATCTACTGGGTCAGGTGCGCGCCGCTCCGGCGAGCTCGCACGAAATCCTGCCTGGGGTTCGATCCGATCTAGCGCGTAACCATGGCACCATCGAAGCCCTCGGCGCAGACCCGCCGCGTGCTCGACGCCATGTCAGAGACCATGGACAAGTTGCAGAACTTGCTCGAGATCGTCATCCGCCGCCTCGATGCAAATCAGAAGACCGCCGACGAGTGTCACCAGGCACAGATCGCCTACAACGACCAAGTCTCCGCCGAGATCAAGCTCCTCTCCAAGCAGATCGACCTCACACAGGCCGACGTGGACGAGGCCCGCAAGGCGGCGCCCGCCGTCGATCCCGCGGCAACCGCTTCAGGGGGCGCATCTCCCTCTGGCGTGACAGCCACCACGAACTCCTCCGCGCACCGTACGACACCACCACCACCACCACCACCGACTCGTCCCCTGCCGCGGCCCCTCTACGCAGATGGTGCGGCACAGCTCCTGTTCGCCCGCCTCATCAACCACGGACCACCGCTACTCACTGCGCGGTCACCGTCGTCCTTGGAGCTCGAACGCCACGGCATTGGGACAATGTTGAACTTGTATACAAAAATGTTGAAATAGCATTGGGACAATGTTGAACTTGTAGACAAAAAATGTTGATCACTTGTTACAAAAAATGTTTTTGACATGCGCGTAAATGTAGAGTGAAAATGACGACATAAGAAAACACCAAAGGAAAACAAAAAAAAATTGAGAAAACAAAACAAAAACCATAGAAGAAAATGAAAAAAGCAAAAAAAAATGGAGAAATCGAATTATAATGATGAATAAAACAAAACCGGAGAAAAATAAGAAGACCAAAGAAACGAAAGAAAGGAAAAATGAAGAAATGAAAAAACCTCTGGTATTTTACCTCAAGTAGTGTGTATTTTACATCAAGTCATAAGTTTTTTTTTGAGGAATACATGAAGTCATAAGTTTTTACATCAAGTAGTGTGTATACCAATTTCTCAAAAAAAAAAACTACGTATACCAGGGACAGGGAGGCAGCCAGGCAGGGACATCGATTTGCAGGAATAAAGAATTGCAGGCAGGCACGACACAAGCTGAAGAGCGCACTGCAATTCTTTATTCATTATATGCCCTCGTTTTCTTGATAGGTTTTTCTATTTCGTTGTGCGATAGTGGGCCGGGGCGATACTCGGAATCCTTCAGCGAGAGAAATCTTTAGGCTCGCTGAATGCGAGAAATAAGCTCCCGCGTTTGACCAATCCATTGTCAACTGGGTGAAAACAGAGTGGGCTGATTTCTACCATATTTTACCTTCATTTTCATGTCTTTTAGCAGAGAATTATATTGTCTCAAAAAGCAAATTATTCTAATCTAAGAACCAGAAAAATTAGCACTAGTGAAAAAAAAGAAGCCTAAGCTCAATAAATTCAAAGAACCAACATTACAAAAAACAACCCAAACAAACAAGAAATCAAAAACAAACATCTGGGGTATCTCCGACAACAACCTTCAGGACAAGGGGATGGCGCGCCGGTGCCGACGTTGCTCCTCTGTAGAGTCTTTTATCTTGCGGTCAGGAAGTCAAACCACCTACGGATGAGCCAACGCCCTGGAGCAGTTACCACAGCTGCTTCCAGGAGAAAGGTGACCAAAGGACGCATGGACGACCACAGGTCTTTGATCCAGTGGCGAAGCTATGTTGAGGCCAGGGGACCGCTGCCCCCACCCACCCAACTTTGGAGAAAAGTGAGAAATTTTTTTGAAGGGCCCAGATGAGAGGAAAATTAGAGTTTTGCCCCCCTAGATCTTTGTCATCTACCTTTGCCCCCTCCCCCCCCCCCCCCCCCCCCGTGGTTTTTGTCTTGCTCTACCACTGCTTGGATCCACCATCTTCTATCGAAATAGACTGCCAGATCCTCAAGCTTGGACGTCGTCCGGGAGCGAAACTACCTTTCGCTGATTGAGATATGGATAGGGAGGAGTATAAATTTGTGTGGAAATGAATAGGAAAGAAGATACTACGGTGGGGGCACAAATAAAAAGTGGAAAATCGTTGGAACTCAAAAAATTATTGAACTTCAAAGAAATATAAAATAAAATCTAAAAAGACAATTGCTAAGGTGATTGTAACTATCTCTACTCCTAATGGAGCAGTTGATGAATAGTCCGCACGTTTTATTTTCACTGGTTTATTTTCGTCATCCTTCCACCTCCGTTTTTTTCGTCATCCTCCCACGCATGTTAACTCGCTACCCTCCTGCGAAAAAAATCGGTGCCAAAAAAAACCATCGGATCGAGCCCACAGCAGATCGTTCTCCGCCGCCAACCTGCCCTCCGCACGCCAGATCCACCCCGTCGCCCCCTCGGCGGCCGATCCATCCCTGTGCCGCGGCTGATCCATCCCTTGCCGCGGCCGATCCAATCCTTCGCCCTCTCGTGCGCTAGGGTTCCTTGAGACGCCGCCGCACCGGAGCTCCTCGCCCAGCCCCACCTCCTGCCGCTCCACCCACTGCTTCTCCCTCCCGCTCGCTGCACTTGCCCTCTCCGCCGCGCCCGCCTTCCCCGATGGTCGCCCCCTTCCCCGTCGATCCCGGAGAATCGGCGCCTTGAGGTTGGGGAACTTGGCAGCCATGATCTGAAGGACGTAGGGAAGCCGCCCCCGTCGCCGGATACAACCTAGCTAGGTTATTGAGGTGCTACGGGGCTAGAAGCTCAACCAACGATAGCGATCCAGTGCCTCGGCAAGGCGAACAGGATACATGACGCCGTTCTTTGTAACCGCATCTGGGTCATAGACGTACGTTCTCACGTGCACACGCGTCACTGCCTACCGCTACCTTCCTTGCCGGCAGTGGACTGGATTAGGGGGGACTGGCCGAACCGCGACCGCGCCTTCGCCATGGCTGAGGGGAGCGAAAGCCACACTGCCGCACTCCCGGCCACGGGCCACAACCTGCGGGTCTTCTTCCGTCAGGGCCTGGACGCTTCTGCTACTCCACTCCTTGTGCGAACACGTCGACACATATTAGCGCCCGACTGTGCCACCAAGCTCAAATCAGGGGCTGCAAGATTCCATCACGAGTCTTCGTGTGGTGGTCTTGGTCTTGGATTGTAAAGCCCGGTTTGGGATTTTGCTACAACTGCTCATTCAGTGAGGATTCTGATCGAAGACGATCAGAAGGAAAAAGGACTTTGCCCAAGTAACTCCAGCTGGTTATATTGACACACTATATGAATGTAACGCCATACAGAGGCATGTTTCATGTGTGGCAGAGGTAAGGTTCTATTAGTGTTCTCCTGATCTTTAGCCTCGCAGTCTGCACTTCTCCAAGAATGAAACTGATTCATGTCTTCTTATATTCTTCCGTAAAGCACTTACATAAAAGCAATGTGATGTCCCTTTCAAATGAGGAAAAAGTAAGACAAAAAGTGTAAATGATCCTTTTAGATGATTGTCAGGTTTATTTTACTTTGTTATGTTTCCACTCTTTTTGCAACTGCATTTCGGAATATGTGGTTCTTCTATTCCAGACTTTCTTAGTCCCTTAATTTGGAGGTATAACAAAATGAGTGAAGTTTTCCCTTGAAAAAATGAGTGCAGTTTTTGTTACTCCCTCAACATTTCATTGAGGCTTTAAATTATTTTCATTCTTTTATTCCAGGACTAGAGGTAATTAAAACTTCATCTGAGGAAGCAATCTACAAAGTCAAGTGGAGCAATAGCGTCCAAGCAGTCTTGTTGCTATGTTCTTGCTTTTGCTGTACACAAAGAGGCCGGGATTGAGCAAGGGCGCTGGAGATATTGTGTCAATAGTGGGCATCTTGATGCAGTTGCGCTTGTCGAGGTTGAGGTCAGAAAAATGATTATATCTTTTCCATGTGCATTATTACTGAAAAATATTTCATACACAGAAATATACTGCATTTCTGGACACCTAGAAATCTTATTGCTGGTAGATATCATTGTTGTCTGAAATTCATATGCTTTTTTTGTCTTTTTTTTGCACTATCTTTTTTGTATCTCATATTTCATATGCTTTTACGACCAAAGTTTATAAATTCCATGATTTTTGATGATTTTTTTCAAAACCCAACTTTAAAGAGTGTGTAAAGTAAAAAAACATGAGAAGAAGTTGTTGACCGTGGCCAACCCCCTCTCTCGGTGCCGGTCAACTTTCTAGACCGGCACCGAGAGAGAACTTTAAAGAAGTATCTGAACACTTCCCTCTCCGCGGATTGCTCTTCGCGTGTCTACGACTATGGCCGGCGGCCTCCGGGGGCTAGCACATGCCGCCAAATCTTGCGTAGGCGGCCTCTTACAAGTATGGAAGTGTTGTGGCGGTTGAAAACGCCCGGCCCGCGTCTCCAGGGTGTGCCCCCCTCACGGACGGGGCCGCCGCCGGCACCTGGAGGGGGGAAATGGACGCGTCGGGTCTACATGGATGGGGTCTTGCTGTGGCTTAGGCCTGGATATTGCTCCAAAGTGTTCCTATGGGCTGACCTAACACAACCGGGTGGAGAGTTCCATTGGTCAAAGCCCGTCCGTGCAAAGTCAAAGGGCTAGATCCCGTGGTCAAACGCTACAGGGTTAGGCGGGACGGGGGCCTGGGAGGGTAGCAATGCCACCGGAGCATCGCACCGGGCCCTCATACATGCCGTACGGTGTGGTGGCATGTCTGAAGAGGCGTCACGCCTCTCCGGGGTGCCCCTCACGGCCGGCACCTGGAGGGGGGAAACGGACGCGTCGGGTCTACACAGATGGGATCTTGCCGTGGCTTTGGCCTAGACTTGGTCTGTCATCTCGCAATGACATGCACTAACACGAAGAAGCAGTTATTCATCGTCGACTACACCCTCTCGGTGCCGAATAACGCCCTAGACCGCCGGGGCCACCGGATGGGTGCTCGATATGCAGACCGCCTGAGGGGAGGGAGGGCAGCCCTACATGCCTGTGGCCCATGTATATGCATGCAGGGGTGGTCTGCAATTTGAATAAGCAACGCACGTCCTTGACGTGGCACGTGCCTCACAAACCACACACACGGGCGGGAACGTCAAGGACCGGCTGCGTCCGTTCCCGAGACAGAATCTTCGGTGGGTGATCCCGTGACAGAACGAGCCTAGACTTGGTCTGTCATCTCGCGGTGACATGCACTAACACGGAGTAGCAGTTATTCACCGTGGACTCCGCCCTCTCGGTGCCGAATAACGCCCTAGACCGCCGGGGCCACCGGATGGGTGCTCGATATGGAGACCGCTCGAGGGGGGGGGGATTGCAGCCGTACATGTGCGTGGCCCATGCATATGCATGCAGGGGTGGTGTGCTATTTGAATAAGCAACGCACGTCCTTGACGCGGCACGTGCCTCACAAACCACACACATGGGCGGGAACGTCGAGGACCGGCTGCGTTCGTCCCCGAGACAGAGTCTTCGGTGGGCGATCCCGTGACAGAACGGGCCTAGACTTGGAATGTTATCTCATGATGACATGCACTAACACGAAGAAGCAGTTATTCCCCGTGGCCTACCCCCTATAGGTGCCGAACAACGCCCTAGACCGCCGGGGCCACCAGAAGGGTGCCGGTCTCTAGAACCGGACGAGGCTCATCCGAAGAAGAAAACACAAGACGGTAATTATGATGTGCTAAGGTTGTTTGCCAAGCATGAAAGAAAACAACAACAAAAAGTATAATACATATTATCGAGAATGCACAAGAAGGAAAGAGATCTAGGTGGATGGTTTACGGAGAGCAGCTCTCGGAGAAGGTGGAAATTATTGAGAGCCAAGAATCGACTGTCGGTAATGACTGCTCTAATCCCTCCCCCTCCTTTTGTCTTTTTTTGCACTATATTTTTTGCATCTCATATTTCATATGCTTTTACGACCAAAGTTTTTAAATTCCATGACTTTTGATGATTTTTTTCAAAACTCAACTTTAAAGAGTGTGTAAAATAAAAAAACATAAGAAGAAGAACTTGCTGACCGTGGCCTACCCCCTCTCTCGGTGCCGGTCAACTATCTAGACCGGCACCGAGAGAGAACTTTAAAGAAGTATCTGAACACTTCCCTCTCCGTGGATTGCTCTCCGCGTGTCTACGACAGTGGCCGGCGGCCTCCGGGGGCTAGCACATGCCGCCAAATCTTGCGTAGGCAGCCTCTCACAAGTCTGGAAGTGTTGTGGCGGTTGCAAACGCCCGGCCCGCGTCTCTGGGGTGTGCCCCCCTCAAGGACGGCGCCACCGCCGGCACCTGGAGGGGGGAAACGGACGCGTCGGGTCTACACGGATGGGGTCTTGCTGTGGCTTAGGCCCGGATGTTGCTCCAAAGTGTTCCTATGGGCTGACCTAACACAACCGGGTGGAGAGTTCCATTGGTCAAAGCCAGTCCGTGCAAAGTCAAAGGGCTAAATCCCGTGGTCAAACGCTACAGGGTTAGGCGGGACGCGGGCCCTCGGAGCGTAGCAATGCCACCGGAGCATCGCACCGGGCCCTCATACATGCCGTACGGTGTGGTGGCATGTCCGAAGAGGCGGCACGCCTCTCCGGGGTGTGCCCCCCTCACGGCCGGCACCTGGAGGGGGGAAACGGACGCGTCGGGTCTACACGGATGGGATCTTGCTGTGGCTTTGGCCTAGACTTGGTCTGTCATCTCGCAATGACATGCACTAACACGAAGAAGCAGTTATTCACCGTGGACTACACCCTCTCGGTGCCGAATAACGCCCTAGACCGCCGGGGCCACCGGATGGGTGCTCGATATGGAGACCGCCCGAGGGGGGGGGGGAGGGCACCCCTAAATACCTGTGGCCCATGTATATGCATGCAGGGGTGGTGTGCTATTTGAATAAGCAACGCACGTCCTTGACGTGGCACGTGCCTCACAAACAACACACACGGGCGGGAACGTCAAGGACCGGCTGCGTCCGTTCTCGAGACAGAATCATCGGTCGGTGATCCCGTGAAAGAATGAGCCTAGACTTGGTCTATCATCTCGCGATGACATGCACTAACACGAAGAAGCAGTTATTCACCGTGGACTACACCCTCTCGGTGCCGAATAACGCCCTAGACCGCCGGGGCCACCGGATGGGTGCTCGATATGGAGACCGCCCGAGGGGGGGGAGGGCACCCCTAAATACCTGTGGCCCATGTATATGCATGCAGGGGTGGTGTGCTATTTGAATAAGCAACGCACGTCCTTGACGTGGCACGTGCCTCACAAACAACACACACGGGCGGGAACGTCAAGGACCGGCTGCGTCCGTTCTCGAGACAGAATCTTCGGTGGGTGATCCCGTGACAGAATGAGCCTAGACTTGGTCTATCATCTCGCGATGACATGCACTAACACAAAGTAGCAGTTATTCACCGAGGACTACACCCTCTCGGTGTAGAATAACACCCTAGACCGCCGGGGCCACCGTATGGGTGCTCAACATGGAGACCGCCTGAGGGGGGGGGATGGCACCCGTACATGCGCGCGGCCCATGCATATGCATGCAGGGGTGGTGTGCTATTTGAATAAGCAACGCACGTCCTTGATGTGGCACCTACCTCAGAAACCACACACATGGGCGGGAACATCGAGGACCGGCTGCGTTCGCCCCCGATACAGAGTCTTCGTTGGGCGATCCCGTGACAGAACGGGCCTAGACTTGGAATGTTATCTCGCGATGACATGCACTAACACAAAGAAGCAGTTATTCCCTGTGGCCTACCCTCTCTAGGTGCCGAACAACGCCCTGGACCGCCGGGGCCACCGGAGGGGTGCCGGTCTCTAGAACCGGACGAGGCTCATCCAAAGAAGAAAACACAAGACGGTAATTATGATGTGTTAAGGTTGTTTTCCAAGCATGAAAGAAAACAACAAAAAAATTATAATACATATTATCGAGAATGCACAAGAAGGAAAGAGATCTAGCTGGATGGTTTACGGAGAGCAGCTCTCGGAGAAGGTGCAAATTATTGAGAGCCAAGAATCGACTCTCTGTAACGACTGCTCTAATTCCCCCCCTCTTTTTGTCTTTCTTTGCACTATCTTTTTTGTATCTCATATTTCATATGCTTTTACGACCAAAGTTTATAAATTCCACGACTTTTGATGATTTTTTTCAAAACTCAACTTTAAAGAGTGTGTAAAGTAAAAAACCATGCGAAGAAGAAGTTGTTGACCGTGGCCCACCCCCTCTCTCGGTGCCGGTCAACTTTCTAGATCGGCACCGAGAGAGAACTTTAAAGAAGTATCTGAACACTTCCTTCTCCGCGGATTGCTCTTCGCGTGTGTACGACTGTGGCTGGCGGCCTCCGGGGGCTAGCACATGCCGCCAAATCTTGCGTAGGCGGCCTCTCACAAGTCTGGAAGTGTTGTGGTGGTTGCAAATGCCCGGCCCGCGTCTCCGGGGTGTGCCCCCCCTCAAGGACGGCGTCGTTGTCGGCACCTGGAGGGGGGAAACGGACGCGTTGGGTCTACACGGATGGGGTCTTGCTGTGGCTTAGGCCCGGATGTTGCTCCAAAGTGTTCCTATGGGCTAACCTAACACAACCGGGTGGAGAGTTCCACTGGTCAAAGCCCGTCCGTGCAAAGTCAAAGGGCTAGATCCCGTGGTCAAACGCCACAGGGTTAGGCGGGACGGGGGCCCTGGGATGGTAGCAATGCCACCGGAGCATCGCACCGGGCCCTCATATAGGCCGTACGGTGTGGTGGCATGTCCGAAGAGGCGGCACGCCTCTCTGGGGTGTGCCCCCCTCACGGCCGGCACCTGGAGGGGGGAAACAGACGCGTCGGGTCTACACGGATGGGATCTTGCTGTGGCTTTGGCCTAGACTTGGTCTGTCATCTCGCAATGACATGCACTAACACAAAGAAGCAGTTATTCACCGTGGACTACACCCTCTCGGTGCCGAATAATGCCCTAGACCGCCGGGGCTACCGGATGGGTGCTTGATATGGAGACCGCCCGAGGAGGGGGGAGGGCACCCCTAAATACCTGTGGCCCATGTATATGCATGCAGGGGTGGTGTGCTATTTGAATAAGCAACGCACGTCCTTGACGTGGCACATGCCTCACAAACAACACACATGGGCAGGAACGTCAAGGACCGGCTGCGTCCGTTCTCGAGACAGAATCTTCGGTGGGTGATCCCGTGACAGAACGAGCCTAGACTTGGTCTGTCATCTCGCGATGACATGCACCAACACGAAGTAGCAGTTATTCACTGAGGACTACACCCTCTCGGTGTCAAATAACGCCCTAGACCGTCGGGGCCATCGTATGGGTGCTCAACATGGAGACCGCCTGAGGGGGGGGGGATGGCACCCGTACATGCGCGTGGCCCATGCATATGCATGCAGGGGTGGTGTGCTATTTGAATAAGCAACGCACGTCCTTGACGTGGCACGTCACTGGTAGAAAAATGGCCTATAGTCCCGGTTCGTAAGGGCCTTTAGTCCCGGTTCCGGAACCGGGACTAAAGTGTCGGTACTAATACCTCCCCCCTTTAGTCCCGGTTCAATCCAGAACCGGGACTAAAGGCCCTCCACGTGGGCATTGCGCAGAGCCCAGTCAGGAGACCCTTTGGTCCCGGTTGGTGGCACCAACCGGGACCAATAGGCATCCACGCGTCAGCACTTCTGTGGCTGGGGTTTTTGTTTTTTTTGAAAGGGGGGGGGGTTGGGGGTTTTGCGGGGTTAATTTAGGTGTTTCATATATTGTGTTAGCTAGTTATAATTAATAGAGAGAAGTGTCCTCTCTTATGTCCGTGCTTGGTCGACGCTACGTACTATACATACGTATATAGAGAGGACTAGACACGCTAGCTAGCTAGTAAGCAAACGAAGGAAACAGAAGATCGTCATGAACATATATGCATATATACAGAGAGAAGTGATATCAACCACCTCTCCTTCTCCGAGAGATTGGTCGAACAACAAGTTCTCGTATATCTATCTGACACTACCGGCTACATATATACAATAATTATCTCTTACAAATGTAATCATACGGACTCAGGGTCCACATAGAATTCTCCGTCTTCAGGGATCACGTGGTCAAGAAAGAATGCCGCCAATTCCTCTTGAATTGCTCGCATGCGAGCTGGTGCTAGGAGTTCATCCCGCTTCCGAAACATCTAATTTGAAGAAGGGGGTCAATACATATATATAAATGAATGAAACTCAACACAAATGATGGTAATAAAATAAAATCGTGAATGTTGTTATTTACGTACTTCATATTGTTCGTTAGAGTACCCGCCCCGCTCACAGGTCGTGTGGCGGATGGACTCGCAGATGTAGTATCCACAGAAATCATTCCCTTGTTCCTGCCACAACCACTTTACAAGAAATAGAGGTCAATCAAACTGATAAGCAAGAATGCTAAATGGTATTGATGAAACTAGCACTTGAATCACTAGGAGATGCGCGGAACATGCTACTATAGTACTTACTTTCGGGTGTCTAAATTCCAGCTCCTTCGGCAGTCCCGGAACTGTTTTGGTGAATTTTCTCCAAACCCTGCCGGACAAAGAAAACAATTACTTGATATCAGGAAATGAACAAAGTTGCTGATATGGTGGATAATGATCGATTTAACTTACTTCTTGAGGATTTCAGTCATGTCCGCATACTCCTTGGGATCTTTTCGTTTAGAGTCCAAGACGGTTACTACTCCCTGCTCAAGCTTAATCTCTAGGAGAATATAGTGGTAACTGCACACACATGCATAACTCATCAATTAGATTACTATAACCTTGACTAATATATAAGGGAAACCGAATACGCACAAGACAGTAACACTCACCTGAAGTTGTAAGGAAAGAGTATTATATCTTTGTTTTGATTTATTACGAACGATCGTAGCAAGCTGGCATGAAGTTTAACCTGAGTTGCATCTATGAGATATGTGTTAATGAACCCAATATCACCGACTTGTCTTTTCTTCAATTCGACGATCTTCAATCTGCATAATATAGTGAGGATGATTATAAATACATGCAATGAAAGAGCTAAGCTATATAGAGAAACTTAATGACAGAAGTAGTACTACTTACAGACAGTAGCAAGCGACCGTTGTTTTATCGAGGGCCAATTGATTGAAGAACTGATAGAACTCCTCAAATGGAATAGGCAACAGATCAATTCCAACGAGGTCATGCTCCGGTTTAACTCCCGCATACAAAGTACTCCTCCCCCCAGAGTCTCTGCAGATTTTCAAGTACCAATCATGCAATCTTCGCATCATCGTTGATAGAGATCTTTCATCTTTGACGAGAGGCTTCCCGTACTCGTATCTTTGTATCTGCACGTCCATGGGTTCATAATGTACTTCGTCGGGCAGGTAATCTGCAAGATTGCTATAACCGGGCACCATCCTCGGATCATTATCGACGTTGTGGCTAGACACCTTGAGCGGGGGGCACGATTGCTTCGCTTGTTCGCCGAGCTGGGCAATTTGTTTCCCAGCTCGTCGTTCTTTCAGCCTTTGATCACTGACAGTACTTCCCGACCGCTCCGCTTCGGCAAATTCCTTTCCAATAATGCGGTCATAGTTTCCTTTCGGCGAATCAGACTTCGGTGGTTTTGTTAGGGCAGCCAGAGTGCGCTTCACTTTCACCCGATCTACCTTCTCCTCCGGAGGTGGATGTTTCTTTGCTTTCACCCCTTCAAAGATTTTCTTCACTTCTTCTCGCGCGATCTCGGCGTTCTCCTCCTGGGTCCTCTCGTATGGTAACTTCTCTGGAGTCTTCAGAGAAGGACCGAATCTGTATGTCCTCCCGCCTTTGGTTGTACTGCTAGACGCCGACCGAGCAGACGTAGCGGTTGTCTTCTTTACTTGCTTAAGAGGCGGAGGAGAAGGACTACGACGCGCCGGAGCAGCTGGAGCGGCGGCAGGTCTCTTCCGCCCTTGCTGACGAGGCGGAGAAGGAGGAGGCTGGCTGCTCGGGCGCGTCGGCGCAGGCGGAGAAGGAGGCGGAGTGCTGCCGTGCGCCGGAGAAGGAGCCGGCCGAGGGACCTGATCGTCACTCGCCGGAGGAGGAGGCGGTGGAGGCGGAGTGCCCTGACTCGCCGGAGGAGGAGGAGGAGGCGGTGGCGTCCAGTTCGGAAGGTTGATGAGCTCCTTCCGCCATAGGCATGGAGTCTTCAGAGCAGACCCCAGCCGAGTCTCCCCTTCACCGGTAGGGTGGTCAAGCTGGAGGTCCTCAAATCCCTCCGTTATCTCATCCACCATCACCCTAGCACATCCTTCTGGAATCGGCCGGCAGTGAAAAGTTGCGCCGGGTTCAGTAGGAAAAACAGAGCCAACAGCCGCCTTGACCTTCAAATTCATCCATTGCGTCATAAGGTGGCAATTTTGAGACTCTGTTATAGCATCCACGGGATAGCTGGCAGGAGCCGTCAAGGCATGCTCCGGCTGAAGCAGCTCGGTGGAAGCCACGCTGCTTCTGCGCTGAGATGGCGGGGTAGCTTCGGGGGAGGCTTCGGTAGTACGTTTGCTGCGATTTGCTTCTCGTTCCTCTATCGCGTCTACCCTTGCTTGCAGCGCCTGCATTTGGGTCTGCTGCACTTTTTTCCTCCTCTCATGGGATTTGTAACCGCCTGCGTCCGGAAACCCAACCTTCCACGGAATGGAGCCTGGCGTGCCTCGTGTCCGTCCAGGGTGCTCAGGATTCCCGAGGGCCATTGTGAGCTCGTCGTTCTCTCTGTCTGGAAAGAACGTCCCTTCCTGCGCTGCTTCGATATACTGCTTAAGCTTACTGACTGGTATGTCCATTTGATCGTTCGTCCAAATGCACTTCCCTGTTACAGGGTCCAGTGTTCCGCCAGCCCCGAAGAACCAAGTCCGGCAACGGTCTGGCCAGTTAATTGTCTCTGGTTCGATCCCTTTATGAACCAGATCATTCTCAGTCTTGGACCACTTAGGCCGGGCTACGAGGTAGCCACCTGACCCCGTGCGATGGTGAAGCTTCTTCTTTGCAGCATTTTGCTTGTTTGTCGCCGACATCTTCTTACTCTTTTCCAATGTCTTGTGGGCCACAAATGCGGGCCAGTGATCTCTGATATTCTCATATCTGCCCTTAAATTCTGGTGTCTCATTATTTTTGACAAACTTATTCAGCTCTTTCTTCCACCTCCTGAATAGTTCTGCCATCCTCTTCAGAGCAAAAGACTTGATTAATTTCTCTTTAACTGGGTTCTCTGGATTATCCTCAGGCGGTAGGGTGAAATTTGACTTCAGCTCAGTCCAAAGATCATTTTTCTGCATATCATTGACATAAGAGACCTCAGGGTCTTCTGTAGCCGGCTTAAACCATTGCTGGATGCTTATCGGGATCTTGTCCCTAACCAGAACCCCGCACTGAGCAACAAATGCGCTCTTTGTCCGGAGGGGTTCAATAGGTTGGCCGTCGGGCGCGATTGCTATGATCTCAAACTTTTCATCCGAGCTCAACTTTTTCTTCGGGCCTCGTCTCTTTACCGAAGTTGTGCTCGATCCGGAGGGCTAGAAAAAAGAACAAAGACTTAATTAATATGTGTACATACCAAAACAATGAATGCATCAATCAGCTAGTCAGCATAGGCTTAACTAATATATATACCTGGCCGGACTCGGTTCGGTCACCGGAGCCGTCCTCATGTTCTTCTTCTTGCACCGGCATTAGGTCACCGTAGCCAGCTTGTTCACCCTCTCCTTCCAGACCATCGGTTTCGTTGAGAAACAACGAGATGGCATCACTTCCTTCTGCGATTATGTCCCTCAACAACGCTTCTTTTGTTGCTTCGTCTAGGGCGGTGTCCATAGTTTCTACAAATATTTACAACATGGCAATTATTATTCAAACATGATAGATGGATATATTAGTGCCAAACGTAGAACTAGCTACCTAATCATAGTAAGCTATCGGGAGGGGGTATATATCGACAACGACGACACTACATCTATGTCCCTCGACGACCCTCGTTCCCGATAAAAAAAAGAGGAGGAAGAAGAAAAATAAGAGGAGAAGAAAGAATAGAGGAGAAGATCTCCTCTATTCTTTCTTCTCCTCTTTTTTTTCTTCTTCCTCTTCTTTTTTTATCCTCTTCTTCCTCTCATGTTCGATAGGATCGCCGAGGGGTCGGGAGGTTGCGTAGTGTCTCAGGATTCAACAAAACCATGTCTTCATCATTAGGCGAAAGTAACATGTGCATGATGGTACAAAGCTCTTCAAAGTTGTTCTGGAACGGACTCCCAGATAGGATAATCCGCCTTTTGGTACAAAGTTCAGCAAGAGCCTTCCGAATATCGCTATTTGGAAGGCCTTTGCTGAATTGGTACCAAAAGGCGGATTATTCTATCCGGGACTCCATTCCAAAACAACTTTGCAGAACTTCGTACCAACATGCCCTGGTTACTTCTGGCTAATGATGAAGGCATGGATTTCTTCAATACTTTGACACTAGGAAACCTCTCTCTACTTCCGGCTAATAAGAATAAGAAGAAGAAGAAGAATAAGAAGAAGAAAAGAAGAAAAAAAGAGGAGAAGAAGACTCTTTTCTCCACTATCCTTTCTTCTTCTCCTCTTTTTTTCTTCTTTTCTTCTTCTTCTTATTTATTTCTCCTCTTCTTTTCGGTAGAGGAAACCCTAAATAGCTAGCAAGTTTCGTGGGTGTGAGATACATGTGGCCTTCGGTGTCGGACACTACATCCACGTCCCACAAGTGACGTGGGCGTCGAAGCCCGCGCCACTTGTGGGATGTGGGTGTAGTGTTCGACACCGACGGTACATGTATCTCACACCGACGATACTTTCTATTTAGGGTTTCTCCTCTACCGCTCCTCGACCTCTCGACGACCCTCATTCCCGATAAAATAAAGAGGAAGAAGAAGAAGAAAGAAGAAAAGAAAGAATAGAGGAGAAGACTTCCTCTTCTTCCTCTCCTCTTCTTCTCCCTCTTCTTCCCCTTCTTTTTTCTTCTTCTTATTTATTTCTCCTCTTCTTCCTCTCCTCCTCTTCTTCTTATTTAGTTCTCTCGACCCCTCATCCCTCTCTCGACCCCTCGATGACCCTCGTCCCTGATAACATATTTTTTCTCCCCTCGACACCTCTCGACCTCTCGTCCCACTCTCGCCCCCTCATCATCATCTATCACCCCCCTCGTTTTCTTTAGCATATATCCATGAACAAAATAGAGGAGAAGATCGAAGAAAAAAAAGAAGCCTTCCTCTTCTTATTTTCCTTTCCAAACTCCTTCTTTTTCTTCTTCTTCTTCTTCCTTATTCCTCTTTTCTTCCTTTTCCTTATTTTACTTTTTCCTCTACACTAACCTAAAATCGATATATACTAATTAACAACCTAAATAAAAAAATGAATACATATATGAAAAAAAACATCATATAAAAAAACATTTTTGACATATTTAGCATATTCTGATCCATAGTTCAAAATTTTCAAATTTCATTCAAATTCCTCCTGTTCCAAAAAATGCCCAAAGCCATCTAGTATTTCATCAAACACCTTCTATATGGACAAAAAAATTCCTCCTATTCCAAAAAATTCAGAAAAGTGGACAGCGCGTTGCTGCTGCTCCACTTCTCCTCTCCTCTAGTTCTCCTCGGGCGCTCGGGGCCGGCGGAGCAGGGGCGGAGCAAGGGCGCAGGGGCGGAGCCGGGGTGCTCGGGCGGCGGCGACCATGGAGCAGGGGCGGAGCTAGGGCGCTCGGGCGGCGCAAGAGTGGCACTCGAGAGGGGGGCTCACTTTGAGGGGGGCGGCGACGGCTGGAGTCCGGCGACGAGGACGGCCGGCTCGGGGACGCGGTGACGGGGACGGTAGCCGGGGCAGCGGGCGTCGGGCAAGGGGCCGGCGCGGGCGACGGCGAGGGCGGGACGGGGCGGTGCGCGTCGGGGCAGGGACGAGGGCGACGGTGACGGGGGCGGGCCGTGGCGGCGCGCGTCGCGGGCGACGGCGACGATGGGGGCGGGGCGGCGTCGGGGCAGCCTGGCGGCGTCAGGGGCGACAACTGCAAGATGAGAATGAAAAATTCCAAAGTGTGGCCTTATATAGAAGAGGCTTTAGTCTCGGTTCGTGGCAGCAACCGGGACTAAAGGTGGGCATTAGTCCCGGTTGGTGCCACAAACCGAGACCAATGGCCTCTTTTCGGCAGCCCAAAGGGCGGGAAGCGAAGCCCATTGGTCCCGGTTGGTGGCACCAACCGGGACTAAAGGGGGGCAATGGTCACGGCTGGTGCCACCAACCGGGACCAATGCCACCTTTAGTCCCGGTTAGGGCCACCAACCGGGACCAATACCCTTGTGCTGCCCCGCGCCCATAAGTTTACTCCCACATCGCTAGTTGACAGCGCCCAACACCAGTTTATAAGCTCTGCTGCCTCCTCCCTCTCGAACTCCTTTGAACAGCAGGCCTATGGGCCTAATTTGACACTGCTTTGCCTGTGGGCCTATTGGGCCTTCTGCGGGCCTGAATCCTGGCCCATGTAGGGTTTCTAGTCGTATTCAGGCAGTGGAGGCCCAGTAGGTGGCATTTTTTTTGGTTTTTTCTTTTTTATTTCTATATTTTTTTGGTTTTTTATTTTTTTATTTCTACTTAAAACTAAATACTTACAGTTTTTTAGTGATTTCTTTTTGCTTTTAGGTCACAAAAATTATAAATTTTCTCTTAGTGCCATTAGTTTTAAATTTTAAATAGTTTAAATTTGAATTTTTAAAAATTTGTGTGAATCACTAGTTTATGAATAACTTTACTATAAAATTAGAATTTTTTTCTATTTATTTTTTATTTCTACTTAAAACTAAATACTTACAGTTTTTTAGTGATTTCTTTTTGCTTTTAGGTCACAAAAATTATAAACTTTCTGTTAGTGCCATTAGTTTTAAATTATAAATAGTTTAAATTTGAATTTTTAAAAATTTGTGTGAATCACTAGTTTATGAATAACTTTACTATAAAATTAGAATTTTTTTCTTCTTTGCTATTTATTTTTTATTTATACTTACAATTAAATACTTATAGTTTGATTTTAGGTCACACAAATTATATTCTTTTTGCTATTGAAAAATATTATAGTTTTATTTTAGTTGATCATAACATAATATTTTAATTGATTGTTTTTATTTTCATAAAAGTTTTGTAGTTCATTCTGTTTGCTATTAATTCATTCTTTGAGCTAAATGACTCTGAAATTGGAAAGCATTTCAAAATGAACTCTGAAAAGGTTGAAAGTTGGCATGGTATCATCATTTCACCCACATAGCATGTTCCAAAAAGTAGAGAGGGTTACGACAAAAACTTGATGCACTTCATGTACAAAATGGACAATCACTTTCGAAGTATCAAAGTTTCGAACCATAAGACATGAAAGCATTTCAAATGAACTCTGAAAAAGTTGAAAGTTGGGATGGTATCATAATTTCACCCACATAGCATTTGCTTATTGCGGGAGAAAGTCTTCACTTTTTCTTCGCTTGTGTCATTTGCTTATTGCGCCGTAACCATGGATAATCTTCATTGTTTATCAGGATGCTTGGGTCAGCCTTGACATTGAAGGGAGGAATTTCATGAAACTTTTCATAATCTTCAGACATGTCTGTCTTGCCATCCACTCCCAGGATGTCCCTTTTTCCTGAAAGAACTATGTGGCGCTTTGGCTCATCGTATGATGTATTCGCTTCCTTATCTTTTCTTTTTCTCGGTTTGGTAGACATGTCCTTCACATAGATAACCTGTGCCACATCATTGGCTAGGACGAACGGTTCGTCAGTGTACCCAAGATTTTTCAGATCCACTGTTGTCATTCCGTACTGTGGGTCTACCTGTACCCCGCCGCCTAACAGATTGACCCATTTGCACTTAAACAAAGGGACCTTAAAATCAGGTCCGTAGTCAAGTTCCCATATGTCCACTATGTAACCATAATATGTGTCCTTTCCGCTCTCGGTTGCTGCATCAAAGCGGACACCGCTGTTTTGGTTGGTGCTCTTTTGATCTTGGGCGATCGTGTAAAATGTATTCCCATTTATCTCGTATCCTTTGTAAGTCAATACAGTCAAAGATGGTCCCCTGGACAACAAGTACAACTCATCACAAACAGTGTTGTCACCTCTGAGACGTGTTTCCAACCAACTGCTGAAAGTCCTGATGTGTTCACATGTAATCCAGTCGTCGCACTGCTCCGGGTGTTTGGAGCGCAGACTGTTCTTGTGTTCATCGACATACGGGGTCACCAAGGTAGAGTTCTGTAGAACTGTGTAGTGTGCTTGAGACCAAGAATATCCGTCCCTGCATATTATTGAGTCTCTTCCCAGAGTGCCTTTTCCAGTCAGTCTCCCCTCATACCGCGATTTAGGGAGACCTATCTTGTTAATGCCAGGAATGAAGTCAACACAAAACCCGATAACATCCTCTGTTTGATGGCCCATGGAGATGCTTCCTTCTGGCCTAGCGCGGTTACGGACATATTTCTTTAGGACTCCCATGAACCTCTCAAAAGGGAACATATTGTGTAGAAATACGGGCCCCAGGATGACAATCTCATCGACTAGATGAACTAGGACGTGCGTCATGATATTGAAGAAGGATGGTGGGAACACCAGCTCGAAACTGACAAGACATTACGCCACATCACTCCTTAGCCTTGGTACGATTTCTGGATCGATCACCTTCTGAGAGATTGCATTGAGGAATGCACATAGCTTCACAATGGCTAATCGAACGTTTTCCGGTAGAAGCCCCCTCAATGCAACCGGAAGCAGTTGTGTCATAATCATGTGGCAGTCATGAGACTTTACGTTCTGAAACTTTTTCTCTAGCATATTTATTATTCCCTTTATATTCGACGAGAAGCCAGTCGTGACCTTCATACTGAGCAGGCATTCAAAGAAGATTTCTTTCTCTTCTTTCGTAAGAGCGTAGCTGGCAGGACCTTTATACTGCTTCGGAGGCATGCCGTCTTTTTTGTGCAAACGTTGCAGGTCCTCTCGTGCCTCGGGTGTATCTTTTGTCTTCCCATACACGCCCAAGAAGCCTAGCAGGTTCACGCAAAGGTTCTTCGTCACGTGCATCACGTCGATTGAGGAGCGGACCTCTAGGTCTTTCCAGTAGGGTAGGTCCCAAATATAGATTTCTTCTTCCACATGGGTGCGTGTCCCTCAGCGTCATTCGGAACAGCTAGTCCACCGGGACCCTTTCCAAAGATTACGTAGTGTAAATCATTGACCATAGCAAGCACGTGAACACCGGTGCGCATGGGGGGCTTCTTCCGGTGATCTGCCTCGCCTTTGAAATGCTTGCCTTTCTTTCGACATTGATGGTTGGTCGGAAGAAATCGACGATGGCCCAGGTACACATTCTTCCTGCATTTGTGCAGGTATATACTTCCAGTGTCATCTAAACAGTGCGTGCATGCGTGGTATCCTTTGTTTGTCTGTCCTGAAAGGTTACTGAGAGCGGGCCAATCGTTGATGGTCATGAACAGTAACGCCTTAAGGTTAAATTCCTCCTGTCTGTACTCATCCCACGTACGTACACCGTTTCCATTCCACAGCTGTAAAAGTTCTTCAACTAATGGCCTTAGGTACGCATCAATTTCGTTGCCGGGTTGCTTAGGGCCTTGGATGAGAACTGGCATCATAATGAACTTCCGCTTCATGCACATCCAAGGAGGAAGGTTATACATACATAGAGTCACGGGCCAGGTGCTGTGATTGCTGCTCTGCTCCCCGAAAGGATTAATGCCATCCGCGCTTAAAGCAAACCATACATTCCTTGGGTCCTTTGCAAACTCATCCCAGTACTTTCTCTCGATTTTTCTCCACTGCGACCCGTCAGCGGGTGCTCTCAACTTCCCATCTTTCTTTCGGTTCTCACTGTGCCATCGCATCAACTTCGCATGCTCTTCGTTTCTAAACAGACGTTTCAACCGTGGTATTATAGGAGCATACCACATCACCTTCGCAGGAACCCTCTTCCTGAAGGGCTCGCTGTCAACATCACCAGGGTCATCTCGTCTGATCTTATACCGCAACGCACCGCATACCGGGCATGCGTTCAGATCCTTGTATGCACCGCGGTAGAGGATGCAGTCATTAGGGCATGCATGTATCTTCTCCACCTCCAATCCTAGAGGGCATACGACCTTCTTTGCTGCGTATGTACTGTCGGGCAATTCGTTATCGTTTGGAAGCTTCTTCTTCAATATTTTCAGTAGCTTCTCAAATCCTTTGTCAGCCACAGCATTCTCTGCCTTCCACTGCAGCAATTCCAGTACGGTACCGAGCTTTGTGTTGCCATCTTCGCAATTGGGGTATAACCCTTTTTTGTGATCCTCTAACATGCGATCAAACTTCAGCTTCTCCTTTTGACTAATGCATTGCGTCCTTGCATCGACAATGACCCGGCGGAGATCATCATCATCGGGCACATCGTCTGGTTCCTCTTGATCTTCAGCAGCTTCACCCGTGGCAGCATCATTGGGCACATCGTCTGGTTCCTCTTGATCTTCACCAGCTCCCCCCGTTGCAGCATCACCATATTCAGGGGGCACATAGTTGTCATCGTACTCTTCTTCTTCGCCGTCTTCCATCATAACCACTATTTCTCCGTGCCTCGTCCAAACATTATAGTGTGGCATGAAACCCTTGTAAAGCAGGTGGGAGTGAAGGATTTTCCGGTTAGAGTAAGACCTCGTATTCCCACATTCAGTGCATGGACAACACATAAAACCATTCTGCTTGTTTGCCTCAGCCGCATCGAGAAACTCATGCACGCCCTTAATGTACTCGCGGGTGTGTCTGTCACCGTACATCCATTGCCGGTTCATCTGCGTGCATTATATATAATTAAGTGTCCAAATTAATAGAAGTTCATCATCACATTAAAACCAAAGTGCATACATAGTTCTCATCTAACAACATATAGCTCTCCAGAGCATCTAATTAATTAAACCATACATTGAAACTATGTAAAACATTTCAATGCGAAAACAAATGGGATCATAATCGCAACCAAGGTAACAATTGATCCAATGGCATAATGATACCAAGCCTCGGTATGAATGGCATATTTTCTAATCTTTCTAATCTTCAAGCGCATTGCATCCATCTTGATCTTGTGATCACCGACGACATCCGCAACATGCAACTCCAATATCATCTTCTCCTCCTCAATTTTTTTTATTTTTTCCTTCAACAAATTGTTTTCTTCTTCAACTAAATTTAACCTCTCGACAATAGGGTCGGTTGGCATTTCCGATTCACATACATCCTAGATAAATAAAATCTATGTCACGTTGGTCGGCATAATTTTCATAAACAATAGATGAACCAATAGTTATGAAGATAATATACATACCAAATCCGAATCATAGACAGGACGAGGGCCGACGGGGGCGGATACCAAAACCATCGCACTATATAAGATGCAATAATAAATGTAAGAAAATGATACAAGTATCTATCTAAACAGACAAGTAAGAATATTTTTCCTTTTAGAAAGAAGATAAGAACAAGAGGCTCACCACGGTGGTGTCAGTGATGAGATCAGCGCGGGTGATCGACGGCGGTGAAGACGGGGACGGGGCGTGACGGACCGCTAAATCTAGACAAATCTCGAGGAAAATGGAGCTTGGAGGTCGAGCTTCGAGAGGAGAAAGTTTAAGTAGTGTGGCTCGGGCATTCCATCGAACACCTCATGTGCATAGGAGGTGAGCTAGAGCACCACAAAGCCCTCTCCCCCTCGGCCAGAAAAAACAGAGCACTGTGCTCTGCTCTTGCGCGAGGGGGTATATATAGGCACCTCATTGGTCCCGGTTGGTGACATGAGCCGGGACTAAGGGGGAGCCTTTGGTCCCGGTTCAAGCCACCAACCGGGACCAATGGTGGTGGGCCAGGAGCGAGGCCCATTGGTCCCGATTCGTCGGACTAATGGGCTGAGCCGGCCTGGACCATAGCCCTGTTTTCTACTAGTGCGTGCCTCAGAAACCACACACATGGGCGGGAACGTCGAGGACCGGCTGCGTTCGCCCCCGACACAGAGTCTTCGTTGGGCGATCATGTGACAGAACGGGCCTAGACTTGGAATGTTATCTCGCGATGACATGCACTAACACGAAGAAGCAGTTATTCCCCGTGGCCTACCCTCTCTAGGTACCGAACAACGCCCTAGACCGCCGGGGCCACCGGAGGGGTGCCGGTCTCTAGAACCGGACGAGGCTCATCCAAAGAAGAAAACACAAGACGGTAATTATGATGTGCTAAGGTTGTTTGCCAAGCATGAAAGAAAACAACAAAAAAAGTATAATACATATTATCGAGAATGCACAAGAAGGAAAGAGATCTAGCTGGATGGTTTACCAAAAGCAGCTCTCGGAAAAGGTGGAAATTACCGAGAGCCAAGAATCGACTCTTTGTAATGACTGCTCTAATTCCCCCCCCCCTCTTTTTGTCTTTTTTTGCACTATCTTTTTTGTATCTCATATTTCATATGCTTTTACGACCAAAGTTTATAAATTCCACGACTTTTGATGATTTTTTTCATATCTCAACTTTAAAGAGTGTGTAAAGTAAAAAACCATGAGAAGAAGTTGTTGACCGTGGCCCACCCCCTCTCTCGGTGCCGGTCAACTTTCTAGACCGGCACCGAGAGAGAACTTTAAAGAAGTTTCTGAACACTTACCTCTCCGCGGATTGCTCTTCGCGTGTGTACGACTGTGGCTGGCGGCCTCCGGGGGCTAGCACATGCCGCCAAATCTTGCGTAGGCGGCCTCTCACAAGTCTGGAAGTGTTGTGGCAGTTGCAAATGCCCGGCCCGCGTCTCCGGGGTGTGCCCCCGCTCAAGGACGGCGCCGCTGCCGGCACCTGGAGGGGGGAAACGGACGCGTTGGGTCTACACGGATGGGGTCTTGCTGTGGCTTAGGCCCGGATGTTGCTCCAAAGTGTTCCTATGGGCTAACCTAACACAACCGGGTGGAGAGTTCCACTGGTCAAAGCCCGTCCGTGCAAAGTCAAAGGGCTAGATCCCGTGGTCAAACGCCACAGGGTTAGGCGGGACGGGGGCCCTGGGAGGGTAGCAATGCCACCGGAGCATCGCACCGGGCCCTCATACAGGCC
This sequence comes from Triticum urartu, assembly GCF_056163025.1. Lineage (NCBI taxonomy): Eukaryota > Viridiplantae > Streptophyta > Magnoliopsida > Poales > Poaceae > Triticum > Triticum urartu. The sequence goes on from NC_141877.1 coordinate 684,457,228, forward strand.
GTACAGTGTGGTGGCATGTCCGAAGAGGCGGCACGCCTCTCCGGGGTGTGCCCCCCCTCACGTCCGGCACCTGGAGGGGGGAAACGGACGCGTCGGGTCTACACGGATGGGATCTTGCTGTGGCTTTGGCCTAGACTTGGTCTGTCATCTCGCAATGACATGCACTAACACGAAGAAGCAGTTATTCACCGTGGACTACAGCCTCTCGGTGCCGAATAACGCCCTAGACCGCCGGGGCCACCGGATGGGTGCTCGATATAGAGACCGCCCGAGGGGGGGGGGAGGGCACCCCTAAATACCGGTGGCCCATGTATATGCATGCAGGGGTGGTGTGCTATTTGAATAAGCACGCACGTCCTTGACGTGGCACGTGCCTCACAAACAACACACACGGGCGGGAACGTCAAGGAACGGCTGCGTCCGTTCTCGAGACAGAATCTTCGGTGGGTGGTCCCATGACAGAACGAGCCTAGACTTGGTCTGTCATCTCGTGATGACATGCACCAACATGAAGTAGCAGTTATTCACCGAGGACTACACCCTCTCGGTGTCGAATAACGCCCTAGACCGCCGGGGCCATCGTATGGGTGCTCAACATGGAGACCGCCTGAGGGGGGGGGATGGCACCCGTACATGCGCGTGGCCCATGCATATGCATGCATGGGTGGTGTGCTATTTGAATAAGCAACGCACGTCCTTAACGTGGCACGTGCCTCAGAAACCACACACATGGGCGGGAACGTCGAGGACCGGCTGCGTTCGCCCCCGACATAGAGTCTTCGTTGGGCGGTCCCGTGACAGAACGGGCCTAGACTTGGAATGTTATCTCGCGATGACATGCACTAACACGAAGAAGCAGTTATTCCCCGTGGCCTACCCTCTCTAGGTGCCGAACAACGTCCTAGACCGCCGGGGCCACCGGAGGGGTGCCGGTCTCTAGAACCGGACGAGGCTCATCCAAAGAAGAAAACACAAGACGGTAATTATGATGTGCTAAGGTTGTTTGCCAAGCATGAAAGAAAACAACAAAAAAAGTATAATACATATTATCGAGAATGCACACGAAGGAAAGAGATCTAGCTGGATGGTTTACCAAAAGCAGCTCTCGGAAAAGGTGGAAATTACCGAGAGCCAAGAATCGACTCTCTGTAATGACTGCTCTAATTCCCCCCCTCTTTTTGTCTTTTTTTTGCACTATCTTTTTTGTATCTCATATTTCATATGCTTTTACGACCAAAGTTTATAAATTCCACAACTTTTGATGATTTTTTTCATATCTCAACTTTAAAGAGTGTGTAAAGTAAAAAGCCATGAGAAGAAGAAGTTGTTGACCGTGGCCCACCCCCTCTCTCGGTGCCGGTCAACTTTCTAGACCGGCACCGAGAGAGAACTTTAAAGAAGTATCTGAACACTTACCTCTCCACGGATTGCTCTTCGCGTGTGTACGACTATGGCCGGCGGCCTCCGGGGGCTAGCACATGCCGCCAAATCTTGCGTAGGCGGCCTCTCGCAAGTCTGGAAGTGTTGTGGCGGGTGCAAATGCTCGGCCCGCGTCTCCGGGGTGTGCCCTCCCTCAAGGACGGCGCTGCTACCGGCACCTGGAGGGGGGAAACGGACGCGTTGGGTCTACACGGATGGGGTCTTGCTGTGGCTTAGGCCCGGATGTTGCTCCAAAGTGTTCCTATGGGCTAACCTAACACAACCGGGTGGAGAGTTCCACTGGTCAAAGCCCGTCCGTGCAAAGTCAAAGGGCTAGATCCCGTGGTCAAACGCCACAGGGTTAGGCGGGACGGGGGCCCTGGGAGGGTAGCAATGCCACCGGAGCATCGCACCGGGCCCTCATACAGGCCGTACGGTGTGGTGGCATGTCCGAAGAGGCGGCACGCCTCTTCGGGGTGTGCCCCCCCTCACGGCCGGCACCTGGAGGGGGGAAACGGACGCGTCGGGTCTACACGGATGGGATCTTGCTGTGGCTTTGGCCTAGACTTGGTCTGTCATCTCGCAATGACATGCACTAACACGAAGAAGCAGTTATTCACCGTGGACTACACCCTCTCGATGCCGAATAACGCCCTAGACCGCCGGGGCCACCGGATGGGTGCTCGATATGGAGACCGCCCGAGGGGGGGGAGGGCACCCCTAAATACCTGTGGCCCATGTATATGCATGCAGGGGTGGTGTGCTATTTGAATAAGCAACGCACGTCCTTGACGTGGCACGTGCCTCACAAACAACACACACGGGCGGGAACGTCAAGGACCGGCTGCGTCCGTTCTCGAGACAGAATATTCGGTGGGTGATCCCGTGACAGAACGAGCCTAGACTTGGTCTGTCATCTCGCGATGACATGCACCAACACGAAGTAGCAGTTATTCACCAAGGACTACACCCTCTCGGTGTCGAATAACGCCCTAGACCGCCGGGGCCATCGTATGGGTGCTCAACATGGAGACCGCCTGAGGGGGGGGGGATGGCACCCGTACATGCGCGTGGCCCATGCATATGCATGCATGGGTGGTGTGCTATTTGAATAAGCAACGCACGCCCTTGACGTGGCACGTGCCTCAGAAACCACACACATGGGCGGGAACGTCGTGGACCGGCTGCGTTCGCCCCCGACACAGAGTCTTCGTTGGGCGATCCCGTGACAGAACGGGCCTAGACTTGGAATGTTATCTCGCGATGACATGCACTAACACGAAGAAGCAGTTATTCCCCGTGGCCTACCCTCTCTAGGTGCCGAACAACGCCCTAGACCGCCGGGGCCACTGGAGGGGTGCCGGTCTCTAGAACCGGACGAGGCTCATCCAAAGAAGAAAACACAAGACGGTAATTATGATGTGCTAAGGTTGTTTGCCAAGCATGAAAGAAAACAACAAAAAAAGTATAATACATATTATCAAGAATGCACAAGAAGGAAAGAGATCTAGCTGGATGGTTTACCGAGAGCAGCTCTCGGAAAAGGTGGAAATTACCGAGAGCCAAGAATCGACTCTCTGTAATGACAACTCTAATTCCCCCCCTCTTTTTGTCTTTTTTTGCACTATCTTTTTTGTATCTCATATTTCATATGCTTTTACGACCAAAGTTTATAAATTCCATGACTTTTGATGATTTTTTTCATAACTCAACTTTAAAGAGTGTGTAAAGTAAAAAACCATGAGAAGAAGAAGTTGTTGACCGTGGCCCACCCCCTCTCTCGGTGCCGGTCAACTTTCTAGACCGGTACCGAGAGAGAACTTTAAAGAAGTATCTGAACACTTCCCTCTTCGCGGATTGCTCTTTGCGTGTGTACGACTGTGGCCGGCGGCCTCCGGGGGCTAGCACATGCCGCCAAATCTTGCGTAGGCAGCCTCTCACAAGTCTGGAAGTGTTGTGGCGGTTGCAAATGCCCGACCCACGTCTCCGGGGTGTGCCCCCCCTCAAGGACGGCGCCGCTGCCGGCACCTGGAGGGGGGAAACGGACACGTTGGGTCTACACGGATGGGGTCTTGCTGTGGCTTAGGCCCGGATGTTGCTCCAAAGTGTTCCTATGGGCTGAACTAACACAACCGGCTGGAGAGTTCCAATGGTCAAATCCCGTCCGTGCAAAGTCAAAGGGCTAGATCCCGTGGTCAAACACCAGAGGGTTAGGCGGGACGGGGGCCCTGGGAGGGTATCAATGCCACCGGAGCATCGCACCGGGCCCTCATCCAGACCGTACGGTGTGGTGGCATGTCCGAAGAGGCGGCACGCCTCTCCGGGGTGTGCCCCCCCTCACGGCCGGCACCTGGAGGGGTGAAACGGACGCGTCGGGTCTACACGGATGGGATCTTGCTGTGGCTTTGGCCTAGACTTGGTCTGTCATCTCGCAATGACATGCACTAACACGAAGAAGTAGTTATTCACCGTGGACTACACCCTCTCGGGGCCGAATAATGCCCTAGACCGCCGGGGCCACCGGATGGGTGCTCGATATGGAGACCGCCCGAGGGGGGGGGGAGGGCACCCCTAAATACCTGTGGCCCATGTATATGCATGCAGGGGTGGTGTGCTATTTGAATAAGCAACGCACGTCCTTGACGTGGCACGTGCCTCACAAACAACACACACGGGCGGGAACGTCAAGGACCGGCTGCGTCCGTTCTCGAGACAGAATCTTCGGTGGGTGATCCCGTGACAGAACGAGCCTAGACTTGGTCTGTCATCTCGCGATGACATGCACCAACACGAAGTAGCAGTTATTCACCAAGGACTACACCCTCTCGGTGTCGAATAACGCCCTAGACCGCCGGGGCCATCGTATGGGTGCTCAACATGGAGACCGCCTGAGGGGGGGGGGATGGCACCCGTACATGCGCGTGGCCCATGCATATGCATGCATGGGTGGTGTGCTATTTGAATAAGCAACGCACGCCCTTGACGTGGCACGTGCCTCAGAAACCACACACATGGGCGGGAACGTCGTGGACCGGCTGTGTTCGCCCCCGACACAGAGTCTTCGTTGGGCGATCCCGTGACAGAACGGGCCTAGACTTGGAATGTTATCTCGCGATGACATGCACTAACACGAAGAAGCAGTTATTCCCCGTGGCCTACCCTCTCTAGGTGCCGAACAACGCCCTAGACCGCCGGGGCCACCGGAGGGGTGTCGGTCTCTAGAACCGGACGAGGCTCATCCAAAGAAGAAAACACAAGACGGTAATTATGATGTGCTAAGGTTGTTTGCCAAGCATGAAAGAAAACAACAAAAAAAGTATAATACATATTATCAAGAATGCACAAGAAGGAAAGAGATCTAGCTGGATGGTTTACCGAGAGCAGCTCTCGGAAAAGGTGGAAATTACCGAGAGCCAAGAATCGACTCTCTGTAATGACAACTCTAATTCCCCCCCTCTTTTTGTCTTTTTTTGCACTATCTTTTTTGTATCTCATATTTCATATGCTTTTACGACCAAAGTTTATAAATTCCATGACTTTTGATGATTTTTTTCATAACTCAACTTTAAAGAGTGTGTAAAGTAAAAAACCATGAGAAGAAGAAGTTGTTGACCGTGGCCCACCCCCTCTCTCGGTGACGGTCAACTTTCTAGACCGGTACCGAGAGAGAACTTTAAAGAAGTATCTGAACACTTCCCTCTTCGCGGATTGCTCTTTGCGTGTGTACGACTGTGGCCGGCGGCCTCCGGGGGCTAGCACATGCCGCCAAATCTTGCGTAGGCGGCCTCTCACAAGTCTGGAAGTGTTGTGGCGGTTGCAAATGCCCGACCCACGTCTCCGGGGTGTGCCCCCCCTCAAGGACGGCGCCGCTGCCGGCACCTGGAGGGGGGAAACGGACACGTTGGGTCTACACGGATGGGGTCTTGCTATGGCTTAGGCCCGGATGTTGCTCCAAAGTGTTCCTATGGGCTGAACTAACACAACCGGCTGGAGAGTTCCAATGGTCAAATCCCGTCCGTGCAAAGTCAAAGGGCTAGATCCCGTGGTCAAACACCAGAGGGTTAGGCGGGACGGGGGCCCTGGGAGGGTATCAATGCCACCGGAGCATCGCACCGGGCCCTCATCCAGACCGTACGGTGTGGTGGCATGTCCGAAGAGGCGGCACGCCTCTCCGGGGTGTGCCCCCCCTCACGGCCGGCACCTGGAGGGGTGAAACGGACGCGTCGGGTCTACACGGATGGGATCTTGCTGTGGCTTTGGCCTAGACTTGGTCTGTCATCTCGCAATGACATGCACTAACACGAAGAAGTAGTTATTCACCGTGGACTACACCCTCTCGGGGCCGAATAATGCCCTAGACCGCCGGGGCCACCGGATGGGTGCTCGATATGGAGACCGCCCGAGGGGGGGGGGGAGGGCACCCCTAAATACCTGTGGCCCATGTATATGCATGCAGGGGTGGTGTGCTATTTGAATAAGCAACGCACGTCCTTGACGTGGCACGTGCCTCACAAACAACACACACGGGCGGGAACGTCAAGGACCGGCTGCGTCCGTTCTCGAGACAGAATCTTCGGTGGGTGATCCCGTGACAGAACGAGCCTAGACTTGGTCTGTCATCTCGTGATGAGATGCACCAACACGAAGTAGCAGTTATTCATCGAGGACTACACCCTCTCGGTGTCGAATAACGCCCTAGACCGCCGGGGCCATCGTATGGGTGCTCAACATGGAGACCGCCCGAGGGGGGGGATGGCACCCGTACATGCGCGTGGCCCATGCATATGCATGCAGGGGTGGTGTGCTATTTGAATAAGCAACGCACATCCTTGACGTGGCACGTGCCTCAAAAACCACACACATGGGCGGGAACGTCGAGGACCGGCTGCGTTCGTCCCCGACACAAAGTCTTTGTTGGGCGATCCCGTGACAGAACGGGCCTAGACTTGGAATGTTATCTCGCGATGACATGCACTAACACGAAGAAGCAGTTATTCCCCGTGGCCTACCCTCTCTAGGTGCCGAACAACGCCCTAGACCGCCGGGGCCACCGGAGGGGTGTCGGTCTCTAGAACCGGACGAGGCTCATCCAAAGAAGAAAACACAAGACGATAATTATGATGTGCTAAGGTTGTTTGCCAAGCATGAAAGAAAACAACAAAAAAAGTATAATACATATTATCGAGAATGCACAAGAAGGAAAGAGATCTAGGTGGATGGTTTACCGAGAGCAGCTCTCGGAAAAGGTGGAAATTACCGAGAGCCAACAATCGACTCTCGATAATGACTGCTCTAATTCCCCCCCTCTTTTTGTCTTTTTTTGCACTATCTTTTTTGTATCTCATATTTAATATGGTTTTACGACCAAAGTTTATAAATTCCATGACTTTTGATGATTTTTTTTAAAACTCAACTTTAAAGAGTGTGTAAAGTAAAAAAAACATGAGAAGAAGAAGTTGTTGACCGTGGCCTACCCCCTCTCTCGGTACCGGTCAACTTTCTAGACCGGTACCGAGAGAGAACTTTAAAGAAGTATCTGAACACTTCCCTCTTCGCGGATTGCTCTTCGCGTGTCTACGACTGTGGCCGGCGGCCTCCGGGGGCTAGCACATGCCGCCAAATCTTGCGTAGGCGGCCTCTCACAAGTCTGGAAGTGTTGTGGTAGTTGCAAATGCCTGGCCCGCGTCTCTGGGGTGTGCCCCCCCTCACGGACGGCGCCGCCACCGGCACCTGGAGGGGGGAAACGGACGCGTTGGGTCTACACGGATGGGGTCTTGCTGTGGCTTAGGCCCGGATGTTGCTCCCAAGTGTTCCTATGGGCTGAACTAACACAACCGGGTGGAGAGTTCCAATGGTCAAATCCCGTCCATGCAAAGTCAAAGGGCTAGATCCCGTGGTCAAACGCCACAGGGTTAGGCGGGACGGGGGCCCGGGGAGGGTAGCAATGCCACCGGAGCATCGCACCGGGCCCTCATACGTGCCGTACGGTGTTGTGGCATGTACAAAGAGGCGGCACGCCTCTCCGGGGTGTGGCCCCCCTCACGGCAGGCACCTGGAGGGGGGAAACAGACGCGTCGGGTCTACACGGATGGGATCTTGCTGTGGCTTTGGCCTAGACTTGGTCTGTCATCTCGCAATGACATGCACTAACATGGAGAAGCAGTTATTCACCATGGACTACACCCTCTCGGTGCCGAATAACGCCCTAGACCGCCGGGGCCACCGGATGGGTGCTCGATATGGAGACCGCTCGAGGGGGGGGGGGGGAGGGCAGCCGTACATGTGCGTGGCCCATGCATATGCATGCAGGGGTGGTGTGCTATTTGAATAAGCAATGCACGTCCTTGACGTGGCATGTGCCTCACAAACCACACACACGGGCGGGAACGTCAAGGACCGGCTCCGTCCGTTCCCGAGACAGAATTTTCGGTGGGTGATCCCGTGACAGAACGAGCCTAGACTTGGTCTGTCATCTCGCGATGACATGCACTAGCACGGAGTAGCAGTTATTCACCATGGACTACACCCTCTCGGTGCTGAATAACGCCCTAGACCGCCGGGGCCACCGGATGGGTGCTAGATATGGAGACCGCCCGAGGGGAGGGAGGGCACCCCTACATGCCTGTGGCCCGTGTATATGCATGCAGGGGTGGTCTGCTATTTGAATAAGCAACGCACGTCCTTGACATGGCACGTGCCTCACAAACCACACACACAGGCGGGAACGTCAAGGACCGGCTGCGTCCGTTCTCGAGACAGAATGTTCGGTGGGTGATCCCGTGACAAAACGAGCCTAGACTTGGTTTGTCATCTCGCGATGACATGCACTAGCAAGGAGTAGCAGTTATTCACCGTGGACTACACCCTCTCGGTGCCGAATAACGCCATAGACCGTCGGGGCCACCAGATGGGTGCTCGATATGGAGACCACCCGAGGGGGGGGAGGGCACCCCTACATGCCTCTGGCCCATGTATATGCATGCAGGGGTGGTCTGCTATTTGAATAAGCAACGCACGTACTTGACGTGGCACGTGCCTCACAAACCACAAACACGGGCGGGAACGTCAAGGACCGGCTGCATCCGTTCCCGAGACAGAATCTTCGGTGGGTGATCCCATGACAGAACGAGCCTAGACATGGTCTGTCATCTCGTGATGACATGCACTAGCACGGAGTAGCAGTTATTCACCGTGGACTACACCCTCTCAGTGCCGAATAACGCCATAGACCGCCGGGGCCACCGGATGGGTGCTCGATATGGAGACCGTCCGAGGGGGGGAGGGCACCCGTACATGCGTGTGGCCCATGCATATGCATGCAGGGGTGGTGTGCTATTTGAATAACCAACGCACGTCCTTGACGTGGCACGTGCCTCACAAACCACACACATGGGCGGGAACGTCGAGGACCGGCTGCGTTCGTCCCCGAGACAGAGTCTTCGGTGGGCGATGCCGTGACAGAACGGGCCTAGACTTGGAATGTTATCTCGCGATGACATGCACTAACATGAAGAAGCAGTTATTCCCCGTGGCCTACCCCCTCTAGGTGCCGAACAACGCCCTAGACCACCGGGGCCACCGGAGGGGTGCCGGTCTCTATAACCGGACGAGGCTCATCCACAGAAGAAAACATAAGACGGTAATTATGATGTGCTAAGGTTGTTTGCCAAGCATGAAAGAAAACATCAAAAAAAGTATAATACATATTATCGAGAATGCACATGAAGGAAAGAGATCTAGGTGGATGGTTTACCGAGAGCAGCTCTCGGAAAAGGTGGAAATTACCGAGAGCCAAAAATCGACTCTCGGTAATGACTGCTCTAATGCCCCCCCTCTTTTTGTCTTTTTTTGCACTATCTTTTTTGTATCTCATATTTCATATGATTTTACGACCAAAGTTTATAAATTCCATGACTTTTGATGATTTTTTCAAAACTCAACTTTAAAGAGTGTGTAAAGTAAAAAAACATGAGAAGAAGAAGTTGTTGACCGTGGCCTACCACCTCTCTCGGTGTCGGTCAACTTTCTAGACGGCTCCGAGAGAGAACTTTAGAAGTATCTGAACATTTCCCTCTCCACGGATTGCTCTTCGCGTGTCTACGACTGTGGCCGGTGGCCTCCGGGGGCTAGCACATGCCGCCAAATCTTGTGTAGGCGGCCTCTCACAAGTCTGGAAGTGTTGTGGCGGTTCCAAACGCCCTGCCCGCGTCTCCGGGGTGTGCCCCCCCCTCACGGATGGCGTCGCCGGTGGCACCTGGAGGGGGGAAACGGACGCGTCGGGTCTACACGAATGGTGTCTTGCTGTGGCTTAGGCCCGGATGTTGCTCCAAAGTGTTCCTATGGGCTGACCTAACACAACCGGGTGGAGAGTTCCACTACTCAAAGCCCATCCGTGCAACGTCAAAGGGCTAGATCCCGTGGTCAAACGCTACAGGGTTAGGCGGGACGGGGGCCCTGGGAGGGTAGCAATGCCACCAGAGCATCGCACCGGGCCCTCATACATGCCGTACGGTGTGGTGGCATGTCCGAAGAGGCGGCACGCCTCTCCGGGGTGTGGCCCCCCTCACGCCCGGCACCTGGAGGGGGGAAACGGACGTGTCGGGTCTACACGGATTGGATCTTGCTGTGGCTTTGGCCTAGACTTGGTCTGTCATCTCGCAATGACATGCACTAACACGGAGAAGCAGTTATTCACCGTGGACTACACCCTCTCGGTGCCGAATAACGCCCTAGACCGCTGGGGTGTGACACCCCAAGATTTTAATCTTGTTTATTAATTAAAATTCTGCCAGGGAACTTAAACTTTTATTTTCTGGATTTCCTGTTGATTTCAGAACCATTCTTTTCTTTGTTATTATGGAGTTTTTATCCCAAGTGAAAACCTTTCAATCATTGTTGGACTTATTTACCCTCTCAAATAAAACAATTCTTTTATCAGTAGGGATTATTTATATAATGTTTTCCCTGAGTTCTATTCCTCTAAAATGGTTTTTCATGTGTTTTAAGGTCCCTTTTGCACTGCAACCCTTTTATAAATTCACTTAAAAATTTCACCAAAATTTGGGGATGACATATGATGTCCCTAGATCACTTTTATGCAAATATATATTTCATTCATTGGATATTTTGAGTCCTACACCAAGTTTTCAAATCTGGTCAAATCTCACTTTCGCACTACAACCTATTTAAATATTTCTTTAAAACTTCTACCAAAATTATGGGATGATAATAGGGGTGTATTATTCAACTTTTTGCAAAAACCGAGTGGTGTCCTTTAAAAAAATGAGTGAATCAACCTCTTTTTCATTCTGGTCCAACTTGATGATTTGTACTACAACTATATTTTAACTTGCCCTTTTTGCTGTGATCCCTTTTCCTACTTATGACCCACCCTACAAAACCCTTAAGTCCAGGAGGTTGGACTCATTGGAGCAATTTAGTGCTTGCAATCCTGCCCTTTTCTTTCTGTCCAAAACTGAAGATTTGCAAAACTTGCACTAACAAGTTTCTCCTTTTGACAAACTAACTTTACCACCCTCTTATTCATCCAAAGAGACTATGATCTGGATATTTTGGCCCCTCCAAGAGTTGCCTAGATGCCATTGGCATTCTATCAAACACTCTGAGTGCATGGACAGTTTTGACATGATCTTTGTTTTGCTCTGTGACCTTGCACCTCTGGACAAACTAGCATGTCCTCTAAGCACCTAGACGACCCTAACCTAGCCCTGCTAATTGCCAGCCTCACCCACGCTCTCTAACCCACACTGGCATTTCGCCGAGCACCTGGTGCGCGTGCTCTGGGCGCGCCCAGAGCGCGCGTTTTGCACGTGCCGTGCCTGAGCCGCCGCGCCCCTGACCTGTTCCCCGAGCTTATCCAAACCCTATGCCGCTCGCAGCATAGGGCGAAGCCTCGACCTGTACCCCCTCATGAGCACCACAGCTCCTCGCCACGTCTCCGGCAAGCCAGAAGCTAGCCGCCACTTCCGCCCGACAACCTCTGCACTGGTTGGCGCCGCCCGAGCCACTCCTGCTCGCCAGCTCGCCCCTGGGGCAGTGCCCGCTCGTCAGCTAGCTCCTGCCGCCATCCCCAGCCCCGACACGGTGCCCTGCAAGCTACAGAACGACGGTCGCCGTCATCCTTATCCACCGCCGCGGAACCGACCCCGTCGCGCTATAAAAGGAGGCCCCGGAGCTCATCCGAGCACTCAGGCGACCTCAGGCCACCCCCATGGCACCCCCACAGTCAGCAATCGTCGGGGGAAGCCGTCTTCCCTGACTCCGGCCGGTTCGGCCGCCGCCACATCCCAGCCCCGTTCACCGCAACCAGAGCCCCTCCCGTCCGTCCAACGCCACCACCAGACTCCACATGATCTTGTGGAGCCGCCCAGACCTTCAGGCTCGACGGAGAGCCACCGTAGCGCGGAACCCCCAAAACTCCCGAAGCCACCTGCTGCCGCGAAGCTTGCCGCCGTTGACTCCCTCTGTCCCCGCCGGCAAATCGACCACCGGAAGGACCGCCCTGATCTTGCGGATCTATCCCTGTCCTTGGATCCCCGTGGGGAGCCGCCGTTTGACGGCGGCGGTCGCCGAAGCCCCGCCCCGCTCAGACAGAGGAGGAAGAGGAGCGCGTGGGCTGGTCAAACCTGACCAGTGGGCCAGGCGGGCCCACTGTCAGTGACCAGCCCCGGTCCACGCAGGCGTAAGTGGAAACGTATTTCTAGAGTACGTCTTCGACGTGTATCGTTTTCTTTTCTTTTTCTGTTTTATTTAAAAACCAGAGATTTGACTAAACTTTGACTGGCTATATCTTTTTAAATAAAACTCCAAATGAGTTGATTCTTTTTCCCACCTCTCTCAAATTTAATCTAGTTTATTTTAAGATTTATTTGAAAAAAAATCAGACAATGTTTTTGCACTGTTTTGAAATGATGTGTTAATTTGAAAAATTTCAAAAATAGGTTTTTGAAGAAGAAGGCAATTTTCAAATATGCACCCCCTCTTGCATACCCTTGAAGGCAAGCATTCTGAACCCTGGCATAATATTTTTATGTGTTGGTTAATGCGATTATAACACCACCTAAATGCGGAGCACTCGTCATTTCAAGCGGTGACGCGATCATTTGCATGAATGCATATTGGTGATTTCCTTGCTGTTGGAAATGGATATACTTGTGATGGTGATCGACCTCATATGACTTGCATGCATGCCGGAAAAGAATCCGGGAAAGCCTCTGCCTTGGGTAGGCGTGAGCTTGTCGCCGGTCTCGGTCGGGACGGTTATGTCCGGTATGTCATAGTAAGGTTTAATGAGTGTGATTTTTGTTTGTTGATATATATGCATATAACATGCAGGGAAAAAAAATTAACCTCCTGAGTCGACCAAAGATCGAGTCTTGTTCCAGTAACCCCCATACTTGTTTCATACTACCACTGGTCCCTGCAGCAGGTAGGGTATGGTTTAGTAAATTGTCAACCCCTTTCTAGCACACACCGTACAGAGAGGCCATGGTGGAAGATACCGACTGCAGCCGGTAGGTAGGCCACCTGGTCCGGGGGCATGGGTGTTTCTGGTTGGGACCGAGAGGGGGGCACCCCTTAGAGCGCGCGTCATAAATTTGATCCCATGCTACGCGAGGTTGTAGCCTCCCCACCTAGAGTTTTACTTGACAGGTGTCGTGGGTGATTCCAGACACCGATAAGTTAAGCTGGTGTGTGCAAGTCAGGTGTGTTTTCAATTAAAAGACCGCAGACGGAATTAGTCCCGATGGACTAAAGGAATCCGTTACTCGTGGGTAAAGAGTACACCCTCTGCAGAGATAATATCTATTCGAATAGCCGTGTCCATGGTTAAGGACTACAGTCTGGGTCGGGTCAAGTGTCGGTCTTAGTGTCTGTCTTAGGAGGAGAAACTACTAAACTAGAACATTGATTTTGACCGGTGACATATGATTATTATTATTATTATTGTGGACTAACTATTTTCATTATTTTCATTATTGATTGTCCCTGGGACGGCTCTACCTCCTGGATATTTACTAGGATTGTTTTCTTTATAAGCCCTTTATGTGGCGTCGCACAGACGCCCGACTGTGGCATGCTTGTTATTTATTTACCTTATAAGCCCTTTATGTGGTGTCGCTCAGACGCCCGACTGTGGCATGTTTGTTATTTACTTTATAAGCCCTTTATGTGGTGTCGCACAGACGCCCGACTGTGGCATGCTTGTCGTTTATTTACCTTATAAGCCCTTTATGTGGTGTCGCACAGACGTCCGACTGTGGCATGCTTGTTATTTACTTTATAAGCCCTTTATGTGGTGTCGCACAAGACGCCCGACTGTTGCATGCCTGTCGTTTATTTACCTTATAAGCCCTTTATGTGGTGTCGCTTAGACGCCCGACTGAGGCATGCTTCATATCATGATCCCTTCAAGACGTCACTTCAGACACCCGATCGGTGCATGTTATTTCTACTCCATTATTGCATATTCATGTTGCATATAAATAACCTGCTTGCATGCATCATGGATTTTATTTTATGAACTGCATTATGATCATAGGATAATTCAGAGCATGATTATCGTTTGTTCTATTATACCCGTGTTCATAATGTTTGCGAGTACATTCAGAGTACTCACTGGCTTGTCCCTGGCTATTGTCTTGGCCAGATTTCTTGCATGGAGAGGAGCGTTGCGATGAAAGCCCCGGAAACTAAGCAACGGTGATAGCAGCCTCGCGAAGATAGGAGTTAACCTGGTCAGCTGTTCCTGTTGGGAAATGGAGTCCCATAGACACTGATGATCCACAAACCACTTCCGCCATCAACCACTAGAAACCACTTGTTTTACTCATAGGCCAGAATGGTCTGGTACTACATATTTTATATTTTGCTTGGAATTTCTGTATCAAGTTGATGCCTCATCAGCTAACAGTAATCCTGGGGCTGGTGAGCACAAGGGTCATTTTCTGGAAATTAATGTCCCGAAAAACCGGTCCTCACACGGGGCCACTGGATGGGTGCTCGATATGGAGACCACCCGAGGGGGGGAGGGCACCCCTACATGCCTGTGGCCCATGTATATGCATGCAAGGGTGGTGTGCTATTTGAATAAGCAACGCACGTCCTTGACGTGGCACGTGCCTCACAAACCACACACACGGGCGGGAACGTCAAGGACCGGCTGCGTCCGTTCCCGAGATAGAATCTTCGGTGGGTGATCCCGTGACAGAACGAGCCTAGACTTGGTCTGTCATCTAGCGATGACATGCACTAACATGGAGTAGCAGTTATTCACCATGGACTACACCCTCTCGGTGCCGAATAACGCCCTAGACTGCCGGGGCCACCGGATGGGTGCTCGATATGGAGACCGCCCGAGAGGGAGGGGGAGGGCACCCGTACATGCGCGTGGCCCATGCATATGCATGCAGGGGTGGTGTGCTATTTGAATAAGCAACGCACGTCCTTGACGTGGCACGTGCCTCACAAACCACACACATGGGCGGGAACGTCGAGTACCGGCTGCGTTCGTCCCCGACACAGAGTCTTCGGTGGGCGATACCGTGACAGAACGGGCCTAGACTTGGAATGTTATCCCGCAATGACATGCACAACACGAAGAAGCAGTTATTCCCCGTGGCCTACCCTCTCTAGGTGCCGAACAATGCCCTAGACCGCCGGGGCCACCGGAGGGGTGCCGGTCTCTAGAACCGGACGAGGCTCATCCGAAGAAGAAAACACAAGATGGTAATTATGATGTGCTAAGGTTGTTTGCCAAGCATGAAAGAAAACAACAAAAAAAGTATAATACATATTATCGAGAATGCACAAGAAGGAAAGAGATCTATGTGGATGGTTTCCGAGAGCAGCTCTCGGAAAAGGTGGAAATTACCGAGAGCCAAGAATCGACTCTCGGTAATGATTGCTCTAATTCCCCCCCTCTTTTTGTCTTTTTTTGCACTATCCTTTTTGTATCTCATATTTCATATGCTTTTACGACCAAAGTTTATAAATTCCATGACTTTTGATGATTTTTTTCAAAACTCAACTTTAAAGAGTGTGTAAAGTAAAAAAACATGAGAAGAAGTAGTTGTTGACCGTGGCCTACCCCCTCTCTCGGTGCCGGTCAACTTTCTAGACCGGCACCAAGAAAGAACTTTAAAGAAGTATCTGAACACTTCCCTCTCTGCGAATTGCTCTTCGCTTGTCTACGACTATGGCCGGCGGCCTCCGGGGGCTAGCACATGCCGCCAAATCTTGCGTAGGCGGCCTCTCACAAGTCTGGAAGTGTTGTGGCGGTTGCAAATGCCCGGCCCGCGTCTCCGGCGTGTGCCCCGCTCACGGACGGCGCCGCCGCCGACACCTGGAGGGGGGAAACGGACACGTCGTGTCTACACAGATGGGGTCTTGCTGTGGCTTAGGCCCGGATGTTGCTCCAAAGTGTTCCAATGGGCTCACCTAACACAACCAGGTGGAGAGTTCCACTCGTCAAAGCCCGTCCGTGCAAAGTCAAAGGGCTAGATCCCGTGATCAAATGCTACAGGGTTAGGCGGGACGGGGGCCCTGGGAGGGTAGCAATGCCATCGGAGCATCGCACCGAGCCCTCATACATGCCATAAGGTGTGGTGGCATGTCCGAAGAGGCGGCACGCCTCTCCGGGGTGTGGCCCCCCTCACGGCCGGCACCTGGAGGGGGAAACAGACGTGTCGGGTCTACATGGATGGGATCTTCTGTGGCTTTGGCCTAGACTTGGTCTGTCATCTCGCAATGACATGCACTAACACGGAGAAGCAGTTATTCACTATGGACTACACCCTCACGGTGCCGAATAACAGCCTAGACCGCCGGGGCCACCGGATGGGTGCTTGATATGGAGACCGCCCGAGGGGGGGGGGAGGGCACCCCTACATGCCTGTGGCCCATGTATATGCATGCAGGGGTGGTCTGCTATTTAATTAAAGCAACGCACGTCCTTGACGTGGCACGTGCCTCACAAACCACACATACGGGCGGGAACATCAAGGACCGACTGCGTCTGTTCCCGAGACAGAATCTTCGGTGGGTGATCCCGTGACAGAACGAGCCTAGACTTGGTCTGTCATCTCGCGATGACATGCACTAACACGGAGTAGCAGTTATTCACCATGGACTACACCCTCTCGGTGTGGAATAACACCCTAGACCGCCGGGGCCACCGGATGGGTGCTCGATATGGAGACCGCCCGAGGGGGGGGAGGGCACCCGTACATGTGCGTGGCCCATGCATATGCATGTAGGGGTGGTGTGCTATTTGAATAAGCAACGCACGTCCTTGACGTGGCACGTGCCTCACAAACCACACACATGGGCGGGAACTTCGAGGACCGGATGCGTTCGTCCCCGAGACAGAGTCTTCGATGGGCGATCCCGTGACAGAACGGGCCTAGACTTGGAATGTTATCTCGCGATGACATGCACTAACACGAAGAAGCAGTTATTCCCGGTGGCCTACCCCCTGTCGGTGCCGATCAACGCCCTAGACCGCCGGGGCCACCGGAAGGGTGCCGGTCTCTAGAACCGGGCGTGGCCCATCATTTGAAAAAGAAAGCACAACATGGTAATTATGATGTGCTAAGGTTGTTTGCCACGCATGGAAGAAAACAACAACAAAAAAGTATAATACATATTATGGGGAATGCACAAGAAGGATGATTTTCCGAGAGTCCCTCTCGGAAAATGAGGTCATTGCGGAGTTCTGCAGGACGGCCCTCGGTAACTAGTGTCGGTTCGGCTCTCGGAAAAGCCCCCGAGATCTAGGTTAAGACTTTTACCGAGTGTCGCATAATGTTGGCTCTCGGAAATGTTTCCCGCAGGGACTTATGCAAAATTTCCCCCTCGCGCGCGCTCACTCCTCTCTTCTCTCTCTGTTTCTCTCGCCCCCGCCCCCTCTGTCCGCCGCCGCCCCCTAGTGCCGCCGCCCCATCCGGTGAGCTCTGCCGCCGTCGCCGCTTCCGCTGCCGCCGCCACCGGGAGTGCCTCCCCCGCCCCTCCACCTCCACCGAGCCCCCCACCGCCACCTCCACCGAGCTCGTCCACCGCCACCGTCTCGGCCAAGCTTCAGCGAGCACCAGAGGCGCGGCATCCCCTCCACTGAGCTCTACCTCGTCCGGCATCCACCTCCCCCGCCGCCCCCTGCCCCGTTGGTGAGCCCCCCTACTCAATCTCGTTTTTTTTGAAATAAAAGGGGTTTCCCCCCTCTCCATTACAACAAAAGGTGTATATATATATGCATATATAGTGAATAATGTGTGTGAGTGTGTGCTTTGTATGTGTGTGTGTCAGTGGTAGGTGCTGGGACCCTAACGGGTCTAGGGTGTAGGTTTTAGGGGAAGGAGGGGGCTGGACGCGGCGAAGCTCGCGGTCGCCGGCGGCAAGGCGCCGTCGTGCGCGAGAGGGAGAGGCGGCGGCGACGCAAGAGGCGACTAGGGTTAGGTCTCCCGGCTCCCTAAGGGAAGCCGAGCAAATAATGATTGCTTCTTTGCATGATTAGCTGGACCGGCACGGCCGGCGCGGTTCACGCGGCTGGGGCCGACACGGGCCAGTACGGCCACTGCGGCGCTGGGGCGGGCGCGGGAGGCGCGGTTGGCGCCGCGAGAGCCGGCGCGGGCCACTGTGTGTGCATGTGTGAGTGAGTGTGTGATGTGTGTGTATGGATATGTGAGTGTGTTTGTGTGTGGGGTGTGTGTGAGTGAGTGTTATTGATGTTTGTTTGTTTGACATATGATTGACACAACTTCATTCTTTCATGCAGGACATGCATCTATTTGGAGAAGAGAGAGTGAATTCCGTTGCACGCTTCAAGGGTAATCTCTTCCCGTTCAAGTGTAGGTTTTCATTATTTGTAGATCACCTAAATAGTCGCATAACCTAGGTGTCTCCCGTTCGGAAGGGTTGTATCTATAAATATGCATGTTTTTGCATATTTATAACCTCGACTCTTTCGAATTGTCCACGTTTTCCATGGACAACCCGAGGATGTGTAGGCGGGTCGTTTTCATGATGTACTAAGATCCGAGACAGAATTTCGACGGTGTCTCCTCGTTGTTCTCTAGATACACATCCTCTTGGCTTATTGCTGAGACGTGTATTTGGAGAACAACGGGGAGGTGCTGCCAAAATTTTGTCTCGGGTCGGAGTACATCATGAAAGCGGACCCAGCCTACACATTCTCGGGTGGGATTAGGACCTATCTTTACCTATTACATAGCTCAGTGCATGTCATAAAACTTGATGGAACCACTTGTTACATAAAAAAATTATGTGTGTGTTTAACTTTATATCAGAGGATGGAAGAACGTGAGTGGATGTACACCGGACATCCCAGCATGGAGGGTATGACCCCTGAGTGGAGGTCGAAGACCAATGATTTCCTTGAATTAGTATTTGTTGGAGAAACGCCAGTTCGTGGAATTTGGTGCCCATGCACGGAGTGTGATAACTAGAATGAAAGAGATAAGATTACTATGAATAAATACATAGGCAAATATGGGTTTACGCCAAGCTATTACAGGTGGATCTTTCACGGTGAGACAGAACAGTCCAGGGCAGAGGTGGTGCGACAACGCACTGGCGAATATGATACTCGGATTGAAAACCTATTAGATGACATCCGCTGTGCGGATCCGCAAGAGGACCCGAACTACGAGGAGCCGCCGGAAAGCCCTGAAGAGTATCATGCAACTTTGTTTGCGGCACAAAAACCCCTTCACGCCCATACAGAGGTTACTCAACTAGATGGCATTGCACGCCTAATGGCCCTGAAGGCAAACCATAACATGAGCATAATTTGCTTCATTGATTTATTGTTAGTTATTGCTGGCCTGTTGCCTAAAGAACATATATTGCCAAAGAACATGTATGAGTCGAACAAAATCCTCAGTTCACTTAAGGTGCCGTATGTGCAAATACATGCTTGTCCAAACGGATGCATGCTATTTAGAAATGAACATAAATATATGAATTATTGTGTCAAGTGCAAATCCTCTAGGTATATTGAGGTAATAGATAATGATGGTAGCAAGAGGTGGCTCACAATTGCCATCAATATCCTTCGATATCTTTCATTCACAGAAAGGATCCAGAGGCTTTATATGACCGAGGAAACTGCCCAATATATGAGATGGGCCGCCGAAGGGAAGATGTACAATACAAAAAAGATGCAACATCCATGGGATGGTGAAGCATGGAAGAAATTTGTTGAAATTCATAAGAAAATAGATGACTGGAAGAGTGTAGCTGTTGGGATAACAACCGACGGGTTCAATCCATATGGTTTGATGGCTGCCATATACAGTTGTTGGCCAGTATATGTTATCCCCCTGAATCTGCCCCCTGGCGTTTGCATGCAACGACATCACATGATCCTGACGTTGATAATTCCAGGGTGGGGATTGACCCTCACGGGTGACAGAGCACCACGAGGTGAGCGGTTTGCTGCTGAGCGGTTCGACTATTAGCACTACTTCCAGAGGAAAAGTGTGGCTGCGTGGTCCTTCAAAGCTTCCAAGACGTCCATATGTGCATAGAGACATGTTGATTAAACCAATGGGAGAGAAGTAAGTGGTTATCTTGACTCATCCCATATAAATTGTACCTTTTGTCATTTCCTCACATATAATATGACTTCACTCCTCGAAATGCAGAAGCTTAGTAAAAGGTGGTGAGAGGCGTCTGACATGGTCGCCGAGTGGCATCATTGGGGGTCTTTGTAGGTTAAATTATCCTGGACTGGTCACTTTGCCGAATGGTATCATTGAGCCAGCTTGGTCATGGGATCACTACAAACTTGCACCAGATTTCCTGGATATGCGTCAGAGGGTTTTTGATAACAGAGCCATGCGAGTGGTCAACGATTTCTGGGTAAGTCCTTTCAAACACCTAAATGTCAATACCAAAAGGTTTAAATTTCCCATAGTCATGATTTAACCCTTCTCACATGTATGCATGTTTGTAGGATTTCTATACATGCGTTGAGGGTCAGAAGGATCGTGCAAATGTGGTGGTTGAGAATATTGCCAAGAAACTAGTCCACGACATGCACTATGAGGAGCGCGTCCGGTTAGTGGTCAAGTATCACGCGGACTATCTCAACCATAGGATTTCCAAACAGGAGGCTCGAGGGACGCATCTTTCACGGGACAATTACTTCAAGGCAAGTGACAATGGATGCTTGCTATTTCCTACACTACGGCAAAATTAGAATCCTTACTAAGATGTATTTGTTTAATCTACAGGTGATTCCTCGATGGTGCGCTGACAAACGTCCGTGCTGGGAGAAGATCGCGAACGGTGGACAGATCCAGGGTGGCAGGATGAACACAAAGTAATATTTGAACGGCGTAAGTTGATGGGGGGTCGAGGAGACCGTCAAGGCAACCTCACCATCCCAGGTGTCGTCTCAAAACATGTAGGAAACCACATCCTTTTCTTTTCATCATGTTCTCTTTCATTTCTGAGCATTCCCTTGATTGTTTGGATCACTTTCTTTTGCAGAAAGAAGACACTGGCAAGGATATCACTTACTTCGAGGCATTGACCATCAAGCGTACCAAAGACGACAAGGACAAGGACCCTCTCCACCCGGAGAGGGACTGGATCAGCTCTAAAGCCCGGTCAGATGGAGAGAACTACACCAAAAAATTGAAGGAGACGTACGGGCCTGACGCTGATCCTCACGTGCTACCGTTTGACCCTCTTGTGGCCATTGCCACGGCAGGTGGTAGACCGAATGGCCAGATGGTGGTTCACCTCGATTCTGTCATAACCTCCTCCCTTCCGAGAGTCAGCATGCTTTGTGCTATGAGTACTGGCTCTACTCCTACCGTAGAGCGTCACGTACCACATTCCGTGAGCATTATTGAGGATATTCAGGTCAGTGCTTCTTCATTGATCCTTCATGGTCCTTCTTCATTGATCCTTCTTCATTATTGAGGATATTTGCATTTCAACATGAATGACATTTGCATTGCCATATTGTAGACTCGACTGATTGACACCGAGAAAGAACGAGATGAAAACCGGGCCAAGCTGAAGGCACAAGATGATCTAGTGAAGTCTTTACAACATATGGTGGCCAATCTTTATTCCATGCAAGGCCAACCAGTGCCAGAGATGCCACCGACGCCAGAGTGGAACATTGTGAGTTTTGTTCAAACTATTTCTATCACCATTTTCGGCATTACCATATGCATTCATCTCACTATTGGGTCAATCCATCACAGCTCAACCGATCACAAGGGTCGAACAATGTTCCGGTATTTCCACCTCAAGTTTGTGGAGTTGGGGCAGCAAAGAGAATGATGCCTTCTAATGTTGATGTTATCACTCTGGTTGATGGAGTTGGGGCAGCAAACGGAATGATGCCTTCTAATGTCGATGTTATCACTCCGATCTCCAAAATCGCGTGAACTTCATGTTATGTTTGAAACTGTTCCTTGTATGTTCAGAACTCTTGCATCTTGACTTGTAAACTTGTGGTCTATTGCTTTGATGCACTATTGCTTTTATGTGGAATGTTTTTCAGAGTCAAACATTGCTTCTTTTGTTCAATGATGCCTATATGTGACATGTTCTATGTGTGATGAACTATATGCTGCTGCTGTATATGTTTCGCTGCAGGAAAGAAACAGAAACAGGGAAAAAAGGCTCCTGGGCATACCATTGCCGAGGGCTGCTCTCGGCAATGACTCTGAAACTGGACCAGAACGCACCCTTTACCGAGAGGACTCTCGGTAAAGGATAATAACCTGTAGCCCTACTGGCAACTTTACCGAGAGGCCTCTCGGTAAAGGGTAATAACCTGTAGCCCTCCTGGCAACTTTACCAAGAGGGCTCTCGGTAAAGGAAAAAGAATTGCCGACGGTGGCACTCGGCAAAATATTTTCACGGCTTTTAGGAGAAGTGACGTGGCATTCCCCTATTGGCT
This sequence comes from Triticum urartu, assembly GCF_056163025.1. Classification (NCBI taxonomy): domain Eukaryota; kingdom Viridiplantae; phylum Streptophyta; class Magnoliopsida; order Poales; family Poaceae; genus Triticum; species Triticum urartu. The sequence continues at coordinate 684,479,612 of NC_141877.1, forward strand.
GAGTTTGCCGAGAGTGGCGCTCGGCAAATATAGAGTTTGCCGAGAGCCACCCTCGGCAAAGGTGGCACTCTTTGCCGAGAGGGGCACTCGGCAAAGATGGCCCTCGTCCTGTTCGCCTGGTCCCACGTGTCAGGAGCTGACACGTGTCGGCCACCTACTGGCTGGCTTTGCCGAGAGGGGCACTCGGCAAAGATGGCCCTCGGCCTGTTCGCCTGGTCCCACGTGTCAGGAGCTGACACGTGTCGGTCACCTACTGGCTGGCTTTGCCGAGAGGGGCACTCGGCAAAGATGGCCCTCGGCCTGTTCGCCTGGTCCCACGTGTCAGGAGCTGACACGTGTCGGCCACGTACAGGCTGGCTTTGCCGAGAGGGGCACTCGGCAAAGATGGCCCTCGGCCTGTTCGCCTGGTCCCACGTGTCAGGAGCTACCACGTGTCGGCCACCTACTGGCTGGCTTTGCCGAGAGGTGCACTCGGCAAAGATGGCCCCTGGTCCGACGTGTCAGGAACCGCCGTCACCGTCTGCTATCCGTTAGCTACTTTATTTCGCCGAGTGGTACTGTTTGGCTCTCGGCAAAGTCTTTGCCGAGTGTCCGTGTTCTGGCTCTCGGCAAACTCCTGTTTGCCGAAGAGGTGTACGCCGGGTGGCTTTTGCCGAGGGTGACACTCGGCAAAGGCTTTGCCGGCGGTTTTCGGCCCTTTGCCGAGTGTCCGTGGCACTCGGCGTAGGACAGAATTCCACTAGTGTGGAGAGGCTCAAGCTGGTTTGCGAGGATAGATTGTGCAGGCACATGCAGTGGCGGAGGTAGAGGCCCACCCTGGGATTTTTTGAAAAGCTTTATAGCATAGGAAAAATGGTAAAAAATATTAAGAAAGAATATATTTTTATGTTGGCCCACCCTGGCTTATTGGGCTAGATCCGCTACTGGGCCGCACATGGACGTGAGCACCGTGGCAACCACGCTGAGCAGCATCACTGGCCAAGGGCTCAAGGACGCGTGCTTTTTTTTCGAAACGGAGCCAAAAGTTTTGCCTCATCGATTAAATAAGCAGAAGAGAGTTGCTCGGTTAATTAGGGAAAACCGAGAGAAAACCAGATTGCGCGGTTAATTATGGAGAACCGAGCGAAAACCCTCACAACAGCTGAGCGCATAAGATACCCCACACACACCACTCCAAAGAGGGTCTCGTCGAGATAGCACACAGGCGTCATTGTCATTACTCCTCCCCTAGAGGCGTCATCGCCATCCCTACACTCTGAGCAAACAACTCCGAATTCACCGCAGGCGATCGTTGACACAACCCACACCAAAGCGGACGTGTGAAGCTACATGAAGATCTGCGCCAAATCTCAGCCACCTGCGGCCAGACAGCGCAGCTCCGACTCTGACGGAGAACTCTGAAGAACAAAACCAGGCACGGCTAGCGCCACGGGAGATCGCCGAACGGGCCACCTGCAGCCGGTCATCGTACATCACAGGGTGCCGCCAACGCAGCTTCGACTCCACAGCAACAAACAACCTGAGGCAAAACCACGGACACGCCGGAGAAGAGCCGACTACCGCAACCATTGCCGCGTCATCGACATCGCTCCCACTGTCATCGTTGCCACAGAAGCCTGGTCGCCACAACCGCCGCCATCCACGGGTCCCGCCCACCGATGCCGGGCTCCCAAGACGAAGCCCCCAAGAGGGGAAAACGACGCCAAGGCGCCGCCATCGTCCGATCACAGATCAAGGGTTTCCCCCAGAGAGGCTGAGATGGCCGGATCCGTGCAGGAGGGGAGCGGCAAAAAAACAGCGATGCCTCCATGAAGGTCAACGACGGCCACAGCCGCCGCCATCACTGGTCACGGCACAAGACCGGGACAGGGTCTTCACCCAAGCTCCCACACCACCTCAGCCACACATCATCCCGCACCAGCACCAGCGAGCCCACCAACCACCACCACCATTGGAGCTGCCCAACACGAATCAGCATCACCCACAGCTGGGGCGCTCTTCGCCGACAACCCGGGCCCCCGACCCGTGCATCACCAGGGCGTCCTCGCGACGTCCTGCCACGCCCCTCGCGGCCGAAGCCGCCGCCCGAGCCCGCCCCTGCACCACAGGGCTGGCAGGCTCATCCACGCATCGCCACACAGCCTCCCTCGAGGAAGTGCAGCCACGCCTCCACCGGCCGCAGAAGAGAAGCTACGCGCCGCCTGTCCCGTGCGATGCCGCCGCATCGTTGTCCTCACTCGTGGCACACCGCCGCCGCCACGAGCCTGCAGACGCCGGCCGGAACAGCCGCGTCCCGACCAGCCTGCCCCCCATGGTAGCCCGCCGCAAGGCCTGCCTGCGCCGGCGAGCCACCGCGCCCCACGCACGCCTCCCACCGCCATCCCGCGTGGACCACAGGCGCCGCTCGTCGCCGCGCCAGATCCGCGCCCGGCCACGCCCGCCCACAGCACCACGGCGCTAGGAAGCAGCAGCAGCACCTGCGAGACACCACCTCTGCGCCGACCGGCGGGCCACCATCTCCGTGCTGACGGGCCAAGCATTGCCGCCCGACCCGAGCTCGGCCCCCAGATCCACAGCGAGTCAACGCCCCTCCTCGAGCGCACGCGAGAACCAGCAAAAACGCCCGGCCGCCACCTTCCCCGGAGCGCGCGCGGCCTTCGCCGGCGGCCTTCTCGGGTGGCGGCGAGGCAGGGGGAGGGGGGAGGGGGACTCAGCGGCGCGACGGGGGGTTCCCCCGTGTCGCCAGAGGAGGGGCGACGCAGGGGGGGGGGATGAAGGACGCGTGCTTTGACTTGCTCATCAACTCTCCCACCAAACTAGACGAGGCCTCCCCCTAAAAAAAAACTAGACGAGGCCATGGCGATCGACACACGACTTCGATCAATCATGTCTCCAGAAGCTGCCCTGCTCTGTTGAAGGAGTTGATGTCCAAGCTCGCCGCCCACTCTTCTACTCTCACTGACAAGGTAGCGCACCTGTCTGCCTATAAGAAGAGGCTGGTGAGCGCATGTACTAAAACCTCCAAGCACAAGAAGAGAAAGCTTTGCTGACGCTTATATTCTGTACTAACTTTTTTTTGCGGGTAAATATTCTGTACTAACTAGGTACTATACTCCCTAATAAGTGTCGTGCTTTTAGTTTAAATTTAAAACTAAAACCATGACACTTATTTTGGGACAAAAGGGTTCATGAACATGACACTAGTAGAAAAAGGGTCAAATATGAGAAACATTAGTACCGGTTTGCATATGAGCCAGCACTAATGCGTCCATTAGTGCCGGTTCAAATGGCTAGGCGGGAGGAGACCTTTAGTACCGGTTCATTGTGAATCTTTAGTACCAGTTCGTGCCACGAACTGGTACTAAAGGTGCTGGTCGGGCACCAGCATCTGTAGTACCAGTTCGTGGCACGAACCGGTACTAAAGAGGTTGTGGCAGGCGCTATTTTTAGTCCCACCTCGCTCCCCTAACAAGAATTTGACCACCTTAAATATGTTACTTCTCAAACTATCACAAGCATTTGGTCTTCATTGAACTCTATGTGTAGGATCTGTGGCTGCAATAGGAGTCTTCGCCGGTTCTTAAATCGGTGGTAGATTCCTATTGACGATTTAGATTCTATATAAAAAGATCATTGATGATCAATGTATTTTTTATATGTACTTCTATGTAGTAGTAGCGCGTTTTGGCTGAAAGGCGGTACTGATCAATGTATTTTTTCTGCGTTCAGATGCACAATTTAAATATGTTATTTTTCAAAATATCACAAGCATTTGGTCTTCATTAAACTCTTTGTGTATAATTTGTGGACTCAATATGAGTCTTCACCGGTTTCGGACGAGAACTCATCAGTTAAATGGGCACTTCATTTTTGTCTTTGATATTGCTTATTCAAAAATAATTGACAACTAATTTCTATTGACAGGTTATTTTCATTCAAGCAAACATGTCCGACGCTTGGTAGACAGGACCTACTACTGTCCCGGAGCTGAACTAAACTGCGAGGAGATAAGTCATTATGTTTCATGGCTTGAGGATCTTCATACTGTCAAGACAAATTTTCTTCCTGCACTTAGAAATGTTAGTACTCAAAACGTGCGACCTATAGTGATGGTATTGAACTACGGTCACATCTATTTAGGAATGATGGTAAGATTTTTACTATTTGTCCTCAGTGCATCTTTTGCATACATAATTTTTTTGCTAAACTTTCATTACTAAGTATATTAATTAAGTACTATACGATGTTCTTCAACAGGGACTCCCGATGAGAGTTGTGCCTCAGGTGATCGAGACTAAAGGTCGCATGTCAATTGTTAGCTTACGTCCAAGATATCTTGCATTGCACATGAATGCATTCAAGATTTCTACAAGCGATGAATGCTTAATAGTGAAAGATTGGAGAAAAATTGTTAACGATCGCAGAGAAGTACTAGGGGGCAGCAATGAGAAGTGCAGCCCACGATTAGGAGACAGGTTCATCTGCATGCTCCAGTATGATGAATCAGGAGAGCTATACATGTTCTATGCTATTTTACGAGAGAGAGAGTAGCTAGCAGGAGTGATTTAGCGAGTTCATGCTGCTCTTAGTACTTGTCCTTTTATGTCCGTGTTCTTCGTTCTGAACTTAATCTCAAAGAGTGATTTGCTTTTGTGGTGTTATATATGAACGCTTATAATATCATGACAATCATGTTGAACTCGATGATATTTTTGCTTCTGGTACAAGTGAATGTTTCTTCTTTAAGCTACTATTGGTGGTGATTAGATAGCGGTAATGACTATGATGATTAAATAGTGATAATGACGACTACGATGATTTTTAGCTAGCTAGCTAGAGTATATCTATACTCATGTTGATGATATGATGCAAGAGTTTTTATATTAATATGATGATGATGATGAGTTATTATATCATTTAATGAAAAAACCACAGATTAGTTTCACCTGGATGGATCCTACCTAAGTAATCAAGTATATATATGCCATATCCATATATATTATACTTGATCACCTAATTAGGTGATCAAGTATAATATGGATATGGCATATACTTGATCACTTAGCTAGCTAGATCCAAATGCATCCAGTTGAAACTAATCCGCGGTACTTTCACCTAATGATTTAACAACTCATTATAATGTAAAACAATCACTAAATTAAACTGAAAACACAAAATTAAAGGAAAAATTAAAAAAAACACCCAAACATTTAGTACCGGTTGGTGTTACCAACCGGTACTAAAGCCCTACGTGCACCCGGGCCTGGCTCGTGCCACGTGTTTGCACTTTAGCGCCGGTTCGTGATGAACCGGTACTAAAGGGGGGACCTTTAGTCCCCACTCTTTAGTACATGTTGGCGAACTGGCACTAAAGGCCGTCATGAACCGGCACTAAAGGCCGGTTCTGCACTAGTGTGAGATATGATAATTACTTCAGTACAACTTTTACAGTAGTTGGCCTTTTTTGGAGCCGTTCGTTTGCCTCGATCTAACAGTGCATACATACGTGGTACTCGAAAGTACGCGGATGAAAGTACTCGAAAGTACTAATGATAAGGTGGGGACACCTTTTAATCTAGGGGCATTTTAGTCCTAGGAAAATATGATAAGGTGGCCCTCTCGTCCAATGCAAAACCACCGCCCCTCTCGTGCAATGCAAATGGCCACCGCCGTGAAACTTCCCCTCTTCCATCACCATTACAACCGCGGCCATCTCCTAGCCTTCTCCTCCTTCTCACGGCCGCAACTTTGCTCTTCCCAGCTTCCACATCCATCCCCCTCTTCCATCCACGCAAAAACCTCGATGGAGCAGCAGATCGAGCAGATCGCCAGCGGTGAGAACGCCAACTTCATGGAGATCGCCTGTGGCAACCAGATCAAGATGAGAAGGTTGACGGAGATCCGTTCTTGGTTTCACAACACATGTCAGATGCTCTGGACGGCAATGGCCACTTTGAAGCAAATGACGAGTAGGGAGAAGGCAAAGCTTCCCCCCCTCACCCGCACAACCGATGCACTTCGTCGAGATCCTCCTCTGGGCGATGGAGTAGGCCGATTCGTCCAGCTCGTGGACCAGACGAAGGTGGTGAGCGTTCAGATCCAAGGTAGAGAATCCACTAGATCAGGAACCCACGGTGCACGAGGTGCTGTTGCAGATTGTGGAGCCTCCAACCGAGTCGAAGATGACTCCGAAGTGCAAGAGGAGGAGGACAATAGTCGCGACATCGCTTCCCCGCTGTTCTCCACGCTTCCCTCGCCGCTCTCCTCGTCTGAACGGCGGCCGTAGCTATGTTTAGGGTAAGATTGCTGAATTTCATTCATCATTACTTGCCACTTGCTTAATTTGATTCTCTGCAATATGTTCTTCCTACCTGTATACTTGAATAAGTAGCCTCTGGATGGCAGCTTAGTTTGATCGACGAGGCTGCAATGAGTCTAGGCATATAGCACACTACTAGAAAAACAGCTATAGCCAATATGGACACTAATGACACACTATACATCTGGCCCGTCATGTGTAGGTACGCCATTAGTAACCAAAACAGTAATGACGCACTAGGTGAAAAGTGCGCCATTACTAAGTTTGACCAAGGTTTGACCCAGTCATACACATAGTAATGGCCCACTTTTTATAGGTGCGCCATTACTAAGTTGACATAGTAATGGCGCACCTTTACAAAGTGCACCATAACTGTGTGTATGACTGGGTCAAACCTTGGTCAAACTTAGTAATGGCGCACTTTGCATAGGTGCGCCATTACTAAGTTTGCGCCATTACTAACTTTGACCAAGATTTGACCAAGTCATACACATAGTAATGGCGCACTTTGTGAAGGTGCGTCATTACTAAATGCACCCCCTTGTGGACCGCCTTTTCAGTTTTAAAAAAATAAAAGAAAATGATGGAAATGTTAAAAAAATAAAAGAAAATAAGTTTCCCATGTGATATGTGGTCTAGTTGTTGGGAAAATTTACAAATATGAATTTCGACTTTATTTACAAAATCTCTCTGGAATTTAGTAAAATGGGCATAACTTTTGCATACGAACTCGGATTAAAAAGTTTTTTATATGAAAAATCATCTACTCAAAAACTTACATCCGAATTCAACTGGGGGAACCCCGCTGAAGATTTTTAGAATCCCCAAAAACCTAACAGAATAAAAGATACGTGGCTTTTAAGATCGAGAGGGTTTAGGGCATGTTAGGAGAAGGGGGAGGTGGGCGGAAAAAGGGCTGGTGACGGCAAGGTGGAGCAGCCTAGTTTAGTTGAGGACTGCAGCGCGGCTCCCGGACCGCACGGTGGTGGAGCTCGTCGTGGCTAGGCTTGTTGCGCGACGACCGGCGCAACTAGATCCGCGTGTCAAGGAGAAGGGGGAGGTGCGCGGAGAAGGGGCTGGTGACGGCATGGTGGAGCAGCCTAGTTTAGTTGAGGAGTGCGGCGCGGCTCCTGGACCCCACGATGGTGGAGCTCATCGTGGCTAGGGTTGTTGCGCGGCGACCGACGCAACTAGATCTACATGTCAGGAGAAGGGGAGGTGGGCGGAGAAGGGGCTGGTGACGGCAAGGTGGAGCAGCCTAGTTTAGTTGAGGACTGCGGCGCGGCTCCCGGACCGCACGATGGTGGAGCTCGTTGTGGCTAGGGTTGTTGTGTGGTGACCAACGCAACTAGATCTGCCGCAGTCCCCAACTAGATTTACGTGTCAGGAGAAAGGGAAGGTGGGCGCAACAAGAGGAAATAGAGATAGGGAGGATGGAATGGTGGGCTCCTTCCTCCTTGGCTGGCTAGTGGAAGGCTAATCACATTTCAATTCAATTCAGCTAAGTACAAGGTGAAGTTTTGTTTATGCTATTTGCAAAGCTTTAATCATGGACACTCACAGATAAGCACTACTCCCTCGATTCCTAAATATAAGGGGGTGTTTGTTTCTAGGGACTTTTTAGTGTAGGGACTAGAAAAAGTTCCTCTTAGAGACTTTTTAACCAAACGGGAGGGACTTTTAGGGACTAAACTAGGCATTTGAGACTAAAAAGAAGACCCTATTTGAGAGTCTTTTTGAGACTTTTCCCTGGTCTGCCCCCGCAACTACTAGTTTATTATCCTCTAGTCCATGTTTAGGGGCAACATGGTCTTTTAGCATGTCATTTATTATCCTCTAGTCTATGTTTAGTTCCTTGAAACAAACAGATAGGGACTAGAGACTTTTTACTTGAGACTAAAAAAAGTCCTAGGACTTTTTAAACAAACAGGGCCTAAGTCTTTTAAGAGATTTCACTAGGAAACTACATACGAAGCAAAATAAGTGAATCCACGTTCTAAAGTATGTCTATATTCATCCAAACTACATACGGAGCAAAATGAGTGAATCCATCCATGTTCTAAAGTATGCCTCTTTTCTAAGATACTATATTCTTTTGGCATATATTCCCCAAAAAGAGCGAATACCTCCATGTGACTGTACCTACTAGCACAGAATGAGAAAACACTACCCAAAATACATATCATTTAAAATCCATTAATAACACATCCAAACATAAAGGAGGTTCCAAGAAATACATCGCAACATTTGATTCTAAACTGTTTGCCACGCCCCTAAGAAATACTCATCACAACAGCCTCGAGCTGGCTGATAAGTCTATCATCGGAATACTCATCAGAAGACTCATCAGAATCACCGAAATGAACCGGGGTGTCCAACACATCGGTGACCAGCTGGACCAGCAACCGGACACGCTCCTGAAGCCCGACAATGTTGCATTCACGCTCCTGAAGCAACGGGACAGTAATATCCTTTAGCATTTTGCTCAGCTTTCTGACTTTGGCTGAGACCAGATAATCCTCGCAAAGCAATACGCCCAAGTCTTCCTTAAAGCACTTCCTCAAATGTAAGAGCGCAACTGCTGAGTTCTTCATGAGTAGGAGGGCTTCCAGGGCGCCCGGTTCCAGCTTAGCCTCCTGAACCGTGAGCTGGGGTAACACATCATGCTCGAGCTTTTGGATTTCCATCGACAAGCCTGCCACGTCCGAGAGGATTTCCAGCTGCGGGCATACCCAAATCCACGACTCCATGATCAGCGGGCGGAGGAGTGCATACGACTCGCACGCTATGCGCACCGACTCCAGAGAGACAAGACTCACAAGCATGGACTTATTGGAGTGGCCCAGCTCATCGGAGCGGGCCTGCAGGTCTTGGATTTGGGCATGGGAGTGGATTTGGTAGAGCATCATTTCCTTTTGGCGGCGAAGAAGGCTGCAGCAGAAGAGTTGCTGCCACCAGCTGGTACAGCACAAACAGAGGAGGATTTAATGTCAGGAAGAGACCATACAGCACCAATCCAAGCTTCTACTTAATTAGTTAGGACAACATATGTATATTTGCATTGTGCGACAGAATAGTTATTAATATGAAGTGAAAGCAATCCAGCCATGTATTTATACTGATAGGCAACTAAACAAAATGAATGAATACCCAAAACAGAAAAATAATTAACAGAGGGGGGAATATAATATAATTTGGTTCAAAGTAGATAGAGATCCCATCATTCATTGTATTATTGTGAGCAAGAAAATTGCATCTCCAGAATTAATGCCTCACCATCAAAGGAAACAATAAACTAAATAGCAGGGAAATAAAAAAATTGCATCCCATGTGCAAGGGCATAGTGAGCACAGAAAACCAAACCAGCATTTACAAACGATAATAAATAAACCCAAACGATAACCAAATACCTATCCAAACAAGAGAGCTGGAAAGCAGCACATATGACTACAACATTAATCAGCAGCTGCAAGTTAAGTGCTGCCAGTGCATAAATATTTTAGGATCCCAAATATTAATTGTTACCTATCCAAATAGAGCAAGAAGATGAATATGCAACAAAAAATCTAGTACGCTCAAACACAGTTGATAAAACAAAAAATTAAACATTCTGGCAGGCATAAACTGAAATCGAACAACATAGCATGAATTCCATCCAAATTAATATTCGTTTTCTAGCTTTGATTTTGTTGTTTTTCGTCCTAATTCGAAATTTCCCCACCAAAAATAGCCCCAATTTTTTTGTGATTTGTTGGCATGTTGATTTTGATCCATGGATTTGCTTGGTTTCCCAAAGTTTCCCCATCTTTCATCCACAAAATCCCTCAGATTTTGCCCCCGAAATCATCAATTTCCGCCCAAAATCACGACAGGCACAGTTGAAGAATTCATGAGAAACCAAAATCTGACCACAACCAACCAAGCAAACCCTAACTAAAACGTCAGATTGATTCCTTCTTACGGATAATCAATCGAACCCTAGGTGGTGTTACCCTAATACAAAACCTAACTAATTAAATCCTATCCTAGCCGAGGTTCCTCATACGAATAGGATACAGACGGCGCTGGATCCGAGACTTATGAACCCGCCCCGCGCCTACCAACCACAATCGGAACGAGCAACTCCGGAGGCGGAGGGAGACCACGCTGGATCCGAGACCTACGAACCAGCGCCAAGCCTACCAACCAATCGGAACGAACTCCAAGCTGATCGGGATGTACAAGCATGTGCTTACCTCGGACGGTCGGGCGTAAGATCTGATCTGGAGAGGAGGATGTGAGATTGGGTCGATAGGGTGTTGCGCGGAACGGCGGCGAGGCGATGGAGTGCGGGCGGCAAGAGGGATTCGGGGGTAAAAGCACAGAGATCGAACCCTAGGCGGGCGGCTTTTATAGGAGAGAGGGCAATAGGGGGGTTCGGGCCTCGCATTCTCTGATTTTTACCAATTTATTAATAGTAGCAAAAATGCCCGTGAGTGCAAGTATTGGACATATAGTTTATTGCATGTTTACTTATAATTGTATCATGATATTTATTTATATAACTAGCACATCATGTTTTTCAATTTGTCTTCAAATCACCCGTGTGATTTACATATATATCCACTAATGCATCATGTGTTTCATCAGTTTATCTTGTGATTTAACCCTGCATGACACGCTCATTCAACTTTGGACCAAATATTTCTTTCTTTTAATAAAAACTGAGACATCCCTCCGAGCGATGCCGATGCGGTTCGAAGCTTTTGACCCTCGTTGGCGTTTCATCGAGCACGGTGCAAGCGGACATGAGGTCACCACCACCGACGCATGCATCGAGACAGTTGAGGAAGCATGAGTTAAATTATCCTACTCATGATCTGGAGCTAGCAGCTGTGGTACATGCATTGAATATCTGGAGACACTATCTGATTGGTCACAAGAGTGATATCTACACCGATCATAAGAGCTTGAACTATATATTCACTCAGACATGTCTGAATTTAAGACAATGTCGCTGGCTAGAGTTAATCAAGGATTATGAACCGGAGGTACATTATCATCCAGGTAAGGCGAATGTTTTAGCTGATGCTCTCAGTAGGAAGAAATATGACAACAATCGTAAGTTGAGGCCAGAGGCAGACGAGTTGTATGCGGAGTTGCAACATCTGAACCTTGGTATTGTTGCTAGTGGTATGGAGATAAAAGTGATTCCTACGTTGGAGCAAGAAATACGTAAGGGTCAGCTAGAAGATGAAAAGCTAAAGGAGATAGCTGAGAATGTGGTGATTGGTAAAGTACCTAGCTTCGGAATAGATGAGAATGGAACCTTATGGTTTGGAAAAAGGATATGTGTGCCTGAGGTGAAAGCCATTCATGATACAATTTTGCGTGAAGCACATGAGTCGGCCTATTCTATCCATCCTGGAAGTACTAAGATGTATCTAAATCTTAAGGAGAACTACTGCTGGTATGGATTGAAAAGAGATGTGGCTGAGTATGTAGCTATATGTGACACTTGTCAGAGGGTAAAGACTGAGCATCAGAGACCGCTAGTTTGTTGCAACCAATGAAGATTCCTGAGTGGAAATGGGAAGAAGTCGGAATGGACTTTATAGTGGGATTAACACACACTCAACAAGGTTATGATTCTATATGGGTAATAGTGGATCGTCTCACTAAAGTCGCTCACTTTTTGCCTGTCAAGACTACTTATAGCGGGGCAAGATTGGCAGAGCTATACATGGAAAGAATAGTATGTCAGCATGGAGTTCCTAAGAAGATTGTGTCTGATAGAGGTCCGCAGTTCACGTCCATCTTTTGGCAGAAAGTGCATAAATCTTTGGGAACGAAGTTGAATTTCAGTACAGCATATCATCCTCAGACTGATGGATAGACAGAAAGGCTCAATCATCTATTCCTTGAATCATCTATTCCATATCCAAGTTCAGTATTATCTTATCCTGACAAGTGCCAGTTTGATGACAGAGACTCCGGTGAATCGCATGAGTGCTAAGTCCGGTTAAATGATTATTCCTGTGGATGGACTAACCCGTTTATTTTCATGAATTGAATATTTATTATGAGCATTACTTCCTTGTGAATAAAAGCCCTTTATGTGGTGTCGCTAAGACGCCCGACTGTGGCATTTCTTTTAAAGCCCTTTCTGTGATGTCGCCCCGACGTCCGACTGTGGCATTTCTTTTAAAGCCCTTTATGTGGTGTCGCTAAGACGCCCGACTGTGGCATTTCTTTTAAAGCCCTTTCTGTGATGTCGCCCCGACGTCCGACTGTGGCATTTCTTTTAAAGCCCTTTATGTGGTGTCGCTAAGATGCCCGACTGTGGCATTTCTTTTAAAGCCCTTTCTGTGATGTCGCCCCGACGTCCGACTGTGGCATTTCTTTTAAAGCCCTTTATGTGGTGTCGCTAAGACGCCCGACTGTGGCATTTCTGTTAAAGCCCTTTCTGTGATGTCGCCCCGACGTCCGACTGTGGCATTTCTTTTAAAGCCCTTTATGTGGTGTCGCTAAGACGCCCGACTGTGGCATTTCTTTTAAAGCCCTTTATGTGGTGTCGCTAAGACGTCCGACTGTGGCATTTCTTTTAAAGCCCTTTATGTGGTGTCACTAAGACGCCCGACTGTGGCATTTCTTTTAAAGCCCTTTCTGTGATGTCGCCCCGACGTCCGACTGTGGCATTTCTTTTAAAGCCCTTTATGTGGTGTCGTGTTCACCTTTCGAGGCGTCGCTTCAGACACCCAATCGGTTTTCATTTATGTTTTGTTGGGATTTCAGGCGGACTACCGCCGTTTCCCTTTTACTTACTTCGTTATGCTAATTTTTGAAAGTACATTGGTGAATTAATCATGACGCATTCATGCATGCATTTGTTATATCTTACGTCCGAACTGTCTTGCGAGTACTTTCAAAGTACTCACTGGCTTGTTGATTTGGCCAGATGCTGACGAAGGCGATCTCATGGATGAAGAATTTGATAGCGAGTCCGACGCCTAGAGGAGTCCCAGTCAGTCTCGTGCGACCCTGGATTTGGTCACTGTATTATATCCGCTTCCGCTACCAAATAAATTCATCGAGCCCCACCTCGACGCTCGATGAGATGCCAGTTTTAGAGTCATGTATCTCACTCCCCGCTGTGTTTTTCCACCACCACCCTATCCTCGAGTCAGTAGTATGCCTCCACACCACTGTGTCATGTCCGCCATTATGTATAATTATTGGCGTGCTTGTAATAATTTGGTTGAGCAACCGTAGCTCAACCCTGTAATATATTTTATGCTACTGGCTTATTGTATCAAGAATTTGTCTACTGGTAAGGAGAATTTTTCCCATACTGGACTCAAAAGATTGGTTTCTCAATAAATATTTTTATTGGAAAACCGGTCGTGACAAGCTTGGTACCAGAGCCAGGCTGACTGTAGGAAGCCACTAGGAGCGATTGCTAATTGGTTATTAGCATGATTGAGCCTTTTCCTATTTTCTTGATTGTAGTCATTTTCTGTCAGTCAGCATAAATTTATGATCTGACCATGCAGAATTTTTGCCTACTTTTGTAGATGCCCGACAACAGCTGCGAGTCTCAGACCTTCGCCAACGTGCCCGATGGGTTCGTCAAGCTTCTTTCCTTCATCGTTCAGGTCGCGATGGGGCCATCTGTGCGCCCAGTCTTCACACTCTGCCAGCACCGAGTCAACGACAGTCTGACCATGCACCAGGCCGCGGTGCAGTTCAAGGGAGGGCGTGGTGAGTTACGCCGCTTCCGGTTCTTGGGAAGAGCCATGCCTACGGAGAGGCATGCTATGCAGATGGCAGCCCGCGAGGCGATAGCTCGTCTCTGGGACGTCCTCCCCGTGATGAAGACTCGTCGTTACCGTTATCTTCCATGCCATGTGCCTTACACCTGTCACTACGCATTCTCCTGCCCCAGAGGAGAACGAGACGAGGCTTTTGAGATGCTCATTGAGTATCTCCGGGCCCTGGAGGCAGCCTTCGACAACCTGGTGGACGACTTCGTGGCTGCCCGCATGGACTCAGTTCATGGCTGTGCTGCCAACAGGAGGGAGCTCCTACCCACCGCACCGCCACTGACTTTGGTCTCGTCCTCAGCATCTTATGCACCTACTCGCCGCCTGCCGACCACCGAAGAGTTCAACCAAGTTATTGCGCCCACTCCAGCGCGCACTGCGCCACCCTGCGTGCCCACTCCTGTTCGTGTTGTTCCGCCCCTGGCACCCGCTCCATCTACTCAGCGCAACACTACACGTATGGAGCCTATTAGCAAGGAGGAAGTCGAGTCCCCAGCCTCGCTACGCCTCACCCTCGGCAGGGCAAAGGAGATCGTCAACATCTCCGCCTGAGTACGCTTAGCCGCCATGCAATGTACCGCTTTATATGATATGTTTATATGTACATAGGTTGTGAGAAGTAGCTTGTTTGCGCATCATGTAGGATCTGGAGGAGTGCACTAGCCTAAATAACATGTCAGGATTATGTACACATATCCTGAGTGATGTATTGTATAATTACCGCTCGCGTGTAAGATATGTAATGAGTAGTCCTTCTCCATGCGCAAATCGATTTGTTTTTCTTAAGTAAGCTTGGTTATTTAATTTTTATTTGCCAACTTTATGCATTTATGGAATCATTTTTGTGACTCTTTTTGCTTTTCTTATGGGTTTTACAAAATATATCCCCAGAGTGAAAAATGTCTCGTCCTTGGACTCGTTCCATGCCAACTCCACCAGAGGAAAATTATGATACACAACCCAGCAACAAGTTCACAAAAGGACAGTCAAGCCAACAGGGCAATGAATCGGCACTTTCACAAATGTGCCGCCTTTATGAGCAGAGTCAGCAACAACATCGGGAAATGATGAACCAAGTCATCAACATGGGAAATCACCATGGACAGTATCAGCAGCATTCCAAGTTATCTGAGCTACAGAAGACACGTCCCCAAACATTTTCTCATACCGACAAACCTCTTGAAGCCGAGGATTGGCTTCGAGATATGGAGAGAAAATTAATTATTGCAAAATGTTCAGATCTCGAGAAAGTACTATATGCTTCGCACTATCTCACAGGAGCAGCTGCATCATGGTGGGAGAATTTTCTGCACATGCACCCCAACGAAAATGATATAACCTGGGATGATTTCAAGGAAGGTTTCCGTGGTGCACACATTCCTAAGAGTATTATGAAAATCAAGAAGAGAGAGTTCGATGACCTCAAACGAAGGAACATGACTGTGTCAGATTACAACGGTCAATTTACTCTATTGTCTCGCTATGCCAATGAAGAGCGTATGACTGAAAGTAAGAAGATGGAGAAATTCTTTGACGGTCTGGAGCCTGCGCTAAAATGCCAACTGGTCGTGCATACTTTTCCAGATTTTAAAATGCTGGTGGACAAAGCCATTACTCTGGAAAATGAGAGACGCAGCCTGGAAGATATCCGCAAGCGAAAAAGGGACCAGACTAACCATGCTCGCAATCATCGAAGCATGACAGATTTTCAGAAAGGTGGGACACACAAACCTACAACAAACATCTCACGCCCAATCAAGAATTTCCATGCAAGGGACAAAGAGTTCACATATCACCCAGGCGTTACTTGCTACGCTTGTGGAGAAGAAGGGCACTACGCCAAACAGTGCCCCAAGCCAAGGAACTCGACCCCGAAGCCAAACAATGGTGGAAATAATTCAGCGCCCAAGCGCAACAATTTCAACCCCAACAACAACCACAGGAAGGGTCATCTAAACCATGTGACCAAAGAAGAAGCACAAAACGCTCCGGATATCGTACTCGGTACGTTTCCTGTCAACACAATACCTGCAACGGTTTTGTTTGATTCTGGAGCTTCTCACTCATTCATTTCGAAAAGTTTTGCTTTGCAAAATAATTTTTCGATGTTTCCCTTGGAAAAATCCATGATCATCAAGTCCCCTGGGATTCAGCAAGTTACTCAGAGTTACTGTCAGAATGTGGTTATTGAGTTCGAAGGATTGAAATTTTACGCCAATCTTATTGTGTTGGAAAATAAAGGACTGGATGTCATCCTAGGGATGGACTGGTTAACCACCAACAAAGGTTTTATTGACTGTTTCAACCGGACCGTAATTCTCACGCACCACCACGGGAAGACAATAAAAGTATCAGCCAAGGAAAGAAAAAAACCCCGGCAGCCGAGATTGAATAAGGTGGACGTTTCTGAGTTAAGCAAGGTTCCAGTGGTATGTGAATTTCCAGATGTATTTCCCGAAGAACTACCAGGCATGCCACCAGATCGAGAAATAGAATTCAGCATTGAGCTAGCACCAGGAACCACAGCCATATACAAGAAACCATACAGAATGGCACCATCCGAATTGATTGAGTTGAAGAAACAAATAAAGGAATTACTGGACAAGGGATACATTCAAGCCAGCTCCTCACCTTGGGGGTCACCAATTTTATTTTCCAAAAAGAAGGATGGAACACTAAGATTGTGCATAGACTACCGAGCACTTAACATGGTCACAGTCAAGAACAAATACCCGATGCCACGAATAAATGATTTGTTTGATCAGCTCGCTCAGGCCAAGGTATTCTCAAAGATTGACTTAAGGTCAGGATACCATCAATTAAAAGTGCGAACAGAAGATATCCCCAAAACAGCCTTCACCTCCAGATATGGACTATATGAGTTCACAGTTATGCCTTTTGGATTAACAAACGCCCCCGCATATTTTGTTCACCTCATGAACAAAGTATTTATGAAGTTTATGGACAAGTTCGTTGTGGTATTTATCGATGATATTCTGATATACTCCAAAACACCAGAAGAGCACGCCGAACATCTCAGGATTGTGCTAGGAGAACTCAGGAAACATCAATTGTATGCCAAGTTCAGCAAGTGCGAATTTTCGCTAAGACAAGTAGGCTTTTTAGGCCACGTGCTAACCCAAGACGGTATCGCAGTGGACCCGGAGAAAGTTAGGGCCATACTTGACTGGAAGGCACCAGCCAGCGTAACGGACATACGAAGTTTCTTGGGAATGGCAGGATAATACCGCAGATTTATTGAAGGATTCTCCACCCTATCCAAGCCAATGACGCAGTTGCTCAAGAAGGACAAGAAGTTTGAATGGACAGAAGCCTGCGAAAAAAGTTTTCAAGAGTCAAAACAGAAATTAACCACAGCACCGGTATTAATTGTGCCAGACATACACAAAAACTTTGAGGTGTACTGTGACGCATCTCGAAAAGGTCTCGGGTGCGTGTTGATGCAAGAAGGCAAGGTTGTCGCATACGGTTCACGACAACTCCGCAAGCATGAGGAAAATTATCCCACTCATGACTTAGAAATGGCAGCAGTCATTCATGCACTTAAGGAATGGAGGCATTTCTTACTTGGGAATCGATGTGAAATATACATGGACCATAAAAGTCTCAAATATATTTTCACACAGCCAGAACTAAACTTACGGCAACGACGCTGGTTGGAATTGGTAAAGGATTATGATGTTGGTATCCACTATCATCCAGGGAAAGCAAATGTAGTGGCCGATGCTCTTAGTCGGAACCCCAGCTCCGACGAAAATAGTCTGCAAAGCTTGAGACCTGAATTCCAACAAGAATTTGCCAAACTCAACTTGTTAATAATCACGGAAGGCACCATATCAAACTTGGAAATAAAGCCCGACCTTGTGGAGAGAATGAAAGAAGCTCAGCCTGGTCACCCCAGCATTGAAGGAATTAAAAGAAAGGTGAGTATGGGAAAGGCCTCGGAGTTTGTCATAGGCGAAGATGGAATATTACGATACGGGGACAGACTCTGTGTGCCAAACATAGAAGACCTCAAACAGCAAATCCTAGCTGAAGCACACACCACTCCATATTCAATCCACCCTGGAGGAACCAAAATGTATAAGGATATTCAGGAAAGATTTTGGTGGCACGGTATGAAGAGGGACACAGCCACATTCGTTGCGTGTTGCGATTCTTGTCAATGCATAAAAGTTGAGCATCAAAAACCAGCCGGACTACTGCAACCAAACAAAATACCTGAGTGGAAATGGGATGAAATAGGGATGGATTTCATTGTCGGACTACCTCGGTCACGACACGGGAATGATGCCATATGGGTCATCACCGATAGATTAACCCAGGTGGCACATTTTATTCCAGTGAAGACAATCTACAACACTCAGAAACTTGCCAGGATTTATCTCTCCCGTATAATTTGTCTGCATGGAGTCCCGAAGACTATAATATCCGACAGAGGCACTCAATTTGTCTCGAGATTCTGGGATCTTTTACAACAGGCTCTGGGAACTCAATTGGCCTTCAGTACAGCCTACCATCCCCAGACTGATGGACAGACTGAACGCGTAAACCAAATTTTAGAAGACATGCTGAGAGCATGTGTCCTCACCTATGGAACCAGTTGGGAAGAAAGTCTGCCATATGCCGAGTTCGCATACAACAACAGCTACCAGGCCAGCCTGCGAATGTCACCTTTTGAAGCCCTATACAGACGGAGGTGTCGTACCCCGCTAAATTGGTCAGAGACCGGAGACAGCCGTATTTTCGGCCCAGACATGCTCAAAGAAGCCGAGGAAAAAGTCAAACTAATCAGGGACCGACTCAAGACCGCTCAAAGCCGACAGAAGAGTTATTACGATCAGAAACATCGTGGGGTCAATTTTGAACCCGGTGAATTTGTGTACCTACGAGTATCACCTATGAGGGGACTGCAACGGTTTAAGATTAAAGGGAAGTTAGCACCAAGATTCATTGGACCATTCTGCATAGTGGCACGAAGAGGCACTGTAGCCTACCAGCTAGACTTACCCGAAGACTTATCCGACATTCACAACGTGTTCCACGTCTCTCAACTAAGGAAGTGCATAAGCAAACCAGAGAAGCAAGTATCCCATGAGAACATTGACGTGCAGCCAGACCTCACTTATCGGGAACGCCCCGTAAAAATATTAGAGGAGTCTGAAAGGAGAACCCGACAGAAAACCATCAAGTTTTTCAAAGTTCAGTGGAGCAATCACACCGACGGTGAAGCAACTTGGGAAAGAGAGGATTTTCTTCGGACAGAGCATCCACACTTATTTGAGGAACAGCTGAAATCTCGGGGACGAGATTTTTCCTAAGGGGGTAGGTGTTGTGACACTCCAAAAATTTTAATTGGTTTTCATCAAAAACTTTGTTGGATTTTTTTAAGAGGGCATTTAAAATTTCTTTTCCAGAAATCCTTCCTCTTAAAAACTTCCTTTTCTTTGGCAAGGATTTTATTTTTCTTCAAACTATGGTGTTTGATCTTTTGAAACTTCTGCTCTGTTGGTTCCCTCTCAAATTATTTTTGGAGTTTAATCTTTTTCTTTTAAAAAGAAACTCTAGGAAAATTTGGGATTTTCATGTCTTGGAAACCACCCATGACTTTGTATTTTGCCCATGTGGTAAAACCCCTCCAAAACCTCCCCTCCTCCTTGTAATCAACCTAAGTTATCTGTCCCAACTAATCCAAGCAAGTTTTGGATTTTATTCTAATTATTTTTCCCCTCAAATCATTTCTGCAAATTATTTGGAGCCTGAGAGAATTTCAAAGCAAGTACCCTTTTGCATTTGAGTTTTGACCTCAAACCAACTCTCCTGGATAGTCCTTTGTACCCACAACCCAGAACCATCTTGATCCACTCCTCCTCTTTTCAAATTTTTCAAAATTCAGTCTCTGCAAGTTTGGACCAGATTTGCCAAATTTGGTGAAATTCATATCTACACTTCTCCAAAAATTCCACCAAAATTCAGGCAGCCTACTGGAGCAATGAGTAGCCACTCCACCAAAAATCCCCAGATGCCAAATTCATTCTGTCGAACACTTGGCGTGCACTGTTGCTGTTCATATTCAGAAAAATTCAGAGTTCAGTGTCGTTTTCGTTCGTCAGTTTCAATCACGCGTAGACAGTGCCCTTGGCACGTTCCTCGCCGCCTCTTCCCCCTGTCTGGAGCACCACACGTGCGCTTGGCTCCTTCCCGGCGTCGGCGGCGCCCTGGCCCGCCTGCGCCGGCGTGTCTTGCGGCGGCCGAACCACCGTAGCGGCCGCCAGGGAACAGAACGGCGGCTCAACGCCGTTCGGCGCCGCCCGACGCTCCTTTGCTATCCGCGTGGCTCATGCATGCTAGCGCACGCCCGTGGCACCGTCGCCGTGGCCCGGCAAGCACGGAACGTGCTCCCTGCCGCCGACGGGCCCGCGCTGCCCCGTTCTGTCGAACTCGCCCTAAGCACCAAATCCAAGCCTGGTTAGCACCTAAATGGAACCGGTGGACCTCCGTGATGACGCCCAACTCCGAAAACCTCCCCGACCAAGCTCTGCGCTGCCGTAACCTTCACCGGAGATCCCCGTTCACGGCCACCGCCTCGGATCGCCTATAAAAAGGACCCCGAGCTCGCTCACGACCCCCACACCCTCACTGCACCTCTCCAAGACCCTGCCAAGCCACCAGGAGGACCTCGAGGAGGTCTCCTCCCCCGACTCCGGCCGCCCCGATCCGCCTCGGCCACCAGCTCGATTCGCTCCGGTGAGGCCGTCTCCGGCGCCCAAACCCCGTCAGTAGCCCCCTCTAGCACCCAGTAAGCTAACCCCCTCCTCAATTTGGCCTTCGCAGCTCCCTCCGACGAGTCCCACGACCACCCGAGCCGCCGTCCGCCGGAGCGAGGCTCGCCGTCGACGTGGTGCTCGCCGACCGTCACCACCACCACCAACCGACGCGGAAGGGCGCCCTGAACACGGAGGTACCCTCCGATCTCCCTGCCTCGCCGTGGATCACCGCCGGCGACCACCGCGGCTCTCGGGCACCGGCGAACTCTGCCGCCCCGTTTGAACATTCAAACCTGACGGGCGGGACCCGCCTGTCAGCCTCTCTATCCTGTCTGAGCGAAGCGTTTTTTGAAAACGTCTTCTGCCAAATGCGCTTTCCCTCTGGGCTGGCGTAGTCGCTATCGAAGCGCTTTCTGTTTTTATAAGCTAGCCCCTGGAAACCTTCTGTTTCATTACAGATGAGTCCCTGGACAAAAACCTTTATAACTTTTAAACAGGAAAGTATTTTTGATTGATTCTTTTTCTGTCCTCTTTAAAATTTTGTCTAGTTTTTTTATCAGATTTATTTGAAAAATATTTGGAATACTTTTTGTGCACCTCTTGGTATTTACGATAGCGCATATATTTTCTTTATACCGTAGATACCGAAGGAGGTGACGGAGCCGCGAACTTCACCGAGCTAGGCTCCGACTACTCCGAACCAGGCAAGCATGTTTGAACTTTTGATATGATGAGTGTATTGGCATGTTATGCATTTAGTTAGTCTCATGGCATGTTGTTGAGCATACCGATGAACGTTATTTCTATACATTGTTGAGGTAAGTGAGTTCGATGATCCATAAGTGGATGGATGTGAGTATGAATGGCCATGTGTTGGCATGACGATGGGTAAGATGGCAGTGTTGTAGCATGCCAGTCTTATGCCAGGCTGTATGACCTAAGTGTCAAACCGTATCGGTCCAGTTCCTCCCATTTCCTTCCCTGTACTACCACATGTTTTCCGCAAGGAATATGGCTTAGTAAGTTGCAAACCGCTTTCCTGGTACACACCAAAAGGAGAGGCCGGGATGATGGTTCCATGGCCCTGGATTAAAGCCAGTCATCTGGTCAGGGGGCATGGGTGTTTCCGGTTGGGACCGAGAGGGGGGCACCCCTTAGAGCGCGCGTATATAAATTTGATCCCATGCTATTCGAGATTGTGATCTCCCCGTCTCAAAAGTTTTTCTTGGACGATGTCTAGGGTGATTCCTAGCATCGAGAGGTAGGATGGGTGTGTACTGGTTAGCTGTGTTTTCTTCCGAAATACCGTAAACGGAACTAGTCCTTCGTGACTACGGAAATCCGTTGGCTGTGGGAAATTTTTGTACAAACTCTGCAGAGTCATATATTCCTTGAATCATCTATTCCATATCCAAGTTCAGTATTATCTTATCCTAACAAGTGCCAGTTTGATGACAGAGACTCCGGTGAATCGCATGAGTGCTAAGTCCGGTTAAATGATTATTCCTGTGGATGGACTAACCCGTTTATTTTCATGAATTGAATATTTATTATGAGCATTACTTCCTTGTGAATAAAAGCCCTTTATGTGGTGTCGCTAAGACGCCCGACTGTGGCATTTATTTTAAAGCCCTTTCTGTGATGTCGCCCCGACGTCCGACTGTGGCATTTCTTTTAAAGCCCTTTATGTGGTGTCGCTAAGACGCTCGACTGTGGCATTTCTTTTAAAGCCCTTTCTGTGATGTCACCCCGACGTCCGACTGTGGCATTTCTTTTAAAGCCCTTTATGTGGTGTCGCTAAGACGCCCGACTGTGGCATTTCTTTTCAAGCCCTTTCTGTGATGTCGCCCCGACGTCCGACTGTGGCATTTCTTTTAAAGCCCTTTATGTGGTGTCGCTAAGATGCCCGACTGTGGCATTTCTTTTAAAGCCCTTTCTGTGATGTCGCCCCGAGGTCCGACTGTGGCATTTCTTTTAAAGCCCTTTATGTGGTGTCGCTAAGACGCCCGACTGTGGCATTTCTTTTAAAGCCCTTTCTGTGATGTCGCCCCGACGTCCGACTGTGGCATTTCTTTTAAAGCCCTTTATGTGGTGTCGTGTTCACCTTTCGAGGCGTCGCTTCAGACACCCGATCGGTTTTCATTTATGTTTTGTTGGGATTTCAGGCGGACTACCGCCGTTTCCCTTTTACTTACTTCGTTATGCTAATTTTTGAAAGTACATTGGTGAATTAATCATGACGCATTCATGCATGCATTTGTTATATCTTACGTCCGAACTGTCTTGCGAGTACTTTCAAAGTACTCACTGGCTTGTTGATTTGGCTAGATGCTGACGAAGGCGATCTCATGGATGAAGAATTTGATAGCGAGTCCGATGCCTAGAGGAGTCCCAGTCAGTCTCGTGCGACCCTGGATTTGGTCACTGTATTATATCCGCTTCCGCTACCAAATAAATTCATCGAGCCCCACCTCGACGCTCGATGAGATGCCAGTTTTAGAGTCATGTATCTCACTCCCCGCTGTGTTTTTCCACCACCACCCTATCCTCGAGTCAGTAGTATGCCTCCACACCACTGTGTCATGTCCGCCATTATGTGTAATTATTGGCGTGCTTGTAATAATTTGGTTGAGCAACCGTAGCTCAACCCTGTAATATATTTTATGCTACTGGCTTATTGTATCAAGAATTTGTCTACCGGTAAGGAGAATTTTTCCCATACTGGACTCAAAAGATTGGTTTCTCAATAAATATTTTTATTGGAAAACCGGTCGTGACAATAATCATGGATATAAACATCCAAAGTTGATAATATAGTAGCATGGAATGATAAAAAATTATAGATACGTTGGAGACGTATCATGCCCCGACCTTGGCCGCTGCATCACCCTGCCCGTACCAGAAAATCGCGGCGCCTCTCCGCTGTTCAACAGTTTTTGGTGAGTTCTTCTTCCTTTCCTCCATAGATCTGTTAGGTTTCGCACGGGCTCCTCGAAGCTTCATGGTGTTTTTCCCCTGTTCTTCATTAAGGCCTATAGGATAGACTCCAAACGTGATATACTCTTATGCGGTAGTAATGATAATCCTTCTTTTGCCATCAGATCATCTCTTTTGTGTATAAAAACCCGATCTGGAACTTCATGAACTGCTCAAGCACCAACCTTTAGGTCTAAATATTTTCCTTTTCCTATCATGCAGTAGATATAAAATTCTAATGTGAAACTGTGAAACTTGTTCTTCCTCACTTAGTCATTTTTCGGCTTCAGATCTATACTCCGATTCTCCATCATTGCTATGTTTTGATGTGCTGGAGTGGTATCCATGATAGGAATTTTTTTTTTGTCACTGCAAGAGTTGTGTTCAAATTACGTGATGCAATTTGTGTAAATTGAACTTGCACCATCGAGGCTGCAAGAAGTGCCTCCAGACAAGTTCAGTACACAGTTTTAGAGTGATAGACTTTGGGTTGACACTGAAATATTTCAATACTGGAAGTTCAGTAGATAGTTGTAGGAATTGAAATATTTCAGTACTGACCCGTTCACACTGAAAGATTTGAGTAGTGCAATTGCAGTACACACGGGTACACACTGAAATATTTCAGTAGTACAATGCAATTTCAGTACACACGGGTAGACACTGAAAAATTTCAGTACTGCAGTTTCAGTACACGAACGCAAACCTTGAAATAATTCAATACTGTAGTTTCTGTACACGCACGCAACCCCTGAAATATTTTAGTGTAGCAGTTTCAGGACACGCGCATAGCCACTGAAATATTTCTGGGGTGCTGTTTCAGTACAAGCAAGTAGCCGCTGAAATATTTCGGTAGTGCACTTTCAGTACACGCACGTATCCACTGAAATATTTCAGCGGTTCACTTTCAGTACACACAAGTACCAACTAAAATATTTCAGTGGTGCTGTTTCAGTACACGCATGTAGCAACTGAAATATTTCAGTGGTGTTGTTTCAGTACACAGACACGTAGCCACTGAAATATTTCAGTAACGCACTTTCAGTAGAGAGATGTAGACATTGAAATATTTCATTAGTGCCCTGTCGGTGATCTTGCATCAAAATATTTAGGGCTTCCTAATGATTCAAGAAAAAAACTAGACATAAGCAGTGAAATAATTTTAGTAGGGATGTTGGCTTACTCATGTTGCTGTGTTGTACAACCTTTTGCTTCATTTCCTGTAAGTGCTTCTTGCATGTGCTATGGCCTACATGCTGTTTACTCTCATCACAACAGTGATTTTGCATCTTGCAAAGGTCTTATTAATTCAACATTGACTTCTATGAACTTTGTATTCAAATTTGTATACTCCTACAGTTGTTGCAACAGATTTCCTTGGCATCTTCAAATTACCGTACTATCATTTTTCCAATACCAACTGTATTCAATCTAAATTTTTCAGTTACTTATATGCTACAGGTGGAATCATGGATAGGTTGCAGAAGATGCTGCGCCTCATAATAAAAATCCCTTGCTCAATCTCAACATCAGAAGCTGTTTTGCATTTCCAGTTGTCTCAGTATTTCATGTGATGTATTTGAATACCAGAAGTTGTTATGCATTACAAGTTCACTCAGATAATCGTAGTACCTGCAATCTGTGATTTGTGTTATCTGTTTTGTATGTGTGGGATCAAAATCTAATACGGTTCTGATTCCTGTTTTCATGGCCTTGATGCTAAGTTAAGTACAGACTAGTCAGAGTGATCAGAGGGAAGGGTGGCGCTGGTGGGAAATATTTTAGGGTTTTATCATCGTGATAACCCTAGAAAAATAATAAAAACATCGAAAATCAATGGAACTAGTCATGGATGCTTCTCATGTTGGTACAAGGGTGTAGAAAGAATATAGGTCCATTTGAAGCATGTCGAGAAAAAACCGTCCTTCCACACGGACCCTTACCTCCTATCCGAACGGCCACCGGTGAAGGAGGTGAATTTTTGGCCATGTTAAGAATGACACCAAATTTTTCCTTGTTGTGGGCATGGCCACCCCAGTGGATCGACAACGTGCGCTTGTCGCATCACCTCCGAGAAGTATTTTAAGCACTTAATCATACTAGAAAATCCATACAAATCCATACAAGAATGATACAAAGAAGTAGAAATTTTTTGGGTCCATTTACATCATGTCCGACAAGTTTGTTTGTACGTGTTCTCCGTGTATGTGAATGACATGTGCGATCCACATGTAAAAACCACATAGGCAAAAAAGAGGGAACTAAACTGCACGACGGAGTTTCGAACCAAGGGCATTAGTATGTGATTGTGAGGGTGTTACCGCTAAGCTGATGATGCATTTTGATACAAATTACGGGCCCTCAGATTTAAGAAATTCATTTACCATATCTATCATGTGTAACCACTACTGGTGTCCATGTGTCAGCAGTTTGAAGGGCGGCGCGGGGCAAACCGCACGCGAGGTGCATGGCGCGGGGCAAACCCCACACGTCCTCATTGTGGAAGGCCCTGGTAGGTGAGACAAATCACCCCCCTCGACCCCTCGGTAACTCCAAGAGGCAGCCGCATTCATTTTCTTCCACAAATCGGGTAGAAAACCCTCGTCCTCTCCCACTCTAGCCATACCACCTCGTCCTCTCCCAAACCCTCCTCCCTTCCTCACCACTCCACTCCTCTCCTCCCTTCCAACACGCCCCTCGTCCTCTCGTCGACCGCCGATGAGGCGCGACCGTGAAGATGCGATGGACGAGCTGGAGGCAACCATCGGTGGAGAGCAGTCTGCTGCCGTGGCTGCCGCCGTAGTTGCAGCGGCTGAGTCCGCCGTAGCGGCGACGGAGGCGGTGCAGCAACTGATGTGCCTCCTCCCGGTGTCATCCCAGCCGGCGAGCTACCCGACAGCGAGCCTGTGCAGGAGAAGGTCGATGAAGATCTGGACGAGCAGAAGGCGAGGCTAAAGCGCGAGCTCTATGACAAAATCGAGGAGGAGTTCTACGAGGGGAACGACGTGGAGGAAATAGAGTTCGAGATGGCTGTGGATCCCAGGAAGGGCAGCGACTACGACGAGGACGTCATCGACGAGCTATCTGAGGTACTAATCTGATTTTATTAGATTTATATTTCCTGTAAGTACTCTGTTTTTTCATGGCATTGGTTTTTTTTGTTAAGTACATGAGCATCAATTTCATATGGGCGTGCTAGCTAGTTGAAAGGATCTAGCATAGATTTTCTTGCATAATGAATGGTGGTTTTTGAATCTGAATCATTTTCTTCACGTATTGATGAGGTATTTCTACTCATGTACTGGCCCAACCATAATGTTTGTGTACATGTAGGATTGTAGCTAGGGATCTAGCATATATTTTCTTGTTGGATGGTGGTTTTAGAATCTGATTCATTTTTTGATTCGAATAGACAGAAGAAAAAACCCACTAGTATAGCTAAAACAGAGATTCATTATCTGATTCCATCATGGCATGCTTTATTTATTAAGCAAACTTACATCGTTCACAAGGGATACATGAATGAAAGAAGTGGCGTAATCAACCCAAATACAAGATAGATGATTCTCATAGCTATTTCTAGCGATCTCATGTGCGACACCATTGGCTTCCTGAGGACAGTGAGAAAATGCGCAGTTCCTATCTCCAGAACTAGATCAAAACTATCAGCAATAATACGTGATCCTCGTTCCACCATGTGTTAACTCGAGTAAAAGCTTGAACAACTTGTAAGCAATCCCATTCTACAATAATTTGATGATAGCCTACAGGTGCTACCAAAGCTAGGCCTTCTTTCATTGCCACCGAATCCATCAAGCAGGTAGATGATGCATTTGGAATATAATGGTAATTTACTGAATTGACACAAAGTTGCCATACTGATCTCTTAAAACACCACCCGTCGACTCATCTCCTTCTTAACTATGATATGATGCATCTACATTCAGATTTAATTGGTAAGAATCCTGTTCTGACCACTTGATTATTTCTTTGACAACCCCTGTTTTGCGTGACAACATTTCCTTTTCTAGCAATTGGTCTGCCTTGTTGCATGAGGACAGAACCAATACCTTCACCTGATGCATCTATTTAAAAAGTAAATGGTAGGGTCAAATAAGGCAAAGCCATAACAAGAGCAGTGACCAGACAATTCTTCAATGTTGTGAAGGCCTCAATTTCAACATCTGACCACTGGAATGAATGTTTTTTAGACAACATGCCCTAAATACTCAACTTGTATTTGTAAAACTAGAATTCAATTTATGAATCTTTTTCTAGACCACTGGAATGAATCTTTTTTTAGCATATATTTGTAAAACTAGAATTCAATTTTTGATTCCAATAAATAGACAAAAAACACTTTGTTTTGCATGACAAAATTTCCTTTTCCAAGTTAAGTTCCTCCAAAGTATTTTCCACACCGGTATCATCAGAGTCACAAGTTAAGGGATAAAGATAGTAGCCCATAGCTCCTTTATCAATTTCCTTCTAAAACTTATCAGGGGCTAACAATGTTTGAGAATTAGTATTGCTGCTCTCAGAAAGAATAATGGTTTCTTGATTCCAGTAGATAGAAGAATACCCCCTTGTGTGTAACATGGAGGAGTATAATGAAGCCTTTTTTCTGATTCCAATCGGAATTACACCTGTAACAAGTATCAAGTATCATTAAACCAAGCCACATCATGAATTCTTTCATGTGTTAATTATGTACTTCTTGTGCACTAATCTATCAATGCAACTATTCCACCGTCCATATTTATGCGTGTCAAATTATTTGGGTCAATTATGTATGTGCATATACGCCTTATTTCCAGCAAATAGATATTTGTCATGTTACACGTATGTACTTTTCAAACATTCTAATTAAGAGCAATGTAGCAGAATAGATTAACTGAGTTCTTCTTTGTGTACTAATTCACAGGAGGATGACGATGATGTGGGGTATGACATGGACAACAGGCATAGCAAGAGCCGCTACATCATGAGGCAGCTGATTTGCTGGAAAATTCAAGTACCGTTTCTATGGCAAGCTTGGCTGCCCCTTCTATGGCAAGGCGATCAAGGGCGGCATAGATGGCTTGATGCAACATGCCGTCACCACTGGCAACTCCTACAGTAGGAAGCAAAAGGCCAGTACTCTGGCCAAACATGTGGCCTACGGGCGCTTCCTAAAGATTGTCAAAGTCAATGAGCCCTACTACATCCCGCCGCGCCGCCGCTGAACATGGGAGACAACTGATGTGCTGCTAGACTGCTGCTGCTGTCCCAGGACCGCCGTGTCCTTTTATGTTATCGGTATTCGCTGGTCGACTCTAAAACTTATTGTCTATGGTGTGTAAGAACTTATGTCCTATGGTCTATGGTGGGTGTGAACTTATGGTGTGCGGTGGTTAATCTGCCATTTATCTAAGTGTTTGCTGCTAACCTGCTTAAGTTGTCTAAGTTGTTATTAGTACTATTTTTCTGATGCATGTTAGGCATTATACAATGGTAGATTCTAAGGGTGGTGCTTAGAAAAATAAACCGGGTTTTTCTGAAGCACCATTGCCTATTTGTACAGGATAGACGCCTAGTTATGCATCTATCCTGTATAAATAAGCACCGGTGCTTAAGAAAAGCCTGGTTTATCTCTCTAGACACCTCGCCTAATCACCTTGCATTGTACATGGCCATAGCAACTCAAGTATCGTACAGTGGTCTATGTTATGTTAGCTGTGTTAATTCAACCGTTCTAGAATCGTATGGTGATGCATGCTAGGAACTCTACTACTATAAATATGGTAGTTATAGCTTGGCATGATGATGTTCAGTTTATAACTCAGGATGTTCCAGTCATATCTATGACCAGTTACAACTGAACTATGCATTAGTTTTTGCCAAAAGTAAAGCATGCAAATGATTGCCAATTCTACCTATTGCCAATTGAAGCTTTGTACTGAGGATGCATTAGTTATTGCAATAAGTAGAGGACGCTCATGTTTCCCAAAAGTGCATGTTTCCACTTTCTGGTAAGAACTGAACATGTATCAAATTATGCCAAAAGTAGAGCATGAGCATGAACATGTATCAATTGCTGCTTCCTATTTGTGTTTGAATGGGCTCAACATATCTGGTGATGGTTTAGGGTCTCCGCGTGACCGTGATGATAACTCTAGATGTTCCAGCCATATCTATGACCAGTTATAACTCAACTACGCATTAGTTCTTGCCAAAAGTAAAGCATGCAAATCGTTGCCAATACAACCGTATTGCCAATTCAATTTTTGTATTGAGGATGCATTAGTTATAGCAGTAAGTAGAGGATGCTCATGATTGCCAAAGGTACATATATCCACTTTATGATAAGAACTAAACATGTATCAAATGATGCTAAAAGTAGAGCATGAGCAAGATCATGTATCAATTGATGCTACCTATTTGTGTTTGAATGGGCTCAACATAGCTGCTCATGGCTCTGCGTGACCGTGATGATAACAAAAACATTTGTTTGCCTACGGTCTTGCTGTCAAATTTTAGTTTGAGTTCTTCGAGGCTTTTCTCTGTTACAAATACTTTTATCTGAAACTGACATTGCTGGCTTGTATGCAATGATGAAAACCGGGTCAATTAATCTGAAGACAATAATTAAAAGATGTATAACAAAATTAGCAGTCAACTAATATTAAAAAAATTAAGTGGGTCATTTAACATATGATCCACTTATGACTTTAAGCACACAACCTAGTTGGTCGTGCATAAAATAAGCGCAGTTTAACAAGGGTATCCAATTGCTTAACCACGTGAAGTTGTGCCAAACCTATGAGGGTTCAACTACTAAAGGAGCGGACGACAATGATTAAAAAAAGCTACGATCAGGAAATACCTTCTCTCGGAGACAGCGGCGCCGAGTTGATGGCCGCGGACAGTGTGTCGCAAACTAGAAGTGCCCCTATAGCGCGGTAGACGGCGGCAATGATAAACGGAGGGAGCGGCGAGAAGAACACCGAAGTCCGACCCCTCATGGAGTTGGGCGTTGGCCGGAGACTCCTGTAATCCGTGTGATCCCGGCGTCTCCGATATGATCTTGCAGCAGTCGTGGGAGCTGCGGATGGCACGGCCGGGTGGTTAGAATGAGGCGCTGTAATCGCGGGATTTAGGGAGGGGTGGGCCGCGAGAGTTATGTGAGATTTCAATAATATCACAATGATATCCCAAAAAATCTAGAAAATATAGTCCTTGTCTTTTAAGTATTAAAAATGGTTTTTTCATGTCGCATATGCCCGAAAAATGCCATACGTGACAAAACTTGCAATAAATGTTAAAAATGGTCCACATTGTACTAATGACCGAAAAAATCCCGCATGTGACGAAACTTTCAAAATTTGTTGAAGATGGTTGAAACATGGCAAGTAGCCCTAACATGGCCATGACTTGTCATCCTGAAATGTTGGGTTGGTTTCATACAGGTGAGAAACCGAGCTAGTGCTCTCGGGGTGGTGACAGGCTATCCCCGAAAAGTGCGTTTCAGAGACCCTACTTGCGTATACATGCACTAATGATCCCAATTTTGCTGCATCGCATCCCTTGACCACATAGAGCATGCACGCATAATATGCTTTTCATGTTGGACAAAATTTGGAATGTTTACACATATACGGAATGAAAATGACCAGTAAATGGCTCTCAGGAGGTCTACCCCCCCCCCCCCCCCCACACACACAAATTAAACCGTGATTTTTTTCAACCTCCTCTAAATCACCTCTAATTTTGCACACTTGATATGTTGCACAAACATAGCTAGGATTTCAATGTTTTATAATTTTTTATTTTTTTGAATTTATTCTGCCCTGTAGACTAACTGATCGAAACATCGGTCTACACCTTAAGCGGGCATTGTAGGATACATGTTTTTTCAAATTTCTTTCATAGACATGCTTGGCACATCTATTTGAGCATCTAGAACAAATTTGGGGTGATTTGGAGGTGGTGGAAAAAAAATCACATTTTCTACAAAAAATGGCTCAAGTGAGAGAACATGGTCCCTCGTGTTTAAGCGTGATTTTTTCGACCTTCTCTAAATCACCTATAATTTTGCACACTTGATATGTTGCACAAACATAGCTAGATTTTCAAGGTTTTATAATTTTTTTAATTTTTTTGAATTTATTCTGCCTTGTAGACTGACTGATCAAAACATCGGTCTACACCTTAAGCAGGCATTGTAGGATACATTTTTTCCAAATTTATTTCATAGACATGCTTGGCACATCTATTTGAGCATCTATAACAAATTTGGGGTGATTTGGAGGTGGTGTAAAAAATCACATTTTCTACAAAAACTGGCTTAAGTGAGACCAAATGGTCCCTCGTGTTTAACCATGATTTTTTGATCTTCTCTAAATCACCTATAATTTTGCACACTTGATATGTTGCAAAAACATAGCTAGGTTTTCAAGGTTTTATAATTGTTTAATTTTTTTTGAATTTATTCTGTCCGGTAGACTGACTGATCAAAACAACGGTCTACACCTTAAGCGGGCATTGTAGAATACATTTTTTCCAAATTTATCTCATAGACATGCTAGGCACATCTATTTAAGAATGTAGAACAAATTTGTGATGATTTGGAGGTGGTGGAAAAAATCACATTTTATACAAAAACTGGCTTAAGTGAGACCAAATGGCCCCTCGTGTTTTAGCGTGATTTTTTTGACCTCCTCTAAATCATCTCTAATTTTGCACACTTGATATGTTGCACAAACATAGCTAGGTTTTCAATGTTTTATAATTTTATAATTTGTTTTGAATTTATTCTGCCTTGTAGACTGACTGATCAAAACAACGGTCTACACCTTAAGCGGGCATTGTAGGATACGTTTTTTTCAAATTTCTTTCATAGACATGTTTGGCTCATCTATTTGAGCATGTAGAATAAATTTTAGGTGATATGGAAGTGGTTAAAAAAATCACCTTTTTTCGACCACATCTAAATCACCTCAGTTTTTGCACACATGATCTGTAAATAACAATGTTTGTCACATGTATGTGACAATCTAAAACAAATTTGGTTTTATTTAGAGATGGTCTACAAATTAACTGCAATATTTCAAATTTATTTTAAAATTAAAATTTAATGATGCAAGGTTTTACATGTTTTTCAATTGTTTTCAAACTTAAACTTTTTACACATGTCCAAGAAAGCCAATGTGGCAAGGTTTTAAATGTTTTTAATTGTTATCAAACTTAAACTTTTCACATAAGACATGTGTACCTAAAAAAGGAAGTGTTATTTTAGTATAAGTCAACATGTCACATAGGCAAAAAAAGATTTTATAGAAAAAAAGCCCACCTACCTAACATGATATTTCGCACACCACGGCCCGCATACGACAACAAACCCAGTGATATGGGCCAGGATGCAGGCCCGTGGTGGGACTAAACTCAGATGCACGCGCACCCAGCAGTGCACAGAGCGCGGTTGCCATGTCGGATTGCAACTGCGCCCCACCACCACTACCCCCACGTCCTACACACGAACCACCTCCCCCACGTCCCCATCCCAGGCGTGAAAAAGCCCCAAATCAACTACATCGCTGCCTCATTCCGAGAACCTCCATTGCCGCTTCCATCTCTTCTACAAACAACCCACAAACATCTCTCTTCGAAGCCCGCAGTCGTGGGAGGAGGGCAATGGCGGAGGAAGCGTCTGCCAAGCATCATTGTGGCCAGACGTCTGACCAGAGCGGCAACCTCGACGTCGTTCACGTTCCCGGTCAGAAGCGCGAGTACACCGTAACCCTCAAAGGGGTTGAGCTCCACGGCAAGGAGACGGCGGAGGTCGTCTGCACCAGCGAACCAGACAAGGCCGACGAGATGATCTTTTGGATCAGGAGGAGCGCATGCGGCTCGTATCCCCACATCATCGGTGTTGATGTGGAGTTTACCAAAGATGATGAACCTCCACAGATGGCAGCAGTTCTGCAGTTCTGCGTGGAGGGTCTCTGCCTCGTGTACCACATTCCTGCAGCCACAAAATGGTGAAAAATCCTACTCATTCACCCTCTTCCATTCATCAATACTGCTCCCTTGAAATTTCATTAGACTAGTTTCATACTAGATGTACTAGTGTAGTTTGTGAAAATGGATGCACTAGTGCAGTTCCTCAGAGTAGATGCACTAGAATATATTTTGAACCTGGTGCACTTGAATAGTATCTGAAATTGTTGCACAAGATTAATTTGTTAGCATGATGTACCGGTGTAGTTTCTCATCTTGATTCATTAGTCTAGTTTCTGAACTTGATGTAGTGAAGTAGTTTCTGAACTTGGTCTGGTGTTATTTTCACCACCAAAAAAACTTAAGAACTTGGTGAAGCAGAGGTATATGTTATTTTATTCAACAAAATAAAACTAAACTAGCACTAAGAAAGCAAATAGATCATTGACTCAACTATATATTCTAAAAAGAAAAATAACATGGTGTACGTGATTTTAATTTCAGAACTTTGTGTACTAGTTTCTGAACTACATTCATCCATGACTTATACTGTATAAGCATCTACTCCATGTATTATTCACTTGTAAACCGTAAAAAACAGATGATTAAATCTTGAAAATAAACACTAGTACCCCATGTATTCATCACTTGTCTCTCCCCTAGCAGGCCAACGCGCCTCAAAGAGTTCCTACGGGAGGAGAAGTTGTTCACCTTTGCCGGTTTAAGCATTAAAAATGACATGGACAGGTTGAAGATGTCTGGTTTGGAGATAAACCCCAACAAGCACATCGACATTCAGCGCAACTGGAGAGTTCCATACAACGGAAAACCGTATGACTCCTTTGCTGATGTTACAGCCAGCGTCATCCACCCATTCTACAGCAAGATGAGAACAAGATCGACAAGCAGGCAGACCATAAAATGTGGGGGGTCAGCCCACTGCCAGATTACTTCATCGAGTATGCAGCAATAGATGCGTACGCCACCTACAAGTCGTGGAAGATAATCAACAACATCAAAAGAGGTCTGGAAATTTCAAAAGAGCAGGAAGAGGACCCCTACTACCACTGCCACTATGAGGGATGAGGAGACATCAAAATCTGCCTTCGTGTTGCTTACGCTTGTGCTTGTCCTTTATCTTGTTGTTTGAAATTTGTAGTTTGTTTTCTTGGGTTAAACCAGCTTGTATATGTCATGTGTGTCATAGTTGAACCTGTTTGTTTATGTCCAGTTTGTCAGGGTTGAACAAGTTTGCTTATGTAATCAAGTACATAGTTTGCTTATCTTGTTAAATAAGTTTGCTAGCTTCCTATTTTGTTTATTCATAAAAAAAATTCAAGTAAATTGTGAATGGAACTCTGTGGCTGCTCTTCAATACTCCCTCCGTAAACTAATATAATAGCGTTTAGATCACTATTTTAGTAATCTAAACGCTCTTATGTTAGTTTATAGAGGGAGTACTAGTTATCAAAGGAACTAATCACAGAAGGTTGTGCCATGTGTAGTTTGGGTTCAGAATTGTATGGAAAAGAAAACAATAAGTACAATAAGAGCTAAACTCCATTAACCAAACCTACTAAAAAGGTCCCCCAACGCCCCCAGCTTTATACTATAAAGCAATAGCACCAAGCATCCAATAACATTTCAACACAGATTCAAGTTCAAGGAAGTCACAAATAACCGCTGTGGCAACAGCAAAGCAAGCCCCAAACATAACAAGTTCATTTCACATCGATACATGGCCCATTTACTGAACCTAGATATATATATATATATATATAGCTAGGTACGGTAATACACGGCAAGTACTCTAAAACAAGAGCTAACATACCAAGTTCATTTCACATCGAAACATGGCCCAGCCAGTTCTAAACGAGGTTGATGGTGATCATCATCCTCAAGTCACGGCGACGGGTATTCGCAACAGTGAGTAGAATGCCCTGACCTACCGGAAGATTCTTTCCATGAAGGAACTTCTTCCACCCCGCCCGGTTGAAGATAGTGTGACCGTCCGTGTCCACTGCATAGGCACAGATGGTGATGGAGCCCGTTCTGGTAAGGCGTAGTCCAACAGCCATGCCTTCTTCATCCGGCTCGATGCCACAACTATCAGATAACCTCTTAGGTAATTTTTGAAAATAGTTGATATGATATATGAGCATGTCACGTGCAATTATCAACAAACCATACACTTCAAGAAACATATGTCACATCACTACACTACACGCTAATCATCAAATTACTACAGAAATTAAGCATATCATTAGATTATATACTACGTACACTAAGCATATCATCGCATATTGCTACACTACATAAGCATATATCGCATTACTACAACACATGCATACCATAAAATTCTGCACTAAATGAATTCTACACTAGGCATATCATCACAGTACTACAACATGCATATCATATCAACTACTACACTAATTAAGCATGCATATCATGTAATTACCACACTAAGTAACATACCATGAGATGCTGTTTAACATTCGTCTTTGTGAGGTGGGTCACGAATGGCATCCCGACGTAGTCTTCACGTAGCGGAAGCATGTCCCAGAGGTTGCTGGTTTCCTCGTCGCTCAGCCTCACTCCTTCGGCATAGAGGGCTTCATCAAGTGGGTTCAATCTGAATCCTCACCATCGTCCTCCTCATGAACTTCATCCTCACTATCGGCAATCAAATTCAGATAGATAACAGAAATCCTGGGCCTTTCTCCTCTTAAGGAGAAGAGGATCCGTTCACCCCCACTAAGACGGAAGCGGGCGATGAAACGATCCCATTCATCTCCTCCAATCTGGGTTATCGTTCGCCCCTTATCGACCTGCATAGTGTACGGCCCCCCAAGAGCGTCGAAGGTCACGGTATCTCCGATGAGCTCATTGAATGTCAATCTCACATTGCATGGGACGATCTGTGCAAGAAAAAAACAAATGACAAACACAATGCATTAGTGGAAATAGAAAAAAATGAACTGTCAGAAGGTTCATATAAATTGTTACCGCTGCAAAACAAAAGTAGGCTGGAAGTAGGTGCCGAACAGCGTGGCAGTACAAAGGCTGGTCCGGCACCGTGACTTGCACCGTCCACATGGTGCTTCCTTCATTCTACACAGAACATGTTGAACTCTAAGTTGAATTGTACGCTACCATAGTACAATACAAAGATCATACATATAATAAATCATAGCGATAACCTAAAATGCAATACCTATTAAATCTGTTTACTATCATCTACCTAAAAAAGCAATGCCAATGACAATGGCAATGCCAGTATCATCTACCTAATAAATCCCAATCCAATCCAATCAAATGTCAGTACTACATACTATAGTGAAGAATAGATGAATTATTTTGATTTATTTTTTCACACATAGGGCCGCATTTTGATTTGCATAGGGCCTCACTTTTCCCTGGTACAACTCAGATCCTACACTACGACATCCATCAATCTATGAAAGAACCATCATATCCATCAACAAATCATCTACCGCATGTACCAATTAAAATTTCTGGATCAGATCCGCGTCCGGAGGGAGACGCACGCGGTTGGGGGAGGGAAGAAGATTCACGAGGGGGATGAGGGGAGATCTCACCTACTTGCCGGAGTTGGCAGCGGCCTCGCAGATCCGGCAGCGAAGAGAGGCGTCGTCTGGAGATGGCGGCAGCGGCGCTTGTCGAGAAGGGGAAGAAGAAAGTTGAAAATGATGTGGAGTAGTAGGTGCACTTAGCCAAATGCGGTACATGTGCTGGCGCGTTTGTGTGGATGACAAGGGAACCCCACGTGTCAGTCCCATAGAAAAATTTTGG
The DNA here is from genome assembly GCF_056163025.1 of Triticum urartu. Lineage (NCBI taxonomy): Eukaryota > Viridiplantae > Streptophyta > Magnoliopsida > Poales > Poaceae > Triticum > Triticum urartu. The sequence goes on from NC_141877.1 coordinate 684,517,291, forward strand.
CATTTCCAACTGCCTCACGGGGATTCGAACCAGGGCCATGTGGGTGTGAGGTAAAGGGTCTAGCCAGTTCGGTTGATGCAGTGTGTTCGACAGAACCAATTTGCCTCTCCTTAAGACATTTATCCAGACACAGACACACACAAAAAAAACCATGCACCGAGGCTGCGCTCCATGTGTGGCATAAGTGGTCGTATGTAGCTGCAACTAGGACCAATGTTGATATATGTTGTTATTAGCTAGGGTACCAACACTATATAATGGCTTATGTGATCCTTGCTAGTAAAGAAACCATGATCCATGTTGTCCCAAGTGGCACGTTTGAGTGCAACGTGTCAATATTGGTGCATTTGGCCCTTATGGCATCCATGAGGCCAAAGAGACCATGATTAGTGAAAACACGTGAAAATTGCTACATGACAGGCCATTGGCGTGTCTTGGTATGAACTGTGCGTGCAATGTGACTACAAAAAGTTGTTGCATGTCGAGACGTAGTTTATCGGTGCATGTGGATCCTATAGGCTTATTTGTTCCTTGTATGTGGGCATGGTGCGTGTTGGCCCAAGTGACATGTGTCAGTGCATTATGAGCTCTATTGGTGCATCTGGCCCTTATACCAATTATTTGTGCAAATAGATCAAGATTGATACTGTTGGGGAACGTTGCAGAAAACAAACAATTTCCTACGGTTTCACCAAGATCCATCTATGAGTTCATCTAGCAACGAGTGATCGGATGCATCTACATACCTTTGTAGATCGCGAGCGGAAGCGTTCAAAGAACGCGGACGAGGTAGTCGTACTCGACGTGATCCAAATCACCGGAGATCCTAGCGCCGAATGGACGGCACCTCCGCGTTCAACACACGTACGGTCAGCGTAACGTCTCCTCCTTCTTGATCTGGCAATGGGGAAGGAGAGGTTGAGGAAGATGGCTCCAGCAGCAGCACGACGACGTGGTGGTGGTGGAGATGCAGTACTTCGACAGGGCTTCGCCGAGCTCTATGGAGGAGGAGGAGGTGTTGGAGGGGAGAGGGAGGCGCTAGGGGCTAAGGTGTGAAGCCCTCCCTCCCCCCCACTATATATAGGGGGCCTAGGGGGGGCGCCGGCCCTAGGAGATCCAATCTCCTTGGGGGGCGGCGGCCAAGGGGGGTGGAGTTCCACCAAGGCAAGTGGGGAGCTCCCCCACCCTAGGGTTTCAACCCTAGGCTCAAGGGGTGGGCCTTGGGGGGCGCACCAGCCCACTAAGGGCTGGTTCCCCTCCCCACTTCAGCCCATGGGGCCCTCCGGGATGGGTGGCCCCACCCGGTGGACCCCCGGGAACCTTCCGGTGGTCCCGGTACAATACCGGTGACCCCCGATGGCCGAAACTGCACTTCATATATATAATTCTTTACCTCCAGACCATTCCGGAACTCCTCGTGACGTCCGGGATCTCATCCGGGACTCCGAACAACTTTCGGGTTACTGCATATTCATATCCCTACAACCCTAGCATCACCGAACCTTAAGTGTGTAGACCCTACGGGTTCGGGAGACATGTAGACATGACCGAGATGGCTCTCCGGTCAATAACCAACAGCGGCATCTGGATACCCATGTTGGCTCCCACATGCTCCTCGATGATCTCATCGGATGAACCACGATGTCGAGGATTCAAGCAACCCCGTATACAATTCCCTTTGTCAATCGGTACGTTACTTGTCCGAGATTCGATCGTCGGTATCCCAATACCTCGTTCAATCTCGTTACCGGCAAGTCAGTTTACTCGTACCATAATGCATGATCCCGTGACCAGACACTTGGTCACTTTGAGCTCATTGTGATGATGCATTACCGAGTGGGCCCAGAGATACCTCTCCGTCATACGGAGTGACAAATCCCAGTCTTGATCCGTGTCAACCCAACAGACACTTTCGGAGATACCCGTAGTATACCTTTATAGTCACCCAGTTACGTTGTAATGTTTGGTACACCCAAAGCACTCCTACGGTATCCGGGAGTTACACGATCTCATGGTCTAAGGAAAAGATACTTGACATTGGAAAAACTCTAGCAAACGAACTATACAATCTTGTGCTATGTTTAGGATTGGGTCTTGTCCATCACATCATTCTCCTAATGATGTGATCTCGTTATCAATGACATCCAATGTCCATAGTCAGGTGTCGGTGTACTAGAGTAGGGGTACCCTAGTATCCCGAACTTGTGCACGGGCAGTCGCAGCACCCCGCGCCAAGGCTTGCCAGGCGACCACCAAGATCCTCTTTTGTTCCTTTGGAGCCATTCAAGAACAAAGTGTTTTAACCAAGACATACGAGACCCCGGCAAGAGGAGCTTGCCGGGAAGGCCAATCGAGGCACCCAAGACCCCGGCAGGAGGAGCTTGCCGGGAAGGCCAATCGAGGCATACAAGTCCCCGGCAAGAGGAGCTTGCTGGGAAGGCCAACCAAGGCCTATCAAGGAAACTTGCCGCCACGCGCCCCGGCAAGACTCGGTGAGCGACAAGCTCCCGGACGCGACAAGACAACAACCGCGGCAAGGCGCATGCCGCAGCAAGCCCCCCCCGCCACTCCGTGCCCGCGCTCCAGCACATCTGCAAACGTGTCGCCCTGGGACCTTTCCTGGCATACGTGGCAGGAGGCTGTGCAGCCAGCGGCACGCAGTGGCATGCAAGCGGCGCTGACAGGATAGCCATCGTGGCAAACGGTGGCGTCCCTAGCAGTCCCTTTCTACACTGTTTGGGCGACACAAACGGGCAATTAATGCCTTTGTCCCCTGCCGTCAGGGTTAGGTATGATAGACTGTACAAGTAGCTGTACCAACCACCACTTTTCCATTTTTGCCCTTCTTTCTACGTTGCCACCTGTCGGTAACCCCTTGAGCATATAAAAGGAGGACCGTGCGCAACGTAGAGGGGGAGGAGACTCACTTCACGCTCGACCTCGCCAGCAGCTGGTAGGTACTGTAGCACTCCACGCCCCTGGGCAAGAACACAATACAACCACAAAGCAGGAGTAGGGTTTTACGCATCCGTGCGGCCCGAACCTGGGTAAACCGACCGCGTGCTTCGCCTCGATCTGCTCTTTGTGCACTCTCCGCCCCCCTGCCGAACCAAAAGGGGCTCGGTCCCCATAGGTGTTCGTGGAATTAGATCACCCCGACATCTCTGGCGCGCCAGGTAGGGGCTGCGTTGAGGTTGTGTGAACCAGATCCGGCGTTCACGCAAGCAAACTCTTCATCATCTTCATCGACATGCCACCGAAGAAGAAGGCTTCAGAGGCGGCCGCTCCGTCCGCGACGAACCCACCACCGCCGGAGCAAACGGCTGGTGGGGTAGACGCCGGCGGAAGGACGGGCGGCGACGAGCAAGCTGCCGGTGGACCTCTGGTCGACCAGGTATGTGCTAAACCAAACCACTGGTCGGACACCTTTCGCTCCAGTTTATGGGGCAGAGGCAGTTTCCCCACGGAACTCGTATACGGGTCGCCTCGAGTGCTCGCTCATGATGAGCTTGAGCAAGAGCGGCTGCGGCAAGCCGACGCGCTGCTCCTTGAGGAGGACCGTCTTCAGGCTGCTGTGCGAGCCTCTCGCTACCAGCAAGCTTTGCGCCAGAAGTCTTGAGAAAGGCGACTTTGTTCTTCGGCGCGTTCAGTCCGCCAAGAATTCCAACAAGTTGACGCCGAAGTGGGAAGGCCCTTACCGGGTGAAACGAGTCACTAGGCCTGGCGCTGTCCGCCTTGAGACCGAAGATGGCGTTCCGGTGAGCAACTCCTGGAACTTCTAACATCTTCGTGATGTTTTACCCGTAAGGCGCGGTTGCCGGAACCCGTTCCGGCAACCACCTCTTGTACAAAGTCTTGCCGCTGTTGCGTGTAATCCTTTGTACAAAGCCGGGCGCAGACCCCGCGCATAAATAAAGCGTGCTTTGCACATCTTGTCGGTTTCGTGCTTTCTATTTATTGCATATGTCATCTGACATTTTGTGCAGCACCTACTCCCGGTAAGCAATAACGAGCTATAAGGCTCCATATCTTGTTATTTTCTCCCCTCTTTTCTTTCTTCACAAGGAAAAGAAGGTTCCCTCGCCCACAAGTTTGCCGGGGGGGGGGGGGGGAGGAGAAGACGGTAGTACGGGCCAGGCGCCGTTCAAGAAAGTTGCGCATTGCCGAGAGCCGGGAAGCAAACCACAGAAAAGCTAAGTTGCCAAAGTTTGAGCAATCAGTCTCTTTAAATTTTTAAGTTATCTTCCTTGAACGACCGTGCTTTGTATGGAAAACCTGTGCGCGGAGGAACCAACTCGTAGCTAGTCGCGCCCTTACTTTGTTTCGAGTCCGCTCAACAACTTAAGCAAGATGCAGCTAGTTGCTACACTAGTTGCGCCCTTACTTTGTTTCGAGTCCGCTCAACAACTTAAGCGAGCTGCAGCTAGTTGCTACACTAGTCGCGCCCTTACTTTGTTTCGAGTACGCTCAACAACTTAAATGAGTCGCGACTAGTTGCGACAAGGTTTCTTGTCGGTAGCGGCGCAGCCAGCAGGCTGCTGACGTTCCGCACTCAGCGCTCGCGGCTACGGCGCCTGCGCCGGCAAGTTCCCTAAAAGCGTAGGGTAAAAACATACAAAGCAAAGGATCAAGTAAAGGAAATAACATTGCAATCATTGCCTAAAGATAAAGTTATATATCACAAGATAACTTGATGCGGCTCTAATAAGTTCTTTTCATAACATGAATAAGCAGTGACAAGGAAGAAGAGGAAACGGGCGGCCTAATCTGCGCGATCGCCTTCGATCCGCCTGATCCCGCTCACCTTGTCCACAATGGGTGCGACAAGGGCCTTGAGCTCTTCCAGATCGGCTTCGGGCGGCAAGGTCCTGAGGATGTTGGTGAGGCGGAGGCCCGGATTGCGGAAGGCCACCTTCATCAACACTTTCTGGAGGGCCCCCGCGCAGATCTTGCGCGACTCGTCGGCCAGTTGCTTTGGGATCCTTTCCCGGAGCCGCTGGAGAGCCGTCGCCACGCCCTTGAGGAACAGGATGAGCTTGGCGCTGGGCTGGAGGTTTGTGTCGGAGGAGTACCCGAACTCCGCCATCCCCAGCTGCGCCAGCTCCCCGTCGATGTCCCCGGCGACGTTCACAAGGCCCTCCGTCCAGTGCTCCACGGTCTCCCTGAAGATCTTCTGGGCAGCACCAGCATCCGCCAGCAGCACCTTGCCGGCCCGAACCTCCTCCTTCAAGGCCGCCTCCTGCTCCTTGGCGGCGTCCGGCGTCTTGGTCAGGGCCGTCAGCTTTGACTCAAGGTCAGCGACAGACTCCTTGGCAGCGTTCAACTCTCGGTCCTTCTCGCTAAGACGCGCCTGCAGCTCCGAGCGATCGTGGGCGTCCTTCTCCCGCCCAAGCTTGAGCGCGGCAAGTTCTTCGTCGCTCGCCTTGAGGTCCGCCTCCAGCTGCGCCACCTTTGCCTCCAACTCCCTCTTGGCGGCCTCGGCGGCTACGGCGGCATCCTCTACTTGTTTGACGGCGCCCACAGTGATCCCGGCAAGCCTGAGGCGCAGGATCCGAGTGACGGCAATCTTCAGCCTAGCGTCCTCCGGGGCCACGTCGCTCCAATCGCTGGCGCGGGCTACTGGGGTTTGGCGCTGAGTAGTAAATGCTTGCGGGTTCTCCTCAACTATCCAACACTAGTCGGCTCTCCACTCCTCCCACTTGCCGCGGAACTCCCCCTCCAGATAAGATTCCTTCATGCCAGCCCTCGAGATCCAGGCGATTCCGCCAGATAGCGCTTCTCCTCTCTCTACTCGAGGCATGAAGAAATGGCGGAAGAGAGCTACGTTGGGATGGACTCCGACAAAGTTTTCGGAGAGATGTGCGAAAACTGCCATGGTCAAGACAGCGTTGGGGGTGAAATCAAGCAGGCGGAACCCGTAGGTGTTCATGATGTCACAGAAGAACTCAGAAAAGGGCGGGCAGAGCCCGCAGTAGAAGAACGGAGCAAAGAAAGGATAGCCATTGGGGGTTGTTCTCCAAGCAGAGGCCGGAAGTACCTTCGTGCGCGGATGCGCTCGCGTCTCCGCCGCCCAGAGGAGATAATAGTCCTCCTTCAGCTCCTTCGCGGCAAGCCTGGGGGGAAAGGTGGCTCGCTCCTTCCGCAGCGCCGTCAGCCGCTGCGCCTCGGTCGTCTTCACGGCCTTCCCTTTGTCGGCCTTCGGGGCCATCGCGGAGGTGGTGGAGGGGATCGACGGCGTTGGTGGTGCTGGTGGCAATGGGGGCGAGGTGCTCCTCTCTTTCGGCTTTGGGGAGGCGGGGGAGCGGCGGAGATTTCTGAGATTGGAGGCAATGGGCGAATGGGCGGACTGCCCCTGTTTCCCCTGCTTATAAGGGGGGATGGGGGCGGACGTTCCGCTTTCCAGAATAAAGAAACCCCCACGATCTCTCCCACGACGCCGCGATTGACGCGTGCCATTCGGGGAGGGCGCGGTGGATGCGGAGAAGGATACGGCGAGGCCCAGGCCGCGCGTGCCCGTGCACTGTTCTGGGCCTGGCCCAACAGCGCTCGGCACCGTGTATGGCCCAGGCCCGGGGGCTCCTGTCGGTGTACTAGAGTAGGGGTACCCTAGTATCCCGAACTTGTGCACGGGCAGTCGCAGCACCCCGCGGCAAGGCTTGCCGGGCGACCGCCAAGATCCTCTTTTGTTCCTTTGGAGCCATTCAAGAACAAAGTGTTTTAACCAAGACATACGAGACCCCGGCAAGAGGAGCTTGCCGGGAAGGCCAATCGAGGCACCCAAGACCCCGGCAGGAGGAGCTTGCCGGGAAGGCCAATCGAGGCATACGAGTCCCCGGCAAGAGGAGCTTGCTGGGAAGGCCAACCAAGGCCTATCAAGGAAACTTGCCACGACGCGCCACGCGCCCCGGCAAGACTCGGTGAGCGACAAGCTCCCGGACGCGACAAGACAACAACCGCGGCAAGGCGCATGCTGCAGCAAGCCCCCCCCCACTCCGTGCCCGCGCTCCAGCACATCCGCCAACGTGTTGCCCTGGGACCTTTCCTGGCGTACGTGGCAGGAGGCTGTGCAGCCAGCGGCGCGCAGTGGCATGCAAGCGGCGCTGACAGGATAGCCATCGTGGCAAACTGTGGTGTCCCTAGCAGTCCCTTTCTGCACTATTTAGGCGACACAGACGGGCAATTAATGCCTTTGTCCCCTGCCGTCAGGGTTAGGTATGATACACTGTACAAGTAGCTGTACCAACCACCACTTTTCCATTTTTGCCCTTCTTTCTACGTTGCCACCTGTCGGTAACCCCTTGAGCATATAAAAGGAGGACCGTGCACAACGTAGAGGGGGAGGAGACTCACTTCACGCTCGACCTCGCCAGCAGCTGGTAGGTACTGTAGCACTCCGCGCCCCTGGGCAAGAACACAATACAACCACAAAGCAGGAGTAGGGTTTTACGCATCCGTGCGGCCCGAACCTGGGTAAACCAACCGCGTGCTTCGCCTCGATCTGCTCTTTGTGCACTCTCCGCCCCCCTGCCGAACCAAAAGGGGCTCGGTCCCCATAGGTGTTCGTGGAATTAGATCACCCCGACATCAGGAAACCATGACTATCTATTGATCAACGAGCTAGTCAACTAGAGGCTTACTAGGGACATGTTGGTGTCTATTTATTCACACATGTATTACGATTTCCGCATAACACAATTATAGCATGAATAAAAGACAATTATCATGAACAAGGAGTAATAATAATGCTTTTATTATTGCCTCTAGGACATATTTCCAACAGTCTCCCACTTGCACTAGAGTCAATAATCTAGTTACATTGTGATGAATCGAACACCCATGGAATTCTGGTGTTGATCATGTTTTGCTCTAGGGAGAGGTTTAGTCAACGGATCTGCTACATTCAGGTCCGTATGCACTTTACAAATATCTATGTCTCCATCTTGAACATTTTCACGAATGGAGTTGAAGCGACGCTTGATGTGCCTGGTCTTCTTGTGAAACCTGGGCTCCTTGGCAAGTGCAATAGCTCCAGTGTTGTCACAGAAGAGTTTGATCGGCCCTGACTCATTGGGTATGACTCCTAGGTCGGTGATGAACTCCTTCACCCAAATTGCTTCATGCGCTACCTCCGAGGCTGCCATGTACTCCGCTTCACATGTAGATCCCGCCACGACGCTCTGCTTGCAACTGCACCAGCTTACTGCCCCACCATTCAAAATATACACGTATCCGGTTTGTGACTTAGAGTCATCCAGATCTGTGTCGAAGCTAGCATCAACGTAACCCTTTACGACGAGCTCTTCGTCACCTCCATAAACGAGAAACATTTCCTTAGTCCTTTTCAGGTACTTCAGGATATTCTTGACCGCTGTCCAGTGTTCCTTGCCGGGATTACTTTGGTACCTACCTACCAAACTCACGACAAGGTTTACATCAGGTCTGGTACACAGCATGGCATACATAATAGAACCTATGGCTGAGGCATAGGGGATGACACTCATCTCTTCTATAGCTTCTGCCGTGGTCGGACATTGAGCTGAGCTCAATTTCACACCTTGTAACACAGGCAAGAACCCCTTCTTAGACTGATCCATATTGAACTTCTTCAATATCTTATCAAGGTATGTGCTTAGTGAAAGACCTATGAGGCGTCTTGATCTATCTCTATAGATCTTGATGCCTAATATATAAGCAGCTTCTCCAAGGTCCTTCATTGAAAAACTCTTATTCAAGTAGGCCTTAATGCTGTCCAAGAGTTCTATATCATTTCCCATCAAAAGTATGTCATCTACATATAATATGAGAAATGCTACAGAGCTCCCACTCACTTTCTTGTAAACGCAGGCTTCTCCATAAGTCTGCGTAAACCCAAACACTTTGACCATCTCATCAAAGCGAATGTTCCAACTCCGAGATGCTTGCACCAGCCCGTAAATCGAGCGTCGGAGCTTGCACACCTTGTCAGCATTCTTAGGATCGACAAAACCTTCCGGCTGCATCATATACAATTCTTCCTTAAGGAAACCATTAAGGAATGCCGTTTTGACGTCCATTTGCCATATCTCATAATCATAGAATGCGGCAATTGCTAACATGATTCGGACGGACTTTAGCTTCGCTACCGGCGAGAAAGTCTCATCGTAGTCACCCCCTTGAACTTGTCGATAACCCTTAGCGATAAGCCGAGCTTTATAGATGGTCACATTACCATCCGCGTCTGTCTTCTTCTTAAAGATCCATTTATTTTCTATGGCTCGTCGCTCAATGGGCAAGTCAGTCAAAGTCCATACTTCGTTTTCATACATGGATCCTATCTCGGATTTCATGGCTTCCAGCCATTTGTCGGAATCCGGGCCCACCATCGCTTCTTCATAGTTCGAAGGTTCACCGTTGTCTAACAACATGATTTCCAAGACAGGGTTGCCGTACCACTCTGGTGCGGAACGTGTCCTTGTGGACCTACGAATTTCAATAGGAGGTTGATCAGAAGCATCTTGATCATCATCATTAACTTCCTCTCTAGTCGGTGCAGGCACCTCAGGAACATTTTCTAGAGTTGCACCATTTTCCGGTTCAAGAGGTAATACTTCATCAAGTTCTACTTTCCTCCCACTTACTTCTTTCGAGAGAAACTCTTTCTGTAGAAAGGATTCATTCTTGGCAACAAAGATCTTGCCTTCGGATCTGAGGTAGAAGGTATACCCAATAGTTTCTTTAGGGTATCCTATGAAGACGCATTTTTCCGACTTGGGTTCGAGCTTTTCAGGTTGAAGTTTCTTGACATAAGCATCGCATCCCCAAACTTTTAGAAACGAGAGCTTAGTTTTCTTCCCAAACCATAATTCATACAGTGTCGTCTCAACGGATTTCGACGGAGCCCTATTTAAAGTGAATGCGCCAGTCTCTAAAGCATAGCCCCAAAAAGATAGCGGTAAATCAGTAAGAGACATCATAGATCGCACCATATCTAACAGAGTGCGATTACGACGTTCGGACACACCATTACGCTGAGGTGTTCCAGGCGGCGTGAGTTGTGAAACTATTCCACATTTTCTTAGGTGTGTGCCAAATTCATGACTCAAGTATTCTCCTCCACGATCTGATCGCAGGAACTTGATTTTTCCTGTCACGTTGATTTTCAACCTCACTCTGAAATTCCTTGAACTTTTCAAAGGTCTCAGACTTGTGTTTCATTAAATAGATATACCCATATCTACTCAAGTCATCAATGAGGGTGAGAACATAACGATAGCCACCGCGAGCCTCAACACTCATTGGACCGCACACATCAGTATGTATGATTTCCAATAAGTTGGTTGCTCACTCCATTGTTCCTGAGAACGGAGTCTTGGTTATTTTACCCATGAGGCATGGTTCGCACGTGTCAAATGATTCGTAATCAAGAGACTCTAAAAGTCCATCTGCATGGAGCTTCTTCATGCGTTTGACACCTATGTGACCAAGGCGGCAGTGCCACAAGTATGTGGGACTATCATTATCAACCTTACAGCTTTTGGTACTCACACTATGAACATGTGTAGCATTACGCTCGAGATTCATTAAGAATAAACCATTCACCATCGGAGCATGACCATAAAACATATCTCTCATATAAATAGAACAACCATTATTCTCAGATTTAAATGAGTAGCCATCTCGAATTAAACGAGATCCTAATACAATGTTCATGCTCAAACTTGGCACTAAATAACAATTATTGAGGTTCAAAACTAATCCCGTAGGTAAATGTAGAGGTAGCGTGCCAACAGCGATCACATCGACCTTGGGACCATTCCCGACGCGCATCGTCACCTCGTCCTTCGCCAGTCTCCGCTTATTCCATAGCTCCTGCTTTGAGTTACAAATGTGAGCAACTGCACCGGTATCAAATACCCAGGAGCTACTATGAGTACTGGTAAGGTACACATCAATTACATGTATATCACATATACCTTTCGTTTTGCCGGCCTTCTTATCCGCTAAGTATTTGGGGCAGTTCCGCTTCCAGTGACCACTTTCCTTGCAATAAAAGCACTCAGTCTCGGGCTTGGGTCCATTCTTTGGCTTCTTCCCGGCAGCTTGCTTGCCGGGCGCGGCAACTCCCTTGCCGTCCTTTTTGAAGGTTTTCTTATCCTTGCCTTTCTTGGACTTAGTGGTTTTATTCACCATCAACACTTGATGTTCCTTTTTGACTTCTACCTCTGCTGATTTCAGCATAGCAAATACTTCAGGAATGGTCTTTTCCATCCCCTGCATATTGAAGTTCATCACAAAGCTCTTGTAGCTCGGTGGAAGCGACTGAAGGATTCTGTCAATGACCGCGTCATCCGGGAGATTAACTCCTAGCTGAGTCAAGCGGTTATGCAACCCAGACATAGTGAGTATGTGCTCACTGACAGAACTGTTTTCCTCCATCTTACAACTAAAGAACTTGTCGTAGACATCATATCTCTCGACCCGAGCATGAGCTTGAAAAACCATTTTCAGCTCTTCGAACATCTCATATGCTCCGTGTCTCTCAAAACGCTTTTGGAGCCCTGGCTCTAAGCTGTAAAGCATGCCGCACTGAACGAGGGAGTAATCATCAGTACGTGTCTGCCAAGCGTTCATAATGTCTTGTTCTGCAGGGAGTACAGGTGCGTCACCTAGCGGTGCTTGTAGGACATAATCTTTCTTGGCAGCTATGAGGATGATCCTCAGGTTCCGGACCCAGTCCGTATAGTTTCTGCCATCGTCTTTCAGCTTGGTTTTCTCTAGGAACGCGTTGAAGTTGAGGACAACGTTGGCCATTTGATCTACAAGACATATTGTAAATATTTTAGACTAAGTTCATGATAATTAAGTTCATCTAATCAAATTATTCAATGAACTCCCACTTAGATAGACATCCCTCAAGTCATCTAAGTATAACATGATAATTAAGTTAACTAGGCCGTGTCCGATCATCACGTGAGACGGACTAGTCAACATCGGTGAACATCTTCATGTTGATCGTATCTTCTATACGACTCATGCTCGACCTTTCGGTCTTCTGTGTTCCGAGGCCATGTCCGTACATGCTAGGCTCGTCAAGTCAACCTAAGTGTTTGCATGTGTAAATCTGTCTTACACACTATAGGAATCAACTACTTTGCCGTCCGCCGTGGGCATGAACGGCGGACGGCAAAGGCCTTTGCCGTCAGCCGCGGACGGCAAAAGGCTCCGGCAATGTAGGCTTCGGTAAACAGCTACTTTGACGTCTGCTACTGATGGCAAAGTCTTTGCCGTCCGCCGCAGAGGGCAAAGAGAGCTCGGCAGACGGCAAAGAAGGCGGATGGCAATAATTGCGCTGTCAGTCCGTTAAGTGGCTAACGGCAGGCCTTTGCCGTCCGCCGCTGACGGCAAACTTTCTAGTGTCTTGGCCGTCCGCCGTGTGATGTCATCTACACGTCACTACATGGCATGTTCTTTGCCGTCTGCCACTGATGGCAAAGTCTTTGCCGTCTGCCACTGTAGGCAAACTGGCCAAATGGGTCAGCTCCCAGGAAGCATAGCTGGATGCCACGTGTCTTCTTTGCCGTCCGCGGCAGACGGCAAAGAGCTTGTTGCCGTCGGTGGCAGACGGCAAAGAGCCTGCATATTGGCTCTTTTATCTGTTTTTTATTAAATCCAACAATTTTCATCACAATTATAGATGACATATATAGATATATTTCAAAAGGCCATTACAGAGCAACCATATAAGATATCCAACCATATATATTACATGCATCCAACACATAACTTCATCATAGTTCCATCATACATAACAAGTTCAACATAGAGGCATCCAACCATATATATTACAATAGTTTCATCCAACGATACATGCATAGTTCAACGATACAAAAAGAAACAGAGAAAGGGATAAGGAGCACTCCATCTATGCAAGCTTTCGTCAAGTGAATGAACTCTGCAAAATGAAAAATAAGAAAGTTAGAACAAGAAGAGTAGAACAAGAAGAAGGGTAGAACAAGAAGAAGACTAGAACAAGAAGAGTAGAACAAGAAGAAGACTAGAACAAGAAGAGTATGTCATTTATGAGTTAACTTACGTGAAATGGATCATATATGAGCTAACTAAGTTGAAATGGGTCGTTTATGAGCTAGCTAAGGTGAAATGGATCATTTATGAGCTAACTTAGTTGGAATGGGTCGTTTATGAGCTAGCTAAGGTGAAATGGATCATTTTTGAGGTAACTAAGGTGAAATGGATCGTTTTTTAGCTAACTTAGGTGAAATGGATCATTTATGAGCTAACTTAGTTGAAATGGATCGTTTTTGAGCTAACTTAGGTGAAATGGATCATTTATGAGCTAATTTAGTTGAAATGGATCTTTTTGAGCTAACTTAGGTGAAATGGATCATTTAAGAGCTAATTTAGGTGAAATGGATCGTTTTTTAGGTAACCTAGGTGAAATGGATCGTTTATGAGCTAAATTAGTTGAAATGGATCGTTTATGAGATAACCTAGGTAAGATTGGTCATTTTGGAGTTAACCTAGGTGAAATGGGTCATTTTAAAGCTAACGTAGGTAAAATGGATCATTTAGGAGCTAATCTAGGTAAAATGGGTCATTTTTGAGCTAACTTGGATGAACTGGATCATTTATAAGCTAACCTAGGTAAAATGGGTCATTTTAGAGCTAACTTAGGTAAAATGGATCGTCTATAAGCTAACTAAGCTAATTATGCAATTTTTGACATAAGTAAGCTAAGTACAGATCGTTTTAGAGCTAACTTAGGTAAAATGGATGGTTTTGGAGGTCAGTAAGCTTATTAATTCTTTTTGGAGGTGAAGAGGCTAAGTCTAGGTCATTATGGTAAGCATTGGAGGAAATAAAGCTAAGTCTAGGTCTTTATGCATGTGTTAAGCAAAACACTAGATAAACTTACCAAGATGTAGGAGGTGTAGGAGCGGGGTGGCTCGTGTCGGTAGCTCGAGAAGGATCGTGCGATGCTTGTCTGGAGTTACGCTACACCAAAGATCATTTCCAATGTCTTGTTAGCATGATGACACTCAAATGTTAAGACTAGCAAGTAATGTCCATTCAATAAAACTCACCGTGGTCCCAGGAGCAATCACTGGCATCGGCGGAGCGGTCTGACCTGTCTTCTCGCACACAGACTGCACATCGGTGGAGGGCTAGCCATTGTGGAGAGCACCACTCATCGACCAACACCTCCCAACAATCCATCCGATCCGCACACCATCTCGGAGGCGCCTAAGTTAGCAAATAGAAACTTGAGCGCTACGGCTAAGAATTACTAAACGAAGGAACTTAAGTAGAGAAGGCCTTAAGAATTACCTTCATGTACTACTCCTTACTCAGGAACTTATCGCGGCACGCCGGCTTGGTCTTCTTGATACCACGCAAGGCGTAGTAGTCTCGAACAGCCTGCACCCGAGCCTCGTGCCGTAAGTTCTGGAGTAGGCGCTTGCAGACGTTCTCGATAACATGTGCCGCGTCCTCCTCGTATCCCTCCTCACACCTGTAGAATGTCTGCAATCAAATGAGACAATATTGATTAGTACAATTAATAACTAGCTAGTTGAAGATTTTTAAATGTGTAAAGGAGAAATTACCCAAAACTTTCTGATCACCATGTCTGGCCTCGTGTCGCACACGACACCGTCAATAATCTCATCCGGCGGGGCCGGGGCAGCCACGTAGTGCTCCCAGCTCAATCCAAGCTCTGGAAGCCGACCCTCACCAGGCAACGTGACAAACCCCGGGAAGTTTTGCCGGCAAAGAACTCCAAGGACGGAGTTGGGCCGGCGGACACTATGATGGTGGTCCCAACCCCTGCAGCATGACAAGGCCAACGTATTAGTTATTTGAAAAAACGTGAATGCACAAGGTACAAAAATATTAAATGCACTTACGTACCTCTCCCCATCAGGGAAAATCAACCACCTCTGCTCGCGGGTCACCGGCACGGACGGGAGCCGTGTAGCACCACGCTGGTAGACGGTGCCCCCCTCCTCCTCAAGATCAGTCGGCTCCCCACCATCATCAGCATGGCCACTCGGCTCCTCGGGCTGATCCGGCCAGGTACCCCATCCGGACGTGTGCTCTTTGCATAATCTGTCCGGGGGGGAGATTGAGTGGAAAGACAAATACGGGCCAACAACTGTATTGGGCTGCCGTCATACCAAACACACTGAACCCATCCGTGCTGATGCCGACTAGAGGATGCCTCGGATCTGCCGCTTTGTCAGCATGTAATTCATCAAACTTTTTCCGCGCAACACCATCCGATGTGTGTACCATCATCAGATTCCCATCTGCATCTAGTTCGGTTCTTTTGCCTGTTTTGTGCCATGTCATCTGTCTGGCCGTCTCTTTGACCATGAAAAGACGTTGAAGTCTTGGTACGATTGGCATATACCGAAGAACAGTAACGGGGATTTTGGTCTGTGTCTTCTCACCCATACCGTTGTCTACCACAATATACCTGGAAGACTTGCAAATGGGACAATAGTTCAAGTCCGCATAGTCAAGCCAAAATAAGGCACATCCTTTCTCACAGGCATGTATCTTCTCATAGGGCATCTTCAGTGCACGGAGGATTTTGTCCGACTGGTACAGGTTTGCAGGCATTACATGGCCTTTGGGTAGAAAGCGTCCAAATACTGTCATAATTGCGTCATAGCATTCTCTGCCCAAGTTGAACTGAGCTTTCAGAGCCATTACTTGTGAGATGGCATCCAACTGACAAAGCTCAGTGTGCTCGTGGAGCGGACATTTCGAAGACTCCAAAATTTCATTGAAGGCCTTTGCAGATTCCTCCATCTCCTCGTCCGAATCCCGAGCATCATCATAGCCTTGCACCATGTTTTCCATCCCGGTACCATGCTCGTCGGTGCGACGACGATCCACCTCAGCTCGGTCACGTTGGGCAGACTCACCATGAAATGTCCACACCGTATAATCGGGCGTAAAACCACTCTTCTGCAGGTGTTTGCCCATTTCAGCCTCTGTCTTCTTTTCCCAATTGCCGCACCGGAAACAGGGGCACCAGGTTTTCTTTTGGCCATTTGCAAATGCGGCTTGCACAAACCCCTTAGTTTTTGTGAACCATTCAGCGCTCCATTTGTTCTGACCAGTGTGACCGGTATACATCCAAGCACGGTCACTCATCTTGACTTTCAGAGCTACTGGACACACAACAATTATATATGTAATTCACCATGTATATATTCATCAGTTGATCTACTTTGTCAATTGTATTACGTCCATGCAACCTACACTCTAATAGGTAATGATAGGTCCTAATCCCACCCGTGTATGTGTAGATTGGGTTTATTTTCCCATGCTATGCTCCGGATCCGACGCAAAATTTCGGTAGCACCTCCCCGCTGTTCTCCTGATACACGTCTCTGCAATAAACAGAGAGGATGTGTACCCGGAGAACAACAGGGGAGGCACTGACGAAATATATGCGTCGGATCCGGAGCAAAGCATATGGGAAAACGAACCCAATCTACACATACTCGGGCTGTCCATGGATAGCGTTGGACAATTCGAAAGAATCAAGGTTATATATATGCAAATGCATGCATATTTATAACTATGATGCTTTCGAACGGGAGACACATATTGGTTACGCATACTGATGATTCAAGACACATACATAGCTAGCTATCAAGTTTCATCGGAATAGATCAAATAATTAATGGGGGAGGAGGACTTGTCATTTGGGCTCACCCACGAACGAAGGGGCAGAGCTCGTCAAACGCACGGCGAGGTCGTCGAACACCAAACCTCGCAGCGATGAAACAACTGCACATTTAAAACTACACGATCAACACAATTATATATGATGTTTTCATAACAAAATCGAAAAATATATGACCTAACTAATAATTCACAAATATATGACCCTGTTAGCCTCTGGAAGGCCAAAGAACACCTTTACGGGAGGTGTCGGTGGTTGGGGTGTCCTGTCGGTGTCGGGGTGCCGTGTCGGGGTCGGGGTGCTGTTTCGGGGTCGGGGGGTCGGGGTGTCGTGTCGATGTCGGGGTAGTGCCGTGTCGGTGTCGGGGTGTTGTTTCGGGGTCGGGGTGTGGTGTCGGGGTCAGGGTGTCGGGTCAGGCTCGGGGTCGGGGTGTCGGGTCAGGCTCGGGGGGTCGGGGTGTCGGGGTCGGGGTGTCGGGTCAGGCTTGGGGTGTCGGGGTCAGGTTCGGGGTGTCGGGGTCGGGGTCGGGGTGTCGGGGTCGGGGTCGGGGTCGGGGTCTCGGGGTCGGGGTGTCGTGTCGGGGTCTGGGTACCGTGTCGGGTCGGGGTCGGGGTGTCGGCGTCGGGGTCTGGGTACCGTGTCGGGTCGGGGTCGGGGTGTCGGCGTCGGGGTCGGGGTGTCGGGTCAGGCTTGGGGGGTCGGGGTGTCGTGGTCGGGGTCTTCTTCTTCTTCTTCTTCTTCTTCTTCTTCCTCCTTTCCTTTTTCCTCTTCTTCTTCTCCTCCTCTCCTCTTTTTTCTTCTTCTTCTTCCTCCTTTCCTTCCTCCTCTTCTTCTTCTTCTCCTCCTCTCCTCTTTTTTCTTCTTCTTCTTCCACCTTTCCTTTTTCCTCTTCTTCTTCTTCTCCTCCTCTCCTCTTTTTTCTTCTTCTTCTTACTCTTCTTCTTTTTTCTTCTCCTCCTCCTCTTCTTCTTCTTCTCCTGATCTCCTCTTTTTATCTTTTTCTTCTTTCCTAAAACTAAACTAAACCTAAAACTAAAACTAAAAGAATAGAAAAAGAAAAAAACTAAATCTAAACCTAAAACTAAACTAAAACTAAACCTATAAACCTAAAACTAATCCTAAAACTATCATCTTTGATGTTGAGGACCACCCTGACCGCACAACCGCGGTCGGGTGCTTGCCGATGTTGCTTTCACCAACTATCCGCAACCTCAAGGTCACCAAGATGCTAGTTGACGGCGGGGCCGGCTTAAATCTGATCTCCTCCGCTGAGCTCCAGAAACTCCAGATCCCCGACAGCGAGCTTGAAGAGACCGGTACGTTCCAAGGGATCAATCCGGGAAGAAGCAAGCCGAAGGGAAAGGTCACGCTGCCAGTCACATTTGGCAGCGAGATGAACTTCAGGACTGAGAGGGTCACCTTTGACGTTGCCGATTTCCCATTGCCTTACAATGGGATACTTGGCCATCCTGCGCTCGCCAAGTTCATGGCAGCCTCTCACTATGCCTACAACCTGTTGAAGATGCCGGGCCCGATAAGCGTCATCTCTGTCCCTGGCGACAAGAGGGACGCCCTTATCTGCGCCGACAAGATCTACCGGGACGCAGCAGCCACAACAGATAGCGAGACACTTGCCGCTGAAGCTCCCGGGGGAAAGAAGAAGGCCAAGTCCGGCAAGAGCTCTGGTGCCCACTCCGGCAAGCGCATCTGTTCGGAGTGTTGCGCTGCCATCGAGGACGCACCATCGAGCTCCACCGGCAAGTGCAAGAGGGCGATGGCAGCTCCACCAGAGACCAAGAAAATGCCCGCCAAGGAGGACGGCACTGGTGGTACTTTCACCATCAGTGCCACGCTTGACCCTAAATAGGAAAGCGCGCTCATTGCTTTCCTGCGGGCGAATGTCGACGTGTTTGCGTGGCAATCGTCTGACATCCCCGGTGTTCCCAGGAAAGTGATTGAGCACCACCTTTCCATTTGTCCTCATGCGCGGCCCGTCAAGCAGAAGGTCAGGAAGCAGGCAGTGGAGCGCCAAGAGTTCATAGCAGAAGAGATCAAGAAACTGGAAGCAGCAGGCCTTGTCAGAGGGGTGCTCCATCCCACGTGGCTGGCCAATCCTGTAGTCGTGCGCAAGGCAAATGGGAAATGGAGGCTTTGTATTGACTTCACTGATGTTAATAAAGCTTGTCCCAATGACCCATTTCCCTCGCCACGCATTGACCAGATTGTTGACTCCACAGCCGGATGTGACTTGCTTTCATTTCTTGACGCATACTAAGGATATCATCAGATCTTCATGGTAGAAGAAGATGAGGAGAAAACCGCATTTATCACTCCATGTGGCACGTACTGTTTCGTACGGATGCCCTTCGGTTTGAAAAATGCTGGTTCAACATTTGCAAGAGTAGTCCATGTCGCTCTTGAGCCGCAAATACACAGAAATGTGGAAGCCTACATGGATGATATAGTGGTCAAGAGCAAGGACAGGGCGACTCTGATTCAAGACCTAGATGAGACTTTTGCAAATCTGCGCAAGATCAGACTCAAGCTCAACCCCGAGAAGTGCATATTTGGGATCCCGTCCGGCAAGCTTCTCGGGTTCTTTGTGTCTCAGCGGGGGATTGAAGCCAATCCCGACAAGATCAAGGCAGTTGAGTAGATTGAAGCACCAGCACGCGTCAAGGATGTACGAAGGCTTGCCGGTTGCGTGGCTGCTCTCGGCAGGTTTATCTCTAGATCTGCTGAGCGCGCCCTGCCCTTTTTCAAAATATTGAAAAAGGCAGGTCCAATGAAATGGACTCCGGAAGCGGAGGCTGCGCCGCAGGACTTGAAGAGATACCTGTCCTCCACTCCAACACTTGTCGCACCTAAGCCGCAAGAGAAGTTGCTGCTCTATATAGCGGCAACCAATCAAGTGGTTAGTGCTGCGTTAGTGGCTGAGAGAGAGGCGGATGATGAGCCAGCAACCACGGCAAGCATGTCCAGCGACAAGCAGGGGGCTTCCCCGACAAGCTCTGGTCCCGGCAAGGATAAATCTGCGCAGACGTGCGAAGAGATACAGAAGAAAATGGTGCAGCGCCCGGTTTACTTTGTTAGCTCCCTTCTGCAGGGGGCTAGATCAAGGTACTCTGGTGTGCAGAAATTGCTTTTCGGCCTTCTCATGGCCTCGAGAAAGCTGCGCCATTACTTCCAAGCACATGAGATCACAGTTGTCACTCGCTTTCCGCTGAAGACGATATTGCAGAACCCAGAAGCAACAGGCAGGATTGTTGAGTGGGCGCTGGAACTGTCAAGCTTTGGCCTCAAGTTTGAAAGTACTTCAACTATCCAAAGCAGAGCCTTGGCAGAGTTTATAGCAGAGTGGACGCCAACACCAGATGAAGAAATTCCAGAGATGAGCATCCCCGTCAAGGAGGCGAGCAAAGAGTGGCTGATGTACTTTGATGGTGCCTTCTCCCTGCAAGGCGCCGGTGCTGGCGTGCTGCTTGTCGCACCCACCGGAGAGCACCTCAAGTACGTAGTCCAAATGCACTTTCCCAAGGAGCAAGCGACAAACAATACTGCAGAGTATGAAGGCTTGCTTGCCGGCCTCAGGATTGCGGCAGACCTTGGGATCAAGAAGCTCATTGTCAGGGGTGACTCACAGCTTGTCGTCCGCCAAGTGAACAAGAATTACCAGAGTCCGTTGATGGAAGCTTACGTCGACAAAGTGAGAAATCTAGAAGAGCACTTTGACGGCCTACAGATGGAGCATGTTCCGAGAGCTCAGAACGACATTGCCGATGGCCTGTCAAAGTGCGCCGCACTTAAATTACCCGTGGAACCAGGAATTTTTGTGCTCAAGCTGACTCAACCGTCCGTAACACCGTCAACTGGACAGAGCAAGAAGAGGAAGTTGATCTTTGGTGACTATTTCCCGGCGGAGCCTCCCGAAGCCACCGCCAAGAAAGTCCCCAAGATCACTTCCAAGAATGTTGAGGAGCAGTCTGCTCCGGCAAGCCCTAGGGTTTGTTCCGTTGACGCAGACGCTCCCGACAAGTTTCGCTCCGGCAAGCTTGCCGGGGAACATCAAGCTCCGGCAGAGCCACAGGTTCTTGCCGTAGAAGCGGATGTTCCCGCAGCAGCAGAAGCGCCTTTGGTCCTTGTTGTCGAGCCACAGGCTCCAGCATGTGCACAGTAGATCGTCCTTTTCCTTCAGACAGGAGAACTTCCCGAAGAGCAAGAAGAAGCTGAAAGAGTAGCCCGGCAGTCAAGTATGTACCAGTTTGTCGACAGCACACTGTACAGAAGAAGAAGACTCAACGGCGTGAAATTGAAGTGTATTCCCCGGGAAGATGGACAGAAGCTGTTGGCAGAAATACATGGAGGCATATGTGGTCACCACGTTGGCGCAAGAGCACTTGTCGGCAAAGCTTTCCGGCAAGGCTTCTTCTGGCCGACAGCCCTCCAGGATGCCACTACACAAGTAACCAAGTGTGAAGCGTGCCAGTTCCATTCCAAGAAGATACACCAGCCAGCTCAAGCTCTCCAGATGATCCCTTTATCCTGGCCATTTTCGGTCTGGGGCTCGACATCCTCGGCCCCTTTCCCCGAGCAGTCGGGGGCTTTGAGTACTTGTACGTTGCAATCGACAAGTTCACAAAGTGGCCGGAAGTGGAACCCGCGAGGAAGGTGACAGCACAGTCGGCAGTCAAGTTCATCAGGTCAATTGTTTGCCGTTTTGGGATCCCTAAAAGGTTGATCACCGACAACGGTACGCAATTCACGAGCCACACCTTCATGCAGTACGTCCAAGATCTTGGCGCCAAGGTCTGCTTCGCTTCTGTTGCTCACCCGAGAAGCAACGGTCAAGCGGAGAGGGCAAATGCTGAAGTGCTGCGTGGGCTCAAGACCAGAACTTTCGATAGGCTGCACAAGTGCGGAAGAAACTGGATTGAGGAGCTGCCGATGGTTCTTTGGTCGATCAGGACGACGCCAAATCGAGCCACTGGCCAGACACCTTTTGCTCTAGTCTATGGAGCAGAAGCAGTTACCCCCTGGAACTCGTATACGAGTCACCTCGAGTGCTCGCTTATGATGAGCTTGAGCAAGAGCAGCTGCGGCAAGATGACGCGCTGCTCCTTGAGGAAGACCGTCTTCAGGCTGCTGTGCGAGCTGCTCGCTACCAGCAAGCTTTGCGCCGCTACCATAGCCGCAAAGTTAATGCCAGAAGTCTTGAGGAAGGCGACCTTGTTCTTTGGCGCGTTCAGTCCGCCAAGAATTCCAACAAGTTGACGCCGAAGTGGGAAGGCCCTTACCGGGTGAAACGAGTCACTAGGCCTGGAGCTGTCCGCCTTGAGACCGAAGATGGCATTCCGGTGAGCAACACCTGGAATATCGAGCATCTTCGTAAGTTTTACCCGTAAGGTGCGGTTGTCGGGCCCTGCCCGGCAACCACCCTTTTGTACAAGTCTTGCCGCTGTTGCATGTAATCGTTTGTACAAAGCCAGGCGCAGACCCTGAGCACAAGTAAATGAAGCGCTGGCGCCCTAAGTTATAGCATGCGTGCTAGGTCGAGTCTCGTCCTTGGTTAGGGTTGATAGTGCCTAACAGCGGCTAACCCCTAGCTTAGAGGTCGAGTGTGCGTCCCCTTGTCTTGCTTTCGTTTCCCTTGGTTCGCAGGGCTCGGATATCCTCGCCGGACCGCTTGAGGACGAAAAGGAGAAGAAGGGCGCACCGGCATCCGGACCCCGGCAAGCCAGTGTTGCCGGGGGCTGCAAGTACCAAGATTCACCCACGACAAGCCAGAGTTGCCGGGGGCTGCAATCTCAGATAAGTCTTTCATCCCTCTTCATGCATTCTCTTATGGACTGGGGAATGCGAAGCCTCGTTTCTTCCTGGAAACTACCGTGCTCCCTTAACTCTAGGCCCTGAGGCTCATTCCTGGGGCCAAGTTTGGTCGTAGTTGCGGCAGCAAAGGGATGAAACGAGGAGGCCGCACTCGCCTCACTCCCACCTCCATCAAAAGTGTGAGAAAGGTCGAGCGACGCGGGAAGATGGCAGGGCCTGTTGCCGGGAGGAGAAGTGTCTATCTGAAAGATACCAAGGATTTGCTCCTTGACGTGGGTTCTACCCGCGAGACACGTGACCCGGCAAGCATTCCCTTTTCATTAAAAAACATTCCACTCAGGTACAGTCCATAGAGGATGAAAAACATGAAAGAGAGGATTACAAGTTTCAAATGCAGCTAAGGCCCGAAGGCTTACAAATTAAAAAGATAAGATGCCCGTAATCCCTTTCTTCTCCCTCTCTTCAGGAGGCAGGTCAAGGAGGAGAAAAGGGCAAAAGGGGCGCCTAGGCGAGCTACGGGTGCCAGAAGACACCAAGAGAACACCCTGGGGCCCGTCCGAAGGCTGGACGGTGATGGCGGCCCCGGAAGCGGGGCTCGAAGACGAGGCGGCCGGACGTCAGCACGCTGTCGAGGCCACCACGCCCTCATAATCCGACCTGACGGCCTTGCCGCCAGCCCTCTTCCTCGTCCGAAGCCTCCCGACGCCAGCCGCCCAAGGAGACAACCCCGGGGAGTTCAAGGAGCCGGCGACACGGATGATGGGGTCGCCGGTGCTGCACGGAGCGGCGCCCGACACCTAGTCGGACCGGTCATCCCGTCGCCCGCTACCCTCGTCGCCGCTGTCGCTCTCCTCCTCGTCACTCTCGCTCGAGGAGGAGCCTTCGCTATCGGAGGAGCTGTCCATGCAGCACTTCGCCCGAGTGCCGAAGGACCCGAAGACCTTGACGGAGAGGAGATCGCCCTCCATCAACTTAAAATGGAGGGTGAACCCCTCCATCAAGCTATGGATCCGGGCGAACGTCTTCCACCCTCGACCAAGATACATCACATTAGGGGCTGGGAATTCAACACGGACTCGCGTGCCGCTGATCCCACAGCCCCTCATGTGCAGTCTCATGGTCTCGGGCGGGTCCAACTCCATCGCGCTCGCAAACGGAGCTGGGAGTCGGAGGCGACGACGAGGAGCCCGACGCAGCCTAACGAAGAACTCGCAAGGGTTGTCCCCAATGTGGACCGCCGCGGGAAGAGGAACCGCCGGCGGAGGCGAAGCCGGCGCGCCGCCCCGTCCACCTCTTCCCCGGGCGCCTCGACCTCGTCCTCGACCTCGTCCTCGACCTTGCCCCCTCCCTCTTCCCCTTACGGCTGGCTCTGCCACCACGGGCGCGGGAGAGGGAGGGATGCACTATCTGGTGGCGACCCTCGCCGCCACCGATGAAGGGCCAGGATCCCCTTTCTCCATGGCGAATGAGAGAAAGGGTAGCAGAAGCTGAAAGAAGGAGGAGATGAGAGAGTGCGGGCTTCTGTCCTCCCTTCTCGCTCCTTATAAAGGAGCGAGGTGGGAGCTCAGCCGCCCCGCTCGGCGAATCAAGACACGGGAAGAGCAGGGAAATGGGGCCGACGCGCTGCTTCGACCCGCGACGGCCCCGTTTCCCGCCTCTACCGTCCGCGACCCCAAGCGCATGGGAGCTGCGTGGCGGGCGTGCAGAGCCGAGGCGACGGGTGAGGCAGCCTCGCCCCACCCCGTAATCATGGGGGGTGGGCGCCTCGAAAACCGCGCATCGGCCCCGTCCAGTACCTGAACCACGCCTCCCTCCACTTATTGGGAGATGGAGGCGGGCGTTCTGCTTTCCCGAATAAAGAAACCCCCACGATCTCTCCCATGACGCCGCGATTGACGTGTGCCGTTCGGGGAGGGCGCGGTGGATGCGGAGAAGGATACGGCGTACCCCAGGCCGCGCATGCCCGTGCACTGTTTTGGGCCTGGCCCAACAGCGCTCGGCACCGTTTATGGCCCAGGCCCAGGGGCTTCTGTCGGTGTACTAGAGTAGGGGTACCCTAGTATCCCGAACTTGTGCACGGGCATTCATAGCACCCCACTGCAAGGCTTGCCGGGCGACCGCCAAGATCCTCTTTGGTTCCTTTGGAGCCATTCAAGAACAAAGTATTTTAACCAAGGCATACGAGATCCCGGCAAGAGGAGCTTGCCGGGAAGGCCAATTGAGGCACACAAGACCCCGGCAAGAGGAGCTTGCCGGGAAGGCCAATCGAGGCATACAAGTCCCCGGCAAGAGGAGCTTGCCGGGAAGGCCAACCATGGCCTATCAAGGAAACTTGCAGCAACGCGCCACGCGCCCCGGCAAGACTCGGCGAACGACAAGCTCCCGGACGCGACAAGACAACCACCGCGGCAAGGCGCTTGCCGCGGCAATCCCCCACTCCGTGCCCGCGCTCCAGTACATCCGCCAACGTGTCGCCCTGGGATCTTTCCTGGCGTAGGTGGCAGGAGGCTGTGCAGCCAGCGGTGTGCAGTGGCATGCAAGCGGCGCTGACAGGATAGCCATCGTGGCAAACGGTGGCGTCCCTGGCGTTCCCTTTCTGCACTGTTTAGGCGACACAGACGGGCAATTAATGCTTCTGTCCCCTGCCGTCAGGGTTAGGTATGATACACTGTACAAGTAGCTGTACCAACCACCACTTTTCCATTTTTGCCCTTCTTTCTACGTTGCCACCTGTCGGTAACCCCTTGAGCATATAAAAGGAGGCCCGTGCGCAACGTAGAGAGGGGGAAGAGACTCACTTCACGCTCGGTCTCGCCAGCAGTTAGTAGGTACTGTAGCACTCCGTGCCCCCGAGCAAGAACACAATACAACCACAAAGCAGGAGCAGGGTTTTACACATCCGTGCGGCCCGAACCTGGGTAAACCGACCGCGTGCTTCGCCTCGATCTGCTCTTTGTGCGCTCTCCGCCCCCCTGCCGAACCAAAAGGGGCTCGGTCCCCATAGGTGTTCGTGGAATTAGATCGCCCCGACAGCATGCTTTGCAGCTTTTCATCAATATCCTCCCCTTCTATCGCAAGGCCAAATATATGGTGCACGTCTTTTGCGGTGATAGGAATGGGTGTTTTACCTATGGTAATGGACGATGTCTCACTATTGAAGCTCTTTGTTAGTCTTACCAACATAATGCGCCGGAGTTTAAATTCACGAATCATGTTTAGACACCCAAGACAGGTATCGCTTATGATTTTCTCTATGTGTTCTGGTGACAACAATTTCATGACTTTGGCGAGCCTTGACGGTGAGCACACTAACTTCGTACGGCCGTGCTTCCTCAAGATTACCTGCAAAAGTGGCAATAGATTTTATCGAGTATGCAAGAAGTGTCTGCAAGTACAGTTTTCAAATGAAATGTCAATAATGTACCTCATTGGTCATTTCGGAGACGTATTTTTCTCCATTAGTAGCACTTTTAATAGTAGTTTCCATTATACTGCACCTATGGAACAGAAGCAAAACTGGTTCAATTTATTTGACCTTCACATTGAGAAATGTGTAACAAAAATAGAATCTTATACGCAGGCACGGACGAGTTTATTAAATAATATGAACTACATGTAACTTTAAGCACACTACAGATTTTGGTCATGCATAACATTGGGACAGTTCAACTAGGGTTTTGGGATTGCATAAACATACGACATGTTATTTCATGAAAGAGATACCCTTGTTGTGGTATTACCTCTTCGGACGTTCATGTAGTGTGGCAAGATTGATCGTGTTGATAGTTATTAATGAGAGCTATGATCAGGTAATCTTGACGACTGGAATAACTTGTGGGAAACCTATTAGGGCTTTACTAGTAGACGTGTGTGTCCGAGAAAGATTACAAAAAGAGCTATGATCACGTAACCTTCTGTCATCGACGGTGGCGGCCCAATGCTCCACGCGGATAGTGCGTCCCACCCTAGATGTGGATGTGTGGCGCTCGACGGCAGCAACAGGAGCAGTGCGCGTTGACGCGCGTAGGAGACGTCGATAACACCACTGTTGTCCAACCCCTCAGGTGATGTTCCTAGTGGGCGGCGGCTACAATCTGATCTTGCAGCAGTCGTGGGAGGTGGTACGGGACCTGGATGCCATGGGTGGTTACGAGGGAGGAGCTGTAATCGTGGGATTTCGGGAGATCTGGGTGGCGTGAGTTATGGGAGGTTGAAACATTAGCATGTGTAATTGGCCAAAACAAATGTAATGTTCCGAAGAAAAAACAAATGTGTCATCGAGAAAGGAATGCATTTTTTAAGTGGTATAAAATATGTTGTTTGTTCTGAAAATGCTCGAAAATTGTCAGTACGTGACAAAACTTGCAACTTTGCTGAAAATGGTTGAAATTTGTACATACCCCAATAATACCATGGCTTGCAACCCTGCAAAGTTGGGTTGATTTCAGGTAGGTCAACAAACCAACATGTGATTTCGGAGGGTGCATGTCAAGGCCGCAAGGACGTGTTTGGGGGCACCCCCATGTTTAGTAGATCATCTACAATACAAAATTATGTCTACTATTTCCCATGGAATCCCATGACCAAAACAAGCTACCATGCGAAATGCTTCTCAGTTTAGACTAAGATTTACACATGAAAAAACTTGCAAACTTAGATGAAAATGGTTCAAACTTGGCATATGTATCCCTAACATGGCCATGGATTGTAACCCTACAAACTTGACGGTCATTTAATATAGGTCAATAAACCAACACATGCTTTCGGAGGGTACAAGGATAGCCCGGAAGGGCCCGTCTCGGGCCATCTCCTTCAATACACCATGTACATAGGATTCCGAGTTATTTTGATGCCATCCCATGAACCAAATCAAGCATGCATGCACAGTGCGTTCAAGGTTACAGATGATTTTCATGATTTTTTCATTTCCTTCCAGACGGTCTACCCCCCTAGACAACCATCGAAAGTGGAAGCACATGATGCCTTCAAGCTTCTTTGCCTAAGGGTGGACCTAATTGACACCATACCGAGTGCGAACATTGGTTCAAACTGGATTCCATCCATGGAGTCGACGCGGTGCACGCGCTGCCTCCGTCGAGAACCTTCATGAAAATGGTTAAGGAGATCAGCGCGGTGGGTATTTGCACTATAGAATCTGTCAGATCTAAATTCCACTTCTAGCACTAATCTTTAAGACTGTACATACTAGTAATGAGATTGATCTCGATTTGGAGTGTGGCATTTGTTTGGACACCAAGGGTTTGTGCCCCGGTGAGCATTGTATGAGGGAGTTTTGTACCGTCACCGTGCGCGCGGGATTTGCAAACAAGACAGTAAGATCCAGTCTGACATGACCCGTAGCAAATATCATGAGAAATTTAGTACTTCGTCCGATCCAAAATTAATGTGTTAGATCCATGTAGATACGCATGTATCTCGTCATCTTTTCTGCATAGATACATCCGTATGTACAAAAATTTGTCCACAAATTTTTGGACGGAGGCAGTAATATTGAACGAATATTGTACTCGGACCCTTTTTACTCAGTCAGTTCTTTGTAATGTTTACTGCAAAAAGAGTTATATTGCATCTTGATTTCATAGATGATAAAATGGTTTTGTGTACGTGCATGTTAATTTAAATCTTCTATGGGGTTATATGATAATACTGCTAAGAAGTAGTGAACTATGCTATTCTAGTCATCTATGATTGGACAAATTCTTTAGATTAACAGGCAGTTCATATATATTAACAATCGTTATGCTACTCAGGTAATTCCTGCTACGACAGATACAGTTTCACACAGAAATTTGGAGTGTCCTTGGGAAAATATGGGAACTTTGAAGCAAGTTTCAGTACCAATGAGGGGTTTGAATTCCCATGTGTGATTACCAATGACAATGAGTTGACATACATTTCAGGGAAGTCTTGGAAGGAATTTGTTAGAGTTTACACGCTACATGTGGGTCAGGAGATTACGTTCAGTACTGACAATTCAGAAGTACCAAGTAGCGTATTGACAACTGGGAATTTGCCTATCATACATCTGAGTAAGATACTTTTTTGCTCCTGCAAGTTTTATTACTCTAACTTTATCATATACCATATATAATAAATTAAATTGTCTGTGCTATAATATTGTAGCATACTACCAATTGTCCAATGAGAAAAGAGATATTATTGACAATGTTGTTGTAACTGAGGGGACAAGCCTAAACTGGAGAATAATGGAGTATGTCATACGCCAAGTGATGGACCTTGAAAAGTTAGTGGAGTGTCATGATGCTGGAAACTATGATCAGGGAGAGCATATGCATTCTACCATACGTTGACATGGTCAAATTGCAACAAGAACTTCTCGGTAACCATCTTTCGGTACTTCATTCACTTTGTGTCATTTCAGTATGTTTTTAGCTTTGTTCCAAATTAATTGTTCTTCCTTTACTACATAACATTAAGTTGCCACGTGTTGATGTAACAAATATTGTTTTCAAACAGAAATTGCCTAATCATGTTGTCCATGAAGAAATGGAGGAATATGGTGCCATAACGATTGTTTATCATCCACATAGTACTGTCTCAAGTACATACACCATTTCTGATATTGATGGTCATGTATGCGTCAACAAATGGAACGAGTTCGTGAAGAAGGAAAAACTCTTGCTGTTAGGACAGAAGGTGCTGATGTTGCTGTACCTAGGAGATCATGGGAATTATCTATTTGTTTCCCATGTTCCTGATGTGCCTCTAGAGTAGTTTTGGCAAAACGTAGTGTGCGAAAATAAATTAAGGGATTTTTAAGTCATTGCTGTAATGACGTACTTTATTTTTATTTCATGGTACTCTTGTGTTCGTGCACAACATAGTGGGCAAGAATTTGAATGGTCGTTTACGTTTTTCCATTCGTTTTCCTTCATTGCAACTCGGCTAATTCATTATTTTTTAGCAATTTTAACATGCTTCATCTTACCTCTTATTTTCTCATAATAGTCAAGAAGGTAAGAAATAATCAAAACAACTATTTCATGGAATCATCGTGTAAGATTTATTTCTTACTCTTACCTGTCATGTTAAAATAGGGTTGGGGGCATATAAGAGTTATCATGTTAGAACACATCTTCTTATTAAGCTGTTATTACATGTAACCATGATAATCGCCCTGATACGATCACAAATATATTATTTCTTCACAATCAACATCACACACAACACACACAACACCATTACACTAGCCGTCAACAGCTTCAGCATGAAAACAATTTGTCTCCCTAGTCCTAACATCGTATAAGCTTGGTGCTTCGTAATGGTTGCCACATTGCTCTGACTGTAATTTGTCCTGCCTCCAATGTTGCCACTCTTGGTACATGCAGTCTTTTCCCACTGTTTTTTTGCGCGTTGTAGCTGTTCCCTTCTATCCTGTGCTGCAGCCATTGCATCAAGGGCATAAGAACCAACAAGGACACTTGTACCAAAAAGATGATCCACGTACTCTAGTTCCCAGTGCCAGAAATCACATGGATCCTATGAATCAAGTGAACACAAATCAAACCAGCACTAACGAAACAGTAGAAAAAATTACTCATGCAGTAAATGTCAACCCAAAGTGTAAAGGGATTGTACATCGTGGTGTTTGCACTTGTAGAACACCCAACCATCATGCTCTTCGTTACTAGAGAGATAGAATCTAACCGTTTCGCCACAGTTAGGGCAAGGGACCAGGGGCACATCAACTGATCGGCCCCTCAGCGCGCACCTAATCGAGCTTGACGATGACATGGTTGATTTGGTGTCAGGCGACTACGGCAATGACAGACGGTGGTCGTAATCCTTTGGGTAAGAGAAGAACTAGGGACTCCTCCGCTGGGTTAGCAAACCCTAACAACAGCACCAGAGCGTCGTGCTACCTTTAAATAGGCTAACTAACAAATCTTCCAACCGACTAACCCACCCTAAAATCACGGACGGACCATCCATGCGCATTACTTGTAAATATATCGTCAGATATCACGGGAGATGTCGGGGATATACCCCACGGCGTAACCTGGCCGGACTTGGCGATTCACCGGCCACCCGCACTGACCAGACGGTTTACAAGCAACCTGACTGAACATTATGATTCACTGGTAACCCGGCGGGCGGGACAGACGGATGACAAGGCCCAAGGCCCAGAAGGCCGGCTCATGTTATGGTGGGCCGGTTTAAGAGGAAAGGCGTGAGAAATATTTGTCCTACAAGGACTTAAGACCTGGACTTGTATCCGGTTTGTATTAGAAGGTAGACTAGTCTTGATCCTAATAGGACTCCACCAGAGCGCTTCACTTTCACCGAATCCACCTTCTCCTTCGGAGGCGGAGTCTTCTTTGAAAAATGGTCCCTTAGTTGGGCACGACATATGTCCTCGTTTTCCTGCTCGGTCCTCTCATATGGTAACTTTTCCAGATGCTTGAGAGATGGACCGAATCTGAATTGGCTCCTGCCTCTGCTTGTACTGCTAGCCGTTGGAGCGACGGCGTCTCTCTTCCATCGTTGCGGACAAGGCGGAGAAATCTGACACACCGAAGGAGCCGGAGCGACGACGCTTGTCTTCCGCCATTGCCAACGAGGCTGAGGAGGAGGCAGACTGCTCCGACGTGCCGGAGTAGGCAAAGGAGGAGGCGGAGTGCCCTCACGTGTCGGAGGAGCTGGAGAAGGAGGCGGAGTGCCCTGATCACTCGTCGTCGTCGGAGGAGGAGGCAGAGTGCCGTGACTCGCCGGAGGAGGAGGAGGAGGCGGAGTGCCCTGACTCACCGGAGGAGGAGTAGGAGGCAGAGGCGTCCAGTTTGGAAGCTTGATGTACTCCTTCTGCCATAGACATGTACTCCTCAGAGCATGAACCAGCTGATTCTCCCCTTCACATGTAGAGTGGTCAAGCTCGAGCTCCTCAAATCCCTCCATTACTTCATCCACCATCACAACAACATAGTTATGTGGAATCGGACGGTAGTGAAAAGTTCAGTTGGGTTGAGGAGGTGCAACAGAGCCGAGAGACGCCTTGAAAGTGAGGTTCCGGCATTTCGTCAGAAGCTCGCAATGTCGAGCCTCTGTGATAGTATCCACGGGGTAGCTAGGAGATGTGAAGTCAGGCTGAACGGGCTCCGTGGAAGCCACGCTGCTTCTCCGCTGAGATGGCAGGGTAGCTTCTGGGGTAGCTTCGTGCCGCTGAGATGGTTGGTCGGCAGCTCGCTTGCTCTCAGCTTCCTCTAGCTTTTGTAGTCTTGCATTGAACTTCTACATGTCGCTCAACTCCTCTTTCCTCTTTCTCTCCCAGCTTTTGTAACCGCCTGCGTCCAGAAACCCAAACTTCCACGAAACGGAGCCTGGTGTGCCTCGTGTTCGTCCAGGGTGCTCAGCATTCCCTAGGGCCTCAGTCAGCTTGTCCTTTTCTCTGTCGAGAATGAACGTCCCTTCCTGCGCTGCAGTGATATACTTCTGAAGCTTCGTGACGGGTATTGCAAGTTGCCGAGGTGAGGTTTAAAGGTGCTCACCGCCGTGCGTGAGTAATTCCATCGTAAGCTTGCTGGATGGTGATAGGTTGGATGAGATTTATCATGTAATCGAGTTAGTTTTGTTAGGGTTTGATCCCTAGTATCCATTATGTTCCGAGATTGATGTTGCTATGACTTTGCTATGCTTAATGCTTGTCACTAGGGCCCGAGTGCCAGGATTTCAGATCTGAACCTATTATGTTTCCATGAATATATGTGAGTTCTTGATCCTATCTTGCAAGTCTATAGTCACCTATTATGTGTTATGATCCGTTAACCCCGAAGTGACAATAATCGGGATACTTACCATTGATGATCGTAGTTTGAGGAGTTCATGTATTCACTAAGTGTTAATGCTTTGGTCCGGTACTCTATTAAAAGGAAGCCTTAATATCCCTTAGTTTCCAATAGGACCCCGCTGTCACGGGAGGGTAGGACAAAAGATGTCATGCAAGTTCTTTTCCATAAGCACATATGACTATATTCAGAATACATGCCAACATTATATTGATGAACTGGAGTTAGTTCTGTGTCACCCTATGTTATAACTATTGCATGAGGAATCACATACGACATAATTATCCATCACTGGTCCATTGCCTATGAGGTTTTCATATATTGATCTATGCTTAGTTACTTTTCCGTTGCCACTGTTACAATCACTACAAAACTGCTACCATCACTTTTGCCACCGTTACCGCTACTATCATATTACTTTTCTACTAAATAATTTGCTGCAGATATTAAGTTTCCAGGTGTGGTTGAATTGACAACCCAACTGCTACTACTTGAGAATATTCTTTGGCTCCCCTTGTGTCGAATCAATAAATTTGGGTTGAATACTCTACCCTTGAGAACTGTTGTGATCCCCTATACTTATGGGTTATCAAGACTATTTTCTAGCGCTGTTGCGGGGGATCATAGCTCTATTCTTTGAGTCACTTGGGATTTATATCTGCTGATCACTATGAAGAACTTGAAAGATAAAAGAACCAAGATTTTTCCCTCAACTACGAGGGGAGGTAAGGAACTGCCATCTAGCTCGGCACTTGATTCACCTTCTGTTTTGAGTAAACATGCGACACCTACACCTGCTATTCATTCTGATATGTCGCATGTTATTGATGATGCCACTTCTACTTTGCATGATACTTATGATGAAACTACTTCTATGCTTGATAATACTATGCCATTAGGTGAATTTCTTGATGAACAACTTGCTAGGGTTAGAGAGAATGAAATTATTGAAACTGATAATATTGATGAAAGTGATGATGAAGATTCTCCCCCTAGATATGAATTGCCTGTTGTGCCCAAGGGTTTTGTTATGGATGAAGAAACTGCTAGAGACTTCTTAGATTGCAATGATAGATCTGATCATAAAAAATTATTAGCTAAGTTTAAAGAAAAGTCTTTGAATGCTAGAATGAAATATGACCGTGCTTTTGCTACTTCACCTATCTTTATTTACGATAAGGATTATGATTTCTCTGTCAATACTGAGTTAATTACTTTGGTTGATTCTGATCCTTTCTATGGCTATGAATCTAAAACTGTTGTGGCACATCTTACTAAATTAAATGATATAGCCACCCTATCGGGGATGATCTAATTCCACGAACACCTATGGGGACCGAGCCCCTTTTGGTTCGGCAGGGGGGCGGAGAGCGCATGAAGAGCAGATCGAGGCGAAGCACGCGGTCGGTTTACCCAGGTTCGGGCCGCACGGATGCGTAAAACCCTACTCCTGCTTTGTGGTTGTATTGAGTTCTTGCTCGGGAGCGCGGAGTGCTACAGTACACACCAGCTGTTGGCAAGACCGAGTGTGAAAATGAGTCTCCTCCCCCCCTACGTTGCGCACGGGCCTCCTTTTATATGCTCAAGGGGTTACCGACAGGTGGCAACGTAGAAAGAAGGGCAAAAATGGAAAAGTGGTGGTTGGTACAGCTACTTGTACAGTGTATCATACCTAACCCTGACGGCAGGGGACAAAGGCATTAATTGCCCGTCTGTGTCGCCTAAACAGTGCAGAAAGGGACCGCCAGGGACGCCACCGTTTGCCACGATGGCTATCCTGTCAGCGCCGCTTGCATGCCACTGCACACCGCTGGCTGCACAGCCTCCTGCCACGTACGCCAGGAAAGATCCCAGGGCGACACGTTGGCGGATGTGCTGGAGCGCGGGCACGGAGTGGAGGCTTGCCGCGGCATGCGCCTTGCCGCGGTTGTTGTCTTGTCGCGTCCGGGAGCTTGTCGCTCGCCGAGTCTTGCCGGGGCACGTGGCGCGTCGCGGCAAGTTTCCTTGACAGGCCTTGGTTGGCCTTCCCGGCAAGCTCCTCTTGCCGGGGACTTGTACACCTCGATTGGCCTTCCCGGCAAGGTCCTCTTGCCGGGGTCTTGTGTGCCTCGATTGGCGTCCCTGGCAAGCTCCTCTTGCCAGGGTCTCGTATGTCTTGGTTAAAATACTTTGTTCTTGAATGGCTCCAACGGAACCAAAGAGGATCTTGGTGGTCGCCCGGCAAGCCTTGCCGCGGGGTGTTGCGACTGCCCGTGCACAAGTTCGGGATACTAGGGTACCCCTACTCTAGTACACCAACAGAAGCCCCCAGGCCTGGGCCATAAACGGTGCCGAGCGCTGTTGGGCCAGGCCCAAAACAGTGCACGGGCACGCGCGACCTGGGTACGCCATATCCTTCTCCGTATCCACCGCGCCCTCTCCGAATGGCACGCGTCAATCGCGGCGTCGTGGGAGAGATCGTGGGGGTTTCTTTATTCGGAAAAGCGGAACGCCCACCCCCATCTCCCCAATAAGTGGAGGGAGGCGTGGTTCATGTACTGGACGGGGCCGATGCGCGGTTTTCGAGGCGTCCACTCCCCACGATCACGGGGTGGGGCGCGGCTGCCTCACCCGTCGCCTCGGCTCTGCACTCCCGCCACGCGGCACCCATGCACTTGGGGTCACGGACGGTAGAGGCGGGAAACTGGGCCGTCGCAAGTCAAAGCAGCGGGTCGGCCCCATCTCCCTGCTCTTCCCGTGTCTTGATTCGCTGAGCGGGGCGGCTGAGCCCCCACCTCGCTCCTTTATAAGGAGCGGGAGGGGAGGATAGAAGCCCGCACTCTCTCATCTCCTCCTTCTTCCAACTTCTGCTCCCCCTTCTCTCATTCGCCATGGAGAAAGGGGACCCTGGTCCTTCATCGATGGCGGCGAGGGTCGCCACCAGACAGCGCATCCCTCCCTCTCCCGCGCCCGTGGTGGCAGAGCTAGCCGTAAGAGGAAGAGGGAGGGGGCGAGGTCGTGGACGAGGTCGAGGACGAGGTCGAGGCGCTCGGGGAAGAGGCGGACGGGGCGGCGCGCCGGCTTCGCCTCCGCCGGCGGTTCCTCTTCCCGCGGCGGTCCATATTGGGGACAACCCTTGCGAGTTCTTCGTCAGGCTGCGCCGGGCTCCTCGTCGTCGCCTCCGACTCCCAACTCCGTTTGCGAGCGCGATGGAGTTGGACCCGCCCGAGACCCTGAGACTGCACATGAGGGGTTGTGGGATCAGCGGCACGCGAGTCCGCGTTGAATTCCCAGCCCCTAATGTGATGTATCTTGGTCGAGTGTGGAAGACGTTCGCCC
The DNA here is from genome assembly GCF_056163025.1 of Triticum urartu. Lineage (NCBI taxonomy): Eukaryota > Viridiplantae > Streptophyta > Magnoliopsida > Poales > Poaceae > Triticum > Triticum urartu. The sequence goes on from NC_141877.1 coordinate 684,552,955, forward strand.
GGATCCACAGCTTGATGGAGGGGTTCACCCTCCATTTTAAGTTGATGGAAGGCGATCTCCTCTCCGTCAAGGTCTTCGGGTGCTTCGGCACTCGGGCAAAGTGCTGCGTGGACAGCTCCTCCGATAGCGAAGGCTCCTCCTCGAGCGAGAGTGACGAGGAGGAGAGCAACAGCGACGATGAGGGTAGCGGGCGACGGGGTGGCGGGTCCGACTAGGCGTCGGGCGCCGCTCCGTGCGGCACCGGCGACCCCATCATCCGTGTCGCCGGCTCCTTGAACTCCCCGGGGTCGTCTCCTTGGGCGGCTAGCGTTGGGAGCCTGCGGACGAGGAAGAGGGCCGGTGGCAAGGCCGTCAGGTCGGAGTACGAGGGCGTGGTGCCCTCGACAGCGTGCTGACGTCCGGCCGCCTCGTCTTCGAGCTCCGCTTCCGGCGCCGCCATCACCGCCCAGCCTTCGGACGGGCCCCGGGATGTTCTCTTGCTGTCTTCTGGCTCCCGTAGCTTGTCTAGGCACCCCTTTTTCCCTTTTCGCCTCCTTGACCTACCTCCTGAAGAGAGGGACAAGAAAGGGATTATGGGCATCTTATCTTTTTAATTTGTAAGCCTTCGGGCCTTAGCTGCATTTAAAACTTGTAATCCTCTCTTTCATGTTTTTCATCCTCTATGGACTGTACCTGAGTGGAATGTTTTTTAATGAAACGGGGATGCTTGCCGGGTCACGTGTCTCGCGGGTAGAACCCACGTCAAGGAGCAAACCCTTGGTATCTTTCAGATACACACTTCTCCTCCCGGCAACAGGCCCTGCCGTCTTCCCACGTCGGCCGACCTTTCTGACGCTTTTGATGGAGGCGGGGGCGAGGTGGGTGCGGCCTCCTCGTTTCATCCCTTTGCTGCCGCGACTACGACCAAATTTGGCCCTAGGAACGAGCCCCAGGGACTAGAGTTAAGGGAGCACGGTAGTTTTCAGGAAGAAACGAGGTTTCGCATTCCTCAGTCCATAAGAGAATGCATGAAGAGGGATGAAAGACTTATCTGAGATCGCAGCCCCCGGCAACTCTGGCTTGCCGTGGATGAATCTTGGTACTCGCAGCCCTCGGCAACACTGGCTTGCTGGGGTCCAGATGCCGGTGCGTCCTTCTTCTCCTTTTCGTCCTCAAGCGGTCTGGCCAGGATACACGAGCCCTGCGAACCAAGGGAAACGAAAGAAAAGGAAAAGGGACGCACACTCGACCTCTAAGCTAGGGGTTAGCCGCTGTTAGGCACTATCAACCCTAACCAAGGACGAGACTCGACCTAGCATGCATGCTATAACTCAGGGCGCCAGCGCTTCATTTACTTGTGCTCAGGGTCTGCGCCTGGCTTTGTACAAATGATTACATGCAACAGCGGCAAGACTTGTACAAAAGGGTGGTTGCTGGGCAGGGCCCGACAACCGCGCCTTATGGGTAAAACTTGCGAAGATGCTCGATGTTCCAGGAGTTGCTCACCGGAATGCCATCTTCGGTCTCAAGGCGGACAGCGCCAGGCCGAGTGACTCGTTTCACCCGGTAAGGGCCTTCCCACTTCGGCGTCAACTTGTTGGAATTCTTGGCGGACTGAACGCGCCGAAGAAAAAGGTCGCCTTCCTCGAGACTTCTGGCATTAACTTTGCGGCTATGGTAGCGGCGCAAAGCTTGCTGGTAGCGAGCAGCTCGCACAGCAGCCTGAAGACGGTCCTCCTCAAGGAGCAGCGCGTCATCTTGCCGCAGCTGCTCTTGTTCAAGCTCATCATAAGCGAGCACTCGAGGTGACCCGTATACGAGTTCTGTGGGGGTAACTGCTTCTGCTCCATAGACTAGAGCAAAAGGTGTCTGGCTAGTGGCTCGATTTGGCGTCGTCCTGATCGACCAAAGAACCGCCGGCAGCTCCTCGATCCAGTTTCTTCCGCACTTGTGCAGCCTGTCGAAAGTTCTAGTCTTGAGCCCACGCAGCACTTCAGCATTTGCCCTCTCCGCTTGACCGTTGCTTCTCGGGTGAGCAACAGAAGCGAAGCAGACCTTGGCGCCAAGATCTTGGACGTACTGCATGAAGGTGCGGCTCGTGAATTGCTACCGTTGTCGGTGATCAACCTGTTAGGGATCCCGAAGCGGCAAACAATTGACCTGATGAACTTGACCGCCGACTGTGCTGTCACCTTCCTCACTGGTTCCACTTCCGGCCACTTTGTGAACTTGTCAATTGCAACGTACAAGTACTCAAAGCCCCCGACTGCTCGGGGAAAGGGGCCGAGGATGTCGAGCCCCCAGACCGAAAATGGCCAGGATAAAGGGATCGTCTGGAGAGCTTGAGCTGGCTGGTGTATCTGCTTGGAATGGAACTGGCACGCTTCACACTTGGTTACTTGTGCAGTTGCATCCTGGAGGGCTGTCGGACAAAAGAAACCTTGCCGGAAAGCTTTGCCGACAAGTGCTCTTGCACCAATGTGGTGACCACGTATGCCTCCGTGTATCTCCGCCAACAGCTTCTGTCCATCTTCCCGGGGAATGCACTTCAATTTCACGCCATTGAGTCTTCTTCTGTACAGTGTGCTGTCGACAAACTGGTACATACTTGACTGCCGGGCTACTCTTTCCGCTTCTTCTTGCTCTTCGGGAAGTTCTCCTGTCTGAAGGAAAAGGACGATCTGCTGCGCCCATGCTGGAGCCTGTGGCTCAACAACAAGGACCAAAGGCGCTTCTTCTGCTGCGGGAACATCCGCTTCTACGGCAAGAACCTGTGGCTCTGCCGGAGCTTGATGTCCCCCGGCAAGCTTGCCGGAGCGAAACTTGTCGGGGGCGTCTGCTTCAACGGAACAAGCCGTAGGGCACGCCGGAGTAGACTGCCCCTCAACATTCTTGGTAGTGATCTTGGGGACTTTCTTGGCGGTGGCTTCGGGAAGCTCTGCCGGAAAATAGTCACCAAAGGTCAACTTCCTCTTCTTGCTCTGTCCAGTTGACGGTGTTACGGACGGTTGAGTCAGCTTAAGCACAAAAATTCCTGGTTCCACGGGTAACTTAAGTGCGGCGCACTTTGACAGGCCATCGGCAATGTCGGTCTGAGCTCTCGGAACATGCTCCATCTGTAGGCCGTCAAAGTGCTCTTCTAGCTTTCTCACTTCGTCGACGTAAGCTTCCATCAACGGACTCTGGTAATTCTTGTTTACTTGGCGGACGACAAGCTGCGATTCACCCCTGACAATGAGTTTCTTGATCCCGAGGTCTGCCGCAATCCTGAGACCGGCAAGCAAGCCTTCATACTCTGCAGTATTGTTTGTCGCTTGCTCCTTGGGAAAGTGCATCTGGACTACGTACTTGAGGTGCTCTCCGGTGGGTGCGACAAGCAGCATGCCAGCACCGGCGCCTTGCAGCGAGAAGGCACCATCAAAGTACATCAGCCACTCTTTGCTCGCCTCCTTGACGGGGATGCTCGTCTCTGGAATTTCTTCGTCTAGAGTTGGTGTCCACTCTGCTATAAACTCTGCCAATGCTCTGCTTTGGATAGTTGAAGTACTCTCGAACTTGAGGCCAAAGCTTGACAGTTCCAGTGCCCACTCAACAATCCTGCCTGTCGCTTCTGGATTCTGCAATATCCTCTTCAGCGGAAAGCGAGTGACAACTGTGATCTCATGTGCTTGGAAGTAATGGCGCAGCTTTCTCGAGGCCATGAGAAGGCCGAAAAGCAATTTCTGCACACCAGAGTACCTTGATCTAGCCCCCTGCCGAAGGGAGCTGACAAAGTAAACCGGGCGCTGCACCATTCTCTTCTGTATCTCTTCGCACGTCTGCGCAGATTTTTCCTTGCCGGGACCAGAGCTTGTCGGGGAAGCCCCTGCTTGTCGCTGGATGTGCTTGCCGCGGTTGCTGGCCCATCATCCGCCTCCCTCTCAGCCACTAACGCAGCACTAACCACTTGGTTGGTTGCCGCTATATACAGCAGCAACTTCTCTTGTGGCTTAGGTGCGACAAGTGTTGGAGTGGAGGACAGGTATCTCTTCAAGTCCTGCAGCGCAGCCTCCGCTTCCAGAGTCCATTTCATTGGACCTACCTTTTTCAATATTTTGAAAAAGGGCAGGGCGCGCTCAGCAGATCTAGAGATAAACCTGCTGAGAGCAGCCACGCAACCGGCAAGCCTTCGTACATCCTTGACGCGCGCTGGTGCTTCAATCTGCTCAATGGCCTTGATCTTGTCGGGATTGGCTTCAATTCCCCGCTGAGACACAAAGAACCCGAGAAGCTTGTAGGATGGGACTCCAAATACGCACTTCTTGGGGTTGAGCTTGAGTCTGATCTTGCGCAGATTTACAAAAGTCTCATCTAGATCTTGGATCAGAGTCGCCCTGTCCTTGCTCTTGACCACTATATCATCCATGTAGGCTTCCACATTTCTTTGTATTTGCGGCTCAAGAGCGACATGGACTACTCTTGCAAATGTTGAACTAGCATTTCTCAAACCGAAGGGCATTCGTACGAAACAGTACGTGCCACATGGAGTGATAAATGCGGTTTTCTCCTCATCTTCTTCTGCCATGAAGATCTGATGATATCCTGAGTATGCATCAAGAAATGAAAGCAAGTCACATCCGGCTGTGGAGTCGACAATCTGGTCAATGCGCGGCAAGGGAAATGGGTCTTTGAGACAAGCTTTATTAACATAAGTGAAGTCAATACAAAGCCTCCATTTCCCATCAGTGATTGGCCAACCACGTGGGATGGAGCACTCCTCTGACAAGGCCTGCTGCTTCCAGTTTCTTGATCTCTTCTGCTATGAACTCTTGGCGGTCCACTGCCTGCTTCTTGACCTTCTGCTTGACGGGCCGCGCATGAGGACAAACGGCAAGGTGGTGCTCAATTACTTTCCTGGGAACACCGGGGATGTCAGACGGTTGCCACGCAAACACGTCGACATTCGCCCGCAGGAAAGCAATGAGCGCGCTTTCCTATTTAGGGTCAAGCGTGGCACTGATGGTGAAGGTACCACCAGTGCCGTCCTCCTTGGCGGGCACTTTCTTGGTCTCTGGTGGAGCTGCCATCGCCATCTTGCACTTGCCGGTGGAGCTCGATGGTGCGTCCTCGACGGCAGCGCAGCACTCCGAAGAGGTGCGCTTGCCGGAGTGGCCACCAGAACTTTGGCCGGACTTGGCTTTCTTCTTCCCCCCGGGAGCTTCAGTGGCAAGTGTCTTGCTATCTGTTGCGGCTGCTGCTTCCCGGTAGATCTTGTCAGCGCAGACAAGAGCGTCCTTCTTGTCGCCAGGGACAGAGATGACGCTCATCGGGCCCGGCATCTTCAACAGGTTGTAGGCATAGTGAGAGGCTGCCATGAACTTGGCGAGCGCGGGGCGGCCAAGTGTCCCATTGTAAGCCAATGGAAAATCGGCAACGTCAAAGGTAACCCTCTCAGTCCTGAAGTTCATCTCGCTGCCAAATGTGACTGGCAACGTGACCTTTCCCTTTGGCTTGCTTCTTCCCGGATTGATCCCTTGGAATGTACCGGTCTCCTCGAGCTCGCTGTCAGGGATCTGGAGTTTCTAGAGCACAGCGGAGGAGATCAGATTTAAGCCAGCCCCGCCGTCAACTAGCATCTTGGTGACCTTGAGGTTGCGTATAGTTGGTGAAACCAACATCGGCAAACACACGACCGCAGTTGTGCGATCAGGGTGGTCCTCAACATCAAAGATGATAGGCGTGCTGGACCATTTCAGAAGTTTGCGCGATTCGGCAAGCGTCTCTGCTGCATTGACCTCTCGCATCCACTGTTTGAGTTGGCGGTGCGAGGTATGCAGAGAGGTGCCACCGTCAACGCACAGAACTTCCGTGGCTTTCTGAAACTCCTGCTCGCTAGTCTCGACATCATCCATGTCTTCGTCGTTGTCGTCACCGTCCTCGTCCTTGTCGCGGCCCCGGGAAGGTCTGTCTCCTTGCCGCTGCTTGGCCTTGCCGCGGCGCCCTCCCTGGCCGGTGCGCTTCTGGCCGGATTTCTCGGCACCTCCTTGGGCTCTCTCCCTGTCGCGTCGCTCGTATTCAGCCTTCTATTGCTGGACAAGCTGCTCGACCTTCTTGCAGCTCTGGAGGTCATGGCCCTTGGTGCGGTGAATCTTGCAGTATTGCTTTTCGGAGCCGTCCTGTTTGTCGGCGGCGGCCACGTCCTGGCAGTTGGTGCATGTGGCAACCTCCTTGCCGGAGCTACCAACTTTGGCTTGCTTGGCGCCACCGTCGCTGCCGGACTGCTCAACGACTAGCACCTCATTGTTCTGCTTCTTCCTGTTGCTGCGCCGCCGGTTTCTCTTCGCCGGGGCAGCATCTTCGCTGTCATACCCATCTGCCGCTGCATTCTCTCCAGGAAATTTCCTTCCTTCCTCAGCGCGTGCACACTTGTCGGCCAGGGCATATAGCTCGCCGACGTCCTTGATCTTGCACATCGCCATCTCCTCCCACATCCTGCGGTTACGCACGTTCTGATGAAACGCGCTGATAACCGCAGCAGGGTGGATGTTTGGGATGTTGTGCTGCACACGGCTGAATCTCTGGATATACTTGCGCAAGGGCTCTCCTTCCTTCTGGACGAGCAGGTGAAGATCACTTTCCTGGCCATAAGGTTTGTGGCCGCCTGTAAAGGCGCCGACAAACTCATGGCACAGGTCTGCCCAGGAGGAAATGGAGCTCTCCGGCAAGTGCATGAGCCAGGACCTGACATTGGGCTTGAGTACCAACGGGAAGTAGTTGGCGAGGATCTTGTCGTCTCGTCCCCCGGCAGCCTGCACCGCAATGGTGTAGATGCTGAGGAACTCCGACGGATGCGACATGCCGTCGTACTTCTCCGGTACATCTGGTTTGAAGTTCTTCGTGCTGGGCCATTGGACTTGCCGCAGCTCACGGGTGAACGCAGGGCAACCTCCCGCGTACGGCAAGTCGTCTGGTTCCCCTGGCGCATGCATGTCAACAGAGAGCCCAGCGTGCTGGTCTGATTGACGTCGCGCTTCTCTCCGACGCTTGATGCGAGTACGAGCGTCCTCTTGTTGTCGTTCGTGGAGGACATGGCGCTGGTCGCGACGAGCCCGCGGATCCGATGACGCGGTGGAGTCGCTGTCGAGGCGGATCCGGCGAGTCGGCGACCTTGGCCTTCGGGGTGGGGAGTGCACAGTGGTTGCACCCTCACCGGTCTTGTCGTCACCGGCTCGCGCCTGGCTGACACGCCGCGGCTGTGATGTACTCGGCTGCCGCGGATCGTCGCCGTTGGCGAAGCCAATGAGACTCTGAATGGTTGCCCTCCAGTCGTCGATCTTGTCCGCCGCTGGAGGGTAATCTAGAAGCAGTTGAGCTCGCGCCAGAGCTTCTGGTGGGGTGGCGGGTGGCGGTGGCGAACGGTGCGAGGAGCGAGATATGCTCGGACTTCTAACTACGTTAGAAGGAGCAGTATCTCGTCCGGGCGACCGTGCCCTGCTCGTGCCAGCATGTTGGCATGTGAGCTGATCTTGAGCGCTTCGTGACCCGCCGGCTTGTTCTTGGCCCAGCAGACGTATGGCACTGTGAGTGCCATGACGCTGCCGGTCTCGCGCCTCCTGGGAGGGGCACGGTGCATGCACGGACGCCGAGGCCTTGGAGTGCGCCCGGTCGTTGTGGGAGCCGACCGCGCCGCCGATGTGCAGCGCAGCCTTGTCCTTGGACCTGGCGGCACCGTGAGCTCGCTCGTCGCCGCCCGCTCTTCCGCCGGCGTCTACCCCACCAGCCGTTTGCTCCGGCGGTGGTGGGTTCGTCGCGGACGGAGCGGCCGCCTCCGATGCCTTCTTCTTCGGCGGCATGTCGATGAAGATGATGAAGATTTTGCTCGCGTGAACGCCGGATCAGATTCACACAACCTCGACGCACCCCCTACCTGGCGCGCCAGAGATGTCGGGGATGATCTAATTCCACGAACACCTATGTGGACCAAGCCCCTTTTGGTTCGGCAGGGGGGCGGAGAGCGCACGAAGAGCAGATCGAGGCGAAGCACGCGGTCGGTTTACCCAGGTTCGGGCCGCACGGATGCGTAAAACCCTACTCCTGCTTTGTGGTTGTATTGAGTTCTTGCTCGGGCGCGCGGAGTGCTACAATACACACCAGCTGTTGGCAAGACTGAGCGTGAAAATGAGTCTCCTCCCCCCCCACCCTACGTTGCGCACGGGCCTCCTTTTATATGCTCAAGGGGTTACCGACAGGTGGCAACGTAGAAAGAAGGGCAAAAATGGAAAAGTGGTGGTTGGTACAGCTACTTGTACAGTGTATCATACCTAACCCTGACGGCAGGGGACAAAGGCATTAATTGCCCGTCTATGTCGCCTAAACAGTGCAGAAAGGGACCGCCAGGGACGCCACCGTTTGCCACGATGGCTATCCTGTCAGCGCCGCTTGCATGCCACTGCACACCGCTGGCTGCACAGCCTCCTGCCACGTACGCCAGGAAAGATCCCAGGGCGACACGTTGGCGGATGTGCTGGAGCACGGGCACGGAGTGGAGGCTTGCCGCGGCATGCGCCTTGCCGCGGTTGTTGTCTTGTCGCGTCCGGGAGCTTGTCGCTCGCCGAGTCTTGCCGGGACGCGTGGCGCGTCACGGCAAGTTTCCTTGACAGGCCTTGGTTGGCCTTCCCGGCAAGCTCCTGTTGCCGGGGACTTGTACGCCTCGATTGGCCTTCCCGGCAAGCTCCTCTTGCCGGGGTCTTGTGTGCCTCGATTGGCCTCCCCGGCAAGCTCCTCTTGCCAGGGTCTCGTATGTCTTGGTTAAAATACTTTGTTCTTGAATGGCTCCAAAGGAACCAAAGAGGATCTTGGCGATCGCCCGGCAAGCCTTGCCGCGGGGTGCTGCGACTGCCCGTGCACAAGTTCGGGATACTAGGGTACCCCTACTCTAGTACACCGACACACCCTATTCACTAATGATGAGAAAACTCGCTATTACTTTCTCCTGAAGTTATTCCCATTCTCATTAAAGGGTGATGCTAAAACATGGTTTAATTCTCTTGATCCTGGTTGTGTGCATAGTCCCCAGGATATGATTTATTATTTCTCTGCCAAATATTTTTTTCACTTGTCGTGGGATTGTCACGGAAAATGTCCTAGTGTGAGGACTTAGTCATGGAGCAATCGCAACATAGTGAACTTAAAGGGGTTAAAGCGGACAAAGGACGCAAGGAATTATACTGGTTCGGCCCCTTATGGTGAAGGTAAAGCCTACTCTAGTTATGATGGGATTGCTATGGTTTCGATGACCAGGGAGCGAATACGCTCTGCCTGGATCCTGAGTTGTTGTTTCTTGTCCTTGAACCGCCACCGGGCCATCCCTTTATATACACAGGTTGACGCCCGGTGGTTTACAGAATCCCAAACGGCTCATAAACGTGTCCGGCTCGGTTTCTACTCTTTCCTATCTTACAACACAAGTTACACACCTTATGGCGGTTTATGTCTACGGTCCCTAATCCGCCTTTGGGCCCTGGGCTTTTAGATCTCTTATATTAAAGTGCCATGCTCCTTGTCTTCATGGGCTTCAATATGAATTACTCATTACAGGTATAACCCGGTGTGACGCCCCCGATTTGACCGTACACTAATCATGCACGCAAACGTGTACGATCAAGATCAGGGACTCACGGGAAGATATCACAACACAACTCTAAAAACATAAATAAGTCATACAAGCAACATAATACAAGCCAGGGGCCTCGAGGGCTCGAATACAAGTGCTCGATCATACACGAGTCAGCGGAAGCAACAATATATGAGTACAGACATAAGTTAAACAAGTTTGCCTTAAGAAGGCTAGCACAAACTGGGATACAGATCGAAAGAGGCGCAGGCCTCCTGCCTGGGATCCTCCTAAACTACTCCTGGTCGTCATCAGCGGGCTGCACGTAGTAGTAGGCACCTCCAGGGTAGTAGTCGTCATCGACGGTGGCGTCTGGCTCCTGGACTCCATCGTCTGGTCGCAGCAATCGGGTAGAGGTATGGGAAAAAGGGGGGAACAAGGCAACCGTGAGTACTCATCCAAAGTACTCGCAAGCAAGGAGCTACACTACATATGCATGGATATATGTGTAAAGGGCCACATCAGTGGACTGAACTGCAGAAAGCCAGAATAAGAGGGAGATAGCTAGTCTTACCGAAGACTACTCTTCTGGTCACCTCCGTCTTGCAGTAGGTAGAAGAGAGTAGATTGAAGTCCTCCAAGTAGCATCGTATAGCACAATCCTACCCGGCAATCCCCTCCTCGTCGCCCTGTTAGAGAGCGATCACCGGGTTGTATCTGGCACTTGGAAGGGTGTGTTTTATCAAGTATCCAGTTCTAGTTGTCATAAGGTCAAGGTACAACTCCAAGTCGTCCTGTTACCGAAGATCACGGCTATTCGAATAGATTAACTTCCCTGCAGGGGTGCACCACATAACCCAACACGCTCGATCCCATTTGGCCGGACACACTTCTCTGGGTCAGGCCCGACCGCGGAAGATCAACACGTCGCATCCCCACCTAGGCACAACAGAGAGGCCAACACGCCGGTCTAAACCTAAGGGCACAGGGGTCTGGGCCCATCGCCCATAACACACCTGCACGTTGCGTACGCGGCCGGAGAGCAAACCTAGCAACCTCCATTTCAAAGGAAGTCACGTTACGCGGTCCAACCCGACGCGCGCTGCTCAGTCGCTGGTGTCACGAAGTGCTTCGGCTGATACCACGACGTCGAGTGCCCATAACTTTCCCACGTAGTTGGTTAGTGCGTATAGGCCAGTAGCCAAACTCAGATCAAATACCAAGAACTCGTTATGCGTGTTAAGTATCCACGAACGCCGACAGGGCCAGGCCCACCTCTCACCTAGGTAGTCTCAACCTGCCCTGTCGCTCCGCCACAAAGATCCACCCAGAGGGCCATCGGGACAAAGGTCCTTTCAGCCCCCAATCCGTGAATCACTCGCGGGTACTCCTCAAGCCGACCCGTCTTTAGTCACCACATGTATCATGTATAAGTATATAGGTATATACCCGTGATCACCTCCCGAGTGATCACAGCCCAATAGTATAGCATAGCAGACGGACAAGAATGTAGGGCCACAGATGGAAATACTAGCATCCTATACTAAGCAAGTAGGATTGCAGGTAAAGGTATCAACAGTAGTAGCAAGGACAGGCTATGCATCAGGATAGGAATAACGAAAGCAGTAACATGCTACACTACTCTAATGCAAGCAGTATAGAGGAGAGTAGGCGATATCTGGTGATCAAGGGAAGGGGGCTTGCTTGGTTGCTCTGGCAAGAGAGAGGGGTCGTCAACTCCGTAGTCGAACTAGGCAGCAGCAGCGTCGGTCTCGGTGTCTAGCGGAAGAAGAGGGGGAAGAAACAATGGATATTTAAGCAAACAGATGCATGACGATGCATGACAAAGCAAAGCGTGATGCTAGGCGTGCCCTAATGCGGTATGAGGTGATGCCGGTGAAGGGGGGAAACATCCGGGAAAGTATCCCCGGTGTTTCGTGTTTTCGGGCAAAGGAGCCGGAGGGGGAAAGTTGCGAGTTCGATAGGTTAGGGATGCGTGGCGGACGAATGGGCTGCGTTTCCGGATTCGTCTCGTCGTTCTGAGCAACTTTCATGTACAAAGTTTTTTCATCCGAGCTACGGTTTATTTTATATTAATTATTAAAGATTTAAATCATTTTTAGGACTAACAGAATTAATTAATTTAGGAAATACAATTATGACGTCAGCATGATGTCAGCGCTCAACTCTGACCGTTGACCAGTCAACTGGTGGGTGGGGCCCGTCGGTCATTGACTGTTATCTCATTATTAGAATTAATTAGCCTAATTAGGTTTAGGTTAACTAAATAGAATTAATTAAGTTAATTAATTATCCTAATTAATTAATTATTATAATGTTCTAATTCCTCTTTTTTTAAAGGGGCATGGGGCCCATATGTCATAGGCTCATAGTAATTAAATAGGGCTAATTAGCTTTAACAAAATGATTAGGTTAATCTAATCCAATTTAATTAATTCTCTAATTAATTAATTAACATTTTAATTATTATATTAATTATTTATTTTTCTTTTTTTTGTTAAAAACGTTCTGGTCGTGGGGCCCCCTGTCATAGGCACAGGGGGCCTTAACGGGTTTTGGGCGCCGGGGCGACGGTTGTCGCCCGAATGGGCGCGGTTGCGGGCGCCGGGTCGCCTGGACCCGGGCACTGCCTTGCCGGCAGCCATGGCGGGGCACGACGCCAACCATGGAAGGGAGCGGGCCACGGCGGTTGCGGCGTTAGGGGGTGGTAGCTGGGGCGAGGACGCGGCCGGCAGCCACGGCGAGCGGAGGCGGGCGCTAGAAGCGGTAGGGTGAAGGCGGATATGGCCGCGGGCTCACCCGCGCGCGTGGCGCGTAGGCGCGGCGAGGCCGGGATCACGACGGCATAAGTACGGGGCGGCACCGGCGCAGACGACCTAGGGAAAGGGGTAGGGGAGATGGGGTCATACCCCCGGTGCAGGGGTTCGGTCGGCGAAGTTCGGGGTGGCCGGCGTGGATCAAGGCGAGGCATGTGGCCACCGTCGTCAAAGAAGATCGTCGAGGGAGCCGTCGTTGGGGCGTCCTAGCTCGCGTGCGCCAGTGTAGATGACGAAGACGATGAGGCAGACCTCACAGACGCGAGGGGTTGTTGATTCGGTGGTGTTGGTCGCGGTGGTTTGCGGCGGTTCCTCGTGCGCGGGCATGCCCGCGAGGTGGGCTCCGGCGCGTCAAGGGGGTCCAGCGCGGGGCTCTTGTCGTTGCTAGAGAACGAGAGGGTGGGGGTCTCGGTCAGGAGGAGTGGGGGTCTTGAGAGGAGTGTGGGAGGGGGCGTGCGGGGCGACGGGGATGGTTCCGATCTGGATCGGTGGGGGGAAGTGGGGGCGGTGGTTGCCCTAGGGTTTGATCAGGTTGGGGGATAAGGGAGGGCAGCCTGGGCCAGGTGACTGGCATGACGGGGAGCGGCCAGCTGGGCCAAGGCCCATCGGGGAGGGGAGGGTTTTCTCATTTCCTTTTCTTTTTGTCAGTTTTTTTTTCTTTTTCTGTTTTTTTCCAGTTTCTTTTTCATCTAGTTTTTTATCTAATATTAAAATGATCCCTAATTTAGTAATACATTAAAACCCACTACAACAAAAGGTTTTACCCCAAAGCAATTTAGTTTAGTATTTTGTTAATTATAAAAGCATTTATATATTGGTTTTTGCTACTGTTTTATTCACCTAAGGGTATTTAAACATTTTATAAAAATGGAGTTTCTTAACCATAATTACCTATGCATTATTTGGCACATCTAGAGCATTTTAGTTTTAATGTTTGGAAATTTTTATCGTTTGACTTTATTTTTTTTAAATTGAACTGGGTTTCGAACTAACGCGAGATTAGCAACAGTAATCATGATGACGTGGCATCATTACCAGAGGTTACTGTAGCTTGATTATCTGGGCGTCACAATTCTCCTCCACTACAAGAAATCTCGTCCCGAGATTTAAGAGGTAGAGTAAGGCGGAACGATCTGGTTACGAAATTCTAATGGATCTTCTCGAAGAAGTTAATCCCTTTCGTTGATGTCTTCAATTCTTTATTCCAATGCATCATGATAAACTTGTCATCATTTCTTCGGGAACACTATCGTACTTACGAAAGGTTAAGGGGCAGCTCAGCCACGTCAGAATGCTTTTGAGGGAAACAATCTGGGGTTAACCCATGAATGAGTATCAGATTATCTTTCGAGTTAAACTTAAGAAATACATCGAGAGTAAGGTGCGAAGGTACAATAAGAGGTTCCAAGCGGATAGATAGTTGCTCGAAGTCTGAACCAGAGTGAGAAAGGGGTTCAGAGTAGCGAGAGTAAGTATTGCGTCTGATACCAGAATAGAGCATTAGGAAGGTGGCCCATGAATTAACTACGAAGCCAAACATGGAGAATAACCATTAGAAACAGGGTTGTACAGGAGAGTCAGGTTTCGATCCTAGGACCTGTGGGTTATGGGCCCACCATGTGGGTTAAGAAATAGGGAGGGTGATGTCCTCTTGCATGGTCATGATAGCATGGAATGCCAGAAATTAGTCTATCAGTTATGTCGCCAACAATGTTGGTACCGAGGGCGAGGGACGAAGAGAACCATTTTCCTGCTCGTTAAGACGAGGCGGACCAATAGGCAAAGTTCTCGTCCATCGGTGGTTACCGGAATGTCATCAACATTAGTAACAGGGTTGTACTGACCGAATTATACCTCGAGGTGTTTTTTTATATAAGCAGGGAATTATTTCTGCTTATATCATATATATCAAAAGAAAGGTTAACAAACCAATGGAAAGGAAAATGTGTTTATACACAAGATTTAGGAGTGTAACTTTTCCCAAGGAAAAGTAGAGCATGGTGTACATGTTAGATCAACAAGTACATCACCATTTGGATAAAGGGGCAAGGGAATTCATGATGTTATCCATACAACGGTGTTTTGATAATAGATCAAGAAACATTTGGCAATGCACTTCCAATGTTCTTGTTGACAAACAGAGTACCACAGTTGTGCTTCGGGATAGCATTGACGTGGTCATCAGGTAAAGGTCATTCTTTGGATACTCAAGGGATCCATCGCAAATTTTTAGAACATCTCATGCTATTTTACCAGGAAAAAGATGAGGGTGTGGCCGATGGGTTCAGCAGCAATCCATCGACATGTCAAAAATAATGTATTTCCAAAATTGTATGAACTAGTTTGTGTTGGGGGGAGGCAAGAATGTTTTCGATGATAACATAAATCATCAAGGGGCAAGGGTGGTATTTCTCATCATGAATTTAATTAATATCCTGGAAGAGCTCAGGATGTTGATGATGATCACGATACATTTGTCGAGAAATTTCATGAAGATGTAATCGATCGGCGATGACATCAAGTCAAAGGAATGATGAAGCAAAAGGTTATTGGAACCACAGGTACGGCACAAACTCGAAAACAAGCTTGTTGTTCAAGGAGAAATGATATGATGAGGAAGAGCGACACATGCTTGGCTCATCGTCGAAAATTTTGCACCGGGGAGAAGAACCAGGTAGCACAATTAAAATTTGGCACGATAATGATATAGCCAACCTGGCTAGGATTGACTAGAAGGATTATTAAACTCGTAAGCAACGAAAATTACTTAGAGTTATTGGATCAGAGTGCGGAATCGATTCACTTATTGGTGTTCTCAGTTTGACAAACAACCCAGAACCCTTGAAGTGACAAAGACAGGGGTAAGGAAGTACTCCATCAAAAAGTTCAAAAAATGTAGTGCAATGACATGATATCCTCGAGGTACCAGGGGTAATACTCGAAGGTAGATCATAATAGAGGTTGGGGAGATGTATTGATCCACAAAAGACAAGTGCTTAAACTTGCGCGAGAAATGGGATCAAAGAAGAACATACGGTTGAATGTATAGTTGCAAGGGATCCAATTTATTGACACCGAAAGAGTTACAAAAATGATTAAATATTTTGCAAGAAGCTTCCATGATAAGTTCCACATCGGGTCCATGGGCATGAACACAAAGTTCAAGGTCGACTCCCACTTCTCCAGTGCATAACCTTTCATTTACATCTCGCGTTCGATGAAGTTGTAGTGTTGAAATTTTATCTGGCAAAATACCAGAAGAGTATGACTCGTGAAAACACTCTAGTTCACACATATTAAGGAAGGCATAGTTTCGAGCCATCAGGGCTTCTTAGAACATATACCATGAACTTCAAGAGTAATTAACACAAGCTCGGAAATAGAGCATGATTGACAAAAGGAGAGGATACAATTTACCAAAGGCATTATGTATCGGAGAAAGAACTCAGAAGGTGATTAATTATGAAGGACACTGTCGGATAATAATCAAACAGTGGATATGGCGATCCACAATGGAGCTGATGTGAGTATCGATACCCAATCAGAGGAAGAAAGAATGCAAATGCATTAGTTTATAGAACATCTGAATAATTCAACGTTTAAATAACAAAGGAATTATGATTTCCAAATCAATGGATCAGAAGCAAACGCTCTGGTTAAGGATGGATAAGTTGAGTAAGTATAGGGGTACAATCGACGACAATTGGATTGATTGAGAACCAGCTCATGTTTAAAATGACGTCTGAGCTAGAAAGATAATTTAAAAGGATCAACTGATGATTGCGTGCATTTGTACTCATGTTGAATCAGAAGGATCAAAACTATGGTGCCTAAGGATACTAACGAATATTGCCAGACATATGGAAAGCATCCATCATGGTAAGCAGACAAGTATTGCAGAGCAATAAGCTACTAAGGATTTTTGGAGGATCGGATAGTATTTCGAAGACCATTGTGAAACACATGGTCAACTGGGGGATGAGCGGATACTCGATAACTGCGAGAATTAGCCGTAGGGGTATTCAGGTGACAAAGAAGAGCAAGGCAGTGAGCTCAAAGGATTATCGAAACAACGACGAGTTTTTCGGGGTATCTTGTAATAACAAGACCAACTGGGGGTGAATGCAAGAATAACAACTGCAAGTAGTTATCCATAATGGTTGACGGTGGAAGGGGAATTGTAAACGCGAGGAACACAAGTTCTCGGGTTAACAACAGAGAGTATCTTCAGGGTCTCCACGTGTAGTAGACGATCATCAATAATAAGGGGCTCTCCGGGAGAAAGTGATAACGAGATCCTAATGTTAGATTTAGCAAAATTCATTTAACCCGAATAGAAGAGAGATCAGAGCCCCAGAGTAAAGGTCGAGGAGTAAAAGATCCTAGTACCACCCGACGGCGACGTGGGCCCGTAAGACACACAACCATGTTAGTAAAAGTTTTTGCAATGTCTAGACTCGACTTCGGCCAAGGAGTGTGGAAGGGGGAGTCCTACAGGCAGTCGGCTCTGATACCAACTTATGACGCCCCCGATTTGACCGTACACGAATCATGCACGCAAACGTGTACGATCAAGATCAGGGACTCACGGGAAGATATCACAACACAACTCTAAAAACATAAATAAGTCATACAAGCAACATAATACAAGCCAGGGGCCTCGAGGGCTCGAATACAAGTGCTCGATCATAGACGAGTCAGCGGAAGCAACAATATCTGAGTATAGACATAAGTTAAACAAGTTTTCCTTAAGAAGGCTAGCACAAACGGGGATACAGATCGAAAGAGGCGCAGGCCTCCTACCTGGGATCCTCCTAAACTACTCCTGGTCGTCGTCAGCGGGCTGCACGTAGTAGTAGGCACCTCCGGGGTAGTAGTCATCATCGACGGTGGCGTCTGGCTCCTGGACTCCATCGTCTGGTCGCAGCAATCGGGTAGAGGTATGGGAAAAGGGGGGAACAAGGCAACCGTGAGTACTCATCCAAAGAACTCGCAAGCAAGGAGCTACACTACATATGCATGGATATATGTGTAATGGGCCATATCAGTGGACTGAACTACAGAAAGCCAGAATAAGAGCGGGATAGCTAGTCTTATCGAAGACTACGCTTCTGGTCACCTCCGTCTTGCAGCAGGTAGAAGAGAGTAGATTGAAGTCCTCCAAGTAGCATCGTATAGCACAATCCTACCCGGCAATCCCCTCCTCGTCGCCCTGTTAGAGAGCGATCACCGGGTTGTATCTGGCACTTGGAAGGGTGTGTTTTATCAAGTATCCAGTTCTAGTTGTCATAAGGTCAAGGTACAACTCCAAGTCGTCCTGTTACAGAAGATCACGGCTATTCGAATAGATTAACTTCCCTGCAGGGGTGCACCACATAACCCAACACGCTCGATCCCATTTGGCCGGACACACTTTTCTGGGTCAGGCCCGGCCGCGGAAGATCAACACGTCGCATCCCCACCTAGGCACATCAGAGAGGCCAGCACGCTGGTCTAAACCTAAGCGCACACGGGTCTGGGCCCATCGCCCATAGCACACGTGCACGTTGCATACGCGGCCGGAGAGCAGACCTAGCAACCTCCATTTGAAAGGAAATCACGTTACGCGGTCCAACCCGGCGCGCGCCGCTCAGTCGCTAGCGTCACGAAGTGCTTCGGCTGATACCACGAGGTCGAGTGCCCATAACTTTCCCACGTAGTTGGTTAGTGCGTATAGGCCAGTAGCCAAACTCAGATCAAATACCAAGAACTCGTTATGCGTGTTAAGTATCCGCGAACGCCGACAGGGCCTGGCCCACCTCTCACCTAGGTAGTCTCAACCTGCCCTGTCGCTCCGCCATAAAGATCCGCCCAGAGGGCCGTCGGGACAAAGGTCCTTTCAGCCCCCAATCCGTGAATCACTCGCGGGTACTCCTCCAGCCAACCAGTCTTTAGTCACCACATGTATCATGTATAAGTATATAGGTATATACCCGTGATCACCTCCCGAGTGATCACGGCCCAATAGTATAGCACAGCAGACGGAGAAGAATGTAGGGCCACAGATGGAAATACTAGCATCCTATACTAAGCAAGTAGGATTGCTGGTAAAGGTATCAACAGTAGTAGCAAGGACAGGCTTTGCATCAGGATAGGAATAATGAAAGCAGTAACATGCTACACTACTCTAATGCAAGTAGTATAGAGGAGAGTAGGCGATATCTGGTGATCAAGGGGGGGGCTTGCCTGGTTGCTCTGGCAAGAGAGAGGGGTCGTCAACTCCGTAGTTGAACTGGGCAGCAGCAACGTCGGTCTCGGTGTCTAGCGGAAGAAGAGGGGGAAGAAACAATGAATATTTAAGCAAACAGATGCATGACGATGCATGACAAAGCAAAGCGTGATGCTAGGCGTGCCCTAACGCGGTATGAGGTGATGCCGGTGAAGGGGGAAACATCCGGGAAAGTATCCCCGGTGTTTTGTGTTTTCGGGCAAAGGAGCCAGAGGGGGAAAGTTGCGAGTTCGATAGGTTAGGGATGCGTGGCGGACGAACGGGCTGCGTTTCCGGATTCGTCTCGTCGTTCTGAGCAACTTTCATGTACAAAGTTTTTTCATCCGAGCTACGGTTTATTTTATATTAATTATTAAAGATTTAAATCATTTTTAGGACTAACAGAATTAATTAATTTAGGAAATAAAATTATGACGTCAGCATGATGTCAGCGGTCAACTCTGACCGTTGACCAGTCAACTGGTGGGTGGGGCCTGTCGGTCATTGACTGTTATCTCATTATCAGAATTAATTAGCCTAATTAGGTTTAGGTTAACTAAACAGAATTAATTAAGTTAATTAATTATCCTAATTAATTAATTATTATAATTTTCTAATTCCTCTTTTTTTAAAGGGGCATGGGGCCCGTATGTCATAGGCTCATAGTAATTAAATAGGGCTAATTAGCTTTAACTAAATGATTAGGTTAATCTAATTCGATTTAATTAATTCTCTAATTAATTAATTAACATTTTAATTATTATATTTATTATTTATTTTTCTTTTTTTGTTAAAAACGTTCTAGTCATGGGCCCGCCTGTCATAGGCACAGGGGGCCTTAACGGGTTTTGGGCGCCGGGGCGACGGTTATCGCCCGAACGGGCGTGGTTGCGGGCGCCGGGTCGCCTGGACCCGGGCGCTGCCTTGCCGGCAGCCATGGCGGGGCACGACGCCGGCCATGGAAGGGAGCGGGCCACGGTGGATGCGGCGGTAGGGGGTGGTAGCTGGGGCGAGGACGCGGCCGGCAGCCACGGCGAGCGGAGGTGGGTGCTAGAAGCGGTAGGGTGAAGCGGAGATGGCCGCGGGGCGAGGCGCGAGCGGGCGCGGGCTCACGCGCGCACGTGGCGCGTAGGCGCGGCGAGGTCGGGAGCACGACGGTAGAAGTACGGGGCGGCACCGGCGCGGACGACCTAGGGAAAGGGGTAGGGGAGATGGGGTCATACCCCCGGTGCAGGGGTTCGGTCGGCGAAGTTTGGGGCGGCCGGCGTGGATCGAGGCGAGGTATGTGGCGGCCGTCGTCGAAGAAGATCGTCGAGGGAGCCATCGTTGGGGCGTCCTACCTCACGTGCGCCAGTGTAGATGACGAAGACGGCGAGGCGGACCTCACAGACGTGAGGGGTTGCTGATTCGGTGGTGTTGGTCGCGGTGGTTTGAGGCGGTTCCTCGCGCGCGGGCATGCCGGCGAGGTGGGCTCCGGCGCGTCAAGGGGGTCCAGCGCGGGGCTCTTGTCGTCGCTGGAGAACGAGAGGGTGGGGGTCTCGGTCAGGAGGAGTGGGGGTCGCGAGAGGAGTGTGGGGGGGCATGCGGGGCGACGGGGATGGTTCCGATCTGGATCGGTGGGGGGAAGTGGAGGCGTTGGTTGCCCTAGGGTTCGATCGGGTTGGGGGATAAGGGAGGGCAGCCTGGGCCAGGTGACTGGCATGACGGGGAGCAGCCAGCTGGGCCAAGGCCCATCGGGGAGGGGAGGGTTTTCTCATTTCCTTTTCTTTTTGTTAGTTTTGTTTTTTTTTCTTTTTCTGTTTTTTCCAGTTTCTTTTTCATCTAGTTTTTTTATCTAATATTAAAATGATCCGTAATTTAGTAATACATTAAAACCCACTACAACAAAAGGTTTTACCCCAAAGCAATTTAGTTTAGTATTTTGTTAATTATAAAAGCATTTAGATATTGGTTTTTGCTACTGTTTTATTCACCTAAGGGTATTTAAACATTTTATAAAAATGGAGTTTCTTAACCATAATTACCTATGCATTATTTGGCACGTCTAGAGCATTTTAGTTTTAATGTTTGGAGATTTTTATCATTTGACTTTATTTTTTTTTAAATTGAACTGGGTTTCGAACTAATGCGAGATTAGCAACAGTAATCATGATGACGTGGCATCATTACCAGAGGTTACTGTAGCTTGATTATCCGGGCGTCACACCCGGCCCCTCCTAGGCGGTTTATACTCAGTAGTTATATCCCCAACATTAGGCCTCAGATTGATTTGAACATGTTCATGTCAATCTTCAACACTTTAGAAAAACTTCTTCTTCAGTACCTTCGAGTAAACTTTGTAATCCTCCATGATGTCATCTTCTAGGATTATAATAAATCGCCATGACATCATCTTCCAGGATTATAATAAATCGCCATGACATCACCTGTTCATTAAAAACCGTATATAGCTTACTTTTATTAACGAGCCTCTGTAAATCGAGGCGACAACTCTAGGACATATCCATTTTTTGGGCTCCTCGATTCTCGTGCCTGTCGCTTGTCTCTTCGTCTTATAAATAGGGCCGAGGGTCCCTTTCCTTTTCTCCCCTTGCCTCTTCGTCTTTCGTCCACCTCACGTCACCTCAGCACTTGAGCGCTGCCGCCGCCGTCGACCTTCACCTCTGCCCCGACCTTGGCTGCTGCATCATCCTGCCGTACCAGATAATCGCGGCGCCTCTCCGCTATTCAACACTTTTTGGTGAATTCTTCTTCCTTTCCTCCATAGATCTGTTTAGGGTTCGCACGGGCTCATTGAAGCTTCATGGTGTTCTTCCCCTGTTCTTCATTAAGGCCTATAGGATAGACTCCAAACGTGATATACTCTTATGCGGTAGTATTGATAATCCTTCTTTTGCCATCAGATCATCTCTTTTGTGTATAAAAACCCGATCTGGAACTTCATGAACTGCTCAAGCACCAACCTTTAGGTCTAAATATTTTCCTTTTCCTGTCATGCGGTAGATCTGAAATTCTAATGTGAAACTGTGAAACTTGTTCTTCTTTCAGACCTATACTCTGATTCTCCATCATTGCTAAGTTTTGATGTGCTGGAGTGGTATCCATGATAGGAAATTTTGTCTGTCACCTCAAGAGTTGTGTTCAAATTACGTGATGCAATCTGTGTAAATTGAACTTGCACCATCGAGGTTGCAAGAAGTGCCTCTAGACAAGTTCAGTACACATTTTTAGAGTGATAGACTCTGGGTTGACACTGAAATATTTTAATACTACAAGTTCAGTTGATAGTTGTAGGCATTGAAATATTTCAGTACTGACCGGTTCACACTAAAAGATTTGAGTAGTGCAATTGCAGTACACACGGGTACACACTGAAATATTTCAGTAGTGCAATGCAATTTCAGTACACACAGGTAGACACTGAAAAATTTCAGTATTGCAGTTTCAGTACACGCACGCAACCCCTGAAATAATTCAATACTGCAGTTTCGGTACACGCACGCAACCCCTAAAATATTTCAGTGTAGCAGTTTCAGGACACGCGCGTAGCAACTGAAATATTTCTGGGGTGCTGTTTCAGTACAAGCAAGTAGCCGCTGAAATATTTCGGTAGTGCACTTTCAGTACACGCACGTATCCACTGAAATATTTCAGTGGTTCACTTTCAGTACACGCACGTACCAACTGAAATATTTTAGTGGTGCTGTTTCAGTACACGCATGTAGCAACTGAAATATTTCAATGGTGCTGTTTCAGTACACAGACACACGTAGCTAGTGAAATATTTCAGTAACGCACTTTCAGTAGAGAGATGTAGACATTGAAATATTTTAGTAGTGCCATGTCGGTGATCTTGCATCAAAATATTTAGGGCTTCCTAATGATTCAAGAAAAAAACTAGACATAAGCAGTGAAATAATTTTAGTAGGGATGTTGGCTTACCCATGTTGCCGTGCTGTACAACCTTTTGCTTCACTTCCTGTAAAAGCTTCTTGCATGTGCTATGGCCTACATGCTGTTTACTCTCATCACAACAGTGATTTTGCATCTTGCAAAGGTCTTACTAATTCAACATTGACTTCTATGAACTTTGTATTCAAATTTGTATCCTCCTACAATTGTTGTGACAGATTTCCTTGGCATCTTCAAATTACCGTACTATTATTTTTCCAATACCAACTGTATTCAATCTAAATTTTTCAGTTACTTATGTGCTACATGTGGAATCATGGATAGGTTGCTGAAGATGCTGCGCCTCACAATAAAAATCCCTTGCTCAATCTCAACATCAGAAGCTGTTTTGCATTTCTAGTTGTCTCAGTATTTCATGTGATGTATTTGAATACCAAAAGTTGTTATGCATTAGAAGTTCACTCAGATAATCATAGTACCTGCAGTGTGTGATTTGTGTTATCTGTTTTGTATGTGTGGGATCAAAATCTAATATGGTTCTGATTCCTGTTTTCATGGCCTTGATGCTAAGTTAAGTACATGCTAGTCAGAGTGATCAGAGGCAAGGGTGGCGCTGGTGGGAAATATTTTATGGTTTTATCGTTGAGATAACCCTTGAAAAATAATAAAAACGTCGAAAATCAATGGAACTAGTCATGGATGCTTCTCATGTTAGTACAAGGGTGTAGAAAGAATATAGGTCCAATTGAAGCATGTCGAGAAAAAACCGTCCTTCCACACGGACTCTTACCTCATACCCGAACAGCCGCCGGTGAAGGAGGTGAAATTTTTGGCCATGTTAAGAATGACACCAAATTTTTCCTTGTTGTGGGCATGGACACCACAGTGGATCAACAATGTGTGCTTGTTGCATCATCTTCGAGAAGTATTTTAAGCACTTAATCGTACTAGAAAATCCATACAAGAATGATACAAAGAAGTAGAAATTTTTTGGGTCCATTTACATCATGTCCGGCAAGTTTATTTGTACGTGTTCTCCGTGTGTGTGAATGACATGTGGGATCCACATGTAAAAACCACATAGGCAAAAAAGAGGGAACTAAACTGCACGATGGAGTTTCGAACCAAGGGCATTAGTATGTGATCGTGAGGGTGTTACCGCTAAGCTGATGATGCATTTTGATACAAATTACGTGCCCTCAGATTTAAGAAATTCATTTACCATATCTATCATGTGTAACCACTGCTGGTGTCCACGTGTCAGCAGTTTGAAGGGCGGCGCGGGGCAAACCGCAGGAGAGGTGCACGGTGCGGGGCAAACCCCATGCGTCCTCACTGTGGAAGGCCCTGGCAGGTGAGACAAATCACCCCCTCGACCCCTCGGTAACTCCAAGAGGCAGCCGCATTCATTTTCTTCCACAAATGGGGTAGAAAGCCCTCGTCCTCTCCCACTCCAGCCATACCACCTCGTCCTCTCCCAAACCCTCCTCCCTTCCTCACCTCTCCACTCCTCTCCTCCCTTCCAACACGTCCCTCGTCCTTGATACGTCTCCAACGTATCTATAATTTTTGATTGTTCCATGCTATATTATATTCTGTTTTGGATGTTTAATGGGCTCTATTATACACTTTTATATTATTTTTGGGACTAACCTATTAACCGGAGGCCTAGCCCAGAATTGCTGTTTTTTGCCTATTTCAGAGTTTCGTAGAAAAAGAATATCAAACGGAGTCCAAACAGAATGAAACCTTCGGGAACGTGATTTTCGGAACGAACGTAATCCAGAGGACTTGGACCCTACGTCAAGACATTAACCAGGAAGCCACGAGGTAGGGGGCGCGCCCTCCACCCTCATGGAGTCCATGTTGCTCCACCGACATACTTCTTCCTCCTATATATACCTACGTACCCCCAAACTACCAGATATAGAGCCAAAAACCTAACTCTACCGCCGCAACCTTCTGTACCCGTGAGATCCCATCTTGGGGCCTTTTCCGGAGCTCCGCCGGAGGGGGCATCGATCATGGAGGGTTTCTACATCAACACCATAGCCTCTCCTATGATGTGTGAGTAGTTTACCTCAGACCTTCGGGTCCATAGTTATTAGCTAGATGGCTTCTTCTCTCTTTTTGGATCTCAATACAATGTTCTCCACCTCGCTCGTGGAGATCTATTCGATGTAATCTTCTTTTGCGGTGTGTTTGTTGAGACCGATGAATTGTGGGTTTACGATCAAGTTTATCTATGAACAATATTTGAATCTTCTATGAATTCTTTTATGCATGATTGGTTATCTTTACAAGTCTCTTTGAATTATCAGTTTGGTTTGGCCTACAAGACTGATCTTTCTTGCAATAGGAGAAGTGCTTAGCTTTGGGTTCAATCTTGCGGTGTCCTTACCCAGTGACAGTAGGGGCAGCAAGGCACGTATTTTATTGTTGCCATCGAGGATAACAAGATGGGGTTTATATCATATTGCATTAGTTTATCCCTCTACATCATGTCATCTTACTTAAAGCGTTACTTTGTTCTTATGAACTTAATACTCTAGATGCATGCTGGATAGCGGTCGATGCGTGGAGTAATAGTAGTAGATGCAGGCAGGAGTTGGTCTACTTGTCTCGGACGTGATGCCTATATACATGATCATACCTAGATGTTCTCATAACTATGCTCAATTCCGTCAATTTCTCAATAGTAATTTGTTCACGCACCATAATACTTATGCTCCCGAGAGGAGCCACTAGTGAAACCTATGGCCCCCGGGTCTATTTTCCATCATATTAATCATCCAACACTTATCTATTTTATTGCCTTTTATTTTACTTTGCATCTTTATCATAAAAATACCAAAAATATTATCTTATCATATCTATCAGATCTCACTCTCGTAAGTGACCGTGAAGGGATTGACAACCCCTTTATTGCATTGGTTGCGAGGATTTATTTGCTTGTTTAGGTGCGAGGGACTGGTGCATGGCCTCCTATTGGATTGATACCTTGTTTCTCAAAAACTGAGGGAAATACTTACGCTGCTTTACTGCATCACCCTTTCCTCTTCAAGGGAAAACCAACGCAGTGCTCAAGAGGTAGCAGTCCTCTCGTCGACCGCCGATGAAGCGCGGCCGTGAAGATGCGGCAGATGAGCCGGAGGCAACCATCGGTGGAGAGCAGTCTGTTGCCGTGGCTGCCGCCGCGGTTGCAGCGGCTGAGTCCGCCGTAGCGGCGACGGCTGGCGGTGCACCAATTTTTGTGCCTCCTCCCGCTGTCATCCCAGCCGGCGAGCTACCCGACGGCGAGCCTGTGCAGGAGAAGGTCAATGAAGATCTGGACGAGCAGAAGGCGAGGCTGAAGCGCGAGCTCTATGACAAAATCGAGGAGGAGTTCTACAAGGGCAACGACGTGGAGGAGATAGAGTTTGAGATGGCTGTGGATCCCAGGAAGCGCAGCGACTTTGATGAGGACTTCATGACAAGCTATCTGAGGTACTAATCTGATTTTATCAGATTTATATTTCCTGTAAGTACTCTGTTTTTTCATGGCATTGGGGTTTTTCTTGTTAAGTACATGAGCATCAATTTCATATGGGCGTGGTAGTTGAAAGGATCTAGCATAGATTTTCTTGCATAATGAATGGTGGTTTTTGAATCTGAATCATTTTCTTCACGTATTGATGAGGTATTTCTACTCATGTACTGGCCCAGCCATAATGTTTGCGTACATGTAGGATTGTAGGGATCTAGCATATATTTTCTTGTTGGATGGTGGTTTTAGAATCTGATTCATTTTCTGATTCGAATAGACAAAAGAAAAAACCACTAGTTTAGCTAAAACGGAGATTCATTATCTGATTCCATCACGGCATGCTTTATTGATTAAGAAAACTTACATCATTCACAAGGGATACATGAATGAAAGAAGTGGGGTAATCAACCCAAATACGACATAGATGATTCTCATAGCTATTTCTAGCGATCTCATGTGCGACACCATTGGCTTCCCAAGGACAGTCAGAAAATGCGGCAGTTCCTATCTCCAGAACTAGATCAAAACAATCAGCAATAATATGTGATCCTTTGTTCCACCATGTGTTATCTCGAGTAAAAGCTTGAACAACTTGTAAGCAATCCCATTCTACAATAATTTGATGATAGCCTACAGGTGCTACCAAAGATAGGCCTTCTTTAATTGGCACCGACTCCATCAAGCAGGCAGATGATGCATTTGGAATATAATGGTAATTTACTAAATTGACACAAAGTTGCCAAACTTATCTCTTAAAACACCACCCGTCGACTCATCTCCTTCTTAACTATCATATGATGCATCTACATTCAGTTTTAATTGGTAAGAATCCTGTTCTGACCACTTGATTATTTCTTTGACAACCCCTGTTTTGCATAACAACATTTCCTTTTCTAGCAATTGTTCTGCCTTGTTGCATGAGGACAGAACCAATAGCTTGACCTGATGCATCTGTTTAAAAAGTAAATGGTAGGGTCAAATAAGGCAAAGCCATAACAAGAGCAGTGACCAGACAATTCTTCAATGTTGTGAAGGCCTCAATTTCAACATCTGACCACTGGAATTAATGTTTTTAGACAACATGCCCTAAATACTCAACTTGTATTTGTAAAACTAGAATTCAATTTCCGAATCTTTTTTTAGACCATTGGAATGAATCTTTTTTAGCATATATTTGTAAAACTAGAATTCATTTCTGATTCCAATAAATAGACAAAAAACACTTTGTTTTGCATGACAACATTTCCTTTTCCAACTTAAGTTCCTCCAAAGTATTTTCCTCACCTGTATCATCAGAGTCACAAGATAAGGGATAAAGATAGTAGCCCATAGCTCCTTTATCAATTTCCTTCTAAAACTTATCAGGGGCTAACAATGGTTTCTTGATTCCAGTAGATAGAAGAATACCCCCTTGTGTGTAACATGGAGGAGTATAATGAAGCCTTTTTCTGATTCCAATCATAATTACACCTATAACAAGTATCAAGTATCATTAAACCAAGCCACATCATGAATTCTTTCATGTGTTAATTATGTACTTCTTGTGCACTAATCTATCAATGCAACTATTCCACCATCCATATTTATGCATGTCAAATTATTTGGGTCAATTATGTATGTGCATATACGCCTTATTTCCAGCAAATAGATAGTTGTCATGTTACACGTCTGTACTTTTCAAACATTCTAATTAAGAGCAATGTAGCAGAATAGATTAACTGAGTTCTTCTTTTTGTACTAATTCACAGGAGGATGACGATGATGTGGGGTATGACATGGACAGCAGGCACAGCAAGAGCCGCTACATCATGAGCCAACTCATTGCTGGAAAATTCAAGTACCGTTTCTATGGCAAGCTTGGTTGCCCCTTCTGTGACAAGGCGACCAAGGGCGGCATAGGTGCAGTGGCGGTGCCAGGATTTTAATCATGTGTAGTCAACTCAATCTTGTGTAGTCAAGATTAATGTATTTCTACAAATAGTTTATTTTTTTCATGATTTGTGCTTATATATGACACTTTTTCCACAAATCTGTGTAGTCATGTGACTACACAGCCTATACATGGCTTCGCCACTGCATAGATGGCTTGCAAAAGGCCAGTACTCTAGCCAAACATGTGGCCTACGGGCGCTTCCTAAAGATTGTCAAAGTCAATGAGCCCTACTACATCCCGCCGCGCCGCCGCTGAACAAGGGAGACAAGTGATGTGCTGCTAGACAGCTGCTGCTGCCCTAGGACCGCCGTGTTCTTTTATGATATTGGTATTCGCTGGTTGACTCTAAAACTTATTATCTATGGTGTGTAAGAACTTATGTCCTATGGTCTATGGTGGGTGTGAACTTATGGTGTGCGGTGGTTAATCTGCCGTTTATCTAAGTGTTTGCTGCTAACCTGCTTAAGTGGTCTAAGTTGTTATTAGTACTATTTTGCTGATGCATGTTAGGCATTGTACAATGGTAGATGCTAAGGGTGGTGCTTAGAAAAATAAACTGGGTTTTTCTGAAGCACCATTGCCTATTTGTACAGGACAGACGCCTAGTTATGCGTCTACCCTGTACAAATAAGCACCGGTGCTTAAGAAAAGCCTGGTTTATCTCTCTAAACACCTCGCCTAATCATCTTGCATTGTACAAGGCCATAGCAACTCAAGTATTATACGGTGGTCTATGTTATGTTAGCTGTGTTAATTCTGCCGTTCTAGAATCGTACGGTGATGCATGCTAGGAATTCTACTACTATGACTATGGTAGTTATAGCTTGGCATGATTATGTTCAGTTTATAGCTCAGGATGTTCCAGCCATATCTATGACCAGTTACACCTGAACTATGCATTAGTTTTTGCCAAAAGTAAAGCATCCAAATGATTGCCAATTCTACCTATTGCCAATTGAAGCTTCGTACTAAGGATGCATTAGTTATTGCAATAAGTAGAGGACGCTCATGTTTCCCAAAAGTGCATGTTTCCACTTTCTAGTAAGAACTGAACATGTATCAAATTATGCCAAAAGTAGAGCATGAGCATGAACATATATCAATTGCTGCTTCCTATTTGTCTTTGAATGGGCTCAACATATCTGGTGATGGTTTAGGGTCTCTGCGTGACCGTGATGATAACTCTAGATGTTCCAGCCATATCTATGACCAGTTATAACTCAACTATGCATTAGTTCTTGCCAAAAGTAAAGCATGCAAATGATTGCCAATACAACCGTAATGCCAATTCAATTTTTGTACTAAGGATGCATTAGTTATAGCAGTAAGTAGAGGATGCTCATGATTGCCAAAGGTACATATATCCACTTTATGATAAGAACTGAACATGTACACTAGTAGAAAAAGGGTCAAACGTGAAGCACATTAGTGCCGGTTTGATTTTGGCCCGGTACTAATGGTACCATTAGTGCCGGTTCGAACAGATTTGCATTAATGCCAGTTCGTGTTGAACCTTTAGTACCGGTTCGTGGCACGAACCGGTACTAAAGGGGTGGTGGCAGGTTGGCGTCAGGCCGGGGCCCCACGATCACCTTTAGTACCGGTTCGTGGCACGAACCGGTACTGAAGGTTAGACCTTCAGTACCGGTTCGTGCCATGAACCGGTACTAAAGGGGTCTGACCTATAGTACCGGTTGGAGACACAAACCGGGACTATAGGGAAATTTTCAAACTTGAAAAAATCATAACTAAATCATCCTAATTCAGAAAAATACATATAATATATATCAAAATTTGTAGAACAAAAAGATTGATCCGCTGAAACAACCAGTTTTCCGTTTCGACAATTTTTTAAAATCACAAAATTCCAAAGGGAAAATAGAGTTTTTGGGCGTTTTAAACGTTTTTAGACGTTTTTAGCGTTTAGTGCTAGGGTTTAGATTTCAGAGTTTAGGGTTACTACATAATTACTGTGGTCAAACTGTGGTCAAACTATGGTCAAACTACTTATTCAAGAAATATTAATGTTACTACATAATTACTGTTTTTAGAATAATAGTTTCAAACTCAAACGGTGAAACGTGTGACGCTCAACCTAACTGCTGAGGGGGTTAATAGAATTGACAACTTACATTTTCAGGAAAACAACAAGTGCAGACTTGGAATGTAGGGGGAATAGAACTTCGAAGTTAAGCGTGCTCAGGCTGGGGGAGTGAGAGGATGGGTGACCGGCCGAGAAGTCAGGCGATTTGGAATGAGTGATCCACACTTGAGCAGTTAAGAGAGGTGATTAGAGACTAAATCATCAAATAATTCAGAAAAATTAAAAATCAAAAAAAAAAATTCCCAAAATTTTCAAAAAAAAAATTCAAAAAAAACCTTTAGTACCGGTTGGTAACAACAAACGGTACTAAAGGTCCCCCATACCAGGGGGCGAGCTCATGCCACGTGGTGGCACTTTAGCGCCGGTTCGTGCCGAACCGGTACTAAAGGGGGGGGGGCTTTAGTGCCCACCCTTTAGTGCCGGTTATGGAACCGACACTAAAGGCCCTTACGAACAGGCGCTAAAGCTCCGTTTTCTACTAGTGGTATCAAATGATGCTAAAAGTAGAGCATGAGCAAGATCATGTATCAATTGATGCTACCAATTTGTGTTTGAATGGGCTCAACATAGCTGCTCATGGCTCTGCGTGACCGTGATGATAACAAAAACATTTGTTTGCCTACGGTCTTGCTGTCAAATTTCAGTTTGAGTTCTTCGAGGCTTTTCTCTGTTACAAAGACTTTTATCTGAAACTGACATTGCTGGCTTGTATGCAATGATGCAAACTGGGTCAATTAATCTGAAGACAATAACTAAAAGATGTATCACAAAATTAGCAGTCAACTAATTGTCGGGGGACTAATCCACGAACACCTATGGGACCGGCGGACCGAGCCCCTTTCGGTTCGGCACGGGGGCGGAGAGCGCACGAAGAGCAGATCGAGGCGAAGCACACGAGCAGTTTACCCAGGTTCGGGCCGCACGGATGCGTAAAACCCTACTCCTGCTTTGTGGTTGTATTGAGTTCTTGCTCGGGAGCACGGAGTGCTACAGTACACACCAGCAGCTAACGAGACCGAGCGCGAATGTTCTCCTTCCTCTATGTTGCGCATGGGCCTCCTTTTATATGCTCAAGGGGTCACCGACAGGTGGCAACGTAGTCAAGGGTAAAAATGGAAAAAGGTTCTGCGGTTGGTACAGCTACCTGCTACAGTGTATCATACCTAACCCTCACGGCAGGGGACAAGGGGATTAAATGCCCGTCTGCATCGCCTAAAAAGTGCGAAAGGGACCGTCTGGGACGCCACCGCTTGCCACGATGGTGATCTTGTCAGCGCCGCTTACCACCACGCACCGCTGGCTGCACAGCCTCCCGCCACGTACGCCTGGAAGGGCCCCAGAGCGACACGTTGGTGGATGTGCTGGAGCGCGGGTACGGAGTGTTGGCTTGCCGCGGCAAGCGCCTTGCCGCGGTTGTTGTCTTGTCGCGTCCGGGAGCTTGTCGCTCACAGGGCCTTGCCGGGACGCGTGGCGCGTTGCGGCAAGTTCCTTGAGATGCCTTGGTTGGCCTTCCCGGCAAGCTCCTCTTGCCGGGGTCTTGTCTCCTTGGTTTGGATACTTTGTTCTTGAATGGCTCCAAAGGAACCACGGAGGTCTTTGGCGGTCACCCGGCAAGCCTTGCCGCGGGAGGCTGCGACTGCCCGTGCACACGTTCGGGATACTAGGGTACCCCTACTCTAGTACACAGACAGGAGCCCCCGGGCCTGGGCCATACACGGTGCCGAGCGCTGTTGGGCCAGGCCCAAAATAGGGCACGGGCACGTGCGGCCTAGGTCACGCCGTATCTTGCTCCGCATCCACCGCGCCCTCCCCGAACGGCACGCATCGAATGCGGCGTCATGGGAGAGATTGTGGGT
Source organism: Triticum urartu (assembly GCF_056163025.1). Classification (NCBI taxonomy): domain Eukaryota; kingdom Viridiplantae; phylum Streptophyta; class Magnoliopsida; order Poales; family Poaceae; genus Triticum; species Triticum urartu. The sequence continues at coordinate 684,584,941 of NC_141877.1, forward strand.
GGTTTCTTTATTCGGAAAAGCGGAACGTCCGCCCCCTCCCTCTTTATAAGCAGGGGAAACAGGGGCAGTTCGCCTATTCGCCCGTTGCTTCCAATCTCAGAAATCTCCGCCGCTCCCTCGTCTTCCCAAAGCCAAAAGAGAGCAGCACCTCGCCCCCCATCGCCACCAGCACCACCAACGCCGTCGACCTCCTCCACCACTTCCGCTATGGCTCCGAAAGCCGACAAGGGGAAGGCTGTGAAGACGACCGAGACGCAGTGGCTCGCGGCGCTGCGGAAGGAGCGGGCAATCTTCCCCCCCAGGCTCGCCGCGAAGGAGCTGAGGGAGGACTACTACCTCTTCTGGTCGACGGAGACGCGAGCGCACCCACGCACGTAGGTACTTCCGGCCGCTGCTTGGGAAACGGCCCCAAATGGCTATCCCTTCTTCGCCTTGTTCTTCTACTGCGGGCTCTGCCCGCCCTTCTCTGAATTCTTCTGCGACATCATGAACACCTACGGGTTCCGCCTCCTTGACTTCACCCCCAATGCCGTTCTGACCATGGCAGTCTTCGCACATCTCTGCGAAAACTTTGTCGGAGTCCATGCCAATGTAGCCCTTTTCCGCCATTTCTTCATGCCACGAGTAGAGAGAGGAGAGCCTTTATCCGGCGGAATCGCCTGGATCTCGAGGGCCGGCAAGAAGGACACCTATCTGGAGGGAGAGTTCCGCGGCAAGTGGGAGGAGTGGAGAGCTGATTGGTGTTGGATTGTCGAGGAGAACCCGCAGCCATTTACCGCCCGGCGCCAAACCCCAGTAGCACGCGGCAGCAATTGGAGTGACGTGGCCCCGGAGGATGCTAGGCTGAGGATTGCCGTCACCTGGATCCAGCGCCTCAGGCTTGCTGGGCTCACTGTAGGCGCTGTTGGCGCAGATTTCCTTCGCCGCCGCATCGCCCCCCTGCAGGAACGGGGGAGACCCGCCTGGGAGTTCAAGAACGCGGCGGATATCATGAGGCTGCGTCCGGGCCTCAACTTCAACTTCACCGTCTTGGAGCTCAACGCGATGCTTCAAGAGCTATTCAAGTACGACCCCCAACATCCCGAAGTCTTCAAGTTGCCGAGGGGCGTCGTTCCGCTGTGCAACAATTCCGCGCTCGACCGCATCCGTGCAATGATGCCGTTGTGCGATTCGCATGGAATAGAGCCAACTTGGCAAGAGCCCGCGGATGACGTTGTGCAGCAGTTTTTCGACGGCTTGGTGGAAGTGCCGGTCCGCTCCGACGAGAAGAATGGCCTCACCCGCGACACCACTGAGGCGGAGCTGCAACGCTTGCCGGTGGAGAAGAACCTGCCGGGCGTGACGCCGAGCCGAGCGAGCCCGCCGAGGATACGAGCGGCTCGTTGCAGATCAACTCCTCTTCCTCCTCATCTTCAGATAGCTTGCCGCAAGCAGAGCCCCCAGTTCCGCCAAGAAGACGTCTCCGCAAGGCCGGGGAAGTAGCGGAGCGGCAGGCGAGCCAACAGTCGCCGCGTCGCACGACACGCTCCACCGCGGCAAGCACTGTCGCTGCAGGAGCGCCTCACGCTGCTGCGGCAACTGGAGCGGGGTCGTCTCAGGCCTCCGCTTCTGCTCCTACCGCTTCTCACGCCGCGGCGACAGCCGGAGCGGGGTCGTCTCAGGCCACCGCCACCGTTCCCGCCAAGCGGCCAAGGGATCCTACTCCTCCGCGTTCAGCTCCGAAGAGGAAGAAGAAGAGTAAGATTCCTTTGGTGTACTTGTAGTTCTTCAATTCTTGCTGTTGTGTCTTGTAGCTCACTTGCTTTACTCTAAACTTATTCCTTTTCAGGAGGCTGGCCCAGAGAGCGGCGAAGAGAGACAAGGTCCCGGTGATTATCGTTGATGACGAGCCCACTCCGACAGAAGAGGGCGCGCCTGAGACCACCTTGCCGGACCCGGCAATCATTCTCCAGAGCAGCCCCCAGCGTAAGAATATGGTTTGCCTTCCGCCGTTGGGCGCGCATGGATGCTCTTTCTTTTGCTGACATCTGATTGTTGATTTGTGTAGGAGCAGAGCAGCCCCACCAGGAACGCCCGGAGACAGCCCCCGGCATGCCATCTGCTTCGACTACGCCGCCAAGGGAGAGTTCTCCGGCAAGGGATTCTCCGGCAAGGGGGAGTTCTCCGGCAAGGGAAAAGTCCCCGGCAAGGGAGAGGTCTCCGGCAAGGGACAGCACCAGCAGCCCCCCGGCGACGGAAACCACGACTGCGGAGCCCGGTACAGGTAATCCTCTTGCTTCAAAACTTCCCTTGGGTCCTTCTTCTTTTGATCTTTGCTTGACTCTTATTTTGGATATTTTCTTGACTCTTCTCCCTTTTTCGGCCGTCAGACCCATCTGCTATAGAGCCAATGGAGACCGAGGTTGCCGCCGACGACGAGGCCGCCAAGGCTGCCGCCGCAGCAGCTGGCGCGGGGTCTGGCGATCGTACTGACGGCCCTGAGGCCGCGGGAGCGCCAAGCGCTACGCCGACCGCCGACCCTTCCGCCGCTGACGCAGCGCCAGGCTCTAAAGAGCCCCAGCCAGGCGTCTACTTGAAGGCCGGCGATGGCGTCTTCATCAGCCTTCCCTGGGCGTCAAGCTCCAGGGCGCCGGTCGAGGGAGAGAGCTTCGACGGAGAGGTGCTCGCCTCCGCTGGGCTGACGCTGGTTGACGCGCCAAGCAGCAGCGGCAGCGAGTCTGAGGAGGAGCGCCTACTGCGGAAGCTAGTGGCGCTCTACCGCGCCCGGCAGGCCAAGCTGGAGTCCCGCGAGGCGCTTGTCGCGAAGGCTGGGGTGGACATCGAGAAGCGCGCGGAGGAGCTCGGGGGTTTTCACCGGGAAGCTCTCCAGTCCCTGGCAGAGGAGCGGGAGCAACTCGCCGAAGCACAGAAGGCCTTCTTCCTCGAGAAGGCTGAAGTTGAAGAGCAACATCGGCTTGCCGCTGAGAAGCTGTCTGCGCAGGAGGGCGAGCTGGCGCAGTGGAAAGTCAATCTTGACAGCCACGAGGAAGAGCTTGCCACGCGCGAGCAAACAGTTGGCGGGGCTGTCAAGCAAGCGGAGGATGCTGCCGTAGCTGCCGAGGCCGCCAAGAAGGAGCCGGAGGCGAAGGTGGCGCAGCTGGAGGCCGACCTCAAGGCGAGCGGCGAGGAGCTTGCCGCGCTCAAGCTTGAGCGGGAGAAGGACGCCCACGACCACTCAGAGCTGCAGGCGCGTCTCGCCGAGAAGGGCGAGGAGTTGAGCGCCGCCAAGGAGTCCAACGCCGATCTTGAGTTGAAGCTGACTACTTTGACCAAGACAATGGAGGGCGCCAAGGAGCAAGAGGCGGCCTTGAAGGAGGAAATCAAGGCCGGCAAGGCGCTGCTGGAGAGTGCCGCTGCTGCCCAGAACACTTTCAAGGAGACCGTGGAGCACTGGACAGAGAGCCTTGTGAATGTTGCTGGAGACATTGACAGGGAGCTGGCGCAGCTGGGGATGGCGGATCTCGGATACTCCTCCGACGAGAACCTCCAGCCCAGCGCCAAGCTCATCTTGTTCTTCAAAGGCGTGGCGACGGCCCTCCAGCGACTCCGGGAGAGGATCCCAAAGCAGCTGGCCGACAAGTCGCGCAAGATCTGCGCGGGAGCTCTTCAGAAGGTGCTGGTGAAGGTGGCCTTCCGCAACCCGGGCCTCAACCTCACCAACGTCCTCAGGACCTTGCCGTCGGATGCTGATCTGGAGGCGCTCAAGACCCTTGTCGCACCCATTGTGGACAAGCTGAGCGGGATCAAGAGGATCCAGGGCGATCGTGTAGACTAGGCCGCCTGTTTTCTTCTTTTCTTGTCGCTGTTGGTCATGTTACGAGAACACTCTATTAGAGCCGCGACAAGCTATCTTGTAATATAACTTTATTCTGAGTAATGACTGCAATGTTATTTCCTTTACTTGATCCCTTCCTTTGTATGTTTTTACCCTACGCTTTTTGGGAACTTGCCGGCGCAGGCACCTTAACCGCGAGCGCTGAGTGCGGGACGTCAGCAGCCTGCTGGCGGTGCCGCTGCCGACAAGAAACCTTGTCGCAACTAGTCGCAGCTCAATTAAGTTGTTGAGCGGACTCGAAACAAAGTAAGGGCGCAACTAGCTACGAGTTGGTTCCTCCGCGCACAGGTTTTCCATACAAAGCACGGTCGTTCAAGGAAGATAACTTAAAAATTTAAAGAATCTGATTGCTCTAACTTTGGCAACTTAGCTTTTCTGTTGTTTGCTTCCCGGCAAGGTGAAACTTTCTTGAACGACGCCTTGTCCATACCATTATCTTCTCCTTCCCCCCGGCAAATTTATGGGCGAGGGGACATTCCTTTCCTTGAGAAAAAAGAAACATGAGAGAAAATATAGATATGGAGCCTTATGGCTCGTTGTTGCTTACCAAGGGTAGGTGCTGCACAAAGTGTCAGATAACGCATGCAAATAAATTGACAATATGTGTGGAGCACATTTTATTTATGCACGGGGTCTGCGCCCGGCTTTGTACAAAGGATTACATGCAACAGCGGAAAGACTTGTACAAAAGGTGGTTGCCGGAACGGGTTCCGGCAACCGCGCCTTACGGGTAAAACTTACGAAGATGCTCGATGTTCCAGGAGTTGCTCACCGGAATGCCCTCTTCGGTCTCAAGGTGGACAGCGCCAGGCCTAGTGACTCGTTTCACCCGGTAAGGGCCTTCCCACTTCGGCGTCAACTTGTTGGAATTCTTGGCGGACTGAACGCGCCGAAGAACAAGGTCGCCTTCCTCGAGACTTCTGGCGTCAACTTTGCGGCTATGGTAGCGACAAAAAGCTTGCTGGTAGCGAGCAGCTCGTACAGCAGCCTGAAGACGGTCTTCCTCAAGGAGCAGCGCGTCATCTTGTCGTAGCTGCTCTTGCTCAAGCTCATCATAAGCGAGCACTCGAGGCGACCCGTATACGATTTCCGTGGGGAGAATTGCCTCTGCTCCATAGACTAGAGCGAAAGGTGTCTGGCTAGTGGCTCGATTTGGCGTCGTCCTGATCGACCAAAGAACCACCAGCAGCTCCTCGATCCAGTTTCTTCCGCACTTGTGCAGCCTGTCGAAAGTTCTGGTTTTGAGCCCACGCAGCACTTCAGCATTTGCCCTCTCCGCTTGACCGTTGCTTCTCGGGTGAGCAACAGAAGCGAAGCAGACCTTGGCGCCAAGATCTTGGACGTACTGCATGAAGGTGCGGCTCGTGAATTGCGTACCGTTGTCGGTGATCAACCTGTTAGGGATCCCGAAGAGGCAAACAATCGACCTGAAGAACTTGACTGCTGACTGTGCTGTCACCTTCCTCACTGGTTCCACTTCCGGCCACTTTGTGAACTTGTCGATTGCAACGTACAAGTACTCAAAGCCCCCGACTCCTCGGGGGAAGGGGCCGAGGATGTTGAGCCCCCAGACCGAAAATGGCCAGGATAAAGGTATCGTCTGGAGCGCTTGAGCTGGCTGGTGTATCTCCTTGGAATGGAACTGGCACGCTTCACACTTGGTTACTTGTGCAGTTGCATCCTGGAGGGCTGTTGGCCAAAAGAAACCTTGCCGGAATGCCTTGCCGGCAAGTGCTCTTGTGCCAATGTGGTGGCCACATATGCCTCCATGTATCTCTGCCAACAGCTTCTGTCCATCTTCCCGGTGAATACACTTCAATTTCACGCCATTGAGTCTTTTTCTGTACAGTGTGCTGTCGACAAACTGGTACATACTTGACTGCCGGGCTACTCTTTCTGCTTCTTCTTGCTCTTCGGGAAGTTCTCCTGTCTGAAGGAAACGAACAATCTGCTGCGCCCATGCTGGAGCTTGTGGCTCGACAACAAGGACTAAAGGCACATCTGCTGCTGTGGGAACATCCGCTTCTACGGCGAGAACCTGCGGCTCTGCCGGAGCTTGACGTTCCCCGGCAAGCTTGCCGGAGCGAAACTTGTCGGGAGCGTCTGCTTCAACGGAACAAACCCTAGGGCTTGCCGGAGCAGACTACTCCTCAACACCCTCGGTGTTGATCTTGGGGACTTTCTTGGCGGCGGCTTCGGGAAGCTCTACCGGAAAATAGTCACCAGAAATCAACTTCCTCTTCTTGCTCTGTCCAATTGATGGTGTTACGGACGGTTGAGTCAGCTTGAGCACAAAGATCCCTGGTTCCACAGGTAACTTAAGTGCGGCGCACTTTGACAGGCCATCGGCAATGTCGTTCTGGGCTCTTGGAACATGCACCATCTGTAGGCCGTCAAAGTGCTCTTCTAGCTTTCTCACTTCGTCGACGTAGGCCTCCATCAACGGACTCTGATAACTCTTGTTCACTTGGCGGACGACAAGCTGCGAGTCACCCCTGACAATGAGCTTCTTGATCCCAAGGTCTGCTGCGATCCTGAGACCGGCAAGCAAGCCTTCATACTCTGCAGTATTGTTTGTCGCTTGCTCCTTGGGAAAGTGCATCTGGACTATGTACTTGAGGTGCTCTCCGGTGGGTGCGACAAGCAGCATGCCAGCGCCGGCGCCTTGCAGCGAAAAGGCACCATCAAAGTACATCAGCCACTCTTTGCTTGCTTCCTTGACGGGGATGCTTGTTTCTGGAATTTCTTCATCTAGTGTTGGCGTCCACTCTGCTATGAATTCTGCCAATGCTCTGCTTTGGATAGTTGAAGTACTCTCAAACTTGAGGCCAAAGCTTGACAGTTCCAGTGCCCACTCAACAATCCTGCTTGTCGCTTCTGGATTCTGTAGTATCCTTTTCAGCGGAAAGCGAGTGACAACTGTGATCTCATGTGCTTGGAAGTAATGCCGCAGCTTTCTCGAGGCCATGAGAAGGCCGAAAAGCAATTTCTGCACACCAGAGTACCTTGACCTAGCGCCCTGCAGAAGGGAACTGACAAAGTAAACTGGGCGCTGCACCATTCTCTTCTGCATCTCCTCACGCGTCTGCGCAGTTCCATCCTTGTCGGGACCAGAGCTTGTCGGAGAAGCCCCCTGCTTGTCGCTGGGTGCGCCTGCCGTGGTTGCTGGCTCGTCATCTGCCTCCCTTTTCACCACTAACGCAGCACTAACCACTTGATTGGTTGCCGCTATATACAGCAGCAACTTCTCTTGTGGCTTAGGTGCGACAAGTGTTGGAGCGGAGGACAGGTATCTCTTCAAATCATGCAGCGCAGCCTCTGCTTCCGGAGTCCATTTCATTGGACCTGCCTTTTTCAATATTTTGAAAAATGGCAGGGCAAGCTCAGCAGACCTAGAGATAAACCTGCTGAGAGCAGCCACGCAACCGGCAAGTCTTCGTACATCCTTGACGCGCTTTGGTGCTTGAATTTGCTCAATGGCCTTGATCTTGTCGGGATTGGCTTCAATTCCCCGCTGAGACACGAAGAACCCGAGAATCTTGCCAGAGGGGACTCCAAACACACCCTTCTCGGGGTTGAGCTTGAGTCTGATCTTGCGCAGATTTGCAAAGGTCTCATCTAAATCTTGAATTAGAGTTGCCCTGTCCTTGCTCTTGACCACTATGTCATCCATGTAGGCTTCCACATTTCTGTGTATTTGTGGCTCAAGAGCAACGTGGACTACCCTTGCAAATGTTGAACCAGCATGTTTCAAACCGAAAGGCATCCGTATGAAACAGTACGTGCCACATGGAGTGATAAATGCGGTTTTCTCCTCATCTTCTTCTGCCATGAAGATTTGATGGTATCCTGAGTATGCGTCAAGAAACGAAAGCAAGTCACATCCGGCCATGGAGTCAACAATCTGGTCAATGCGCGGCAAGGGAAATGGGTCTTTGGGACAAGCTTTATTAACATCGGTAAAGTCAATACAAAGCCTCCATTTCCTGTTTGCCTTGCGCACGACTACAGGATTGGCCAACCACGTAGGATGGAGCACTCCTCTGACAAGGCCTGCTTCTTCCAATTTCTTGATCTCTTCTGCGATGAATTCTTGGCGCTCCACTGCTTGCTTCCTGACCTTCTGCTTGACGGGCCGCGCATGAGGACAAACGACAAGATGGTGCTCAATTAATTTCCTGGGAACACCGGGGATGTCAGACGGTTGCCACGCAAACACGTCGACATTCGCCCGCAGGAAAGCAATGAGCGCGCTTTCCTATTTAGGGTCGAGAGTGGCACTGATGGTGAAGATACCACCAGTGCCGTCCTCCTTGGCGGACACCTTCTTGGTCTCTAGCGGAGCTGCCATAGCCTTCTTACACTTGCCGGTGGAGCTCGATGGTGCGTCCTCGACGGCAGCGCAGCACTCCGAAGAGGTGCGCTTGCCGGAGTGGGCATCAGAACTCTTGCCAGACTTGGTCTTCTTCTTCCCCCCGGGAGCTTCAACGGCAAGTGACTTGCTATCTGTTGCAGCTGCCGCTTCTCGGTAGATCTTGTCGGTGCAGATAAGAGCATCCTTCTTGTCGCCAGGGACAGAGATGACGCTTATCGGGCCTGGCATCTTCAGCATGTTGTACGCGTAGTGAGAGGCTGCCATGAACTTGGCGAGTGCTGGACGGCCGAGTATCCCATTGTAAGGCAATGGAAAATCGGCAACGTCAAAAGTGACCCTCTCAGTCCTGAAGTTCAACTCGCTGCCAAATGTGACTGGCAACGTGACCTTTCCCTTCGGCTTGCTCCTTCCCGGGTTGATTCCTTGGAATGTGCCGGTTTCTTCAAGCTCGCTGTCAGGGATCTGGAGTTTCTGGAGTACAGCAGAGGAGATCAGGTTCAAGCCGGCCCCACCGTCAACTAGCATCTTAGTGACCTTGAGGTTGCGGATAGTTGGTGAAACCAACATCGGTAAGCACCCGACCGCAGTTGTGCGATCAGGGTGGTCCTCAATATCAAAGATGATAGGCGTGCTGGACCATTTCAGAAGCTTGCGTGACTCGACAGGTGGTTCCGCCGCATTGACTTCCCGCACCCACTGCTTGAGTTGGCGGTGTGATGTAGGCAGAGAAGCACCGCCGTCAACGCACAAGACTTCTGTGGCTTTCTGAAACTCCTGCTCACTGGTCTCGACATCATCCATGTCTTCGTCGTCGTCGTCATCTTCATCCTTGTCGCGGCCCCGGGGAGGTCTGTCTCCTTGCCGCTGCTTGGCCTTGCCGCGGCGTCCTCCCCGGCCGGCATGCTTCTTGCCGGACTCTCCAGCGCCTCCTTGGGCCCACTCCTTGTCGCGTCACTCGTATTCAGCTTTTTGCTGCTGGACAAGCTGCTCGACCTTCTTGCAGCTCTGGAGGTCATGGCCCTTAGTGCGGTGGATCTTGCAGTACTGCTTGTCTGTGCCGTCCTGCTTGTCGGCGATCGCCACAGCCTGGCAGTTGGTGCATGCGGCAACCTCCTTGCCGGAGCTACCAACTTTGGCTTTCTTGGCGCCACCTTCGTTGCCGGACTGCTCAACGACAAGCACATCTCTGCCTTTCTTCTTCCTGTTGTTCCGCCACTGGTTTTTCTTTGCCGGGGCGGCATCCTTGCTGTCAGATCCCTCTGCTCCTGTATTCTCTCCGGGGAGTTTCCTCCCTTCCTTAGCACGTGCACACTTGTCGGCCAGGGCATACAGCTCACTGACATCTCTGATCTTGCACATCGCCATCTCCTCCCGCATCCTGCGGTTACGCACGTTCTGATGGAACACGCTGATGACCACGGCAGGGTGGATATTTCGGATGTTGTGCTGAACACGGCTGAATCTCTGAATGTACTTGCGCAGGGGCTCTCCTTCCTTCTGGACGAGCAGGTGAAGGTCACTCTCTTGGCCATGAGGTTTGTGGCCGCCTGTAAAGGCGCCGACAAACTGATGGCATAGGTCTGCCCAGGAGGATATGGAGTTCTCCGGCAAGTGCATGAGCCTGGACCTGACGTTGGGCTTGAGCACCAGCGGGAAGTAGTTGGCAAGGATCTTGTCGTCTCGCCCCTCGGCAGCTTGCACCGCAATGGTGTAGATGCTAAGGAACTCCGACGGATGCGACTTGCCGTCGTACTTCTCTGGTACATCTGGCTTGAAATTCTTCTGGCTGGGCCACTGGACTTGCCGCAGCTCACGAGTGAACGCAGGGCAACCTACCGCGTACGGCAAGTCGCCTGGTTCCCCTGGCGCATGCATGTCGACAGAGGGCCCAGCGCGCTGGTCTGATTGACGCCGCGCTTCTCTTCGACGCTCGATGCGAGTACGAGCGTCTTCTTGCTGTCGTTCGTGAAGGACGTGGCGCTGATCGCGCCGAGCTCGTGGATCTGATGACGCGGTGGAGTCGCTGTCGAGGTGGATCCAGCGAGTCGGTGATCTTGGCCTTCGGGGCGGAGAGTGCACAGTGGTTGCACCCCCTTCGGTCTTGTTGTCACCGGCTCGTGCCTGGCTGACTTGCCGCGGCTGCGATGTACTCGGCTGCCGTGGAGCGTCGCCGTTGGCGAAGCCGATGAGGCTTTGAATGGTGGCACTCCAGTCGTCGATCTTGTCTGCCGCTGGAGGGTAGTCTAGGAGCAGTTGAGCTCGCGCCAAAGCTTCTGCTGAAGTGACGGGTGGCGGCGGCAAACGGCGCGAGGAGCGGGATATGCTCGGACTTCTAACTATGTTAGAAGGAGCAGTATCCCGTCCAGGCGACCGTGCCCTCCTCGTGCCAGCATGTTGGCGTGCATGCTGGTCTTGAGCACTCCGAGATCCGCCAGCTTGATCTTGGCCCAGCAAACTTATGGCACTGTGAGTACCATGACGTTGCCGGTCCCGCGCCTCCTGAGATGGGCGCGGTGCATGCACGGACGCCGAGGTCTTGGAGTGCGCCCGGTCGTTGTGGGAGCCGACCGCGCCGCCGATGTGCAGCGCGGCCTTGTCCTTGGACCTGGCAGCACCGTGAGCTCCCTCGTCGACGCCCGTTCTTCCGCCGGTGTCTACCCCACCAGCCGTTTGCTCCGGCGGTGGTGGGTTCGGCGCAGACGGAGCAGGCGCCTCCGAAACCTTCTTCTTCGGTGGCATGTTGATGAAGACGATGAAGATTTAGCTCGTGGGAACGCCGGATCAGGTTCACACAACCTCGACGCACCCCCTACCTGGCGCGCCAAAGATGTCAGGGGACTAATCCACGAACACCTATGGGACCGGCGGATCGAGCCCCTTTCGGTTCGGCAGGGGGGCGGAGAGCGCACGAAGAGCAGATCGAGGCGAAGCACACGAGCAGTTTACCCAGGTTCGGACAGCACGGATGCGTAAAACCCTACTCCTGCTTTGTGGTTGTATTGAGTTCTTGCTCGGGAGCGTGGAGTGCTACAGTACACACCAGCAGCTAACGAGATCGAGCGCGAATGTTCTCCTTCCTCTACGTTGCGCATGGGCCTCCTTTTATAAGCTCAAGGGGTCATCGACAGGTGGCAACGTAGTCAAGGGTAAAAATGGAAAAAGGTGCTGTGGTTGGTACAGCTACCTGCTACAGTGTATCATACCTAACCCTGACGGCAGGGGACAAGGGGATTAAATGCTCGTCTGCATCGCCTAAAAAGTGCGAAAGGGACCATCTGGGACGCCATCGCTTGCCACGATGGCGATCTTGTCAGCGCCGCTTACCACCACGCACCGCTGGCTGCACAGCCTCCCGCCACGTACGCCTGGAAGGGCCCCAGAGCGACACGTTGGTGGATGTGCTGGAGCGCGGGTACGGAGTGTTGGCTTGCCGCGGCAAGCGCCTTGCCGCGGTTGTTGTCCTGTCGCGTCCGGGAGCTTGTCGCTCACAGGGCCTTGGCGGGACGCGTGGCGCGTTGCGGCAAGTTCCTTGAGATGCCTTGGTTGGCCTTCCCGGCAAGCTCCTCTTTCCGGGGTCTTGTCTCCTTGGTTTGGATACTTTGTTCTTGAATGGCTCCAAAGGAACCACGGAGGTCTTTGGCGGTCACCCGGCAAGCCTTGCCGCGGGAGGCTGCGACTGCCCGTGCACAAGTTCGGGATACTAGGGTACCCCTACTCTAGTACACCGACACTAATATTAAAAAAATTAAGTGGGTCATTTAACATATGATCCACTTATGACTTTAAGCACACAACCTAGTTGGTCGTGCATAAAATAAGCGCAGATTAACAAGGGTATCTAATTGCTTAACCACGTGAAGTTGTGCAAAACCTATGAGGGTTCAACTACTAAAGGAGCGGCTGACAACGATTAAAAAAAGTTACAATTAGGAAATACCTTCTCTTGGAGACGGCGGCGCCGAGTTGATGGCCGCAGATAGTGCGTCGCAAACTAGAAGTGCCCCTATAGAGCGGTAGACAGCGGCAAGGATAAACGGAGGGGGCGGCAAGAAGAACACTAAAGTCCGACCCCTCATGGTGGTGGGCGGTGGCCGGCAACTCCTGTAATCCGTGTGAGCCCGGCGTCTCCAATTTGATCTTGCAGCGGTCCTGGGAGCTGCGGATGGCACGGCCGGGTGGTTAGAATGAGGCGCTGTAATTGCGGGATTTAGGGAGGGGTGGGCCACGTGAGTTATGTGGGATTTCAATAATATCACAATGATATCCCAAAAATCTAGAAAGTGTTGTCCTTGTTTTTTAAGTATTAAAAATTGTTTTTTCGTGTCGCATATGCCCGGAAAATGCCATATGTCATGGAAATATCACGTCAGATGTCCTAGCAGAAGGACTTCGTCGTGGAGCCATCGCGACGAGGTTAACCTGAAGGGGTTAAACCGGACAAGGGACACGAGAGTTTATACTAGTTCGGCCGCTTCGGTGAAGGTAAAAGCCTACGTCTAGTTGTGATGGGATTATTGGGATTTCGATGACCAGGGAGCAAATACGCTTGCATGGGTCTCGAGTTGTTATCTGTCGTCCTAGAACCGCCGCCGGGTCGTCCCTTTATATACACAGGTTGACGCCCGGCCGGTTTACAGAGTCCCAAGGCTGACTCATACAAGTGTTCGGCTCGGTCTCTCCCTTTTCCTAACTTACAATACAAGTAATAATTATGGCGCTTTACCACTACGGGCCCTAATCCGCCTCCGGGATTTGAGCCTTTGAACTTTATCCGTAAAGCGCCATCTTCTTGTCTTCATGGGCTTCAGTATAGCTGATCGTGAACCGGCCCCTCCTGGGCAGTTTATACTCAGTGGTTATATCCTCAACATTAGGCCCCAAATTGATTTGAACCTGTTCATGTCAATCTTCAACCCTTAGGAAAATTCCATGAACATCTTGTAATGATTCTCCATAAACCGCCATGTTGTCTTCTCCCTATAAACTTTTGTGAACCGGCATGACGTCACCTTATGTCACTACAATAAATCGTCATGATGTCATCTCTGCATAAAAAGATTCCCTTCATTAATTACTCCCGAAGATCGAGGCGACATCTGCATCCTCTTTTGCCGCTTCAGGCCCCTTGATTTTTGCGCCGGCCGTTTTATACTCTTGCCTTTATAAATAGGGCCGGGGGGTCTTTCCATTTTCCCCCCTTTCCTCTCGTCTTCCTCCTCACGACCTGAAGAGCTCGAGCACCGCCGCCGCCACCGTCGATCCTCGAATCTGCACCGACCAGGCCGCTGCATCACCCTGTTCGTACCAGAGCTCTCTACGATACTCCTCCGCTGCGGCGTGGCCCTGGTAAGCTTCCTTCCCTTAACCCTAGATCTCCATTAGTGTTTCATGTTCTTCCCTGTTCATCGGCGTTCGTCAATACCGGTCCCCTTTTCCCTTGGCATCTCTACTGCATCTTAGCTAGTCCCGATTGTTTTCTTTTGCGGCTAGATCCATAACCTTAGTCTACTGCACCACAGCATCTTGCTGTTCCTTGGAAAAACTCAATCTAGACCTTCTCCGTTCTTCTTAGCGCCATTGTAGGGCTCAGAAAATTTTCCTTTACTGATCCATGGTAGATCCAAAATTATACTGCAATATTGTAAAACCTGTTTCTGCAAACACTTAGTAAATTTCAGCTCTGCCTCCTATGTTTAAGGGCAGTTTAACATTTAGCAGTTGATAATCCGCCATATGCCATTAGCCCTCACTTAAACCACTATCTTGATTTGAGTACTAATTTCCTGTTTAACTCTCATATATGCCTTGATCAAATTCCCGGGTTTAACTCCGGTTAGTGCACATCAACCTGCAATCATAAACCGGCCTTCACTTTTCTTTTACAGTTTTTTGTCCAAAATGGCCAAGCAATTCGCTGCTTGCAACTAGGTTCCTTCCCGGATCACAGAAACGCAAATCAATGGATATGTTCTGACTGGTGCTTTAGCCTCAAAAAATGTCCTCCATTAGCGAGTCCCTGGTCCCGAGTGCCCTCCTGAACCTCAAGATGGAGAAGTGATCGTGTTCATGCAACATCTAACCCGGGGATTCAGCCCTCCCGGATCAAAGTTTTTTCGGGATGTACTTGCCAGCTTCCAACTCCATCCTCAGGATATTGGACCAAATTCTGTCTCCAACATACACAACTTCCAAGTGTTCTGTGAAGTTTACCTTCAAGAAGAACCAACTGTTGATCTCTTCCGGTATTTCTTCCACTTAAACCGCTGAACTGAGTTCTCTGACGGCCCCAATACTGAACTTGGTGGTGTGTTAATTCAAAAAGGAAATAAGTTGATTTTCCTCATGCCAAACTTCACAGCCATCCTAAAGACTGGAACCAAACATGGTTTTATTATCAGAACACTGCCCCTACTGGAGAAAATCCTTTGCCGGGCTACCGCGCTCACCGGCTTAGCAATGGCCACCCGTTACCTCAACGATTAACTGCCAAAGAATGACAAGCTTATGCACCTCAACTCGCCAAGCTCCAGGCTCTCCTCGCTAATGGTTTGACTGGTGTTGATCTCGTCCGCTGTTGGGTTTCGTGGTGTGTCCTACCTTTAAGCCGCCGCTCCGGATTGATGTATGAATATACCAGCGACGCCAAGGATCCTCAACGGTTTAACAAAATAGAAATGACAGATGATGAAGTCACTGAAAGTGTGAAGAAGATGCTTGATGAACCGATCACCGCATGTAGCCAAATTGGGCTGCGCCCTTTTTATGCCTCCAACAAACCGCCAGCGGTAAAAACTTTAACCTTATACTTTTTTGATCCGTCTCTGCTTTAACACTAATATAATAATCCTTTGTTTAATTTTGGAGTCCAATAGCTCCTTCTGGAAAAGGAAAATTCAAGATAAACCGGCCAGGGCTCCTCGTGCCAAGAGCAAAGTCATAAAGCGACCAGCCAAGAAGAAAACCGGCGAGTCTGCTAATCCGCTTGAAGATATTGAAGACTCAGACCAAGAGGTAGCACTTGACTACCTTGTCTTATTTTTCGTACACCTTATTGACAATGACTATTACCAGGATGATGCGGAAGCTAGTCGCACTGATCATGTTGAGGCATTGTTGAGGAAATCGTTAACTGGTAACTGCTCGGTTGGCTGGCGAGTAGGGGATTAATAGGCTAATCGGCAAGTTAATCGGCCATTTAATCAATTAATCGGACGATTTATCAGTTTATCGGCTACTCGGTGACCCTACGAGTAGGGATTAATCAGCAAGTTAACTGGTTAATCGGATGAATTCTTGAACAGGGTGTTGAGGTAATCTCCCTTTCCACCGGTTCAGATCATGTGCCGGTTCGAAAACCTCGTCGTGCAGTTCGGAAAGTAAAATGCTCTCACCCTTTTCCTTATTTGGGTCCAAAATTTTCTTTGAAGACACAGCAAGATGAAGGCCGTCGCACAACCCGGCATAGCGGCCAACAGGTCACTTCCTCCGGTTTACCGGACACTCCACCCCGGAAACGTCGTCCAGAGGTCTCTTCCTCTCTTAATAAGCCTTATCCCTTGGCGGGTTGCTTCCCATACCCACTTAATCCGTCCGATTCAAATTATCAGGTAACTTCTAATTCATCTGGCGACTCATTAACCACGCAATTGCCTCCCCTCAAGACCGTCGCTAGGTACGTATTGCCTTTCAGCTTTTTTCTTCATGCATCGGTTTACCATACTAATCCTTGCTTTGATATTGTAGCGCCAAGGCCCGCCTGAGCAAAAAAGCCAAGACTAGTGGCACCAATGATGAAGTTGAACCGGAGAAGACTCCAGAAGATGCCGGTAGAGACACTGATGTTGTCATGGATGACTCTGCCCCACAGGATCCAGCCACTGATGCTAATCCGCCGGGAGCTGACCCGGCTACGCATGTTGATCCATCAATTCCGCATGCTACGCTTCCAAGCCCAGCTGCTGATCCACCAAGCCCAGCTGTTAATCCTCCGAGCCCAGCCAAGGATATTGTCAACCTGCCGAGCCCGTCAAAAGGTAGCGATGATGATGTTATTATCACCGGTACTGATCATACTGCCCCGGGCAATCCGGTTGCCTTATCGAAGCATACTGCCAAGGAGGAATTTGCTGCAATGGGCAAGAGGAAAGGGAAGATAGATTTGTTGAACTATGCTAATTTTTCTGCCCAGGAGCTTCATTCCGGATTCCTGAACCGCCTGTACACAAGTCGAGATTATGAAGCCGGTTTGGTGAATATGATGAAGGAGCACTATGAGGTAATCTTCCAAACACTTTCGTCCTTGTTATGTATATTCACTGGATTGTAGCCCCCAAGGGCCGGTTTGTCTCGTGAAGACAAAACCGAGACTTTTATGTTCTATACTGCAGTTTATGAATTCCCTTGCCTGTGTATTTTCTGATCAAACACACATTAGCCCCCAAGTGCCAAGATTGAAACTTGTATTGATCCTTGGGACTTCAAACAATCAGTAGGAAAGAAGCAATCCACACTAGCCCCCAAGTGCCAAGTGTATAACTGGTTATATGCTTGGGACATTTTGATAAAAATATTAACATGCTCCTCATCTGGCTGTGGCAGGCTGATATAAATCACCAAGGATTGCAAATTGTTGATCTTCAAGAGAATATCAAGTCCCAACAAGCAGAAACTTCCAAAGCTAAAGAAGAGCTGAAAGGCGCTTTAACAGCTATGGAACAACTGAAGGACAACTTCAAGACTGAGCGTGCCAACTGGGAAACTGAAAAGACTGCATTGCTGAAGCGGGCTAAAGACGCGGAGTCAGCTCTTAAACCGGTGGCGGAAGAGCTAACTGGGTTGAAGCGCCAAGTAAACGCCATGACCTCTGCAATTTTTGGTAAATACTCTTGCCAAGACTGCTTCAATAATCATTTTTGAAATTGCCGGTTTTAACATCAAAATCTTAAACCATTATGGGTAGCCGTGTTGCTCATCTGGGTTCTGACATGCGGATGAAGCTGAAGGCAGCATATACGTTGATAGAGTAGGTGTATATCGATGCCCAACGGGTTATCTGTGCAGTCTCATACAACAAACCGGCCCCAACATTGATCAAGGACACTCTAGCAAGGTTATCCCTGACACCGACGCAGATAGAAGAGATGAAGCGATCCGCTGCCAGGGCTGGCGCTTTGTTGGCACTTACCCGAGCCAAAGCATGGATAGCTGAACTGGATCCAGTTGATATTGCGAAGGGCTTTCCTGGTGAACAAGAAAATGGGGCAGAATTTGATAATGAAGCCCTCAAAGTCTCGACAAAGGAAATGTGTCCTCTGGCAAGTCAATTAGCGGAAGAGGCTAATTTGACTGTTCATCGGTCCTTCTATGATGCCAACAACCAACGGATTGACACTGCTATGAAGGAAGTGCAAAATCTTATCCGTCCGAACTTATAAGTGAAGAAGCTGTCTTTTAAGCTTTAACCCAGATTGACTGGACCATCGTTGACTTCCAGCCACTGGATGGGGAGGAGGAGGCTGAACCGACATCAGAAGATCCATCAACCTGTTGTCAACCCGACAATGAGTCTTAATTTGGCAACTGAGTTGATAGGCACCGATTGTGCTCTGTGTAAAAAACAATCGTTTATTTTGGGCCTTAAAGCGCCTTGTAATAGGCTAGTTGAATTACTTTGATCTGCTGCCGTCGTGCACTGGGATATAACTGTTTGATCCGCCGTGATAATTTTAGTGCTGGCTTATATACCTTCATAATATTATGCAATCCCTGTGTCTGCATAAAAGAGATCTGTCCGGGCGGTTTACCGCCGGACGGGTCAAAATGCCCAACACACAACCTGGTAGAGAACCATGGTTGCAAAAAATAGTCAAAAATAGATCATACCTGTGATATGAAATTATGCTGTTGGTTTACCAACTTTGATTGTAATAAGGGCGAATACCCAACTTCCACCATGCAGTGCTGGTATGTACGAAGTAGAACCGGGTTGTGATGAACATCGGATGATTATACTAGCGACAGGTAGTCAAAGCCAGACCGGTTTGAAAGATGCCGGTTCACCATTAATTATATGCTTTAACAGATAATAACTGTAAGCCGCACCGGGTTAAGAAACACTGGGTTGAGATGGAGGCATATAGCCGGGCCGGATCAAGAGATGTCGGCTTACCTTACAAGGGGATCAAATAAGGATAAAAAATTGCAAAGGCAAACAAATAAAAACTTGTAGTCGAGGCTTTTCGAGGGCTGCCAGGCCCAAATTCGAGGCCTTTTGTGGGCTGCCAGGACACTGAGTTAAACCATTTGACAAAGCCTTTTAAGATGGGCTCCAACTAACCAATCGTCATTTTAACTTTGACAAGTTCAGGGTCTCAATGAGAGTAACTTGTCAAACGTTCGGCGGGTCGTGCCAGGATTACCTAGATAGGAGTGGCTTACTTGATGAAGGCAGGTTAACCCGGGGTTTTAGGTGAACTCAGGTAATCCCCTGCTACGACAGATATAGTTTCACACAGAAATCTGGAGTGCCCTTGGGAAAATATGGGAACTTTGAAGCAAGTTTCAGTACCAATGAGGGGTTTCAATTCCCATGTGAGATTACCAATGACAATGAGTTGACATACATTTCAGGGGAGTCTTGGAAGGAATTTGTTAGAGTTTACACGCTACATTTGGGTCAGGAGATTACGTTCAGTACTGACAATTCAGAAGTACCAAGTAGCGTTGTGACAACTGGGAATTTGCCTATCATACATTTTTTTCTCATGCAAGTTTTATTACACTAAATTTATCATATACCATATATAATAAATTAAATTGTCTGTGCTATAATATTGTAGCATACTACCAATTGTCCAATGAGAAAAGAGATATTATTGACAATGTCGCTGTAACTGAGGGGACAAGCTTAAACTAGAGAATGATGGAGTATGTCATATGCCAAGTGATGGACCTTAACAAGTTAGTGGAGCGTCATGATGCTGGAAACTATGATCAAGGAAGAGCATATGCATTCCTCCATACGTTGACATGGTCAGATTGCAACAAGAACTTCTCGGTAACCATCTTTCGGTACTTCATTCACTTTGTGTCATTTCAGTATGTTTATAGCTTTTTTCCAAATTAATTGTTCTTCCTTTACTACATAACATTAAGTTGCCACGTGATGATGTAACAAATATTGTTTTTAAACAGAAACTACCTAATCGTGTTGTCCCCGAAGAAATGGAGGAATATGGTGCCATAACCATTGTTTATCATCCACACAGTACTGTGTCAAGTACATACACCATTTCTGATATTGATGGTCGTATCTGCGTCAACAAATGGAACGAGTTCATGAAGAAGGAAAAATTCTTGCTGTTAGGACAGAAGGTGCTGATGTTGCTGTACCTGGGAGATCATGGGATTTATCTATTTGTTTCCCATGTTCCTGATGTGCCTCTAGAGTAGTTTTGGCAAAACGTAGTGCGTGAAAAAAAAATTAAGGGATTTTTAAGTCATTGCTGTAATGACGTACTTTATTTTTATTTCATGGTACTCTTGTGTTCGTGCACAACATAGTGGGCAAGAATTTAAATGGTCGTTCACGTTTTTCCATTCGATTGCCTTCATTGCAACTCGGTTTATTCATTATTTTTTTAGCAATTTTAACATGCTCCGTCTTACCCCTTATTTTCTCATAATAGTCAAGAAGGTAAGAAATAATCAAAACAACTATTTCATGCAATCATCATGTCAAATTTATTTCTTACTCTTACCTGCCATGTTAAAAGAGGGTTGGGGGGGTAGAACACCTCTTCTTATTAAGCTGTTATTACATGTAACCATGATAATCGCCTTGATACAATCACAAATATATTATTTCTTCTCAATCAACATCACACACAACACACAGAACACCATTACACTAGCCGTCAATAGCTTCAGCATGAAAACAATTTGTCTCCCTAGTCCTAACATCGTATAAGCTTGGTGCTTCGTAATGGTTGCCAGATTGCTCTAGCTGTAATTTGTCCTGCCTCCAATGTTGCCACTCTTGGTACATGCATTCTTTTCCCACTGTTTTTTTGCATGTTGTAGCTGTTCCCTTCTATCCTGTGCCCCAGCCATTGCATCAAGAGCATAAGAACCAACAAGGACACTTGTACCAACAAGATGATCTATGTACTCTAGTTCCCAGCGCCAGAAATCACATGGATCCTATGAATCAAGTGACCACAAATCAAACCAGCACTAACGAAACAGTATAAAAAATTACTCATGCAGTAAATGTCAACCCAAAGTGTAAAGGGATTGTACATCGTGGTGCTTGCACTTGTAGAACACCCAACCATCATGCTCTTCGGTACTGGACAGATAGAATCTAACCGTTTTGCCAAAGTCAGGGCAAGGGATCAGGGGCACATCAAATGATCCGCCCCACAGCGCGCACCTAATCGAGCTCCACGACGACATGGTTGATTTGGTGTCAGGCGACTGCGGCAGTGACAGAGGGTGGTCGTAATCCTTTGGGTAAGAGAAGAACTAGGGACTCCTCCACTGGGCTAACAAACCCTAACAACGGCACCAGAGCATCATGCTCCCTCTAAATAGGCTAACTAACAAATCTTCCAACCGACTAACCCAACCTAAAATCACGGGCGGACCATCCATGCGCATTACTTGTAAATATATCGTCAAATATCACGGGAGATATGTACCCTTCCATCGTACCGCATATCCCTCCCATCTTTTCTTTCCGCATATCGCTCCTTCCTTAACCGCCCAGAAAGTTTTGGTGTCCAGAGGTAGCCGTCGCCGGGATAATCGCCATCGCTCTACGGAAGCCCACGCCGACGCCGGAGTAAAAATAAAAAGGTATCATCCTCCACGTCTCCTCCCATGTCTTGAAATGTTCATACTTTTTTTTGTTGATTGGACCAAAAAGGAGGTTGTGATGAGATTAGAGATGCCATATTTTTGTGCAAGATTTTTGGTATTTGTTCCTGGCCGATTAGTTTTTCGTCGAAGGTACTATTTTTGTGCATGATTGTGTGTGCTTGTCTTTACTTGGAGTAAAGGTCGTTATGAGATTAGATGTGATTGCAAGTTCACAGTAGTTCATAATACGAACTGGTTATGGAAATATTATGTTGGTGGAGCTAATTTTCTAGCCCTTTGTAATAAACTGGATTACTATGAATGATTTCCATAATGTTGGAGTGAAGAATTTTATGCAAGAGCTTTGCGATTGGTTGTTAGGGGATCCTGATCATACAATCTAGTTATGGATTTTTTTGTTGTCGTTGGATTTTCTTTACAAGACCTTTAGGCTATGTTGCATTAGTAGGAATGATTTGAATGATGTTTGATTTAGCCACTTAGATGTGGCATACAAAGACTTGTTCTCAATACTACAGTAAAGGAGGTGCTGTTGAAGGAGGTGCTGGATTATTTAGGACTGATTTGGATGAGGTTGTTCATACCAAATTAGGAATACGAATTTTAGGAGATTAGAGCTTTTGCTGGAAATTCATGACTCAGTTTGTCTCACACATACCATGCTATTCTATATTACGAGGTATTTAAATAGTCCTATGTTTTATTGAGAATCGGTATATTTTGACAATCTGGATCTCATTAATCACATTCTACTATCTGGTGTTGTAGGCACCATGGATTCACATGTGCATGGCAATAAGCGTGCAGAGTATGACAGGTTGTTGCGTGAAGCCCGCCGGGAGATCGATGCGAAGGTCCAACACGAACGTGATGAGATGGACAGGGCACTCAACCAAGAACGTGCGTATGTCAATAGGATGCTTAAGGATGAGCGTGCTTATATGTCTAAAAAGATTAAGCAGATGCGTGAAGAGATGGAAAATAAGTTAAAGCAGGACCGCGAGGTCATGGAAAAGAAATTCCAGCTGTCGTACAAGGAGATGCATCTTAAATTGCAAAAGTGCCGGAAGGTTGTCGACGGCCTTATACAGATAGAGCGTGTCAATATGGACGCGAATGTGTTGCAGGCACGTGCCAATATGGACATTAGGCTGCAACAGGAGCGCAAGGACATGGACTACAAGGCTATGGTGGAGCAGGTCATGATGGAAGGAAAGATGCTGGAAGACCGTGCGATGTTTCAATCCAATGTTCAATGCCACAGCAGTCAACCGCAAGAACATGTCTTCAGTACTCCCCCTGTGAGTACCTTGCAACGATGCTATTCAGTCACGATCGCGACCGATATTGTCTATGAATAGTTTTTTGAGTAACTTTGTGTAAGCTATTCATATCCACCGTATTCCATGCACATAATATCCATAATATGGTGTTTTCTGATCCTAGATTTTTCCTTGTCTGCAATGTCCGCTTTCTGCTCATCGCTAATTCTTATGTGTGAACGCAAAAGACACGACAAATCCTGTGGGGCTAGAGGATGGTTGTGTTCATCGATGAAATCCTTGACAAACCACTGACCTGTTTCCTCCTGTCTTGCAATCACCAATTTAGCTTTACACCCTACATGAGTTATACTCCATGGCATGCTCTTTCTATCTTCCATCTTCCTCTTCATGTGCTTCTCTTCACGAACCCCTTCACGACTTACACATAAATTTCCTTAAAATTATATGGCAGTTGGATCCATCCCACTCCACATAGCTTCTCCGGACACTAAAACCTTTCTCAAGACCATATTTGTTATAGAATGTATAACCTTCGTCCTCACTATTAAACATCTTGTTGGCAATATGATAGTACTCCATCATTGACTCATGACTTACATCCGCCATGTCTTCCTGCATCACAATTCAGACGAATAAAAATCTGAAAGGACAAACATAAATGCATGCAAAATCCAGTACGAAATCTTGCGTGGAATTTTAAACTTTGCTCCTTGTACATATTATGGCAAGCGATCATAAACGTCCATAAACTGGGTCCCCCATAAACTAGTGAAGTGACCATGGATGATGAAAAATTCTAAATTGAATTGCATGCACTAGGGAAACCTAAATCGATGATGACTAAACAAATCTAAATAGGAAGTGCAGGCTATGAAACAAAGTAAGTTTATGGCGATATCTCCCGCAGGCATTGATATCTCCTACTGCATCAAGAAACACAAGCCTACTTTCAGAGCAAGAATTGATATCTCCTGGCGGCCTAACCGAGGGGCCAACCGTAGAGTATAGATCCATCTACGAGGAAGTTGGAGTTCCTGCCAAGAGTCACTTCCAACGGGCCAATCAAACGGGGAGGATTTGAGATTCGGACGATTCATACCTTAGTATGCAAGCCCGAAAGCGATGTGATCGGCGGGGGCGAGTTCCTATAGCGCCGCCACCGTCACCGCTGACATTGTCACCATAGATGTCATGCATTAATCTTCTTCCTGCCGCCGGGAACGTCATTTATAGTCAAGGGGACGAGGTGGAGGACGAGGACGACGCCGACGACATTGTTGGTACCTCTTGCCGGGCTCGTCGGATAGAAGGAAGAGGACGAGAACGAGGACTGGATCTAGACGTCGTGGACGTGATCGGTTGAAACCAGATTATTTTACCCTGGACCATTATGCCCTTCTCTGATTAAAATAATTAGGTTAATTCATTTTTAATCCCCCGCCAGATCGGACGGCTGATAAAATTCAAAGGGGTAAGTACTCGAAAGTACTCCCAGTACTTCCCCAATCACCGTAAAGGAGCTCTTACTTCAGAGTACATACTAAGAGTAGGTGCGTGTACTAAATTCTTGTTGCAACTTTAAATTAGGACACCGAGATGTACCGAATGTTCGATCCGGAGGAGCCCTAGACCGAACAATGCATTGACTCAGAGAGGGAGGTTCTACCGAACCAAATCTTTCGATGAAGACCCACTCCAGCACGAACAGAAAAAGGCCAGACAACCCATTTTGCTAGGCCACTCCCCAGCTGTTAATAAAAACTAAGGTAAGACTTCTGAAAAATGAAAAGCTTTTTAACAAAGATATATGGGTTTAATGGACAACATATACTTTTGAGGATGCACAGAAATATTACCTGAAGATCACTAAAAAAATAGTTCGGGGCAAGAGAGAAGAAGAAAAAAACAATAGGATGGAGAAGCACTTCTTCTGATGCCTAGACCTCAGTCCACTCTATGTACACACATATGTGCCCACCTGCTTAAGTTGCGCATATACCGACCACATGATAAAACAATAGACTGGTGCATAGCTAATAAGTTCATAAGAATACAACCTACGATGGAGGAGATATATTCCTCCGTACAAGACCATATCATTTTCTACATAAACGCAATGATGACCAACACAACACCGATATATCGACCAATAATTGAGCCCTTAATTTAACAGCAAGAACACGCATCCATCTACCAACATAGTTGAACACCCTATTAGGATATAATTTTGACACCATTTGTATGTTATACCATACAACAAAAAGATAAATGATAGCCGCACAATAATTGTCGTGGTTTTGGAATTTAAGGTATAGCAAGCCTTCTCCCTGATTGTAGAAATTGTTGACTTTAGAAAAGGTTCAACAAGATTTATAGCAATAAAGGGGCTTCTCAGAACCTGGGTGTACTTCAGCTCAAACATGGAAGTGGAAGAGAAAGTGGTGGTATGCCAGACGCCATATCAAGATACTAGTGGGGTGATGATGACAATCATAAGAGAAGAGGATACATTGGGCAACATGGTGGAAACTTTGTATTCCGAAGAACAAAGGGGGGGTTGGGATTGTTGGGGAACGTAGTAATTCAGAAAAATTTCCGACGCACATGCAAGATCATGGTGATGCATAGCAACAAGGGGGAGAGTGTTGTTCACGTACCCTGGTAGACCGAAAGCGGAAGCGTTAGTACAACGCGGTTGATGTAGTCGTACGTCTTCACGATCCGACCGATCAAGTACCGAACGTACGGCACCTCCAAGTTCAGCACACGTTCAGCTCGATGACGTCCCACGAACTCCGATCCAGCAGAGCTTTGCGGGAGAGTTCTGTCAGCACGACGGCGTGATGACGGTGTTGATGATGCTACCGACGCAGGGCTTCGCCTAAGCACTGCTACGATATTACCGAGGTGGAATATGGTGGAGGGGGGCACCGCACACGGCTAAGAGATCAAGAGGTCAATTGTTGTGTCTAGAGGTGCCCCCCTGCCCCCATATATAAAGGAGGGAGGGAGAGTCTGGCCCTAGAGGAGGGCGCGCGAAGTGTGGGGAGTCCTACTAGGACTCCCAAGTCCTAGTAGGATTCCCCTTTCCTTTGCGGAGTAGGAGAGAAGGAAAGAGGGGGAGAGGGAGTAGGAAAAGGGGGCTGCACCCCTTGTCCAATTCGGACCAGAGGGGGGCGCGCGCCTCCTTCCTTTTGGCACTCTCCTCTATTCCCATATGGCCCAATAAGGCCCATATACTCCTCGGCGAATTCCCGTAACTCTCCGGTACTCCGAAAAATACCCGAATCACTCGGAACCTTTCCGAAGTCCGAATATAGTCGTCCAATATATTGATCTTTACGTCTCGACCATTTCAAGACTCCTCGTCATGTCCCCAATCTCATCCGGGACTCTGAACTACCTTCGGTACATCAAAACACATAAACTCATAATACCGATCGTCACCGAACTTTAAGCGTGCGGATCCTACGAGTTCGAGAACTATGTAGACATGACCGAGACACATCTCTGGTCAATAACCGATAGCGGAACCTGGATGCTCATATTGGCTCCCACATATTTTATGAAGATCTTTATCGGTCAAACCGCATAACAACATACGTTGTTCCTTTTGTCATCGGTATGTTACTTGCCCGAGATTCGATCGTCGGTATCTGAATACCTAGTTCAATCTCGTTACCGGCAATTCTCTTTACTCATTATGTAATGCATCATCCCGCAACTAACTCATTAGTCACAATGCTTGCAAGGCTTATAGTGATGTGCATTACCGAGAGGGCCCAGAGATACCTCTCCGACAATCGGAGTGACAAATCCTAATCTCGAAATACGCCAACTCAACAAGTACCTTCGGAGACACCTGTAGAGCACCTTTATAATCACCCACTTATGTTGTGACGTTTGATAGCACACAAAGTGTTCCTCCGGTAAATGGCAGTTGCATAATCTCATAGTCATAGGAACATGTATAAGTCATGAAGAAAGCAATAGCAACATAGTAAACGATCAAGTGCTAAGCTAACGGAATGGGTCAAGTAAATCACATCATTATCTAATGATGTGATCCCATTAATCAAATGACAACTCATGTCTATGGCTAGGAAACGTAACCATCTTTGATTCAACGAGCTAGTCAAGTAGAGGCATACTAGTGACACTTTGTTTATCTATGTATTCACACATGTACTAAGTTTCCGGTTAATACAATTCGAGCATGAATAATAAACATTTATCATGATATGAGGAAATAAATAATAAATTTCTTATTGCCTCTAGGGCATATTTCCTTCAGTCTCCCACTTGCACTAGAGTCAATAATCTAGATGACATCATCATATGATTTAACACCCATATTCATATTTGTATATGATTAACACCCATAGTTCGCAGACTAAGGCATAGCCTAGTGGTGGGAAGGGGTTGATGCCTTCCCACCCACCCAGGTTAAAGGCACGGTACTTGCAATTTGGGTTTGTTGCGCCAATTATACTGTAGGGGGTTCCCTTACAGTCTTTCTGTCAAAAAAACACCCATAGTTCATGTTGTCATGTGATCAACACCCAAAAGGTTACTAGAGTCAATAATCTAGTTCACATCGCTATGTGATTATCACCCAAAGAGTACTAAGGTATGATCATGTTTTGCTCGCGAGAGAAGTTTAGTCAACAGGTCTGTCACATTCAGAGCCGTGTGTATTTTGCAAATATTCTATTTCTACAATACTCTGCACAAAGCTACTCTAGCTAATTTCTCCCACTTTCAATATGTATCTGGAATGAGACTTAGAGTCATCTGGATCAGTGTAAAAGCTTGCATCATTGTAACTCTTTACGACGGGCTCTTTTATCACCTCCATAATCGAGAAATATTTCCTTAGTCCTCACTAAGAATTTTCTTGACTGCCACCAGTGATCTACTTTTAGATCAAAATTGTACTCCCTTGTCAAACTAAGGTATACAATAGGTCTGGTATACAGCATAGCATACTTTATAGAACCTATGACTGAGGCATAGGGAATGACTTTTCATTCTCTTTCTATTTTCTGCCATGGTCGGGTTTTGAGTCTTACTCAACTTCACACCTTGCAACACAGACAAGAAGTCCTTCTTTGACTGTTCCATTTTGAATTACTTCAAGATCTTATCAGGGTATGTACTCATTGAAAAAATCTTATCAAGTGTCTTGATCTATCTTATACATCTTGATGCCCAATATGTAAGCAGCTTCACCGAGGTCTTTCATTGAAAAACTCTTATTCAAGTATCCCTTTATGCTATCTAGAAATTCTATACCATTTCTAATCAACAATATGTCATCTACATATAGTTTTAGAAAATGCTATAGAGCTCCCACTCACTTTCTTGTAAATACAGGCTTCTCCAAAAGTCTGTATAAAACCATATGCTTTGATTAACTCATCAAAGCGTATATTCCAACTCCGAGATTCTTGCACCAGTCCATAGATGGATCGCTGGAGCTTGCACATTTTGTTAGCACCTTTAGGATTGACAAAACCTTTTGGTTGCATCATATACAACTCTTCTTTAACAAATCCATTAAGGAATGGAATTTTGACATCCATTTGCCAGATTTCATAAAATGTGGCAATTGCTAACATGATTCGGACAGACTTAAGCATCGATACGAGTGAGAGTATTTCATCGTATTCAACACCTTGAACTTGTCGAAAAACTTTTGCGACAAGTCGAGCTTTGTAGATAGTAACACTACTATCAGCGTTTGTTTTCCTCTTGAAGATCCATTTATACAATATGGCTTGCCGATCATCGGGCAATTCAGCCAAAGTCCTCACTTTGTTCTCATACATGGATCCCATCTCAGATTTCATGGTCTCAAGCCATTTCGTGGAATCTGGGCTCATCATCGCTTCCTCATAGTTCATAGGTTCATCATGTTCTAGTAACATGACTTCCAGACTAGTATTACCATACCACTCTAGTGCGGACTATACTTTGGAATACCTACGAGGTTCTGTAGTAACTTAATCTGCGACAATTTATGCAGACTGCAATGTCTTATTGGTAGGTTATACTTCGGTGTCTTTCGCCCATTGTCATAGGAGGCAAACTGTGTCTCTCATGAGCTAGCTAGGCTGGCGGTCTCAACATCACCCTCGTTGTGGGTTGAGGAACCACCGGCCTCAATTGTAAGGTGGATGGTGGATGATGTAATGTACAATGGTAGTACTTGTCTCCTTGGATGGCTACTCTGGGTAGACGAACCTCTAACTCGCTTATCGCATGACTGTCGTTTCCCTCTATGAATGCCCCAAATCAGGTCGGTTTTGAAAAACATTCCCTTTGGTTATAGACCGAAACAATGCTCAAGTGCTTCTATAAGTCGTTTTTTACTTGAAAGGTGTTTTTTATAGGATTCAAGAGGGTCTATGCAAATTCGATGTTTTTCTTTTCTATTTCTACGTTTCGACAATCATACTTGAATTCAATGACACAATCTTTTTGTGGTAACCAAACTTTTTTGCTCATGAGGCAATTATTAATTGAAACTCGAAGGGAATGAGATTGAATCTTCCCTGCAAAAATAAATAAAAATAAAAACCTCTTACATGTCACGCGGTCTACTCGTAATTCCGCTGAGGAGGACAACTTAATTAGCGATGGCCTGCACATCAGCTTCAACGTCAACGACAACAGCCATAGATTTTGCTTGAGCTTGAGCAGCCAAGGCGAGCCATCCCCGCAGGCCCTTCCGCACGATCTTGCAGTCGTCATAGGCACGGTCGCGGAAGGTCTCCACGTCGGCCATCATGCTCGCGATGCTGGACATGAGCAGCTCCTTCTTCCACTCCTCCAGCGGCGCCAAGTCCGAGTACTTATCCCCGAACTCGTACATCTTCTGAAATTCGATGCCGGCGATGTTGTGGGTGTGCTTCCTTGCCACGCCAACAGCCTCCCTGGCGCGTAGGTGCTCCTCCACGGACCGCAGCATCTCCTCTTCCGCCGACAGCGCGCGGCGGCTGGACAACACCTGCGCGATCCACCGCGCCGCCACCTCGAAGAACCACGGGATCAGGACCTTCCTCGCCATGCCCACGAAGGACAGAGATGGTGCGAGGGACGGTGCCAGGGACAGCGGGAACACGTGCTCGAACAGCAGGCCGACGACGTAGCCGTCACTGTCGATGGTGACCGCGACGGCAGTGTCCAGGAGCGGGAACGAGTAGGTGTACCCCGTGCAGTAGATGACCGTGTCGGCCACGACGGAGGAGCCGTCCACGAACTCCACGCGCCCGTCGGCGTGAAGACGGCAGATGCGGGAGTGCAGGCGCAGCACGTCGCCGTGGTTGGCCAGCATCCTCGACATGGCCGGCGTGGCGGCCGTGGCCTCGGAGCTGGCCGTGAGGTGCACCTCCCTGGCGACGCGTCAGAGGTCCAGCACGATGTCCTTGCCACTTTCACCGCACCCGACCACCACCGCCGCCTCACCGAGGAATGGCTCCGGCGTCCGGAACAAGTGGCTATGCAGCTGCCGGCGCGTCCACTCCGCCATGCCTTCGATGTCGCTCGGGAGCATCGGCTGCGAGTAGTGGCCGGTGGCCACCACCACAGCGTCGAACACCTCCTCCTCCCGCGCAAAATCATCATCCTCAGTGGTGCCGAGGCGCTGCACGGACCTCCACTGACGGATCATAATCGTCGATGTCGGCGTGGGGGCGACGCGCAGGACCATGGTGTTGAGCCTGACGACGTCCATGAGCCCGAACGCGTCGCAGAAGTCCCGGAGGTAGCAGTGCATCTCGCCGTGGACCGGCAAGCTGCGCGGGTCACGGCCCTCCAGTCCCCGGGGAAGAACTGGAAGTCGGAGAAGCCCATGGCCTCGCGCGGGCTGATGAGGCGGAGGCAGGCATAGATGCTGCTGGGCACGCGCACCGGCATCCTAGCGCCGAGCGGGTCCTCGACGTCGGTCCGGGGGCCATACAGCCACTGTCCGCCGATGTCGCCGCTCTGCTCCATGACCGTGACGGCGTGGCCCTCCTGCCGCAGCTCGCGCGCCACCGCCAGGCCGGCCACGCCGCCCCCCACCACGCACACGCTCTTGGACTGCAACGCTGACTCGCCGCCCCCAGCATCCATGCCGATCGGTTGGTCGACGGTGACCACGCTTTGCTTTCCTTGGTGGGTCGATAATAATATCGATTGCTAACATACCACGATCAATGACTGTCATCCATGTACTTGATACTCTTATGAAATGCTACATTTCAGTATTCCTAATCTGACATAGCTGTCGATCAACTAACACAGAGAAAGATGACGAAGACGTGGATGATAGTATGGAGAGCACGGACAGCAAGAGCCGCTACGTCCTCAGGAGGCTGCGGAATGGGAAAATCCCGTACCGCAGCGGCTCCGACAGGCTCTACGGCAACATAGCCTGCCCCTTCTGCTGCGCGAGAATCAAGAACGACTACGACAACCTGATCATGCATGGCACCGATATCGGCCGTGGTAATGGGAGGAACCACAAGCCCCACGTCCGGGCTGAACATGCCACTTTTGGTGCCTTCCTCACGAAGTACGCGAAGGGGCATCTGCCATTCTACCTCCCGAGGCCTCCTCGTCCGGCCAAGATGCCGAGGATCTGATGCGCTACTTGGTTGTTACTACTGGCCCACCCTAGTTAAGACTGTTTTTATGTTATGGTTGTCGTGTGATACTTCTGCCCCACCGTACTGCTTGAATTTATGCGCCGGTTTATCTTTTGGGTTGCGACCGTTTAACATGCTATGTTTAAGTGTTTGGTAGTACATTGCTCATTTCTTGTAATGGACAACTTCCAATGCTACGTGCTTAGGTACATGCTAACAATATTAAATATGGTTTTCTGAAGCAGCAGTGCCAATTTGTATATGATAGGCGCCTAATTAAGCGTCTACCCTGTACTAATAAGCGTTGTTGCTTCATTAAACTATTGTTTATCTTGTAAGCACCTACCCTGTACTAATAAGTGCATTGCGGTCAACCTTGCCTAATACCTCCACTATGGTGATATATGGTACATATATGTTATGACTCTAACTGAAGATCCTAATGCTATATCTTGCACTGAATTTGGTATGTTTAGAAATAATGACATTCAAGTTATTTCTATGGACATTTAAACCATTATAAATGATCTTGTATTAATAGCTGCCAAATGTAGAGCACAGAAATGTTTGCCAGGAGTACATACTGCCATTTGAAGTAAAACAAATGAGCATGCATTAGTAATTGCCAGAAATGTAGCATGCACATGATTGCCAAAAGTACCTATTGCCATTTTTTGACATGCACTTAGGTTGTATAATATATTGCCAAAAGTACATCATGCAAATGATTGGCAGAATGACCTATTGGCAGTTCAACCAAAAGAACCGAGCATGTATCCCTAATTGCCAAAATTATATAATGTTCGTGATTGCCAAAAGTATGTACTGCGACAGGAGAGATTGCTATATTGAGGTATGTTATCATACCCTACTTTTTACGGTCCTAGCTAGTGTTAGCAAGCCATCTTTCATCACTCGTCGATGCACGTTTGATAAAGTTCAATGACCAAATCGTAAATGACAAATGTATCATAAGTAGTGCTAACGACTGTGCTACCGAGTACGTACCTAAACTACCATTTGGTTAACTTAAATGAGCTCGATATAGCTTATGACGGCTTGCATGATCGTCTTGATATCAAAGAAGGCACTTGTTTAGCAATGGTATTGCTATCAAATTTCACTCTAAGCTCTTCCATAGTTTTTGTTTTTTTAGCTTGAACTTTATCAACAAGCTTCCTCGGGCGTCCACGTGCTCTCCGCTTTTTTGGGGAGCTCGGGGTGTCGGGATCCTTTGGGGAGCTCGACGTGTCTGATATCTTGCACTGAACAGTACCGATAATTTCTTGGACATCGTCTTGTGAATTGATAGGTTCCGATGCAACGTGGGCTTCATACTGCCTGCACAGCAGACATCAGTGCATTCTGTAGCATCATGACACATGTGAATACAATAAAATATCCGTGCTTTTTCGCTAACCGTTATGGGGTACTTGTATGTTTTCATGCGAAGACTGTTGCAATCTGAACGCAGCAAGCTTGAAACTATTTTCCAGCTAAATATATCTATCTGTGACTACATTTGATAAGCGACACATATGTCAGAACAGCGTTCAGTCATAAGATATTCTACAAGAAAATATAGTGTTTGGCTCACCTGCTCCACTTTGTCGGTAAATACTTCACCGTTCCATGTCAACATGTACTTCAATGTAAAAAACACACATGAATGCCTGCAGTATTTAGTTTAGGTTTTAGTAAACTTGGACGTGTCGGCAAGGAATAATTTAGGAGGTCGTACGTACCTGTCATTCTGTTGCGGTATGTCATCGTAGAGTACTACTTCCCAGTCAGTAAATTTGATGGGATTATCTGGTGTTACCAAGCCATCCTTCACCGCTCCGTCCATGCAGGCATGAATCGCCTCCACCTACATAATACGAGTATTATGAAGGGTTACGGTGATTTGGGAGTTCATGTGCCATGCGATAGTAAAGAGGCAGCAAGATAAAGCTTACAAGAGCAGTTTCCTTCGACTCGTCAAACTGATTTTTCAAGGAGTTTAGGATTTGAATCTCTTCTTTTTGTCAAAATTGAAAACCATTGCCATCCAGTGGTTATCATTCACATTCAACGAGATGTGGACCTGCCGTAAAGTCAAAGAGGACTCATTCCACAGAATAATGTATATAAGGTAACAATTATGGTTCGGGGGACCCCTGAAATATTTCATCTACACTATCTATTACGATATATGAAAGTGAGGAAAACGGGTACCTTCCGGCGTCCTACAAATTTATTTGCAATACGCTCAAGGAACGAGCTTCCACGGCCCTTTGGAATAACCCCTTTTGTTTGTAAAAGCTTTCTGGTTTCATTGGGGGATATGACTGAGGTAGTATCAGTCTCAACTCCGCTGATGTGAGCATATGCCATAATATCCTGCCAAATTTGTATCATATAATGATGTGCCAACAGTTCAAATAGTTGATGTACAATGGAGTACAAGGGGCTTACATCACCAAAGATGTATTTTTTATCGTAAATTGGCTTCAGTTGTTCCGCTCTTAGGGGAATGTCTCCGATTTGAACGACTTCAACAGGGCCGTGTGTTCCCCGGACGAAAATGGCTGCCTCTTTGTCCTCAGCGGTGAGCACGTAATCATTATCAAACAGAGGCTTAAATGGTGTGATTCGAGGATCGTCCTTGTTAGGCAGGACGTGTCTGGCACTTGGTGTTGGAGTCGAAGTACGTGGCATGGATGCGTCGAACTTAGGAGTCGCGATGAAGGGATCACTGCACACATTGACTTGTTCCTACAACAACAAAAATGGTCAATTATAATTAGTTTGGTAATACTACTTATGTGGTGGGCCATAATTATTACCTCGATGCCTTCTTTCTGTGACTTGGATTCTCAGCTGACTTTAGTTTGGTTTTTAATTCCTACGACAATTATAACAATAATGAATATGGAGGAACATATTCATAACAATAAAAAATGCACAACATGACATACCTTCAGTTCCCTCCTTAAGTCCTTAATTTTGTCCTCGAGCAGCGAGAGCCTAGGATTATTGCCAGATTTACTCTTAATGTCGATTAACTCTTCGCTCAGGGTGAGGAATTTCGCGTCAAATCTATGCTGAAATTCCATTAACTGTCTACCTATCTTCTTTTCTTGCTCAGCACAACGTGCATTCAGGGCTGCAACTATCATTCCCACCTGTGCAAACAAAATAACACCCCGTTCAGAACAAAGCAAAATGAATGAGTTTCGATGCGACCTTTTAATGATCATGGAAAATGAAAATTGTCTTTGTTGGGATTACTTGGTGGCTACTCATATTTTGACCTTGTGATTGTGCTCGAGATGAATCACCTTCATCCTCACGTACAAATTTTTTGCTTCCTGGATCCTTTCTATTGTTGGCCTGTGGTTGTCGAGCACAAATTTCCATCACAACCTTTGAATCAGGTACAATGAATCAGTAGTAGCAAATAAATAACCAGATATATACATGGGTCAAATCTAGAAACACACCAGTCCTTTATGAAGACCTCCTGAGGTGTAAGCTTCTGCTCTTATTACGCATGTGCATTCGTCGTCCCATCGTGCGACCAATGGTGGGGGTATAGGAGTATACATCAATTTGCCGGAACGCAGGTGCTCCCAGTACCAAATCTTCACAATAAATTACACTACTAGGGAAAACCTTATACACAGAATCTTAGCAGAAGCGTGGTTTAAAAACAGACGCTACTACTAATTAGCAGTAGCGAGCTTCAGTAAAGAGCGCTACTAATATTTAAGTAGAAGTAGCGCTCTAGGTGAAACGAGCGCTACTACTATAATTGCCACGGTGTTGCCTCCAGGCTAGATATAGTAGTAGCGCCCTTCCATGGGACGCGCTACTGCTAATGTACTTAGTAGCAGCGTTTTTCATCAAAACTCGCTACTGCTAAGTATCACCGCAACTAATTAATGATAACCAACGTATATTTTTGATGTTTCTACATTGCTTAGACTTAGAGCGTTTTTTCAGGACAAAGCGTTACTGATATTGGGATAAACAAAAGAAATAACTGCTTCCATTAGCAGTAGTGTTTTTCACTAAAAAGTGCTATAGATAAGTTAGCTATAGCGCGTTTTCCTTATGAGCGCTACTGCTAGTTCGACTTAACCACCCCCGGCTCAAAATTTCGCTAAGTCCACCATTCACCCCCCCGGCCTGTTCCCCTACTCCTCTCGCCGCCGGCCGAGCCCGAGCCTTCCCTCACCGCCGCCGCCCGAGCCCGCCCTCAACCTCACCGCCGTCGCCCGCCGCCGCTCTTGACCACACCCTCACCGCCTCCTCGCCCACCACCGCTCTTGACCACACCCTCACCGCCGCCGCCCGCCGCCGCTCTGGACCTACTCCAGGACCGCCGCCTCCCGATCCACACCCTCACCGCCGCCGCTCTCTCCCTCTGTAAGCCCCCACCCCTCCCCCACCACCTCTCTCTTTGCTTAGTTAGTTGATGATTTTAGTAGTGGTAGATATTAATTTAGGGTTCATAGATAATGATTTTTAGTAGTAGTGGATATTAATTAGTAGTAGTGATGGTAAACTAGTTGTATAATTAGCAGTAGTAGATGTTAATTAGTAGTAGATGTTAATTAGTAGTAGTAGTAGTAGATGTACTAGTTTCTTTCTATTTATAATAAGTTTATATTTAGTAAGAACGAGTTGAATTAATAGAACTAGTTTAGTTTTAGTTGAACTAGTTTAGTTTTAGTTGAACTAGTTTAGTAAGTAAATTAATAACTAGTTGAACTACTTTATTTTAGAAAGAACTAGTTTCTTTCTATTTATAATAAGTTTATATTTAGTAAGAACTAGTTGAATTAATAGAACTAGTTGAACATGTCATATTTGTTGTTATTTTTTAGTTTAAGCAATTATTTCATGTTTTGGTTACACCTCCGAGTGGCCTATGTTTTGTCGGAGTGTCGATTAATTTCCGTTCCAGCAAATTTCAGGCGCTCGATATGTCCTTTTTTAGCAAAGGTCATGCCGGATTTTTCCATGAATTCTGGCATGACTTTTGCTAGAATATGTACAAGTTTAATCTTTGAATTATGAACGTAGGAAATGTCGTACTCGGACGATGACAGTCTCCCGGGGGAGTGCAGCTGGTGCCACGATGATCGAGGTATGTGCAACAGGTTCGTTGAGTTGGATGAAGATCGGCGCTTCAGCATTAAGCTCGAGGAGACCTTCGATGTTGAAATGGTACGCAACAACGACATGTGTTTTTTTCGTAATTAAGCATGACTTCAACTATTTCAACGTCTAATTTTCATCTTTTACAATTCGACTAGCTTATCCCATGCCATGCAAGATGCTATGTCTTGGAGAGGATGGGTTTTGAAGACCATGAAAATTTTGAAACAAAGAAAATACACCTAAGGATCCATCATGATATGGATTTTGAAGTAAATCTGTGCAATGCTCAGAGCGTAACCCATTTTGGTTGCCAAAATTGGGAAGCACTTTGCAAAATGTATGGTTTTTATGAGGGTATGATTGTCACCATGGATCTTGGTGATCCTGACATCGAGCAAGACAATATGGACATTTGGGTCCTTGTTGATACGCTTCCGATTGTACCGCTATGTGAGTTTCTCAAACATAGTTATTAACTAATTTATATTGTTTATTTCAAAATAGTTGACAACTTAGTTCCATTGACAGCTTATTTTGATTCTTCCAAGACTGTGCGGAAGATGGTAGACAAAACCCACTACACTGATGGCTCCGAATTAACTTATAAGGAGAAAAATCATTTGATCGCATTTTGTACTCTTCTTGAGGATTACAATAACTATTATCGAACTCCTCCAAATTATGGTGAATACGTGCCACTAGTGCACGTGTTGAACCACGGTAACTTCTCTGGAGATACCCTGGTAAGATTTTTTACTATTATGACATCCGTGCATCTTTTTCATACTTCTAAAACTAGTACATCATTGCTAACTATGAAGTTATTACTATGTTTTTCAACAGAAACTCCCGATGGATTGTGTGCCTCATCTGATGTATCTAAATGGTCGCCTTACAGTTCTGAACATACTGCCAAGTAAATCTAGGGAGCTCACCTGTGCATATCGGATTTCTAAAACCGGTGAACACATGTTCATCAAAGAATGGAAGAAATGTATGGACATTCGCAAGGAGGTTCTTGGAAGTAACATTCAGCGAAAGGCAAGAATTGGAGACAGGCTAATCTCCATTCTCCATAATAGAGAGTCAGGGGCTATCTTGTTTTTTGCTATTTTACCTTAGAAAATGTAGTAGGTCTTAATCGAATGTAGTAGGTCCTATGAGGTACAATATGTTTATTATGTGGTAATGTGTTAGAGTTGATAATGAGGAGTACTTGTGATTACGACTAGTGACCAATTTGCTAGGTTGATCTTGAGGAGGTGTTATATGACAATGATGTATTATGATGATAAGTTGTTAATGATATGATGATGATGATGATATTATTATATCATTGGGTGAAAGAACCACAGATTAGTTTCAAGTGGATGGACATCCACTTGAAACTAGTCCATGGTTCTTTCACCCCGTGATGTAATAACTCACTATGATGTAAAAATAATCTCTAAATTCCTGTTGTATGAAACCTTGTGTAAAGGTGTATGAATACAACATGAAATAAAAAAGAAATAAAATACTAAATAATAGTAGTAGCTACTACTAATTACCAGTAGCGCTCTTTTGGAGAAGCGCTACTACTAAGTCAATTTAGCAGTAGCGTGGGCCTAGGCATGCTATTGCTAAGCTTTAGCTGTAGCGCCTTATCAGTAGCGCTCCTGCCCGCACTACTGATAGGCCTAAAACCCGCGCTGCTGCTAGGATTTTCCCTAGTAGTGTTACTTTGTGAATATAGAGAGATATAGAAAAGAAAAACAATTGTACAATGTTAACTAGTGATGTTGCACTAACTTGAAGCAGAGCTAGATTTCCCTGTAGAGATACTTGATCAAGAGAGTTAAATTTGTGTATGGACCTGAACAAGTGTTTCATTGTGAAACATCCACAGTTCAATTTCCGAAGGCTTTTAATATCCGCAACAAGTTTAAGGTATTTCGCGTCGACATAACATTGTGCTGTTGGTGCTAAAACTGTGCCAATAGCGAATAGAACGAACCGTGCCAGGAAATCATTGTCCGGAGTTTTGGAACTTAAGATAGCTGTCTCAAGGTCAGCCAGATCAATGGTCCCATTGTTTTGAAATGTGTTAAACAAATTTGGATCCGGCGTGCTTTGCAGCTTTTCATCAATATCCTCCCCTTTTATCGCAAGGCCAAATATATGGTGCACGTCTTCTGCGGTGATAGGAATGGGTGTTTTACCTATGGTAATGGACGATGTCTCACTATCGAAGCTCTTTGCTAGTCTTATCAACATAATGCGTCGGATTTTAAATTCACGAATCATGTTTAGACACCCAAGACCGGTATCGCTTATGATTTTCTCTATGTGTTCTGGTGACAACAATTTCATGACTTTGGCGAGCCTTGACGGTGAGCACACTAACTTCATATGGCCGTGCTTCCTCAAGATTTCCTGCAAAAGTGGCAATAGATTTTATCGAGTATGAAAGAAGTGTCTGCAAGTACAGTTTTCAAATGAAATGTCAACTACGTACCTCATCAGTCATTTTGGTGACGTATTTTTCTCCATTAGCAGCACTTTTAACAGTAGTTTCCATTTTACTGCACCTATGGAACAGAAGCAAAACCGGTTCAATTTATTTGACCTTCATGTTGAGAAATGTGTAACAAAAAATAGAATCTTATACGCAGGCACGGATGAGTTTATTAAATAATATGGACTACATGTAACTTTAAGCACAGTACAGATTTTGGTCATGCATAACATTGGGATAGTTCAACTAGGGTTTTGGGATTGCATAAACATACGACGTGTTATTTCTTGAAAGAGATACCCTTGTTGTGGTATTACCTATTCGGACATTCGTGTAGTGTGCCAAGATTGATCATGTTGATAGTTATTAATGAGAGCTATGATCAGGTAATCTTGACGGCTAGAATAACTTGTGGGAAACCTATTAGGGCTTTACTAGTAGACGTGCGTGTCCGAGAAAGATTACAAAAATAGCTATGATCACATAACCTTCTGTCATCGATGGTAGCGGCCCAATGCTCCACGCGGATAGTGCGTCCCACACTAGATGTGGATGTGTGGCGCTTGACGACAGCAACAGGAGCAGTGGCGCGTTAACGCGCGTAGGAGGCGGCGACAACACCACTGCCGTCCGACCCCTCAGGTGACGTTCCTGGTAGGCGGCGGGCGGCGGCTACAATCTGATCTTGCAGTAGTCATGGGAGGTGGTACGGGACCTGGATGCCGCGGGTGGTTAGGAGAGAGGAGCTGTAATCGTGGGATTTCAGGAGATCTGGGTGGCGTGAGTTATGGGAGGTTGAAACATTAGCTTGTAATTGGCCAAAATAAATGTAATGTTCCGAAGAAAAAACAAATGTGCCGTCGAGAAAGGAATGCTTTTTTTAAGTGGTATAAAATATGTTGTTTGTTCTCAAAATGCCCGAAAATTGTCCGTACATGACAAAACTTGTAAGTTTGCTGAAAATGGTTGAAATTTGTACGTACCCCAATAATTACCATGGCTTGCAACCCTGCAAAGTCGGGTTGATTTCAGGTAGGTCAACAAACCAACATGTGATTTCGGAGGGTGCCAGGGCGTGTTTGGGGGCACCCCCATGTTTAGTAGATCATCTACAATACAAAATGATGTCTACTATTTCCCATGGAATCCCATGACCAAAACAAGCTGCCATGCGAAATGCTTCTCAGTTTAGACTAAGATTAAACAAAAGGAAAAGCATGGGCCAACCTAGACATCTAGACCCACGCGTGGTCCAGCACGCGGGATAGTCCGGCCTGTGAAAGCCCATCTAATCTAGCCCATCGCATGGGCACACCAGGGCAGAGTAGACGGTGGTGGGAGTTTAGTCCCACCTCGCCGAGCGAGAGGGAGATGGACCATCTTATATATCCGGCTGTGCCTCCCCACGCAAGCTCCTATCCTATTGTTGGGGAACGTAGTAATTTCAAAAAATTTCCTACGCACACGCAAGATCATGGTGATGCATAGCAACGAGAGGGGAGAGTGTTGTCTACGTACCAACGCAGACCGACTGCGGAAGCGATCACACAACGTAGAGGAAGTAGTCATACGTCTTCCTGATCCGACCGATCCAAGCACCGTTACTCCGGCACCTCCGAGTTCTTAGCACACGTACAGCTCGATGACGATCCTCGGGCTCCGATCCAGCAAAGCGTCGAGGAAGAGTTCCGTCAGCACGACGGCGTGGTGACGACCTTGATGTTCTACCGACGCAGGGCTTCGCCTAAGCACTACAACGATATGACCGAGGTGTAATATGGTGGCAGGGGGCACCGCACACGGCTAAGGAACGATCACCAAGGATCAACTTGTGTGTCTAGAGGTGCCCCCTGCCTCCGTATATAAAGGAGCCAAGGGGGAGGGGGGCGCCGGCCAAGAGGAGGGCGCAGGAGGAGTCCTACTCCTACCGGGAGTAGGACTCTCCCCCCCCCCCAATCCTAGTTGGACTAGGTTTCCCCAAGGGGGAAAGAGAGAGAGGGGGGCCGGCCCCTTCTCCTAGTCCTAATAGGACTAAGGGAAGGGGGGGCGCGGCCACCTATGGGCTGCCCCTTCTCCTTTCCACTAAGGCCCATGAAGGCCCATATGGCTCCCGGGGGGTTCCGGTAACCTCCCGGTAATCCGGTAAAATCCCGATTTCACCCGGAACACTTCCGATATCCAAATATAGGCTTCCAATATATCAATCTTTATGTCTCGACCATTTCGAGACTCCTCGTCATGTCCGTGATCACATCCGGGACTCCGAACAACCTTCGGTACATCAAAATGCATAAACTCATAATAACTGTCATCGTAACGTTAAGCGTGCGGACCCTACGGTTCGAGAACAATGTAGACATGACCGAGACACGTCTTCGGTCAATAACCAATAGCGGGAACTGGATGCCCATATTGGTTCCTACATATTCTACGAAGACCTTTATCGGTCAGACCGCATAACAACATACGTTGTTCCCTTTGTCATCGGTATGTTACTTGTCCGAGATTCGATCGTCGGTATCCAATACCTAGTTCAATCTCGTTACCGGCAAGTCTCTTTACTCGTTCTGTAATACATCATCTCACAACTAACATATTAGTTGCAGTGCTTGCAAGGCTTATATGATGTGCATTACCGAGAGGGCCCAGAGATACCTCTCCGACAATCGGAGTGACAAATCCTAATCTCGAAATACGCCAACCCAACATCTACCTTTGGAGACACCTGTAATGCTCCTTTATAGTCACCCAGTTACGTTGTGATGTTTGGTAGCACCCAAAGTGTTCCTCCGGCAAACGGGAGTTGCATAATCTCATAGTTATAGGAACATGTATAAGTCATGAAGAAAGCAATAGCAACATACTAAACGATCGGGTGCTAAGCTAATGGAATGGGTCATGTCAATCAGATCATTCAACTAATGTTGTGACCTCGTTAATCAAATAACAACACCTTGTTCATGGTTAGGAAACTTAACCATCTTTGATTAACGAGCTAGTCAAGTAGAGGCATACTAGTGACACTAAGTTTGTCTATGTATTCACACATGTATTATGTTTCCGGTAATACAATTCTAGCATGAATAATAAACATTTATCATGATATAAGGAAATAAATAATAACTTTATTATTGCCTCAAGGGCATATTTCCTTCAGTCTCCCACTTGCACTAGAGTCAATAATCTAGATTACACAGTAATGATTCTAACACCCATGGAGTCTTGGTGTTGATCATGTTTTGCTCGTGGAAGAGGCTTAGTCAATGGGTCTGCAACATTCAGATCCGTATGTATCTTGCAAATCTCTATGTCTCCCACCTGGACTAGATCTCGGATGGAATTGAAGCGTCTCTTGATGTGCTTGGTCCTTTTGTGAAATCTGGATTCCTTTGCCAAGGCAATTGCACCAGTATTGTCACAAAAGATTTTCATTGGACCCGATGCACTAGGTATGACACCTAGATCGGATATGAACTCCTTCATCCAGACTCCTTCATTTGCTGCTTCCGAAGCAGCTATGTACTCCGCTTCACATGTAGATCCCGCTACGACGCTTTGTTTAGAACTGCACCAACTGACAGCTCCACCGTTTAAAGTAAACACGTATCCGGTTTGCGATTTAGAATCGTTCGGATCAGTGTCAAAGCTTGCATCAACGTAACCTCTTACGTTTAGCTCTTTGTCACCTCCATATACGAGAAACATATCCTTAGTCCTTTTCAGGTATTTCAGGATGTTCTTGACCGCTGTCCAGTGATCCACTCCTGGATTACTTTGGTACCTCCCTGCTAAACTTATAGCAAGGCACACATCAGGTCTGGTACACAGCATTGCATACATGATAGAGCCTATGGATGAAGCATAGGGAACATCTTTCATTTTCTCTCTATCTTCTGCAGTGGTCGGGCATTGAGTCTGACTCAACTTTACACCTTGTAACACAGGCAAGAACCCTTTCTTTGCTTGATCCATTTTGAACTTCTTCAAAATATTGTCAAGGTATGTGCTTTGTGAAAGTCCAATTAAGCGTCTTGATCTATCTCTATAGATCTTTATGCCTAATATGTAAGCAGCTTCACCGAGGTCTTTCATTGAAAAACTCTTATTCAAATATCCCTTTATGCTATCCAGAAATTCTATATCATTTCCAATCAGCAATATGTCATCCACATATAATATCAGAAATGCTACAGAGCTCCCACTCACTTTCTTGTAAATACAGGCTTCTCTGAAAGTCTGTATAAAACCAAAAGCTTTGATCACAGTATCAAAACGTTTATTCCAACTCCGAGAGGCTTGCACCAGTCCATAAATGGATCGCTGGAGCTTGCACACTTTGTTAGCTCCCTTTGGATCGACAAAACCTTCCGGTTGCATCATATACA
This sequence comes from Triticum urartu, assembly GCF_056163025.1. Classification (NCBI taxonomy): domain Eukaryota; kingdom Viridiplantae; phylum Streptophyta; class Magnoliopsida; order Poales; family Poaceae; genus Triticum; species Triticum urartu. The sequence continues at coordinate 684,628,024 of NC_141877.1, forward strand.
ACTCTTCTTCCAGAAATCCATTCAGGAATGCAGTTTTGACATCCATCTGCCAAATTTCATAATCATAAAATGTGGCAATTGCTAACATGATTCGGACAGACTTAAGCATCGCTACGGGTGAGAAGGTCTCATCGTAGTCAACTCCTTGAACTTGTCGAAAACCTTTTGCGACAAGTCGAGCTTTGTAGACAGTAACATTACCATCAGCGTCAGTCTTCTTCTTGACGATCCATTTATTCTCAATTGCTTGCCGATCATCAGGCAAGTCAACCAAAGTCCATACTTTGTTCTCATACATGGATCCCATCTCAGATTTCATGGCTTCAAGCCACTTTGCGGAATCTGGGCTCACCATCGCTTCTTCATAGTTCGTAGGTTCATCATGATCTAGTAGCATGATTTCTAGAACTGGATTACCGTACCACTCTGGTGCGGATCTCACTCTGGTTGATCTACGAGGTTCAGTAGTATCTTGTACTAAAGTTTCATGATCATCATCATTAGCTTCCTCACTAATTGGTATAGGCGTCGCAGAAACAGTTTTCTGTGATGTACTACTTTCCAATAAGGGAGCAGGTATAGTTACCTCGTCAAGTTCTACTTTCCTCCCACTCACTTCTTTCGAGAGAAACTCCTTCTCTAGAAAGGATCCATTCTTAGCAACAAATGTCTTGCCTTCGGATCTGTGATAGAAGGTGTACCCAGCAGTCTCCTTTGGGTATCCTATGAAGACACACTTCTCCGATTTGGGTTTGAGCTTATCAGGTTGAAGCTTTTTCACATAAGCATCGCAGCCCCAAACTTTAAGAAACGACAACTTTGTTTTCTTGCCAAACCACAGTTCATAAGGCGTCGTCTCAACGGATTTTGATGGTGCCCTATTTAACGTGAATGCGGCCGTCTCTAGAGCGTATCCCCAAAACGATAGCGGTAAATCAGTAAGAGACATCATAGATTGTACCATATCTAGTAAAGTACGATTACGACGTTCGGACACACCATTACGCTGTGGTGTTCCGGGTGGCGTGAGTTGCGAAACTATTCCACAATTTTTCAAATGTATACCAAACTCGTAACTCAAATATTCTCCTCCACGATCAGATCGTAGAAACTTTATTTTCTTGTTACGATGATTTTCCACTTCACTCTGAAATTCTTTGAACTTTTCAAATGTTTTAGACTTGTGTTTCATTAAGTAGATATACCCATATCTGCTTAAGTCATCTGTGAAGGTGAGAAAATAACGATATCCGCCACGAGCCTCAATATTCATCGGACCACATACATCGGTATGTATGATTTCCAACAAATCTGTTGCTCTCTCCATAGTACCGGAGAACGGTGTCTTAGTCATCTTGCCCATGAGGCACGGTTCGCAAGTACCAAGTGATTCATAATCAAGTGGTTCCAAAAGTCCATCAGTATGGAGTTTCTTCATGCGCTTTACACCGATATGACCTAAACGACAGTGCCACAAATAAGTTGCACTTTCATTATCAACTCTGCATCTTTTGGTTTCAACATTATGAATATGTGTATCACTACTATCGAGATTCATCAAAAATAGACCACTCTTTAAAGGTGCATGACCATAAAAGATATTACTCATATAAATAGAACAACCATTATTCTCTGATTTAAATGAATAACCGTCTCGCATTAAACAAGATCCAGATATAATGTTCATGCTCAACGCTGGCACCAAATAACAATTATTTAGGTCTAATATTAATCCCGAAGGTAGATGTAGAGGTAGCGTGCCGACCGCGATCACATCGACTTTGGAACCGTTTCCCACGCGCATCGTCACCTCGTCCTTTGCTAGTGTCCGCTTATTCTGTAGTCCCTGTTTCGAGTTGCAAATATTAGCAGCAGAACCAGTATCAAATACCCAGGTGCTACTGCGAGCTCTAGTAAGGTACACATCAATAACATGTATATCACATATACCTTTGTTCACCTTGCCATCCTTCTTATCCGCCAAATACTTGGGGCAGTTCCGCTTCCAGTGACCAGTCTGCTTGCAGTAGAAGCACTCAGTTTCAGGCTTCAGTCCAGACTTGGGTTTCTTCTCCTGAGCAGCAACTTGCTTGCCGTTCTTTTTGAAGTTCCCCTTCTTCTTCCCTTTGCCCTTCTTGAAACTAGTGATCTTGTTGACCATCAACACTTGATGCTCCTTCTTGATTTCTACCTCCGCAGCTTTCAGCATTGCGAAGAGCTCGGGAATAGTCTTGTTCATCCCTTGCATATTATAGTTCATCACGAAGCTCTTGTAGCTTGGCGGCAGTGATTGGAGAATTCTGTCAATGACGCAATCATCTGGAAGATTAACTCCCAATTGAATCAAGTGATTATTATACCCAGACATTTTGAGTATATGCTCACTGACAGAACTGTTCTCCTCCATCTTGCAGCTATAGAACTTATTGGAGACTTCATATCTCTCAATTCAGGCATTTGCTTCAAATATTAACTTCAACTCCTGGAACACCTCATATGCTCCATGACGTTCAAAACATCGTTGAAGTCCCGATTCTAAGCCGTAAAGCATGGCACACTGAACTATCGAGTAGTCATCACCTTTGCTCTGCCAGACGTTCTTAACATCTGGTGTTGCTCCAGCAGCAGGCCTGGCACCTAGCGGTGCTTCCAGGACATAATTCTTCTGTGCAGCAATGAGGATAATCCTCAAGTTACGGACCCAGTCCGTGTAATTGCTACCATCATCTTTCAACTTTGCTTTCTCAAGGAACGCATTAAAATTCAACGGAACAACAGCACGAGCCATCTATCTACAATCAACATAAACAAGCAAGATACTATCAGGTACTAAGTTCATGATAAGTTTAAGTTCAGTTAATCAAATTACTTAAGAACTCCCACTTAGATAGACATCCCTCTAATCCTCTAAGTGATCACGTGATCCAAATCAACTAAACCATAACCGATCATCACGTGAGATGGAGTAGTTTTCAATGGTGAACATTGTTATGTTGATCATATCTACTATATGATTCACGCTCGATCTTTCGATCTCTGTGTTCCGAGGCCATATCTGCATATGCTAGGCTCGTCAAGTTTAACCTGAGTATTCTGCGTGTGCAAAACTGGCTTGCACCCGTTGTAGATGGACGTAGAGCTTATCACACCCGATCATCATGTGGTGTCTGGGCACGACGAACTTTGGCAACGGTGCATACTCAGGGAGAACACTTCTTGATAATTTTAGTGAGAGATCATCTTATAATGCTACCGTCAATCAAAGCAAGATAAGATGCATAAAAAGATAAACATCACATGCAATCAATATAAGTGATATGATATGGCCATCATCATCTTGTGCTTGTGATCTCCATCTCCGAAGCACCGTCATGATCACCATCGTCACCGGCGCAACACCTTGATCTCCATCGTAGCATCGTTGTCGTCATCGCCAATCTTATGCTTCCACGACTATCACTACCGCTTAGTAATAAAGTAAAGCATTACATCACGATTGCATTGCATACAATAAAGCGACAACCATATGGCTCCTGCCAGTTGCCGATAACTTGGTTACAAAACATGATCATCTCATACAATAAAATTTAGCATCATGCCCTGCAAAAACAAGTTAGACGTCCTCTACTTTGTTGTTGCAAGTTTTACGTGGCTGCTACAGGCTTAAGCAAGAACTCATCTGACCTACGCATCAAAACCACAACGATAGTTTGTCAAATAGACTCCGTTTTAACCTTCTCAAGGACCGGGCGTAGCCATACTTGGTTCAACTAAAGTTGGAGAGACAGTCGCCCGCAAGCCATCTATGTGCAAAGCACGTCGAGGGAACCGGTCTCGCGTAAGGTTGGTCCGGGTCGTCTCGTCCAACAATACCGTTGAACCAAAGTATGACATGCTGGTAGGCAGTATGACTTGTATCGCCCACAACTCACTTGTGTTCTACTCCTGCAAATAACATCAAACCATAAAACCAGGCTCGGATGCCACTGTTGGGGAACGTAGTAATTTCAAAAAATTTCCTACGCACACGCAAGATCATGGTGATGCATAGCAACGAGAGGGGAGAGTGTTGTCTACGTACCAACGCAGACCGACTGCGGAAGCGATCACACAACGTAGAGGAAGTAGTCGTACGTCTTCCCGATCCGACCGATCCAAGCACCGTTACTCCGGCACCTCCGAGTTCTTAGCACACGTACAGCTCGATGACGATCCTCGGGCTCCGATCCAGCAAAGCGTCGAGGAAGAGTTCCGTCAGCACGACGGCGTGGTGACGATCTTGATGTTCTACCGACGCAGGGCTTCGCCTAAGCACTACAACGATATGACCAAGGTGTAATATGGTGGCAGGGGGCACCGCACACGGCTAAGGAACGATCACCAAGGATCAACTTGTGTGTCTAGAGGTGCCCCCTGCCTCCGTATATATAGGAGCCAAGGGGGAGGGGGGCGCCGGCCAAGAGGAGGGCGCAGGAGGAGTCCTACTCCTACAGGGAGTAGGACTCCCCCCCCCAATCCTAGTTGGACTAGGTTTCCCCAAGGGGGAAAGAGAGAGAGGGGGGCCGGCCCCTTCTCCTAGTCCTAATAGGACTAAGGGAAGGGGGGGCGCGCGGCCACCTATGGGCTGCCCCTTCTCCTTTCCACTAAGGCCCATGAAGGCCCATATGGCTCCCGGGGGGTTCCGGTAACCTCCCGGTAATCCGGTAAAATCCCGATTTCACTCGGAACACTTCCGATATCCAAATATAGGCTTCCAATATATCAATCTTTATGTCTCGACCATTTCGAGACTCCTCGTCATGTCTGTGATCACATCCGGGACTCCGAACAACCTTCGGTACATCAAAATGCATAAACTCATAATAACTGTCATCGTAACGTTAAGCGTGCGGACCCTACGGTTCGAGAACCATGTAGACATGACCGAGACACGTCTCCGGTCAATAACCAATAGCGGGACCTGGATGCCCATATTGGTTCCTACATATTCTACGAAGACCTTTATCGGTCAGACCGCATAACAACATACGTTGTTCCCTTTGTCATCGGTATGTTACTTGTCCGAGATTCGATCGTCGGTATCCAATACCTAGTTCAATCTCGTTACCGGCAAGTCTCTTTACTCGTTCTGTAATACATCATCTCACAACTAACATATTAGTTGCAGTGCTTGCAAGGCTTATATGATGTGCATTACCGAGAGGGCCCAGAGATACCTCTCCGACAATCGGAGTGACAAATCCTAATCTCAAAATACGCCAACCCAACATCTACCTTTGGAGACACCTGTAATGCTCCTTTATAATCACCCAGTTACGTTGTGACGTTTGGTAGCACCCAAAGTGTTCCTCCGGCAAACGGGAGTTGCATAATCTCATAGTTACAGGAACATGTATAAGTCATGAAGAAAGCAATAGCAACATACTAAACGATCGGGTGCTAAGCTAATGGAATGGGTCATGTCAATCAGATCATTCAACTAATGATGTGACCTCGTTAATCAAATAACAACACCTTGTTCATGGTTAGGAAACTTAACCATCTTTGATTAACGAGCTAGTCAAGTAGAGGCATACTAGTGACACTAAGTTTGTCTATGTATTCACACATGTATTATGTTTCCGGTAATACAATTCTAGCATGAATAATAAACATTTATCATGATATAAGGAAATAAATAATAACTTTATTATTGCCTCTAGGGCATATTTCCTTCACCTATGCAGGCAATACTTTGCCTAATCATCATGCTCTCTGCCCCGTTGGGCCTACCAGCAGAACAGTAATCTGCACCACGGGCCTGCATCCTGGCCCATAAACTGCTGGGTTCCTAGTCGTATACAGGCCGTGGTGTATGAAATCTCCTGCCTCTTGTAGGTGGGCATTTTTTGCATTTTGAAATTAGTTTTGATCTTCTTCAGATCACCAGCAAAATTTTACACATGCTCACTGACTTGCATGTAATACACATTTGTTTTGCATATATGTTTGTTGAAATGTAATGCTAGTATGGGTGTTTTTTTTCCATCTGTCACATGTTTTTCATCCCAAATCAATTGATACAATTTTTAATCAGTCACATGTTTTTAAACCCAAATCAATTAGTACTATATTTCATCTGTCACATGTTACATCATCCCAAATGAATTACTACTATTTTGTTATAAAGTACACTTGGAAACCTAGAGGGCAGTATAGACTGATGTTTTCACCAGTCAGTCTAGAGGGCAGTACAAATTAAAAAAATATAAAACCTGGGAAACCTAGCTTTCTCTGTGCAAAAGATCATGTGTGCAAAAATTGAGGTGATTTGGAGGTGGTCAAAGAAATCACCGCATTCCGGAGGGACCATTTGGTCTAACTTAAGCCAGTTTTTAAACGAAGGTGATTTTTTTCACCACCTCCAAAACACCCAAATTTTCTTTTAGACGGTGACCCACATGTGCCAAACATGTCTATCAAAGAAAATTTGTAAAAAAATATATTTTACAATGCCCCCTAGAGGTATAGGCCGATGTTTTGATCAGTTAGTCTAGAGGGCAGTATAAATTCAAAAAAAGTTAAAACCTTGGAGGAGTTGAAAAAAATCACCTTTTCTCATGCCTGGACTTAAACATTTTTAGTCCCACCTCGCCCCCCGAGCAAGTCCTGCACCTGCTTAAATACCTTCATTTTTTTATTATGACAAGTGTTGGTCTTCCTTGCACTCTACGTGGAGGATATGTAGGATAAGTATGATTCATCATATGTATTCATCCTGTATATTCTTCCATTGGAGAGCATGGATGACTAATGTATTTTTCAGATTTATCAGCTTTTATTTTGTTTTCGGGAGTGAAATATAATTCCTCCATTACATCTATTTCCAAATTTTATCATGCAACATAAACAAGCTACACGCTAGCCGCGAAGAAACCATGATTCTTGAGGTTGCACTTCAAAAACTCACATATAAAATGCAAAAAATATATCCCAAACTCATACTGTTACAAGGGAGTGGACAACCAAATAGCTGAGTCATACATTATGTGGAAGTCACTAACTGACAGAATGAAGTATTTTAGAGAAAAGGTCACACGATACTAGACATAGACAACAATGCACACACCAACATGAGGTTGATCGTCGACGTACTTGCTGTCCGACCATGTGCACAATGTTGTAGCTATCATTGTTCTGCTTTGAGATCCTGCACATAAGGATATTATTAATGCCATGGAATATATTTTGAAACATTTAAAAATGAAATTATGGCATATTAGGTACCTCTGTCAATTTGGCACACGTACGTCGATTGCGACCATCTTCCTCATGACAATAGCTACATCTACCCTTTGTTCTTGTTTTCTTCATCTTTGCTTGTAGCCTTTTCTCCGGAGCACCTCGGCCTGGCACATGCACTGGATCCAGAACCTTTTCGAAACCTTCACCATCAAGGTTAGCCGATTGTGGCATCAGCGGGCCAAACCTAATGCTGTTACCCTGAGCCTTAGTTGATCCCTTGCTATCAGCTTGTTCACTTGTTGATCCCTGGCAAACATCTTGTCCTTCCAAAACCCTTTTTAGATGCTAAAACGCCTCATCAGAGTGGCATGCCTTGAAAGATGCCGTGTGACTAAAATTCCTTAGCTTACGGTACCTTGGTAGGGCTGCAGAGTATGCATACATCTCTCTCTTTCTGGTCGGTGCGAATGCACATTTTGCACTCATTGTCCACCTAGTGGGAACACAACACCTGGGCAGTGTTTCTTCTTGTAAAATTCCCAATATGTAAAATATGTGGGAACATGGTGTGCATGTGCATTCCAATTTGCGGCAAGAACAAATGATACTGCAAAGCAGACCTTCCTTCGACTCCGCGTGCACTTCGATCTTTCTATCCATTCTTTGCTTCTTAGACACAACATTTGTGGTAACCTCTGCTGCATCAAGTACCTCTCTGATCTCACATTTTTTGATAGCATCTATGCTCCATATGACCAACTTAAACACAACAGGAGTGAAAACTTTCACTACGTGTGAGGTAGTCCTGGATTAGGGGGTGTCCGGATAGCCGAACTATCACTGTTGGCCAGACTCCTGGACTATGAACATACAAGATTGAAGACTTTGTCCCGTGTCCGGATGGGACTTTCCTTGGCGTGGAAGGCAAGCTTGGCAATACGGATATGTAGATCTCCTACCATTGTAACCGACTCTGTGTAACCCTAACCCTCTCCGGTGTCTATATAAACCGGAGGGTTTTAGTCCGTAGGACGAACAACAATCATACCATAGGCTAGCTTCTAGGGTTTAGCCTCTTTGATCTCGTGGTAGATCTACTCTTGTACTACCCATATCATCAATATTAATCAAGCAGGAGTAGGGTTTTACCTCCATCGAGAGGGCCCGAACCTGGGTAAAAACATCGTGTCCCTTGTCTCCTGTTACCATCCGCCTACACGCATAGTTCGGGACCCCCTACCCGAGATCCGCCGGTTTTGACACCGACATTGGTGCTTTCATGGAGAGTTCCTCTGTGTCGTCACCTTTAGGCCCGATGGCTCCTTTGATCATCAACAACGACGCGGTCTAGGGTGAGACTTTTCTCCCCGGACAGATCTTCGTATTCGGCGGCTTTGCACTGCGGGCCAATTCACTTGGCCATCTGGAGCAGATCGAAAGCTACGCCCCTGGCCATCAGGTCAGATTTGGGAGTTTGAACTACACGGCTGACATCCGCGGAGACTTGATCTTCGACGGATTCGAGCCACAGCCAAGTGCGCCGCACTATCTCGATGGGTATGATCTAGCTCTGCCGCCGAACAGTGGCCTAGAGGCCGCACCAGCGTCCGCTCCGACCCTTAGCTCGGAGCCAACTTTGCCGATCGAGGACGAGTGGCTGGACACCGCCTTGGGGGCTACAATCTGTACGGTGATTGAGCCGAACACCATCCCTGTCCCTTGCAAAGCCCGTGACTCCGAGGTGCCGGACTCCTCTCCGGACTCCGAACCTCCCGCGCCCCTGCCAATCAAATCTGATTGGGCGCCGGTTATGGAGTTCACTACCGCGGACATCTTTCAGCACTCACCCTTTGGTGACATCCTGGATTCACTAAAGTCTCTCTCTTTATCAGGAGAGCCCTGGCTGGACTATGGTCAGGAAGGTTGGGATGTGGACGACGAAGAAATTCAACACCCACCCACCACCCACTTTGTAGCCACTGTCGATGATTTAACCGACATGCTCGACTTCGACTCCGAAGACATCGATGGTATGGACGACGATGCAGGAGACAACCAAGAACCAGCGCCTATAGGGCACTGGAAGGCCACCTCATCATACGACATATACATGGTGGACATCCCAAAAGAGGGGAATGGCAATGGAATAGCGGAGGATGACCTCTCCAAGAAACAGCCCAAGCGCCAGCATCAGCGGCGCCGCTCTAAATCCCGCCACAGCAAAAACGGTGATTCCGGCACGAGAGATAATAACACCCCGGACAGTGCCGAAGACAACCCCCTCCAGCAGGATTCAGCACAGGAGGAGGGAGAAGCCAGCCCTCATGATAGAGCGGCAGACAGAGAGGTAGAGGATGATAATTATATGCCTCCCTCCGAAGATGAAGCAAGCCTCGACGACGACGAATTTGTCGTACCCGAGGATCCCGTCGAGCAAGAGCATTTCAATCACAGGCTTATGGCCACGGCAAGCAGCCTCAAGAAAAAGCAGCAGCAGCTTAGAGCTGACCAAGACTTGCTAGCTGACAGATGGACCGAAGTCCTTGCAGCCGAAGAGTACAAACTCGATCGCCCCTCCAAGAGCTACCCAAAATGCAGGCTGCTACCCCAATTAGAGGAGGAATCACCCAAACCTACATCACCAATGCATGACGCGGCCAACCGGCCACCTCGTGGCCGCGACAGAGAGGCCTCTAGGCCCTCCACTAAAGCCGCACCCCGGCGTCGCTCGAAAAGTACAAAGCCACGGGGAAATGCGCCAGACTTGCGAGTCATATTGGAGGACAAGGCAAGGCAAATAAGATCGATCTACGGATCGCGTGGGCGCCCCACGACATGTGATGACAACCATCACGCCAGATACGGCAATTCCGGCCGGGCCGAACACAGTAGACAAAGCTCATTTGAGCTGCGTCGTGGTATATCCCAATAGAGAGGCGCCGCACACCCACTATGCTTCACAGACGAAGTAATGGATCATCAAATCCCCGAGGGTTTCAAACCCGTAAACATTGAATCATACGACGACACAACAGATCCTGCGGTTTGGATCGAGGACTATCTCCTTCACATCCACATTGCCCGCGGCGATGATCTACACGCCATCAAATAACTCCCACTCAAGCTTAAAGGACCAGCTCGGCATTGGCTCAACAACTTGCCAGCAGAATCAATTGGTTGTTGGGAAGACCTAGTAGCCGCATTCCTTGATAACTTCCAGGGCACATATGTGCGACCACCAGATGCCGATGACCTAAGCCGCATAATTCAGCAGCCAGATGAATTGGCCAGACAATTCTGGACACGGTTCTTAACCAAGAAAGTTCAAATCGTTGACTGTCCGGATGCAGAGGCTCCGGATGCAGAGGCCCTTGCAGCCTTCAAACATAACATCGGCGACGAGTGGCTTGCCCGGCACCTAGGACAGGAAAAGCTGAAATCCATGGCAGCCCTCACATCACTCATGACCCGCTTCTGCGCGGGAGAGGACAGCTGGCTAGCTCGCAGTAACAACCTGACCAAAAACCCTAGTAGTTCGGATACCAAGGACAACAATGGTAGGTCGCGTCGCAACAAGCACAAGCGCCGCATTAACGGCGATAATGCTGAAGATACGGCAGTCAATGCCGGATTCAGAGGCTCTAAACCCGGTCAGCGGAAAAAGCCGTTCAAAGGAAATACTCAGGGCCCGTCCAATTTGGACTGAATACTCGATCGCTCGTGCCAGATACATGGCACCCCTGAAAAACCAGCCAACCACACCAACAGGGATTGTTGGGTGTTCAAGCAGGCAGGCAAGTTAAATGCAGAAAACAACGACAAGGGGCTGCATGGCGATGACGAGGAGGAGCCCCGGCCACCGAACAATAGAGGACAGAAGGGCTTTCCCCCACAAGTGCGGACAGTGAGCATGATATACGCAACCCACATACCCAAAAGGAAGCGGAAGCGTGCACTAAGGGACGTATACGCGATGGAGCCAGTCGCCCCAAAGTTCAACCCGTGGTCCTCCTGCCCGATCACTTTTGATCGAAGGGACCACCCCGCTAGTATCCGCCATGGCGGATTCGCCGCATTGGTTCTTGACCCAATCATTGACGGATTTCACCTCACTAGAGTCTTGATGGACGGCGGCAGCAGCCTGAACCTGCTTTACCAGGATACAGTGTGCAAAATGGGCATAGACCCCTCAAGGAGTAAACCCACAAAAATGACCTTTAAAGGCGTCATACCAGGTGTAGAGGCCAACTGTACAGGCTCAGTTACACTCGAAGTGGTCTTTGGATCCCCGGATAACTTTCGGAGCGAGGAATTAATCTTTGACATAGTCCCGTTCCGCAGCGGCTATCACGCACTGCTCAGACGAACAGCATTTGCAAAGTTCAATGCGGTGCCGCACTATGCATACCTCAAGCTCAAGATGCCAGGCCCTCAAGGAGTAATCACGGTCAATGGAAACACTGAACGCTCTCTCCGAACGGAGGAGCATACGGCGGCCCTCGCGGCGGAAGTACAAAGCAGCCTCTTAAGGCAATTCTCGACTCCGACTACTAAACGTCCGGACACCGTCAAGCGCGCCCGGAGTAATGTCATGACCGGTTTTCCAATAAAATGCTTATTGAGAAACCGACCATTTTATTTCCAGTATGGGGAAAATCCTCCTTACTGGTAGACAAAATCTTGATACAGTAAGCCAGTAGCATTAAATATATTACAGGGTCGAGCTAAGGCTGCTCAACAATTTATTACAAGCACGCCAATAATTATATATAATGGCGGATATGACACAATGGTGTGGGGTGGCATACTACTGACTCGAGATAAAAGTGGTGGTGGAAATATCACAGTGGAGTGGATAACATGACTCCTAAACTGGCAGCTCATCGAGTGTCGAGGTGAGGCTCGATGAATTTATTAGGGTAGCGGAAGAGGATATAATACAGTGACCAAATCCAGGATCGCACAAGACTGACTGGGACTCCTCTAGGCGTCAGACTCGCTATCGAACTCTTCATCCATGAGACCGCCTTCGTCAACATCTGGCCAAATCAACAAGCCAGGTGAGTACTTTGAAAGTACTCGCAAGACAGTTCGGACATAAGATATAACAAATGCATGCATGAATGTGTCATGAGTAATTAGTAAATTCACATTTAAATTTAATGAATATTGGCACAACATGATAAGTAAAAAAAAGGAGTCGGGCGGTAGTCTTCCCGAAATCTCAACAAAATAACTGAAAACCGATCGGGTGTCTGGAGCGACGCCTCAAAAGGTAAACAAATAAATAATCATGCCGCAGTCGGGCGTATAAGCGACACCACATAAAGGGCTTATATTGAAAGTAAATAACATGCGTGCCATAGTCCGACGTCGAAGCAACATCGCAGAAAGGGCTTATATTAAAAGTAAATAACATGCGTGCCACAGTCGGACGTTGGAGCGACATTGCAGACAGGGCTTATATCAAAAGTAAATAACAAGCGTGCCACAGTCGGACGTCTGAGCGACATCGCAGAAAGGGCTTATATCGAAAGTAAATAACAAGCGTGCCACAGTCGGACGTCTAAGCGACATCGCAGAAAGGGCTTAAATTTCATTATTCATATCTGATAAATTCACAAAGATAGAATATTCATAGGAAATATTCAACACATAATAATAAAAGGGTTAGTCCATCCATAGGAATAAACATTTAACCGGGCTTAACACTCATGTGGTTCACCGGAGTTTTTGTCACTGAGATTGACACTTGACAAGATAAGTGGAACACAGTACTTGGACATGGATAATATGATTCAAAGGATTTTTTTACTCTGCAGAGTTTGTACTAAATTACCCACAGCCAACGGATTTCCATAGTCACGAAGGACTAGTTTCGTTTACAGTATTTCGGAAGAAACACATCTAACCAGTACACACCCATTCCACCTCACGATGCCAGGAATCGCCCTAGACAGCGTTCAAGAAAAACTTTGAGACGGGGAGATCACAATCTCGAATAACATGGGATCAAATTTATATACGCGCTCTCTAAGGGGTGCCCCCCTCTCGGTCCCAACCGGAAACACCCATGCCCCCTGACCGGATGACTGGCTTTAATCTAGGTCCATGGAACCCTCATCACGGCCTCTCGATTTGGTGTGTACCAGGAAAGCGGTTTTCAACTTACTAAGCCATATCCCTTGCGGAAAACATGTGGTAGTACAGGATGGGAAAACAGATAGAAACTGGACTGATTCATAATGACACTGGAGTCAAATAGTCTGGCATAAGACTGGCATGCTACAACACTGCCATCTTACCCATTCTCATGCCATCACATGGCCATGCATACTTGTATCCAACAACTTATGGATTTTCGAAACTCACTTGCCTCAACTTTGCATGTAATGCAACATTCATCGAGATGCTCATAAACATGCCATGAAACTACTTAATGCAAACATGCCAAAGACACTCATCATATCAAAAGTTCAAACATGCTTGCCTGGTTCGGAGTAGTCGGAGTCTAGCTTGGCGAAGTTCGCGGTTCCGTCACCTCCTTCGGTATCTACGTTATAAGAAAAATACGTACTAACGTAAATACCGAGAGTGCACAAACAAAAAGTGTTCCAAATATTTTTCAAATAAATATGACAAAAAAACTAGACAGAAAAATCAAGATGACAGAAAAAGAATCAATCAAAAAACAGTTCCTGGTTAAAAGTTATAAAGGTTTTAATCCAGGGACTCATCTGTAATGAAACAGAAAGTTTCCAGGGGCCAACTTATAAAAACAGAAAATGCTTCGGCTAAAAAGTCATCAACTGCAAAGGGAAACGTATTCTGCCCGAAGGCGTTTTCAGAAAACGTTTCGTTTAAAAGAAAAGAGAGGCTGACGGGGGGTCCCACCCGTCAGGTTTGAAATTTCAAACGAGGGAGAAACAGAGCTCGTCGGCGCCGAGAGCTGCGGTGGTCGCCGGCGGTGAACCACGGCGAGTTAGGAGGTTCGGAGAGTACCTACATGCTCAGTGTGTCCTTCCGCGTTGGTGGGTGGTGGTGGTGATCGTCGATAGTGGTCCTTGCTCCGGCGGACGGCGGCTCGGGTGGAGTTGGATCTCGTCGGGGAGGGCTGCGGAGGTCAAATTGAAGCCTGGGTTAGATCATTGGGTGCTCGAGGAGACTACTGACGAGGTTTGGGTGGCGGGGATGGCCTCACTAGAGTGGATCGAGCTGGTGGTCGAGGCGGATCGGGGCGGCCGGAGTTGGGGGAGGAGACCTCCTCGAGGTCGTCCTAGTGGCTTGGCGGGGTTCTGGTGGGGTGCAGTGGTGGTGCGTGCTCGAGAACGGCTCGGGACCTCCTTTTATAGGCAATCTGAGGCGGTGACCGTGAATAGGGATCTCCCGCGATGGTTACGGCGGCGCAGTGTTTGGTCGGGGCGTTTAGGGGGTTGGGCGTCAATGTGGAGGTCCACCGGTTCCATTTAGGTGCTAACCAAGTTTGGATTAGGCGCTCTAGGTGGCTTTGATGAAACGGGGCGACGCGGGCCCGTCGGCGGCAGAGGGCGTGCCCTGTGCTTGCCGGGCCACGGCGACGGTGCTGCGGTGTGTGCTGGCGTGCATGAGGCCACGCGAAGGGCTAGGGAGCGTTGGGCGGCGCCAAACGGCGTAGCGAGCTGGCGCTGGCTCCTGTTGGCCGCCACGGGTGGCTCTGCCACCGCAGAGGCTGCCGGCGTCGGCGAGGCTCGCCGCCACTGACACCTACATCCGTCGAAGAGAGCATGCGGTGCTCTGGTCAAGGAGGAGAGGCCGTGCGCAACGTGCCAGGGTGGTCAGGTGATCGATGACAAGTCTCTGACGAAAAACGACACTGCTAACTCTGAAACTCTGAACTTTACTGAAAGTGTACAGGAACAGTGCCGGCCAAGTGTTCGACAAAATGATTTTGGTATGTGGGGAATTTTCCTTGAGCTGATCTTTGGTGTGGTGGCCTCTCATTGCATCTGGGGGCTGCCTGAATTTTGGTAGAATTTTTGGAGAAGAGAAAATATGAATTTCACCAAATTTGACAAATCTGGTCCAAACTTGCAGAGGTTGAAACTTGAAAATTTTGAAAAGAGTAAGAGTGGATCTTGATGGATCTAGGTTGGGGGTGCTAAGGACTATCAAGAGGAGTTGGTTTGAGATCAGAACTCAAAGGAAGTCAGGTACTTACTTTGTAAATCATCTAGGCTTAAAATAATTGACAGGATTGTTTTGGGGAAAAGAATAAATGAAATAAAATCCAAAAATGGGTTGGACTTGTTGGAACAGAAAGTTTGGATTGCCCCAAAGTGGAGGGAGGGGTTTTGGGAGGATTTACCACATGAGGCATGGTAAAACCATGGGTGGTTTCAAAATAAAAGAAGCCCCAAAACCCATAGGGTTTCTTTTAAAAGAAAATAATTTCCAAAAATATATTTGAGATGGGAAAAATCAGAAGAAAGGTTTTTATTAACCAAACACCAGGGTTGAAGAAGATACAAAAAATAAAATCCTTGCCAAAGGGGAAAAGTTTTGAGAGAGAGGTTTTTGGAAGGATTTAAATGACCTTCTTCAAATCCAACAAAGTTTTTGTTGAAGACTAAATAAAAAAAATTGGAGTGTCACAACACCTACCCCCTTAGGAAAAATCTCGTCCCCGAGATTTCAGCTGATCCTCAAATAAGTGTGGGTGCTCTGTCCGAAGAAAATCATCTCTTTCCCAAGTTGCTTCACTCTCGGTGTGATTGATCCACTGAACTCTGAAAAACTTGATGGTTTTCTGTCGGGTCCTCCTTTCAGACTCCTCTAATATTTTTATTGGATGTTCCCGATAGGTGAGGTCTGGTTGCACGTCAATGTTTTCATGGGATACTTGCTTATCTGGGTTGCTCACGCACTTCCTCAACTGCGAGATGTGGAACACGTCGTGGACATTGGATAATTCTTCGGGTAAGTCTAGCATGTAGGCTACCGTGCCTCTTCGTGCCACTATACAGAATGGTCCGATGAATCTTGGTGCTAGCTTTCCCTTAATCTTGAATCGTTGCAGGCCCCTCATAGGAGATACTCGTAGATACACAAACTCACCGGGTTCAAAACTGACTCCACGATGTTTCTGATCGTAATAACTCTTCAGTCGGCTTTGAGCTGTCTTGAGTCGGTCCCTGATTAGCTTGAAATTTTCCTCGACTTCTTTGAGCATGTCTGGGCCGAAGATACGGCTGTCTCCGGTCTCTGACCAATTTAGCGGGGTACGACATCTCCGCCCGTACAAGGCTTCAAATGGTGCCATTTGCAGGCTGGCCTGGTAACTGTTGTTGTATGCGAACTCTGCGTATGGCAAGCTTTCTTCCCAACTGGTTCCATAGGTGAGGACACATGCTCTCAGCATGTCTTCTAAAATTTGGTTTACGCGTTCAGTCTGTCCATCCGTCTGGGGGTGGTATGCTGTACTGAAAGCTAGTTGGGTTCCCAGAGCCTGTTGTAGGTGATCCCAAAATCTGGAGATGAATTGTGTGCCCCTGTCAGATATTATAGTCTTTGGAACTCCATGTAAGCAGACGATACGGGAAAGATAAAGACTGGCAAGCTTCTGAGTGGTGTGGGTTGTCTTCACGGGGATGAAGTGTGCCACCTTAGTCAGTCTATCTGTGATGACCCATATGGCATCATTCCCGTGCCGTGAGCGAGGTAGCCCAACAATAAAATCCATTCCAATCTCGTCCCATTTCCACTCGGGTATCTTATTTGGTTGTAATAGTCCGGCCGGTTTCTGGTGCTCGGCCTTGATGCGTTGACATGAGTCACAACACGCAATGAATGTGGCTATGTCCCTTTTTATACCGTGCCACCAAAATTTTTCCTGAATATCCTTGTACATTTTTGTTCCTCCAGGATGGATTGAATATGGAGCGGTGTGGCCTTCAGCTAAGATTTGCTGTTTAAGGTCCTCGATATTTGGTACGCAAAGTATATCTCCGTACCACAATATTCCCTGCTCGTCGATAACGAATTATGAGGCCTTGCCCAAACTCACTTTCCGTTTTATGCCTTCAATGCTGGGGTGCCCATGCTGAGCCTCTTTAATCTTTTCTATCAGGGTAGGCTATATTTCTAAATTCAACACACTACCTTCGGTGACCACCATCAAGTTGAGTTTAGCGAACTCCTGCCGAAATTCAGGTCTCAGGTTTGGTAGGTTGTCGTTGTACGGGCTAGGGTTCTGACTTAGAGCATCTGCCACTACATTTGCTTTTCCTGGATGGTAGTGGATTCCCGCATCATAATCCTTCACTAATTCCAACCAGCGTCATTGCCGTAAATTGAGCTCAGGTTGTGTGAAAATATACTTGAGGCTTTTATGGTCTGTGTATATTTCACAACGATTTCCAAGTAAAAAGTGTCTCCATTCCTTGAGTGCATGAATGACTCCTGCCAATTCCAGATCATGAGTAGGATAATTTTCTTCATGCTTGCGAAGTTGTCTGGAAACATATGCGACTACCTTGCCTTCTTGCATCAATACGCATCCGAGGCCCTTCCGGGATGCGTCACAATACACCTCAAAATTCTTGTGTATGTCTGGCACAATTAATACTGGTGCTGTCGTTAATTTCCTTTTTAGTTCTTGGAAACTTTTCTCGCAAGCTTCCGTCCACTCAAACTTCTTGTCTTTCTTGAGTGACTGCGTCATTGGCTTGGCTATAGTGGAGAATCCTTCAATAAATCTTCGGTAGTATCCTGCCATTCCCAAGAAACTTCGTACGTCTGTTACGCTGGCTGGTGGTTTCCAGCCAAGTACGGCCTTGACTTTTTCCGGGTCCACGGTAATGCCTTCTTGGGTCAGTACGTGGCCCAGAAAACCTACCTGTCTTAGCCGAAATTCACACTTGCTGAACTCGGCGTACAATTGATGTTTCCTGAGTTCTCCTAGTACAATTCTGAGATGTTCAGCGTGCTCTTCTGGTGTCTTGGAGTATATTAGAATATCATCGATGAATACCACAACAAACTTGTCCATAAACCACATAAATACTTTGTTCATGAGGTGAACAAAATATGCGGGGGCGTTCATTAGTCCAAATGGCATTACTGTGAACTCATACAGTCCGTATCTGGAGGTGAAGGCTGTCTTGGGGATATCTTCTGTTCGTACTTTTAATTGATGGTATCCCGACCTTAAGTCAATCTTTGAGAATACCTTGGCCTGAGCGAGCTGATCAAATAAATCATTTATTCGTGGCATCGGGTATTTGTTCTTGATTGTGACCATGTTAAGTGCTCGATAGTCTATACACAATCTCAGTGTCCCATCCTTCTTTTTGGCAAATAAAATTGGTGAGCCCCAAGGTGAGGAGCTTGCTCGTATATATCCTTTGTCCAGTAATTCTTTTATTTGCTTCTTCAATTCTACCAACTCAGATGGTGCCATTCTGTATGGTTTCTTGTATATGGGGGCAGTTCCGGGTGCTAGATCAATGCAGAATTCCATCTCTCGATCTGGTGGCATGCCTGGTAGTTCTTCGGGAAATACGTCTGGAAATTCACACACTACTGGAACCTTGCTTAATTCAGAAACGTCCACCTTGTTCAATCTCGGTTGCCGAGATATTTTTATCTCTTTGGCTGAAAATTTTATTGTCTTCCCGTGGTGGTGGGTGAGAATTACGGTCTGGTTGAAGCAGTCAATAAAACCTTTGTTGGTGGTTAACCAATCCATCCCTAAGATGACATCCAGTCCTTTATTTTCCAATATAATAAGGTTGGCATGAAACTTCAATCCTTCAAACACAACAACCACACCTTGGCAGTAACTTTGAGTAACTTGCTTAATCCCAGAGGACTTGATGATCATGGATTTTTCCAAGGGAAGCATTGAAAAATTATTTTGCAAAGCAAAACTCTTCGAAATGAATGAGTGAGAAGCTCCAGAATCAAACAAAACCGTGGCAGGTATTGTGTTGAAAGGGAACGTACCGAGTACGATATCCGGGGTGTTTTGTGCTTCCTCTCTGGTCACGTGATTCAGATGACCCTTCATGTGGTTGTTATTGGGGTTGAAATTGTTTTGCTTGGGCGCTGAATTATTGCCACCGTTGTTCGGCTTTGGGGTCGAGTTCCTTGGCTTGGGGCACTGCTTGGCATAATGCCCTTCCTCTCCACAAGCGTAGAAAGTAACGCCTGGGCGATATGTGAACTCCTTGTCCCTTACATGGAAATTCTTGATTGGGCGTGAGATGTTTGTCGTGGGTTTGTGTGTCCCACCTTTCTGAAAATCTGTCTTGCTTCGGTGGTTGCGAGCAAGAGTAGTCTGGTCCCTTTTGCGCTTGCGGAAATCCTCCAAGCTGCGTCTCTCATTTTTCAAGGTAATGGCCTTATCCACCAGCGTTTTGAAATCTAGGAAGGTGTGCACAACCAGCTGGCATTTAAGCGCGGGTGCCAGACCGTCCAGGAATTTTTCCATCTTCTTGCTTTCAGTCATACGCTCTTCGTTGGTGTAGCGAGACAACAGAGTAAACTGACCGTTGTATTCTGACACCGTCATGGTCCTTTGTTTGAGGTCATCAAACTATCTCTTCTTGATTTTCATAACAGTTTTAGGAATGTGCGCCCCACGAAAACCTTCTTTGAACTCCTCCCAGGTTATATCATTTTCGTTGGGGTGCATGTGTAGGAAATTTTCCCACCATGATGCAGCTGCTCCAGTGAGATAGTGCGGTGCATATAGTACTTTCTCACGGTCTGAACACTGTGCAATAATTAATTTTCTTTCCATGTCTCGAAGCCAATCATCGGCCTCGAGAGGCTTGTCAGTGTGGGAAAATGTTGGGGGACGCGTCTTTTGTAGCTCAGATAGTTTGGATTGCTGTTGATATGGACCACGGTGATTCCCCATATTGATGACTTGGTTCATCATTTCCTGATGTTCTTGCTGACTCTGTTCATAAAGGCGGCATACTTGGGAAAATGCCGTTTCACTGCCCTGCTGACTCGACTATCCCTGCGTGAAATTGTTGCTAGTCTGGGTGCCATAATTCTCTTCTGGCAGATTTGGCATGGAGCGCATCCAAGGATGAGACATTTTTCACTCTGGGGATATATTTGTAAAACTCATAAGAAAGGGAATTGAGTCGTAAAAATCAATAAATTCATAAAGACGGGAAATTTTAAAATGCTCCAGGATTTTTCAAGATAATAATCGATTGCGCACGGAGAAGGACTGCTCATTACATATCTTACACGTAAGCAGTAATTATACAATACATCACTCAGGATATGCGTACATATTCCTGACATGTTATTTAGGCTAGTGCACTTCTCTCAGTTCCTACATGATGCGCAAACAAGCTACTTCTCACAACCTATGTACATATGAACATATCGTACAAGTCGGTACATCGCATGGCGGCTAAGCGTACTCAGTCGGAGATGGTGAGGATCTCCCTTGCCCTACCGAGGGTGAGGCGCAGTGAGGCTGGGGACTCAACCTCCTCCTCGCTAATAGGCTCCAGACGTGAAATGCTGCGTTGAGTAGATGGAGCGGGCGCCATAGGTGGAGCAACACGAACAGGAGTGGGCGCAATGGGTGGTGCAATGCGGGCTGGAGTGGGCGCAATAACTTGGTTGAACTCCTCGGTGGTAGGCAGGCGACTAGCAGTGGTGAGAGTGGTAGGTGCGGTGTGCAGGAGCTCCCTCCTGTTGGCGGCACAGCCATGGACTGAGTCCATGCGGGCAGCCACAAGGTCATCCACCAGGTTGTCGAAGGCTGCCTCCAGGGCCCGGAGGTACTCGACAAGCATCTCAAAAGCCTCGTGTCGCTCTCCTCTGGGGCAAGCGAATGCATAGTGACAGGTGTATGGCACGTGGCATGGAAGGTAGCGGTAACGACGAGTCTTCATCAAAGGAAGAACATCCCGGAGACGAGCTATCGCCTCACGGGCAACCATCTGCATAGCATGCTTCTCCGTAGGCATGGCTCTCCCCAAGAACCGGAAGCGGCGTAACTCAACACGCCCTCCCTTGAATTGCACCGCGGCCTGGTGCATGGTCAGACTGTCGTTAACCTTGTGCTGATAGAGTGTGAAGACTGGGCGCATAGATGGCCCCATCGCGACCTGGACGATGAAGGAGAGAAGCTTGACGAACCCATCAGGCATGATGGCGAACATCTATGACTCGCAGTCGTTGCCAGCCATCTACAAAAGTAGGCAAAAATTCTGAGTGGTCAGATCATAAATTTATGCTGACTGTCAGAAAATGACTACATTTGCAAAAATATGAATTAGCTCTATTATGCTAATAACCGATTAGCGATTGCACCAAGTGGCTTCCTACAGTCAGCCTGGCTCTGGTACCAAGCTTGTCACGACCGGTTTTCCAATAAAATGCTTATTGAGAAACCGACCATTTTATTTCCAGTATGAGGAAAATCCTCCTTACTGGTAGACAAAATCTTGATACAGTAAGCCAGTAGCATTAAATATATTACAGGGTCAAGCTAAGGCTGCTCAACAATTTATTACAAGCACGCCAATATTTATACATAATGGCGGATATGACACAATGGTGTGGGGTGGCATACTACTGACTTGAGATAAAAGTGGTGGTGGAAATATCACAGTGGAGTGGATAACATGACTCCTAAACTGGCAGCTCATCGAGCGTCGAGGTGAGGCTCGATGAATTTATTCGGGTAGCGGAAGCGGATATAATACAGTGACCAAATCCAGGATCGCACAAGACTGACTGGGACTCCTCTAGGCGTCGGACTCGCTATCGAACTCTTCATCCATGAGATCGCCTTCGTCAAGATCTGGCCAAATCAACAAGTTAGGTGAGTACTTTGAAAGTACTCGCAAGACAGTTCGGACATAAGATATAACAAATGCATGCATGAATGTGTCATGAGTAATAAGTAAATGCACATTTAAATTTAATAAATATTGGCACAACATGATAAGTAAAAAAAGGAGTCGGGCGGTAGTCTTCCCGAAATCTCAACAAAATAACTGAAAAACCGATCGGGTGTCTGGAGCAACGCCTCGAAAGGTAAACAAATAAATAATCATGCCACAGTCGGGCATCTAAGCGACACCACATAAAGGGCTTATATTAAAAGGTAAATGACATGCGTGCCACAGTCGGACGTCGGAGCGACATCGCAGAAAGGGCTAATATTGAAAGTAAATAACATGCGTGCCATAGTCCGACGTCGAAGCAACATCGCAGAAAGGGCTTATATTAAAAGTAAATAACATGCGTGCCACAGTCGGACGTTGGAGCGACATTGCAGAAAGGGCTTATATCAAAAGTAAATAACAAGCGTGCCACAGTCGGACGTCTGAGCGACATCGCAGAAAGGGCTTATATCGAAAGTAAATAACAAGCGTGCCACAGTCGGACGTCTAAGCGACATCGCAGAAAGGGCTTAAATTTCATTATTCATATCTGATAAATTCACAAAGATAGAATATTCATAGGAAATATTCAACACATAATAATAAAAGGGTTAGTCCATCCACAGGAATGAACATTTAACCGGGCTTAACACTCATGTGGTTCACCGGAGTTTTTGTCACTGAGATTGACACTTGACAAGATAAGTGGAACACAGTACTTGGACATGGATAATATGATTCAAAGGATTTTTTTACTCTGCAGAGTTTGTACTAAATTACCCACAGCCAACGGATTTCCATAGTCACGAAAGACTAGTTCCGTTTACAGTATTTCGGAAGAAACACATCTAACCAGTACACACCCATTCCACCTCACGATGCCAGGAATCGCCCTAGACAGCGTCCAAGAAGAACTTTGAGACGGGGAGATCACAATCTCGAATAACATGGGATCAAATTTATATAGGCGCTCTCTAAGGGGTGCCCCCCTCTCGGTCCCAACCGGAAACACCCATGCCCCCTGACCGGATGACTGGCTTTAATCCAGGGCCATGGAACCCTCATCACGGCCTCTCGATTTGGTGTGTACCAGGAAAGCGGTTTTCAACTTACTAAGCCATATCCCTTGCGGAAAACATGTGGTAGTACAGGATGGGAAAACAGATAGAAACTGGACTGATTCATAATGACACTGGAGTCAAATAGTCTGGCATAAGACTGGCATGCTACAACACTGCCATCTTACCCATTCTCATGCCATCACATGGCCATGCATACTTATATCCAACAACTTATGGATTCTCGAAACTCACTTGCCTCAACTTTGCATGTAATGCAACATTCATCGAGATGCTCATAAACATGCCATGAAACTACTTAATGCAAACATGCCAAAGACACTCATCATATCAAAAGTTCAAACATGCTTGCCTGGTTCGGAGTAGTCGGAGTCTAGCTTGGCGAAGTTCGCGGTTCCGTCATCTCCTCCGGTATCTACGTTATAAGAAAAATATGTACTAACGTAAATACCGAGAGTGCACAAACAAAAAGTGTTCCAAATATTTTTCAAATAAATGTGACAAAAAAACTAGACAGAAAAATCAAGATGACAGAAAAAGAATCAATCAAAAATCAGTTCCTAGTTAAAAGTTATAAAGGTTTTAATCCAGGGACTCATTTGTAATGAAATAGAAAGTTTCCAGGGGCCAACTTATAAAAACAGAAAATGCTTCGGCTGAAAAGCCGTCAACTGCAAAGGGAAACGTATTCTGCCCGAAGGCGTTTTCAGAAAACGTTTCGTTTAAAAGAAAAGAGAGGCTGACGGGGGATCCCACCCGTCAGATTTGAAATTTCAAACGAGGGAGAAACAGAGCTCGTCGGCGCCGAGAGCTGCGGTGGTCGCCGACGGCGAACCACAGCGAGTTAGGAGGATCGGAGAGTACCTACATGCTCAGTGTGTCCTTCCACGTCGGTGGGTGGTGGTGGTGATCGTCGGCGAGCACCACGTCGACGGCGGTCCTTGCTCCGGCGGATGGCGGCTCGGGTGGAGTTGGATCTCGTCGGGGAGGGCTGCGGAGGTCAAATTGAAGCCTGGGTTAGATCATTGGGTGCTCGAGGAGACTACTGACGAGGTTTGGGCGGCGGGGATCGCCTCACCGGAGTGGATCGAGCTGGTGGCCGAGGCGGATCGGGGCGGCCGGAGTTGGGGGAGGAGACCTCCTCGAGGTCCTCCTAGTGGCTTGGCGGGGTTCTGGTGGGGTGTAGTGGTGGTGCATGCTCGAGAACGAGCTCGGGACCTCTTTTTATAGGCGATCCGAGGCGGTGGCCGTGAACGGGGATCTCCAACGATGGTTACGGCAGCGCAGTGTTTAGTCGGGGCGTTTAGGGGGTTGGGCGTCAATGTGGAGGTCCACCGGTTCCATTTAGGTGCTAACTAAGTTTGGATTAGGCGCTCTGGGTGGCTTTGACGGAACGGGGTGGCGCGGGCCCGTCGGCGGCAGAGGGCGTGCCCTATGCTTGCCGGGCCACGGCGACGGTGCTGCGGTGTGTGCTGGTGTGCATGAGGCCACGCGGAGGGCTAGGGAGCGTCGGGCGGCGCCGAATGGCGTAGCGAGCTGGCACTCGCTCCTGTTCGCTGCCACGGGTGGCTCTGCCACCGCAGAGGCTGCCGGCGTCGGCGAGGCTCGCCGCCACCAACACCGGCGTCCGTCCAAGAGAGCATGTGGTGCCCTGGTCAAGGAGGAGAGGCCGTGCACAATGCGCCAGGGTGGTTAGGTGATCGATGACAAGTCTCTGACGAAAAACGACACTGCTAACTCTGAACTTTACTAAAAGTGTACAGGAACAGTGCCGGCCAAGTGTTCGACGAAATGATTTTGGTATGTGGGGAATTTTCCTTGAGCTGATCTTTGGTGTGGTGGCCTCTCATTGCATCTGGGGGCTGCCTGAATTTTGGTAGAATTTTTGGAGAAGAGAAAATATGAATTTCACCAAATTTGACAAATCTGGTCCAAACTTGCAGAGGTTGAAACTTGAAAATTTTGAAAATAGTAAGAGTGGATCTTGATGGATCTAGGTTGGGGGTGCTAAGGACTATCAAGAGGAGTTGGTTTGAGATCAAAACTCAAAGGAAGTCAGGTACTTACTTTGTAAATCATCTAGGCTTAAAATAATTGACAGGATTGTTTTGGGGAAAACAATAAATGAAATAAAATCCAAAAATGGGTTGGACTTGTTGGAACAGAAAGTTTGGATTGCCCCAAAGTGGAGGGAGGGGTTTTGGGAGGATTTACCACATGAGGCATGGTAAAACCATGGTTGGTTTCAAAATAAAAGAAGCCCCAAAACCCATAGGGTTTCTTTTAAAAGAAAATAATTTCCAAAAATATATTTGAGATGGGAGAAATCAGAAGAAAGGTTTTTATTGACCAAACACCAGGGTTGAAGAAGATACAAAAAAATAAAATCCTTGCCAAAGGGGAAAAATTTTGAGAGAGAGGTTTTTGGAAGGATTTAAATGACCTTCTTCAAATCCAACAAAGTTTTTGTTGAAGACTAAATAAAAAAATTTGGAGTGTCACAAGTAACCTACAACAAGACCGCCTGGCATGTTCCGAGCATGCATAGCAATGCGGCACCAACCCTAGCCCTCGCGAAATCGCGAAACCAGTACCACGCATACATAACTACGCTCTGGAGATACCATGGGCACAGGGGGAGGGGCACGACCACGGCATTCCCAGAGTGCGGCTCAACCGCACCAGGGGCTCCCAATTGTGTCATTCTTTTTTTTCTTATTCTCAGGACTCCGTTTTCCAGAAGCCCTGTCCGGGAGTAGAATCGCCGAACTCACGATGCAACAGCCAGTGAAGCAGAAAAGCTACATCGAGTGTCCAGGTGGTCTCTATTACGAGCAGTATACCTGTCTTACATACCATCCCGCAGCTTACCCCTGGAGGGACATGTTAAATAGTCTCATCCCTTGCTTATCGCACTATTTGTATCGTTCTACTTTCATTGCAGTATCTTTTGAATAAACAATACATAGCTTCTGCTTATTATTGCATTCCTTTTTTCCATAAAATGTTCATCTATGACATGTTGCACCCGTACAACTTGGTACGGTCAATACACCAGGGGCTTAAGTACCCCAAAACATGGTGTGATAAGTCCGAACACTTTCACAAGTGCGGCACCCCGAACTTATAGCATTATATGCATCGGCTCTGAATCATGTCTTGGGTCAATAGTTGGGTTTACCCGGCTCCCATGTTTTGGTACCTTACGTTCCGTTATATCGGCTAAGGTAGCGCTGGGAGAACCACTGCGATTGTGCCCCGGTTGAGCTGGGTTGAGCACCTCAGTGGAGAAAGCTAAAACTGACCGTCATGATAGGGCGAGAGCCGATCACTGTTCGAGAGGTTTTTCGGGTCCCTAAAGACTCATGCCGCTTAGAGGGAGGAGTCAGCATTGTCCGGCCAAGGCGTGGATAGCGCCCCGAACTCGGTCTTCCAAATACCAGGGGCTTCGCCGAAATTTAAAAATATAGAATTCTATGGCTAAGTGAGAGTGTTCAAGCATTATAGTCCGGTTGCATCGTTCGTTGTGTTGAACGCCTCCCTCGAAGGACCCAAGAATGGGAACAAGAGCGCTCAAGTTTATCCCGAACACCCCAGCACTCGTAGCATGGGGGTTGAAGCCAACGACTCGCCATCTCTCAAATTTGATAAACGGCCGCACAGAAGGTAATATTTTAAATTAAACAAGCATTGCTTAGGGCATATGAACAAAGTTTTCAGCGTATAGGATAACAAATGTGAGTCTACTCAAAAATTAGATCTTTGGAGCATTCACCCGCTATAAGGCGGGCACCCTTTAGGACGCCCTCATAGTACATCTCGGGCTTGCGATACTCCTTGCCCGGCGGTGGCGTGTCCGTCACAAGCTTCTCGGCGTCCATCTTGCCCTAGTGCACTTTAGCACGGGCAAGGGCCCGACGGGCACCTTCAATGCAGACGGAACGCTTGATGACTTCAATCCATGGACAGGCGTCCACCAGCCGCTGCACTAGACCGAAGTAGCTCCTAGGCATGGCTTCTTTAGGCCACAGCCGAACTATGAGGCCCTTCATGGCCTGTTCGGCCACCTTGTGGAGCTCGACCGGCTACTTCAGCTCGTCGCTCAGGGGCACCGGATGTCCGGCCTCAACATATTGAGACCAGAACACCTTTTCTGTCGAGCTCCCCTCCTCGGCTCGGTAGAACGCGGCAACCTCGGACACACTACGGGGCTGATCTGTGAACGCTCCTGGAGAGCTCCAGATTCGGGTAAGTAACAGATAATTCACTTTTACATGCTTGCTTTGCATATAGAATGCCTTACCCGCCGCTATCTTTTGATCGCCTCAATCTCCTGGAGGGCCTTCTGGGCTTCGGCCTTAGCGGCTTTGGCACTCTCAAGAGCCAAGGCGAGCTCGGACTCTCGAGTCTTCGAGTCACGCTCCAAACTCTCGTGTTTTTCCATGAGAGCCTGGAGCTCTTGCCGCACCTCCGCCACCCGCGCCTCCTGCTTCTCTCGCTCGGTGCGCTCCGCGGCCGCACTGTTTTCGGCCTCGGACACCGCTTCCTTCAGGGTCGCCACCTCGTTCGTGGCCCCTGCAATACTCATGTTATTCCTGTCATTTTTTGCAACCAAATCCTTTCTATAAGGTATTACTTTAATAAGGTATTACTTACCTTCCTTGTCCTCGAGCTGCTTCTTGGCAAGGCCGAGCTCGTT
This sequence comes from Triticum urartu, assembly GCF_056163025.1. Classification (NCBI taxonomy): domain Eukaryota; kingdom Viridiplantae; phylum Streptophyta; class Magnoliopsida; order Poales; family Poaceae; genus Triticum; species Triticum urartu. Next base: position 684,655,929 of record NC_141877.1, read on the forward strand.
CTTGGACCGCTCGAGGTTCTCCTTCAATGCATTGACCTCCGCAGTCAGTGCGGTAGAGGTCAGCAGCGCAGCCTGCATTCCCATATTGACATATTTATGTTAGACTCCTGTGTATATCTTTTTGGATCCTCAGCTCGGCTTTTCTTTCCGAACACCGAACTAAGCATCAGGGGCTACTATCTATGCGGTAATATTCTTACATATCTTAAAAACTTACCTCAAAGCCTGTTAGAAGGCTGGTACAGGCTTCAGTAAGCCCGCTCTTGGCGGACTGAACTTTCTGGATCACCGCACTCATGATAGTGCGGTGCTCCTCGTTGATGGAGGTGCCGTTAAGCGCCTCCAGCAAGCTATCCGCTGCCTCCGGTTGGACGGAGGCCACCGGCGTCGCAGTCTTGCCCTTCTTACGAAGGGGCCACCTGCCGTACTTCGGAACCACTGTAGGTTCCGGTACGGAGTCCGGCACAGGCCGGACTTAGAGCCCTCTGGGGTTTTTCCCCCTTTGCGCCCGGAGTCTGGGAGGTCGCCTTGCGGCGCCTCCAGGACCACCTCCTCCTGGTCGGGCCCCTTTTGGGACTCCACCGCGGCGTCGTCTACGTCACGAGGGGAGGAGGCGGTCGGAAGTGAAGTGCTATTCACATCCGACGAATGCAGGGAGCCGCTCGACGAAGCGGGGAGCTCGTCCTTTGGCGGGCTAAATGGTTGTATTCGGCATTAGAAGACACTATGCGACAAATGAAAAATCATGAGTTATTCTGGAATCCGGACACTTACGATCTCGCCAGGGGCTTGGCCCTCGAGGGCCACTCCTCTTCGCCGTCGTCGGCGTTGGTGGAAAAGTTCGGAGGAAGGGTCCTTCCTTTCTTGGACCCTCCGGCACCTAGCTGGGGCGGCCTTCCTTTTCTTCTCTCCCCCCGCTGGGGGAGAGGCCTCTTTTTCCTCCTCCTCGTCTTCACGGGAGGAGTCCGCCTCGAAATCGTCGGATGATGAGTCCAACAACACCTGGCGCCGGGCAATCCTTCGAGTTCCCGTGGCCTTCTTCTTGGCCTTCTTCTCCGGCACCACGTGAGGTGCCGGAACCAGCAGCCCCGTCAAGCGGGCGTCCGCTGGGTCTTCTGGCAAAGGAGCCGGACAGTTAACCTGCCCAGACGTCTTCAGCCAGTCCTGTCAAAGGTAAGGGAGTTTAGATCCCACATAGAGTCAGACTATGAAAAACAAGAGTCCCGTAAAGGGTAGAATAGCTTACCTCGCTAGCCTGACGCCGCGAGCTGAATCCGCGATCTTCGATAGCGGATGCGGGGGCCTCGGCGCCCTTAAACAGCACCTTCCAGGCATCTTCGTACGTAGTATCGAAGAGCTTGCGCAAGGTTTGGTACTGTGATGGATCAAACTCCCACAATTTGAAGGCCCGTTGTTGGCATGGGAGGATCCGGCGGATGAGCATGACCTGGACTACGTTGACAAGCTTGAGATTCTTGTTCACTAGTTTTTGGACGCAGGTTTGAAGTCCGGTCAGCTCTTCCGAATCTCCCCATGTTAGGCCCGTCTCTTTCCAGGAGGTGAGCCGTGTGGGGAAACCAGATCGGAATCGGGGGCCGCCGCCCATTTGGGGTCGCACGGCTCGGTGATATAGAACCACCCCGATTGCCACCCCTTTATTGTCTCCGCGAAGGAGCCCTCGAGCCATAGGACGTTGGCCATCCGGCCCACCATGGCGCCTCCGCACTCCGCTTGGCGGCCACCCACTACCTTCAGCTTGACATTAAAAGTCTTCAGCCATAAGCCGAAGTGGGGCTGACGGTATTGATGATGCTACCAACGCAGGGCTTTGTCTAAGCACTGCTACGATATTACCGAGGTGGAATATGGTGGAGGGGGGCACCGCACACGGCTAAGAGATCAAGAGGTCAATTGTTGTGTCTAGAGGTGCCCCCCTGCACCCGTATATAAAGGACGGAGGGAGAGGCCGGCCCTAGAGGAGGGCGCGCCAAGTGTGCGGAGTCCTACTATGAATCCCAAGTCCTAGTAGGATTCCCCTTTCCTTTCTGGAGTAGGGGAGAAGGAAAGAGGGGGAGAGGGAGAAGGAAAAGGGGGCTGCACCTGTCGGTGTCAAAACCGGCGGATCTCGGGTAGGGGGTCCCGAACTGTGCGTCAAGGCCGGATGTTAATAGGAGACAAGGGACACGATGTTTTTACCCAGGTTCAGGCCCTCTCCATGGAGGTAAAACCCTACTCCTGCTTGACTAATATTGATGATATGGGTAGTACAAGAGTAGATCTACCACGAGATCAAGGAGGCTAAACCTGTCGGCGTTCTGGGAACAGGGGTCCCTAGACTTGCCTGCCTGCGGCCTGCGGCGTGGCTCAAATGGGGCCCAGTGCGGCCCATCTTCATCAACACAAGACTCAAGACCCTCGCGAGGGGCCAAGCCTCGCAGGGCGGACGACACGGCGCATCCTCAGGCACGGCCTCATCAGGCAGGCTCACGAGGAGGCGGAGATATCAAGGCAGGGTACCTCGCGAGGTGCCCATGACGTAAGCAATGACGACTCAGGGTGCCAGGCGGCCGCCAGCGCGCGCAGCGTCCTTCTTTCCCCTTTGGTGCAAAGGGGGCAAGCGCAGCCGCGGAGTACCAAGGCATCAGGCAAAGGTTGCCATTTCGGTGCAACGAGACCAAGACCAGGAGGACTACGAGACGGAGGTCACCGTGGAGCCCAGCACGGCGTCACCGCAGAGCCTTTGGCAGGCGGAGACCAACTTTAGTCAGGATAAGTGTACTCGCTGTCCCCCTTCAAATTAGCCCGCCATTGTTGGCTCCCTTCCCGCTCAATATTTGGGAAGAGGACCAGGGCCTCTATAAACAGGACTAGCCACCCCCAGGGTAGAGTGATCGGCATCTGGATCAGACCAAGGGGATCGGTTCGATTGGTAGGAAGCAGAGAGTGAGAGAGAGAGAGAGAAAGAAGGGTGACTGAACTCCTCCTAGCAGTTCATCACCCCAGCCAAGAACAGACCCTCGCGAGGCTGTTCTTCCTTGTATTGTTCATCATCACCAGCCCTAGGAGGCAATCCACCAACCACACACTGGAGTAGGGTATTACACCACAATGGTGGCCTGAACCAGTATAAATCTTGTGTCCCTTGTGCAGTTCTTTTAGTAGTTTAGATCCTTGCGAGACGGAGAGGTAGAAGGCGTGATCTCCACGCGCACCCCAGTGTTCGAACCTTAAGGGTCTGCCGGAACCCGTGATCCGACATTTGGCGCGCCAGGTAGGGGTGCGCCGGAATTCGTCTTCCACCACTCCGCTCTCCTCCGACCGTCGCATCCATGTCTGACGCTCGTCGGTCCCGCGCCGAGCGCCGGGCCGCCATCGCTTCTCGCGTCGCCCAAACAGCCCCCGTCGGTGGGCGTCCTCGTCGTTCCCCGTCGCCCGCCGTCAATGCCGCCACCGGCCCGGCGGTGGGCGAGCAGCAAGCGTCGTCTCAGCATCCATCCGTGCGGTCAGGCGGCCGCACTGCTACTCCATCACTCGCCCCAGCCGGCTCTTCGTCCCGCACGCTCCGCGCACCCTTGGAGGCTCGAGCTACGCTCATCGCGGCAAACGAACTCCTGCGCTACCGCCCCGTCGACGACGTCTATGAGGAGTGGCTCGACCGCGTCGCCGAGCTCGTCCGCGCCGCAGGGGGCTCTCCTGTGCCGTCCGCTCCGCTGCGCCGCACTCCGCCCCGCGCGGGGAATGAAGCTCCGGGGGCGTACCAGCCGCCTCCTCTCCAAGAAGACGCCATGGCTCCAAGGCGCGTGGCCCCTGGATGGAACCCGCTCCGCCAGGCGCCAGCACAGCAAGAATGGAGCTGCCAAGAAGTCCCTCGCCCGCAAGGAGCTGCCCGGGAGCTCCCTGCTCCAGCTCCGGCACACCAAGACCCCGCTCTGCTCCTAGCTGCAGCGCGTGGGGACCCTCAAGGCCAAGCTCTCCACCAGCCGAAGCCTTTCGTGGCCACTGCAGGCTGCCGTGCCTACACCACCGAGCTACGTAGTGTCGCATGGCCCGGCAAGTTCAAGCCGGACCTGCCTCCTCGCTACGACGGCACAACTGATCCCGCAGGGTTCCTCCAGCTCTATGAGCTGGGCATCGAGGCTGCCAGCGGGGACGAGAAGGTCATGGCGAACTGGTTCCCCATGGCGCTGAAGGAAGGAGCTCGCACCTGGCTCCTGAATCTGTCCCCAGGCACGATCTCCTCCTGGGACCAGATGCGCACCCGCTTCATCGCCAACTTCCAAGGTACTCGCGACCGGCCACCCGCCGTGAGCGACATGCGCCGCATCAAGCAACAACCTGGGGAGACCCTGCAAAAGTACATCCAACGCTTCAATAGCGCGCGCCTCAAGATCCCCAAGGTGTCCGAGGAAGCCATCATCTCGGCCTTCTCCGATGGCGTGCGCGACGTCAAGATGAAGGAGGAGCTGGCGATGCATGAAGACCTGTGCACCTCCCTGAAGCTGTTCAACTTGGCGACCAAGTGCGCCAGGGGTGAGGAGGGACGCCTCTCCCTCCTCGAGCTGCCTGCCGCGGACCCAGAAGAGAAGAAGCCCAAGGCCAAGGACATGAAGCGCAAGGGGGCTGCCGTACTCGCAGCAGAACCAGACACCAAGCGGGGCAAGGATCTGCCCGAACCCTCCAGGGGCAGCCGGTACTGTGTGTACCACGACCTCCACACCCACAGCACCAACGAATGTCAAGAGCTCCGCACCGTGCGAGAAGGAAGGATCGGCCGTCGCCCTGACCGTGCTGACCGGGGCTACGACCGAGGAGGAGGAAGAAACCCAGGACGCTGGGAAGATCGCGGCCCGCGCCAGGGGTGGCGCGACCAACCTCGCGAGGACCGCTGGCGGGACCTGCCTCGCGAGGGGGACTGGAGGGATCAGCCTCGTGAGGATCGCCCTCATGGCAACGCAGGCCTACCTCCGCTGCCGCCTCAACCAACGAGGAACGAAGACCGCCATCAAGACGAGGGGGTTGGGGGCTTCCAAGAGCCGTGCGCAATCGCCTACATCCTGGGCGGAGCTCAAGCCCCAGCCTCTCAACGCATCTTCAAGCAGTTTGCCCGCGAAGTGAATGCAGTTCTCCCCAAGCTCGAAGCAACGCGCCCCCTCAGGTGGTCGGCGTGCGCCATCACGTCCAGCTCAGCAGACCAGCTCAAGTGCGCGGCCACGGCCGGAGTCCTCCCGATGCTTTGCTCCCCAGTCATCAGCAACGTGCTAGTCACAAAGACCCTCATCGACGGAGGGGCAGGGCTCAATGTCCTGTCCGTGGAAACATTCAACAACCTCCAAGTGCCCTATGACCAGCTTCAGCCAACCAAGCCTTTCTCCGGAGTCACCGACGGTTCCACGGTCCCGATCGGGCAGGTCCGCCTCCCTGTCACCTTCGGGGCCCGTAGCAACTACCGCACCGAGCTCATCGACTTCAACGTCACCCACATCCGCCTGCCGTACAACACCATCCTCGGGTACCCAGCGCTGGCCAAGTTCATGGCCGTGACTCACCACGGCTACAACGTCCTCAAGATGCCAGGAAGTGGCGGCGTCATCACGGTGCCCTGTGAAGAGAAGGATGCAGTGTGTTCCCTGGAGCGAGCCTTTCAGGCCGCGTCACTAGAAGACCCGGATCGCGGAAGCAGGAGGCTTCCTGAAACCACCCCCAAGAAGAAGACGTCGCAAGGCTCAGCCCCTCAGGCGGTAGGCCCTTCTGGGCCCGTGTCTGCCCAGGGGGAACCCCCTTCCATCGCATAGGAAAGCGCACCCGGCGCCCTCCTCAGGCAGGGCTCGGGGGCTCTCACTTGGAGGGCCACCGACCTAGCCAGGGTCACAAGGGAGGCACTTGGGCACCATGTGGAGGCGTGCTTTGAAGCACGTTTCCCTCAAGAAGGAGCCAGGCAAGGAGGGTCAGACCAGCAGGAGTTCGTTAACAAGGCCATTCAAGAACTACAGGAGTCAAGGATCATGAGAGGTTGCCGTCATCCACCAGCTGTGGCTCCACATCCAGGCGAGGATGGTGGGCTGCTCGTCTGCGTCAACGTACCAGGGCTCAATCAGATCGCCACAACGGAGCGCCTCTGGCCCTCGCAAGTGGGGCGCTGCGGAGGCCCGCCCCACAGCTATGTTCGCATGCCTTACGGCCTGCCGAGCATGGCTGCGGCGTACCAGCGCCTCGTGAGGGGCATCATGGAGGCTCAGGAAGACAGGCATTCCGCGGCCCTGGCGGAGATGAAGACAGCTCGTGAGGAGTCACCAGTGCCTCTGGAGCCTCCCGAGGCCCCGGGGCCTGGGGGCTCGTGAGGATCGGCTTCCGCGACCCACCGAGTCTGCTGCACCAATGTCACTTCGCCAACGGCATCCTCAGGTGACATCTTTCAAGCCTCATTCCCAGCTGGGAGCGCCCTCCCAGGGTTGCATCACTCCCAGGCCGCGTGGGTCCGTCCCTGCGGCATGTATCTACCTTTATTTTTCGGTCGTTAGTTTGCCTTGTTGGGGGCGCCCCTCGGGCTGCATCATCCCCAAGCCGCTGGGGCTAGGCCCAGCGGCGTGTATCTCCCTTGCGTTTATTTCCAACTATGCATTCGCCTGTCACGCTTGGTTGCTTGATGCCCATCCGCGGCATCCCTTCTTCTCCATGTCGACTACTTGCACGTTAAAGGGGGGGTGCCTGAGCATCGCGACTCAGGGCTCTTACTGGCTCTCCAGCCCTCACCCTCTGGCCTTGTCCACGGCATTGCGACCTGGCATACCAACGACGGCTGAGACAAGCTCGAGGGCCAGGACCCGAGGACATAGAGTACCGGCATCTAACCAAATTTTCCAGGGACACATCTCAAGATACGGCCCAGTGCCAGGCGCAACCCGCCTAGTGGTAGGGCCTCGTGAGTCCCGCGCTGGCTCGCGGGTGCCCTCACACACCTCACCTGCTCCAACCAACAACCTCTTGAGCGACTAACGATCGACTGATGACTGCCATGGCAACCCCATCTTCTTTCTGTGATGACTCTGCAGGATTCTTGGAGGGAACTGCGCTAGACAAGGCCCTCATGGAGTTCCCTTCATCCTCGCCTGCGCGAACCGCTTGCACATTAAAGGGGGGTGCCTGAGCATCGTGACTCAGGGCTCCTACTGGCTCTCCAGCCCTCACCCTCCGGCCTTGTCCACGGCATCGCGACCTAGCATACCAGCGACGGCTGAGACAAGCTCGAGGGCCGGGACCCGAGGATGTAGAGCATAAAGGGGAGCAGAGGCGAGGGAGAATGGGCTCGCGAGGACCTTGCCGAGCGATTCCGCTCCTGCCTACGCGTGAACCCGACGGCACACCAGGAATAATCCTTGGTTCTCAAGATAAGTCACCACCCAAAGCACTGGCTACCGTGGCACTACCCCCGCACCTAAAGCAATTCCGTACTAGCGACGTTGCTTCCCTTTCTCACCAAGCGACGGCTGCTTGGGCGCCAAAGGGGACCTCCTGAGCATCACGACTTAGGGGCTCTTACCGGACCCCGGGTCGCTCACCTCCTGGCCTTGACCACGGCATCGCGACCTGGCATACCAGCGACGGCTGACGCCGCCTTGGGACTGGGACCTGTCGACGCAGAGCACCAAGCCCTCGCGAGGTGCGAAAGGGAGGACTAAACTACGACAGAATTAGCGACTCGCACAGATCCATAGCAAAAGGTTATGTATTAACAAATGGGACTACATGCACCTTACAAGCCCCCACGGGGCGCATTTTGATTCCTCGCAGGGAACGGATCCTAAGGGATACTAACTACACGAGCTCCTGCAAAAGATGCCATCATCAACAGTGGGCCGTCAGGCGCCGGCGCCAACTCCATCCAGATCAGGGTCGGTGACGGCCTGACGAGCCCGCCCTGCTCCGGGAGCGGCGCCGACTCGGGGGCTCGTAGCTGTCGTCGCTCGTCTCCGGAGTCGCGAAGATTTCGCTGGAGTCGCTGGACCCTCCAGCGCCTCCGCCAAGGGAGCGGTCGACGGGCCTAGCCCTCACCAGGGCGAGGTCCTGGCCACCTCTCCCGCGGCAGCACTCCAACCGGCGCCCGTTCGTGTCGAAGACCTTGAAGAACATCACCGCAGCGCCATCGTACTCCAAGTGGACTGCGAAGACGCCCCTTTCCCTGCAAACCCGGGCGATCTCTCTCCAGCCGCGGGACATGTAGACCTCGCCCGGGGCGGCGACCACGACCTCTGCCTCGGTCGCGAGGGCGTTGCAGTCGGTGTGCTGCAGCCAGAGCTCCAGGGGCCCTCCTAGAGGGATGATGGGGGCGAAGAAGGGAGGAAGACGGATCTAGGACTGAAGAGGAGTGGCGACGTGGAGCATGAACTCTCGGGAGGAGCCCTCGGCATGGACTCCAGGAGGAACCACCCACGCCTTCATGACCCGATGGTGTCGACGACGGTGCTGACCGCGGGGATCGGCATCGACACCCTCGGCGCCCTCGGCGTGGGCATACAAGGGAAGCGGGAACCCCGGCGGAGCCCGCTCGCGCCAGGGCCTCGCCACCACCTGACGGTCCTCCTCGTCCCAGCTGCAAAGGGCAAGTCGCTTCTTCGGCGGGAGAGGGTCTGGTCCCTCTCGAGGAGCCTTTCCCTTCTCCGCTGCGGAAAACCGGCGAATTGGAGCCATCACACCAAGACGGAGCAAGAACTGAGGCAAAGGAGAAAGCAAGGAGAGATGGACTGGAAGGGCACGCGCGGTGCCGTACTTATAGCCGGCGAAGGCCAACCGCCGGCCTCCACGATCACAGGTAATCATGACACGATCTGCATGCAGGGACTTGTCCAACTCGCGCGATCACCGAGGCGTCGTGGGGAAGGGGAGACGCCCGCGTCCCATCAACCGCCACGCGGCGCCCAAGGCCGCAGGCTATTAGGGCCCGCGGTGCTTCGCCCTTGCCCTTTCGCCTCTCGGCACAGCCAAGTCCATGCGCGCCTTGGGCCCAGGGGCTACTTTCGGCGTTCTGGGAACGGGGGTCCCCAGACTTGCCTGCCTGCGGCCTACGGCGTGGCTCAAATGGGGGCCCAGTGCGGCCCATCTTCATCAACACAAGACTCAAGACCCTCGCGAGGGGCCAAGCCTCGCGGGGCGGACAACATGGCGCATCCTCAGGCGCAGCCTCATCAGGCAGGCTTGCGAGGAGGCGGAGATATCAAGGCAGGGTACCTCGCGAGGTGCCCATGACGTAAGCAATGACGACTCAGGGTGCCAGGCGGGCGCCAGCGCGCGCAGCGTCCTTCTTTCCCCTTTGGTGCAAAGGGGGCAAGCGCAGCCGCGGAGTACCGAGGCATCAGGCAAAGCTTGCCATTTCGGTGCAACGAGACCAAGACCAGGAGGACTACGAGACGGAGGTCACCATGGAGCCCAGCACGGCGTCACCGCAGAGCCTTTGGCAGGCGGAGACCAACTTTAGTCAGGATAAGTGTACTCGCTGTCCCCCTTCAAATTAGCCCGCCATTGTTGGCTCCCTTCCCGCTCAATATTTGGGAAGAGGACCAAGGCCTCTATAAATAGAACTAGCCACCCCCAGGGTAGAGTGATCGGCATCTGGATCATACCAAGGGGATCGGTTCGATTGGTAGGAAGCAGAGGGTGAGAGAGAGAGAGAAAGAAGGGTGACTGAACTCCTCCTAGCAGTTCATCACCCCAGCCAAGAACAGACCCTCGCGAGGCTGTTCTTCCTTGTATTGTTCATCATCACCAGCCCTAGGAGGTAATCCACCAACCACACACTGGAGTAGGGTATTACACCACAATGGTGGCCCGAACCAGTATAAATCTTGTGTCCCTTGTGCAGTTCTTTTAGTAGTTTAGATCCTTGCGAGACAGAGAGGTAGTAGGCGTGATCTGCGCGCGCACCCCAGTATTCGAACCTTAAGGGTCTGCCGGAACCCGTGATCCGACAAAACCCTAGAAGCTAGCCTATGGTATGATTGTTGTGTATGGAGTTGATGGCCTACGGACTACAACCCTCCGGTTTTTATAGACACCGGATAGGGTTAGGGTTACACAGAGTCAGTTACAATGGTAGGAGATCTTGAATATTCGCATCGCCAAGCTTGCCTTCCACGCCAAGGAAAGTCCCATCCGGACACGGGACGAATTCTTCAATCTTGCATCTTCATAGTCCTGGAGTCCGGCTGAAGGTATAGTCCGGCTATCCAAACACCCCCTAATCCAGGACTCCCTCAGTAGCCCCTGAACCAGGCTTCAATGACGACGAGTTCGGCACGCAGATTGTCTTCGGCATTACAAGGCGGGTTCGTCTCCAAATTTTGTGTACCTGTAGGAATAATGTCCGATTTTTGTAATGTAGCGCTCCTCGGCTTCCACGCCCAATAATGGCCGTCTTCCACGTGTCAAATGAATGCGAAAAGCCGGTGTGGTTTTACATCCGTACCCCTAGCGCCATAAACGAGCCGCCTATTTAACGGGATGGGGATTCAGATCCAAACCACATCTTCTCCTCTCCGCGAGTTATCATCAGAGCGCCTTCAGCAAAGGTCCATTCCAACATGGCCAGTCGTCGCAGCTCCTCCCCTCGCCCTACCAGTCCTAAACCCGGAGACTGGGAGAGTTGCTCCATCCCGCACAGCGAGTTAGTGTCGCTTCAGGCCAAGGGATTTCTCCCTCAGGCTTATATGGTCCCGGTCCGAGCCGGACTCGCCACCTATAATGGCGGAAAACAAGCGGAGAGCACCCCCAATCCCTCTAAAGGGGAGCGGGTGTGCCTCGTCCCCTATCTAATAAGGGGACTGGGATTTCCAATTCATCCATTTCTTTGTGGGCTTCTGGAGTTTTACGGCCTCCAGCTGCACAATCTCACGCCCGCCTCCATACTGCATATCACGGGCTTCGTCGCCCTTTGCGAGCTATTTCTGGGTGTTGAGGCTCATTTCGCGCTATGGAAGAGGATATTCTACCTGGTGCCCCGTTCTCAAGAGGGGTCTATATATCGAGTGGGCGGAGCCGAAGTATGGCGCATCGCCGGGACCGGATACCTATCCAGAACCCCAAAGAAGGCGTCCGAGGACTGGCCTTCGGAATGGTTTTACATAGATGATGTCCCGCTACCGGACCCTATCCGGGTCGGTCTCCCTGAGTTCAACAGTGCTCCATTAAAGAAACGCTTGAGCTGGCGTCCGCGGAGCTCTCAGAGAGAAAGCGACAGAGACGTCCTTTACCTGATGGGCCGGATAAGACTGTTGGCTCACTCCGGACTAACAATGATTGGAGTCATGGCCGCATGCATTTTGCGGGGGGTGCAGCCGCTTCAATATAGAGGCCACCCCATGTGGGATTTTAACGGGGAGGAGGACGCCACCCGTTACGGTCGTAAGGGGCCAGCCTCAGTTGCTGCTCTAGTAAAGATTTTATCCTCTTTGTACAAGGGAGAAAAGGAGGAATTCCTCCGCGTCAACCCGCGGGCCGGATTTACTATGTACAACCCTCCAAGTTGGGTAAGTGAACAATTGTGCTTGTTTTACACTCCCACGATCAGATATGTAGTCTAACGACTTCAATGCAGGAACTGCGACAGGAGGTAAAGGATATTAACAGCCGCCCTCCACAGCCCGAGGACCCAGAACGGTCCCTCGATCTGGACTCCAAAGAGGATCCGTACATATCGGTGGAGCTTATCGATGGGGTGTTCCGTCAGCTAAGCAAGGACAATACCTTGGTGGCCATTACGGCTGATTATCAAGGGTTAATCCCGGCCTCCTAGGTGACAGGGACCGGAGCCAAATCCCCTTGAGAAGGATTCCGTTCTCATGTATTTCAGTTTTCTGACGACAACTGTGTTTTGTAGGGGAGATTTCTAAGGCGGGAGGCCGAACCTGCAGCGGCTGGCCAATGAGGGGCCGCAGGACCCCGTGGGGTAAAAAGGAACGTGGTCCGGACTGAGATGCCAGCGCAAAGGTATAGCGCGCCCTCTTTTTCCCTGGTGTTATTCCTTCAGGGCTTATTAACATTCGTGCCATCTTCAGGACGAAGAGACCTCGCCGGACTACATCCGGAGAGGCTGCCAATCGCGCCTCCACCAGCCAGGCTCGAACGCCTAGCCCGGAAGCGGAGGCGAGCACAAGGCGCGCAGCAGACGCTCCTCCGACAGAGGACGCAAACAGGCTGTCTGCCACAAATTCTGAGGTGGAGAGTGCCATGAACCACAGGCGTTGCCAGATAGTTCTACGCGATGCTTGTTTCTCCCAAGAGGCTTTAGATGCCTTCAAATCGGGAGATGCGTACCTCCGTGCCGCTCAAAATGGTTTAGCCAGAGCCACGGAGCAGTATGTAAAAGACATACGGGTAAGAAAAATTTGGTCAAATATATATATATACCAGTAGCCCCCGAGACTTGAAACAGTTAGAGTAACTGATTTAAGGATCATTTATTATGCAGGTTCTTATAGAGAAGAATACTGTACTGTCCCGGGAGCTAGAAGAGTGCAGGGCCCAACTGGAGGCCGCACTAGCCGCGACAGGGGAGCCCAAAGAGACCCCCTCAGGTAAGATATACTTCGAAAGAGTAGTATTGTGCGGCATGGATGCAAATCTGACAAATCATATTGCAGATGGCGCCGGACTCGATCCGGAGAAGCAACAACTCTTACGCCGGCTAAAGGCCGGTGAGAGTACGTTGACAAAGGTGAGGCGAGAGAAGAATGATCTTCAGGATGCCAACACCAAGCTGGACGTCAAACTTAAAGATGTTCGTGGCCAGCTGTCGGACTCCACGAAGGAGAATCAGCGGCTTCGACGCTGCATTTTTAGTAAGTGTTTGAACGAACTTTGAAAAAAGAGTTCGGCGAGGAAGTCGACTAACAGAATAATGTCTGTAGGTATGCTCATAGGTCGTCCTACAGAGGAGATGCCCGGTTCTACGGGTGACCTTCTTCCTGAGCTCTTGCAACTGCACGAGCGAATTCGGCAGGCGATGTGAGGCGTTGCCCAAGCCTTATGGCCGTCCCACTCCATGCCCGAGGGCCTTGGAGAGCTTGCGGAGAAGCTGAAAGGAGCTCGGCGGCGCTTTCGGTTGTGGAAGATATCGGCCTGCCGACAAGGCGCTAGGGAGGCCTGGGCCATGGTGAAGACCCGTTTTACGAAGTCTGACCCAAACCACATGGCCGAGGTCGGACCTGTGGGGCCTGACGGGAAGGAGATCCCTGTAAGCCTAGTATACGGCCAAGTAGAATTGGTCGCGAAGTATTCCCAGCAGGACTGTAAATTAGATAGCCTGTTAGATGGTATAGAGGAGGAATACAATCAGTCAGAGTGACTATGTAATTTTCAATTGACATGTATAATGCCTTCTAGCTGGATTGTAGATCGTTTGTCATTGCCGACCTTTCCGCTTCTACCTCGGGACCTGACGGTCCAGAGTGTGTCCGAATACCCTACCGGTTATGTAAGAATCGGGGTATGCATGGAGACCAGGCGTAGGGGTCATTAGTGCTTTATCAGACAAGTGCCCAACTAGTTATGTTATATTACATGGTTAGTAAGAAACATCTTCTAGAGAGAATAGTTCCGTTAGGGGTTCCTTTCTCTGGGAGGCATGCCCTAAAGTGCATGGACGGACTGCAAATGCAGGAAAATCATCTGGGGGCATGTATATGAATAAGTAAAAAAGGTCATCTTTTAGTTCACCGACCGAATATTCCCTTAAGAACGCTAGCTTTCGGCTTCACCCAGTCTGAGGTACACATCCGGCTTATCCGGCAATAACAATTGCAGAGGTGCTCCCTTTACCGCCTAGCCGAACAATCGGGAACGTAGGGGTAAGCACAGGTGCCAGGCAACCCAGCTTGGCCAAAACTTAAGTCATATCGATGCATATAATGGTGAAGAAAAGGTACATGCGGAAGTTTTGATGCATGTGTTGGGCAGGAAGCCCATATAAATAAGCTTCTGTTAAAGAAGCCCCCAGGTTTTAATGAGTGCGGGTAGCGCGTCACTTGATGAGCCTTTAAGGGCTATAAGAGAAAAGAGGGGAAGGAGAGAAATTTAAGACAAAAAATGTAAAAACTGGACAGAGGAAGGAGACGAACACAGAGTCCGGCGCTAGGCATAGAATCTTTGGAGACGGGCGGCGTTCCATGGGTTCGGCTCGAGTCGGTTATCCGACGCATCTCGCAGGCGGTACGCTCCACCAGTCAGGACATGGTCGATTATGAATGGACCTTCCCACTTGGGCTTGAGTTTGTCCTTTTTCTTATCCGGCAGGCGTAGAAGTAGTTCGCTAACGTTGTAATTTTTGGCCCGTACTTCTCTGCTTTGATATCTTCGAGCCTGCTGTTGATAAAATGTGGAACGAGCTTTTGCCACGTCACGCTCCTCCTCCAAGGCGTCCCAGTTGTCCTGCCGATCAAGCTCGGCTTCTCTTTCTTCGTACATGCACACTCGAGGTGAGTCATGAATAATGTCGTAGGGCAGAATTGCCTCTGCGCCGTACACCATAAAGAATGGTGTATATCCGGTGGTGCGATTCGGCGTGGTCCGCAGCCCCCAGAGTACGGAGTCGAGCTCCTCTACCCAGTGCGTGTTAGATTTCTTGAGGGACCGCACTAGTCTGGGTTTAATGCCGCTCATGATAAGACCATTTGCACGTTCGACCTGGCCGTTAGTTTGTGGGTGATAGACGGAAGCATAGTCAAGCTTGATGCCCATGTTTTTGCACCAGAGTTTTACCTCGTCGGCGGTGAAGTTTGTACCGTTATCGGTGATGATGCTGTGGGGGACGCCATAACGGTGTACAACCCCGGATATGAAGTATATCACAGGTCCGGATTCGGCCATCTTAACAGGCTTGGCTTCTATCCATTTGGTGAACTTGTCCACCATGACCAGTAAGTATTTTTTCTTGCGGGTTCCGCCTTTAAGGGGTCCAACCATGTCAAGCCCCCAGACCGCGAAAGGCCAAGTGATGGGGATAGTTTGGAGGGCGGTGGGTGGAATATGGCTTTGGTTTGCAAAAAGCTGGCAACCGACGCATCGTTGGACCAAGTCCTGAGCATCTGCTCGGGCCGTCAGCCAATAAAAGCCTGTACGGAAAGCCTTGCTTACCAGGGACCGAGCTGCAGCGTGGTGGCCACCAAGTCCGGCATGAATTTCAGCCAGCAGGTTCCGCCCTTCCTCTTCGGAGATGCACCTTTGAAGGACTCCTGTAGTGCTTTTCTTATAAAGCTCTCCCTCGTGGACTTTATAGGCTTTAGATCGCCGCACTATGCAGCGTGCCTCGTTTTGGTCCTCTAGGAGTTCCTGCCTAGTAAGGTAGGCTAGGAATGGTTCTGTCCACGGGGCGATGACCGCCATTATTACGTGGGCTGAAGGTGTAATTTCGGTGGCAGAGCCTCCGATTGTGTTAGATTGTTCGGCGTCGGGTGGTGCGGTTAGGTCCGGGCCGTTATCTGCGGGTTCCCCCTCCCATGCTACTGATGGCTTGAACAATCTTTCTAAAAAGATGTTGGGGGGGACTGCATCGCGCTTTGCTCCAATGCGTTCCAGGACATCCGCTGCCTGATTGTTTTCTCGGGCTATATGATGAAACTCCAACCCTTCGAACCGAGCTAACATTTTTAGGACGGCGTTGCGGTACGCCGCCATTTTTGGATCCTTTGCGTCAAAGTCTCCTTTTATTTGGGATATCGCGAGGTTCGAGTCCCCGCGTACCTCTAGGCATTGAATGCCCATGGATACTGCCATCCGGAGACCATGTAGGAGGGCCTCATATTCGGCTGCGTTGTTGGAGTCTATGTACATGATCTGGAGCACATATTGAACTATGTCTCCTGTGGGGGACGTCAAGACGACGCCGGCCCCTAGTCCGGCCAACATTTTGGAGCCGTCGAAATGCATGATCCAGTTTGAATATGTGCCGTACTCTTTAGGGAGCTCGGCCTCCGTCCATTCTGCGACGAAGTCGGCCAAAACTTGCGATTTGATAGCTCGCCATGGCTTGTATGTTATATCGAATGGGAGGAGCTCGATGGCCCATTTTGCTATCCGGCCCGTTGCATCGCGGTTGTTGATAATATCATTGAGTGGTACTTCCGAGGCTACTGTTATGGAACACTCTTGAAAGTAGTGGCATAGCTTCCGGGATGCCATGAATACTGCGTATGCAATCTTTTGATAATGCGGGTATCGTGATTTGCATGGAGTGGGGACAGTGCACACGTAGTAGACCGGCCTTTGAAGGGGGGGTTTGTTTCCGTCCGTTTCCCGCTCGACAACGAGCATTGCGCTGACAACTTGATGTGTTGTTGCAATGTATAATAACATTGGTTCACCGGTGTTCGGCGCGGCCAGGACTGGGTTTGTTGCCAATATGGCCTTTATTTCGTCGAGTCCGGCCGTGGCGGCATCCGTCCACTCGAAGTGTTCGGTGCGCCGAAGGAGGCGATAAAGGGGTAGTGCCTTTTCTCCCAATCGAGAGATAAAGCGGCTTAAAGGCGCCACGCATCCGGTTAATTTTTGTATTTGTTTGAGGTCCTTTGGGATATCCAGTTGCGACAAAGCTCGAATCTTGGCCGGATTCACTTCAATTCCTCTACCGGATACAATGAAGCCCAAAAGCTTTCCGGCTGGAACACCGAAAACGCATTTTTCCGGGTTGAGCTTGATGTCGTATTTTTGGAGGTTGTCGAATGTTAGCCTCAAGTCGTCTACTAGAGATTCGACATGTCTTGTTTTGACGACCACGTCATCCACGTACGCCTCCACTGTCTTGCCGATCTGGTTTGCTAGACATGTCTGAATCATGCGCTGATATGTTGCGCCGGCGTTTTTCAGGCCAAAGGGCATTGTGTTGAAGCAGAATGGGCCGTATGGTGTGATGAATGCTGTTGCAGCTTGGTCTAATTCTGCCATCTTGATTTGATGGTAACCGGAGTATGCGTCGAGGAAACACAACGAATCGTGTCCTGCGGTGGCATCGATAATTTGATCGATACGGGGGAGGGGGAAGGGATCCTTTGTGCAAGCCTTGTTAAGGTCTTTAAAATCGACACACAGGCACCAGGATTTATCCTTCTTTGGTACCATCACCAAGTTTGCTAGCCAGTCCGGATGTTTTATGTCTCTAATGAATCCGGCCTCCAATAGCTTGGCCAGCTCCTCTCCCATAGCCTGTCTCTTGGGTTCGGAAAAACGCCGAAGGGCTTGTTTGACAGGTTTGAGTCCTTTTAGGATATTTAAGCTGTGTTCGGCCAGCCTGCGTGGGATTCCTGGCATGTCTAAAGGGTGCCAGACGAAGATGTCCCAATTCGATCGTAGAAATTCTCGCAGTGCGGCGTCCATATCAGGGTTTAATCGTGCCCCGATGGAAGCTGTTTTATTCGGGTCCGTTAGATGGACCTGTAATTTGATTATTTCATCTGCTGGCTTAAAGGATGTGGACTTGGATCTCTTATCGAGTATCACATCATCCCTATTAACCGTGGAGCGCAGCGCAATCAGTTCCTCAGCTGCTAAGGCTTCGGATAATGCCTCCAGGGCTAATGCGGCTGTCTTGTTTTCGGTGCGGAGCGCTATGTCCGGATCACTAGTGAGAGTGATAATTTTGTTCGGCCCAGGCATCTTGAGCTTCATGTACCCGTAATGGGGTATTGCTTGGAAGATTGTAAATGCTTCCCGCCCTAGTAGGGTGTGGTATCCGCTGCTGAACGGGGCCACCTGAAATGTGACCTCTTCGGATCTGTAATTATTCGGAGTGCCGAACACCACATCTAGTGTGATTTTTCTTGTGCAGCACGCTTCCCGACTGGGGATTATTCCTCTAAAGGTTGTGCTACTTCGCTCAACGCGGCTCCAGTCTAATCCCATTTTTGAAGGGTTTCCTCGTAAATGAGGTTCAATCCGCTGCCTCCATCCATGAGTACCTTGGTGAGGCGAAAGCCGTCCACTATTGGACTGAGGACCAATGCGGCTGGTGCTCGGGCTGTTCGGAATTTAGGTTCATCACTTGCGTTGAAGGTAATAGCCGTGTCACTCCATGGGTTTATTGTTGCTACTTGATAGACTTCAGCGAGGCTGTGGAGTGTTCTTTTTCGCATATTATTTGATGCGAAGGTCTCGAAGACTGTGAGAACGGTACTGGTGTCCCCGGGGTGGTTTTCTGTGGCCTCCAAAATTAAGAGGTCCTCGCCAATTTTGGCCACCTATCGGAGTATCCAACATGCTCTAAGGCTGTGAGTTGGAGTGGCGTCCTCTGTACTATGAATTTTACAGGGTCCATCAAGCCATCTTTCCAGTACGGTTCCATGCCCTGTAGAGGGTTTTGGTTTTTTGGTGTTAACCCGGGTGTCTTACGATGATGCACCCTCTTAGTTCGGACGGGATTGCTATTTAGGGCCGGATTATCCCAAAATTGTATTTCGGTTTTCCAGGCACTTTCCATCGCACAGTACTTTTGTACTATGGACGCCAAGTCAACAAAGCGTGTGATATCATGATGGCTTATGGCGTTAAGGATTCCCTCGTCCGTGCAATTATTGCAGAAGATTGATATTGCGTCTCCCTCGCGGCAATCCTTTATCATGTTCATAACCAGGAGGAATCTGGCCCAGTAATGATGTACTGTTTCCTCGGGCTTTTGCCTGATTTGGGAAAGATTGCTTATGTTCAGGTGGGCGGGTGGCGTTGAATCTGAAACCTCGCCCAATCTAAGATTCAGAGGCCGAAGAACTTCCGAACTCTGAGGTTCGGATTCTTGGATGTTGTCCAATGAGTCTGGCCCGTTGCCTGATTCTAAGCTCAAGTCTTGAGTCACATCCTCCCCTCCGTGGGTATCCGGCTTGGAGGGATCGGGAATTCGGACGTAACTAGTCCTTAGAATAGATGACGGGTCGCCGCACTGCGCCTCTACCACGGCGACGTGGTGGGTGGCCTGGGAGAGTTAATTTCTCTTAGATCGGGTTTAAGCCCAACCTGGTCGTAATCTGTGGCGACCCCCAGGGCGGCGATGCGATCCAAGAGCTCGTTTACGGAAGAGAGCTCCATCGGATCTAGCTGCTCGACAAGTTCCGAGCTGACGTGAAGGTTGCTTTTGATGACCCGAGAGGTCACCGTCGGCGCAACGGCCGAACAGGCGGTCATGAGGAAACCGCCTAGCCGGAGTGTTTGGCCGACAGCCAAGGCTCCCTTAGTAACGGCGCCGTCTTTAAAGATGGGAGGAGGCATCCTTCCTTATTGCGACGGCACAGTGGAACTCTCAATGAAAGCACCAATGTCGGTGTCAAAACCGGTGGATCTCGGGTAGGGGGTCCCGAACTGTGCGTCAAGGCCGGATGGTAACAGGAGACAAGGGACACGATGTTTTTACCCAGGTTCAGGCCCTCTCGATGGAGGTAAAACCCTACTCTTGCTTGACTAATATTGATGATATGGGTAGTACAAGAGTAGATCTACCACGAGATCAAGGAGGCTAAACCCTAGAAGCTAGCCTATGGTATGATTGTTGTGTATGGAGTTGATGGCCTACGGACTACAACCCTCCGGTTTATATAGACACCGGATAGGGCTAGGGTTACAAAGAGTCGGTTACAATGGTAGGAGATCTTGAATATCCGCATCGCCAAGCTTGCCTTCCATGCCAAGGAAAGTCCCATCAGGACACGGGACGAAGTCTTCAATCTTGCATCTTCATAGTCCTGGAGTCCGGCTGAAGGTATAGTCTAGCTATCCGAACACCCCCTAATCCAGGACTCCCTCAGCACCCCTTGTCCAATTCGGACCAGAGGGGGGCGCGCGCCTCCTTCATTTTGGCCTCTCTCTCCTCTACTCCCGTATGGCCCAATAAGGCCCATATACTCCCCGGCGAATTCCCGTAACTCTCCGGTACTCCGAAAACTACCTGAATCACTCGGAACCTTTCCAAAGTCCGAATATAGTCGTTCAATATATTGATCTTTATGTATAGACCATTTAGAGACTCCTCGTCATGTCCCCGATCTCATCCGGGACTCTGAACTACCTTCGGTACATCAAAACACATAAACTCATAATATCGATCGTCACCGAACTTTAAGCGTGCGAACCCTACGGGTTCGAGAACTATGTAGACATGACCGAGACACGTCTCCGGTCAATAACCAATAGCGGAACCTGGATGCTCATATTGGCTCCCACATATTCTACGAAGATCTTTATCGGTCAAACCGCATAACAACATACGTTGTTCCTTTTCTCATCGGTATGTTACTTGCCCGAGATTCGATCGTTGGTACCTCAATACCTAGTTCAGTCTCGTTACCGGCAAGTCTCTTTACTCATTACGTAATGTATCATCCCGCAACTAACTCATTAGTCACATTGCTTGCAAGGCTTATAGTGATGTGCATTACCGAGAGGGCCCAGAGATACCTCTCCGACAATCAGAGTGACAAATCCTAATCTCGAAATACGCCAACTCAACAAGTACCTTCGGAGACCGCTGTTGCAAAAATTCCCTAGAAAAGTCAGAGAATGGTATAACGTTGAATCTTTTTGCATATTAAGCTCTGATAAATTTATTACAGTGGGAATGTTAGTTCATAATTTTTGGAGTCAGGGAAGTATTGATACCCTTGCATTCTTTACAGACTGTACCGTTTTGGCAGATTGCTGTTATGGTTGCATTGTTTGCATATGTTTGCTTGTTTAATGATTCTATTTGAGGATAGGAGTATTAAATATACAGAGGCATTTAGTATGAAATGTTGAATAATTATTTTAGTGATTTGTTACAGTAGAAAATGATAAGGTTTTGCATTGGTTTATAGTAACCTATCTCACGAGTTCTTGTTGAGTTTGTTGTGAATGAAACTTTTGATAAAAAGAAGAGAAACCATGATATGAGAGGAATTAAGGAGACACAAAAGTTCAAGCTTGGGGATGCCCAAGGCACCCCAAGATAAACACAACTCTCTTGCTGCTTGACATTCCTTGGGTGCAGTTGATTTGGGATACGTACTACTTGGACTCAATCCCGCATGCAGCTGAGATTTGCGGCTCCTTTTGGTGGCGAGACCTCGTTCACCTCATGCCAATATACCATGGTATCTCCCATGTTCAAGTCAACAATGGTAAATCTGTGTTGTTTTGGAAGGACAATTGGAATAAGGATGTTTATGCTGACAAGTATCCTAGGGCATTCTCGTACGTCCATCATGAAGATCTCTCGGTCCGGGATTTTCTGACGACCGCCACCCTGCATGAAACCTTTCAGCTCCCACTGTCCGTACAAGCCCATGATGAGCTAAAGCTTCTGCAGCTTGACGTTGCGGAAATTACACTTGATGAACGACGGGATGTGTGGGCCTACTGCTGGGGGTGCCACTATTTTCAAAACTGCTACATATTACAAATTTTTCTTTCGGGGCGTGGTGGCTCATGTGGCGTACAAGTGGCTTTGGCAGACCAAATGTACCCCGAAAATCAAAGTCTTCGGTTGGTTTTTGCTCTCTGACCGCCTCAACACACGCAACATGCTGAAACACCGACATTATAACATTGGGACCAACCTTGATTGCCTGATGTGTGGTCGTCACGTCGAAGAAACGGTGGAGCACCTTTTCTATCACTGCACCTTCAGCAATGTTTGTTGGCAACGTATGAACATCATGTGGGGGATGGTTGGCAACCGGCTGGATCTTATTGAACAAATGAAGAATCAGCACCCGCGCAAGATGATCATGGAAATCTTTCTGATTGCTGCTTGGAGTCTCTGGAAAGAGCGTAACAACAATTACTTTAGACATGTGGTGCCTTCCGTTGACTCGTGGTGGACCAGGTTCAAGATTGACTTTGGTAACCTTCTTTATAGAGTGCCAGAACACAAGAGACATGTTGTCTCTTCCATTTTTCAAACTCTAAACCAAGGCTTTCATTAACTTTGGGGCTTGTAGCTTAGTAGTGTCTAACTCCCCCCACTTTGTAATTATCACCATGTAACCACTTTTGTTTTATACTTAATATATATGCAGTTGGAGCCTTTCCTACTGTCCCAACCCTCAAAAAAAATATTTCAAGAAGTCTCAAGCATCTAAGCTTGGGGATGCCCCGGTAGGCATCCCACCTTTCTTCTTCAACAACTATCGGTTACTATCGGTTGAGCCTAAGTTTTTGCTTCTTCACATGAGTTGTGCTATCCTTGCAATGTAGTTTTCTTTAGCTTTGCTTGCTGTTTGAATAAAGTATCAAGATCTGAAATTATTAAATGGGAGAGTCTTCACATAGTTGCATAATTATTCGACTACTCATTGATCTTCACTTATATCTTTCGGAGTAGTTTTTGTTATTGCTCTTAGGGCTTCACTTATATCTTTTGAGCATGATAATTTTTGCTCTCATGCTTCATTTAGATTATTTTGAGAGTCGTTAATTTGCTTAAAATTAATATACTTGGTATTCAAGATATGTGAAACTTTCTTTTGAGTGCGTTGAATACTAAGATAAGTTTGATGCTTGACAATTGTTTTGAGATATGGAGGTGATAATATCAAAGTGAAGCTAGTTGGGTGATTATGAATTTAAAGAATGCTTGTGTTGAAGTTTGTGATTCCCGTAGCATGCACGTAAGGTGAACCGCTTTGTGATGAAGTTGGAGCACAATTTTATTTATTGATTGTCTTCCTTATGAGTGGCGGTCGCGGACGAGCGATGGTCTTTTCCTACCAATCTATCCCCCTAGCAGTATGCGTGTAGTGCTTTGGTTTTTGATGACTTCTAAATTTTTGCAACAAGTTCATGAGTTCTTTTGATTAATGTTGAGTCCACGGATTATACGCACTCTCACCCTTCCACCATTGCTAGCCTCTCTAATACCGCGCACTTTTCGCCGGTATCATACACCCACCATATACCTTCCTCAAAACAGTCACTATACCTACCTATCATGGCATTTCCATAGCCATTCGGAGATATATTGCCATGCAACTTTCCACCATTCCGTTCATATGACACACATTACTTTTGTCATATTGCTTTTTGCATGAACATGTAGTTGACATTGTATTTGTGGCAAGGCCACCTTCATAATTTTCATACATGTCGCTCTTGATTCATTGCATATCCCGGTACACCGCCGGAGGCATTCATATAGAGTCATATTTTGTTCTAAGTATCGATTTGTAATTGTTGAGTTGTAAGAAAAATAAAAGTGTGATGATCATCATTATTAGAGCATTGTCCCAGTGAGGAAAGGATGATGGAGACTATGATTCCCCCATAAGTCGGGATGAGACTCCGGACGAAAAAAAATAAAAAAAGAGGCCATAAAAAAAGAGAAAAGGCCCAAACAAAAAAAGAGAGAGAAAAAGAGAGAAGGGACAATGCTACTATCCTTTTACCACACTTGTGCTTCAAAGTAGCACCATGATCTCCATGATAGAGAGTCTCATATGTTGTCACTTTCATATACTAGTGGGAATTTTTCATTATAGAACTTGGCTTGTATATTCCAATGATGGGCTTCCTCAAAAGTGCCCTAGGTCTTCATGAGCAAGCAAGTTGGATGCAGACCCACTTAGTTTCTTTTGTTGAGATTTCATATATTTATAGCTCTAGTGCATCCGTTGCATGGCAATCCCTACTCACTCACATTCATATCTATTAATGGGCATCTCCATAGCCCGTTGATATGCCTAGTTGATGTGAGACTATCTTCTCCTTTTTTTCTTCTCCACAACCACCATTCTATTCCACATATAGTGCTATGTCCATGGCTCACACTCATGTATTGCGTGAAAGTTGAAAGAGTTTGAGATTACTAAAGTATGAAACAATTGCTTGGCTTGTCATCAGGGTTGTGCATGATTTAAATATTTTGTGTGGGGAAGATGGAGCATAGCCAGACTATATGATTTTGTAGGGATAAACTTTCTTTGGCCATGTTATTTTGAGAAGACATAATTGCTTAGTTAGTATGCTTGAAGTATTATTATTTTTATGT
This sequence comes from Triticum urartu, assembly GCF_056163025.1. Classification (NCBI taxonomy): domain Eukaryota; kingdom Viridiplantae; phylum Streptophyta; class Magnoliopsida; order Poales; family Poaceae; genus Triticum; species Triticum urartu. The sequence continues at coordinate 684,679,915 of NC_141877.1, forward strand.
CAATATGAACTTTTGTCTTGAATCTTTCAGATCTAAATATTCATACCACAATTAAAAAGATTTACATTGAAATTATGCCAAAGTATCACTCCGCATCAAAAATTCTCTTTTTATCATTTACCTATTCGAGGACGAGCCGGAATTAAGCTTGGGGATGCTTGATACGTCTCCAACGTATCTATAATTTTTTATTGCTCCATGCTACTTTATCTACTGTTTTAGGCAATATTGGGCTTTATTAACCACTTTTATATTATTTTTGGGACTAACCTATTAACCGGAGGCCCAGCCCAGATTTGTTGTTTTATGCCTATTTCAGTCTTTTGAGGAAAAGGAATATCAGACGGAGTCAAAACGGAATGAAATCAACTGGAGAAGTTAATTTTGGAAGGAAACCCACCTGTTAGACTTGGAGTGCACGTCAGGGGAGTCCCAAGCTGCCCACGAGGGTGGGGGGCGTGCCCCCTGCCTCATGAGCACCCCGGAGGTCCACCGACGTACCCCTTGCACCCATATATACTCACATACCCTAAAACTTCCAGAAAAGAAGATAGATCGGGAGTTCCGCTGCCGCAAGCCTCTGTAGCCACCGAAAACTCTCGGGAGCCCTTCCCGGCACCCTGCCGGAGGGGGGGATCCCATCACCGGTGGCCATCTTCATCATCCCGGCCCTATCCATGACGAGGAGGGAGTAGTTCACCCTCAGGGCTGAGGGTATGTACCAGTAGCTATGTGTTTGATCTCTCTCTCTCGTGTTCTCTCTCATGTTCCCTCTATGGCACGATCTTGATGTAGCCCGAGCTTTGCTATTGTAGTTGGATCTTATGATGTTTCTCTCCCTCTACTCTCTTGTGATGAATTGAGTTTCCCCTTTGAAGTTAACTTATCGGATTGAGTCTTTTATGAGAACACTTGATGTATGTTTTGCGATCCACTTGATGTATGTTTTGCTGATCAACTTGCGGGTTTCGTGACATTGGGAACCTATGCATAGGGGTTGGCACACGTTCTTGACTCTCCGGTAGTAGCTTTGGGGCATTCTTTGAAGTACTTTTATGTTGGTTGGATGAATCTTAGATTGTGTGATGCATATCATATAATCATGCCCACGGATACTTGAGGTGACAATGGAGTATCTAGGTGACATTAGGGTTTTGGTTGATTTGTGTCTTAAGGTGTTATTCTATTACGAACTCTTTTATAGATCGATCCGAAAGAATAACTTTGAGGTGGTTTCGTACCCTACCATAATCTCTACGTTTGTTCTCCGCTATTAGTGGCTTTGGAGTGACTCTTTGTTGCATGTTGAGGGCTTGTTATATGATCTATCTATGTTATTATTGTTGAGAGAACTTGCACTAGTGAAAGTATGAACCCTAGGCCTTGTTTCCTATCATTGCAATACCGTTTACGCTCACTTTTACCACTTGTTACCTTGCTGTTTTTATTATTTCAGATTACAAAAACCTATATCTACTATCTATTTTGCACTTGTATCACCAGCTCTTCGCCGAACTAGTGCACCTATACAATTTACCATTGTATTGGGTGTGTGGGGACACAAGAGACTCTTTGTTATTTGGTTGCAGGGTTGTTTGAGAGAGACCATCTTCATCCTACGCCTCCTACGGATTGATAAACCTTAGGTCATCCACTTGAGGGAAATTTGCTACTGTCCTACAAACCTGTACACTTGCAGGCCCAACAACTTCTACAAGAAGAAGGTTGTGCAGTAGACATCACCCAACCCATTCAAGCAATTCAGCGCGGGCTGGCCCACGTCGCACCGATCTCGTGCCAGGATCACGTCTTAATATTTTTAGTCCCACCTCGCCCCCTGAGCAAGTGCTGCACCGGCTTAAATACCTTCATCTATTTGCTTATTACAAGTGTGGGTCTTCCTTGCACTCTGTTTGGTGGATATGCAGGATGAATATGACTCATCATCCGTATTCATCCTATATATTCATCAATTGGAGAGCATGGATGACTGATGTATTTTTTCGGATTTATAGAAAATGCAAACCAAATATCGCAAACTCATACTGTTACAAGTGTGTGGACTATTAAAAATAGTGTGTGCAAAAAAGAGAATTTGAAATAAGATGTAATATATATTTTTAATAAAGTTATATTATTGTCGGTGTACTAAAGTAGGGGTACCCTTAGTACCCCGAACTTGTGCACGGGCAGTCGCAGCATCCCGCGGCAAGGCTTGCCGGGCGACCGCCAAGATCCTCCATGGTCCCCTTGAAGACCATTCAAAAACAAAGTACTCAAGACAAGACCCCGTCAAGAGGAGCTTGCCAGGAAGGCTATCAGAAGCATCCCAAGGCCCCGGCAAGAGGCGCTTGCCGGGAAGGCCAACCAAGGCGTACCAAGGAAACTTGCCGCGGCACCCCACGCGCCCCGGCAAGGCCCGGTGAGCGACAAGCTCCCGGACCTACATGACAAGACGACGACCGCGGCAAAGAGCTTGCCGCGGGAAGCCCCCACTTCGTGCCCGCACTCCAGCACATCCACCCACGCGTCGCTCTGGGGCCCTCCCAAGCACACGTGGCGGAAGGCTACACAGTTGAGGTGCGAGGTGGCAAGCAGGCGCTGGCAAGACAACCACCGTGGCTAACGGTGGCTTCTCTAGCAAGCCCCTTTCGGCACTGTTTAGGCGACACAGACGGGCATTTAATGCTCTTGTCCCCTGCCGTCAGGGTTAGGTATGATAACACTGTAGCAGCTAGCTGTGCCTACTACAGCACCTAGCTGTGCCTACCACCACTCTTCCACTTTTGCCCTCCGTTGCCCTATGTCGGTAACCCCTTGAGCATATAAAAGGAGGCCCGGGGCAACTGAGAGAGGGGTTAGACACTTCGAATACTCTCGCTCGGGGTTCAGCAATTCCACACACTCACGCTCGATCTCGCTCCCGAGCTAGAAAGCAATACAATCCACAAAGCAGGAGTAGGGTTTTACGCATCCGTGCGGCCCGAACCTGGGTAAATCGCCCGTGTGCTTCGCCTCGATCTACTCTTTGCGCGACCTCCGCCCCCCGCCGAACCAAAAGGGACCCCGGTCCCATAGGTGCCCGTGGATCAGCAGCCCTGGCATCTCTGGCGCGCCAGGTAGGGGGCGTTGAAGTTGTGTGAACCAGATCCGGAGTTCTTGCGGGCTAGATCTTCATCTTCTTCATTGATCTTCGCCATCTTCATCAACATGCCGCCGAAGAAGAAAGTTTCGGAGGCAGCTGCTCCGTCCGCGCCGAGCCACCCACCGCCGGAGCAAACGGATGGTGGGGGAGGTGCCGGCGGAAGAGCACGCATCGACGAGGGAACTCACGGTGCTGCCAGGTCCCAGGGCAAGGTTGCGCTGCCCATCGGCGGCGTGGCCGGCTCCCACAACGACCGGGCGCACTCCAAGACCTCGGCGTCCGTGCATGCACCGCGTCCATCCCAGGAGGCGCAGGACCGGCAGCATCATGGTACTCACGGTACCATGCGCTCGCTGGATCAAGATCGAGCTGGTGGATCCCGGAGTGCTCAGGACCACCATGCACGCCAACCTGCTGGCGCGAGCGAGACACGGTCGCCTGGACGAGATACTGCTCCTTCTAACATAGTTAGAAGTCCAAGCTTATCCCGCTCCTCGCACCGTTCGCCACCGCCGCCCGCCACCGCAGCAGAAGCTCTAGCGCGAGCTCAGCTGCTCCTGGACTACCCTCCAGCGGCGGACAAGGTCGACGACTGGAGGGCCACAATCCAGAGTCTCATCGGCTTCACCAACGGCGACGCTCCTCGGCAGCCGACCACGTCGCAGCCGCAGCGAGTCAGCCAGGCGCGAACCGGTGGTGACAAGACCGGCGGGGGTGCAACCTCTGTGCACTCCCCGCCCCGAAGGCCGAGATCGCCGACCCGCCGGATCCGCCTCGACAGCGACTCCACCTCGTCGTCAGATCCGCGAGCTCGTCACGATCAGCGCCAAGTTCTTCAAGAACGACGGCAAGAGGACGCTCGTACTCGCATCGAGCGGCGAAGAAAAGCGCGACGTCAATCAGACCAGCGCGCTGGGCCCTCTGTTGACATGCACGCGCCGGGGGAACCAGGCGACTTGCCGTACACGGTAGGTTGCCCTGCGTTCACTCGTGAGCTGCGGCAAGTCCAGTGGCCCAGCACGAAGAACTTCAAGCCAGACGTGCCAGAGAAGTACGACGGCAAGTCGCATCCGTCGGAGTTCCTCAGCATCTACACCATCGCGGTGCAGGCTGCTGGGGGGCGGGACGACAAGATCCTTGCCAACTACTTCCCGTTGGTGCTCAAGCCAAACGTTAGGTCCTGGCTCATGCACTTGCCGGACAACTCCATATCCTCCTGGGCTGAGCTGTGCCATTAGTTTGTCGGCGCCTTTACAGGCGGCCACAAACCTCATGGCCAAGAGAGTGATCTCCATCTGCTCGTCCAGAAGGAAGGGGAGCCCCTGCGCAAGTATATCCAGAGGTTCAGTCGTGTACAGTACAACATCACAGACGTCCACCCCGCCGCGGTCATCAGCGCGTTCCATCAGAACGTGCGTAACCGCAGGATGCGGGAGGAGATGGCGATGTGCCGGGTTAGGGACGTCAGCGAGCTGTACGCCCTGGCCGACAAATGTGCATGTGCTGAGGAAGGGAGGAGACTCCCCGGAGAGAAGACCGGAGCGGAAGGATCTGATAGCGAAGATGCTGCCCCGGCAAAGAAAAACCGGCGGCGCAACAACAGGAAGAAGCAGAACAAAGAGGTGCTAGTCGTTGAGCAGTCTGGCGATGAAGGTGGCGCCAAGAAGGCTACAGTTGGTTGCTCCGGCAAGGAAATTGCCGCGTGCACCAACTGCCAGGCCGTGGCAGCCGCCGACAAGCAGGACGGCTCCGACAAGCACTACTGCAAGATTCACCGCACCAAGGGCCATGACCTCCAGAACTGTAAGAAAGTCGAGCAGCTTGTCCAGCAACAGAGGGCTGAGTACGAGCGGCGCGACAAGGAGAGAGCCCAAGGGCATGCCGAGAAACTCGGCCAGAAGCGCACCGTCCAGGGAGAATGCCGCGGCAAGGCCAAGCAGCGGCAAGGAGACAAACCTCCCCGCGGTCGCGACAAGGATGAAGACAACGGCGACAGCGACGAAGACCTGGATGATGTTGAGACCAGTGAGCAGGAGTTTCAAAAAGCCACAGAGGTCTTGTGTGTTGACGGTGGTGCTTCTCTGCATACCTCGCACTGCCGACTCAAACAGTGGGTGCGGGAGGTTAATGCAGCAGAACCACCTATCGAATCACGCAAGCTTCTGAAGTGGTCCAGCATGCCTATCATCTTTGACATTGAGGATCACCCCGATCGCACAACTGCGGTTGGGTGTTTGCCGATGTTGGTATCACCAACTATCCGCAACCTCAAAGTCACCAAGATGCTAGTTGACGGCGGGGCCGGCTTAAATCTGATCTCCTCAGCTGTACTCCAAAAACTCCAGATCCCCGACAGCGAGCTCGAAGAGACCGGTACGTTCCAAGGAATCAATCCGGGAAGGAGCAAGCCGAAGGGGAAAGTCACGCTGCCGGTAACGTTTGGCAGCGAGCTAAACTTCAGGACTGAGAGGGTCATGTTCGACGTTGCCGATATCCCGTTGCCTTACAACGGGATACTTGGCCGTCCAGCACTCGCCAAGTTCATGGCGGCCTCTCATTATGCATACAACATACTGAAGATGCCAGGCCCGATAAGCGTCATCTCTGTCCCTGGCGACCGGAAGGATGTGCTTATCTGTGCCGACAAGATCTACCGGGAAGCAGTAGCCACGGCAGAACGCAATCCACTTGCCGCTGAAGCTCCCGGGGGAAAGAAGACCAAGTCCGGCAAAGGCTCTGATGCCCACTCCGGCAAGCGCACCTCTTCGGAGTGCTGCGCTACCGTCGAGGACGCACCATCGAGCTCCACCGGCAAGAAGACCAAGTCCGGCAAAGGCTCTGATGCCCACTCCGGCAAGCGCATCTCTTCGGAGTGCTGTGCTGCCGTCGAGGATGCACCATCGAGCTTCACCGGCAAGAAGACCAGGTCCGGCAAAAGCTCTGATGCCCACTCCGGCAAGCGCGCCTCTTTGGAGTGCTGCGCTACCGTCGAGGACGCACCATCGAGCTCCACCGGCAAGCACAAGATGACGATGGCAGCTCTGCCAGAGACAAAGAAGGTGTCCGCCAAGGAAGACGGCACTGGTGGTACCTTCACCATCAGTGCCACGCTTGATCCTAAATAGGAAAGCGCGCTCGTTGCTTTCCTGCGGGCGAATGTCGACGTGTTTGCATGGCAACCGTCTGACATCCCCGGTGTTCCCAGGAAAGTGATTGAGCACCACCTTGCCGTCTGTCCTCATGCGCGGCCCGTCAAGCAGAAAGTTCGGAAGCAGGCGGTGGAGCGCCAAGAATTCATCGCGGAGGAAATCAAGAAATTGGAAGCAGCAGGCCTCGTCAGAGGAGTGCTCCATCCTACGTGGTTGGCCAATCCTGTAGTCGTGCGCAAGGCAAACGGGAAATGGAGGCTTTGCATCGATTTTACCGATGTTAACAAACCTTGTCCCAAAGACACATTTCCTTTGCCGCGCATTGAGCAGATTGTTGACTCCACAGCTGGATGTGATTTGCTTTCATTTCTTGATGCCTACTCCGGATATCATCAGATCTTCATGGCAGAGGAGGATGAAGAGAAGACCGCATTTATTACTCCATGTGGCACGTACTGTTTCATACGGATGCCTTTCGGATTAAAAAATGCTGGTTCGACATTCGCAAGAGTAGTCCATATTGCTCTTGGGCCACAAATACACAGAAATGTGGAAGCCTACATGGATGATATAGTGGTCAAGAGCAAGGACAGAGCGACCCTGATCCAAGACTTAGACGAGACCTTTGCAAATCTGCGCAAGGTCAGCCTCAAGCTCAACCCAGAGAAGTGTGCGTTTGGGGTCCCCTCCGGCAAGCTTCTCGGGTTCTTCGTGTCTCAGCGTGGGATTGAAGCCAATCCCGACAAGATCAAGGCCATTGAGCAGATTGAAGCACCAAAGCGCGTCAAGGATGTACAGAAACTTGCCGGTTGCGTGGCTGCTCTCAGCAGGTTCATCTCTCGGTCTGCTGAGCGCGCCCTGCCGTTTTTCAAATCATTGAAAAAGGCAGGTCCAATGAAATGGACTCCGGAAGCGGAGGCTGCGCTGCAAGACCTGAAGAGATACCTGTCCTCCCCTCCAATACTTGTCGCACCTAAACCGCAAGAGAAGTTGCTGCTGTACATAGCGGCAACCAATCAGGTGGTTAGTGCTGCGTTAGTGGCAGAGAGGGAGGCGGATGATGAGCCAGCAACCGCGACAAGCGCATCCAGCGACAAGCAGGAGGCTTCCCCGGCAAGATCTGGTCCCGACAAAGATGAATCTACGCTGATACACGAGGAGATACGGAAGAAAATGGTGCAGCGCCCAGTTTACTTTGTCAGTTCCCTCCTGCAGGGGGCTAGGTCAAGGTACTCTGGTGTGCAGAAACTGCTTTTCGGCCTTCTCATGGCCTCGAGAAAGCTGCGCCATTACTTCCAAGCACATGAGATCACAGTTGTCACTCGCTTTCCGCTGAAGAGGATACTGCATAATCCTGAAGCGACAGGCAGGATTGCTGAGTGGGCACTGGAACTGTCAAGCTTTGGCCTCAAGTTTGAAAGCACTTCAACTATCCAGAGCAGAGCATTGGCAGAGTTCATAGCAGAGTGGACGCCAACACCAGATGAAGAAATTCCAGAAATGAGCCTCCCCGACAAAGAAGCAAGCAAAGAGTGGCTGATGTACTTTGATGGTGCCTTTTCACTACAAGGCGCCAGCGCTGGTGTGCTGCTTGTCGCACCCACCGGTGAGCACCTCAAGTACATAGTCCAGATGCACTTTCCCATGGAGCAAGCAACAAATAATACTGCAGAGTATGAAGGCTTGCTTGCTGGTCTCCGGATCACGGCAGACCTTGGGATCAAGAAGCTCATTGTCAGGGGTGACTCACAACTTGTCGTCCGCCAAGTAAACAAGAATTATCAGAGTCCGTTGATGGAATCTTACGTTGACGAAGTGAGAAAGCTAGAAGAGCGCTTTGACGGCCTGCAAATGGAGCACGTTCCGAGAGCCTAGAACGCCATTGCGGATGGCCTGTCAAAGTGCGCCGCACTTAAGCTACCTGTGGAACCAGGGACCTTTGTGCTCAAGCTGACTCAACCGTCCGTAACACCATCAACTGGACAGAGCAAGAAGAGGAAGTTGATTCCTGGTGACTATTTGCCGGCAGAGCTTCCCGAAGCCGCCGCCAAGAAGGTCCCCAAGATCAACGCCAAGAATGCTGAGGAGCCAGATGCTCCGGAAAGCCCTAGGGCTTGTTCCGTCGAAGCAGAGGCTCCCGACGGGTTTAGCTCCGGCAAACTTGTCGGGGAACGTCAAGCTCCGGCAGAGACGCAACTTCTCGCCGTAGAAGCGGATGTTCCCGCAGCAGTCCCCAAGATCAACGACAAGAACGCTGAGGAGCAAGATGCTCCGGCAAGCCCCAGGGTTTGTTCCGTTGAGGCAGAAGCTCCCGAAAAATTTTGCTCCGGCAAGCTTGTCGGGGAACGTCAAGCTCCGGCAGAACCGCAGTTTCTCGCCGTAGAAGCGGATGTTCCCGCAGCGGCAGATTTGCCTTTAGTCCTTGTTGTCGAGCCACAAGCTCCAGCATGGGCGCAGCAGATTGTCCACTTCCTTCAGACAGGAGAGCTTCCCGAAGAGCAAGAAGAAGCCGAAAGAGTAGCCCGGCAGTCAAGTATGTACCAGTTCGTCGACAAGACACTGTATAGAAGAAGACTCAACGGTGTGAAATTGAGGTGTATTCCCCGGGAAGATGGACAAAAGCTGTTGGCAAAGATACATGGAGGCATATGTGGTCACCACATTGGCGCAAGAGCACTTGTCGACAAAGCCTTCCGGCAAGGGTTCTTCTGGCCAACAGCCCTCCAGGATGCAACTGCACAAGTAACCAAGTGTGAAGCGTGCCAGTTCCATTCCAAGCAGATACACCAGCCAGCTCAAGCTCTCCAGACGATCCCTTTATCCTGGCCATTTTCGGTCTGGGGGCTCGACATCCTCGGCCCCTTTCCCCGAGCTGTCGGGGGCTAGTACTTGTACGTTGCAATCGACAAGTTCACAAAGTGGCCGGAAGTGGAACCAGTGAGGAAGGTGACCGCACAGTCAGCAGTCAAGTTCTTCAGGTCGATTGTTTGCCGCTTCGGGATCCCTAACCGGATAATCACCGACAACGGTACACAATTTACGAGCCACACCTTCATGCAGTACGTCCAAGATCTTGGCGCCAAAGTCTGCTTCGCTTCTGTTGCTCACCCGAGAAGCAACGGTCAAGTGGAGAGGGCGAATGCCGAGGTGCTGCGCGGGCTCAAGACCAGAACTTTCGACAAGCTGCACAAGTGCGGAAGAAACTGGATCGAGGAGCTACCGGTGGTTCTTTGGTCGATCAGAACGACGCCGAATCGAGCCACCGGACAGACACCCTTTGCTCTAGTCTATGGAGCAGAGGCAGTTACCCCCACGGAACTCATATACGGGTCACCTCGAGTGCTCGCTTATGATGAGCTTGAGCAAGAGCTGCTGCGGCAAGATGACGCACTGCTCCTTGAGGAAGACCGTCTTCAGGCTGCTGTGCGAGCTGCTCGCTACCAGCAAGCTTTGCGTCGCTACCATAGCCGCAAAGTTAACGCCAGAAGTCTCGAGGAAGGCGACCTTGTTCTTCGGCGTGTTCAGTCGGCCAAGAATCACAACAAGTTGACGCCGAAGTGGGAAGGCCCTTACCAGGTGAAACGAGTCACTAGGCCTGGCGCTGTCCGCCTTGAGACCGAAGATGGCATTCCGGTGAGCAACTCCTGGAACATCGAGCATCTTCGTAAGTTTTACCCGTAAGGCGCGGTTGTCGGGCCCTGCCCGGCAACCACCTTTCTGTACAAGTCTTGCCGCTGTTGCATGTAATCCTTTGTACAGAGCCAGGCGCAGACCCTGAGCACCAGAGATTGAAGTGCTGGCATACCCCGGGGTTATAGCATGCATGCTAGGTTGAGTCTCGTCCTTGGTTAGGGTTGATAGTCCCTAACAGCGGCTAACCCCTAACTTAGAGGTCGAGTGTCTGTCCTTCTACTCTTCTTTCGTTCGCAGGGCTCGCATATCCTGGCCAGACTGCTTGAAGGACGAAAAGGAGAAGAAGGGCGCGCCAGCACCTAGGCCCCGGCGAGCCAGTGTCGCTGGGGGCTGCAGGTGCCAAGTTTCATCCCCGGCAAGCCAGAATTGCCGGGGGCTGCGATATCAGATAAGTCTTTCGTCCCTCTTCATGCATCCTCTTATGGACTGGGGAATGCGAAACCGCGTTTCTTCCCGAAAACTGCCGTGCTCCCTCAACTCTAGGCCCTGGAGCGCATTCCCGGGGCCAAGTTCGGGCGTAGTCGTGGCAGCAAAGGGATGAAACGGGAGGGCCGCGCCCACCTCGTTCCCGTCTCCATCAAAGGCGTGAGGAAGGTCGAGCGACGTGGGAAGGCGGCAGGGCCAGTTGCCGGGAAATGGAATGTCTGTCCGAGAGACACCAAGGATTTGCTCCTTGGCGTGGGTTCAACCCGCGAGACAAATACCCCGGCAAGCATCCCCTTTTCATTAAAAAACATCCCATACAGGTACAGTCCATAGAGGATGAAAAACATGAAAGAGAGGATTACAAGTTTTAGATACAGCTAAGGCCCGAAGGCTTACAATTAAAAAGATAAGGTGCCCGTAATCCCTTTCCTGTCCCTCTCTTCAGGAGGTAGGTCAAGGAGACGAAAAGGGGAAAGGGGCGCCAAGGCGAGCTACAGGTGCCAGAAGACACCAAGAGAACATCCCGGGGACCGGACGGTGATGGCGACGCCGGGGGAAGGGTGCGAAGGAGGGGCGGCAGGACGTCAGCACACTGTCGAGGGCACCACGCCCTTGTACTCCGACCTGACGGCCTTGTCGCCAGCCCTCTTCCCCTTCCGCGGCCTCCCTACGCCAGCCGCCCAAGGAGACGCCCCCGGGGAGTTCAAGAAGCCGGCGGCGCGGATGATGGGGTCGCCGGTGCTGCACGAGACGGCGCCCGACACCTAGTCGGAGCCGCCATCCTGCCGCCCGCCACCCTCACCATCACTGCCGCTCTCCTCCTCGTCACTCTTGCTCGGGGAGGAGCCTTCGCTATCGGAGGAGCTGTCCACGCAGCACTTCGCCCGGGTGCCGAAGCACCCGAAGACCTTGACAGAGAGGAGATCGCCCTCCACCAGCTTAAAATGGAGGGTGAACCCCTCCATCAGGCTGTGGATGCGGGCGAACGTCTTCCACCCTCGGTCAAGATACATCACACCAGGGGCTGGGAACACGACGCGGACTCGCGTGCCGCTGATCCCACAGCCCCTCATGTGCAGTCTCAGCGTCTCGGGCGGGTCCAACTCCATCGCGCTCGCGAACGGAGCTGGAAGCCGGAGGCGGCGATGAGGCGCCCAGCGCAGCTTGACGAAGAACTCGCAAGGGTTGTCCCCTATATGGACCGCCGCGGGGGGAGGAGTCGCCGGCGGAGGCGAAGCTGGCGCGCCGCCCCGTCCGCCTCCTCCCCGAGCGCCTCGACCTCGTCCTCGACCTCGTCCACGACCTCGCCCCCTCCCTCTTCCCCTTATGGCTGGCTCTGCCACCACGAGCGCGGAAGAGAGCCAGCCATAAGGGGAAGAGGGAAGGGTGCGCTGTCTGGCGGCAACCCTCGCCGCCACCGATGAAGGCCCAGGGTTCCCTTTCTCCATGGCGAATGAGAGAAAAGGGAGCCGAAGCTGAAGAAAGGAGGAGATGAGAAGGTGCGGGCTTCGGTGCTCCCTTCCCGCTCCTTATAAAGGAGCAAAGTGGGAGCCCGGCCGCCCCGCTCAGCGAATCAAGGCACGGGAAGAGCAGGGAGGCAGGCCGACCCGCTACCTTTGCTCGCAATGGCCCAGATTCCCACCTCCACCGTCCGCGACCCCAAGCGCATGGGAGCCGCGTGGCGAAGGTGCAGAACCGAGGCGATGGATGAGGCGGCCTCGCCCTACCCCGTGATCTCGGGAAGTGGGCGCCTCAGAAACCGCGCACCGGCCCCGTCCAGTAAATACACCACGCCCCCACGCCTACCTCCGTTTAGAGAGGAGGGCGTGGGTCGTCCCCTTCATCATGGCCTGACGCATGCTCGCGGGGCTTAACCCCACGCACGCCGCCCGCGTCACCCACGGCTCCGCGTTTGATGCATGCCGTTCGAGGCGTGCGCGGGGGAAACGGACAGATATACGGCGTGACCCAGGCCGCGCGTGCCCGTGCACTGTTTTGGGCCTGGCCCAACAGCGCTCGGCACCGTGTCTGGCCCAGGCCCGGGGGCTCCTGTCGGTGTACTAAAGTAGGGGTACCCTTAGTACCCCGAACTTGTGCACGGGCAGTCGCAGCATCCCGCGGCAAGGCTTGCCGGGCGACCGCCAAGATCCTCCGTGGTCCCCTTGAAGACTATTCAAGAACAAAGTACTCAAGACAAGACCCCGGCAAGAGGAGCTTGCCGGGAAGGCTATCAGAAGTGTCCCAAGGCCCCGGCAAGAGGCGCTTGCCAGGAAGGCCAACCAAGGCGTACCAAGGAAACTTGCCGCGGCACCCCACGCGCCCCGGCAAGGCCCGGTGAGCGACAAGCTCCCGGACCTACACGACAAGACGACGACCGCGGCAAAGAGCTTGCCGCGGGAAGCCCCCACTTCGTGCCCGCGCTCCAGCACATCCACCCACGCGTCGCTTTGGGGCCCTCCCAAGCACACGTGGCGGAAGGCTGCGCAGCTGAGGTGCGAGGTGGCAAGCAGGCGCTGGCAAGACAACCACCGTGGCTAACGGTGGCTTCTCTAGCAAGCCCCTTTCGGCACTGTTTAGGCGACACAGACGGGCATTTAATGCTCTTGTCCCCTGCCGTCAGGGTTAGGTATGATAACACTGTAGCAGCTAGCTGTGCCTACTACAGCACCTAGCTGTGCCTACCACCACTCTTCCACTTTTGCCCTCCGTTGCCCTATGTCGGTAACCCCTTGAGCATATAAAAGGAGGCCCGGGGCAACTGAGAGAGGGGTTAGACACTTCGAATACTCTCGCTCGGGGTTCAGCAATTCCACACACTCACGCTCGATCTCGCTCCCGAGCTAGAAAGCAATACAATCCACAAAGCAGGAGTAGGGTTTTACGCATCCGTGCGGCCCGAACCTGGGTAAATCGCCCGTGTGCTTCGCCTCGATCTACTCTTTGCGCGACCTCCGCCCCCCGCCGAACCAAAAGGGACCCCGGTCCCATAGGTGCCCGTGGATCAGCAGCCCCGGCAATTATCCTACTTATTAGAATTTTGAAAATGTCACTTATTTATAAGAAAAGAAAATATAAATATTTAAAAAGCTGTGTTTGATAAAAATACCTTTTGAATTTTTTGTATGTTATTTTTTTGAGGCGTCATGTAATTTTTATGTTATTTTTTGAGTGGTCAGGTAATTTTTATGTAAACAAAAGGAAAAGGAAAAAATAAACAAAAGGAAAAGCATGGGCCAGCCTAGACATCTAGACCCACGCGTGGTCCAGCACGCGGGATAGGCCGGCCTATGAAAGCCCATCTAATCTAGCCCATCGCATGGGCGCACCAGGTCAGAGCAAACGGTGGTGGGAGTTTAGTCCCACCTCGCCGAGCGAGAGGGAGACGCACCAGCTTATATACCCGGCTGTGCCTCCCCACTGAAGCTCCTCTCCTATGCAGGCAGTACTTTGCCTAATCATCATGCTCTTTGCCCCGTTGGGCCTACCAGCCGAACAGTAATCTGCACCACGGGCCTGCATCCTGGCCCATAAACTGTTGGGTTCCTAGTCGTATACAGGCCGTGGTGCATGAAATCTCCTGCCTCTGGTAGGTGGGCATTTTTTTGCATTTTGAAATTAGTTTTGATCTTCTTCATATCACCAGCAAAATTTTACACATGCTCACTCACTTACATGTAATACACATTTGTTTTGCATATATGTTTGTTGAAATGTACTGCTAGTAAGGGTGTTTTTTTCATCTGTCACATGTTTTTCATCCCAAATCAATTGCTACCATTTTTAATCTGTCACATGTTTTTGAACCCAAATCAATTAGTACTATATTTCATCTCTCACATGTTACATCATCCCAAATGAATTACTACTATTTTGTTATAAAGTACACTTGGAAACCTAGAGGGCAGTATAGAGTGATGTTTTCACCAGTCAGTCTAGAGGGCAGTACAAATTCAAAAAAACAAAAAATATATAAAACCTGGGAAACCTAGCTTTGTTTGTGCAAGAGATCATGTGTGCAAAAATTGAGGTGATTTGGAGGTGGTCGAAGAAATCACCGCATTCCCTAGGGACCATTTGGTATTAACTTAAGCCAGTTTTTGAGCAAATGTGATTTTTTCCACCACCTCCAAATCACCCAAATTTTATTTTACAGGGTGACCTACATTGTGCCAAACATGTCTATGAAAGAAAATTTGTAAAACATATATTTTACAATGCCCCCTTGAGGTATAGACCGATATTTTGACAAGTGAGTCTAGAGGGCAGTATAAATTCAAAAAAACAAAAAAAAAACCTTGGAATCCTAGATTTGTTTGTGCAAGAGATCATGTGTGCCAAAATTGAGGTGATTTGGAGGTGGTCGAAATAATCGCCGCATTCCGGAGGGACCATTTGGTCTAACTTAAGCCAGTTTTTGAACAAAGGTGATTTTTCCACCACCTCCAAAACACCCAAATTTTCTTTTACACGGTGACCCACATGTGCCAAACATGGCTATGAAAGAAAATTTGGAAAAAATATATTTTAAAATGCCCCCTAGAGGTATAGACCGATGTTTTGATCAGTCAGTCTAGAGGGAAGTATAAATTAGAAAAAATTCAAAAAAAATATAAAACCTTGGAAACATAGCTTTGTTTGTGCAAGAGATCATGTGTGCCAAAATTGAGGTGATTTGGAGGTGGTCAAAACAATCACCGCATTACGGAGGGACCATTTGGTCTAACTTAAGCCAGTTTTTGAACGCAAGTGATTTTTTCCACCACCTCCAAAACACCCAAATTTTCTTTTACATGGTGAACCACATGTGCCAAGCATGGCTATCAAAGAAAATTTGGAAAAAATATATTTGACAATGCCCCCTAGAGGTATAGACCGATGTTTTGACCAGTCAGTCTAGAGGGCAGTATAAATTCAAAAAAATCAAAAATATATAAAACCTTGGAATCCTAGCTTTGTTTGTGCAAGAGATCATGTGTCCCCAAATTGAGGTGATTTGGAGGTGGTCAAAAAAATCACTTCATTCCGGAGAGACCATTTGGTGTAACTTAAGCCAATTTTTGAACAAAGGTGATATTTTCCACCACCACCTCCAAAACACCCAAATTATCTTTTACACGGTGACCCACATGTGCCAAACATGTCTATCAAAGAAAATTTGGAAAAAATATATTTTACAATGCCCCCTAGAGGTATAGACCGATGTTTTGATCAGTCGGTCTAGTGGGTAGTATAAATTCAAAAAAAATAAAAAAAATAAAAAACCTTGGAAACCTAGCTTTGTTTGTGCAAGAGACCATGTGTGCCGAAATTAAGGTGATTTGGACGTGGTCGAAAAAATCACTGCATTACGAAGGGACCATTTGGTCTAACTTAAGCCAGTTTTTAAACAAAGCTGATTTTTTCCACCACCTCCAAAACACCAAAATTTTCTTTTACACGGTGACCCACATGTGCCAAACATGTCTATCAAAGAAAATTTGGAAAAAATATATTTTACAATGCCCCCTAGAGGTATAGGCCGATGTTTTGATCAGTTAGTCTAGAGGGCAGTATAAATTCAAAAAAATATAAAACCTTGGAGGAGTTGAAAAAAATCACCTTTTCTCGTGCCCGGACTTAACATTTTTAGTCCCACCTCGCCCCCCGAGCAAGTCCTGCACCTGCTTAAATACCTTCATTTTTTTGATTATGACAAGCGTTGGTCTTCCTTGCACTCTACGTGGAGGATATGTAGGATAAGTATGATTCATCATATGTATTCATCCTGTATATTCTTCAATTGGAGAGCATGGATGACTAATGTATTTTTCGGATTTATCAGCTTTTATTTTGTTTTCGAGAGTGAAATATAATTCCTCCATTACATCTATTTCCAAATTTTATCATGCAACATAAACAAGCTACACGCTAGCCATGAAGAAACCATGATTCTTGAGGTTGCACTTCAAAAACTCACATATAAAATGCAAAAAATATATCCCAAACTCATAATGTTACAAGGGAGTGGACAACCAAATAGCTGAGTCATACATTATGAGGAAGTCACAAACTGATAGAATGAAGTATTTTAGAGAAAAGGTCACAAGATACTAGACATA
Source organism: Triticum urartu (assembly GCF_056163025.1). Lineage (NCBI taxonomy): Eukaryota > Viridiplantae > Streptophyta > Magnoliopsida > Poales > Poaceae > Triticum > Triticum urartu. Next base: position 684,696,426 of record NC_141877.1, read on the forward strand.
GACAACAATGCACACGCCAACATCAGGTTGATCGTCGACGTACTTGCTGTCCGACCGTGCGCATACATCTCTCTCTTTATGGTCGGTGCGAATGCACATTTTGCACTCATTGTCCACCTAGTGGGAACACAACACCTGGGCAGTGTTTCTTCTTGTAAAATTCCCAATATGTAAAATATGTGGGAACATGGTGTGCATGCGCATTCCAATTTGTGGCAAGAACAACTGATACTGTGAAGCAGACCTTCCTTCGACTCCGTGCGCACTTTGATCTTTTTATCCATTCTTTCCTTCTTAGACAAAACGTATGTGGTAACCTCTACTGCATCAAGTACCTCTCTGATCTCACATTTTTTGACAGCATCTATGCTCCATATATAAGACCAACTTAAACACAACAGGAGTGAAAACTTTAACTGCGTGTTTCTCAAGAACTGAAGCATTTCCCTCTATGAACGGAACGGACTGCAAGGCCTCGAGGTCTTGGAGAGCCTCATTCAAGCGTCGCGACGCAAGGCAACGCTCATAGTGCTCTAGCATTTGAAACAACGTCATCTTAGCCTCAAGATGCATATGTAGCACCGAGTTTAAAGTCTCACTTCGCTGATTGCTGCTCAATCCTAGGAAACAACGGCCCTCAAGATATGGAGCACACCACAGTTTTCTCATCTTATGCATCTGATGCAGCCAGGAGTCCTCACTTGTTACTTTATTTTGTTGTAAGAAGTGTAACCATTTTCTCTCATGCTCTTCAATGGAAGATGTATCATATATGAAAGATCTGAATTCCTCCTTTACTGCGTCATCATGTAGATGGCGTACAATGTTCTGCTGAATGTGCCATATACAGAGCCTATGGTTTGAGTCAGGCCACACCACCCTGATTGCTCTCTGCATTGCAAGGTCCCCATCCGTGATCACAGATATAGGATGCTTCTGTCCAATAGCATCAGAAAAGGTCCGTAACATCCACTCGTAAGCCTGGCTTGTTTCATGTGAAATGATACCACATGCAAAAATAACGGTGCTGCGGTGGTGATTCAACCCGACAAATGGCACAAATGGCAGATTGTACTTATTGGTTCTGTATGTGCTATCAAAAAGAATAACGTCTCTAAAAGCATCGTTGTCAATTCGGGATTGACTATCACACCAGAACAGTCCCTTTAGATGGCCAGCTGCATCAACCAAGTACCTGAAGAAAAAAATCTGAATCTTTCTCTTGCCTCGCCTCCATGTGATTGATCACCGTTTGAGCATCCCCAGAAGAAATTGTTTCCTGCTTGTTAGCATGGCAGAAATTGTAAATGTCCCTCATAATGCATCCAACCTCATCATATCCACCGTATTGCATGCACATAATATCCATAATATGCTGTTTTCTGATCCCAGATTTTTCCATGTCTGCAATGTCCGCTTTCTACTCATCGCTAATTCTTCTGTGTGAACGCAAAAGACACGACAGATCCCGTGGGGCTAGAGGATGGTTGTGTTCATCGATGAAATCCTTGACAAACCACTGACCTGTTTCCTCTTGTCATGCAATCACCAATTTAGCTTTACACCCTACACGAGTTATACTCCGTGGCCTGCTCTTTCTATCTTCCATCTTCCTCTTCATGTGCTTATCTTCACGAACCCCTTCACTTACACACAAATTTCCTTAAAATTATATGGCAGTTGGATCCATCCCACTCGACATAGCTTCTCCGGACACTAAAACCTTTCTCAAGACCATATTTGTTATAGAATGTATAACCTTCATCATCACTATTAAACATCTTGTTGGCAATATGATAGTACTCCATCATTGACTCATGACTTACATCCGCCATGTCTTCCTGCATCACAATTCAGACGAATAAAAATCTGAAAGGACAAACATAAATTCATGCAAAATCTAGTATGAAATCTTGCGTGGAATTTTAAACTTTGCTCCTTGTACATTTATGGCAAGCGATCATAAACGTCCATAAACTGGGTCCCCCATAAACTAGTCAAGTGACCATGGATGATGAAAAATTCTAAATTGAATTGCATGCACTAGGGAAACCTAAATCTATGATGACTAAACAAATCTAAATAGGAAGTGCAGGCTACGAAACAAAGTAAGTTTATGGCGATATCTCCCACAGGCATTGATATCTCCTGTTGCATCAAGAAAAACAAGCCTACTTTCATAACAAGAATTGATATCTCCCGGCGGCCTAACCGAGGGGCCAACCGCAGAGTATAGATCCATCTACGAGGAAGTTGGAGTTCCTGCCAAGAGTCACTTCCAACGGGCCAATCAAACGGGGAGGAGTTGAGATCCGGGTGATTCATACCTTAGTATGCAAGCCCGAAAGCGATGTGATCGGCGGGGGCGAGTTCCAATAGCGCCGCCACCGTCAGCGCTGACACTGCCGCCGCAGATGTCACGCCTTAATCTTCTTCCTGCCGCCGGGCACGTCGTTTATAGTGAAGGGGACGAGGTGGAGGACGAGGACGGCGCCGGCAACGTTGTTGGTACCTCTCGCCGGGCTCGTCGGACAGAAGGAAGAGGACGAGAACGAGAACTGGATCTAGACGTCGTGGACGTGATCGGTTGAAAACAGAATATTTTACCCTGGACCATTATGCCCTTCTCTAATTAAAATAATTAGGTTAATCTATTTTTAATCCCCCGCCAGATTGGACGACTAACAAAACTCGGAGGGGTAAGTACTCGAAAGTACTCCCAGTACTGCCTCAATCACCGTAAAGGAGCTCTTACTTCAGAGTACATACTAAGAGTTGGTGCGTGTACTACATTCTTGTTGCAACTTTAAATTAGGACACCGAGATGTACCGAATGTTCGATCTGGAGGAGCCCTAGGCCGAACGATGCATTGACTCGGAGAGGGAGGTTCTACCGAACCAAATCTTTCAATGAAGCCCCACTCCAGCACAAACAGAAAAAGTCCAGACAACCCATTTTGCTGGGCCACTCCCCAGCTGTTAATAAAAACTAAGGTAAGACTTCTGAAAAATGAAAAGCTTTTTAACAATGATATATGGGTTTAATTGCCAACATATACTTTTGAGGATGCACACAAATATTACCTGAAGATCACTAAAAAAACAGTTCAGGGCAAGAGATAAGAAGAAAAAAACACTAGGATGGAGAAGCACTTCTTCTGATGCCTAGACCTCAGTCCACTCTATGTACACACATATGTGCCCACCTTCTTAAGTTGCGCATACACCGACCACATGGTAAAACAATAGACTGGTGCATAGCTAATAAGTTCATAAGAATACAACCTACGATGGAGGAGATATATTCCTCTCGTACAAGACCATATCATTTTCTACATAAACGCAATGATGACCAACACAACGCCGATATATCAACCAATAATTGAGCCCTTAATTTAACAGTAAGAACATGCATCCATCTACCAACATAGTTGAACACCCTATCAGGATATAATTTTGACACCATTTGTATGTTATACCATACAACAAAAAGATAAATGATAGCCGCACAATAATTGTCGTGGTTTTGTAATTTAAGGTATAGCAAGCCTTCTCCCTGATTGTAGAAATTGTTGACTTTAGAAAAGGTTCAACAAGAATTATAGCAATAAAGGAGCTTATCAGAACCTGGGTGTACTTTATCTCGCACTTGGAAGTGGAAGAGAAAGTGGTGGTATGCCAGACGCCATATCAAGATACTGGTGGGGTGATGATGACAATCATAAGAGAAGAGGATACATTGGGCAACATGGTGGAAACTTTGTATTCCGAAGAACAAAAGGGGGGGGGTTGGGATTGTTGGGGAATGTAGTAATTTCAGAAAAATTTCCTACGCACACGCAAGATCATGGAGATGCATAGCAACGAGGGGGGAGAGTGTTGTCCACGTACCCTGGTAGACCGAAAGCGGAAGCGTTAGCACAACGCGGTTGATGTAGTCGTACGTCTTCACGATCCGACCGATCAAGTACCGAATGTATGGCACCTTCGAGTTCAGCACACGTTCAGCTCGATGACGTCCCACAAACTCCGATCCAGCAGAGCTTTGCTGGAGAGTTCCGTCAGCACGACGGCATGATGACAGTGTTGATGATGCTACTGACGCAGGGCTTCGCCTAAGCACTGCTACAATATTACCGAGGTGGAATATGGTGGAGAGGGGCACCGCACACGGCTAAGAGATAAAGAGGTCAATTGTTGTGTCTAGAGGTGCCCCCCTGCCCCCGTATATAAAGGAGGGAGGGAGAGGCCGGCCCTAGAGGAGGGAGCGCTAAGTGTGGGAGTCCTACTACGACTCCCAAGTCCTAGTAGGATTCCCCTTTCCTTTCCGGAGTATGAGAGAAGGAAAGAGGGGGAGAGGGAGAAGGAAAAGGGGGGCTGCACCCCTTGTCCAATTTGGTCCAGAGGGGGGGCGCGCGCCTCCTTCCTTTTGGCCTCTCTCCTCTATTCCCGTATGGCCCAATAAGGCCCATATACTCCCCGGCGAATTCCCGTAACTCTCCGATACTCCGAAAAATATCCGAATCACTCGGAACCTTTTCGAAGTCCGAATGTAGTCGTCCAATATATCGATCTTTACGTCTCGACCATTTCGAGACTCCTCGTCATGTCCCCGATCTCATCTGGGACTCCGAACTACCTTCGGTACATCAAAACACATAAACTCATAATACCGATCGTCACCGAACTTTAAGCGTGCGAACCCTACGGGTTCGAGAACTATGTAGACATGACCGAGACACGTCTCCGGCCAATAACCAATAGCGGAACCTGGATGCTCATATTGGCTCCCACATATTCTACGAAGATCTTTATCGGTCAAACCGCATAACAACATACGTTGTTCCTTTTGTCATCGGTATGTTACTTGCCCAAGATTCGATCGTCGGTATCTAAATACCTAGTTCAATCTCGTTACCGGCAAGTCTCTTTACTCGTTATGTAATGTATCATCCCGCAACTAACTCATTAGTCACATTGCTTGCAAGGCTTATAGTGATGTGCATTACCGAGTGGGCCCAGAGATACCTCTTCGACAATCGGAGTGACAAATCCTAATCTCGAAATACGCCAACTCAACAAGTACCTTCGGAGACACCTGTAGAGCACCTTTATAATCACCCAGTTATGTTGTGACATTTGGTAGCACACAAAGTGTTCCTGCGGTAAACGGGAGTTGCATAATCTCATAGTCATAGGAACATGTATAAGTCATGAAGAAAGCAATAGCAACATACTAAACGATCAAGTGCTAAGCTAACGGAATGGGTCAAGTCAATCACATCATTCTCTAATGATGTGATCCCGTTAATCAAATGACAACTCATGTCTTTGGCTAGGAAACTTAACCATCTTTGATTCAACGAGCTAGTCAAGTAGAGGCATACTAGTGACACTTTGTTGTCTATGTATTCACACATGTACTAAGTTTCCGGTTAATACAATTCGAGCATGAATAATAAACATTTATCATGATATGAGGAAATAAATAATAACTTTATTATTGCCTCTAGGGCATATTTCCTTCAGTCTCCCACTTGCACTAGAGTCAATAATCCAGATCACATCATCATATGATTTAACACCAATATTCATATCTGTATATGATTAACACCCATAGTTCATAGACTAAGGCATAGCCTAGTGGTGGGAAGGGGCTGATGCCTTCCCACCCACCCAGGTTCAAGGCACGATACTTGCAATTTGGGTTTGTTGCACCAATTATACTGTAGGGGGTTCCCTTACAATCTTTCTGTCAAAAAAACACCCATAGTTCATGTCTTCATGTGATCAACACCCAAAAGGTTTACTAGAGTCAATAATCTAGTTCACATGGCTATGTGATTAACACCCAAAGAGTACTAAGGTATGATCATGTTTTGCTCGCGAGAGAAGTTTAGTCAACGGGTCTGTCACATTCAGAGTCGTGTGTATTTTGCAAATATTCTATGTCTACAATACTCTACACAAAGCTACTCTAGCTAATTGCTCCCACTTTCAATATGTATCCAGACTGAGACTTAGAGTCATCTGGATCGGTGTAAAAGCTTGCATCGTTGTAACTCTTTACGACGGGCTCTTTTATCACCTCCATAATCGAGAAATATTTCCTTAGTCCTCACTAAGGATTTTCTTGACTGCCGTCCAGTGATCTACTCTTAGATCAAAATTGTACTCCCTTGTCAAACTAAGGTATACAATAGGTCTGGTACACAGCATAGCATACTTTATAGAACCTATGACTGAGGCATAAGGAATGACTTTTCATTATCTTTCTATTTTCTGCCATGGTCGGGTTTTGAGTCTTACTCAACTTCACACCTTGCAACACAGACAAGAACTCCTTCTTTGACTGTTCCATTTTGAATTACTTCAAAATCTTATCAAGGTATGTACTCATTGAAAAAATCTTATCAAGCGTCTTGATCTATCTTATACATCTTGATGCCCAATATGTAAGCAGCTTCACCGAGATCTTTCATTGAAAAACTCTTATTCAAGTATCCCTTTATGCTATCCAGAAATTCTATACCATTTCCAATCAACAATATGTCATCTACATATAGTTTTAGAAAATGCTATAGAGCTCCCACTCACTTTCTTGTAAATACAGGCTTCTCCAAAAGTCTGTATAAAACCATATGCTTTGATTAACTCATCAAAGCGTATATTCCAACTCTGAGATTCTTGCACCAGTCCATAGATGGATCGCTGGAGCTTGCACATTTTGTTAGCACCTTTAGGATTGACAAAACCTTTTGGTTGCATCATATACAACTCTTCTTTAATAAATCCATTAAGGAATGCAGTTTTGACATCCATTTGCCAGATTTCATAAAATGTGGCAATTGCTAACATGATTCGGACAGACTTAAGCATCGATACGAGTGAGAGTATTTCATCGTATTCAACACCTTGAACTTGTCGAAAAACTTTTGCGACAAGTCGAGCTCTGTAGATAGTAACACTACTATCAGCGTCTGTTTTCCTCTTGAAGATCCATTTATACAATATGGCTTGTCGATCATCGGGCAATTCCAACAAAGTCCTTACTTTGTTCTCATACATGGATCCCATCTCAGATTTCATGGCCTCAAGCCATTTCGTGGAATCTAGGCTCATCATCGCTTCCTCATAGTTCGTAGGTTCATCATGTTCTAGTAACATGACTTCCAGAATAGTATTACCGTACCACTCTGGTGCGGACTATACTTTGGAAGACCTACGAGGTTCTGTAGTAACTTAATCTGAAGTTTCATGATCATCATCATTAGCTTCCTCACTAATTGGTGTAGGAATCAATGAAACTGATTTATGTGATGAACTACTTTCCAACAAGGGAGTATGTACATTTACCTAATCAAGCTCTACTTTCCTCTCACTCACTTCTTTTGAGAGAAACTCCTTCTCTAGAAAGGATCCATTTTAGCAACGAATATCTTGCCTTCGGATCTGTGACCCAACAGTTACCTTTGGGTATTCTATGAAGACACACTTCTCCGATTTCGGTTCAAGCTTATCAGGTTGAAACTTTTTCACATAAGCATCGCAGCCCCAAACTTTAAGAAACGACAACTTTGGTTTCTTGCCAAACCACAGTTCATAAGGCGTCGTCTCAACAGATATTGATGGTGCCCTATTTAAAGTGAATGCAGTTGTCTCTAATGCATAACCCCAAAACAATAGTGGTAAATCAGTAAGATCGATCATAGATCGCACCATATCCAATAAAGTGTGGTTACGACGTTCGGATACACCATTACGCTGTGGTGTTCCATGTGGCGTGAGCTGTGAAACTATTCCACATTGTTTTTAATGAAGGCCAAACTCATAACTCAAATATTTTCCTCTACGATCAGATTGTAGAAACTTTATTTTCTTGTTACGATGATTCTCCACTTCACTCTGAAACTCTTTGAACTTTTCAAATGTTTCAGACTTGTGCTTCATTAAGTAGATATACCCATATCTTCTCAAATCATGTGTGAAGGTGAGAAAATAACGATACCCACCGCGAGCCTCAATGTTCATTGGACCACATACATCAGTATGTATGATTTCCAACAAATCTGTTGCTCGCTCCATAGTTCCGGAGAACGGCATTTTAGTCATCTTGCCCATGAGGCATGGTTCGCAAGTACCAAGTGATTCATAATCAAGTGATTCCAAAATCCCATCAGCATGGAGTTTCTTCATGCACCTTACACCAATATGACCTAAACGGCAGCACCACAAATAAGTTGCACTATCATTATTGACTTTGCATCTTTTGGCTTCAATATTATGAATATGTATATCACTACGACCGAGATCCAACAAACCATTTTTATTGGGTGTATGACCATAGAAGATTTTATTCATGTAAACAGAACAACAATTATTCTCTAACTTAAATGAATAACCGTGTTGCAATAAACATGATCAAATCATATTCATGCTGAACGCAAACACCAAATAACACTTATTTAGGTTCAACACTAATCCCGAAAGTATAGGGATGTGCGATGATGATCATATCAATCTTGGAACCACTTCCAACACACATCATCACTTCACCCTTAACTAGTCTATGTTCATTCTGCAACTCCCGTTTCAAGTTACTACTCTTAGCAACTGAACTAGTATCAAATACCGAGGGGTTACTATGAACACTAGTAAAGTACACATCAATAATTTGTATATCAAATATACCTTTGTTTACTTTGCCATCCTTCTTATCCGCCAAATGTTTGTGGTAGTTCCGCTTCCAGTGACCATTCCCTTCGCAGTAGAAGCACTCAGTTCCAGGCTTGGGTCTAGCTTTGGGCTTCTTCATTGGAGCAGCAACTTGCTTGCTATTCTTCTTGAAGTTCCCCTTCTTCCCTTTGCCCTTTTCTTGAAATTAGTGATCTTGTCAACCATCAACACTTGATGCTTTTCTTGATTTCTACGTTCGTTGATTTCAGCATCATGAAGAGCTTGGGAATCATTTCCGTCATCCTTTGCATACTATAGTTCATCATGAAGTTCTACTAACTTGGTGATGGTGACTAGAGAACTCTGTCAATCACTATCTTATCTGGAAGATTAACTCCCACTTGATTCAAGCGATTGTAGTACCCAGACAATCTGAGCACATGCTCACTAGTTGAGCAATTCTCCTCCATCTTTTAGCTATAGAACTTGTTGAAGACTTCATATCTCTCAACTTGGGTATTTGCTTGAAATATTAACTTCAACTCCTGGAACATCTCATATGGTCCATGACGTTCAAAAACGTCTTTGAAGTCCCGATTCTAAGTCGTAAAGCATGGTGCACTAAACTATCAAGTAGTCATCAAATTGAGCTTAGCCAAACGTTCATAATGTCTGCATCTGCTCCTGCAATATGTCTGTCACTTAGCGGTGCATCAAGGACATAATTCTTCTGTGCAACAATGTGGATAAACCTCAGATCACGGATCTAATCCGTATCATTGCTACTAATATCTTTCAACATAGTTTTTCTCTAGGAATATATCAAAAAATAAACATAGGGAAGCAACAACGCGAGCTATTGATCTACAACACAATTTGCAAAATACTATCAGGACTAAGTTCATGATAAATTAAAGTTCAATTAATCATATTACCTAAGAACTCCCACTTAGATAGACATCCCTCTAATCATCTAAGTGATCACGTGATCCAAATCAAATAAACCATGTCTGATCATCACGTGAGATGGAATAGTTTTCAATGGTGAACATCATTATGTTGATCATATCTAGTATATGATTCACGCTCGACCTTTCGGTCTTAGTGTTCCGAGGCCATATCTGTATATGCTAGGCTCGTCAAGTTTAACCTGAGTATTCTGCGTGTGCAACTGTTTTGCACCCATTGTATTTGAACGTAGAGCCTATCACACCCGATCATCACGTGGTGTCTCAGCACGAAGAACTTTCGCAACGGTGCATACTCAGGGAGAACACTTATACCTTGAAATTTAGTGAGAGATCATCTTATAATGCTACCGTCAATCAAAACAAAATAAGGTGCATAAAGGATAAACATCACATGGAATCAATATAAGTGATATGATATGGCCATCATCATCTTGTGCTTGTGATGTCCATCTCCGAAGCACCGTCATGGTCACCATCATCACCGGCGCGACACCTTGATCTCCATCATAGAATCGTTGTCGTTTCGCCACCTATTGCTTCTACGACTATCTCTACCGCTTAGTGATAAAGTAAAGCAATTACAGGGCGTTTGCATTGCATACAATAAAGCGACAACCATATGGCTCCTGCCAGTTGCCGATAACTCGGTTACAAAACATGATCATCTCATACAATAAAATATAGCATCACGTCTTGACCATATCACATCACAACATGCCCTGCAAAAACAAGTTAGACGTCCTCTACTTTGTTGTTGCAAGTTTTACGTGGCTGCTACGGGCTCAGCAAGAACCGTTCTTACCTACACATCAAAACCACAACGATAGTTCGTCAAGTTAGTGTTGTTTAAACTTTCTCAAGGACCGGGCGTAGCCAAACTCGGTTCAACTAAAGTTGGAGAAACTAACACCCGCCAGCCACCTATGTGCAAAGCACGTCAGTAGAACCACTCTCATGTAAGCGTACGTGTAATGTCGGTCCGGGCCGCTTCATCCAACAATACCGCCGAACCAAAGTATGACATGCTGGTAAGCAGTATAAGTTGTATCGCCCACAACTCACTTGTGTTCTACTCGTGCATATAACATCTACGCATAAAACCAGGCTCGGATGCCACTGTTGGGGAACGTAGTAATTTCAGAAAAATTTCCTACGCACACGCAAGATCATGGTGATGCATAGCAACGAGGGGGGAGAGTGTTGTCCACATACCCTCGTAGACCGAAAGCGGAAGCTTTAGCACAACGCGGTTGATGTAGTTGTACGTCTTCATGATCCGACCATCAAGTACCGAACGTATGTCACCTCCGAGTTCAGCACATGTTCAGCTCGATGATGTCCCACGAACTCCGATCCAGCAGAGCTTTGCGGGAGAGTTCCGTCATTACGACGGCGTGATGACGATGTTGATGATGCTACCGATGCAGGGCTTCACCTAAGCACTGCTACGATATTACCGAGGTGGAATATGGTGGAGGGAGGCACCGCACACGGCTAAGCACTACTAGGGAAAACCCTAGTAGTAGCGCGGGTTTTGAGGCTATCAGCAGCGCGGGCACCCGCGCTACCAATAAGGCACTACATCTAACTGTTAGTAGTAGCGTTGTCTGTACCCGCGCTACTACCATTGACTATATCAGCAGCGCATTTTCGAAACGCGCTACTATTAGTTAGCTGTAGCGATTTCCTGAGCCCGCGCTATTGTTATATCTTTCACAATTTCCCCATTCCAGCTTCAATAAACTGCAATTTCCAGATACTAGGTACTACTAGATATCAATTTCATAAAGCATTATAGGTACTAGGTAGTACTCCCTCGGTTCCAAATTACTCGTTGTGGTTTTAGTTCAAATTTGAACTAAAACCACGACGAGTAATTTGGAACCGAGGGAGTACTAGATAACAATTTCATATATACTCAACATGCATCCTCAAGCAGTACAAGGTGACATCGACGATGATCATCATATTTAGTTCTAGATGATATCGACGACGATCATCATATGTAGTTCTACATGATATCGACGACGATCACCACATGTAGTTCTAGATGATATAGCCATACACACATATGTAGTTCTAGATGATATCGACGACGATCATCATCCTCAAGCCTGGGGCGGTGGGTGTTCCTGATAGTAATTAGGATGGCCTGTCCAACACGAAGATTCTTGCCAACGAGGAATCTCTTCCACCCAACCGAGTTTCAGTGTGTGCGACCGTCTGTGTCCATGCGGTAAGTACAGGTGGTGACGGAGCCCCTTGCGGTAAGGCGTAGTCCAGCTGAGCCTTCTTCATCAGGCTCGATACCACAACTCACAGATAGGTTCTTTGGCAATTTCTGAATAAGAAAAACATATCAATTAATAAATAGCCTCACATATACTCTTGCAAATATATCTATTAAGTCTAGATTTCTACACTATAAAAAGACACAGTACTATGCATTTGTACTAATTAATCATGAATTCTACTAATAAGTATATATGGATTATCTACACTATTAATAGTTCCTTGGATTCTACACTAATAAGCATGTGATCAGACTCTACACTAAAGCATATCAACGACTAGATTCCACACAACATATCATTGGACTCTACACTAAGCATATCATCTGATAATTTGCATTTGTAAGTATAACATACCATATCATGTCGATCGACCATGGTACTTGTCAGGCGGGTCACGAATGGCACCCCGACAAAGTCAGCACGTGGTGGAATTATGTCCCATAGGTTGCACACCTCTTCCTCGCTCAGCCTCATTCTTTGAGCTACGATGGCTTCATGAAGTGGGTTCTCATCATCTTCATCGAGTGGGTCCTCATTATCTTCATCATCTTCTTCATCTTCGTCATCTTCATCATCTTCCACCAGGTTGAGATAAATGACAGCCAGCTTGGGTCTTTCTGCTCTGAAGGAGAAGCTGATCAACTCACCACCAGTAAGACGCATGCGGGCGAGGAAACGGGCCCATCCATCTCCTCCAATCTGCGACATATTGCGTCCTTTCTTGACCTCCATAGTGTACGCCCCCCAGGAGCCTCAAATGTCACAGTGTCTCCTGTCAGCTTGTTGAATGTCAACCTCACATTGCATGGGACGGTCTGTGTAAGAAAAGAAAAATGACACAATGCAGTAATGCCAACACTAAAAATAAAATAGTTGTTACATTTCATCTAATTTCTTACCGCTGCATGACGAAAACTCGGCTGGAAGTAGATGCCAAACAGCTTGCCAGTTGCAAGGCTGCTGGCGCACCTTGACTTGCACAGTCGACATAGTGGTGGTGGTGGTGGCGCCATTTTTCTAAAGCAATATGAGCAAAGGATTAATGATTCACTTCACAGGAAAGAAAAACAGTAGCATGTGATATTTTCCTAAAGCAATATGAGCAAAGGATTAATGATTCACTTCACAGGAAAGAAAAACAGTAGCATGTGATATTTTCCTAAAGCAATATGAGCAAAGGATTAATGATTCACTTCACAGGAAAGAAAAACAGTAGCATAGTGGTGGTGGCGCCATTTTATGGACAATTATAATCAACTAAATCAACTAGCCTACTAAATCAACTAAACCAAAATGTTCTAAATCAACTAAATCAACTAGCCTACTAAATCAACTGAATAATATCAACTAAATTAGAATGTTGCATATGAACTAGCCTACTAAATCCACTAGCATACTAAATCAAAATGTTCTAAATCAACTAAATCAACTAGCCTACTAAATCAACTAAATCAACTAGCCTACTAAATCAACTAAATCAACTAGCCTACTAAATCAACTAAATCAACTAGCCTACTAAATCAACTGAATCATATCAACTAAATCAGAATGTTGCATATGAACTAGCCTACTAAATCAAAATGTAGCAGGGAGGAGGGAGAAGGAGGGGCGACTCAAGGAGGGAGAAGAGAGTAGGACGGAGGAGGAAGGCGGAGCGAGGAGGGGCTGGCCGGCGGCGAGTGGAGGGAGAATGGAGGAGGAAGGCAGAGCGAGGAGGGGTCGGCCAGCGGCGAGTAGAGGGAGGACGAAGGAGGAGGAGGCCGGTACCGAGTCCAGTGAGGAGGATGAGGTGACGGCGGCGCAGATCGGAGGAGGGGCGATGGGGGAGGACTGGCGGCGCGGGGGTTGAGGGGGAGATCGAGTGTGTGTGTGAGTGTGATCTGGATCGGATAGGTGAGGGGGCCGGGGGGAGATGGAATGGCTTAGCAGTAGCGCGCTATGGCAACCTGCGCTACTGCTAAACGACCTATCAGTAGCGCCTTTCGCCGATAACACGCTACTGCAATGTTAGAAATAGACATAAAAATACATTGATCATCAATTGTCTTTTTGTGTACAATCTGATTTGTTAATAGGAATCCTCGACGGTTGGTTTAAGAACAGGCGAGGATTCCTATTGCGGCCACAGATCCTACACATAGAGTTCAATGAAGACCAAGTGCTTGTGAAAGATGTAGAAGTAACATATTTAAGGTGGTACAAACTCTCTTCACGGAGCGAGGTGGGACTAAATTTTTGTAGTAACCTTAGTAGTGTCTAGAGGTGCCCCCCTGCCCCCGTATATAAAGGAGGGAGGGAGAGGCCGGCCCTAGAGCAGGGCACGCCAAGTGTGGGGAGTCCTACTAGGACTCCCAAGTCCTAGTAGGATTCCCCTTTCCTTTCCGGAGTAGGAGAGAAGGAAAGATGGGGAGAGGGAGAAGGAAAAGGGGGCTGCACCCCTTGTCCAATTCGGACCAGAGGGGGGGGCACGCCTCCTTCCTTTTGGCCTCTCTCCTCTATTCCCGTATGGCCCAATAAGGCCCATATACTCCCCGGCGAATTCCCGTAACTCTTCGGTACTCCGAAAAATACCTGAATCACTCGGAACCTTTTCAAAGTCCGAATATAGTCGTCCAATATATCGATCTTTACATCGCGACCATTTCGAGACTCCTCGTAATGTCCCCGATCTCATCCAGGACTCCGAACTACCTTCGGTACATTGAAACACATAAACTCATAATACCGATCGTCACCGAACTTTAAGCGTGCGGACCCTATGGGTTCGAGAACTAGACATGACCGAGACACGTCTCCGGTCAATAACCAATAGCGGAACCTGGATGCTCATATTGGCTCCTACATATTCTACGAAGATCTTTTATCGGTCAGACCGCATAACAACATACGTTGTTCCCTTTGTCATCGGTATGTTACTTGTCCGAGATTCGATCGTTGGTATGCTATACCTAGTTCAATCTCGTTACCGGCAAGTCTCTTTACTCGTTCTGTAATACATCATCCCGCAACTAACTCATTAGTTGCAATGCTTGCAAGGCTTAAGTGATGTGCATTACCGAGAGGGCCCAGAGATACCTCTCTGACAATCGGAGTGACAAATCCTAATCTCGAAATACGCCAACCCAACATGTACCTTTGGAGACACCTGTAGAGCTCCTTTATAATCACCCAGTTACGTTGTGACGTTTGGTAGCACACAAAGTGTTCCTCTGGCAAACGGGAGTTGCATAATCTCATAGTCATAGGAACATGTATAAGTCATGAAGAAAGCAATAGCAACATACTAAACGATCGGGTGCTAAGCTAATGGAATGGGTCATGTCAATCAGATCATTCAACTAATGATCGGGTGCTAAACTCATAATACCGATCATCACCGAACTTTAAGCGTGCGGACCCTATGGGTTCGAGAACTAGACATGACCGAGACACGTCTCCGGTCAATAACCAATAGCGGAACCTGGATGCTCATATTGGCTCCCACATATTCTAGGAAGATCTTTATCGGTCAAACCGCATAACAACATACGTTGTTCCTTTTGTCATCGGTATGTTACTTGCCCGAGATTCGATCGTCGGTATCTCAATACCTAGTTCAATCTCGTTACCGACAAGTCTCTTTACTCGTTATGTAATGTATCATCCCGCAACTAACTCATTAGTCACATTGCTTGCAAGGCTTATAGTGATGTGCATTACCAAGAGGGCCCAGAGATACCTCTCCGACAATCGGAGTGAGAAATCCTAATCTCGAAATACGCCAACTCAACAAGTACCTTCGGAGACACCTGTAGAGCACCTTTATAATCACCGAGTTACGTTGTGAAATTTGGTAGCACACAAAGTGTTCCTCCGGTAAACGGGAGTTGCATAATCTCATAGTCATAGGAACATGTATAAGTCATGAAGAAAGCAATAGCAACATACTAAACGATCAAGTGCTAAGCTAATGGAATGGGTCAAGTCAATCACATCATTCTCTAATGATGTGATCCCGTTAATAAAATGACAACTCATGTCTATGGCTAGGAAACTTAACCATCTTTGATTCAACGAGCTAGTTAAGTAGAGGCATACTAGTGACACTTTGTTTGTCTATGTATTCGCACATGTACTAAGTTTCCGGTTAATACAATTCGAGCATGAATAATAAACATTTATCATGATATGAGGAAATAAATAATAACTTTATTATTGCCTCTTGGGCATATTTCCTTCAGGGGTTCAGAGATTCGCATAGTTTTAATCTCGCCTCGCTGGCCAAGCAGGTATGGAGACTTATGGAAAATCCCGACTCACTATGCGCACATGTTGGGGGCAATTTGGAGGATCGAGGATGGCTCATAAGTTAATATTTGGTCTGATCCATGGATTGCCATGAGTGCAGACGGATGCATAGTTACGCCGAGAGGAGCAAACCTGCTTTCAAAAGTATGAGACCTTATTGATCCGCCAACAAGAGTATGGGATCAAGATCTTAATTATCAATGACATGTTTTGGTAGGTAGAAGCGGAGAGAATCTTATCTATTTCGCTTGCGCCGCAAGGAGTGATGGAGGATTTTTTGGCATGGAGGTTCACAAGGAATAACATGTTCACGGTCAGATCGGCGTATTATGCAGAGTGGGATCATCAATTCGGGCGCTAGTTTGAGAGAATTGTAGGAGAACCGTTACAACAATATCCAGTATTGACGAAGTGGTAGAATAATTCACTTCCGGCTAAAATAAAAATACATGCATGGAAAGTGTTGCATGGTTTTATACCATGCTTCGGAATCTTAGCAAACCGACATATTGCTATATCCAGGAACTGTCCAATGTGCGCAGCAGGATGTGAGGATATCAAGCATGTGCCGTTTACTTGTGCAAGAGCAATAGAGATCTGGAGGTGTCTAAATTTGATTGGTTTTGTGGAGGAGGCATGCGAAGTGGACCGAGCCGGTTCATTGTTGCTGGACTATATTTTGTGTGCGCCGATGAGAGAACGTTTGCTTCCAGATGTGAGTGCATATGTCTTAATCCTCGTGGGCATTTGTTATATGTGTGGTGGGAAAGAAGGCAACAAGTCCATGGAGAAGATGTGCAAAAGTGTGCTCATTCGGCCTTGTCGATCTCAACTCTAACAGCGAACTATGTCAAGGCGAGGAAGAATGATGCGGGTGTGAAGAACGAAGGATGGACTAAGCCAAAGGAGGGGCATGTTAAGCTTAATGTTGACGCAACATTTTATGTACAAACTCTTAAAGGAGCGGTCGGGGATGTGCTGCAGGATGACAAAGGAGGATTCATAGCAGCATCCAATGAAAAACTTGAGCATGTTTCGGACGCAACTTCAGCAAAGGCATATGCAATGCGACATGGGATTCTTCTGGCTCAACAGATGGGAGTAAGCAACCTGGTGGTGGAAGCAGATTACTTGGAGGTGATCAACATGATGAATGTGGGCGGCTTCATTGTGACAGGAGCAGCGACAATTTATGCAGACTGCAATGTCTTATCGGTAGGTTATACTTCAGTGTCTTTCGCCCATTGTCCTAGGAGGCAAACTGTGTCTCTCATGAGCTAGCTAGGCTGGCGGTCTCAACATCATCCTCGTTGTGGGTTGAGGAACCACCGGCCTCAATTGTAAGGTCGATGGTGGATGATGTAATGTACAATGGTAGTACTTGTCTCCTTGAATGGCTACTCTGGGTAGACGAACCTCTACCTTGCTTATCGCATGACTTTCATTTCCCTCTATGAATGCCCAAAATCAGGTCGGTTTTGAAAAACATTCCCTCTGGTTATAGGCCGAAACCATGCTCAAGTGCTTCTATAAGTTATTTTTTACTTGAAAGGTGTTTTTTTATAGGATTCAAGAGTCTATGCAAATTCGATGTTTTTCTTTTCTATTTCTACGTTTCGACAATCATACTTGAATTCAATGAAACAGTCTTTTTTTGGTAACCAAACTTTTTTGCTCATGAGTCAATTATTAATTGAAACTCGAAGGGAATGAGATTGAATCTTCCCTGCAAAAATAAATAAAAATAAAAACCTCTTACATGTCACGCGGTCTACTCGTAATTCCGCTGAGGAGGACAACTTAATTAGCGATGGCCTGCACATCAGCTTCAACGTCAACGACAACAGCCATAGATTTTGCTTGAGCTTGAGCAGCCAAGGCGAGCCATCCCCGCAGGCCCTTCCGCACGATCTTGCAGTCGTCATAGGCACGGTCGCGGAAGGTCTCCACGTCGGCCATCATGCTCGCGATGCTGGACATGAGCAGCTCCTTCTTCCACTCCTCCAGCGGCGCCAAGTCCGAGTACTTATCCCCGAACTCGTACATCTTCTGAAATTCGATGCCGGCGATGTTGTGGGTGTGCTTCCTTGCCACGCCAACAGCCTCCCTGGCGCGTAGGTGCTCCTCCACGGACCGCAGCATCTCCTCTTCCGCCGACAGCGCGCGGCGGCTGGACAACACCTGCGCGATCCACCGCGCCGCCACCTCGAAGAACCACGGGATCAGGACCTTCCTCGCCATGCCCACGAAGGACAGAGATGGTGCGAGGGACGGTGCCAGGGACAGCGGGAACACGTGCTCGAACAGCAGGCCGACGACGTAGCCGTCACTGTCGATGGTGACCGCGACGGCAGTGTCCAGGAGCGGGAACGAGTAGGTGTACCCCGTGCAGTAGATGACCGTGTCGGCCACGACGGAGGAGCCGTCCACGAACTCCACGCGCCCGTCGGCGTGAAGACGGCAGATGCGGGAGTGCAGGCGCAGCACGTCGCCGTGGTTGGCCAGCATCCTCGACATGGCCGGCGTGGCGGCCGTGGCCTCGGAGCTGGCCGTGAGGTGCACCTCCCTGGCGACGCGTCAGAGGTCCAGCACGATGTCCTTGCCACTTTCACCGCACCCGACCACCACCGCCGCCTCACCGAGGAATGGCTCCGGCGTCCGGAACAAGTGGCTATGCAGCTGCCGGCGCGTCCACTCCGCCATGCCTTCGATGTCGCTCGGGAGCATCGGCTGCGAGTAGTGGCCGGTGGCCACCACCACAGCGTCGAACACCTCCTCCTCCCGCGCAAAATCATCATCCTCAGTGGTGCCGAGGCGCTGCACGGACCTCCACTGACGGATCATAATCGTCGATGTCGGCGTGGGGGCGACGCGCAGGACCATGGTGTTGAGCCTGACGACGTCCATGAGCCCGAACGCGTCGCAGAAGTCCCGGAGGTAGCAGTGCATCTCGCCGTGGACCGGCAAGCTGCGCGGGTCACGGCCCTCCAGTCCCCGGGGAAGAACTGGAAGTCGGAGAAGCCCATGGCCTCGCGCGGGCTGATGAGGCGGAGGCAGGCATAGATGCTGCTGGGCACGCGCACCGGCATCCTAGCGCCGAGCGGGTCCTCGACGTCGGTCCGGGGGCCATACAGCCACTGTCCGCCGATGTCGCCGCTCTGCTCCATGACCGTGACGGCGTGGCCCTCCTGCCGCAGCTCGCGCGCCACCGCCAGGCCGGCCACGCCGCCCCCCACCACGCACACGCTCTTGGACTGCAACGCTGACTCGCCGCCCCCAGCATCCATGCCGATCGGTTGGTCGACGGTGACCACGCTTTGCTTTCCTTGGTGGGTCGATAATAATATCGATTGCTAACATACCACGATCAATGACTGTCATCCATGTACTTGATACTCTTATGAAATGCTACATTTCAGTATTCCTAATCTGACATAGCTGTCGATCAACTAACACAGAGAAAGATGACGAAGACGTGGATGATAGTATGGAGAGCACGGACAGCAAGAGCCGCTACGTCCTCAGGAGGCTGCGGAATGGGGAAATCCCGTACCGCAGCGGCTCCGACAGGCTCTACGGCAACATAGCCTGCCCCTTCTGCTGCGCGAGAATCAAGAACGACTACGACAACCTGATCATGCATGGCACCGATATCGGCCGTGGTAATGGGAGGAACCACAAGCCCCACGTCCGGGCTGAACATGCCACTTTTGGTGCCTTCCTCACGAAGTACGCGAAGGGGCATCTGCCATTCTACCTCCCGAGGCCTCCTCGTCCGGCCAAGATGCCGAGGATCTGATGCGCTACTTGGTTGTTACTACTGGCCCACCCTAGTTAAGACTGTTTTTATGTTATGGTTGTCGTGTGATACTTCTGCCCCACCGTACTGCTTGAATTTATGCGCCGGTTTATCTTTTGGGTTGCGACCGTTTAACATGCTATGTTTAAGTGTTTGGTAGTACATTGCTCATTTCTTGTAATGGACAACTTCCAATGCTACGTGCTTAGGTACATGCTAACAATATTAAATATGGTTTTCTGAAGCAGCAGTGCCAATTTGTATATGATAGGCGCCTAATTAAGCGTCTACCCTGTACTAATAAGCGTTGTTGCTTCATTAAACTATTGTTTATCTTGTAAGCACCTACCCTGTACTAATAAGTGCATTGCGGTCAACCTTGCCTAATACCTCCACTATGGTGATATATGGTACATATATGTTATGACTCTAACTGAAGATCCTAATGCTATATCTTGCACTGAATTTGGTATGTTTAGAAATAATGACATTCAAGTTATTTCTATGGACATTTAAACCATTATAAATGATCTTGTATTAATAGCTGCCAAATGTAGAGCACAGAAATGTTTGCCAGGAGTACATACTGCCATTTGAAGTAAAACAAATGAGCATGCATTAGTAATTGCCAGAAATGTAGCATGCACATGATTGCCAAAAGTACCTATTGCCATTTTTTGACATGCACTTAGGTTGTATAATATATTGCCAAAAGTACATCATGCAAATGATTGGCAGAATGACCTATTGGCAGTTCAACCAAAAGAACCGAGCATGTATCCCTAATTGCCAAAATTATATAATGTTCGTGATTGCCAAAAGTATGTACTGCGACAGGAGAGATTGCTATATTGAGGTATGTTATCATACCCTACTTTTTACGGTCTTAGCTAGTGTTAGCAAGCCATCTTTCATCACTCGTCGATGCACGTTTGATAAAGTTCAATGACCAAATCGTAAATGACAAATGTATCATAAGTAGTGCTAACGACTGTGCTACCGAGTACGTACCTAAACTACCATTTGGTTAACTTAAATGAGCTCGATATAGCTTATGACGGCTTGCATGATCGTCTTGATATCAAAGAAGGCACTTGTTTAGCAATGGTATTGCTATCAAATTTCACTCTAAGCTCTTCCATAGTTTTTGTTTTTTTAGCTTGAACTTTATCAACAAGCTTCCTCGGGCGTCCACGTGCTCTCCGCTTTTTTGGGGAGCTCGGGGTGTCGGGATCCTTTGGGGAGCTCGACGTGTCTGATATCTTGCACTGAACAGTACCGATAATTTCTTGGACATCGTCTTGTGAATTGATAGGTTCCGATGCAACGTGGGCTTCATACTGCCTGCACAGCAGACATCAGTGCATTCTGTAGCATCATGACACATGTGAATACAATAAAATATCCGTGCTTTTTCGCTAACCGTTATGGGGTACTTGTATGTTTTCATGCGAAGACTGTTGCAATCTGAACGCAGCAAGCTTGAAACTATTTTCCAGCTAAATATATCTATCTGTGACTACATTTGATAAGCGACACATATGTCAGAACAGCGTTCAGTCATAAGATATTCTACAAGAAAATATAGTGTTTGGCTCACCTGCTCCACTTTGTCGGTAAATACTTCACCGTTCCATGTCAACATGTACTTCAATGTAAAAAACACACATGAATGCCTGCAGTATTTAGTTTAGGTTTTAGTAAACTTGGACGTGTCGGCAAGGAATAATTTAGGAGGTCGTACGTACCTGTCATTCTGTTGCGGTATGTCATCGTAGAGTACTACTTCCCAGTCAGTAAATTTGATGGGATTATCTGGTGTTACCAAGCCATCCTTCACCGCTCCGTCCATGCAGGCATGAATCGCCTCCACCTACATAATACGAGTATTATGAAGGGTTACGGTGATTTGGGAGTTCATGTGCCATGCGATAGTAAAGAGGCAGCAAGATAAAGCTTACAAGAGCAGTTTCCTTCGACTCGTCAAACTGATTTTTCAAGGAGTTTAGGATTTGAATCTCTTCTTTTTGTCAAAATTGAAAACCATTGCCATCCAGTGGTTATCATTCACATTCAACGAGATGTGGACCTGCCGTAAAGTCAAAGAGGACTCATTCCACAGAATAATGTATATAAGGTAACAATTATGGTTCGGGGGACCCCTGAAATATTTCATCTACACTATCTATTACGATATATGAAAGTGAGGAAAACGGGTACCTTCCGGCGTCCTAAAAATTTATTTGCAATACGCTCAAGGAACGAGCTTCCACGGCCCTTTGGAATAACCCCTTTTGTTTGTAAAAGCTTTCTGGTTTCATTGGGGGATATGACTGAGGTAGTATCAGTCTCAACTCCGCTGATGTGAGCATATGCCATAATATCCTGCCAAATTTGTATCATATAATGATGTGCCAACAGTTCAAATAGTTGATGTACAATGGAGTACAAGGGGCTTACATCACCAAAGATGTATTTTTTATCGTAAATTGGCTTCAGTTGTTCCGCTCTTAGGGGAATGTCTCCGATTTGAACGACTTCAACAGGGCCGTGTGTTCCCCGGACGAAAATGGCTGCCTCTTTGTCCTCAGCGGTGAGCACGTAATCATTATCAAACAGAGGCTTAAATGGTGTGATTCGAGGATCGTCCTTGTTAGGCAGGACGTGTCTGGCACTTGGTGTTGGAGTCGAAGTACGTGGCATGGATGCGTCGAACTTAGGAGTCGCGATGAAGGGATCACTGCACACATTGACTTGTTCCTACAACAACAAAAATGGTCAATTATAATTAGTTTGGTAATACTACTTATGTGGTGGGCCATAATTATTACCTCGATGCCTTCTTTCTGTGACTTGGATTCTCAGCTGACTTTAGTTTGGTTTTTAATTCCTACGACAATTATAACAATAATGAATATGGAGGAACATATTCATAACAATAAAAAATGCACAACATGACATACCTTCAGTTCCCTCCTTAAGTCCTTAATTTTGTCCTCGAGCAGCGAGAGCCTAGGATTATTGCCAGATTTACTCTTAATGTCGATTAACTCTTCGCTCAGGGTGAGGAATTTCGCGTCAAATCTATGCTGAAATTCCATTAACTGTCTACCTATCTTCTTTTCTTGCTCAGCACAACGTGCATTCAGGGCTGCAACTATCATTCCCACCTGTGCAAACAAAATAACACCCCGTTCAGAACAAAGCAAAATGAATGAGTTTCGATGCGACCTTTTAATGATCATGGAAAATGAAAATTGTCTTTGTTGGGATTACTTGGTGGCTACTCATATTTTGACCTTGTGATTGTGCTCGAGATGAATCACCTTCATCCTCACGTACAAATTTTTTGCTTCCTGGATCCTTTCTATTGTTGGCCTGTGGTTGTCGAGCACAAATTTCCATCACAACCTTTGAATCAGGTACAATGAATCAGTAGTAGCAAATAAATAACCAGATATATACATGGGTCAAATCTAGAAACACACCAGTCCTTTATGAAGACCTCCTGAGGTGTAAGCTTCTGCTCTTATTACGCATGTGCATTCGTCGTCCCATCGTGCGACCAATGGTGGGGGTATAGGAGTATACATCAATTTGCCGGAACGCAGGTGCTCCCAGTACCAAATCTTCACAATAAATTACACTACTAGGGAAAACCTTATACACAGAATCTTAGCAGAAGCGTGGTTTAAAAACAGACGCTACTACTAATTAGCAGTAGCGAGCTTCAGTAAAGAGCGCTACTAATATTTAAGTAGAAGTAGCGCTCTAGGTGAAACGAGCGCTACTACTATAATTGCCACGGTGTTGCCTCCAGGCTAGATATAGTAGTAGCGCCCTTCCATGGGACGCGCTACTGCTAATGTACTTAGTAGCAGCGTTTTTCATCAAAACTCGCTACTGCTAAGTATCACCGCAACTAATTAATGATAACCAACGTATATTTTTGATGTTTCTACATTGCTTAGACTTAGAGCGTTTTTTCAGGACAAAGCGTTACTGATATTGGGATAAACAAAAGAAATAACTGCTTCCATTAGCAGTAGTGTTTTTCACTAAAAAGTGCTATAGATAAGTTAGCTATAGCGCGTTTTCCTTATGAGCGCTACTGCTAGTTCGACTTAACCACCCCCGGCTCAAAATTTCGCTAAGTCCACCATTCACCCCCCCGGCCTGTTCCCCTACTCCTCTCGCCGCCGGCCGAGCCCGAGCCTTCCCTCACCGCCGCCGCCCGAGCCCGCCCTCAACCTCACCGCCGTCGCCCGCCGCCGCTCTTGACCACACCCTCACCGCCTCCTCGCCCACCACCGCTCTTGACCACACCCTCACCGCCGCCGCCCGCCGCCGCTCTGGACCTACTCCAGGACCGCCGCCTCCCGATCCACACCCTCACCGCCGCCGCTCTCTCCCTCTGTAAGCCCCCACCCCTCCCCCACCACCTCTCTCTTTGCTTAGTTAGTTGATGATTTTAGTAGTGGTAGATATTAATTTAGGGTTCATAGATAATGATTTTTAGTAGTAGTGGATATTAATTAGTAGTAGTGATGGTAAACTAGTTGTATAATTAGCAGTAGTAGATGTTAATTAGTAGTAGATGTTAATTAGTAGTAGTAGTAGTAGATGTACTAGT
Source organism: Triticum urartu (assembly GCF_056163025.1). Taxonomy (NCBI): domain Eukaryota; kingdom Viridiplantae; phylum Streptophyta; class Magnoliopsida; order Poales; family Poaceae; genus Triticum; species Triticum urartu. Next base: position 684,721,086 of record NC_141877.1, read on the forward strand.
TTCTTTCTATTTATAATAAGTTTATATTTAGTAAGAACGAGTTGAATTAATAGAACTAGTTTAGTTTTAGTTGAACTAGTTTAGTTTTAGTTGAACTAGTTTAGTAAGTAAATTAATAACTAGTTGAACTACTTTATTTTAGAAAGAACTAGTTTCTTTCTATTTATAATAAGTTTATATTTAGTAAGAACTAGTTGAATTAATAGAACTAGTTGAACATGTCATATTTGTTGTTATTTTTTAGTTTAAGCAATTATTTCATGTTTTGGTTACACCTCCGAGTGGCCTATGTTTTGTCGGAGTGTCGATTAATTTCCGTTCCAGCAAATTTCAGGCGCTCGATATGTCCTTTTTTAGCAAAGGTCATGCCGGATTTTTCCATGAATTCTGGCATGACTTTTGCTAGAATATGTACAAGTTTAATCTTTGAATTATGAACGTAGGAAATGTCGTACTCGGACGATGACAGTCTCCCGGGGGAGTGCAGCTGGTGCCACGATGATCGAGGTATGTGCAACAGGTTCGTTGAGTTGGATGAAGATCGGCGCTTCAGCATTAAGCTCGAGGAGACCTTCGATGTTGAAATGGTACGCAACAACGACATGTGTTTTTTTCGTAATTAAGCATGACTTCAACTATTTCAACGTCTAATTTTCATCTTTTACAATTCGACTAGCTTATCCCATGCCATGCAAGATGCTATGTCTTGGAGAGGATGGGTTTTGAAGACCATGAAAATTTTGAAACAAAGAAAATACACCTAAGGATCCATCATGATATGGATTTTGAAGTAAATCTGTGCAATGCTCAGAGCGTAACCCATTTTGGTTGCCAAAATTGGGAAGCACTTTGCAAAATGTATGGTTTTTATGAGGGTATGATTGTCACCATGGATCTTGGTGATCCTGACATCGAGCAAGACAATATGGACATTTGGGTCCTTGTTGATACGCTTCCGATTGTACCGCTATGTGAGTTTCTCAAACATAGTTATTAACTAATTTATATTGTTTATTTCAAAATAGTTGACAACTTAGTTCCATTGACAGCTTATTTTGATTCTTCCAAGACTGTGCGGAAGATGGTAGACAAAACCCACTACACTGATGGCTCCGAATTAACTTATAAGGAGAAAAATCATTTGATCGCATTTTGTACTCTTCTTGAGGATTACAATAACTATTATCGAACTCCTCCAAATTATGGTGAATACGTGCCACTAGTGCACGTGTTGAACCACGGTAACTTCTCTGGAGATACCCTGGTAAGATTTTTTACTATTATGACATCCGTGCATCTTTTTCATACTTCTAAAACTAGTACATCATTGCTAACTATGAAGTTATTACTATGTTTTTCAACAGAAACTCCCGATGGATTGTGTGCCTCATCTGATGTATCTAAATGGTCGCCTTACAGTTCTGAACATACTGCCAAGTAAATCTAGGGAGCTCACCTGTGCATATCGGATTTCTAAAACCGGTGAACACATGTTCATCAAAGAATGGAAGAAATGTATGGACATTCGCAAGGAGGTTCTTGGAAGTAACATTCAGCGAAAGGCAAGAATTGGAGACAGGCTAATCTCCATTCTCCATAATAGAGAGTCAGGGGCTATCTTGTTTTTTGCTATTTTACCTTAGAAAATGTAGTAGGTCTTAATCGAATGTAGTAGGTCCTATGAGGTACAATATGTTTATTATGTGGTAATGTGTTAGAGTTGATAATGAGGAGTACTTGTGATTACGACTAGTGACCAATTTGCTAGGTTGATCTTGAGGAGGTGTTATATGACAATGATGTATTATGATGATAAGTTGTTAATGATATGATGATGATGATGATATTATTATATCATTGGGTGAAAGAACCACAGATTAGTTTCAAGTGGATGGACATCCACTTGAAACTAGTCCATGGTTCTTTCACCCCGTGATGTAATAACTCACTATGATGTAAAAATAATCTCTAAATTCCTGTTGTATGAAACCTTGTGTAAAGGTGTATGAATACAACATGAAATAAAAAAGAAATAAAATACTAAATAATAGTAGTAGCTACTACTAATTACCAGTAGCGCTCTTTTGGAGAAGCGCTACTACTAAGTCAATTTAGCAGTAGCGTGGGCCTAGGCATGCTATTGCTAAGCTTTAGCTGTAGCGCCTTATCAGTAGCGCTCCTGCCCGCACTACTGATAGGCCTAAAACCTGCGCTGCTGCTAGGATTTTCCCTAGTAGTGTTACTTTGTGAATATAGAGAGATATAGAAAAGAAAAACAATTGTACAATGTTAACTAGTGATGTTGCACTAACTTGAAGCAGAGCTAGATTTCCCTGTAGAGATACTTGATCAAGAGAGTTAAATTTGTGTATGGACCTGAACAAGTGTTTCATTGTGAAACATCCACAGTTCAATTTCCGAAGGCTTTTAATATCCGCAACAAGTTTAAGGTATTTCGCGTCGACATAACATTGTGCTGTTGGTGCTAAAACTGTGCCAATAGCGAATAGAACGAACCGTGCCAGGAAATCATTGTCCGGAGTTTTGGAACTTAAGATAGCTGTCTCAAGGTCAGCCAGATCAATGGTCCCATTGTTTTGAAATGTGTTAAACAAATTTGGATCCGGCGTGCTTTGCAGCTTTTCATCAATATCCTCCCCTTTTATCGCAAGGCCAAATATATGGTGCACGTCTTCTGCGGTGATAGGAATGGGTGTTTTACCTATGGTAATGGACGATGTCTCACTATCGAAGCTCTTTGCTAGTCTTATCAACATAATGCGTCGGATTTTAAATTCACGAATCATGTTTAGACACCCAAGACCGGTATCGCTTATGATTTTCTCTATGTGTTCTGGTGACAACAATTTCATGACTTTGGCGAGCCTTGACGGTGAGCACACTAACTTCATATGGCCGTGCTTCCTCAAGATTTCCTGCAAAAGTGGCAATAGATTTTATCGAGTATGAAAGAAGTGTCTGCAAGTACAGTTTTCAAATGAAATGTCAACTACGTACCTCATCAGTCATTTTGGTGACGTATTTTTCTCCATTAGCAGCACTTTTAACAGTAGTTTCCATTTTACTGCACCTATGGAACAGAAGCAAAACCGGTTCAATTTATTTGACCTTCATGTTGAGAAATGTGTAACAAAAAATAGAATCTTATACGCAGGCACGGATGAGTTTATTAAATAATATGGACTACATGTAACTTTAAGCACAGTACAGATTTTGGTCATGCATAACATTGGGATAGTTCAACTAGGGTTTTGGGATTGCATAAACATACGACGTGTTATTTCTTGAAAGAGATACCCTTGTTGTGGTATTACCTATTCGGACATTCGTGTAGTGTGCCAAGATTGATCATGTTGATAGTTATTAATGAGAGCTATGATCAGGTAATCTTGACGGCTAGAATAACTTGTGGGAAACCTATTAGGGCTTTACTAGTAGACGTGCGTGTCCGAGAAAGATTACAAAAATAGCTATGATCACATAACCTTCTGTCATCGATGGTAGCGGCCCAATGCTCCACGCGGATAGTGCGTCCCACACTAGATGTGGATGTGTGGCGCTTGACGACAGCAACAGGAGCAGTGGCGCGTTAACGCGCGTAGGAGGCGGCGACAACACCACTGCCGTCCGACCCCTCAGGTGACGTTCCTGGTAGGCGGCGGGCGGCGGCTACAATCTGATCTTGCAGTAGTCATGGGAGGTGGTACGGGACCTGGATGCCGCGGGTGGTTAGGAGAGAGGAGCTGTAATCGTGGGATTTCAGGAGATCTGGGTGGCGTGAGTTATGGGAGGTTGAAACATTAGCTTGTAATTGGCCAAAATAAATGTAATGTTCCGAAGAAAAAACAAATGTGCCGTCGAGAAAGGAATGCTTTTTTTAAGTGGTATAAAATATGTTGTTTGTTCTCAAAATGCCCGAAAATTGTCCGTACATGACAAAACTTGTAAGTTTGCTGAAAATGGTTGAAATTTGTACGTACCCCAATAATTACCATGGCTTGCAACCCTGCAAAGTCGGGTTGATTTCAGGTAGGTCAACAAACCAACATGTGATTTCGGAGGGTGCCAGGGCGTGTTTGGGGGCACCCCCATGTTTAGTAGATCATCTACAATACAAAATGATGTCTACTATTTCCCATGGAATCCCATGACCAAAACAAGCTGCCATGCGAAATGCTTCTCAGTTTAGACTAAGATTAAACAAAAGGAAAAGCATGGGCCAACCTAGACATCTAGACCCACGCGTGGTCCAGCACGCGGGATAGTCCGGCCTGTGAAAGCCCATCTAATCTAGCCCATCGCATGGGCACACCAGGGCAGAGTAGACGGTGGTGGGAGTTTAGTCCCACCTCGCCGAGCGAGAGGGAGATGGACCATCTTATATATCCGGCTGTGCCTCCCCACGCAAGCTCCTATCCTATTGTTGGGGAACGTAGTAATTTCAAAAAATTTCCTACGCACACGCAAGATCATGGTGATGCATAGCAACGAGAGGGGAGAGTGTTGTCTACGTACCAACGCAGACCGACTGCGGAAGCGATCACACAACGTAGAGGAAGTAGTCATACGTCTTCCTGATCCGACCGATCCAAGCACCGTTACTCCGGCACCTCCGAGTTCTTAGCACACGTACAGCTCGATGACGATCCTCGGGCTCCGATCTAGCAAAGCGTCGAGGAAGAGTTCCGTCAGCACGACGGCGTGGTGACGATCTTGATGTTCTACCGACGCAGGGCTTCGCCTAAGCACTACAACGATATGACCGAGGTGTAATATGGTGGCAGGGGGCACCGCACACGGCTAAGGAACGATCACCAAGGATCAACTTGTGTGTCTAGAGGTGCCCCCTGCCTCCGTATATAAAGGAGCCAAGGGGGAGGGGGGCGCCGGCCAAGAGGAGGGCGCAGGAGGAGTCCTACTCCTACCGGGAGTAGGACTCTCCCCCCCCCCAATCCTAGTTGGACTAGGTTTCCCCAAGGGGGAAAGAGAGAGAGGGGGGCCGGCCCCTTCTCCTAGTCCTAATAGGACTAAGGGAAGGGGGGGCGCGGCCACCTATGGGCTGCCCCTTCTCCTTTCCACTAAGGCCCATGAAGGCCCATATGGCTCCCGGGGGGTTCCAGTAACCTCCCGGTAATCCGGTAAAATCCCGATTTCACCCGGAACACTTCCGATATCCAAATATAGGCTTCCAATATATCAATCTTTATGTCTCGACCATTTCGAGACTCCTCGTCATGTCCGTGATCACATCCGGGACTCCGAACAACCTTCGGTACATCAAAATGCATAAACTCATAATAACTGTCATCGTAACGTTAAGCGTGCGGACCCTACGGTTCGAGAACAATGTAGACATGACCGAGACACGTCTTCGGTCAATAACCAATAGCGGGAACTGGATGCCCATATTGGTTCCTACATATTCTACGAAGACCTTTATCGGTCAGACCGCATAACAACATACGTTGTTCCCTTTGTCATCGGTATGTTACTTGTCCGAGATTCGATCGTCGGTATCCAATACCTAGTTCAATCTCGTTACCGGCAAGTCTCTTTACTCGTTCTGTAATACATCATCTCACAACTAACATATTAGTTGCAGTGCTTGCAAGGCTTATATGATGTGCATTACCGAGAGGGCCCAGAGATACCTCTCCGACAATCGGAGTGACAAATCCTAATCTCGAAATACGCCAACCCAACATCTACCTTTGGAGACACCTGTAATGCTCCTTTATAATCACCCAGTTACGTTGTGATGTTTGGTAGCACCCAAAGTGTTCCTCCGGCAAACGGGAGTTGCATAATCTCATAGTTATAGGAACATGTATAAGTCATGAAGAAAGCAATAGCAACATACTAAACGATCGGGTGCTAAGCTAATGGAATGGGTCATGTCAATCAGATCATTCAACTAATGTTGTGACCTCGTTAATCAAATAACAACACCTTGTTCATGGTTAGGAAACTTAACCATCTTTGATTAACGAGCTAGTCAAGTAGAGGCATACTAGTGACACTAAGTTTGTCTATGTATTCACACATGTATTATGTTTCCGGTAATACAATTCTAGCATGAATAATAAACATTTATCATGATATAAGGAAATAAATAATAACTTTATTATTGCCTCAAGGGCATATTTCCTTCAGTCTCCCACTTGCACTAGAGTCAATAATCTAGATTACACAGTAATGATTCTAACACCCATGGAGTCTTGGTGTTGATCATGTTTTGCTCGTGGAAGAGGCTTAGTCAATGGGTCTGCAACATTCAGATCCGTATGTATCTTGCAAATCTCTATGTCTCCCACCTGGACTAGATCTCGGATGGAATTGAAGCGTCTCTTGATGTGCTTGGTCCTTTTGTGAAATCTGGATTCCTTTGCCAAGGCAATTGCACCAGTATTGTCACAAAAGATTTTCATTGGACCCGATGCACTAGGTATGACACCTAGATCGGATATGAACTCCTTCATCCAGACTCCTTCATTTGCTGCTTCCGAAGCAGCTATGTACTCCGCTTCACATGTAGATCCCGCTACGACGCTTTGTTTAGAACTGCACCAACTGACAGCTCCACCGTTTAAAGTAAACACGTATCCGGTTTGCGATTTAGAATCGTTCGGATCAGTGTCAAAGCTTGCATCAACGTAACCTCTTACGTTTAGCTCTTTGTCACCTCCATATACGAGAAACATATCCTTAGTCCTTTTCAGGTATTTCAGGATGTTCTTGACCGCTGTCCAGTGATCCACTCCTGGATTACTTTGGTACCTCCCTGCTAAACTTATAGCAAGGCACACATCAGGTCTGGTACACAGCATTGCATACATGATAGAGCCTATGGATGAAGCATAGGGAACATCTTTCATTTTCTCTCTATCTTCTGCAGTGGTCGGGCATTGAGTCTGACTCAACTTTACACCTTGTAACACAGGCAAGAACCCTTTCTTTGCTTGATCCATTTTGAACTTCTTCAAAATATTGTCAAGGTATGTGCTTTGTGAAAGTCCAATTAAGCGTCTTGATCTATCTCTATAGATCTTTATGCCTAATATGTAAGCAGCTTCACCGAGGTCTTTCATTGAAAAACTCTTATTCAAATATCCCTTTATGCTATCCAGAAATTCTATATCATTTCCAATCAGCAATATGTCATCCACATATAATATCAGAAATGCTACAGAGCTCCCACTCACTTTCTTGTAAATACAGGCTTCTCTGAAAGTCTGTATAAAACCAAAAGCTTTGATCACAGTATCAAAACGTTTATTCCAACTCCGAGAGGCTTGCACCAGTCCATAAATGGATCGCTGGAGCTTGCACACTTTGTTAGCTCCCTTTGGATCGACAAAACCTTCCGGTTGCATCATATACAACTCTTCTTCCAGAAATCCATTCAGGAATGCAGTTTTGACATCCATCTGCCAAATTTCATAATCATAAAATGTGGCAATTGCTAACATGATTCGGACAGACTTAAGCATCGCTACGGGTGAGAAGGTCTCATCGTAGTCAACTCCTTGAACTTGTCGAAAACCTTTTGCGACAAGTCGAGCTTTGTAGACAGTAACATTACCATCAGCGTCAGTCTTCTTCTTGACGATCCATTTATTCTCAATTGCTTGCCGATCATCAGGCAAGTCAACCAAAGTCCATACTTTGTTCTCATACATGGATCCCATCTCAGATTTCATGGCTTCAAGCCACTTTGCGGAATCTGGGCTCACCATCGCTTCTTCATAGTTCGTAGGTTCATCATGATCTAGTAGCATGATTTCTAGAACTGGATTACCGTACCACTCTGGTGCGGATCTCACTCTGGTTGATCTACGAGGTTCAGTAGTATCTTGTACTAAAGTTTCATGATCATCATCATTAGCTTCCTCACTAATTGGTATAGGCGTCGCAGAAACAGTTTTCTGTGATGTACTACTTTCCAATAAGGGAGCAGGTATAGTTACCTCGTCAAGTTCTACTTTCCTCCCACTCACTTCTTTCGAGAGAAACTCCTTCTCTAGAAAGGATTCATTCTTAGCAACAAATGTCTTGCCTTCGGATCTGTGATAGAAGGTGTACCCAGCAGTCTCCTTTGGGTATCCTATGAAGACACACTTCTCCGATTTGGGTTTGAGCTTATCAGGTTGAAGCTTTTTCACATAAGCATCGCAGCCCCAAACTTTAAGAAACGACAACTTTGTTTTCTTGCCAAACCACAGTTCATAAGGCGTCGTCTCAACGGATTTTGATGGTGCCCTATTTAACGTGAATGCGGCCGTCTCTAGAGCGTATCCCCAAAACGATAGCGGTAAATCAGTAAGAGACATCATAGATTGTACCATATCTAGTAAAGTACGATTACGACGTTCGGACACACCATTACGCTGTGGTGTTCCGGGTGGCGTGAGTTGCGAAACTATTCCACAATTTTTCAAATGTATACCAAACTCGTAACTCAAATATTCTCCTCCACGATCAGATCGTAGAAACTTTATTTTCTTGTTACGATGATTTTCCACTTCACTCTGAAATTCTTTGAACTTTTCAAATGTTTTAGACTTGTGTTTCATTAAGTAGATATACCCATATCTGCTTAAGTCATCTGTGAAGGTGAGAAAATAACGATATCCGCCACGAGCCTCAATATTCATCGGACCACATACATCGGTATGTATGATTTCCAACAAATCTGTTGCTCTCTCCATAGTACCGGAGAACGGTGTCTTAGTCATCTTGCCCATGAGGCACGGTTCGCAAGTACCAAGTGATTCATAATCAAGTGGTTCCAAAAGTCCATCAGTATGGAGTTTCTTCATGCGCTTTACACCGATATGACCTAAACGACAGTGCCACAAATAAGTTGCACTTTCATTATCAACTCTGCATCTTTTGGTTTCAACATTATGAATATGTGTATCACTACTATCGAGATTCATCAAAAATAGACCACTCTTTAAAGGTGCATGACCATAAAAGATATTACTCATATAAATAGAACAACCATTATTCTCTGATTTAAATGAATAACCGTCTCGCATTAAACAAGATCCAGATATAATGTTCATGCTCAACGCTGGCACCAAATAACAATTATTTAGGTCTAATATTAATCCCGAAGGTAGATGTAGAGGTAGCGTGCCGACCGCGATCACATCGACTTTGGAACCGTTTCCCACGCGCATCGTCACCTCGTCCTTTGCTAGTGTCCGCTTATTCTGTAGTCCCTGTTTCGAGTTGCAAATATTAGCAACAGAACCAGTATCAAATACCCAGGTGCTACTGCGAGCTCTAGTAAGGTACACATCAATAACATGTATATCACATATACCTTTGTTCACCTTGCCATCCTTCTTATCCGCCAAATACTTGGGGCAGTTCCGCTTCCAGTGACCAGTCTGCTTGCAGTAGAAGCACTCAGTTTCAGGCTTCAGTCCAGACTTGGGTTTCTTCTCCTGAGCAGCAACTTGCTTGCCGTTCTTTTTGAAGTTCCCCTTCTTCTTCCCTTTGCCCTTCTTGAAACTAGTGGTCTTGTTGACCATCAACACTTGATGCTCCTTCTTGATTTCTACCTCCGCAGCTTTCAGCATTGCGAAGAGCTCGGGAATAGTCTTGTTCATCCCTTGCATATTATAGTTCATCACGAAGCTCTTGTAGCTTGGCGGCAGTGATTGGAGAATTCTGTCAATGACGCAATCATCTGGAAGATTAACTCCCAATTGAATCAAGTGATTATTATACCCAGACATTTTGAGTATATGCTCACTGACAGAACTGTTCTCCTCCATCTTGCAGCTATAGAACTTATTGGAGACTTCATATCTCTCAATTCAGGCATTTGCTTCAAATATTAACTTCAACTCCTGGAACACCTCATATGCTCCATGACGTTCAAAACATCGTTGAAGTCCCGATTCTAAGCCGTAAAGCATGGCACACTGAACTATCGAGTAGTCATCACCTTTGCTCTGCCAGACGTTCTTAACATCTGGTGTTGCTCCAGCAGCAGGCCTGGCACCTAGCGGTGCTTCCAGGACATAATTCTTCTGTGCAGCAATGAGGATAATCCTCAAGTTACGGACCCAGTCCGTGTAATTGCTACCATCATCTTTCAACTTTGCTTTCTCAAGGAACGCATTAAAATTCAACGGAACAACAGCACGAGCCATCTATCTACAATCAACATAAACAAGCAAGATACTATCAGGTACTAAGTTCATGATAAGTTTAAGTTCAGTTAATCAAATTACTTAAGAACTCCCACTTAGATAGACATCCCTCTAATCCTCTAAGTGATCACGTGATCCAAATCAACTAAACCATAACCGATCATCACGTGAGATGGAGTAGTTTTCAATGGTGAACATTGTTATGTTGATCATATCTACTATATGATTCACGCTCGATCTTTCGATCTCTGTGTTCCGAGGCCATATCTGCATATGCTAGGCTCGTCAAGTTTAACCTGAGTATTCTGCGTGTGCAAAACTGGCTTGCACCCGTTGTAGATGGACGTAGAGCTTATCACACCCGATCATCATGTGGTGTCTGGGCACGACGAACTTTGGCAACGGTGCATACTCAGGGAGAACACTTCTTGATAATTTTAGTGAGAGATCATCTTATAATGCTACCGTCAATCAAAGCAAGATAAGATGCATAAAAAGATAAACATCACATGCAATCAATATAAGTGATATGATATGGCCATCATCATCTTGTGCTTGTGATCTCCATCTCCGAAGCACCGTCATGATCACCATCGTCACCGGCGCAACACCTTGATCTCCATCGTAGCATCGTTGTCGTCATCGCCAATCTTATGCTTCCACGACTATCACTACCGCTTAGTAATAAAGTAAAGCATTACATCACGATTGCATTGCATACAATAAAGCGACAACCATATGGCTCCTGCCAGTTGCCGATAACTTGGTTACAAAACATGATCATCTCATACAATAAAATTTAGCATCATGCCCTGCAAAAACAAGTTAGACGTCCTCTACTTTGTTGTTGCAAGTTTTACGTGGCTGCTACAGGCTTAAGCAAGAACTCATCTGACCTACGCATCAAAACCACAACGATAGTTTGTCAAATAGACTCCGTTTTAACCTTCTCAAGGACCGGGCGTAGCCATACTTGGTTCAACTAAAGTTGGAGAGACAGTCGCCCGCAAGCCATCTATGTGCAAAGCACGTCGAGGGAACCGGTCTCGCGTAAGGTTGGTCCGGGTCGTCTCGTCCAACAATACCGTTGAACCAAAGTATGACATGCTGGTAGGCAGTATGACTTGTATCGCCCACAACTCACTTGTGTTCTACTCCTGCAAATAACATCAAACCATAAAACCAGGCTCGGATGCCACTGTTGGGGAACGTAGTAATTTCAAAAAATTTCCTACGCACACGCAAGATCATGGTGATGCATAGCAACGAGAGGGGAGAGTGTTGTCTACGTACCAACGCAGACCGACTGCGGAAGCGATCACACAACGTAGAGGAAGTAGTCGTACGTCTTCCCGATCCGACCGATCCAAGCACCGTTACTCCGGCACCTCCGAGTTCTTAGCACACGTACAGCTCGATGACGATCCTCGGGCTCCGATCCAGCAAAGCGTCGAGGAAGAGTTCCGTCAGCACGACGGCGTGGTGACGATCTTGATGTTCTACCGACGCAGGGCTTCGCCTAAGCACTACAACGATATGACCAAGGTGTAATATGGTGGCAGGGGGCACCGCACACGGCTAAGGAACGATCACCAAGGATCAACTTGTGTGTCTAGAGGTGCCCCCTGCCTCCGTATATATAGGAGCCAAGGGGGAGGGGGGCGCCGGCCAAGAGGAGGGCGCAGGAGGAGTCCTACTCCTACAGGGAGTAGGACTCCCCCCCCCAATCCTAGTTGGACTAGGTTTCCCCAAGGGGGAAAGAGAGAGAGGGGGGCCGGCCCCTTCTCCTAGTCCTAATAGGACTAAGGGAAGGGGGGGCGCGCGGCCACCTATGGGCTGCCCCTTCTCCTTTCCACTAAGGCCCATGAAGGCCCATATGGCTCCCGGGGGGTTCCGGTAACCTCCCGGTAATCCGGTAAAATCCCGATTTCACTCGGAACACTTCCGATATCCAAATATAGGCTTCCAATATATCAATCTTTATGTCTCGACCATTTCGAGACTCCTCGTCATGTCTGTGATCACATCCGGGACTCCGAACAACCTTCGGTACATCAAAATGCATAAACTCATAATAACTGTCATCGTAACGTTAAGCGTGCGGACCCTACGGTTCGAGAACCATGTAGACATGACCGAGACACGTCTCCGGTCAATAACCAATAGCGGGACCTGGATGCCCATATTGGTTCCTACATATTCTACGAAGACCTTTATCGGTCAGACCGCATAACAACATACGTTGTTCCCTTTGTCATCGGTATGTTACTTGTCCGAGATTCGATCGTCGGTATCCAATACCTAGTTCAATCTCGTTACCGGCAAGTCTCTTTACTCGTTCTGTAATACATCATCTCACAACTAACATATTAGTTGCAGTGCTTGCAAGGCTTATATGATGTGCATTACCGAGAGGGCCCAGAGATACCTCTCCGACAATCGGAGTGACAAATCCTAATCTCAAAATACGCCAACCCAACATCTACCTTTGGAGACACCTGTAATGCTCCTTTATAATCACCCAGTTACGTTGTGACGTTTGGTAGCACCCAAAGTGTTCCTCCGGCAAACGGGAGTTGCATAATCTCATAGTTACAGGAACATGTATAAGTCATGAAGAAAGCAATAGCAACATACTAAACGATCGGGTGCTAAGCTAATGGAATGGGTCATGTCAATCAGATCATTCAACTAATGATGTGACCTCGTTAATCAAATAACAACACCTTGTTCATGGTTAGGAAACTTAACCATCTTTGATTAACGAGCTAGTCAAGTAGAGGCATACTAGTGACACTAAGTTTGTCTATGTATTCACACATGTATTATGTTTCCGGTAATACAATTCTAGCATGAATAATAAACATTTATCATGATATAAGGAAATAAATAATAACTTTATTATTGCCTCTAGGGCATATTTCCTTCACCTATGCAGGCAATACTTTGCCTAATCATCATGCTCTCTGCCCCGTTGGGCCTACCAGCAGAACAGTAATCTGCACCACGGGCCTGCATCCTGGCCCATAAACTGCTGGGTTCCTAGTCGTATACAGGCCGTGGTGTATGAAATCTCCTGCCTCTTGTAGGTGGGCATTTTTTGCATTTTGAAATTAGTTTTGATCTTCTTCAGATCACCAGCAAAATTTTACACATGCTCACTGACTTGCATGTAATACACATTTGTTTTGCATATATGTTTGTTGAAATGTAATGCTAGTATGGGTGTTTTTTTTCCATCTGTCACATGTTTTTCATCCCAAATCAATTGATACAATTTTTAATCAGTCACATGTTTTTAAACCCAAATCAATTAGTACTATATTTCATCTGTCACATGTTACATCATCCCAAATGAATTACTACTATTTTGTTATAAAGTACACTTGGAAACCTAGAGGGCAGTATAGACTGATGTTTTCACCAGTCAGTCTAGAGGGCAGTACAAATTAAAAAAATATAAAACCTGGGAAACCTAGCTTTCTCTGTGCAAAAGATCATGTGTGCAAAAATTGAGGTGATTTGGAGGTGGTCAAAGAAATCACCGCATTCCGGAGGGACCATTTGGTCTAACTTAAGCCAGTTTTTAAACGAAGGTGATTTTTTTCACCACCTCCAAAACACCCAAATTTTCTTTTAGACGGTGACCCACATGTGCCAAACATGTCTATCAAAGAAAATTTGTAAAAAAATATATTTTACAATGCCCCCTAGAGGTATAGGCCGATGTTTTGATCAGTTAGTCTAGAGGGCAGTATAAATTCAAAAAAAGTTAAAACCTTGGAGGAGTTGAAAAAAATCACCTTTTCTCATGCCTGGACTTAAACATTTTTAGTCCCACCTCGCCCCCCGAGCAAGTCCTGCACCTGCTTAAATACCTTCATTTTTTTATTATGACAAGTGTTGGTCTTCCTTGCACTCTACGTGGAGGATATGTAGGATAAGTATGATTCATCATATGTATTCATCCTGTATATTCTTCCATTGGAGAGCATGGATGACTAATGTATTTTTCAGATTTATCAGCTTTTATTTTGTTTTCGGGAGTGAAATATAATTCCTCCATTACATCTATTTCCAAATTTTATCATGCAACATAAACAAGCTACACGCTAGCCGCGAAGAAACCATGATTCTTGAGGTTGCACTTCAAAAACTCACATATAAAATGCAAAAAATATATCCCAAACTCATACTGTTACAAGGGAGTGGACAACCAAATAGCTGAGTCATACATTATGTGGAAGTCACTAACTGACAGAATGAAGTATTTTAGAGAAAAGGTCACACGATACTAGACATAGACAACAATGCACACACCAACATGAGGTTGATCGTCGACGTACTTGCTGTCCGACCATGTGCACAATGTTGTAGCTATCATTGTTCTGCTTTGAGATCCTGCACATAAGGATATTATTAATGCCATGGAATATATTTTGAAACATTTAAAAATGAAATTATGGCATATTAGGTACCTCTGTCAATTTGGCACACGTACGTCGATTGCGACCATCTTCCTCATGACAATAGCTACATCTACCCTTTGTTCTTGTTTTCTTCATCTTTGCTTGTAGCCTTTTCTCCGGAGCACCTCGGCCTGGCACATGCACTGGATCCAGAACCTTTTCGAAACCTTCACCATCAAGGTTAGCCGATTGTGGCATCAGCGGGCCAAACCTAATGCTGTTACCCTGAGCCTTAGTTGATCCCTTGCTATCAGCTTGTTCACTTGTTGATCCCTGGCAAACATCTTGTCCTTCCAAAACCCTTTTTAGATGCTAAAACGCCTCATCAGAGTGGCATGCCTTGAAAGATGCCGTGTGACTAAAATTCCTTAGCTTACGGTACCTTGGTAGGGCTGCAGAGTATGCATACATCTCTCTCTTTCTGGTCGGTGCGAATGCACATTTTGCACTCATTGTCCACCTAGTGGGAACACAACACCTGGGCAGTGTTTCTTCTTGTAAAATTCCCAATATGTAAAATATGTGGGAACATGGTGTGCATGTGCATTCCAATTTGCGGCAAGAACAAATGATACTGCAAAGCAGACCTTCCTTCGACTCCGCGTGCACTTCGATCTTTCTATCCATTCTTTGCTTCTTAGACACAACATTTGTGGTAACCTCTGCTGCATCAAGTACCTCTCTGATCTCACATTTTTTGATAGCATCTATGCTCCATATGACCAACTTAAACACAACAGGAGTGAAAACTTTCACTACGTGTGAGGTAGTCCTGGATTAGGGGGTGTCCGGATAGCCGAACTATCACTGTTGGCCAGACTCCTGGACTATGAACATACAAGATTGAAGACTTTGTCCCGTGTCCGGATGGGACTTTCCTTGGCGTGGAAGGCAAGCTTGGCAATACGGATATGTAGATCTCCTACCATTGTAACCGACTCTGTGTAACCCTAACCCTCTCCGGTGTCTATATAAACCGGAGGGTTTTAGTCCGTAGGACGAACAACAATCATACCATAGGCTAGCTTCTAGGGTTTAGCCTCTTTGATCTCGTGGTAGATCTACTCTTGTACTACCCATATCATCAATATTAATCAAGCAGGAGTAGGGTTTTACCTCCATCGAGAGGGCCCGAACCTGGGTAAAAACATCGTGTCCCTTGTCTCCTGTTACCATCCGCCTACACGCATAGTTCGGGACCCCCTACCCGAGATCCGCCGGTTTTGACACCGACATTGGTGCTTTCATGGAGAGTTCCTCTGTGTCGTCACCTTTAGGCCCGATGGCTCCTTTGATCATCAACAACGACGCGGTCTAGGGTGAGACTTTTCTCCCCGGACAGATCTTCGTATTCGGCGGCTTTGCACTGCGGGCCAATTCACTTGGCCATCTGGAGCAGATCGAAAGCTACGCCCCTGGCCATCAGGTCAGATTTGGGAGTTTGAACTACACGGCTGACATCCGCGGAGACTTGATCTTCGACGGATTCGAGCCACAGCCAAGTGCGCCGCACTATCTCGATGGGTATGATCTAGCTCTGCCGCCGAACAGTGGCCTGGAGGCCGCACCAGCGTCCGCTCCGACCCTTAGCTCGGAGCCGACTTTGCCGATCGAGGACGAGTGGCTGGACACCGCCTTGGGGGCTACAATCTGTACGGTGATTGAGCCGAACACCATCCCTGTCCCTTGCAAAGCCCGTGACTCCGAGGTGCCGGACTCCTCTCCGGACTCCGAACCTCCCGCGCCCCTGCCAATCAAATCTGATTGGGCGCCGGTTATGGAGTTCACTACCGCGGACATCTTTCAGCACTCACCCTTTGGTGACATCCTGGATTCACTAAAGTCTCTCTCTTTATCAGGAGAGCCCTGGCTGGACTATGGTCAGGAAGGTTGGGATGTGGACGACGAAGAAATTCAACACCCACCCACCACCCACTTTGTAGCCACTGTCGATGATTTAACCGACATGCTCGACTTCGACTCCGAAGACATCGATGGTATGGACGACGATGCAGGAGACAACCAAGAACCAGCGCCTATAGGGCACTGGAAGGCCACCTCATCATACGACATATACATGGTGGACATCCCAAAAGAGGGGAATGGCAATGGAATAGCGGAGGATGACCTCTCCAAGAAACAGCCCAAGCGCCAGCATCAGCGGCGCCGCTCTAAATCCCGCCACAGCAAAAACGGTGATTCCGGCACGAGAGATAATAACACCCCGGACAGTGCCGAAGACAACCCCCTCCAGCAGGATTCAGCACAGGAGGAGGGAGAAGCCAGCCCTCATGATAGAGCGGCAGACAGAGAGGTAGAGGATGATAATTATATGCCTCCCTCCGAAGATGAAGCAAGCCTCGACGACGACGAATTTGTCGTACCCGAGGATCCCGTCGAGCAAGAGCATTTCAATCACAGGCTTATGGCCACGGCAAGCAGCCTCAAGAAAAAGCAGCAGCAGCTTAGAGCTGACCAAGACTTGCTAGCTGACAGATGGACCGAAGTCCTTGCAGCCGAAGAGTACAAACTCGATCGCCCCTCCAAGAGCTACCCAAAATGCAGGCTGCTACCCCAATTAGAGGAGGAATCACCCAAACCTACATCACCAATGCATGACGCGGCCAACCGGCCACCTCGTGGCCGCGACAGAGAGGCCTCTAGGCCCTCCACTAAAGCCGCACCCCGGCGTCGCTCGAAAAGTACAAAGCCACGGGGAAATGCGCCAGACTTGCGAGTCATATTGGAGGACAAGGCAAGGCAAATAAGATCGATCTACGGATCGCGTGGGCGCCCCACGACATGTGATGACAACCATCACGCCAGATACGGCAATTCCGGCCGGGCCGAACACAGTAGACAAAGCTCATTTGAGCTGCGTCGTGGTATATCCCAATAGAGAGGCGCCGCACACCCACTATGCTTCACAGACGAAGTAATGGATCATCAAATCCCCGAGGGTTTCAAACCCGTAAACATTGAATCATACGACGACACAACAGATCCTGCGGTTTGGATCGAGGACTATCTCCTTCACATCCACATTGCCCGCGGCGATGATCTACACGCCATCAAATAACTCCCACTCAAGCTTAAAGGACCAGCTCGGCATTGGCTCAACAACTTGCCAGCAGAATCAATTGGTTGTTGGGAAGACCTAGTAGCCGCATTCCTTGATAACTTCCAGGGCACATATGTGCGACCACCAGATGCCGATGACCTAAGCCGCATAATTCAGCAGCCAGATGAATTGGCCAGACAATTCTGGACACGGTTCTTAACCAAGAAAGTTCAAATCGTTGACTGTCCGGATGTAGAGGCTCCGGATGCAGAGGCCCTTGCAGCCTTCAAACATAACATCGGCGACGAGTGGCTTGCCCGGCACCTAGGACAGGAAAAGCTGAAATCCATGGCAGCCCTCACATCACTCATGACCCGCTTCTGCGCGGGAGAGGACAGCTGGCTAGCTCGCAGTAACAACCTGACCAAAAACCCTAGTAGTTCGGATACCAAGGACAACAATGGTAGGTCGCGTCGCAACAAGCACAAGCGCCGCATTAACGGCGATAATGCTGAAGATACGGCAGTCAATGCCGGATTCAGAGGCTCTAAACCCGGTCAGCGGAAAAAGCCGTTCAAAGGAAATACTCAGGGCCCGTCCAATTTGGACTGAATACTCGATCGCTCGTGCCAGATACATGGCACCCCTGAAAAACCAGCCAACCACACCAACAGGGATTGTTGGGTGTTCAAGCAGGCAGGCAAGTTAAATGCAGAAAACAACGACAAGGGGCTGCATGGCGATGACGAGGAGGAGCCCCGGCCACCGAACAATAGAGGACAGAAGGGCTTTCCCCCACAAGTGCGGACAGTGAGCATGATATACGCAACCCACATACCCAAAAGGAAGCGGAAGCGTGCACTAAGGGACGTATACGCGATGGAGCCAGTCGCCCCAAAGTTCAACCCGTGGTCCTCCTGCCCGATCACTTTTGATCGAAGGGACCACCCCGCTAGTATCCGCCATGGCGGATTCGCCGCATTGGTTCTTGACCCAATCATTGACGGATTTCACCTCACTAGAGTCTTGATGGACGGCGGCAGCAGCCTGAACCTGCTTTACCAGGATACAGTGTGCAAAATGGGCATAGACCCCTCAAGGAGTAAACCCACAAAAATGACCTTTAAAGGCGTCATACCAGGTGTAGAGGCCAACTGTACAGGCTCAGTTACACTCGAAGTGGTCTTTGGATCCCCGGATAACTTTCGGAGCGAGGAATTAATCTTTGACATAGTCCCGTTCCGCAGCGGCTATCACGCACTGCTCAGACGAACAGCATTTGCAAAGTTCAATGCGGTGCCGCACTATGCATACCTCAAGCTCAAGATGCCAGGCCCTCAAGGAGTAATCACGGTCAATGGAAACACTGAACGCTCTCTCCGAACGGAGGAGCATACGGCGGCCCTCGCGGCGGAAGTACAAAGCAGCCTCTTAAGGCAATTCTCGACTCCGACTACTAAACGTCCGGACACCGTCAAGCGCGCCCGGAGTAATGTCATGACCGGTTTTCCAATAAAATGCTTATTGAGAAACCGACCATTTTATTTCCAGTATGGGGAAAATCCTCCTTACTGGTAGACAAAATCTTGATACAGTAAGCCAGTAGCATTAAATATATTACAGGGTCGAGCTAAGGCTGCTCAACAATTTATTACAAGCACGCCAATAATTATATATAATGGCGGATATGACACAATGGTGTGGGGTGGCATACTACTGACTCGAGATAAAAGTGGTGGTGGAAATATCACAGTGGAGTGGATAACATGACTCCTAAACTGGCAGCTCATCGAGTGTCGAGGTGAGGCTCGATGAATTTATTAGGGTAGCGGAAGAGGATATAATACAGTGACCAAATCCAGGATCGCACAAGACTGACTGGGACTCCTCTAGGCGTCAGACTCGCTATCGAACTCTTCATCCATGAGACCGCCTTCGTCAACATCTGGCCAAATCAACAAGCCAGGTGAGTACTTTGAAAGTACTCGCAAGACAGTTCGGACATAAGATATAACAAATGCATGCATGAATGTGTCATGAGTAATTAGTAAATTCACATTTAAATTTAATAAATATTGGCACAACATGATAAGTAAAAAAAAGGAGTCGGGCGGTAGTCTTCCCGAAATCTCAACAAAATAACTGAAAACCGATCGGGTGTCTGGAGCGACGCCTCAAAAGGTAAACAAATAAATAATCATGCCGCAGTCGGGCGTATAAGCGACACCACATAAAGGGCTTATATTGAAAGTAAATAACATGCGTGCCATAGTCCGACGTCGAAGCAACATCGCAGAAAGGGCTTATATTAAAAGTAAATAACATGCGTGCCACAGTCGGACGTTGGAGCGACATTGCAGACAGGGCTTATATCAAAAGTAAATAACAAGCGTGCCACAGTCGGACGTCTGAGCGACATCGCAGAAAGGGCTTATATCGAAAGTAAATAACAAGCGTGCCACAGTCGGACGTCTAAGCGACATCGCAGAAAGGGCTTAAATTTCATTATTCATATCTGATAAATTCACAAAGATAGAATATTCATAGGAAATATTCAACACATAATAATAAAAGGGTTAGTCCATCCATAGGAATAAACATTTAACCGGGCTTAACACTCATGTGGTTCACCGGAGTTTTTGTCACTGAGATTGACACTTGACAAGATAAGTGGAACACAGTACTTGGACATGGATAATATGATTCAAAGGATTTTTTTACTCTGCAGAGTTTGTACTAAATTACCCACAGCCAACGGATTTCCATAGTCACGAAGGACTAGTTTCGTTTACAGTATTTCGGAAGAAACACATCTAACCAGTACACACCCATTCCACCTCACGATGCCAGGAATCGCCCTAGACAGCGTTCAAGAAAAACTTTGAGACGGGGAGATCACAATCTCGAATAACATGGGATCAAATTTATATACGCGCTCTCTAAGGGGTGCCCCCCTCTCGGTCCCAACCGGAAACACCCATGCCCCCTGACCGGATGACTGGCTTTAATCTAGGTCCATGGAACCCTCATCACGGCCTCTCGATTTGGTGTGTACCAGGAAAGCGGTTTTCAACTTACTAAGCCATATCCCTTGCGGAAAACATGTGGTAGTACAGGATGGGAAAACAGATAGAAACTGGACTGATTCATAATGACACTGGAGTCAAATAGTCTGGCATAACACTGGCATGCTACAACACTGCCATCTTACCCATTCTCATGCCATCACATGGCCATGCATACTTGTATCCAACAACTTATGGATTTTCGAAACTCACTTGCCTCAACTTTGCATGTAATGCAACATTCATCGAGATGCTCATAAACATGCCATGAAACTACTTAATGCAAACATGCCAAAGACACTCATCATATCAAAAGTTCAAACATGCTTGCCTGGTTCGGAGTAGTCGGAGTCTAGCTTGGCGAAGTTCGCGGTTCCGTCACCTCCTTCGGTATCTACGTTATAAGAAAAATACGTACTAACGTAAATACCGAGAGTGCACAAACAAAAAGTGTTCCAAATATTTTTCAAATAAATATGACAAAAAAACTAGACAGAAAAATCAAGATGACAGAAAAAGAATCAATCAAAAAACAGTTCCTGGTTAAAAGTTATAAAGGTTTTAATCCAGGGACTCATCTGTAATGAAACAGAAAGTTTCCAGGGGCCAACTTATAAAAACAGAAAATGCTTCGGCTAAAAAGTCATCAACTGCAAAGGGAAACGTATTCTGCCCGAAGGCGTTTTCAGAAAACGTTTCGTTTAAAAGAAAAGAGAGGCTGACGGGGGGTCCCACCCGTCAGGTTTGAAATTTCAAACGAGGGAGAAACAGAGCTCGTCGGCGCCGAGAGCTGCGGTGGTCGCCGGCGGTGAACCACGGCGAGTTAGGAGGTTCGGAGAGTACCTACATGCTCAGTGTGTCCTTCCGCGTTGGTGGGTGGTGGTGGTGATCGTCGATAGTGGTCCTTGCTCCGGCGGACGGCGGCTCGGGTGGAGTTGGATCTCGTCGGGGAGGGCTGCGGAGGTCAAATTGAAGCCTGGGTTAGATCATTGGGTGCTCGAGGAGACTACTGACGAGGTTTGGGTGGCGGGGATGGCCTCACTAGAGTGGATCGAGCTGGTGGTCGAGGCGGATCGGGGCGGCCGGAGTTGGGGGAGGAGACCTCCTCGAGGTCGTCCTAGTGGCTTGGCGGGGTTCTGGTGGGGTGCAGTGGTGGTGCGTGCTCGAGAACGGCTCGGGACCTCCTTTTATAGGCAATCTGAGGCGGTGACCGTGAATAGGGATCTCCCGCGATGGTTACGGCGGCGCAGTGTTTGGTCGGGGCGTTTAGGGGGTTGGGCGTCAATGTGGAGGTCCACCGGTTCCATTTAGGTGCTAACCAAGTTTGGATTAGGCGCTCTAGGTGGCTTTGATGAAACGGGGCGACGCGGGCCCGTCGGCGGCAGAGGGCGTGCCCTGTGCTTGCCGGGCCACGGCGACGGTGCTGCGGTGTGTGCTGGCGTGCATGAGGCCACGCGAAGGGCTAGGGAGCGTTGGGCGGCGCCAAACGGCGTAGCGAGCTGGCGCTGGCTCCTGTTGGCCGCCACGGGTGGCTCTGCCACCGCAGAGGCTGCCGGCGTCGGCGAGGCTCGCCGCCACTGACACCTACATCCGTCGAAGAGAGCATGCGGTGCTCTGGTCAAGGAGGAGAGGCCGTGCGCAACGTGCCAGGGTGGTCAGGTGATCGATGACAAGTCTCTGACGAAAAACGACACTGCTAACTCTGAAACTCTGAACTTTACTGAAAGTGTACAGGAACAGTGCCGGCCAAGTGTTCGACAAAATGATTTTGGTATGTGGGGAATTTTCCTTGAGCTGATCTTTGGTGTGGTGGCCTCTCATTGCATCTGGGGGCTGCCTGAATTTTGGTAGAATTTTTGGAGAAGAGAAAATATGAATTTCACCAAATTTGACAAATCTGGTCCAAACTTGCAGAGGTTGAAACTTGAAAATTTTGAAAAGAGTAAGAGTGGATCTTGATGGATCTAGGTTGGGGGTGCTAAGGACTATCAAGAGGAGTTGGTTTGAGATCAGAACTCAAAGGAAGTCAGGTACTTACTTTGTAAATCATCTAGGCTTAAAATAATTGACAGGATTGTTTTGGGGAAAAGAATAAATGAAATAAAATCCAAAAATGGGTTGGACTTGTTGGAACAGAAAGTTTGGATTGCCCCAAAGTGGAGGGAGGGGTTTTGGGAGGATTTACCACATGAGGCATGGTAAAACCATGGGTGGTTTCAAAATAAAAGAAGCCCCAAAACCCATAGGGTTTCTTTTAAAAGAAAATAATTTCCAAAAATATATTTGAGATGGGAAAAATCAGAAGAAAGGTTTTTATTAACCAAACACCAGGGTTGAAGAAGATACAAAAAATAAAATCCTTGCCAAAGGGGAAAAGTTTTGAGAGAGAGGTTTTTGGAAGGATTTAAATGACCTTCTTCAAATCCAACAAAGTTTTTGTTGAAGACTAAATAAAAAAAATTGGAGTGTCACAACACCTACCCCCTTAGGAAAAATCTCGTCCCCGAGATTTCAGCTGATCCTCAAATAAGTGTGGGTGCTCTGTCCGAAGAAAATCATCTCTTTCCCAAGTTGCTTCACTCTCGGTGTGATTGATCCACTGAACTCTGAAAAACTTGATGGTTTTCTGTCGGGTCCTCCTTTCAGACTCCTCTAATATTTTTATTGGATGTTCCCGATAGGTGAGGTCTGGTTGCACGTCAATGTTTTCATGGGATACTTGCTTATCTGGGTTGCTCACGCACTTCCTCAACTGCGAGATGTGGAACACGTCGTGGACATTGGATAATTCTTCGGGTAAGTCTAGCATGTAGGCTACCGTGCCTCTTCGTGCCACTATACAGAATGGTCCGATGAATCTTGGTGCTAGCTTTCCCTTAATCTTGAATCGTTGCAGGCCCCTCATAGGAGATACTCGTAGATACACAAACTCACCGGGTTCAAAACTGACTCCACGATGTTTCTGATCGTAATAACTCTTCAGTCGGCTTTGAGCTGTCTTGAGTCGGTCCCTGATTAGCTTGAAATTTTCCTCGACTTCTTTGAGCATGTCTGGGCCGAAGATACGGCTGTCTCCGGTCTCTGACCAATTTAGCGGGGTACGACATCTCCGCCCGTACAAGGCTTCAAATGGTGCCATTTGCAGGCTGGCCTGGTAACTGTTGTTGTATGCGAACTCTGCGTATGGCAAGCTTTCTTCCCAACTGGTTCCATAGGTGAGGACACATGCTCTCAGCATGTCTTCTAAAATTTGGTTTACGCGTTCAGTCTGTCCATCCGTCTGGGGGTGGTATGCTGTACTGAAAGCTAGTTGGGTTCCCAGAGCCTGTTGTAGGTGATCCCAAAATCTGGAGATGAATTGTGTGCCCCTGTCAGATATTATAGTCTTTGGAACTCCATGTAAGCAGACGATACGGGAAAGATAAAGACTGGCAAGCTTCTGAGTGGTGTGGGTTGTCTTCACGGGGATGAAGTGTGCCACCTTAGTCAGTCTATCTGTGATGACCCATATGGCATCATTCCCGTGCCGTGAGCGAGGTAGCCCAACAATAAAATCCATTCCAATCTCGTCCCATTTCCACTCGGGTATCTTATTTGGTTGTAATAGTCCGGCCGGTTTCTGGTGCTCGGCCTTGATGCGTTGACATGAGTCACAACACGCAATGAATGTGGCTATGTCCCTTTTTATACCGTGCCACCAAAATTTTTCCTGAATATCCTTGTACATTTTTGTTCCTCCAGGATGGATTGAATATGGAGCGGTGTGGCCTTCAGCTAAGATTTGCTGTTTAAGGTCCTCGATATTTGGTACGCAAAGTATATCTCCGTACCACAATATTCCCTGCTCGTCGATAACGAATTATGAGGCCTTGCCCAAACTCACTTTCCGTTTTATGCCTTCAATGCTGGGGTGCCCATGCTGAGCCTCTTTAATCTTTTCTATCAGGGTAGGCTATATTTCTAAATTCAACACACTACCTTCGGTGACCACCATCAAGTTGAGTTTAGCGAACTCCTGCCGAAATTCAGGTCTCAGGTTTGGTAGGTTGTCGTTGTACGGGCTAGGGTTCTGACTTAGAGCATCTGCCACTACATTTGCTTTTCCTGGATGGTAGTGGATTCCCGCATCATAATCCTTCACTAATTCCAACCAGCGTCATTGCCGTAAATTGAGCTCCGGTTGTGTGAAAATATACTTGAGGCTTTTATGGTCTGTGTATATTTCACAACGATTTCCAAGTAAAAAGTGTCTCCATTCCTTGAGTGCATGAATGACTCCTGCCAATTCCAGATCATGAGTAGGATAATTTTCTTCATGCTTGCGAAGTTGTCTGGAAACATATGCGACTACCTTGCCTTCTTGCATCAATACGCATCCGAGGCCCTTCCGGGATGCGTCACAATACACCTCAAAATTCTTGTGTATGTCTGGCACAATTAATACTGGTGCTGTCGTTAATTTCCTTTTTAGTTCTTGGAAACTTTTCTCGCAAGCTTCCGTCCACTCAAACTTCTTGTCTTTCTTGAGTGACTGCGTCATTGGCTTGGCTATAGTGGAGAATCCTTCAATAAATCTTCGGTAGTATCCTGCCATTCCCAAGAAACTTCGTACGTCTGTTACGCTGGCTGGTGGTTTCCAGCCAAGTACGGCCTTGACTTTTTCCGGGTCCACGGTAATGCCTTCTTGGGTCAGTACGTGGCCCAGAAAACCTACCTGTCTTAGCCGAAATTCACACTTGCTGAACTCGGCGTACAATTGATGTTTCCTGAGTTCTCCTAGTACAATTCTGAGATGTTCAGCGTGCTCTTCTGGTGTCTTGGAGTATATTAGAATATCATCGATGAATACCACAACAAACTTGTCCATAAACCACATAAATACTTTGTTCATGAGGTGAACAAAATATGCGGGGGCGTTCATTAGTCCAAATGGCATTACTGTGAACTCATACAGTCCGTATCTGGAGGTGAAGGCTGTCTTGGGGATATCTTCTGTTCGTACTTTTAATTGATGGTATCCCGACCTTAAGTCAATCTTTGAGAATACCTTGGCCTGAGCGAGCTGATCAAATAAATCATTTATTCGTGGCATCGGGTATTTGTTCTTGATTGTGACCATGTTAAGTGCTCGATAGTCTATACACAATCTCAGTGTCCCATCCTTCTTTTTGGCAAATAAAATTGGTGAGCCCCAAGGTGAGGAGCTTGCTCGTATATATCCTTTGTCCAGTAATTCTTTTATTTGCTTCTTCAATTCTACCAACTCAGATGGTGCCATTCTGTATGGTTTCTTGTATATGGGGGCAGTTCCGGGTGCTAGATCAATGCAGAATTCCATCTCTCGATCTGGTGGCATGCCTGGTAGTTCTTCGGGAAATACGTCTGGAAATTCACACACTACTGGAACCTTGCTTAATTCAGAAACGTCCACCTTGTTCAATCTCGGTTGCCGAGATATTTTTATCTCTTTGGCTGAAACTTTTATTGTCTTCCCGTGGTGGTGGGTGAGAATTACGGTCTGGTTGAAGCAGTCAATAAAACCTTTGTTGGTGGTTAACCAATCCATCCCTAAGATGACATCCAGTCCTTTATTTTCCAATATAATAAGGTTGGCATGAAACTTCAATCCTTCAAACACAACAACCACACCTTGGCAGTAACTTTGAGTAACTTGCTTAATCCCAGGGGACTTGATGATCATGGATTTTTCCAAGGGAAGCATTGAAAAATTATTTTGCAAAGCAAAACTCTTCGAAATGAATGAGTGAGAAGCTCCAGAATCAAACAAAACCGTGGCAGGTATTGTGTTGAAAGGGAACGTACCGAGTACGATATCCGGGGTGTTTTGTGCTTCCTCTCTGGTCACGTGATTCAGATGACCCTTCATGTGGTTGTTATTGGGGTTGAAATTGTTTTGCTTGGGCGCTGAATTATTGCCACCGTTGTTCGGCTTTGGGGTCGAGTTCCTTGGCTTGGGGCACTGCTTGGCATAATGCCCTTCCTCTCCACAAGCGTAGAAAGTAACGCCTGGGCGATATGTGAACTCCTTGTCCCTTACATGGAAATTCTTGATTGGGCGTGAGATGTTTGTCGTGGGTTTGTGTGTCCCACCTTTCTGAAAATCTGTCTTGCTTCGGTGGTTGCGAGCAAGAGTAGTCTGGTCCCTTTTGCGCTTGCGGAAATCCTCCAAGCTGCGTCTCTCATTTTTCAAGGTAATGGCCTTATCCACCAGCGTTTTGAAATCTAGGAAGGTGTGCACAACCAGCTGGCATTTAAGCGCGGGTGCCAGACCGTCCAGGAATTTTTCCATCTTCTTGCTTTCAGTCATACGCTCTTCGTTGGTGTAGCGAGACAACAGAGTAAACTGACCGTTGTATTCTGACACCGTCATGGTCATTTGTTTGAGGTCATCAAACTATCTCTTCTTGATTTTCATAACAGTTTTAGGAATGTGCGCCCCACGAAAACCTTCTTTGAACTCCTCCCAGGTTATATCATTTTCGTTGGGGTGCATGTGTAGGAAATTTTCCCACCATGATGCAGCTGCTCCAGTGAGATAGTGCGGTGCATATAGTACTTTCTCACGGTCTGAACACTGTGCAATAATTAATTTTCTTTCCATGTCTCGAAGCCAATCATCGGCCTCGAGAGGCTTGTCAGTGTGGGAAAATGTTGGGGGACGCGTCTTTTGTAGCTCAGATAGTTTGGATTGCTGTTGATATGGACCACGGTGATTCCCCATATTGATGACTTGGTTCATCATTTCCTGATGTTCTTGCTGACTCTGTTCATAAAGGCGGCATACTTGGGAAAATGCCGTTTCACTGCCCTGCTGACTCGACTATCCCTGCGTGAAATTGTTGCTAGTCTGGGTGCCATAATTCTCTTCTGGCAGATTTGGCATGGAGCGCATCCAAGGATGAGACATTTTTCACTCTGGGGATATATTTGTAAAACTCATAAGAAAGGGAATTGAGTCGTAAAAATCAATAAATTCATAAAGACGGGAAATTTTAAAATGCTCCAGGATTTTTCAAGATAATAATCGATTGCGCACGGAGAAGGACTGCTCATTACATATCTTACACGTAAGCAGTAATTATACAATACATCACTCAGGATATGCGTACATATTCCTGACATGTTATTTAGGCTAGTGCACTTCTCTCAGTTCCTACATGATGCGCAAACAAGCTACTTCTCACAACCTATGTACATATGAACATATCGTACAAGTCGGTACATCGCATGGCGGCTAAGCGTACTCAGTCGGAGATGGTGAGGATCTCCCTTGCCCTACCGAGGGTGAGGCGCAGTGAGGCTGGGGACTCAACCTCCTCCTCGCTAATAGGCTCCAGACGTGAAATGCTGCGTTGAGTAGATGGAGCGGGCGCCATAGGTGGAGCAACACGAACAGGAGTGGGCGCAATGGGTGGTGCAATGCGGGCTGGAGTGGGCGCAATAACTTGGTTGAACTCCTCGGTGGTAGGCAGGCGACTAGCAGTGGTGAGAGTGGTAGGTGCGGTGTGCAGGAGCTCCCTCCTGTTGGCGGCACAGCCATGGACTGAGTCCATGCGGGCAGCCACAAGGTCATCCACCAGGTTGTCGAAGGCTGCCTCCAGGGCCCGGAGGTACTCGACAAGCATCTCAAAAGCCTCGTGTCGCTCTCCTCTGGGGCAAGCGAATGCATAGTGACAGGTGTATGGCACGTGGCATGGAAGGTAGCGGTAACGACGAGTCTTCATCAAAGGAAGAACATCCCGGAGACGAGCTATCGCCTCACGGGCAACCATCTGCATAGCATGCTTCTCCGTAGGCATGGCTCTCCCCAAGAACCGGAAGCGGCGTAACTCAACACGCCCTCCCTTGAATTGCACCGCGGCCTGGTGCATGGTCAGACTGTCGTTAACCTTGTGCTGATAGAGTGTGAAGACTGGGCGCATAGATGGCCCCATCGCGACCTGGACGATGAAGGAGAGAAGCTTGACGAACCCATCAGGCATGATGGCGAACATCTATGACTCGCAGTCGTTGCCAGCCATCTACAAAAGTAGGCAAAAATTCTGAGTGGTCAGATCATAAATTTATGCTGACTGTCAGAAAATGACTACATTTGCAAAAATATGAATTAGCTCTATTATGCTAATAACCGATTAGCGATTGCACCAAGTGGCTTCCTACAGTCAGCCTGGCTCTGGTACCAAGCTTGTCACGACCGGTTTTCCAATAAAATGCTTATTGAGAAACCGACCATTTTATTTCCAGTATGAGGAAAATCCTCCTTACTGGTAGACAAAATCTTGATACAGTAAGCCAGTAGCATTAAATATATTACAGGGTCAAGCTAAGGCTGCTCAACAATTTATTACAAGCACGCCAATATTTATACATAATGGCGGATATGACACAATGGTGTGGGGTGGCATACTACTGACTTGAGATAAAAGTGGTGGTGGAAATATCACAGTGGAGTGGATAACATGACTCCTAAACTGGCAGCTCATCGAGCGTCGAGGTGAGGCTCGATGAATTTATTCGGGTAGCGGAAGCGGATATAATACAGTGACCAAATCCAGGATCGCACAAGACTGACTGGGACTCCTCTAGGCGTCGGACTCGCTATCGAACTCTTCATCCATGAGATCGCCTTCGTCAAGATCTGGCCAAATCAACAAGTTAGGTGAGTACTTTGAAAGTACTCGCAAGACAGTTCGGACATAAGATATAACAAATGCATGCATGAATGTGTCATGAGTAATAAGTAAATGCACATTTAAATTTAATAAATATTGGCACAACATGATAAGTAAAAAAAGGAGTCGGGCGGTAGTCTTCCCGAAATCTCAACAAAATAACTGAAAAACCGATCGGGTGTCTGGAGCGACGCCTCGAAAGGTAAACAAATAAATAATCATGCCACAGTCGGGCATCTAAGCGACACCACATAAAGGGCTTATATTAAAAGGTAAATGACATGCGTGCCACAGTCGGACGTCGGAGCGACATCGCAGAAAGGGCTAATATTGAAAGTAAATAACATGCGTGCCATAGTCCGACGTCGAAGCAACATCGCAGAAAGGGCTTATATTAAAAGTAAATAACATGCGTGCCACAGTCGGACGTTGGAGCGACATTGCAGAAAGGGCTTATATCAAAAGTAAATAACAAGCGTGCCACAGTCGGACGTCTGAGCGACATCGCAGAAAGGGCTTATATCGAAAGTAAATAACAAGCGTGCCACAGTCGGACGTCTAAGCGACATCGCAGAAAGGGCTTAAATTTCATTATTCATATCTGATAAATTCACAAAGATAGAATATTCATAGGAAATATTCAACACATAATAATAAAAGGGTTAGTCCATCCACAGGAATAAACATTTAACCGGGCTTAACACTCATGTGGTTCACCGGAGTTTTTGTCACTGAGATTGACACTTGACAAGATAAGTGGAACACAGTACTTGGACATGGATAATATGATTCAAAGGATTTTTTTACTCTGCAGAGTTTGTACTAAATTACCCACAGCCAACGGATTTCCATAGTCACGAAAGACTAGTTCCGTTTACAGTATTTCGGAAGAAACACATCTAACCAGTACACACCCATTCCACCTCACGATGCCAGGAATCGCCCTAGACAGCGTCCAAGAAGAACTTTGAGACGGGGAGATCACAATCTCGAATAACATGGGATCAAATTTATATACGCGCTCTCTAAGGGGTGCCCCCCTCTCGGTCCCAACCGGAAACACCCATGCCCCCTGACCGGATGACTGGCTTTAATCCAGGGCCATGGAACCCTCATCACGGCCTCTCGATTTGGTGTGTACCAGGAAAGCGGTTTTCAACTTACTAAGCCATATCCCTTGCGGAAAACATGTGGTAGTACAGGATGGGAAAACAGATAGAAACTGGACTGATTCATAATGACACTGGAGTCAAATAGTCTGGCATAACACTGGCATGCTACAACACTGCCATCTTACCCATTCTCATGCCATCACATGGCCATGCATACTTATATCCAACAACTTATGGATTCTCGAAACTCACTTGCCTCAACTTTGCATGTAATGCAACATTCATCGAGATGCTCATAAACATGCCATGAAACTACTTAATGCAAACATGCCAAAGACACTCATCATATCAAAAGTTCAAACATGCTTGCCTGGTTCGGAGTAGTCGGAGTCTAGCTTGGCGAAGTTCGCGGTTCCGTCATCTCCTCCGGTATCTACGTTCTAAGAAAAATATGTACTAACGTAAATACCGAGAGTGCACAAACAAAAAGTGTTCCAAATATTTTTCAAATAAATGTGACAAAAAAACTAGACAGAAAAATCAAGATGACAGAAAAAGAATCAATCAAAAATCAGTTCCTAGTTAAAAGTTATAAAGGTTTTAATCCAGGGACTCATTTGTAATGAAATAGAAAGTTTCCAGAGGCCAACTTATAAAAACAGAAAATGCTTCGGCTGAAAAGCCGTCAACTGCAAAGGGAAACGTATTCTGCCCGAAGGCGTTTTCAGAAAACGTTTCGTTTAAAAGAAAAGAGAGGCTGACGGGGGGTCCCACCCGTCAGATTTGAAATTTCAAACGAGGGAGAAACAGAGCTCGTCGGCGCCGAGAGCTGCGGTGGTCGCCGACGGCGAACCACAGCGAGTTAGGAGGATCGGAGAGTACCTACATGCTCAGTGTGTCCTTCCACGTCGGTGGGTGGTGGTGGTGATCGTCGGCGAGCACCACGTCGACGGCGGTCCTTGCTCCGGCGGATGGCGGCTCGGGTGGAGTTGGATCTCGTCGGGGAGGGCTGCGGAGGTCAAATTGAAGCCTGGGTTAGATCATTGGGTGCTCGAGGAGACTACTGACGAGGTTTGGGCGGCGGGGATCGCCTCACCGGAGTGGATCGAGCTGGTGGCCGAGGCGGATCGGGGCGGCCGGAGTTGGGGGAGGAGACCTCCTCGAGGTCCTCCTAGTGGCTTGGCGGGGTTCTGGTGGGGTGTAGTGGTGGTGCATGCTCGAGAACGAGCTCGGGACCTCTTTTTATAGGCGATCCGAGGCGGTGGCCGTGAACGGGGATCTCCAACGATGGTTACGGCAGCGCAGTGTTTAGTCGGGGCGTTTAGGGGGTTGGGCGTCAATGTGGAGGTCCACCGGTTCCATTTAGGTGCTAACTAAGTTTGGATTAGGCGCTCTGGGTGGCTTTGACGGAACGGGGTGGCGCGGGCCCGTCGGCGGCAGAGGGCGTGCCCTATGCTTGCCGGGCCACGGCGACGGTGCTGCGGTGTGTGCTGGTGTGCATGAGGCCACGCGGAGGGCTAGGGAGCGTCGGGCGGCGCCGAATGGCGTAGCGAGCTGGCACTCGCTCCTGTTCGCTGCCACGGGTGGCTCTGCCACCGCAGAGGCTGCCGGCGTCGGCGAGGCTCGCCGCCACCAACACCGGCGTCCGTCCAAGAGAGCATGTGGTGCCCTGGTCAAGGAGGAGAGGCCGTGCACAATGCGCCAGGGTGGTCAGGTGATCGATGACAAGTCTCTGACGAAAAACGACACTGCTAACTCTGAACTTTACTAAAAGTGTACAGGAACAGTGCCGGCCAAGTGTTCGACGAAATGATTTTGGTATGTGGGGAATTTTCCTTGAGCTGATCTTTGGTGTGGTGGCCTCTCATTGCATCTGGGGGCTGCCTGAATTTTGGTAGAATTTTTGGAGAAGAGAAAATATGAATTTCACCAAATTTGACAAATCTGGTCCAAACTTGCAGAGGTTGAAACTTGAAAATTTTGAAAATAGTAAGAGTGGATCTTGATGGATCTAGGTTGGGGGTGCTAAGGACTATCAAGAGGAGTTGGTTTGAGATCAAAACTCAAAGGAAGTCAGGTACTTACTTTGTAAATCATCTAGGCTTAAAATAATTGACAGGATTGTTTTGGGGAAAACAATAAATGAAATAAAATCCAAAAATGGGTTGGACTTGTTGGAACAGAAAGTTTGGATTGCCCCAAAGTGGAGGGAGGGGTTTTGGGAGGATTTACCACATGAGGCATGGTAAAACCATGGTTGGTTTCAAAATAAAAGAAGCCCCAAAACCCATAGGGTTTCTTTTAAAAGAAAATAATTTCCAAAAATATATTTGAGATGGGAGAAATCAGAAGAAAGGTTTTTATTGACCAAACACCAGGGTTGAAGAAGATACAAAAAAATAAAATCCTTGCCAAAGGGGAAAAATTTTGAGAGAGAGGTTTTTGGAAGGATTTAAATGACCTTCTTCAAATCCAACAAAGTTTTTGTTGAAGACTAAATAAAAAAATTTGGAGTGTCACAAGTAACCTACAACAAGACCGCCTGGCATGTTCCGAGCATGCATAGCAATGCGGCACCAACCCTAGCCCTCGCGAAATCGCGAAACCAGTACCACGCATACATAACTACGCTCTGGAGATACCATGGGCACAGGGGGAGGGGCACGACCACGGCATTCCCAGAGTGCGGCTCAACCGCACCAGGGGCTCCCAATTGTGTCATTCTTTTTTTTCTTATTCTCAGGACTCCGTTTTCCAGAAGCCCTGTCCGGGAGTAGAATCGCCGAACTCACGATGCAACAGCCAGTGAAGCAGAAAAGCTACATCGAGTGTCCAGGTGGTCTCTATTACGAGCAGTATACCTGTCTTACATACCATCCCGCAGCTTACCCCTGGAGGGACATGTTAAATAGTCTCATCCCTTGCTTATCGCACTATTTGTATCGTTCTACTTTCATTGCAGTATCTTTTGAATAAACAATACATAGCTTCTGCTTATTATTGCATTCCTTTTTTCCATAAAATGTTCATCTATGACATGTTGCACCCGTACAACTTGGTACGGTCAATACACCAGGGGCTTAAGTACCCCAAAACATGGTGTGATAAGTCCGAACACTTTCACAAGTGCGGCACCCCGAACTTATAGCATTATATGCATCGGCTCTGAATCATGTCTTGGGTCAATAGTTGGGTTTACCCGGCTCCCATGTTTTGGTACCTTACGTTCCGTTATATCGGCTAAGGTAGCGCTGGGAGAACCACTGCGATTGTGCCCCGGTTGAGCTGGGTTGAGCACCTCAGTGGAGAAAGCTAAAACTGACCGTCATGATAGGGCGAGAGCCGATCACTGTTCGAGAGGTTTTTCGGGTCCCTAAAGACTCATGCCGCTTAGAGGGAGGAGTCAGCATTGTCCGGCCAAGGCGTGGATAGCGCCCCGAACTCGGTCTTCCAAATACCAGGGGCTTCGCCGAAATTTAAAAATATAGAATTCTATGGCTAAGTGAGAGTGTTCAAGCATTATAGTCCGGTTGCATCGTTCGTTGTGTTGAACGCCTCCCTCGAAGGACCCAAGAATGGGAACAAGAGCGCTCAAGTTTATCCCGAACACCCCAGCACTCGTAGCATGGGGGTTGAAGCCAACGACTCGCCATCTCTCAAATTTGATAAACGGCCGCACAGAAGGTAATATTTTAAATTAAACAAGCATTGCTTAGGGCATATGAACAAAGTTTTCAGCGTATAGGATAACAAATGTGAGTCTACTCAAAAATTAGATCTTTGGAGCATTCACCCGCTATAAGGCGGGCACCCTTTAGGACGCCCTCATAGTACATCTCGGGCTTGCGATACTCCTTGCCCGGCGGTGGCGTGTCTGTCACAAGCTTCTCGGCGTCCATCTTGCCCTAGTGCACTTTAGCACGGGCAAGGGCCCGACGGGCACCTTCAATGCAGACGGAACGCTTGATGACTTCAATCCATGGACAGGCGTCCACCAGCCGCTGCACTAGACCGAAGTAGCTCCCAGGCATGGCTTCTTTAGGCCACAGCTGAACTATGAGGCCCTTCATGGCCTGTTCGGCCACCTTGTGGAGCTCGACCGGCTACTTCAGCTCGTCGCTCAGGGGCACCGGATGTCCGGCCTCAACATATTGAGACCAGAACACCTTTTCTGTCGAGCTCCCCTCCTCGGCTCGGTAGAACGCGGCAACCTCGGACACACTACGGGGCTGATCTGTGAACGCTCCTGGAGAGCTCCAGATTCGGGTAAGTAACAGATAATTCACTTTTACATGCTTGCTTTGCATATAGAATGCCTTACCCGCCGCTATCTTTTGATCGCCTCAATCTCCTGGAGGGCCTTCTGGGCTTCGGCCTTAGCGGCTTTGGCACTCTCAAGAGCCAAGGCGAGCTCGGACTCTCGAGTCTTCGAGTCACGCTCCAAACTCTCGTGTTTTTCCATGAGAGCCTGGAGCTCTTGCCGCACCTCCGCCACCCGCGCCTCCTGCTTCTCTCGCTCGGTGCGCTCCGCGGCCGCACTGTTTTCGGCCTCGGACACCGCTTCCTTCAGGGTCGCCACCTCGTTCGTGGCCCCTGCAATACTCATGTTATTCCTGTCATTTTTTGCAACCAAATCCTTTCTATAAGGTATTACTTTAATAAGGTATTACTTACCTTCCTTGTCCTCGAGCTGCTTCTTGGCAAGGCCGAGCTCGTTCTTGGACCGCTCGAGGTTCTCCTTCAATGCATTGACCTCCGCAGTCAGTGCGGTAGAGGTCAGCAGCGCAGCCTGCATTCCCATATTGACATATTTATGTTAGACTCCTGTGTATATCTTTTTAGATCCTCAGCTCGGCTTTTCTTTCCGAACACCGAACTAAGCATCAGGGGCTACTATCTATGCGGTAATATTCTTACATATCTTAAAAACTTACCTCAAAGCCTGTTAGAAGGCTGGTACAGGCTTCAGTAAGCCCGCTCTTGGCGGACTGAACTTTCTGGATCACCGCACTCATGATAGTGCGGTGCTCCTCGTTGATGGAGGTGCCGTTAAGCGCCTCCAGCAAGCTATCCGCTGCCTCCGGTTGGACGGAGGCCACCGGCGTCGCAGTCTTGCCCTTCTTACGAAGGGGCCACCTGCCGTACTTCGGAACCACTGTAGGTTCCGGTACGGAGTCCGGCACAGGCCGGACTTAGAGCCCTCTGGGGTTTTTCCCCCTTTGCGCCCGGAGTCTGGGAGGTCGCCTTGCGGCGCCTCCAGGACCACCTCCTCCTGGTCGGGCCCCTTTTGGGACTCCACCGCGGCGTCGTCTACGTCACGAGGGGAGGAGGCGGTCGGAAGTGAAGTGCTATTCACATCCGACGAATGCAGGGAGCCGCTCGACGAAGCGGGGAGCTCGTCCTTTGGCGGGCTAAATGGTTGTATTCGGCATTAGAAGACACTATGCGACAAATGAAAAATCATGAGTTATTCTGGAATCCGGACACTTACGATCTCGCCAGGGGCTTGGCCCTCGAGGGCCACTCCTCTTCGCCGTCGTCGGCGTTGGTGGAAAAGTTCGGAGGAAGGGTCCTTCCTTTCTTGGACCCTCCGGCACCTAGCTGGGGCGGCCTTCCTTTTCTTCTCTCCCCCCGCTGGGGGAGAGGCCTCTTTTTCCTCCTCCTCGTCTTCACGGGAGGAGTCCGCCTCGAAATCGTCGGATGATGAGTCCAACAACACCTGGCGCCGGGCAATCCTTCGAGTTCCCGTGGCCTTCTTCTTGGCCTTCTTCTCCGGCACCACGTGAGGTGCCGGAACCAGCAGCCCCGTCAAGCGGGCGTCCGCTGGGTCTTCTGGCAAAGGAGCCGGACAGTTAACCTGCCCAGACGTCTTCAGCCAGTCCTGTCAAAGGTAAGGGAGTTTAGATCCCACATAGAGTCAGACTATGAAAAACAAGAGTCCCGTAAAGGGTAGAATAGCTTACCTCGCTAGCCTGACGCCGCGAGCTGAATCCGCGATCTTCGATAGCGGATGCGGGGGCCTCGGCGCCCTTAAACAGCACCTTCCAGGCATCTTCGTACGTAGTATCGAAGAGCTTGCGCAAGGTTTGGTACTGTGATGGATCAAACTCCCACAATTTGAAGGCCCGTTGTTGGCATGGGAGGATCCGGCGGATGAGCATGACCTGGACTACGTTGACAAGCTTGAGATTCTTGTTGACTAGTTTTTGGACGCAGGTTTGAAGTCCGGTCAGCTCTTCCGAATCTCCCCATGTTAGGCCCGTCTCTTTCCAGGAGGTGAGCCGTGTGGGGAAACCAGATCGGAATCGGGGGCCGCCGCCCATTTGGGGTCGCACGGCTCGGTGATATAGAACCACCCCGATTGCCACCCCTTTATTGTCTCCGCGAAGGAGCCCTCGAGCCATAGGACGTTGGCCATCCGGCCCACCATGGCGCCTCCGCACTCCGCTTGGCGGCCACCCACTACCTTCAGCTTGACATTAAAAGTCTTCAGCCATAAGCCGAAGTGGGGCTGACGGTATTGATGATGCTACCAACGCAGGGCTTTGTCTAAGCACTGCTACGATATTACCGAGGTGGAATATGGTGGAGGGGGGCACCGCACACGGCTAAGAGATCAAGAGGTCAATTGTTGTGTCTAGAGGTGCCCCCCTGCACCCGTATATAAAGGACGGAGGGAGAGGCCGGCCCTAGAGGAGGGCGCGCCAAGTGTGCGGAGTCCTACTATGAATCCCAAGTCCTAGTAGGATTCCCCTTTCCTTTCTGGAGTAGGGGAGAAGGAAAGAGGGGGAGAGGGAGAAGGAAAAGGGGGCTGCACCTGTCGGTGTCAAAACCGGCGGATCTCGGGTAGGGGGTCCCGAACTGTGCGTCAAGGCCGGATGTTAATAGGAGACAAGGGACACGATGTTTTTACCCAGGTTCAGGCCCTCTCCATGGAGGTAAAACCCTACTCCTGCTTGACTAATATTGATGATATGGGTAGTACAAGAGTAGATCTACCACGAGATCAAGGAGGCTAAACCTGTCGGCGTTCTGGGAACAGGGGTCCCTAGACTTGCCTGCCTGCGGCCTGCGGCGTGGCTCAAATGGGGCCCAGTGCGGCCCATCTTCATCAACACAAGACTCAAGACCCTCGCGAGGGGCCAAGCCTCGCAGGGCGGACGACACGGCGCATCCTCAGGCACGGCCTCATCAGGCAGGCTCACGAGGAGGCGGAGATATCAAGGCAGGGTACCTCGCGAGGTGCCCATGACGTAAGCAATGACGACTCAGGGTGCCAGGCGGCCGCCAGCGCGCGCAGCGTCCTTCTTTCCCCTTTGGTGCAAAGGGGGCAAGCGCAGCCGCGGAGTACCAAGGCATCAGGCAAAGGTTGCCATTTCGGTGCAACGAGACCAAGACCAGGAGGACTACGAGACGGAGGTCACCGTGGAGCCCAGCACGGCGTCACCGCAGAGCCTTTGGCAGGCGGAGACCAACTTTAGTCAGGATAAGTGTACTCGCTGTCCCCCTTCAAATTAGCCTGCCATTGTTGGCTCCCTTCCCGCTCAATATTTGGGAAGAGGACCAGGGCCTCTATAAACAGGACTAGCCACCCCCAGGGTAGAGTGATCGGCATCTGGATCAGACCAAGGGGATCGGTTCGATTGGTAGGAAGCAGAGAGTGAGAGAGAGAGAGAGAGAAAGAAGGGTGACTGAACTCCTCCTAGCAGTTCATCACCCCAGCCAAGAACAGACCCTCGCGAGGCTGTTCTTCCTTGTATTGTTCATCATCACCAGCCCTAGGAGGCAATCCACCAACCACACACTGGAGTAGGGTATTACACCACAATGGTGGCCTGAACCAGTATAAATCTTGTGTCCCTTGTGCAGTTCTTTTAGTAGTTTAGATCCTTGCGAGACGGAGAGGTAGAAGGCGTGATCTCCACGCGCACCCCAGTGTTCGAACCTTAAGGGTCTGCCGGAACCCGTGATCCGACATTTGGCGCGCCAGGTAGGGGTGCGCCGGAATTCGTCTTCCACCACTCCGCTCTCCTCCGACCGTCGCATCCATGTCTGACGCTCGTCGGTCCCGCGCCGAGCGCCGGGCCGCCATCGCTTCTCGCGTCGCCCAAACAGCCCCCGTCGGTGGGCGTCCTCGTCGTTCCCCGTCGCCCGCCGTCAATGCCGCCACCGGCCCGGCGGTGGGCGAGCAGCAAGCGTCGTCTCAGCATCCATCCGTGCGGTCAGGCGGCCGCACTGCTACTCCATCACTCGCCCCAGCCGGCTCTTCGTCCCGCACGCTCCGCGCACCCTTGGAGGCTCGAGCTACGCTCATCGCGGCAAACGAACTCCTGCGCTACCGCCCCGTCGACGACGTCTATGAGGAGTGGCTCGACCGCGTCGCCGAGCTCGTCCGCGCCGCAGGGGGCTCTCCTGTGCCGTCCGCTCCGCTGCGCCGCACTCCGCCCCGCGCGGGGAATGAAGCTCCGGGGGCGTACCAGCCGCCTCCTCTCCAAGAAGACGCCATGGCTCCAAGGCGCGTGGCCCCTGGATGGAACCCGCTCCGCCAGGCGCCAGCACAGCAAGAATGGAGCTGCCAAGAAGTCCCTCGCCCGCAAGGAGCTGCCCGGGAGCTCCCTGCTCCAGCTCCGGCACACCAAGACCCCGCTCTGCTCCTAGCTGCAGCGCGTGGGGACCCTCAAGGCCAAGCTCTCCACCAGCCGAAGCCTTTCGTGGCCACTGCAGGCTGCCGTGCCTACACCACCGAGCTACGTAGTGTCGCATGGCCCGGCAAGTTCAAGCCGGACCTGCCTCCTCGCTACGACGGCACAACTGATCCCGCAGGGTTCCTCCAGCTCTATGAGCTGGGCATCGAGGCTGCCAGCGGGGACGAGAAGGTCATGGCGAACTGGTTCCCCATGGCGCTGAAGGAAGGAGCTCGCACCTGGCTCCTGAATCTGTCCCCAGGCACGATCTCCTCCTGGGACCAGATGCGCACCCGCTTCATCGCCAACTTCCAAGGTACTCGCGACCGGCCACCCGCCGTGAGCGACATGCGCCGCATCAAGCAACAACCTGGGGAGACCCTGCAAAAGTACATCCAACGCTTCAATAGCGCGCGCCTCAAGATCCCCAAGGTGTCCGAGGAAGCCATCATCTCGGCCTTCTCCGATGGCGTGCGCGACGTCAAGATGAAGGAGGAGCTGGCGATGCATGAAGACCTGTGCACCTCCCTGAAGCTGTTCAACTTGGCGACCAAGTGCGCCAGGGGTGAGGAGGGACGCCTCTCCCTCCTCGAGCTGCCTGCCGCGGACCCAGAAGAGAAGAAGCCCAAGGCCAAGGACATGAAGCGCAAGGGGGCTGCCGTACTCGCAGCAGAACCAGACACCAAGCGGGGCAAGGATCTGCCCGAACCCTCCAGGGGCAGCCGGTACTGTGTGTACCACGACCTCCACACCCACAGCACCAACGAATGTCAAGAGCTCCGCACCGTGCGAGAAGGAAGGATCGGCCGTCGCCCTGACCGTGCTGACCGGGGCTACGACCGAGGAGGAGGAAGAAACCCAGGACGCTGGGAAGATCGCGGCCCGCGCCAGGGGTGGCGCGACCAACCTCGCGAGGACCGCTGGCGGGACCTGCCTCGCGAGGGGGACTGGAGGGATCAGCCTCGTGAGGATCGCCCTCATGGCAACGCAGGCCTACCTCCGCTGCCGCCTCAACCAACGAGGAACGAAGACCGCCATCAAGACGAGGGGGTTGGGGGCTTCCAAGAGCCGTGCGCAATCGCCTACATCCTGGGCGGAGCTCAAGCCCCAGCCTCTCAACGCATCTTCAAGCAGTTTGCCCGCGAAGTGAATGCAGTTCTCCCCAAGCTCGAAGCAACGCGCCCCCTCAGGTGGTCGGCGTGCGCCATCACGTCCAGCTCAGCAGACCAGCTCAAGTGCGCGGCCACGGCCGGAGTCCTCCCGATGCTTTGCTCCCCAGTCATCAGCAACGTGCTAGTCACAAAGACCCTCATCGACGGAGGGGCAGGGCTCAATGTCCTGTCCGTGGAAACATTCAACAACCTCCAAGTGCCCTATGACCAGCTTCAGCCAACCAAGCCTTTCTCCGGAGTCACCGACGGTTCCACGGTCCCGATCGGGCAGGTCCGCCTCCCTGTCACCTTCGGGGCCCGTAGCAACTACCGCACCGAGCTCATCGACTTCAACGTCACCCACATCCGCCTGCCGTACAACACCATCCTCGGGTACCCAGCGCTGGCCAAGTTCATGGCCGTGACTCACCACGGCTACAACGTCCTCAAGATGCCAGGAAGTGGCGGCGTCATCACGGTGCCCTGTGAAGAGAAGGATGCAGTGTGTTCCCTGGAGCGAGCCTTTCAGGCCGCGTCACTAGAAGACCCGGATCGCGGAAGCAGGAGGC
The DNA here is from genome assembly GCF_056163025.1 of Triticum urartu. Classification (NCBI taxonomy): domain Eukaryota; kingdom Viridiplantae; phylum Streptophyta; class Magnoliopsida; order Poales; family Poaceae; genus Triticum; species Triticum urartu. The sequence continues at coordinate 684,762,080 of NC_141877.1, forward strand.
TTCCTGAAACCACCCCCAAGAAGAAGACGTCGCAAGGCTCAGCCCCTCAGGCGGTAGGCCCTTCTGGGCCCGTGTCTGCCCAGGGGGAACCCCCTTCCATCGCATAGGAAAGCGCACCCGGCGCCCTCCTCAGGCAGGGCTCGGGGGCTCTCACTTGGAGGGCCACCGACCTAGCCAGGGTCACAAGGGAGGAACTTGGGCACCATGTGGAGGCGTGCTTTGAAGCACGTTTCCCTCAAGAAGGAGCCAGGCAAGGAGGGTCAGACCAGCAGGAGTTCGTTAACAAGGCCATTCAAGAACTACAGGAGTCAAGGATCATGAGAGGTTGCCGTCATCCACCAGCTGTGGCTCCACATCCAGGCGAGGATGGTGGGCTGCTCGTCTGCGTCAACGTACCAGGGCTCAATCAGATCGCCACAACGGAGCGCCTCTGGCCCTCGCAAGTGGGGCGCTGCGGAGGCCCGCCCCACAGCTATGTTCGCATGCCTTACGGCCTGCCGAGCATGGCTGCGGCGTACCAGCGCCTCGTGAGGGGCATCATGGAGGCTCAGGAAGACAGGCATTCCGCGGCCCTGGCGGAGATGAAGACAGCTCGTGAGGAGTCACCAGTGCCTCTGGAGCCTCCCGAGGCCCCGGGGCCTGGGGGCTCGTGAGGATCGGCTTCCGCGACCCACCGAGTCTGCTGCACCAATGTCACTTCGCCAACGGCATCCTCAGGTGACATCTTTCAAGCCTCATTCCCAGCTGGGAGCGCCCTCCCAGGGTTGCATCACTCCCAGGCCGCGTGGGTCCGTCCCTGCGGCATGTATCTACCTTTATTTTTCGGTCGTTAGTTTGCCTTGTTGGGGGCGCCCCTCGGGCTGCATCATCCCCAAGCCGCTGGGGCTAGGCCCAGCGGCGTGTATCTCCCTTGCGTTTATTTCCAACTATGCATTCGCCTGTCACGCTTGGTTGCTTGATGCCCATCCGCGGCATCCCTTCTTCTCCATGTCGACTACTTGCACGTTAAAGGGGGGGTGCCTGAGCATCGCGACTCAGGGCTCTTACTGGCTCTCCAGCCCTCACCCTCTGGCCTTGTCCACGGCATTGCGACCTGGCATACCAACGACGGCTGAGACAAGCTCGAGGGCCAGGACCCGAGGACATAGAGTACCGGCATCTAACCAAATTTTCCAGGGACACATCTCAAGATACGGCCCAGTGCCAGGCGCAACCCGCCTAGTGGTAGGGCCTCGTGAGTCCCGCGCTGGCTCGCGGGTGCCCTCACACACCTCACCTGCTCCAACCAACAACCTCTTGAGCGACTAACGATCGACTGATGACTGCCATGGCAACCCCATCTTCTTTCTGTGATGACTCTGCAGGATTCTTGGAGGGAACTGCGCTAGACAAGGCCCTCATGGAGTTCCCTTCATCCTCGCCTGCGCGAACCGCTTGCACATTAAAGGGGGGTGCCTGAGCATCGTGACTCAGGGCTCCTACTGGCTCTCCAGCCCTCACCCTCCGGCCTTGTCCACGGCATCGCGACCTAGCATACCAGCGACGGCTGAGACAAGCTCGAGGGCCGGGACCCGAGGATGTAGAGCATAAAGGGGAGCAGAGGCGAGGGAGAATGGGCTCGCGAGGACCTTGCCGAGCGATTCCTCTCCTGCCTACGCGTGAACCCGACGGCACACCAGGAATAATCCTTGGTTCTCAAGATAAGTCACCACCCAAAGCACTGGCTACCGTGGCACTACCCCCGCACCTAAAGCAATTCCGTACTAGCGACGTTGCTTCCCTTTCTCACCAAGCGACGGCTGCTTGGGCGCCAAAGGGGACCTCCTGAGCATCACGACTTAGGGGCTCTTACCGGACCCCGGGTCGCTCACCTCCTGGCCTTGACCACGGCATCGCGACCTGGCATACCAGCGACGGCTGACGCCGCCTTGGGACTGGGACCTGTCGACGCAGAGCACCAAGCCCTCGCGAGGTGCGAAAGGGAGGACTAAACTACGACAGAATTAGCGACTCGCACAGATCCATAGCAAAAGGTTATGTATTAACAAATGGGACTACATGCACCTTACAAGCCCCCACGGGGCGCATTTTGATTCCTCGCAGGGAACGGATCCTAAGGGATACTAACTACACGAGCTCCTGCAAAAGATGCCATCATCAACAGTGGGCCGTCAGGCGCCGGCGCCAACTCCATCCAGATCAGGGTCGGTGACGGCCTGACGAGCCCGCCCTGCTCCGGGAGCGGCGCCGACTCGGGGGCTCGTAGCTGTCGTCGCTCGTCTCCGGAGTCGCGAAGATTTCGCTGGAGTCGCTGGACCCTCCAGCGCCTCCGCCAAGGGAGCGGTCGACGGGCCTAGCCCTCACCAGGGCGAGGTCCTGGCCACCTCTCCCGCGGCAGCACTCCAACCGGCGCCCGTTCGTGTCGAAGACCTTGAAGAACATCACCGCAGCGCCATCGTACTCCAAGTGGACTGCGAAGACGCCCCTTTCCCTGCAAACCCGGGCGATCTCTCTCCAGCCGCGGGACATGTAGACCTCGCCCGGGGCGGCGACCACGACCTCTGCCTCGGTCGCGAGGGCGTTGCAGTCGGCGTGCTGCAGCCAGAGCTCCAGGGGCCCTCCTAGAGGGATGATGGGGGCGAAGAAGGGAGGAAGACGGATCTAGGACTGAAGAGGAGTGGCGACGTGGAGCATGAACTCTCGGGAGGAGCCCTCGGCATGGACTCCAGGAGGAACCACCCACGCCTTCATGACCCGATGGTGTCGACGACAGTGCTGACCGCGGGGATCGGCATCGACACCCTCGGCGCCCTCGGCGTGGGCATACAAGGGAAGCGGGAACCCCGGCGGAGCCCGCTCGCGCCAGGGCCTCGCCACCACCTGACGGTCCTCCTCGTCCCAGCTGCAAAGGGCAAGTCGCTTCTTCGGCGGGAGAGGGTCTGGTCCCTCTCGAGGAGCCTTTCCCTTCTCCGCTGCGGAAAACCGGCGAATTGGAGCCATCACACCAAGACGGAGCAAGAACTGAGGCAAAGGAGAAAGCAAGGAGAGATGGACTGGAAGGGCACGCGCGGTGCCGTACTTATAGCCGGCGAAGGCCAACCGCCGGCCTCCACGATCACAGGTAATCATGACACGATCTGCATGCAGGGACTTGTCCAACTCGCGCGATCACCGAGGCGTCGTGGGGAAGGGGAGACGCCCGCGTCCCATCAACCGCCACGCGGCGCCCAAGGCCGCAGGCTATTAGGGCCCGCGGTGCTTCGCCCTTGCCCTTTCGCCTCTCGGCACAGCCAAGTCCATGCGCGCCTTGGGCCCAGGGGCTACTTTCGGCGTTCTGGGAACGGGGGTCCCCAGACTTGCCTGCCTGCGGCCTACGGCGTGGCTCAAATGGGGGCCCAGTGCGGCCCATCTTCATCAACACAAGACTCAAGACCCTCGCGAGGGGCCAAGCCTCGCGGGGCGGACAACATGGCGCATCCTCAGGCGCAGCCTCATCAGGCAGGCTTGCGAGGAGGCGGAGATATCAAGGCAGGGTACCTCGCGAGGTGCCCATGACGTAAGCAATGACGACTCAGGGTGCCAGGCGGGCGCCAGCGCGCGCAGCGTCCTTCTTTCCCCTTTGGTGCAAAGGGGGCAAGCGCAGCCGCGGAGTACCGAGGCATCAGGCAAAGCTTGCCATTTCGGTGCAACGAGACCAAGACCAGGAGGACTACGAGACGGAGGTCACCATGGAGCCCAGCACGGCGTCACCGCAGAGCCTTTGGCAGGCGGAGACCAACTTTAGTCAGGATAAGTGTACTCGCTGTCCCCCTTCAAATTAGCCCGCCATTGTTGGCTCCCTTCCCGCTCAATATTTGGGAAGAGGACCAAGGCCTCTATAAATAGAACTAGCCACCCCCAGGGTAGAGTGATCGGCATCTGGATCATACCAAGGGGATCGGTTCGATTGGTAGGAAGCAGAGGGTGAGAGAGAGAGAAAGAAGGGTGACTGAACTCCTCCTAGCAGTTCATCACCCCAGCCAAGAACAGACCCTCGCGAGGCTGTTCTTCCTTGTATTGTTCATCATCACCAGCCCTAGGAGGTAATCCACCAACCACACACTGGAGTAGGGTATTACACCACAATGGTGGCCCGAACCAGTATAAATCTTGTGTCCCTTGTGCAGTTCTTTTAGTAGTTTAGATCCTTGCGAGACAGAGAGGTAGTAGGCGTGATCTGCGCGCGCACCCCAGTATTCGAACCTTAAGGGTCTGCCGGAACCCGTGATCCGACAAAACCCTAGAAGCTAGCCTATGGTATGATTGTTGTGTATGGAGTTGATGGCCTACGGACTACAACCCTCCGGTTTTTATAGACACCGGATAGGGTTAGGGTTACACAGAGTCAGTTACAATGGTAGGAGATCTTGAATATTCGCATCACCAAGCTTGCCTTCCACGCCAAGGAAAGTCCCATCCGGACACGGGACGAATTCTTCAATCTTGCATCTTCATAGTCCTGGAGTCCGGCTGAAGGTATAGTCCGGCTATCCAAACACCCCCTAATCCAGGACTCCCTCAGTAGCCCCCGAACCAGGCTTCAATGACGACGAGTTCGGCACGCAGATTGTCTTCGGCATTACAAGGCGGGTTCGTCTCCAAATTTTGTGTACCTGTAGGAATAATGTCCGATTTTTGTAATGTAGCGCTCCTCGGCTTCCACGCCCAATAATGGCCGTCTTCCACGTGTCAAATGAATGCGAAAAGCCGGTGTGGTTTTACATCCGTACCCCTAGCGCCATAAACGAGCCGCCTATTTAACGGGATGGGGATTCAGATCCAAACCACATCTTCTCCTCTCCGCGAGTTATCATCAGAGCGCCTTCAGCAAAGGTCCATTCCAACATGGCCAGTCGTCGCAGCTCCTCCCCTCGCCCTACCAGTCCTAAACCCGGAGACTGGGAGAGTTGCTCCATCCCGCACAGCGAGTTAGTGTCGCTTCAGGCCAAGGGATTTCTCCCTCAGGCTTATATGGTCCCGGTCCGAGCCGGACTCGCCACCTATAATGGCGGAAAACAAGCGGAGAGCACCCCCAATCCCTCTAAAGGGGAGCGGGTGTGCCTCGTCCCCTATCTAATAAGGGGACTGGGATTTCCAATTCATCCATTTCTTTGTGGGCTTCTGGAGTTTTACGGCCTCCAGCTGCACAATCTCACGCCCGCCTCCATACTGCATATCACGGGCTTCGTCGCCCTTTGCGAGCTATTTCTGGGTGTTGAGGCTCATTTCGCGCTATGGAAGAGGATATTCTACCTGGTGCCCCGTTCTCAAGAGGGGTCTATATATCGAGTGGGCGGAGCCGAAGTATGGCGCATCGCCGGGACCGGATACCTATCCAGAACCCCAAAGAAGGCGTCCGAGGACTGGCCTTCGGAATGGTTTTACATAGATGATGTCCCGCTACCGGACCCTATCCGGGTCGGTCTCCCTGAGTTCAACAGTGCTCCATTAAAGAAACGCTTGAGCTGGCGTCCGCGGAGCTCTCAGAGAGAAAGCGACAGAGACGTCCTTTACCTGATGGGCCGGATAAGACTGTTGGCTCACTCCGGACTAACAATGATTGGAGTCATGGCCGCATGCATTTTGCGGGGGGTGCAGCCGCTTCAATATAGAGGCCACCCCATGTGGGATTTTAACGGGGAGGAGGACGCCACCCGTTACGGTCGTAAGGGGCCAGCCTCAGTTGCTGCTCTAGTAAAGATTTTATCCTCTTTGTACAAGGGAGAAAAGGAGGAATTCCTCCGCGTCAACCCGCGGGCCGGATTTACTATGTACAACCCTCCAAGTTGGGTAAGTGAACAATTGTGCTTGTTTTACACTCCCACGATCAGATATGTAGTCTAACGACTTCAATGCAGGAACTGCGACAGGAGGTAAAGGATATTAACAGCCGCCCTCCACAGCCCGAGGACCCAGAACGGTCCCTCGATCTGGACTCCAAAGAGGATCCGTACATATCGGTGGAGCTTATCGATGGGGTGTTCCGTCAGCTAAGCAAGGACAATACCTTGGTGGCCATTACGGCTGATTATCAAGGGTTAATCCCGGCCTCCTAGGTGACAGGGACCGGAGCCAAATCCCCTTGAGAAGGATTCCGTTCTCATGTATTTCAGTTTTCTGACGACAACTGTGTTTTGTAGGGGAGATTTCTAAGGCGGGAGGCCGAACCTGCAGCGGCTGGCCAATGAGGGGCCGCAGGACCCCGTGGGGTAAAAAGGAACGTGGTCCGGACTGAGATGCCAGCGCAAAGGTATAGCGCGCCCTCTTTTTCCCTGGTGTTATTCCTTCAGGGCTTATTAACATTCGTGCCATCTTCAGGACGAAGAGACCTCGCCGGACTACATCCGGAGAGGCTGCCAATCGCGCCTCCACCAGCCAGGCTCGAACGCCTAGCCCGGAAGCGGAGGCGAGCACAGGGCGCGCAGCAGACGCTCCTCCGACAGAGGACGCAAACAGGCTGTCTGCCACAAATTCTGAGGTGGAGAGTGCCATGAACCACAGGCGTTGCCAGATAGTTCTACGCGATGCTTGTTTCTCCCAAGAGGCTTTAGATGCCTTCAAATCGGGAGATGCGTACCTCCGTGCCGCTCAAAATGGTTTAGCCAGAGCCACGGAGCAGTATGTAAAAGACATACGGGTAAGAAAATTTTGGTCAAATATATATATATACCAGTAGCCCCCGAGACTTGAAACAGTTAGAGTAACTGATTTAAGGATCATTTATTATGCAGGTTCTTATAGAGAAGAATACTGTACTGTCCCGGGAGCTAGAAGAGTGCAGGGCCCAACTGGAGGCCGCACTAGCCGCGACAGGGGAGCCCAAAGAGACCCCCTCAGGTAAGATATACTTCGAAAGAGTAGTATTGTGCGGCATGGATGCAAATCTGACAAATCATATTGCAGATGGCGCCGGACTCGATCCGGAGAAGCAACAACTCTTACGCCGGCTAAAGGCCGGTGAGAGTACGTTGACAAAGGTGAGGCGAGAGAAGAATGATCTTCAGGATGCCAACACCAAGCTGGACGTCAAACTTAAAGATGTTCGTGGCCAGCTGTCGGACTCCACGAAGGAGAATCAGCGGCTTCGACGCTGCATTTTTAGTAAGTGTTTGAACGAACTTTGAAAAAAGAGTTCGGCGAGGAAGTCGACTAACAGAATAATGTCTGTAGGTATGCTCATAGGTCGTCCTACAGAGGAGATGCCCGGTTCTACGGGTGACCTTCTTCCTGAGCTCTTGCAACTGCACGAGCGAATTCGGCAGGCGATGTGAGGCGTTGCCCAAGCCTTATGGCCGTCCCACTCCATGCCCGAGGGCCTTGGAGAGCTTGCGGAGAAGCTGAAAGGAGCTCGGCGGCGCTTTCGGTTGTGGAAGATATCGGCCTGCCGACAAGGCGCTAGGGAGGCCTGGGCCATGGTGAAGACCCGTTTTACGAAGTCTGACCCAAACCACATGGCCGAGGTCGGACCTGTGGGGCCTGACGGGAAGGAGATCCCTGTAAGCCTAGTATACGGCCAAGTAGAATTGGTCGCGAAGTATTCCCAGCAGGACTGTAAATTAGATAGCCTGTTAGATGGTATAGAGGAGGAATACAATCAGTCAGAGTGACTATGTAATTTTCAATTGACATGTATAATGCCTTCTAGCTGGATTGTAGATCGTTTGTCATTGCCGACCTTTCCGCTTCTACCTCGGGACCTGACGGTCCGGAGTGTGTCCGAATACCCTACCGGTTATGTAAGAATCGGGGTATGCATGGAGACCAGGCGTAGGGGTCATTAGTGCTTTATCAGACAAGTGCCCAACTAGTTATGTTATATTACATGGTTAGTAAGAAACATCTTCTAGAGAGAATAGTTCCGTTAGGGGTTCCTTTCTCTGGGAGGCATGCCCTAAAGTGCATGGACGGACTGCAAATGCAGGAAAATCATCTGGGGGCATGTATATGAATAAGTAAAAAAGGTCATCTTTTAGTTCACCGACCGAATATTCCCTTAAGAACGCTAGCTTTCGGCTTCACCCAGTCTGAGGTACACATCCGGCTTATCCGGCAATAACAATTGCAGAGGTGCTCCCTTTACCGCCTAGCCGAACAATCGGGAACGTAGGGGTAAGCACAGGTGCCAGGCAACCCAGCTTGGCCAAAACTTAAGTCATATCGATGCATATAATGGTGAAGAAAAGGTACATGCGGAAGTTTTGATGCATGTGTTGGGCAGGAAGCCCATATAAATAAGCTTCTGTTAAAGAAGCCCCCAGGTTTTAATGAGTGCGGGTAGCGCGTCACTTGATGAGCCTTTAAGGGCTATAAGAGAAAAGAGGGGAAGGAGAGAAATTTAAGACAAAAAATGTAAAAACTGGACAGAGGAAGGAGACGAACACAGAGTCCGGCGCTAGGCATAGAATCTTTGGAGACGGGCGGCGTTCCATGGGTTCGGCTCGAGTCGGTTATCCGACGCATCTCGCAGGCGGTACGCTCCACCAGTCAGGACATGGTCGATTATGAATGGACCTTCCCACTTGGGCTTGAGTTTGTCCTTTTTCTTATCCGGCAGGTGTAGAAGTAGTTCGCTAACGTTGTAATTTTTGGCCCGTACTTCTCTGCTTTGATATCTTCGAGCCTGCTGTTGATAAAATGTGGAACGAGCTTTTGCCACGTCACGCTCCTCCTCCAAGGCGTCCCAGTTGTCCTGCCGATCAAGCTCGGCTTCTCTTTCTTCGTACATGCACACTCGAGGTGAGTCATGAATAATGTCGTAGGGCAGAATTGCCTCTGCGCCGTACACCATAAAGAATGGTGTATATCCGGTGGTGCGATTCGGCGTGGTCCGCAGCCCCCAGAGTACGGAGTCGAGCTCCTCTACCCAGTGCGTGTTAGATTTCTTGAGGGACCGCACTAGTCTGGGTTTAATGCCGCTCATGATAAGACCATTTGCACGTTCGACCTGGCCGTTAGTTTGTGGGTGATAGACGGAAGCATAGTCAAGCTTGATGCCCATGTTTTTGCACCAGAGTTTTACCTCGTCGGCGGTGAAGTTTGTACCGTTATCGGTGATGATGCTGTGGGGGACGCCATAACGGTGTACAACCCCGGATATGAAGTATATCACAGGTCCGGATTCGGCCATCTTAACAGGCTTGGCTTCTATCCATTTGGTGAACTTGTCCACCATGACCAGTAAGTATTTTTTCTTGCGGGTTCCGCCTTTAAGGGGTCCAACCATGTCAAGCCCCCAGACCGCGAAAGGCCAAGTGATGGGGATAGTTTGGAGGGCGGTGGGTGGAATATGGCTTTGGTTTGCAAAAAGCTGGCAACCGACGCATCGTTGGACCAAGTCCTGAGCATCTGCTCGGGCCGTCAGCCAATAAAAGCCTGTACGGAAAGCCTTGCTTACCAGGGACCGAGCTGCAGCGTGGTGGCCACCAAGTCCGGCATGAATTTCAGCCAGCAGGTTCCGCCCTTCCTCTTCGGAGATGCACCTTTGAAGGACTCCTGTAGTGCTTTTCTTATAAAGCTCTCCCTCGTGGACTTTATAGGCTTTAGATCGCCGCACTATGCAGCGTGCCTCGTTTTGGTCCTCTAGGAGTTCCTGCCTAGTAAGGTAGGCTAGGAATGGTTCTGTCCACGGGGCGATGACCGCCATTATTACGTGGGCTGAAGGTGTAATTTCGGTGGCAGAGCCTCCGATTGTGTTAGATTGTTCGGCGTCGGGTGGTGCGGTTAGGTCCGGGCCGTTATCTGCGGGTTCCCCCTCCCATGCTACTGATGGCTTGAACAATCTTTCTAAAAAGATGTTGGGGGGGACTGCATCGCGCTTTGCTCCAATGCGTTCCAGGACATCCGCTGCCTGATTGTTTTCTCGGGCTATATGATGAAACTCCAACCCTTCGAACCGAGCTAACATTTTTAGGACGGCGTTGCGGTACGCCGCCATTTTTGGATCCTTTGCGTCAAAGTCTCCTTTTATTTGGGATATCGCGAGGTTCGAGTCCCCGCGTACCTCTAGGCATTGAATGCCCATGGATACTGCCATCCGGAGACCATGTAGGAGGGCCTCATATTCGGCTGCGTTGTTGGAGTCTATGTACATGATCTGGAGCACATATTGAACTATGTCTCCTGTGGGGGACGTCAAGACGACGCCGGCCCCTAGTCCGGCCAACATTTTGGAGCCGTCGAAATGCATGATCCAGTTTGAATATGTGCCGTACTCTTTAGGGAGCTCGGCCTCCGTCCATTCTGCGACGAAGTCGGCCAAAACTTGCGATTTGATAGCTCGCCATGGCTTGTATGTTATATCGAATGGGAGGAGCTCGATGGCCCATTTTGCTATCCGGCCCGTTGCATCGCGGTTGTTGATAATATCATTGAGTGGTACTTCCGAGGCTACTGTTATGGAACACTCTTGAAAGTAGTGGCATAGCTTCCGGGATGCCATGAATACTGCGTATGCAATCTTTTGATAATGCGGGTATCGTGATTTGCATGGAGTGGGGACAGTGCACACGTAGTAGACCGGCCTTTGAAGGGGGGGTTTGTTTCCGTCCGTTTCCCGCTCGACAACGAGCATTGCGCTGACAACTTGATGTGTTGTTGCAATGTATAATAACATTGGTTCACCGGTGTTCGGCGCGGCCAGGACTGGGTTTGTTGCCAATATGGCCTTTATTTCGTCGAGTCCGGCCGTGGCGGCATCCGTCCACTCGAAGTGTTCGGTGCGCCGAAGGAGGCGATAAAGGGGTAGTGCCTTTTCTCCCAATCGAGAGATAAAGCGGCTTAAAGGCGCCACGCATCCGGTTAATTTTTGTATTTGTTTGAGGTCCTTTGGGATATCCAGTTGCGACAAAGCTCGAATCTTGGCCGGATTCACTTCAATTCCTCTACCGGATACAATGAAGCCCAAAAGCTTTCCGGCTGGAACACCGAAAACGCATTTTTCCGGGTTGAGCTTGATGTCGTATTTTTGGAGGTTGTCGAATGTTAGCCTCAAGTCGTCTACTAGAGATTCGACATGTCTTGTTTTGACGACCACGTCATCCACGTACGCCTCCACTGTCTTGCCGATCTGGTTTGCTAGACATGTCTGAATCATGCGCTGATATGTTGCGCCGGCGTTTTTCAGGCCAAAGGGCATTGTGTTGAAGCAGAATGGGCCGTATGGTGTGATGAATGCTGTTGCAGCTTGGTCTAATTCTGCCATCTTGATTTGATGGTAACCGGAGTATGCGTCGAGGAAACACAACGAATCGTGTCCTGCGGTGGCATCGATAATTTGATCGATACGGGGGAGGGGGAAGGGATCCTTTGTGCAAGCCTTGTTAAGGTCTTTAAAATCGACACACAGGCACCAGGATTTATCCTTCTTTGGTACCATCACCAAGTTTGCTAGCCAGTCCGGATGTTTTATGTCTCTAATGAATCCGGCCTCCAATAGCTTGGCCAGCTCCTCTCCCATAGCCTGTCTCTTGGGTTCGGAAAAACGCCGAAGGGCTTGTTTGACAGGTTTGAGTCCTTTTAGGATATTTAAGCTGTGTTCGGCCAGCCTGCGTGGGATTCCTGGCATGTCTAAAGGGTGCCAGACGAAGATGTCCCAATTCGATCGTAGAAATTCTCGCAGTGCGGCGTCCATATCAGGGTTTAATCGTGCCCCGATGGAAGCTGTTTTATTCGGGTCCGTTAGATGGACCTGTAATTTGATTATTTCATCTGCTGGCTTAAAGGATGTGGACTTGGATCTCTTATCGAGTATCACATCATCCCTATTAACCGTGGAGCGCAGCGCAATCAGTTCCTCAGCTGCTAAGGCTTCGGATAATGCCTCCAGGGCTAATGCGGCTGTCTTGTTTTCGGTGCGGAGCGCTATGTCCGGATCACTAGTGAGAGTGATAATTTTGTTCGGCCCAGGCATCTTGAGCTTCATGTACCCGTAATGGGGTATTGCTTGGAAGATTGTAAATGCTTCCCGCCCTAGTAGGGTGTGGTATCCGCTGCTGAACGGGGCCACCTGAAATGTGACCTCTTCGGATCTGTAATTATTCGGAGTGCCGAACACCACATCTAGTGTGATTTTTCTTGTGCAGCACGCTTCCCGACTGGGGATTATTCCTCTAAAGGTTGTGCTACTTCGCTCAACGCGGCTCCAGTCTAATCCCATTTTTGAAGGGTTTCCTCGTAAATGAGGTTCAATCCGCTGCCTCCATCCATGAGTACCTTGGTGAGGCGAAAGCCGTCCACTATTGGACTGAGGACCAATGCGGCTGGTGCTCGGGCTGTTCGGAATTTAGGTTCATCACTTGCGTTGAAGGTAATAGCCGTGTCACTCCATGGGTTTATTGTTGCTACTTGATAGACTTCAGCGAGGCTGTGGAGTGTTCTTTTTCGCATATTATTTGATGCGAAGGTCTCGAAGACTGTGAGAACGGTACTGGTGTCCCCGGGGTGGTTTTCTGTGGCCTCCAAAATTAAGAGGTCCTCGCCAATTTTGGCCACCTATCGGAGTATCCAACATGCTCTAAGGCTGTGAGTTGGAGTGGCGTCCTCTGTACTATGAATTTTACAGGGTCCATCAAGCCATCTTTCCAGTACGGTTCCATGCCCTGTAGAGGGTTTTGGTTTTTTGGTGTTAACCCGGGTGTCTTACGATGATGCACCCTCTTAGTTCGGACGGGATTGCTATTTAGGGCCGGATTATCCCAAAATTGTATTTCGGTTTTCCAGGCACTTTCCATCGCACAGTACTTTTGTACTATGGACGCCAAGTCAACAAAGCATGTGATATCATGATGGCTTATGGCGTTAAGGATTCCCTCGTCCGTGCAATTATTGCAGAAGATTGATATTGCGTCTCCCTCGCGGCAATCCTTTATCATGTTCATAACCAGGAGGAATCTGGCCCAGTAATGATGTACTGTTTCCTCGGGCTTTTGCCTGATTTGGGAAAGATTGCTTATGTTCAGGTGGGCGGGTGGCGTTGAATCTGAAACCTCGCCCAATCTAAGATTCAGAGGCCGAAGAACTTCCGAACTCTGAGGTTCGGATTCTTGGATGTTTTCCAATGAGTCTGGCCCGTTGCCTGATTCTAAGCTCAAGTCTTGAGTCACATCCTCCCCTCCGTGGGTATCCGGCTTGGAGGGATCGGGAATTCGGACGTAACTAGTCCTTAGAATAGATGACGGGTCGCCGCACTGCGCCTCTACCACGGCGACGTGGTGGGTGGCCTGGGAGAGTTAATTTCTCTTAGATCGGGTTTAAGCCCAACCTGGTCGTAATCTGTGGCGACCCCCAGGGCGGCGATGCGATCCAAGAGCTCGTTTACGGAAGAGAGCTCCATCGGATCTAGCTGCTCGACAAGTTCCGAGCTGACGTGAAGGTTGCTTTTGATGACCCGAGAGGTCACCGTCGGCGCAACGGCCGAACAGGCGGTCATGAGGAAACCGCCTAGCCGGAGTGTTTGGCCGACAGCCAAGGCTCCCTTAGTAACGGCGCCGTCTTTAAAGATGGGAGGAGGCATCCTTCCTTATTGCGACGGCACAGTGGAACTCTCAATGAAAGCACCAATGTCGGTGTCAAAACCGGTGGATCTCGGGTAGGGGGTCCTGAACTGTGCGTCAAGGCCGGATGGTAACAGGAGACAAGGGACACGATGTTTTTACCCAGGTTCAGGCCCTCTCGATGGAGGTAAAACCCTACTCTTGCTTGACTAATATTGATGATATGGGTAGTACAAGAGTAGATCTACCACGAGATCAAGGAGGCTAAACCCTAGAAGCTAGCCTATGGTATGATTGTTGTGTATGGAGTTGATGGCCTACGGACTACAACCCTCCGGTTTATATAGACACCGGATAGGGCTAGGGTTACAAAGAGTCGGTTACAATGGTAGGAGATCTTGAATATCCGCATCGCCAAGCTTGCCTTCCATGCCAAGGAAAGTCCCATCAGGACACGGGACGAAGTCTTCAATCTTGCATCTTCATAGTCCTGGAGTCCGGCTGAAGGTATAGTCTAGCTATCCGAACACCCCCTAATCCAGGACTCCCTCAGCACCCCTTGTCCAATTCGGACCAGAGGGGGGCGCGCGCCTCCTTCATTTTGGCCTCTCTCTCCTCTACTCCCGTATGGCCCAATAAGGCCCATATACTCCCCGGCGAATTCCCGTAACTCTCCGGTACTCCGAAAACTACCTGAATCACTCGGAACCTTTCCAAAGTCCGAATATAGTCGTTCAATATATTGATCTTTATGTATCGACCATTTAGAGACTCCTCGTCATGTCCCCGATCTCATCCGGGACTCTGAACTACCTTCGGTACATCAAAACACATAAACTCATAATATCGATCGTCACCGAACTTTAAGCGTGCGAACCCTACGGGTTCGACAACTATGTAGACATGACCGAGACACGTCTCCGGTCAATAACCAATAGCGGAACCTGGATGCTCATATTGGCTCCCACATATTCTACGAAGATCTTTATCGGTCAAACCGCATAACAACATACGTTGTTCCTTTTCTCATCGGTATGTTACTTGCCCGAGATTCGATCGTTGGTACCTCAATACCTAGTTCAGTCTCGTTACCGGCAAGTCTCTTTACTCATTACGTAATGTATCATCCCGCAACTAACTCATTAGTCACATTGCTTGCAAGGCTTATAGTGATGTGCATTACCGAGAGGGCCCAGAGATACCTCTCCGACAATCAGAGTGACAAATCCTAATCTCGAAATACGCCAACTCAACAAGTACCTTCGGAGACCGCTGTTGCAAAAATTCCCTAGAAAAGTCAGAGAATGGTATAACGTTGAATCTTTTTGCATATTAAGCTCTGATAAATTTATTACAGTGGGAATGTTAGTTCATAATTTTTGGAGTCAGGGAAGTATTGATACCCTTGCATTCTTTACAGACTGTACCGTTTTGGCAGATTGCTGTTATGGTTGCATTGTTTGCATATGTTTGCTTGTTTAATGATTCTATTTGAGGATAGGAGTATTAAATATACAGAGGCATTTAGTATGAAATGTTGAATAATTATTTTAGTGATTTGTTACAGTAGAAAATGATAAGGTTTTGCATTGGTTTATAGTAACCTATCTCACGAGTTCTTGTTGAGTTTGTTGTGAATGAAACTTTTGATAAAAAGAAGAGAAACCATGATATGAGAGGAATTAAGGAGACACAAAAGTTCAAGCTTGGGGATGCCCAAGGCACCCCAAGATAAACACAACTCTCTTGCTGCTTGACATTCCTTGGGTGCAGTTGATTTGGGATACGTACTACTTGGACTCAATCCCGCATGCAGCTGAGATTTGCGGCTCCTTTTGGTGGCGAGACCTCGTTCACCTCATGCCAATATACCATGGTATCTCCCATGTTCAAGTCAACAATGGTAAATCTGTGTTGTTTTGGAAGGACAATTGGAATAAGGATGTTTATGCTGACAAGTATCCTAGGGCATTCTCGTACGTCCATCATGAAGATCTCTCGGTCCGGGATTTTCTGACGACCGCCACCCTGCATGAAACCTTTCAGCTCCCACTGTCCGTACAAGCCCATGATGAGCTAAAGCTTCTGCAGCTTGACGTTGCGGAAATTACACTTGATGAACGACGGGATGTGTGGGCCTACTGCTGGGGGTGCCACTATTTTCAAAACTGCTACATATTACAAATTTTTCTTTCGGGGCGTGGTGGCTCATGTGGCGTACAAGTGGCTTTGGCAGACCAAATGTACCCCGAAAATCAAAGTCTTCGGTTGGTTTTTGCTCTCTGACCGCCTCAACACACGCAACATGCTGAAACACCGACATTATAACATTGGGACCAACCTTGATTGCCTGATGTGTGGTCGTCACGTCGAAGAAACGGTGGAGCACCTTTTCTATCACTGCACCTTCAGCAATGTTTGTTGGCAACGTATGAACATCATGTGGGGGATGGTTGGCAACCGGCTGGATCTTATTGAACAAATGAAGAATCAGCACCCGCGCAAGATGATCATGGAAATCTTTCTGATTGCTACTTGGAGTCTCTGGAAAGAGCGTAACAACAATTACTTTAGACATGTGGTGCCTTCCGTTGACTCGTGGTGGACCAGGTTCAAGATTGACTTTGGTAACCTTCTTTATAGAGTGCCAGAACACAAGAGACATGTTGTCTCTTCCATTTTTCAAACTCTAAACCAAGGCTTTCATTAACTTTGGGGCTTGTAGCTTAGTAGTGTCTAACTCCCCCCACTTTGTAATTATCACCATGTAACCACTTTTGTTTTATACTTAATATATATGCAGTTGGAGCCTTTCCTACTGTCCCAACCCTCAAAAAAAATATTTCAAGAAGTCTCAAGCATCTAAGCTTGGGGATGCCCCGGTAGGCATCCCACCTTTCTTCTTCAACAACTATCGGTTACTATCGGTTGAGCCTAAGTTTTTGCTTCTTCACATGAGTTGTGCTATCCTTGCAATGTAGTTTTCTTTAGCTTTGCTTGCTGTTTGAATAAAGTATCAAGATCTGAAATTATTAAATGGGAGAGTCTTCACATAGTTGCATAATTATTCGACTACTCATTGATCTTCACTTATATCTTTCGGAGTAGTTTTTGTTATTGCTCTTAGGGCTTCACTTATATCTTTTGAGCATGATAATTTTTGCTCTCATGCTTCATTTAGATTATTTTGAGAGTCGTTAATTTGCTTAAAATTAATATACTTGGTATTCAAGATATGTGAAACTTTCTTTTGAGTGCGTTGAATACTAAGATAAGTTTGATGCTTGACAATTGTTTTGAGATATGGAGGTGATAATATCAAAGTGAAGCTAGTTGGGTGATTATGAATTTAAAGAATGCTTGTGTTGAAGTTTGTGATTCCCGTAGCATGCACGTAAGGTGAACCGCTTTGTGATGAAGTTGGAGCACAATTTTATTTATTGATTGTCTTCCTTATGAGTGGCGGTCGCGGACGAGCGATGGTCTTTTCCTACCAATCTATCCCCCTAGCAGTATGCGTGTAGTGCTTTGGTTTTTGATGACTTCTAAATTTTTGCAACAAGTTCATGAGTTCTTTTGATTAATGTTGAGTCCACGGATTATACGCACTCTCACCCTTCCACCATTGCTAGCCTCTCTAATACCGCGCACTTTTCGCCGGTATCATACACCCACCATATACCTTCCTCAAAACAGTCACTATACCTACCTATCATGGCATTTCCATAGCCATTCGGAGATATATTGCCATGCAACTTTCCACCATTCCGTTCATATGACACACATTACTTTTGTCATATTGCTTTTTGCATGAACATGTAGTTGACATTGTATTTGTGGCAAGGCCACCTTCATAATTTTCATACATGTCGCTCTTGATTCATTGCATATCCCGGTACACCGCCGGAGGCATTCATATAGAGTCATATTTTGTTCTAAGTATCGATTTGTAATTGTTGAGTTGTAAGAAAAATAAAAGTGTGATGATCATCATTATTAGAGCATTGTCCCAGTGAGGAAAGGATGATGGAGACTATGATTCCCCCATAAGTCGGGATGAGACTCCGGACGAAAAAAAATAAAAAAAGAGGCCATAAAAAAAGAGAAAAGGCCCAAACAAAAAAAGAGAGAGAAAAAGAGAGAAGGGACAATGCTACTATCCTTTTACCACACTTGTGCTTCAAAGTAGCACCATGATCTCCATGATAGAGAGTCTCATATGTTGTCACTTTCATATACTAGTGGGAATTTTTCATTATAGAACTTGGCTTGTATATTCCAATGATGGGCTTCCTCAAAAGTGCCCTAGGTCTTCATGAGCAAGCAAGTTGGATGCAGACCCACTTAGTTTCTTTTGTTGAGATTTCATATATTTATAGCTCTAGTGCATCCGTTGCATGGCAATCCCTACTCACTCACATTCATATCTATTAATGGGCATCTCCATAGCCCGTTGATATGCCTGGTTGATGTGAGACTATCTTCTCCTTTTTTTCTTCTCCACAACCACCATTCTATTCCACATAT
Organism: Triticum urartu; assembly: GCF_056163025.1. Classification (NCBI taxonomy): domain Eukaryota; kingdom Viridiplantae; phylum Streptophyta; class Magnoliopsida; order Poales; family Poaceae; genus Triticum; species Triticum urartu. The sequence goes on from NC_141877.1 coordinate 684,780,136, forward strand.
AGTGCTATGTCCATGGCTCACACTCATGTATTGCGTGAAAGTTGAAAGAGTTTGAGATTACTAAAGTATGAAACAATTGCTTGGCTTGTCATCAGGGTTGTGCATGATTTAAATATTTTGTGTGGGGAAGATGGAGCATAGCCAGACTATATGATTTTGTAGGGATAAACTTTCTTTGGCCATGTTATTTTGAGAAGACATAATTGCTTAGTTAGTATGCTTGAAGTATTATTATTTTTATGTCAATATGAACTTTTGTCTTGAATCTTTCAGATCTAAATATTCATACCACAATTAAAAAGATTTACATTGAAATTATGCCAAAGTATCACTCCGCATCAAAAATTCTCTTTTTATCATTTACCTATTCGAGGACGAGCCGGAATTAAGCTTGGGGATGCTTGATACGTCTCCAACGTATCTATAATTTTTTATTGCTCCATGCTACTTTATCTACTGTTTTAGGCAATATTGGGCTTTATTAACCACTTTTATATTATTTTTGGGACTAACCTATTAACCGGAGGCCCAGCCCAGATTTGTTGTTTTATGCCTATTTCAGTCTTTTGAGGAAAAGGAATATCAGACGGAGTCAAAACGGAATGAAATCAACTGGAGAAGTTAATTTTGGAAGGAAACCCACCTGTTAGACTTGGAGTGCACGTCAGGGGAGTCCCAAGCTGCCCACGAGGGTGGGGGGCGTGCCCCCTGCCTCATGAGCACCCCGGAGGTCCACCGACGTACCCCTTGCACCCATATATACTCACATACCCTAAAACTTCCAGAAAAGAAGATAGATCGGGAGTTCCGCCGCCGCAAGCCTCTGTAGCCACCGAAAACTCTCGGGAGCCCTTCCCGGCACCCTGCCGGAGGGGGGGATCCCATCACCGGTGGCCATCTTCATCATCCCGGCCCTATCCATGACGAGGAGGGAGTAGTTCACCCTCAGGGCTGAGGGTATGTACCAGTAGCTATGTGTTTGATCTCTCTCTCTCGTGTTCTCTCTCATGTTCCCTCTATGGCACGATCTTGATGTAGCCCGAGCTTTGCTATTGTAGTTGGATCTTATGATGTTTCTCTCCCTCTACTCTCTTGTGATGAATTGAGTTTCCCCTTTGAAGTTATCTTATCGGATTGAGTCTTTTATGAGAACACTTGATGTATGTTTTGCGATCCACTTGATGTATGTTTTGCTGATCAACTTGCGGGTTTCGTGACATTGGGAACCTATGCATAGGGGTTGGCACACGTTCTTGACTCTCCGGTAGTAGCTTTGGGGCATTCTTTGAAGTACTTTTATGTTGGTTGGATGAATCTTAGATTGTGTGATGCATATCATATAATCATGCCCACGGATACTTGAGGTGACAATGGAGTATCTAGGTGACATTAGGGTTTTGGTTGATTTGTGTCTTAAGGTGTTATTCTATTACGAACTCTTTTATAGATCGATCCGAAAGAATAACTTTGAGGTGGTTTCGTACCCTACCATAATCTCTACGTTTGTTCTCCGCTATTAGTGGCTTTGGAGTGACTCTTTGTTGCATGTTGAGGGCTTGTTATATGATCTATCTATGTTATTATTGTTGAGAGAACTTGCACTAGTGAAAGTATGAACCCTAGGCCTTGTTTCCTATCATTGCAATACCGTTTACGCTCACTTTTACCACTTGTTACCTTGCTGTTTTTATTATTTCAGATTACAAAAACCTATATCTACTATCTATTTTGCACTTGTATCACCAGCTCTTCGCCAAACTAGTGCACCTATACAATTTACCATTGTATTGGGTGTGTGGGGACACAAGAGACTCTTTGTTATTTGGTTGCAGGGTTGTTTGAGAGAGACCATCTTCATCCTACGCCTCCTACGGATTGATAAACCTTAGGTCATCCACTTGAGGGAAATTTGCTACTGTCCTACAAACCTGTACACTTGCAGGCCCAACAACTTCTACAAGAAGAAGGTTGTGCAGTAGACATCACCCAACCCATTCAAGCAATTCAGCGCGGGCTGGCCCACGTCGCACCGATCTCGTGCCAGGATCACGTCTTAATATTTTTAGTCCCACCTCGCCCCCTGAGCAAGTGCTGCACCGGCTTAAATACCTTCATCTATTTGCTTATTACAAGTGTGGGTCTTCCTTGCACTCTGTTTGGTGGATATGCAGGATGAATATGACTCATCATCCGTATTCATCCTATATATTCATCAATTGGAGAGCATGGATGACTGATGTATTTTTTCGGATTTATAGAAAATGCAAACCAAATATCGCAAACTCATACTGTTACAAGTGTGTGGACTATTAAAAATAGTGTGTGCAAAAAAGAGAATTTGAAATAAGATGTAATATATATTTTTAATAAAGTTATATTATTGTCGGTGTACTAAAGTAGGGGTACCCTTAGTACCCCGAACTTGTGCACGGGCAGTCGCAGCATCCCGCGGCAAGGCTTGCCGGGCGACCGCCAAGATCCTCCATGGTCCCCTTGAAGACCATTCAAAAACAAAGTACTCAAGACAAGACCCCGTCAAGAGGAGCTTGCCAGGAAGGCTATCAGAAGCATCCCAAGGCCCCGGCAAGAGGCGCTTGCCGGGAAGGCCAACCAAGGCGTACCAAGGAAACTTGCCGCGGCACCCCACGCGCCCCGGCAAGGCCCGGTGAGCGACAAGCTCCCGGACCTACATGACAAGACGACGACCGCGGCAAAGAGCTTGCCGCGGGAAGCCCCCACTTCGTGCCCGCACTCCAGCACATCCACCCACGCGTCGCTCTGGGGCCCTCCCAAGCACACGTGGCGGAAGGCTACACAGTTGAGGTGCGAGGTGGCAAGCAGGCGCTGGCAAGACAACCACCGTGGCTAACGGTGGCTTCTCTAGCAAGCCCCTTTCGGCACTGTTTAGGCGACACAGACGGGCATTTAATGCTCTTGTCCCCTGCCGTCAGGGTTAGGTATGATAACACTGTAGCAGCTAGCTGTGCCTACTACAGCACCTAGCTGTGCCTACCACCACTCTTCCACTTTTGCCCTCCGTTGCCCTATGTCGGTAACCCCTTGAGCATATAAAAGGAGGCCCGGGGCAACTGAGAGAGGGGTTAGACACTTCGAATACTCTCGCTCGGGGTTCAGCAATTCCACACACTCACGCTCGATCTCGCTCCCGAGCTAGAAAGCAATACAATCCACAAAGCAGGAGTAGGGTTTTACGCATCCGTGCGGCCCGAACCTGGGTAAATCGCCCGTGTGCTTCGCCTCGATCTACTCTTTGCGCGACCTCCGCCCCCCGCCGAACCAAAAGGGACCCCGGTCCCATAGGTGCCCGTGGATCAGCAGCCCTGGCATCTCTGGCGCGCCAGGTAGGGGGCGTTGAAGTTGTGTGAACCAGATCCGGAGTTCTTGCGGGCTAGATCTTCATCTTCTTCATTGATCTTCGCCATCTTCATCAACATGCCGCCGAAGAAGAAAGTTTCGGAGGCAGCTGCTCCGTCCGCGCCGAGCCACCCACCGCCGGAGCAAACGGATGGTGGGGGAGGTGCCGGCGGAAGAGCACGCATCGACGAGGGAACTCACGGTGCTGCCAGGTCCCAGGGCAAGGTTGCGCTGCCCATCGGCGGCGTGGCCGGCTCCCACAACGACCGGGCGCACTCCAAGACCTCGGCGTCCGTGCATGCACCGCGTCCATCCCAGGAGGCGCAGGACCGGCAGCATCATGGTACTCACGGTACCATGCGCTCGCTGGATCAAGATCGAGCTGGTGGATCCCGGAGTGCTCAGGACCACCATGCACGCCAACCTGCTGGCGCGAGCGAGACACGGTCGCCTGGACGAGATACTGCTCCTTCTAACATAGTTAGAAGTCCAAGCTTATCCCGCTCCTCGCACCGTTCGCCACCGCCGCCCGCCACCGCAGCAGAAGCTCTAGCGCGAGCTCAGCTGCTCCTGGACTACCCTCCAGCGGCGGACAAGGTCGACGACTGGAGGGCCACAATCCAGAGTCTCATCGGCTTCACCAACGGCGACGCTCCTCGGCAGCCGACCACGTCGCAGCCGCAGCGAGTCAGCCAGGCGCGAACCCGTGGTGACAAGACCGGCGGGGGTGCAACCTCTGTGCACTCCCCGCCCCGAAGGCCGAGATCGCCGACCCGCCGGATCCGCCTCGACAGCGACTCCACCTCGTCGTCAGATCCGCGAGCTCGTCGCGATCAGCGCCAAGTTCTTCAAGAACGACGGCAAGAGGACGCTCGTACTCGCATCGAGCGGCGAAGAAAAGCGCGACGTCAATCAGACCAGCGCGCTGGGCCCTCTGTTGACATGCACGCGCCGGGGGAACCAGGCGACTTGCCGTACACGGTAGGTTGCCCTGCGTTCACTCGTGAGCTGCGGCAAGTCCAGTGGCCCAGCACGAAGAACTTCAAGCCAGACGTGCCAGAGAAGTACGACGGCAAGTCGCATCCGTCGGAGTTCCTCAGCATCTACACCATCGCGGTGCAGGCTGCTGGGGGGCGGGACGACAAGATCCTTGCCAACTACTTCCCGTTGGTGCTCAAGCCAAACGTCAGGTCCTGGCTCATGCACTTGCCGGACAACTCCATATCCTCCTGGGCTGAGCTGTGCCATTAGTTTGTCGGCGCCTTTACAGGCGGCCACAAACCTCATGGCCAAGAGAGTGATCTCCATCTGCTCGTCCAGAAGGAAGGGGAGCCCCTGCGCAAGTATATCCAGAGGTTCAGTCGTGTACAGTACAACATCACAGACGTCCACCCCGCCGCGGTCATCAGCGCGTTCCATCAGAACGTGCGTAACCGCAGGATGCGGGAGGAGATGGCGATGTGCCGGGTTAGGGACGTCAGCGAGCTGTACGCCCTGGCCGACAAATGTGCATGTGCTGAGGAAGGGAGGAGACTCCCCGGAGAGAAGACCGGAGCGGAAGGATCTGATAGCGAAGATGCTGCCCCGGCAAAGAAAAACCGGCGGCGCAACAACAGGAAGAAGCAGAACAAAGAGGTGCTAGTCGTTGAGCAGTCTGGCGATGAAGGTGGCGCCAAGAAGGCTACAGTTGGTTGCTCCGGCAAGGAAATTGCCGCGTGCACCAACTGCCAGGCCGTGGCAGCCGCCGACAAGCAGGACGGCTCCGACAAGCACTACTGCAAGATTCACCGCACCAAGGGCCATGACCTCCAGAACTGTAAGAAAGTCGAGCAGCTTGTCCAGCAACAGAGGGCTGAGTACGAGCGGCGCGACAAGGAGAGAGCCCAAGGGCATGCCGAGAAACTCGGCCAGAAGCGCACCGTCCAGGGAGAATGCCGCGGCAAGGCCAAGCAGCGGCAAGGAGACAAACCTCCCCGCGGTCGCGACAAGGATGAAGACAACGGCGACAGCGACGAAGACCTGGATGATGTTGAGACCAGTGAGCAGGAGTTTCAAAAAGCCACAGAGGTCTTGTGTGTTGACGGTGGTGCTTCTCTGCATACCTCGCACTGCCGACTCAAACAGTGGGTGCGGGAGGTTAATGCAGCAGAACCACCTATCGAATCACGCAAGCTTCTGAAGTGGTCCAGCATGCCTATCATCTTTGACATTGAGGATCACCCCGATCGCACAACTGCGGTTGGGTGTTTGCCGATGTTGGTATCACCAACTATCCGCAACCTCAAAGTCACCAAGATGCTAGTTGACGGCGGGGCCGGCTTAAATCTGATCTCCTCAGCTGTACTCCAAAAACTCCAGATCCCCGACAGCGAGCTCGAAGAGACCGGTACGTTCCAAGGAATCAATCCGGGAAGGAGCAAGCCGAAGGGGAAAGTCACGCTGCCGGTAACGTTTGGCAGCGAGCTAAACTTCAGGACTGAGAGGGTCATGTTCGACGTTGCCGATATCCCGTTGCCTTACAACGGGATACTTGGCCGTCCAGCACTCGCCAAGTTCATGGCGGCCTCTCATTATGCATACAACATACTGAAGATGCCAGGCCCGATAAGCGTCATCTCTGTCCCTGGCGACCGGAAGGATGTGCTTATCTGTGCCGACAAGATCTACCGGGAAGCAGTAGCCACGGCAGAACGCAATCCACTTGCCGCTGAAGCTCCCGGGGGAAAGAAGACCAAGTCCGGCAAAGGCTCTGATGCCCACTCCGGCAAGCGCACCTCTTCGGAGTGCTGCGCTACCGTCGAGGACGCACCATCGAGCTCCACCGGCAAGAAGACCAAGTCCGGCAAAGGCTCTGATGCCCACTCCGGCAAGCGCATCTCTTCGGAGTGCTGTGCTGCCGTCGAGGATGCACCATCGAGCTTCACCGGCAAGAAGACCAGGTCCGGCAAAAGCTCTGATGCCCACTCCGGCAAGCGCGCCTCTTTGGAGTGCTGCGCTACCGTCGAGGACGCACCATCGAGCTCCACCGGCAAGCACAAGATGACGATGGCAGCTCTGCCAGAGACAAAGAAGGTGTCCGCCAAGGAAGACGGCACTGGTGGTACCTTCACCATCAGTGCCACGCTTGATCCTAAATAGGAAAGCGCGCTCGTTGCTTTCCTGCGGGCGAATGTCGACGTGTTTGCATGGCAACCGTCTGACATCCCCGGTGTTCCCAGGAAAGTGATTGAGCACCACCTTGCCGTCTGTCCTCATGCGCGGCCCGTCAAGCAGAAAGTTCGGAAGCAGGCGGTGGAGCGCCAAGAATTCATCGCGGAGGAAATCAAGAAATTGGAAGCAGCAGGCCTCGTCAGAGGAGTGCTCCATCCTACGTGGTTGGCCAATCCTGTAGTCGTGCGCAAGGCAAACGGGAAATGGAGGCTTTGCATCGATTTTACCGATGTTAACAAACCTTGTCCCAAAGACACATTTCCTTTGCCGCGCATTGAGCAGATTGTTGACTCCACAGCTGGATGTGATTTGCTTTCATTTCTTGATGCCTACTCCGGATATCATCAGATCTTCATGGCAGAGGAGGATGAAGAGAAGACCGCATTTATTACTCCATGTGGCACGTACTGTTTCATACGGATGCCTTTCGGATTAAAAAATGCTGGTTCGACATTCGCAAGAGTAGTCCATATTGCTCTTGGGCCACAAATACACAGAAATGTGGAAGCCTACATGGATGATATAGTGGTCAAGAGCAAGGATAGAGCGACCCTGATCCAAGACTTAGACGAGACCTTTGCAAATCTGCGCAAGGTCAGCCTCAAGCTCAACCCAGAGAAGTGTGCGTTTGGGGTCCCCTCCGGCAAGCTTCTCGGGTTCTTCGTGTCTCAGCGTGGGATTGAAGCCAATCCCGACAAGATCAAGGCCATTGAGCAGATTGAAGCACCAAAGCGCGTCAAGGATGTACAGAAACTTGCCGGTTGCGTGGCTGCTCTCAGCAGGTTCATCTCTCGGTCTGCTGAGCGCGCCCTGCCGTTTTTCAAATCATTGAAAAAGGCAGGTCCAATGAAATGGACTCCGGAAGCGGAGGCTGCGCTGCAAGACCTGAAGAGATACCTGTCCTCCCCTCCAATACTTGTCGCACCTAAACCGCAAGAGAAGTTGCTGCTGTACATAGCGGCAACCAATCAGGTGGTTAGTGCTGCGTTAGTGGCAGAGAGGGAGGCGGATGATGAGCCAGCAACCGCGACAAGCGCATCCAGCGACAAGCAGGAGGCTTCCCCGGCAAGATCTGGTCCCGACAAAGATGAATCTACGCTGATACACGAGGAGATACGGAAGAAAATGGTGCAGCGCCCAGTTTACTTTGTCAGTTCCCTCCTGCAGGGGGCTAGGTCAAGGTACTCTGGTGTGCAGAAACTGCTTTTCGGCCTTCTCATGGCCTCGAGAAAGCTGCGCCATTACTTCCAAGCACATGAGATCACAGTTGTCACTCGCTTTCCGCTGAAGAGGATACTGCATAATCCTGAAGCGACAGGCAGGATTGCTGAGTGGGCACTGGAACTGTCAAGCTTTGGCCTCAAGTTTGAAAGCACTTCAACTATCCAGAGCAGAGCATTGGCAGAGTTCATAGCAGAGTGGACGCCAACACCAGATGAAGAAATTCCAGAAATGAGCCTCCCCGACAAAGAAGCAAGCAAAGAGTGGCTGATGTACTTTGATGGTGCCTTTTCACTACAAGGCGCCGGCGCTGGTGTGCTGCTTGTCGCACCCACCGGTGAGCACCTCAAGTACATAGTCCAGATGCACTTTCCCATGGAGCAAGCAACAAATAATACTGCAGAGTATGAAGGCTTGCTTGCTGGTCTCCGGATCACGGCAGACCTTGGGATCAAGAAGCTCATTGTCAGGGGTGACTCACAACTTGTCGTCCGCCAAGTAAACAAGAATTATCAGAGTCCGTTGATGGAATCTTACGTTGACGAAGTGAGAAAGCTAGAAGAGCGCTTTGACGGCCTGCAAATGGAGCACGTTCCGAGAGCCTAGAACGCCATTGCGGATGGCCTGTCAAAGTGCGCCGCACTTAAGCTACCTGTGGAACCAGGGACCTTTGTGCTCAAGCTGACTCAACCGTCCGTAACACCATCAACTGGACAGAGCAAGAAGAGGAAGTTGATTCCTGGTGACTATTTGCCGGCAGAGCTTCCCGAAGCCGCCGCCAAGAAGGTCCCCAAGATCAACGCCAAGAATGCTGAGGAGCCAGATGCTCCGGAAAGCCCTAGGGCTTGTTCCGTCGAAGCAGAGGCTCCCGACGGGTTTAGCTCCGGCAAACTTGTCGGGGAACGTCAAGCTCCGGCAGAGACGCAACTTCTCGCCGTAGAAGCGGATGTTCCCGCAGCAGTCCCCAAGATCAACGACAAGAACGCTGAGGAGCAAGATGCTCCGGCAAGCCCCAGGGTTTGTTCCGTTGAGGCAGAAGCTCCCGACAAATTTTGCTCCGGCAAGCTTGTCGGGGAACGTCAAGCTCCGGCAGAACCGCAGTTTCTCGCCGTAGAAGCGGATGTTCCCGCAGCGGCAGATTTGCCTTTAGTCCTTGTTGTCGAGCCACAAGCTCCAGCATGGGCGCAGCAGATTGTCCACTTCCTTCAGACAGGAGAGCTTCCCGAAGAGCAAGAAGAAGCCGAAAGAGTAGCCCGGCAGTCAAGTATGTACCAGTTCGTCGACAAGACACTGTATAGAAGAAGACTCAACGGTGTGAAATTGAGGTGTATTCCCCGGGAAGATGGACAAAAGCTGTTGGCAAAGATACATGGAGGCATATGTGGTCACCACATTGGCGCAAGAGCACTTGTCGACAAAGCCTTCCGGCAAGGGTTCTTCTGGCCAACAGCCCTCCAGGATGCAACTGCACAAGTAACCAAGTGTGAAGCGTGCCAGTTCCATTCCAAGCAGATACACCAGCCAGCTCAAGCTCTCCAGACGATCCCTTTATCCTGGCCATTTTCGGTCTGGGGGCTCGACATCCTCGGCCCCTTTCCCCGAGCTGTCGGGGGCTAGTACTTGTACGTTGCAATCGACAAGTTCACAAAGTGGCCGGAAGTGGAACCAGTGAGGAAGGTGACCGCACAGTCAGCAGTCAAGTTCTTCAGGTCGATTGTTTGCCGCTTCGGGATCCCTAACCGGATAATCACCGACAACGGTACACAATTTACGAGCCACACCTTCATGCAGTACGTCCAAGATCTTGGCGCCAAAGTCTGCTTCGCTTCTGTTGCTCACCCGAGAAGCAACGGTCAAGTGGAGAGGGCGAATGCCGAGGTGCTGCGCGGGCTCAAGACCAGAACTTTCGACAAGCTGCACAAGTGCGGAAGAAACTGGATCGAGGAGCTACCGGTGGTTCTTTGGTCGATCAGAACGACGCCGAATCGAGCCACCGGACAGACACCCTTTGCTCTAGTCTATGGAGCAGAGGCAGTTACCCCCACGGAACTCATATACGGGTCACCTCGAGTGCTCGCTTATGATGAGCTTGAGCAAGAGCTGCTGCGGCAAGATGACGCACTGCTCCTTGAGGAAGACCGTCTTCAGGCTGCTGTGCGAGCTGCTCGCTACCAGCAAGCTTTGCGTCGCTACCATAGCCGCAAAGTTAACGCCAGAAGTCTCGAGGAAGGCGACCTTGTTCTTCGGCGTGTTCAGTCGGCCAAGAATCACAACAAGTTGACGCCGAAGTGGGAAGGCCCTTACCAGGTGAAACGAGTCACTAGGCCTGGCGCTGTCCGCCTTGAGACCGAAGATGGCATTCCGGTGAGCAACTCCTGGAACATCGAGCATCTTCGTAAGTTTTACCCGTAAGGCGCGGTTGTCGGGCCCTGCCCGGCAACCACCTTTCTGTACAAGTCTTGCCGCTGTTGCATGTAATCCTTTGTACAGAGCCAGGCGCAGACCCTGAGCACCAGAGATTGAAGTGCTGGCATACCCCGGGGTTATAGCATGCATGCTAGGTTGAGTCTCGTCCTTGGTTAGGGTTGATAGTCCCTAACAGCGGCTAACCCCTAACTTAGAGGTCGAGTGTCTGTCCTTCTACTCTTCTTTCGTTCGCAGGGCTCGCATATCCTGGCCAGACTGCTTGAAGGACGAAAAGGAGAAGAAGGGCGCGCCAGCACCTAGGCCCCGGCGAGCCAGTGTCGCTGGGGGCTGCAGGTGCCAAGTTTCATCCCCGGCAAGCCAGAATTGCCGGGGGCTGCGATATCAGATAAGTCTTTCGTCCCTCTTCATGCATCCTCTTATGGACTGGGGAATGCGAAACCGCGTTTCTTCCCGAAAACTGCCGTGCTCCCTCAACTCTAGGCCCTGGAGCGCATTCCCGGGGCCAAGTTCGGGCGTAGTCGTGGCAGCAAAGGGATGAAACGGGAGGGCCGCGCCCACCTCGTTCCCGTCTCCATCAAAGGCGTGAGGAAGGTCGAGCGACGTGGGAAGGCGGCAGGGCCAGTTGCCGGGAAATGGAATGTCTGTCCGAGAGACACCAAGGATTTGCTCCTTGGCGTGGGTTCAACCCGCGAGACAAATACCCCGGCAAGCATCCCCTTTTCATTAAAAAACATCCCATACAGGTACAGTCCATAGAGGATGAAAAACATGAAAGAGAGGATTACAAGTTTTAGATACAGCTAAGGCCCGAAGGCTTACAATTAAAAAGATAAGGTGCCCGTAATCCCTTTCCTGTCCCTCTCTTCAGGAGGTAGGTCAAGGAGACGAAAAGGGGAAAGGGGCGCCAAGGCGAGCTACAGGTGCCAGAAGACACCAAGAGAACATCCCGGGGACCGGACGGTGATGGCGACGCCGGGGGAAGGGTGCGAAGGAGGGGCGGCAGGACGTCAGCACACTGTCGAGGGCACCACGCCCTTGTACTCCGACCTGACGGCCTTGTCGCCAGCCCTCTTCCCCTTCCGCGGCCTCCCTACGCCAGCCGCCCAAGGAGACGCCCCCGGGGAGTTCAAGAAGCCGGCGGCGCGGATGATGGGGTCGCCGGTGCTGCACGAGACGGCGCCCGACACCTAGTCGGAGCCGCCATCCTGCCGCCCGCCACCCTCACCATCACTGCCGCTCTCCTCCTCGTCACTCTTGCTCGGGGAGGAGCCTTCGCTATCGGAGGAGCTGTCCACGCAGCACTTCGCCCGGGTGCCGAAGCACCCGAAGACCTTGACAGAGAGGAGATCGCCCTCCACCAGCTTAAAATGGAGGGTGAACCCCTCCATCAGGCTGTGGATGCGGGCGAACGTCTTCCACCCTCGGTCAAGATACATCACACCAGGGGCTGGGAACACGACGCGGACTCGCGTGCCGCTGATCCCACAGCCCCTCATGTGCAGTCTCAGCGTCTCGGGCGGGTCCAACTCCATCGCGCTCGCGAACGGAGCTGGAAGCCGGAGGCGGCGATGAGGCGCCCAGCGCAGCTTGACGAAGAACTCGCAAGGGTTGTCCCCTATATGGACCGCCGCGGGGGGAGGAGTCGCCGGCGGAGGCGAAGCTGGCGCGCCGCCCCGTCCGCCTCCTCCCCGAGCGCCTCGACCTCGTCCTCGACCTCGTCCACGACCTCGCCCCCTCCCTCTTCCCCTTATGGCTGGCTCTGCCACCACGAGCGCGGAAGAGAGCCAGCCATAAGGGGAAGAGGGAAGGGTGCGCTGTCTGGCGGCAACCCTCGCCGCCACCGATGAAGGCCCAGGGTTCCCTTTCTCCATGGCGAATGAGAGAAAAGGGAGCCGAAGCTGAAGAAAGGAGGAGATGAGAAGGTGCGGGCTTCGGTGCTCCCTTCCCGCTCCTTATAAAGGAGCAAAGTGGGAGCCCGGCCGCCCCGCTCAGCGAATCAAGGCACGGGAAGAGCAGGGAGGCAGGCCGACCCGCTACCTTTGCTCGCAATGGCCCAGATTCCCACCTCCACCGTCCGCGACCCCAAGCGCATGGGAGCCGCGTGGCGAAGGTGCAGAACCGAGGCGATGGATGAGGCGGCCTCGCCCTACCCCGTGATCTCGGGAAGTGGGCGCCTCAGAAACCGCGCACCGGCCCCGTCCAGTAAATACACCACGCCCCCACGCCTACCTCCGTTTAGAGAGGAGGGCGTGGGTCGTCCCCTTCATCATGGCCTGACGCATGCTCGCGGGGCTTAACCCCACGCACGCCGCCCGCGTCACCCACGGCTCCGCGTTTGATGCATGCCGTTCGAGGCGTGCGCGGGGGAAACGGACAGATATACGGCGTGACCCAGGCCGCGCGTGCCCGTGCACTGTTTTGGGCCTGGCCCAACAGCGCTCGGCACCGTGTCTGGCCCAGGCCCGGGGGCTCCTGTCGGTGTACTAAAGTAGGGGTACCCTTAGTACCCCGAACTTGTGCACGGGCAGTCGCAGCATCCCGCGGCAAGGCTTGCCGGGCGACCGCCAAGATCCTCCGTGGTCCCCTTGAAGACTATTCAAGAACAAAGTACTCAAGACAAGACCCCGGCAAGAGGAGCTTGCCGGGAAGGCTATCAGAAGCGTCCCAAGGCCCCGGCAAGAGGCGCTTGCCAGGAAGGCCAACCAAGGCGTACCAAGGAAACTTGCCGCGGCACCCCACGCGCCCCGGCAAGGCCCGGTGAGCGACAAGCTCCCGGACCTACACGACAAGACGACGACCGCGGCAAAGAGCTTGCCGCGGGAAGCCCCCACTTCGTGCCCGCGCTCCAGCACATCCACCCACGCGTCGCTTTGGGGCCCTCCCAAGCACACGTGGCGGAAGGCTGCGCAGCTGAGGTGCGAGGTGGCAAGCAGGCGCTGGCAAGACAACCACCGTGGCTAACGGTGGCTTCTCTAGCAAGCCCCTTTCGGCACTGTTTAGGCGACACAGACGGGCATTTAATGCTCTTGTCCCCTGCCGTCAGGGTTAGGTATGATAACACTGTAGCAGCTAGCTGTGCCTACTACAGCACCTAGCTGTGCCTACCACCACTCTTCCACTTTTGCCCTCCGTTGCCCTATGTCGGTAACCCCTTGAGCATATAAAAGGAGGCCCGGGGCAACTGAGAGAGGGGTTAGACACTTCGAATACTCTCGCTCGGGGTTCAGCAATTCCACACACTCGCGCTCGATCTCGCTCCCGAGCTAGAAAGCAATACAATCCACAAAGCAGGAGTAGGGTTTTACGCATCCGTGCGGCCCGAACCTGGGTAAATCGCCCGTGTGCTTCGCCTCGATCTACTCTTTGCGCGACCTCCGCCCCCCGCCGAACCAAAAGGGACCCCGGTCCCATAGGTGCCCGTGGATCAGCAGCCCCGGCAATTATCCTACTTATTAGAATTTTGAAAATGTCACTTATTTATAAGAAAAGAAAATATAAATATTTAAAAAGCTGTGTTTGATAAAAATACCTTTTGAATTTTTTGTATGTTATTTTTTTGAGGCGTCATGTAATTTTTATGTTATTTTTTGAGTGGTCAGGTAATTTTTATGTAAACAAAAGGAAAAGGAAAAAATAAACAAAAGGAAAAGCATGGGCCAGCCTAGACATCTAGACCCACGCGTGGTCCAGCACGCGGGATAGGCCGGCCTATGAAAGCCCATCTAATCTAGCCCATCGCATGGGCGCACCAGGTCAGAGCAAACGGTGGTGGGAGTTTAGTCCCACCTCGCCGAGCGAGAGGGAGACGCACCAGCTTATATACCCGGCTGTGCCTCCCCACTGAAGCTCCTCTCCTATGCAGGCAGTACTTTGCCTAATCATCATGCTCTTTGCCCCGTTGGGCCTACCAGCCGAACAGTAATCTGCACCACGGGCCTGCATCCTGGCCCATAAACTGTTGGGTTCCTAGTCGTATACAGGCCGTGGTGCATGAAATCTCCTGCCTCTGGTAGGTGGGCATTTTTTTGCATTTTGAAATTAGTTTTGATCTTCTTCATATCACCAGCAAAATTTTACACATGCTCACTCACTTACATGTAATACACATTTGTTTTGCATATATGTTTGTTGAAATGTACTGCTAGTAAGGGTGTTTTTTTTCATCTGTCACATGTTTTTCATCCCAAATCAATTGCTACCATTTTTAATCTGTCACATGTTTTTGAACCCAAATCAATTAGTACTATATTTCATCTCTCACATGTTACATCATCCCAAATGAATTACTACTATTTTGTTATAAAGTACACTTGGAAACCTAGAGGGCAGTATAGAGTGATGTTTTCACCAGTCAGTCTAGAGGGCAGTACAAATTCAAAAAAACAAAAAATATATAAAACCTGGGAAACCTAGCTTTGTTTGTGCAAGAGATCATGTGTGCAAAAATTGAGGTGATTTGGAGGTGGTCGAAGAAATCACCGCATTCCCTAGGGACCATTTGGTATTAACTTAAGCCAGTTTTTGAGCAAATGTGATTTTTTCCACCACCTCCAAATCACCCAAATTTTATTTTACAGGGTGACCTACATTGTGCCAAACATGTCTATGAAAGAAAATTTGTAAAACATATATTTTACAATGCCCCCTTGAGGTATAGACCGATATTTTGACAAGTGAGTCTAGAGGGCAGTATAAATTCAAAAAAAACAAAAAAAAAACCTTGGAATCCTAGATTTGTTTGTGCAAGAGATCATGTGTGCCAAAATTGAGGTGATTTGGAGGTGGTCGAAATAATCGCCGCATTCCGGAGGGACCATTTGGTCTAACTTAAGCCAGTTTTTGAACAAAGGTGATTTTTCCACCACCTCCAAAACACCCAAATTTTCTTTTACACGGTGACCCACATGTGCCAAACATGGCTATGAAAGAAAATTTGGAAAAAATATATTTTAAAATGCCCCCTAGAGGTATAGACCGATGTTTTGATCAGTCAGTCTAGAGGGAAGTATAAATTAGAAAAAATTCAAAAAAAATATAAAACCTTGGAAACATAGCTTTGTTTGTGCAAGAGATCATGTGTGCCAAAATTGAGGTGATTTGGAGGTGGTCAAAACAATCACCGCATTACGGAGGGACCATTTGGTCTAACTTAAGCCAGTTTTTGAACGCAAGTGATTTTTTCCACCACCTCCAAAACACCCAAATTTTCTTTTACATGGTGAACCACATGTGCCAAGCATGGCTATCAAAGAAAATTTGGAAAAAATATATTTGACAATGCCCCCTAGAGGTATAGACCGATGTTTTGACCAGTCAGTCTAGAGGGCAGTATAAATTCAAAAAAATCAAAAATATATAAAACCTTGGAATCCTAGCTTTGTTTGTGCAAGAGATCATGTGTCCCCAAATTGAGGTGATTTGGAGGTGGTTAAAAAAATCACTTCATTCCGGAGAGACCATTTGGTGTAACTTAAGCCAATTTTTGAACAAAGGTGATATTTTCCACCACCACCTCCAAAACACCCAAATTATCTTTTACACGGTGACCCACATGTGCCAAACATGTCTATCAAAGAAAATTTGGAAAAAATATATTTTACAATGCCCCCTAGAGGTATAGACCGATGTTTTGATCAGTCGGTCTAGTGGGTAGTATAAATTCAAAAAAAATAAAAAAAATAAAAAACCTTGGAAACCTAGCTTTGTTTGTGCAAGAGACCATGTGTGCCGAAATTAAGGTGATTTGGACGTGGTCGAAAAAATCACTGCATTACGAAGGGACCATTTGGTCTAACTTAAGCCAGTTTTTAAACAAAGCTGATTTTTTCCACCACCTCCAAAACACCAAAATTTTCTTTTACACGGTGACCCACATGTGCCAAACATGTCTATCAAAGAAAATTTGGAAAAAATATATTTTACAATGCCCCCTAGAGGTATAGGCCGATGTTTTGATCAGTTAGTCTAGAGGGCAGTATAAATTCAAAAAAATATAAAACCTTGGAGGAGTTGAAAAAAATCACCTTTTCTCGTGCCCGGACTTAACATTTTTAGTCCCACCTCGCCCCCCGAGCAAGTCCTGCACCTGCTTAAATACCTTCATTTTTTTGATTATGACAAGCGTTGGTCTTCCTTGCACTCTACGTGGAGGATATGTAGGATAAGTATGATTCATCATATGTATTCATCCTGTATATTCTTCAATTGGAGAGCATGGATGACTAATGTATTTTTCGGATTTATCAGCTTTTATTTTGTTTTCGAGAGTGAAATATAATTCCTCCATTACATCTATTTCCAAATTTTATCATGCAACATAAACAAGCTACACGCTAGCCATGAAGAAACCATGATTCTTGAGGTTGCACTTCAAAAACTCACATATAAAATGCAAAAAATATATCCCAAACTCATAATGTTACAAGGGAGTGGACAACCAAATAGCTGAGTCATACATTATGAGGAAGTCACAAACTGATAGAATGAAGTATTTTAGAGAAAAGGTCACAAGATACTAGACATAGACAACAATGCACACGCCAACATCAGGTTGATCGTCGACGTACTTGCTGTCCGACCGTGCGCATACATCTCTCTCTTTATGGTCGGTGCGAATGCACATTTTGCACTCATTGTCCACCTAGTGGGAACACAACACCTGGGCAGTGTTTCTTCTTGTAAAATTCCCAATATGTAAAATATGTGGGAACATGGTGTGCATGCGCATTCCAATTTGTGGCAAGAACAACTGATACTGTGAAGCAGACCTTCCTTCGACTCCGTGCGCACTTTGATCTTTTTATCCATTCTTTCCTTCTTAGACAAAACGTATGTGGTAACCTCTACTGCATCAAGTACCTCTCTGATCTCACATTTTTTGACAGCATCTATGCTCCATATATAAGACCAACTTAAACACAACAGGAGTGAAAACTTTAACTGCGTGTTTCTCAAGAACTGAAGCATTTCCCTCTATGAACGGAACGGACTGCAAGGCCTCGAGGTCTTGGAGAGCCTCATTCAAGCGTCGCGACGCAAGGCAACGCTCATAGTGCTCTAGCATTTGAAACAACGTCATCTTAGCCTCAAGATGCATATGTAGCACCGAGTTTAAAGTCTCACTTCGCTGATTGCTGCTCAATCCTAGGAAACAACGGCCCTCAAGATATGGAGCACACCACAGTTTTCTCATCTTATGCATCTGATGCAGCCAGGAGTCCTCACTTGTTACTTTATTTTGTTGTAAGAAGTGTAACCATTTTCTCTCATGCTCTTCAATGGAAGATGTATCATATATGAAAGATCTGAATTCCTCCTTTACTGCGTCATCATGTAGATGGCGTACAATGTTCTGCTGAATGTGCCATATACAGAGCCTATGGTTTGAGTCAGGCCACACCACCCTGATTGCTCTCTGCATTGCAAGGTCCCCATCCGTGATCACAGATATAGGATGCTTCTGTCCAATAGCATCAGAAAAGGTCCGTAACATCCACTCGTAAGCCTGGCTTGTTTCATGTGAAATGATACCACATGCAAAAATAACGGTGCTGCGGTGGTGATTCAACCCGACAAATGGCACAAATGGCAGATTGTACTTATTGGTTCTGTATGTGCTATCAAAAAGAATAACGTCTCTAAAAGCATCGTTGTCAATTCGGGATTGACTATCACACCAGAACAGTCCCTTTAGATGGCCAGCTGCATCAACCAAGTACCTGAAGAAAAAAATCTGAATCTTTCTCTTGCCTCGCCTCCATGTGATTGATCACCGTTTGAGCATCCCCAGAAGAAATTGTTTCCTGCTTGTTAGCATGGCAGAAATTGTAAATGTCCCTCATAATGCATCCAACCTCATCATATCCACCGTATTGCATGCACATAATATCCATAATATGCTGTTTTCTGATCCCAGATTTTTCCATGTCTGCAATGTCCGCTTTCTACTCATCGCTAATTCTTCTGTGTGAACGCAAAAGACACGACAGATCCCGTGGGGCTAGAGGATGGTTGTGTTCATCGATGAAATCCTTGACAAACCACTGACCTGTTTCCTCTTGTCATGCAATCACCAATTTAGCTTTACACCCTACACGAGTTATACTCCGTGGCCTGCTCTTTCTATCTTCCATCTTCCTCTTCATGTGCTTATCTTCACGAACCCCTTCACTTACACACAAATTTCCTTAAAATTATATGGCAGTTGGATCCATCCCACTCGACATAGCTTCTCCGGACACTAAAACCTTTCTCAAGACCATATTTGTTATAGAATGTATAACCTTCATCATCACTATTAAACATCTTGTTGGCAATATGATAGTACTCCATCATTGACTCATGACTTACATCCGCCATGTCTTCCTGCATCACAATTCAGACGAATAAAAATCTGAAAGGACAAACATAAATTCATGCAAAATCTAGTATGAAATCTTGCGTGGAATTTTAAACTTTGCTCCTTGTACATTTATGGCAAGCGATCATAAACGTCCATAAACTGGGTCCCCCATAAACTAGTCAAGTGACCATGGATGATGAAAAATTCTAAATTGAATTGCATGCACTAGGGAAACCTAAATCTATGATGACTAAACAAATCTAAATAGGAAGTGCAGGCTACGAAACAAAGTAAGTTTATGGCGATATCTCCCACAGGCATTGATATCTCCTGTTGCATCAAGAAAAACAAGCCTACTTTCATAACAAGAATTGATATCTCCCGGCGGCCTAACCGAGGGGCCAACCGCAGAGTATAGATCCATCTACGAGGAAGTTGGAGTTCCTGCCAAGAGTCACTTCCAACGGGCCAATCAAACGGGGAGGAGTTGAGATCCGGGTGATTCATACCTTAGTATGCAAGCCCGAAAGCGATGTGATCGGCGGGGGCGAGTTCCAATAGCGCCGCCACCGTCAGCGCTGACACTGCCGCCGCAGATGTCACGCCTTAATCTTCTTCCTGCCGCCGGGCACGTCGTTTATAGTGAAGGGGACGAGGTGGAGGACGAGGACGGCGCCGGCAACGTTGTTGGTACCTCTCGCCGGGCTCGTCGGACAGAAGGAAGAGGACGAGAACGAGAACTGGATCTAGACGTCGTGGACGTGATCGGTTGAAAACAGAATATTTTACCCTGGACCATTATGCCCTTCTCTAATTAAAATAATTAGGTTAATCTATTTTTAATCCCCCGCCAGATCGGACGACTAACAAAACTCGGAGGGGTAAGTACTCGAAAGTACTCCCAGTACTGCCTCAATCACCGTAAAGGAGCTCTTACTTCAGAGTACATACTAAGAGTTGGTGCGTGTACTACATTCTTGTTGCAACTTTAAATTAGGACACCGAGATGTACCGAATGTTCGATCTGGAGGAGCCCTAGGCCGAACGATGCATTGACTCGGAGAGGGAGGTTCTACCGAACCAAATCTTTCAATGAAGCCCCACTCCAGCACGAACAGAAAAAGTCCAGACAACCCATTTTGCTGGGCCACTCCCCAGCTGTTAATAAAAACTAAGGTAAGACTTCTGAAAAATGAAAAGCTTTTTAACAATGATATATGGGTTTAATTGCCAACATATACTTTTGAGGATGCACACAAATATTACCTGAAGATCACTAAAAAAACAGTTCAGGGCAAGAGATAAGAAGAAAAAAACACTAGGATGGAGAAGCACTTCTTCTGATGCCTAGACCTCAGTCCACTCTATGTACACACATATGTGCCCACCTTCTTAAGTTGCGCATACACCGACCACATGGTAAAACAATAGACTGGTGCATAGCTAATAAGTTCATAAGAATACAACCTACGATGGAGGAGATATATTCCTCTCGTACAAGACCATATCATTTTCTACATAAACGCAATGATGACCAACACAACGCCGATATATCAACCAATAATTGAGCCCTTAATTTAACAGTAAGAACATGCATCCATCTACCAACATAGTTGAACACCCTATCAGGATATAATTTTGACACCATTTGTATGTTATACCATACAACAAAAAGATAAATGATAGCCGCACAATAATTGTCGTGGTTTTGTAATTTAAGGTATAGCAAGCCTTCTCCCTGATTGTAGAAATTGTTGACTTTAGAAAAGGTTCAACAAGAATTATAGAAATAAAGGAGCTTATCAGAACCTGGGTGTACTTTATCTCGCACTTGGAAGTGGAAGAGAAAGTGGTGGTATGCCAGACGCCATATCAAGATACTGGTGGGGTGATGATGACAATCATAAGAGAAGAGGATACATTGGGCAACATGGTGGAAACTTTGTATTCCGAAGAACAAAAGGGGGGGGTTGGGATTGTTGGGGAATGTAGTAATTTCAGAAAAATTTCCTACGCACACGCAAGATCATGGAGATGCATAGCAACGAGGGGGGAGAGTGTTGTCCACGTACCCTGGTAGACCGAAAGCGGAAGCGTTAGCACAACGCGGTTGATGTAGTCGTACGTCTTCACGATCCGACCGATCAAGTACCGAATGTATGGCACCTTCGAGTTCAGCACACGTTCAGCTCGATGACGTCCCACAAACTCCGATCCAGCAGAGCTTTGCTGGAGAGTTCCGTCAGCACGACGGCATGATGACAGTGTTGATGATGCTACTGACGCAGGGCTTCGCCTAAGCACTGCTACAATATTACCGAGGTGGAATATGGTGGAGAGGGGCACCGCACACGGCTAAGAGATAAAGAGGTCAATTGTTGTGTCTAGAGGTGCCCCCCTGCCCCCGTATATAAAGGAGGGAGGGAGAGGCCGGCCCTAGAGGAGGGAGCGCTAAGTGTGGGAGTCCTACTACGACTCCCAAGTCCTAGTAGGATTCCCCTTTCCTTTCCGGAGTATGAGAGAAGGAAAGAGGGGGAGAGGGAGAAGGAAAAGGGGGGCTGCACCCCTTGTCCAATTTGGTCCAGAGGGGGGGCGCGCGCCTCCTTCCTTTTGGCCTCTCTCCTCTATTCCCGTATGGCCCAATAAGGCCCATATACTCCCCGGCGAATTCCCGTAACTCTCCGATACTCCGAAAAATATCCGAATCACTCGGAACCTTTTCGAAGTCCGAATGTAGTCGTCCAATATATCGATCTTTACGTCTCGACCATTTCGAGACTCCTCGTCATGTCCCCGATCTCATCCGGGACTCCGAACTACCTTCGGTACATCAAAACACATAAACTCATAATACCGATCGTCACCGAACTTTAAGCGTGCGAACCCTACGGGTTCGAGAACTATGTAGACATGACCGAGACACGTCTCCGGCCAATAACCAATAGCGGAACCTGGATGCTCATATTGGCTCCCACATATTCTACGAAGATCTTTATCGGTCAAACCGCATAACAACATACGTTGTTCCTTTTGTCATCGGTATGTTACTTGCCCAAGATTCGATCGTCGGTATCTAAATACCTAGTTCAATCTCGTTACCGGCAAGTCTCTTTACTCGTTATGTAATGTATCATCCCGCAACTAACTCATTAGTCACATTGCTTGCAAGGCTTATAGTGATGTGCATTACCGAGTGGGCCCAGAGATACCTCTTCGACAATCGGAGTGACAAATCCTAATCTCGAAATACGCCAACTCAACAAGTACCTTCGGAGACACCTGTAGAGCACCTTTATAATCACCCAGTTATGTTGTGACATTTGGTAGCACACAAAGTGTTCCTGCGGTAAACGGGAGTTGCATAATCTCATAGTCATAGGAACATGTATAAGTCATGAAGAAAGCAATAGCAACATACTAAACGATCAAGTGCTAAGCTAACGGAATGGGTCAAGTCAATCACATCATTCTCTAATGATGTGATCCCGTTAATCAAATGACAACTCATGTCTTTGGCTAGGAAACTTAACCATCTTTGATTCAACGAGCTAGTCAAGTAGAGGCATACTAGTGACACTTTGTTGTCTATGTATTCACACATGTACTAAGTTTCCGGTTAATACAATTCGAGCATGAATAATAAACATTTATCATGATATGAGGAAATAAATAATAACTTTATTATTGCCTCTAGGGCATATTTCCTTCAGTCTCCCACTTGCACTAGAGTCAATAATCCAGATCACATCATCATATGATTTAACACCAATATTCATATCTGTATATGATTAACACCCATAGTTCATAGACTAAGGCATAGCCTAGTGGTGGGAAGGGGCTGATGCCTTCCCACCCACCCAGGTTCAAGGCACGATACTTGCAATTTGGGTTTGTTGCACCAATTATACTGTAGGGGGTTCCCTTACAATCTTTCTGTCAAAAAAACACCCATAGTTCATGTCTTCATGTGATCAACACCCAAAAGGTTTACTAGAGTCAATAATCTAGTTCACATGGCTATGTGATTAACACCCAAAGAGTACTAAGGTATGATCATGTTTTGCTCGCGAGAGAAGTTTAGTCAACGGGTCTGTCACATTCAGAGTCGTGTGTATTTTGCAAATATTCTATGTCTACAATACTCTACACAAAGCTACTCTAGCTAATTGCTCCCACTTTCAATATGTATCCAGACTGAGACTTAGAGTCATCTGGATCGGTGTAAAAGCTTGCATCGTTGTAACTCTTTACGACGGGCTCTTTTATCACCTCCATAATCGAGAAATATTTCCTTAGTCCTCACTAAGGATTTTCTTGACTGCCGTCCAGTGATCTACTCTTAGATCAAAATTGTACTCCCTTGTCAAACTAAGGTATACAATAGGTCTGGTACACAGCATAGCATACTTTATAGAACCTATGACTGAGGCATAAGGAATGACTTTTCATTATCTTTCTATTTTCTGCCATGGTCGGGTTTTGAGTCTTACTCAACTTCACACCTTGCAACACAGACAAGAACTCCTTCTTTGACTGTTCCATTTTGAATTACTTCAAAATCTTATCAAGGTATGTACTCATTGAAAAAATCTTATCAAGCGTCTTGATCTATCTTATACATCTTGATGCCCAATATGTAAGCAGCTTCACCGAGATCTTTCATTGAAAAACTCTTATTCAAGTATCCCTTTATGCTATCCAGAAATTCTATACCATTTCCAATCAACAATATGTCATCTACATATAGTTTTAGAAAATGCTATAGAGCTCCCACTCACTTTCTTGTAAATACAGGCTTCTCCAAAAGTCTGTATAAAACCATATGCTTTGATTAACTCATCAAAGCGTATATTCCAACTCTGAGATTCTTGCACCAGTCCATAGATGGATCGCTGGAGCTTGCACATTTTGTTAGCACCTTTAGGATTGACAAAACCTTTTGGTTGCATCATATACAACTCTTCTTTAATAAATCCATTAAGGAATGCAGTTTTGACATCCATTTGCCAGATTTCATAAAATGTGGCAATTGCTAACATGATTCGGACAGACTTAAGCATCGATACGAGTGAGAGTATTTCATCGTATTCAACACCTTGAACTTGTCGAAAAACTTTTGCGACAAGTCGAGCTCTGTAGATAGTAACACTACTATCAGCGTCTGTTTTCCTCTTGAAGATCCATTTATACAATATGGCTTGTCGATCATCGGGCAATTCCAACAAAGTCCTTACTTTGTTCTCATACATGGATCCCATCTCAGATTTCATGGCCTCAAGCCATTTCGTGGAATCTAGGCTCATCATCGCTTCCTCATAGTTCGTAGGTTCATCATGTTCTAGTAACATGACTTCCAGAATAGTATTACCGTACCACTCTGGTGCGGACTATACTTTGGAAGACCTACGAGGTTCTGTAGTAACTTAATCTGAAGTTTCATGATCATCATCATTAGCTTCCTCACTAATTGGTGTAGGAATCAATGAAACTGATTTATGTGATGAACTACTTTCCAACAAGGGAGTATGTACATTTACCTAATCAAGCTCTACTTTCCTCTCACTCACTTCTTTTGAGAGAAACTCCTTCTCTAGAAAGGATCCATTTTAGCAACGAATATCTTGCCTTCGGATCTGTGACCCAACAGTTACCTTTGGGTATTCTA
The DNA here is from genome assembly GCF_056163025.1 of Triticum urartu. Classification (NCBI taxonomy): domain Eukaryota; kingdom Viridiplantae; phylum Streptophyta; class Magnoliopsida; order Poales; family Poaceae; genus Triticum; species Triticum urartu. The sequence goes on from NC_141877.1 coordinate 684,804,375, forward strand.
TGAAGACACACTTCTCCGATTTCGGTTCAAGCTTATCAGGTTGAAACTTTTTCACATAAGCATCGCAGCCCCAAACTTTAAGAAACGACAACTTTGGTTTCTTGCCAAACCACAGTTCATAAGGCGTCGTCTCAACAGATATTGATGGTGCCCTATTTAAAGTGAATGCAGTTGTCTCTAATGCATAACCCCAAAACAATAGTGGTAAATCAGTAAGATCGATCATAGATCGCACCATATCCAATAAAGTGTGGTTACGACGTTCGGATACACCATTACGCTGTGGTGTTCCATGTGGCGTGAGCTGTGAAACTATTCCACATTGTTTTTAATGAAGGCCAAACTCATAACTCAAATATTTTCCTCTACGATCAGATTGTAGAAACTTTATTTTCTTGTTACGATGATTCTCCACTTCACTCTGAAACTCTTTGAACTTTTCAAATGTTTCAGACTTGTGCTTCATTAAGTAGATATACCCATATCTTCTCAAATCATGTGTGAAGGTGAGAAAATAACGATACCCACCGCGAGCCTCAATGTTCATTGGACCACATACATCAGTATGTATGATTTCCAACAAATCTGTTGCTCGCTCCATAGTTCCGGAGAACGGCATTTTAGTCATCTTGCCCATGAGGCATGGTTCGCAAGTACCAAGTGATTCATAATCAAGTGATTCCAAAATCCCATCAGCATGGAGTTTCTTCATGCACCTTACACCAATATGACCTAAACGGCAGCACCACAAATAAGTTGCACTATCATTATTGACTTTGCATCTTTTGGCTTCAATATTATGAATATGTATATCACTACGACCGAGATCCAACAAACCATTTTTATTGGGTGTATGACCATAGAAGATTTTATTCATGTAAACAGAACAACAATTATTCTCTAACTTAAATGAATAACCGTGTTGCAATAAACATGATCAAATCATATTCATGCTGAACGCAAACACCAAATAACACTTATTTAGGTTCAACACTAATCCCGAAAGTATAGGGATGTGCGATGATGATCATATCAATCTTGGAACCACTTCCAACACACATCATCACTTCACCCTTAACTAGTCTATGTTCATTCTGCAACTCCCGTTTCAAGTTACTACTCTTAGCAACTGAACTAGTATCAAATACCGAGGGGTTACTATGAACACTAGTAAAGTACACATCAATAATTTGTATATCAAATATACCTTTGTTTACTTTGCCATCCTTCTTATCCGCCAAATGTTTGTGGTAGTTCCGCTTCCAGTGACCATTCCCTTCGCAGTAGAAGCACTCAGTTCCAGGCTTGGGTCTAGCTTTGGGCTTCTTCATTGGAGCAGCAACTTGCTTGCTATTCTTCTTGAAGTTCCCCTTCTTCCCTTTGCCCTTTTCTTGAAATTAGTGATCTTGTCAACCATCAACACTTGATGCTTTTCTTGATTTCTACGTTCGTTGATTTCAGCATCATGAAGAGCTTGGGAATCATTTCCGTCATCCTTTGCATACTATAGTTCATCATGAAGTTCTACTAACTTGGTGATGGTGACTAGAGAACTCTGTCAATCACTATCTTATCTGGAAGATTAACTCCCACTTGATTCAAGCGATTGTAGTACCCAGACAATCTGAGCACATGCTCACTAGTTGAGCAATTCTCCTCCATCTTTTAGCTATAGAACTTGTTGAAGACTTCATATCTCTCAACTTGGGTATTTGCTTGAAATATTAACTTCAACTCCTGGAACATCTCATATGGTCCATGACGTTCAAAAACGTCTTTGAAGTCCCGATTCTAAGTCGTAAAGCATGGTGCACTAAACTATCAAGTAGTCATCAAATTGAGCTTAGCCAAACGTTCATAATGTCTGCATCTGCTCCTGCAATATGTCTGTCACTTAGCGGTGCATCAAGGACATAATTCTTCTGTGCAACAATGTGGATAAACCTCAGATCACGGATCTAATCCGTATCATTGCTACTAATATCTTTCAACATAGTTTTTCTCTAGGAATATATCAAAAAATAAACATAGGGAAGCAACAACGCGAGCTATTGATCTACAACACAATTTGCAAAATACTATCAGGACTAAGTTCATGATAAATTAAAGTTCAATTAATCATATTACCTAAGAACTCCCACTTAGATAGACATCCCTCTAATCATCTAAGTGATCACGTGATCCAAATCAAATAAACCATGTCTGATCATCACGTGAGATGGAATAGTTTTCAATGGTGAACATCATTATGTTGATCATATCTAGTATATGATTCACGCTCGACCTTTCGGTCTTAGTGTTCCGAGGCCATATCTGTATATGCTAGGCTCGTCAAGTTTAACCTGAGTATTCTGCGTGTGCAACTGTTTTGCACCCATTGTATTTGAACGTAGAGCCTATCACACCCGATCATCACGTGGTGTCTCAGCACGAAGAACTTTCGCAACGGTGCATACTCAGGGAGAACACTTATACCTTGAAATTTAGTGAGAGATCATCTTATAATGCTACCGTCAATCAAAACAAAATAAGGTGCATAAAGGATAAACATCACATGGAATCAATATAAGTGATATGATATGGCCATCATCATCTTGTGCTTGTGATGTCCATCTCCGAAGCACCGTCATGGTCACCATCATCACCGGCGCGACACCTTGATCTCCATCATAGAATCGTTGTCGTTTCGCCACCTATTGCTTCTACGACTATCTCTACCGCTTAGTGATAAAGTAAAGCAATTACAGGGCGTTTGCATTGCATACAATAAAGCGACAACCATATGGCTCCTGCCAGTTGCCGATAACTCGGTTACAAAACATGATCATCTCATACAATAAAATATAGCATCACGTCTTGACCATATCACATCACAACATGCCCTGCAAAAACAAGTTAGACGTCCTCTACTTTGTTGTTGCAAGTTTTACGTGGCTGCTACGGGCTCAGCAAGAACCGTTCTTACCTACACATCAAAACCACAACGATAGTTCGTCAAGTTAGTGTTGTTTAAACTTTCTCAAGGACCGGGCGTAGCCAAACTCGGTTCAACTAAAGTTGGAGAAACTAACACCCGCCAGCCACCTATGTGCAAAGCACGTCAGTAGAACCACTCTCATGTAAGCGTACGTGTAATGTCGGTCCGGGCCGCTTCATCCAACAATACCGCCGAACCAAAGTATGACATGCTGGTAAGCAGTATAAGTTGTATCGCCCACAACTCACTTGTGTTCTACTCGTGCATATAACATCTACGCATAAAACCAGGCTCGGATGCCACTGTTGGGGAACGTAGTAATTTCAGAAAAATTTCCTACGCACACGCAAGATCATGGTGATGCATAGCAACGAGGGGGGAGAGTGTTGTCCACATACCCTCGTAGACCGAAAGCGGAAGCTTTAGCACAACGCGGTTGATGTAGTTGTACGTCTTCATGATCCGACCATCAAGTACCGAACGTATGTCACCTCCGAGTTCAGCACATGTTCAGCTCGATGATGTCCCACGAACTCCGATCCAGCAGAGCTTTGCGGGAGAGTTCCGTCATTACGACGGCGTGATGACGATGTTGATGATGCTACCGATGCAGGGCTTCACCTAAGCACTGCTACGATATTACCGAGGTGGAATATGGTGGAGGGAGGCACCGCACACGGCTAAGCACTACTAGGGAAAACCCTAGTAGTAGCGCGGGTTTTGAGGCTATCAGCAGCGCGGGCACCCGCGCTACCAATAAGGCACTACATCTAACTGTTAGTAGTAGCGTTGTCTGTACCCGCGCTACTACCATTGACTATATCAGCAGCGCATTTTCGAAACGCGCTACTATTAGTTAGCTGTAGCGATTTCCTGAGCCCGCGCTATTGTTATATCTTTCACAATTTCCCCATTCCAGCTTCAATAAACTGCAATTTCCAGATACTAGGTACTACTAGATATCAATTTCATAAAGCATTATAGGTACTAGGTAGTACTCCCTCGGTTCCAAATTACTCGTTGTGGTTTTAGTTCAAATTTGAACTAAAACCACGACGAGTAATTTGGAACCGAGGGAGTACTAGATAACAATTTCATATATACTCAACATGCATCCTCAAGCAGTACAAGGTGACATCGACGATGATCATCATATTTAGTTCTAGATGATATCGACGACGATCATCATATGTAGTTCTACATGATATCGACGACGATCACCACATGTAGTTCTAGATGATATAGCCATACACACATATGTAGTTCTAGATGATATCGACGACGATCATCATCCTCAAGCCTGGGGCGGTGGGTGTTCCTGATAGTAATTAGGATGGCCTGTCCAACACGAAGATTCTTGCCAACGAGGAATCTCTTCCACCCAACCGAGTTTCAGTGTGTGCGACCGTCTGTGTCCATGCGGTAAGTACAGGTGGTGACGGAGCCCCTTGCGGTAAGGCGTAGTCCAGCTGAGCCTTCTTCATCAGGCTCGATACCACAACTCACAGATAGGTTCTTTGGCAATTTCTGAATAAGAAAAACATATCAATTAATAAATAGCCTCACATATACTCTTGCAAATATATCTATTAAGTCTAGATTTCTACACTATAAAAAGACACAGTACTATGCATTTGTACTAATTAATCATGAATTCTACTAATAAGTATATATGGATTATCTACACTATTAATAGTTCCTTGGATTCTACACTAATAAGCATGTGATCAGACTCTACACTAAAGCATATCAACGACTAGATTCCACACAACATATCATTGGACTCTACACTAAGCATATCATCTGATAATTTGCATTTGTAAGTATAACATACCATATCATGTCGATCGACCATGGTACTTGTCAGGCGGGTCACGAATGGCACCCCGACAAAGTCAGCACGTGGTGGAATTATGTCCCATAGGTTGCACACCTCTTCCTCGCTCAGCCTCATTCTTTGAGCTACGATGGCTTCATGAAGTGGGTTCTCATCATCTTCATCGAGTGGGTCCTCATTATCTTCATCATCTTCTTCATCTTCGTCATCTTCATCATCTTCCACCAGGTTGAGATAAATGACAGCCAGCTTGGGTCTTTCTGCTCTGAAGGAGAAGCTGATCAACTCACCACCAGTAAGACGCATGCGGGCGAGGAAACGGGCCCATCCATCTCCTCCAATCTGCGACATATTGCGTCCTTTCTTGACCTCCATAGTGTACGCCCCCCAGGAGCCTCAAATGTCACAGTGTCTCCTGTCAGCTTGTTGAATGTCAACCTCACATTGCATGGGACGGTCTGTGTAAGAAAAGAAAAATGACACAATGCAGTAATGCCAACACTAAAAATAAAATAGTTGTTACATTTCATCTAATTTCTTACCGCCGCATGACGAAAACTCGGCTGGAAGTAGATGCCAAACAGCTTGCCAGTTGCAAGGCTGCTGGCGCACCTTGACTTGCACAGTCGACATAGTGGTGGTGGTGGTGGCGCCATTTTTCTAAAGCAATATGAGCAAAGGATTAATGATTCACTTCACAGGAAAGAAAAACAGTAGCATGTGATATTTTCCTAAAGCAATATGAGCAAAGGATTAATGATTCACTTCACAGGAAAGAAAAACAGTAGCATGTGATATTTTCCTAAAGCAATATGAGCAAAGGATTAATGATTCACTTCACAGGAAAGAAAAACAGTAGCATAGTGGTGGTGGCGCCATTTTATGGACAATTATAATCAACTAAATCAACTAGCCTACTAAATCAACTAAACCAAAATGTTCTAAATCAACTAAATCAACTAGCCTACTAAATCAACTGAATAATATCAACTAAATTAGAATGTTGCATATGAACTAGCCTACTAAATCCACTAGCATACTAAATCAAAATGTTCTAAATCAACTAAATCAACTAGCCTACTAAATCAACTAAATCAACTAGCCTACTAAATCAACTAAATCAACTAGCCTACTAAATCAACTAAATCAACTAGCCTACTAAATCAACTGAATCATATCAACTAAATCAGAATGTTGCATATGAACTAGCCTACTAAATCAAAATGTAGCAGGGAGGAGGGAGAAGGAGGGGCGACTCAAGGAGGGAGAAGAGAGTAGGACGGAGGAGGAAGGCGGAGCGAGGAGGGGCTGGCCGGCGGCGAGTGGAGGGAGAATGGAGGAGGAAGGCAGAGCGAGGAGGGGTCGGCCAGCGGCGAGTAGAGGGAGGACGAAGGAGGAGGAGGCCGGTACCGAGTCCAGTGAGGAGGATGAGGTGACGGCGGCGCAGATCGGAGGAGGGGCGATGGGGGAGGACTGGCGGCGCGGGGGTTGAGGGGGAGATCGAGTGTGTGTGTGAGTGTGATCTGGATCGGATAGGTGAGGGGGCCGGGGGGAGATGGAATGGCTTAGCAGTAGCGCGCTATGGCAACCTGCGCTACTGCTAAACGACCTATCAGTAGCGCCTTTCGCCGATAACACGCTACTGCAATGTTAGAAATAGACATAAAAATACATTGATCATCAATTGTCTTTTTGTGTACAATCTGATTTGTTAATAGGAATCCTCGACGGTTGGTTTAAGAACAGGCGAGGATTCCTATTGCGGCCACAGATCCTACACATAGAGTTCAATGAAGACCAAGTGCTTGTGAAAGATGTAGAAGTAACATATTTAAGGTGGTACAAACTCTCTTCACGGAGCGAGGTGGGACTAAATTTTTGTAGTAACCTTAGTAGTGTCTAGAGGTGCCCCCCTGCCCCCGTATATAAAGGAGGGAGGGAGAGGCCGGCCCTAGAGCAGGGCACGCCAAGTGTGGGGAGTCCTACTAGGACTCCCAAGTCCTAGTAGGATTCCCCTTTCCTTTCCGGAGTAGGAGAGAAGGAAAGATGGGGAGAGGGAGAAGGAAAAGGGGGCTGCACCCCTTGTCCAATTCGGACCAGAGGGGGGGGCACGCCTCCTTCCTTTTGGCCTCTCTCCTCTATTCCCGTATGGCCCAATAAGGCCCATATACTCCCCGGCGAATTCCCGTAACTCTTCGGTACTCCGAAAAATACCTGAATCACTCGGAACCTTTTCAAAGTCCGAATATAGTCGTCCAATATATCGATCTTTACATCGCGACCATTTCGAGACTCCTCGTAATGTCCCCGATCTCATCCAGGACTCCGAACTACCTTCGGTACATTGAAACACATAAACTCATAATACCGATCGTCACCGAACTTTAAGCGTGCGGACCCTATGGGTTCGAGAACTAGACATGACCGAGACACGTCTCCGGTCAATAACCAATAGCGGAACCTGGATGCTCATATTGGCTCCTACATATTCTACGAAGATCTTTTATCGGTCAGACCGCATAACAACATACGTTGTTCCCTTTGTCATCGGTATGTTACTTGTCCGAGATTCGATCGTTGGTATGCTATACCTAGTTCAATCTCGTTACCGGCAAGTCTCTTTACTCGTTCTGTAATACATCATCCCGCAACTAACTCATTAGTTGCAATGCTTGCAAGGCTTAAGTGATGTGCATTACCGAGAGGGCCCAGAGATACCTCTCTGACAATCGGAGTGACAAATCCTAATCTCGAAATACGCCAACCCAACATGTACCTTTGGAGACACCTGTAGAGCTCCTTTATAATCACCCAGTTACGTTGTGACGTTTGGTAGCACACAAAGTGTTCCTCTGGCAAACGGGAGTTGCATAATCTCATAGTCATAGGAACATGTATAAGTCATGAAGAAAGCAATAGCAACATACTAAACGATCGGGTGCTAAGCTAATGGAATGGGTCATGTCAATCAGATCATTCAACTAATGATCGGGTGCTAAACTCATAATACCGATCATCACCGAACTTTAAGCGTGCGGACCCTATGGGTTCGAGAACTAGACATGACCGAGACACGTCTCCGGTCAATAACCAATAGCGGAACCTGGATGCTCATATTGGCTCCCACATATTCTAGGAAGATCTTTATCGGTCAAACCGCATAACAACATACGTTGTTCCTTTTGTCATCGGTATGTTACTTGCCCGAGATTCGATCGTCGGTATCTCAATACCTAGTTCAATCTCGTTACCGACAAGTCTCTTTACTCGTTATGTAATGTATCATCCCGCAACTAACTCATTAGTCACATTGCTTGCAAGGCTTATAGTGATGTGCATTACCAAGAGGGCCCAGAGATACCTCTCCGACAATCGGAGTGAGAAATCCTAATCTCGAAATACGCCAACTCAACAAGTACCTTCGGAGACACCTGTAGAGCACCTTTATAATCACCGAGTTACGTTGTGAAATTTGGTAGCACACAAAGTGTTCCTCCGGTAAACGGGAGTTGCATAATCTCATAGTCATAGGAACATGTATAAGTCATGAAGAAAGCAATAGCAACATACTAAACGATCAAGTGCTAAGCTAATGGAATGGGTCAAGTCAATCACATCATTCTCTAATGATGTGATCCCGTTAATAAAATGACAACTCATGTCTATGGCTAGGAAACTTAACCATCTTTGATTCAACGAGCTAGTTAAGTAGAGGCATACTAGTGACACTTTGTTTGTCTATGTATTCACACATGTACTAAGTTTCCGGTTAATACAATTCGAGCATGAATAATAAACATTTATCATGATATGAGGAAATAAATAATAACTTTATTATTGCCTCTTGGGCATATTTCCTTCAGGGGTTCAGAGATTCGCATAGTTTTAATCTCGCCTCGCTGGCCAAGCAGGTATGGAGACTTATGGAAAATCCCGACTCACTATGCGCACATGTTGGGGGCAATTTGGAGGATCGAGGATGGCTCATAAGTTAATATTTGGTCTGATCCATGGATTGCCATGAGTGCAGACGGATGCATAGTTACGCCGAGAGGAGCAAACCTGCTTTCAAAAGTATGAGACCTTATTGATCCGCCAACAAGAGTATGGGATCAAGATCTTAATTATCAATGACATGTTTTGGTAGGTAGAAGCGGAGAGAATCTTATCTATTTCGCTTGCGCCGCAAGGAGTGATGGAGGATTTTTTGGCATGGAGGTTCACAAGGAATAACATGTTCACGGTCAGATCGGCGTATTATGCAGAGTGGGATCATCAATTCGGGCGCTAGTTTGAGAGAATTGTAGGAGAACCGTTACAACAATATCCAGTATTGACGAAGTGGTAGAATAATTCACTTCCGGCTAAAATAAAAATACATGCATGGAAAGTGTTGCATGGTTTTATACCATGCTTCGGAATCTTAGCAAACCGACATATTGCTATATCCAGGAACTGTCCAATGTGCGCAGCAGGATGTGAGGATATCAAGCATGTGCCGTTTACTTGTGCAAGAGCAATAGAGATCTGGAGGTGTCTAAATTTGATTGGTTTTGTGGAGGAGGCATGCGAAGTGGACCGAGCCGGTTCATTGTTGCTGGACTATATTTTGTGTGCACCGATGAGAGAACGTTTGCTTCCAGATGTGAGTGCATATGTCTTAATCCTCGTGGGCATTTGTTATATGTGTGGTGGGAAAGAAGGCAACAAGTCCATGGAGAAGATGTGCAAAAGTGTGCTCATTCGGCCTTGTCGATCTCAACTCTAACAGCGAACTATGTCAAGGCGAGGAAGAATGATGCGGGTGTGAAGAACGAAGGATGGACTAAGCCAAAGGAGGGGCATGTTAAGCTTAATGTTGACGCAACATTTTATGTACAAACTCTTAAAGGAGCGGTCGGGGATGTGCTGCAGGATGACAAAGGAGGATTCATAGCAGCATCCAATGAAAAACTTGAGCATGTTTCGGACGCAACTTCAGCAAAGGCATATGCAATGCGACATGGGATTCTTCTGGCTCAACAGATGGGAGTAAGCAACCTGGTGGTGGAAGCAGATTACTTGGAGGTGATCAACATGATGAATGTGGGCGGCTTCATTGTGACAGGAGCAGCGACAATTTATGCAGACTGCAATGTCTTATCGGTAGGTTATACTTCAGTGTCTTTCGCCCATTGTCCTAGGAGGCAAACTGTGTCTCTCATGAGCTAGCTAGGCTGGCGGTCTCAACATCATCCTCGTTGTGGGTTGAGGAACCACCGGCCTCAATTGTAAGGTCGATGGTGGATGATGTAATGTACAATGGTAGTACTTGTCTCCTTGAATGGCTACTCTGGGTAGACGAACCTCTACCTTGCTTATCGCATGACTTTCATTTCCCTCTATGAATGCCCAAAATCAGGTCGGTTTTGAAAAACATTCCCTCTGGTTATAGGCCGAAACCATGCTCAAGTGCTTCTATAAGTTATTTTTTACTTGAAAGGTGTTTTTTTATAGGATTCAAGAGTCTATGCAAATTCGATGTTTTTCTTTTCTATTTCTACGTTTCGACAATCATACTTGAATTCAATGAAACAGTCTTTTTTTGGTAACCAAACTTTTTTGCTCATGAGTCAATTATTAATTGAAACTCGAAGGGAATGAGATTGAATCTTCCCTGCAAAAATAAATAAAAATAAAAACCTCTTACATGTCACGCGGTCTACTCGTAATTCCGCTGAGGAGGACAACTTAATTAGCGATGGCCTGCACATCAGCTTCAACGTCAACGACAACAGCCATAGATTTTGCTTGAGCTTGAGCAGCCAAGGCGAGCCATCCCCGCAGGCCCTTCCGCACGATCTTGCAGTCGTCATAGGCACGGTCGCGGAAGGTCTCCACGTCGGCCATCATGCTCGCGATGCTGGACATGAGCAGCTCCTTCTTCCACTCCTCCAGCGGCGCCAAGTCCGAGTACTTATCCCCGAACTCGTACATCTTCTGAAATTCGATGCCGGCGATGTTGTGGGTGTGCTTCCTTGCCACGCCAACAGCCTCCCTGGCGCGTAGGTGCTCCTCCACGGACCGCAGCATCTCCTCTTCCGCCGACAGCGCGCGGCGGCTGGACAACACCTGCGCGATCCACCGCGCCGCCACCTCGAAGAACCACGGGATCAGGACCTTCCTCGCCATGCCCACGAAGGACAGAGATGGTGCGAGGGACGGTGCCAGGGACAGCGGGAAGACGTGCTCGAACAGCAGGCCGACGACGTAGCCGTCACTGTCGATGGTGACCGCGACGGCAGTGTCCAGGAGCGGGAACGAGTAGGTGTACCCCGTGCAGTAGATGACCGTGTCGGCCACGACGGAGGAGCCGTCCACGAACTCCACGCGCCCGTCGGCGTGAAGACGGCAGATGCGGGAGTGCAGGCGCAGCACGTCGCCGTGGTTGGCCAGCATCCTCGACATGGCCGGCGTGGCGGCCGTGGCCTCGGAGCTGGCCGTGAGGTGCACCTCCCTGGCGACGCGTCAGAGGTCCAGCACGATGTCCTTGCCACTTTCACCGCACCCGACCACCACCGCCGCCTCACCGAGGAATGGCTCCGGCGTCCGGAACAAGTGGCTATGCAGCTGCCGGCGCGTCCACTCCGCCATGCCTTCGATGTCGCTCGGGAGCATCGGCTGCGAGTAGTGGCCGGTGGCCACCACCACAGCGTCGAACACCTCCTCCTCCCGCGCAAAATCATCATCCTCAGTGGTGCCGAGGCGCTGCACGGACCTCCACTGACGGATCATAATCGTCGATGTCGGCGTGGGGGCGACGCGCAGGACCATGGTGTTGAGCCTGACGACGTCCATGAGCCCGAACGCGTCGCAGAAGTCCCGGAGGTAGCAGTGCATCTCGCCGTGGACCGGCAAGCTGCGCGGGTCACGGCCCTCCAGTCCCCGGGGAAGAACTGGAAGTCGGAGAAGCCCATGGCCTCGCGCGGGCTGATGAGGCGGAGGCAGGCATAGATGCTGCTGGGCACGCGCACCGGCATCCTAGCGCCGAGCGGGTCCTCGACGTCGGTCCGGGGGCCATACAGCCACTGTCCGCCGATGTCGCCGCTCTGCTCCATGACCGTGACGGCGTGGCCCTCCTGCCGCAGCTCGCGCGCCACCGCCAGGCCGGCCACGCCGCCCCCCACCACGCACACGCTCTTGGACTGCAACGCTGACTCGCCGCCCCCAGCATCCATGCCGATCGGTTGGTCGACGGTGACCACGCTTTGCTTTCCTTGGTGGGTCGATAATAATATCGATTGCTAACATACCACGATCAATGACTGTCATCCATGTACTTGATACTCTTATGAAATGCTACATTTCAGTATTCCTAATCTGACATAGCTGTCGATCAACTAACACAGAGAAAGATGACGAAGACGTGGATGATAGTATGGAGAGCACGGACAGCAAGAGCCGCTACGTCCTCAGGAGGCTGCGGAATGGGGAAATCCCGTACCGCAGCGGCTCCGACAGGCTCTACGGCAACATAGCCTGCCCCTTCTGCTGCGCGAGAATCAAGAGCGACTACGACAACCTGATCATGCATGGCACCGATATCGGCCGTGGTAATGGGAGGAACCACAAGCCCCACGTCCGGGCTGAACATGCCACTTTTGGTGCCTTCCTTAGGAAGTACGCGAAGGGGCATCTGCCATTCTACCTCCCGAGGCCTCCTCGTCCGGCCAAGATACCGAGGATCTGATGCGCTACTTGGTTGTTACTACTGGCCCACCCTAGTTAAGATTGTTTTTATGTTATGGTTGTCGTGTGATACTTCTGCCCCACCGTACTGCTTGAACTTATGCGCCGGTTTATCTTTTGGGTTGTGAGTGTTTAACATGCTATGTTTAAGTGTTTGGTAGTACATTGCTCATTTCTGGTAATGGCCAACTTCCAATGCTACGTTCTTAGGTACATGCTAACAATATTAAATATGGTTTTCTGAAGCAGCAGTGCCAATTTGTACATGATAGGCGCCTAATTAAGCGTCTACCCTGTACTAATAAGCGGTGTTGCTTCATTAAACTATTGTTTATCTTGTAAGCACCTACCCTGTACTAATAAGTGCATTGCGGTCAACCTTGCCTAATACCTCCACTATGGTGATATATGGTACATATATGTTATTACTCTAACTGAAGATGCTAATGCTATATTTTGCACTGAATTTGGTATGTTTAGAAATAATGACATTCAAGTTATTTCTATGGACTGCTAAACCATTATAAATGATCTTGTATTAATAGCTGCCAAAAGTAGAGCACACAAATGTTCACCAGGAGTACATACTGCCATTTGAAGCAAAACAAATGAGCATGCATTAGTAATTGCCAGAAATGTAGCAAGCACATGATTGCCAAAAGTACCTATTGCCATTTTTTTACATGCACTTAGGTTGTATAATATATTGCCAAAAGTATATCATGCAAATGATTGGCATAATGACCTATTGGCAGTTCAACCAAAAAAACTGAGCATGTATCCCTAATTGCCAAAATTATATAATGTTCGTGATTGCCAAAAGTATGTACTGCGACAGGAGAGATTGCTATATTGAGGTATGTTATCATACCCTACTTTTTACGGTCTTAGCTGGTGTTAGCAAGCCATCTTTCACCGCTCGCCGATGCACGTTTGATAAAGTTCAATCACCAAATCGTAAATGACAAATGTATTATAAGTAGTGCTAACTACAGTGCTACTGAGTACGTACCTAAACTACCATTTGGTTAACTTGAATGGGCTCGATATAGCTTGTGACGGCTTGCGTGATCGTCTTGATATCGAAGAAGGCACTTGTTTAGCAATGGTCTTGCTATCAAATTTCACTCTGAGCTCTTCCATAGTTTTTGTTTTTTTAGCTTGCAGTTCATCAACAAACTTCCTCGGGCGTCCACGTGCTCTCCGCTTTTTTGGGGAGATCGGGGTGTCGGGATCCTTTGGGGAGCTCGACATGTCTGATATCTTGCACTAAACAATACCGATAATTTCTTGGATATCATCTTGTGAATTGATAGGTTCCGATGCAACGTAGGCTTCATACGTCTCCGCATGTACAGCAGACATCAGTGCATTCGGTAGCGTCATGACACATGTGAATACAATAAAATATCTGTGCTTTTTCGCTAACCGTTATGGGGTACTTGTATGTTTCCATGCGAAGACTGTTGCAATCTGAACCCAGCAAGCTTGAAACTATTTTCCAGCTAAATATATATATCTGTGACTACATTTGATAAGCGACACATATGTCAGAACAGCGTTCAGTCTAAGATATTCTACAAGAAAATATAGTGTTTGGCTCACCTACTTCACTTTGTCGGTAAATACTTCACCGTTCCATGTCAACATGTACTTCAGTGTAAAAAACGCACATGAATGCCTGTAGTGTTTAGTTTAGGTTTTAGTAAACTTGGACGTGTCGGCAAGGAATAATTTAGGAGGTCGTACGTACCTGTCATTCTGTTGCGGTATGTTGTCATACAGTACTACTTCCCAGTCAGTAAATTTGATGGGCTTATCTGGTGTTACCAAGCCATCCTTCACCGCTCTGTCCATGCAGGCCTGAATCGCCTCCACCTAGCATAATACGAGTATTACGAAGGGTTACGGTGATTTGGGAGTTCATGTGCCATGCGACAGTAAAGAGGCAGCAAGATAAAGCTTACAAGAGCAGTTTCCTTCGACTCGTCAAACTGATTTTTCAAGGAGTTTAGGATTTGAATCTCTTCTTTGTCAAAATTGAAAACCATTGCCATCCAGTGGTTATCATTCACATTCAACGAGATGTGGACCTGCCGTAAAGTCAAAGAGGACTCATTCCACGGAATAATGTATATAAGGTAACAATTATGGTTCGGGGGACCCCTGAAATATTTCATCTACACTATCTATTACGATATATGAAAGTGAGGAAAACGGGTACCTTCCGGTGTCCTACAAATTTATTTGCAATACGCTGAACCAACGAGCTTCCACGGCCCTTTGGAATAACCCCTTTTGTTTGTAAAATCTTTCTGGTTTCATTAGGGGATATGACTGAGGTAGTATCAGTCTCAACTCCGCTGATGTGAGCATACGCCATAATAACCTACCAAATTTGTAATCATATAATGATGTGCCAACATTTCAAATAGTTGATGTACAATGGAGTACAAGGGGCTTACATCACCACAGATGTATTTTTTATCGTAAATTGGCTTCAGTTGTTCCGCTCTTAGGGGAATGTCTCCGATTTGAACGACTTCAACAGGGCCGTGTGTTCCCCGGATGAAAATGGCTGCCTCTTTGTCCTCAGCGGTGAGCACGTAATCATTATCAAACAGAGGCTTCAATGGTGTGATTCGAGGATCGTCCTTGTTTGGCAGGACGTGTCTGGCACTTGGTGTTGGAGTCGAAGTACGTGGCGTGGATGCGTCGAACTTAGGAGTCGCCATGATGGGATCACTGCACACATTGACTTGTTCCTACAACAACAAAAATGGTCAATTATAATTAGTTTGGTAATACTACTTATGTGGTGGGCCATAATTATTACCTCGACGCCTGCTTTCTGTGACTCGGATTGTCGGCTGACTTTAGTTTGGTTTTTTAATTCCTATAACAATTATAACAATAATGAATATGGAGGAACATATTCATAACAATAAAAAATGCACAACATGACATACCTTCAGTTCCCTCCTTAAGTCCTTAATTTCATCCTCGAGCAGCGAGAGCCTAGGATTACTGCCATATTTACTCTTAATGTCGATTAACTCTTCGCTCAGGGTGAGGAATTTCGCGTCAAATCTATGCTGAAATTCCATTAACTGTCTACCTATCTTCTTTTCTTGCTCAGCACAACGTGCATTCAGGGCTGCAACTATCATTCCCACATGTGCAAACAAAATAACACCCCGTTCAGAACAAAGCAAAATGAATGAGTTTTGATGTGACCTTTTACTGATCTTGGAAAATGAAAATTGTCTTTGTTGGGCTTACTTGGTGGATACTCATATTTTGACCTTGTGATTGTGCTCGAGATGAATCACCTTCATCCTCACGTACAATTTTTTTGCTTCCTGGATCCTTTCTATTGTTGGCCTCTGGTTGTCGAGCACAAATTTCCATCACAACCTTTGAATCAGGTACAATGAATCAGTAGTAGCAAATAAATAACCGGATATATACATGGGTCAAATCTAGAAACACGCCAGTCCTTTATGAAGACCTCCTGAGGTGTAAGCTTCTGCTCTTATTACACACGTGCATTCGTCCCATCGTGCGACCAATGGTGGGGGTATAGGAGTATACATCAATTTGCCGGAACGCAGGTGCTCCCAGTACCAAATCTTCACAATAAATTACTTCGTCAATATAGAGAGATATAGAAAAGAAAAAGAATTGTACAATGTTAACTAGTGATGTTGCACTAACCTGAAGCAGAGGTAGATTTCCCTGTAGAGATACTTGATCAAGAGAGCTAAATTTGTGTATGTACCTGAACAAGTGTTTCATTCTGAAACATCCCCAGTTCAATTTTCGAAGGCTTTGAATATACGCAATAATTTTAAGGTATTTCACATCGACATAACATTGTGCTATTGGTGCTAAAACTGTGCCAATAGCGAATTGAACGAACCGCGCCAGGAAATCATTGTCCGGAGTTTTGGAACTTAAGATCGCTGTCTCAAGGTCAGCCAGATCAATGCTCCCATTGTTTTGAAATGTGTTAAACAAATTTGGATCCGGCGTGCTTTGCAGCTTTTCATCAATATCCTCCCCTTCTATCGCAAGGCCAAATATATGGTGCACGTCTTTTGCGGTGATAGGAATGGGTGTTTTACCTATGGTAATGGACGATGTCTCACTATTGAAGCTCTTTGTTAGTCTTACCAACATAATGTGCCAGAGTTTAAATTCACGAATCATGTTTAGACACCCAAGACCGGTATCGCTTATGATTTTCTCTATGTGTTCTGGTGACAACAATTTCATGACTTTGGCGAGCCTTGACGGTGAGCACACTAACTTCATATGGCCGTGCTTCCTCAAGATTTCCTGCAAAAGTGGCAATAGATTTTATCGATTATGAAAGAAGTGTCTGCAAGTACAGTTTTCAAACGAAATGTCAACTACGTACCTCATCGGTCATTTCGGAGACGTATTTTTCTCCATTAGCAGCACTTTTAACAGTAGTTTCCATTTTACTGCACCTATGGAACAGAAGCAAAACCGGTTCAATTTATTTGACCTTCATGTTGAGAAATGTGTAACAAAAATAGAATCTTATACGCAGGCACGGATGAGTTTATTAAATAATATGAACTACATGTAACTTTAAGAACACTACAGATTTTGGTCATGCATAACATTGGGATAGTTCAACTAGGGTTTTGGGATTGCATAAACATACGATGTGTTATTTCATGAAAGAGATACCCTTGTTGTAGTATTACCTCTTCGGACGTTAGTGTAGTGTGCCAAGATTGATCATGTTGATAGTTATTAATGAGAGCTATGATCAGGTAATCTTGATGGCTAGAATAACTTGTGGGAAACCTATTAGGGCTTTACTAGTAGACGTGCGTGTCCGAGAAAGATTACAAAAATAGCTATGATCACATAACCTTCTGTCATCAACGGTAGCGGCCCAATGCTTCACACGGATAGTGCGCCCCACACTTGATGTGGATGTGTGGCGCTCGACGACAGCAACAGGAGCAGCGGCGTGTTGACATGCGTAGGAGGCGGCGCCAACACCACTGCCGTCCGACCCCTCAGGCAACGTTCCTGGTGGGCGGTGGGCGGCGGGCGGCGGCTACAATCTGATCTTGCAGCAGTCGTGGGAGGTGGTACGGGACCTGGATGCCGCGGGTGGTTAGGAGGGAGGAGCTGTAATCATGGGATTTCGGGAGATTAGGGTGGCGTGAGTTATGGGAGGTTGAAACATTAGCATGTAATTGGCCAAAACAAATGTAATGTTCCAAAGAAAAAACAAATGTACCGTCGAGAAAGGAATGTATTTTTTAAGTGGTATAAAATATGTTGTTTGTTCTGGAAATGCCCAAAAATTGTCCGTACGTGACAAAACTTGCAACTTTGCTGAAAATGGTTGAAATTTGTATGTACCCCAATAATTACCATGGCTTGCAACCATGCAAAGTTGGGTTGATTTGAGGTAGGTCAACAAACCAACATGTGATTTCAGAGGGTGCCAGTCAAGGCCGCAAGGGCGTGTTTGGGGGCACCCCCATGTTTAGTAGATCATCTACAATACAAAATGATGTCTACTATTTCCCATGGAATCCCATGACCAAAACAAGCTGCCATGTGAAATGCTTCTCAGTTTAGACTAAGATTTACACATGAAAAAACTTGCAAACTTAGATGAAAATGGTTCAAACTTGGCATATGTATCCCTAACATGGCCATGGATTGTAACCATACAAACTTGGCGGTTATTTAATATAGGTCAATAAACCAACACGTGCTTTCCGAGGTTACAAGGATAGCCCGGAAGGGCCCGTCTCGGGCCATCTCCTTCAATACACCATGTACATAGGATTCCAAGTTATTTTGATGCCATCCAATGAACCAAATCAAGCATGCATGCACAGTGCGTTCAAGGTTACACATGATTTTCATGATTTTTTTCATTTCCTCCCAGACGGTCTACCCCCTAGACTACCATCAAAAGTGGTAGCACATGATGCCTTCAAGCTTCTTTGCCTAAGGGTGGACCTAATTGACACCATACCAAGTGCGAACATTGGTTCAAATTGGATTCCATCCATGGAGTCGATGCGGTACACGCGCTGCCTCCGTCGAGAACCTTCGTGACGCTCCCGGTCAGAAGCGCGACTACACTATTGAATGTACAAACCAAGCAGATCATGCTTCATGTGGAATGAACCCAACTTATGACATGCAATGGAAAATGTTACATTACAGGCTTACAGGACAACATTAGAATGAGTTTCAGCAAAATTTGCAAGTTTTGGCAATTGCGCCACTTTTCGGGCATTTATGACCGAAAATGGAAGAAAATGGAAAATCTAGTAGAAACTTACAACCATTGTGCATGAATGCTTCATTTGGTCATGGGAGGCCATGTAATATATTTGAAAAAATATGAAGATGGTGTGATCATGGAGGTTCCCCAACACAAGCCCTTCCGGCCGAGCCTGGCGCGCTTTGAGAGTAGATGCTATAGTACTATCCTGACCTGTATGAAATCGACCCAACTTTTTGAACCATGACACGTGTGGCCAGTTTTCTAGTATTTTCGGCCGAAAAAATTACCGTACATGCAAAATTTTGTGTAAACTAAATAGCATTTTTGCATGCTTGGGGGAATTTCACAAATTTCATGTTGTACTTGCTTCACAAAGTGGACAATGCAGTTCGAAGGTTCTAGACGGGAGCAGTTGATGTGCCCGAGGTTCCATACGACATGGAATCCAGTGTAGGCCAATGATCCAACTAGGCTTGGTGTGTCAACTAGGTCCACCATAAGACAAACAAAGTGTAATGCATCATGTGCCCCCTGCTTTTGATGTGTGGCTAGGGGGGTAGACCATGCATGCGATGTTTCTTTTTCGCTTCGAAATTGCAAAAGGATTATAAATGTTGGCCAAATTTAAAACCATTGTGAATGCATTATTGATTATCTCATGGGAGATCATGAAATAAAGTTGGCATCATTTGTGGATATTGTAAACACAGAGGTGCTCCAATACGCGCCCTTCATTTGGGCTAACATGGCATCCTCTGAGAAGACACATGCTGGTTTGTTGACCTTTCTTAAATCAACACAAAAAATTTGGGGTAACAACTCATGGTCATGTTAGTCCTCCATGCCAAGTTTGAAGTATTCTTAGTAAAGTTTGCAACTAATGTCAATATGTGGAGAAGTTGTCGAAACTGAGAACCATATTTGCATGTTTGCTTGATTTGCTCATGGGAGGGCATGAAAAAAAGTTGGAATCATTTATATGTGGTGTTAACATGGAGGTGCTCCCGGACTCGCCCTTCCGGGCTAGCTTGGCACCCTCCAAAAATGCTCGACGATTTGTTCACTTATCTTAAGTCAACCGAACTTTTTTGTGGTGACAATTCATGGCCATTGTACGCCTCCATGCCTAGTTTGAACCATTTTCGGCAATGATTGCAAGTGTTGTCACGTGCGGCCACATTCGGGCATTTTCGTCCGAAAATGAAAAACTTCGCTAAACTAAAAACCATTTTGCATGCTTGCTTGCATTGGTCATGGCATGTATAGTTGTGAAACTTATTTTGAAAATGGACAAGGACAATTTTGGAATTATATATCATTCATACTTGTTTCGAACCAAAAACCTAGTTCACCCTTATGAAATGTATTTTTTAGCACAACATAATGTTTTTTTAATCTTGATGATACATGTTAAAAGATCCCATAACTCACGCACGCCACCTCTCCCTAAATCCCTTGATTGCACCGCCTTCCTCCTAACCACCCGTGGCATCGGGGCCTCCTACCACCTCCAGAACCACTCCAATATAAGATCGGAGATGCCGGGCGTACGCACTTTTTGAAATCTCTGGACGCCGCTGCCGCCATCGTCAGCTTAGGGGTCGGAAGTGACTACTCTTTTCGCCCCTCCTCCTCACGTCCCTCTCTCGAGCGAAAATGGTTAAGGAGATCTGAATTCAACTGCTAGCACTAATCTTTAAGACTGTGCGTACTAGTAATGAGATTGATCTCCATTCGCAGTGTGGCATTTGTTTGGACACCAAGGGTTTGTGCCCCGTGAGCATCGTATGAGGGAGTTTTGTACTGTCTCCCTGAGCGGGATTTGCAAACAAGATAGTAAGATCCAGTCTGACATGACCCATAGCAAATATCATGAGAAATTTAGTACTCCGTCCGATCCAAAATTAATGTGTTAGATCCATGTAGATACGCATGTATCTCGTCTTGTTTTCTGCATAGATACATCCGTATGTACAAAAATTTGTCCACAATTTTTTGGACAGAGGCAGTAATATTGGATGAATATTGTACTCGGACCCTTTGTACTCAGTCAGTTGTTCATAATGTTTACTGCAAAAAGAGTTATATTGCATCTTGATTTCTTAGATGATAAAATGGTTTTGTGTACGTGCATGTTAATTTAAATCTTCTATGGGGTTATATGATAATACTGCTAAGAAGTAGTGAACTATACTATGCTAGTCATCTATGATTGGACAAATTCTTTAGATTAACAGGCAGTTCATATATATTAGCAATCGTACATATGCTACTCAGGTAATCCCCTGCTACGACAGATGCAGTTTCACACAGAAATTTGGAGTGCCCTTGGGAAAATATGGGAACTTTGAAGCAAGTTTCAGTACCAATGAGGGGTTTGAATTCTCGTGTGAGATTACCAATGACAATGAGTTGACATACATTTCAGGGGAGTCTTGGAAAGAATTTGTTAGAGTTTACACGCTACATGTGGGTCAGGAGATTACGTTCAGTACTGACAATTCGGAAGCACCAAGTAGCGTTGTGACAACTGGGAATTTGCCTATCATACATCCGAGTAAGATAATTTTTTGCTCCTGCAAGTTTATTACTCTAAATTTATCATATACCATATATAATAAATTAAATTGTCTGTGCTATAATATTGTAGCATGCTACCAATTGTCCAATGAGAAAAGAGATATTATTGACAATGTCGCTGTAACTGAGGGGACAAGCTTAAACTAGAGAATGATGGAGTATGTCATACGCCAAGTGATGGACCTTGACAAGTTAGTGGAGCGTCATGATGCTGGAAACTATGATCAAGGAAGAGCATATGCATTCCTCCATACGTTGACATGGTTAGATTGCAACAAGAACTTCTCGGTAACCATCTTTCGGTACTTCATTCATTTTGTGTCATTTCAGTATGTTTTTAGCTTTGTTCCAAATTAAATGTTCTTCCTTTACTACATAACATTAAGTTTCCACGTGTTGATGCAACAAATATTGTTTTCAAACAGAAACTACCTAATCGTGTTGTCCCCGAAGAAATGGAGGAATATGGTGCCATAACCATTGTTTATCATCCACATAGTACTGTGTCAAGTACATACACCATTTCTAATATTGATGGTTGTGTCTGCATCAACAAATGGAACGAGTTTATGAAGAAGGAAAAACTCTTGCTGTTAGGACAGAAGGTGCTGATGTTGCTGTACCTGGGAGATCATGGGATTTATCTATTTGTTTCCCATGTTCCTGATGTGCCTCTAGAGTAGTTTTGGCAAAATGTAGTGTGCGAAAATAAATTAAGGGATTTTTTAAGTCATTGTTGTAATGACATACTTTATTTTTATTTCATGGTACTCTTGTGTTCATGCACAAGATAGTGGGCAAGAATTTAAATGGTCGTTTACGTTTTTCCATTCGATTGCCTTCATTGCAACTCGGTTTATTCATTATTTTTTAGCAATTTTGACATGCTCCGTCTTACCCCTTATTTTCTCATAATAGTCAAGAAGGTAAGAAATAATCAAAACAACTATTTCATGCAATCATCGTATAAGATTTATTTCTTACTCTTACCTGCCATGTTAAAAGAGGGTTGGGGGTAGAACACCTCTTCTTATTAAGATGTTATTACATGTAACCATGATAATCGCCTTGATACGATCACAAATATATTATTTCTTCACAATCAACATCACACACAACACACACAACACAATTACACTAGCCGTCAACAGCTTCAGCATGAAAACAATTTGTCTCCCTAGTCCTAACATCGTATAAGCTTGGTGCTTCGTAATGGTTGCCAGATTGCTCTCACTGTAATTTTTCCTGCCTCCAATGTTGCCACTCTTGGTACATGCATTCTTTTCCCACTGTTTTTTTGCGCGTTGTAGTTGTTCCCTTCTATCCTGTGCCGCAGCCATTGCATCAAGGGCATAAGCACCAACAAGGACTCTTGTACCAACAAGATGATCTACGTACTCTAGTTCCCAGCGCCAGAAATCACATGGATCATATGAATCAAGTGGCCACAAATCAAACCAGCACTAACGAAACAGTAGAAAAAATTACTCATGCAGTAAATGTCAACCCAAAGTGTAAAGGGATTGTACATCGTGGTGCTTGCACTTGTAGAACACCCAACCATCATGCTCTTCGGTACTGGAGAGATAGAATCTAACTGTTTCGCCACA
The DNA here is from genome assembly GCF_056163025.1 of Triticum urartu. Classification (NCBI taxonomy): domain Eukaryota; kingdom Viridiplantae; phylum Streptophyta; class Magnoliopsida; order Poales; family Poaceae; genus Triticum; species Triticum urartu. Next base: position 684,827,405 of record NC_141877.1, read on the forward strand.
GTTAGGGCAAGGGATCAGGGGCACATCAACTGATCCGCCACTCAGCGCGCACCTAATCAAGCTCGACGACGACATGGTTGATTTGGTGTCAGGCGACTGCGGCAATGAAAGAGGGTGGTCGTAATCCTTTGGGTAAAAGAAGAACTAGGGACTCCTCCGTTGGGCTAACAAACCCTAACAACAGCACCAGAGCATCGTGCTCCCTCTAAATAGGCTAACTAACAAATCTTCCAACTGACTAACCCACCCTAAAATCACGGACGGACCATCCATGCGCATTACTTGTAAATATATCGTCAGATATCATGGGAGATATGTACCCTTCCATCGTACCGCATATCCCTCCCATCTTTTCTTTCTGCATATCGCTCCTTCCTTAACCACCCAGAAAGTTTTGGTGTCTAGAGGTAGCCATTGCCGGGATAATCACCATCGCTCTGCGGAAGCTCACGCCGACACCGGAGTAAAAAGAAAAAGGTATCATCCTCCACGTCTCCTCCCATCTCTTGAAACGTTCATACTTTTTTTTGTTGATTGGGCCAAAAAGGAGGTTGTGATGAGATTAGAGATGCCATATTTGTGTGTAAGATCTTTGGTATTTGTTCCTGGCAGATTAGTTTTTCGTCGAAGGTAGTATTTTTGTGCAAGATTGTGTGTGCTTGTCTTTACTTGGAGTAAAGGCCGTTATGAGATTAGATGTGATTGCAAGTTCATAGTAGTTCATAATACGAACTGGTTACGGAAACATTATGTTGGTGGAGCTAATTTTCTAGCCCTTTCTGCTATACTGGATTACTATGAATGATTTGCATAAGGTTGGAGCGAAGAATTTTATGCAAGAGCTTTGCGATTGGTAGTTAGGGGATCCTGATCATACGATCTAGTTATGGATTTTTTTTTTGTCGTTGGATTTTCTTTACAAAACCTTTAGGCTATGTTGCATTAGTAGGAATGATTTGAATGATGTTTGATTTAGCCACTTAGATGTGGCATACAAAGACTTGTTCTCAATACTACAGTAAAGGAGGTGCTGTTGAAGGAGGTGCTGGATTATTTAGGACTGATATATATTAGTTAAGCCTGTGCTGACTAGCTAATTGATGCATTCATTGTTTTGGTATATGTACACATATTAATTAACTCTCGTCTTTCTTCTTTTTTCTAGCCCTCCGGATCGAGCACAACTTCGGTAAGGAGACGAGGCCCGAAGAAAAAGTTGAGCTCGGATGAAAGGTTTGAGATCACAGCAATCGCGCGCAACGGCGAACCGATTGAACCCATCCAGACAAAGAACGCATTTGCTGCTCAGTGCGGGGTTCTTGTTAGGGACAAGATCCCGATCAGCATCCACCAATGGTATAAGCCTAAGAACGAAGACCCTGAGGTGTCTTATGTCAATGATATGCAGAAAGATGATCTTTGGACTGAGCTGAAGGCAAATTTCATCCTACCGCGAGAGGAGGATCTGGAGAAGCCAGTTACAGAGAAATTAATCAAGTCTTTTGCTCTTAAGAAGATGGCAGGACTATTCAGGAGGTGGAGGAAAGAGCTGAAAAAGTTTGTCGACAAAGAAGAGACACCAGAATTCATCAGCAAATATGAGAAGATCAGAGATCACTGGCCCGCATTTGTGGCCCACGCGACATCGGAAAAGAGTAAGAAGATGTCGGCGACAAACAAGCAAATGCTGCGAAGAAGCAGTTTCACCATCGCACGGGGTCAGGTGGCTACCTCAAAGCCCGGCCTAAGTGGGCTAAGGCTGAGAATGATCTGCTTGATAAAGGGATCGAACCAGAGACAATGAACTGGCCAGACCGTTGCTGGACTTGGTTCTTCGGGGCTGGCGGAACCTTGGACCCTGTATCAGGGAAGTGCCATTGGACGGACGAGCAACTGCAAATACCAGTCAAGAGGCTTCGGCACTATATCAATGCAACGCAACAAGGGACGTTCGTTCCAGACATGGAGAAAGACGAGCTCACAATGGCCCTCGGGAATCCTGAGCACCCTGGACGAACACGAGGCACTCCAGGCTCCATTCCGTGGAAGGTTGGTTTTCCGGACGCAGGGGGTTACAAAACCCAGGAGAGGAGGAAGAAACTGGAGCATAGGCAACTACAGGCGCTGCACGAAAGGGTAATGGGGCTAGAGGAACGAGAAGCAGATCGCAACAAACGACCTGCCGAAGCTTCCCCCGAAGCTACCCCGCCATCTCAGCAGAGAAGCAGCGTAGCTTCCACCGAGCTGCTTCAGCCGAAGCATGTCTTGACGGCTCCTGCAAGCTATCCCGTGGATGCTACCACGGAGTCTCAAAATTGCCACATTATGACGCAATGGATGAATTTTAAGGTCAAGGCGGCTGCTGGCTCTGTTTATCCTACTGAACCAGGTGCAACTTTTCACTGCCGGCCGATTCCAGAAGGATATGCTAGGGTGATGGTGGATGAAATAACGGAGGGATTTGAGGACCTCCAGCTTGACCACCCTACCGGTGAAGGGGAGACTAGGTTGGGTTCTGCTCTGAAGACTCCATGCCTATGGCGGAAGGAGCTCATCAACCTTCCGAATTGGACGCCTCCGCCTCCTCCTCCTCCTCCTCCGGCGAGTCAGGGCACTCCGCCTCCTCCTCTGGCGAGTCAGGGCACTCCGCCTCCTCCACCGCCTCCTCCTCCGGCGAGTGACGATCAGGGCACTCGGCCTCCTTCTCCGGCGCGTGGCGGCACTCCGCATCCTTCTCCGCCTGCGCCGGCGCGCCCGAGCAGCCAGCAGCCTCCTCCTTCTCCGCCTCGCCAGCAAGGGCGGAAGAGACCCGCCACCGCCCAGGCTCCTCCGGCGCGTCGTAGTCCTTCTCCTCCGCCTCGTAAGCAAGCACGAAAGAAGACAGACGCCGCAGCCGCTCCGTCTGCTCTGGCGTCTAGCAGTATAGCCAGAGGCGGGAGGCAATACAGATACGGTCCTTCTCTCAAGCCTCTAGAGAAGTTACCATACGAGAGAACCGAGGAGGAAAACACAAAGATCATGCGGGCCGAAGTGGAAGACTTCTTTGAAGGGTTGAAAGCAAAGAGATATCCACCTCCGGAGGAGAAGGTTGATCCGGTGAAAGCAAAGCGCACTATCAATGCCCTGAGGAAACCACCAAAGTCTCCACCGAGAACCAACTACGAGCGCATTACTGAACAGACATATCTCGAAGCGGAGCGGTCGGAAAGTACTGTCAGACATCAAAGGTCAAAAGAACAAGAAGCTGCGAAAAAAATTGCCCAGCTCGGCGAACAAGCAAATCAATCGTGCCCCCCGCTCAATGTGTCTAGCGGCGACATCGTCGCTAATGCTCCCGGGACGGTGGCCGGTTATGGCAGTCTTGCAGATTACCTGCCTGACGATCAACTTCCTGATTTCATGAAGGTGGACGAACACAGATACGAGTACGGGAAGCCTCTCGTCAAAGATGAAAAATCTCTAACAACGATGATGATTGGTACATGAAAACCTGCAGAGAGTCTAGGGGACGAATAGTTTGTATCTGAGAATTAAAGAGGAGCACGACCTCGTTGGAACTGATCTGTTGCCTGTTCCATTTGAGGAGTTCTTCGCGTTCTTCAATCAAAAGACCCTCGATAGATTAACGGTCTTTTGCTACTGTCTGTAAGTACTATTTCTGTCATTAAGTCTCTATATATAGCTCGGCTCTTTCATTGCATGTATTTATAATTAATTATCCTCAATATATTATGCAGATTGAAGATCGTCGAGTGCAGAAAACAAGAAATGTATGATATTGGGTTCATTAACACAAATATCATAAATGAAATTCAGGTTAAAAAGCACGCCAAAGAGGCCGAGGCCAACTTGCTAGAATCGTTGATCAAAAATCAAAACAAAGATACCATACTCTTTCCTTACAACTTCGAGTGAGTGTTACTGTCGTGTGCATATTCGGTTTCCCTTATTACTCGAGCGAGGTTATAGTAATGTAATTGATGAGTTATGCATGCGTGCGCAGCTTCCACTATGTTCTTCTAGATATTAAGCTTGAACGGGGACTATTAACCGTCTTAGACTCGAGACGAAAAGCTCCCGAAACCTATGCGGACATGACTAAAATGCTCAACAAGTAAGTTCAATCGATCATTATCGCACCATATCGGCAACTTTTTGTTCATTTCCTGATATCTCAAGTAATAATAATTATTTTCTTTGTCTTGCAGGGTTTGGAAACAGTTCACCACAGAAGCTCCGGGACTGCCGAAGGAGCTGCGATATACATCCCTGAAAGTAAGTACTACTGGCTAGCTAGTTACGCGCATCTCCCGTTGATTCTATAGCTATACTTTCATCAATGCCATTTATAATGCTTCATTATCAGTTTGATTGACCTCTATTTCTCGTAAAGTGCTTGTGGCAGGAACAAGGGAATGATTTCTGTGGATACTACGTGTGCGAGTTCATCTACAACGCGACTTTGAAAAATAAGCGGGGCTACTCTAAAAGACAATATGAAGTGCGTAAGCAATAATATTCACAATTTCATTTTATTACACCATCATTTCTGTTGAATTTCATTCATATATATGTATTAACCCCCTTCTTCAAATTATACGTGGCAGATGCGGAATGAACTCCTACCACAAGATCGCATGAAAGCAATTCAAGAGGAATTGGCGGGATTCTTTCTTGACCACGTCATCAATAAAGCCGGAGAATACCATGTGGAAGTTGATTTCAATTACTAGGGGATTGTAAGAGATCTTACATATTGTATATGTATGTAGCCAGTAGCGTCGGATAGATAATACGAAAACTTGTTATTCGACCAATCCCTCGGAGAAGGAGAGGTCGATCGATCACTTCTCTCGGTATGCATGACGAACTTCTGTACTTAATGGTTTCCTTCATTTTCTTACTAGCTAGCGTGTCGAGGGCCTCTCTATGTATAGTACGTAGCGTCTACCAAGCACGGAGATAAGAGAGGACACTTCTCCCTATTAATTAGCTAGCTAACACAATATATGAAACACCTAAATTAACCCCCCCAAAACCCCCCAAACCCCCCCCCCCTTCAAAAAAACCAAAAACCCCAGCCCTTCAAATGCTGACGCGTGGATGCCTTTTGGTCCCGGTTGGTGCCACCAACCGGGACCAAAGGCCCTCCTGCCTGGGCTCGGCGCACCGGCCACGTGGAGGCCCATCTGTCCCGGTTCGTGTAAGAACCGGGACTAAAGGGCCAGGGCATTAGTAATGACCCTTTAGTCCCGGTTCAACAACCGGGACAAAAGGCCCGTATGAACCGGGACAAATGGCCCCATTTCTACTAGTGAGAGTTACAAAGGGCCTCATGTGGGCTGAAAGAAGTCATGGCCCACACATGGGCCGGAAGTTAAAACGGGCTGGAATCATATTGGACGGCCCAGATGACGCTACTGGGCCTAATTCGGAGAGGTCATAACGGGCCCTGGGTTAGCGGGCTGTAAATGGGCTATATGTGAACATGCCATTAACAGGCTTTCCGTGGGCCGGCCCGCCACCTTTTGACCAAGTCAAAAGGGCCGGCCTTTTCACAGGAATGGGCCTCTGTTGGGCCGTGCCACATGTCGCCGTATCATAGGCGCCTTCGGTCCAATGAATGGATGACATCTGTCCCAATGGTGAGCCGACACGTGTTTGCTCCAGCCAATGATGATTTTACACGTGGAAAATCCCCATTGGTCGGGGCTGTTAACAGGTTATCGGATCCAAAACCGGACCCGACAGCTTAACGGCGTTCCGTTATGGTGGATGCCATGTGTCGGTCACCCTTGACGAAAGCACTTCTGTGACGCGCGACTTATCGTCATGGAAGTGAACACTTCCGTGATGATAATTTTGGTAATGCCATGGAACACTTCTACGACAGCACAGGTATGACTATCTTGATTCTGTCATAAAATCGTCATGGATGTACATGCATGACAAAAAACGCGACCTACTGTGAAAAACACGTATCATCATGGAAGTGTATTTTTTTGTAGTGTCAATTTTGGTCTGGACAGCGATGACAAGGCTAGAAGAGCTTCTATGAAGACTGCCGTGGTTCAGTATAATGGCATCCCAAAGGAGGTGCTCGTTGATCCCATGGTGCAGGAGGCCATCGCAGCGGTCAATCCTATCAAGGTTGGAGTGGGCGCCCCGCAGAGCGGCAAACAGAGGGCGTTGGCCTCGCTGGATGATGTTGTGCCAGCCAAGGGCACTGAATCTCCTATCAAGGCGCAGTCTCAACTAGTGGCAACTGAAGAACCTAGCTACCCCCCGGGCTTCGGACCCTCTCCATGCTTTGTCGGGGTGGCCATCCCGGCTGATGATGTTGCTCGGCTGGAGATGGTGGATCAAAACAAGGAGGTTTCAGGCAGTGCATCTGGGGTGGAAGGAGAAGAGCAGAAGGAACACGCTAAGGGGGAGAAGGCCATGAAAACCTCTGACCTCCCAGATCGGGAACAAGACAAGACTGGTGATGGCCAGGTGGATGTGCTGGGCAATAGTCAGGATGGGGCTGCAGAGAAGGCGGATGACACCAAGCGTAAGAAGGCAACACACAAGGGAAACGGGAAAGTCATGGCTCACGCAGTTTCAATCCTGGGCAAGAGAGACGCAGGGGCAGAGGAGGATGGTACTGAATCTGATCAGAACAAGAAGAAAAAGGCAGCAGGGGATCCTGAGGGTAAGAGCAACTGTGGCAAAGATGGTGGTCAGGAAGCTACCGGGCCTGGGGCTCCCGGTCTACTGGTGGGTGCGATGGACGACACCCACCAGGAGCCATGACGGTTATAAGTTGGAACTGCCGGGGTCTTGGGCAGCCCCGGACAGTTCAAGAACTTGTGTGCTTAGTGCGCACGTATCGTCCGTCTCTAGTCTTTATCTCGAAAACTAGAAAGAGTGGGGATTATGTCAATAAATTACGTAGGAGACTAGGTCTCAAACGCTGCACCTGCCATGTCGGGAAAGGAAAAGGTGCAGGAATAGCTCTCTTCTATGATGAGCAAGTTGAAATAAAGAAACTCGTTGTTGGCCCGCGGTACATCAATGTGTTGGTTCGGCTCAGTCCTCATGCTCAGCAATGGAGGGGTACATTCGTTTATGGTGAACCAAAAGCTAGCGAGAGGCACCATATGTGGTACCTTCTTAGAAGAATAAAACCTTTGTCTGATGAGCCATGGCTCATGCTTGGAGATTTTAACGAAACAGCTTGGCAACATGAACACTTCTCCAAGACCACTAGGAATGAGAGAAATATGGCAAATTTCAGAGAGGTTCTTGCTGACTGTAATCTTCTGGATCTTGGTTTTAAAGGTACCAAGTGGACATATGACAACAAGCAGCATAGAGAGGATAATGTGAAAGCAAGGATGGGCGGCATCTTCCAAGCTAGTCCTGCCCGCCGGCTACCATTTCTCCTTTTCTAGTAGCCCAGTGGAGGGCATGTCAACATAGTACCGAGAAAAAAAGCTTGAACGCAAACAGAGCATCCTCCATGTACGGTTCACCATTCAAACAAGCTGGCCCTACTGCACTGGCGAACCTGTAATTAACTAGTGGATTTGATTACTGGCCCTAACGACCCGACAAAGCTAGCTAGGATTTGAGAGGTGATCCGATCGGATGGGACATGCACCAATGCAAAACTTTAGATTTGGTTATAATCTATTTTTCTAAACAGATTTGTTTATAATTGGGCGGCTCAAAACGTGCATCTCTAGAATGTGCAATAGAGTGTTTAACACACTACTAGAAAAAGGCCTACTAATGGCGCACCAGTGTTGCCTACTAATGGCGCACTACTAGTGCGCCATTAGTAGCACGCCACTAGTATTTTTTACTAATGGCGCACCAAGCAGTGCGTCGTTAGTATGTAACACCATGCGTCATTAGTGTGCCTCCCGGGGGGCCATACGTAAGCATGTGCTTTGTCATACTAATGGCGCATTCTGTGTTGATGCGCCATTAGTATCCTTTGGCATACTAATGGCGCACCTGGTGGTGATGCGTCATTAGTATGAATATTTGGTTTTTTTTACTTTTCTGATTTTTGCACAGGTTACAAAATATATTATTGGACAGAATATAGACAGCAGCACACAACAACATCAGATTCATCGAATACAATAGAAGATTAGTCTCCGAATACAATTCATCATATTAGTCTCCAAATTCAAAAGACCAAACAAAAATAAAACATTACAAGTCTCAAGACCGCTAGTATCGAGTTTGTCTTCACATTACAAGTCGATATCGATCATCTAAACTACCATCACATAGAAGAGAGCTATGGTCATCACGATGAGCATCATCGCGATCAAACTGGTCTTCATCCGATTCCTCCAACGCTCCCTCCTCTCTCCCGCTAGATAGCGGGCGTATCTAGATTCGGCCTCCGCCCTAGTGGTGTACCCTTTGTAACTGTTACCACTAAAACGGTGAACCTGTCTCCGACACTCCTCCCAGTCGTCGTAGACTCCGGGAACCTTACCCTTGTACACGACATACAACGGCATCTCTATGCACAAGCCAAACAACAGACAATACATAAGCAATATGTAAGTATGCAACAAAAGGATCGGAAGAGAAAAGCAAGACATTAATAGCACGATTCATGGTCCTACTAATAAATAGCATCGATTACATCTAAGTTGAACGACTGTCCAAACCAAAGAGACATACGAATTCATTAAAGTTTAATTACAACATGAGCCAATCAATGTTTCAGAACTACACATCACTACTTTCGACTCTGTCACATCCCTACTTCTGGTCTGCTCTGGGTTAGCTAGTCTTGTGTTGCATCATGTTTAAATTTCTCTTAAACCTGAAATGGGGATGTTCAAACCCTAGCACCACATGGATTTCAAATAGGCTCAACTAAAGTCATTTTCAATGAACCCAAAAATGCCCTTTGAAAATGTTCATGAATTCTGATAAGGGTGAAAACCTCTGCCAAAAATGATGAACATATTTCTAGGTCATTCCTGGATTTTTGAATTAATTCATATTGTATTTGACTTTGGGCATTTAAATACTATAAATAATTTAAATGCTCAGATAATGCTGAAATTAAATGTGGGCCACTAGAATAATCTAGAGAGTGTCCACAAATTATTCCAGCATTTTACAAAATGCTTTAGTATTTTTACTAAAGCCAAAACAGCGGCAAACAAAAACAAAAGAAAAACAAAAAAAAGCCTACCTGGACTTACCTGGCCGGCCTAGTGGACAGCCAGCCCACGCGCCAATCACCCCTAACCTCCTGCCAGTAGGCAGGAGGGCGTGTGGCCGCGGCGCGCGCGCACACGCTCGGCCAGCTCCTGGTTGCCGCTGTTGCTGGGGACGGCTCCGAGCGCCACGACACCCCCTGGAGACCCCTCGATCCTCTCCCTCACCCCCCAGCTCCTCCCCGAGCTCCATCCGAGAGCAACCGCCGGCCACCGCCTCGTGTACGCGCAGCCACAACCGTCCCCTCGCCCTCCGGTCGTGCCCCCGAGCTCCGAATCCTCGCACCGTTTCTCCAAGATGAAGGAACCAAGCCCGGACGGCCTACATCGCCGTTGCCATCGTCTTCTTCCTCCTCTGCCGCCGGAGATCGCCACCGACCTCTCGTCGTCACCAACCCCTCCCCGAGCACGCCGAGGCCTTCGTTCAACTCGCTGTGAGCTGTTGCGTCTATCCCCCTCCTCCCTGAGCTCGTTCCCATCCTCTAGCCGCATCTTCCACCGAAGCTGTCAGCTTCTCGCCGCCGGCGATGACGCAGACGCGGCCAAGGGCACTGTAGCCCGTGTCCGAGCACACCAGTGTGCTCAGCGTGTCTCCGCGAACCCGTAGCCACCAGTACCTCCCCCTCCCACGCTCTCTAGCCCCGAATCCATCGTCACCCGAGCTCCGGCCGCCGCCGCGAGCTCCGTTCCGGCGAGCTCTGACGCCCCCACGGCCACCCACCTACCTCCCTGGATGCGGGCCAGTCCGGGCTACGCCCCGATGCCCTTAGCCACCGCCCCCGTCGCCTTTAGCGCAAGCCCGGCGCGTTGCCGCCGCGGGTTTGGTCGTCGCCGGCCAACTCCGGTGACAGCCGACGTGGCGGGGTCATTAGTGCTAATCCCCGCCAGCTCGACCTCACCTAGTCACTGACAGCGGGCCCCGCATTGGGTCAAAGCCCAGTTAGCGTCGAGTTTGACCCGAGGTTGATCTCTGTTTGACCCTTGAGTCACTGACATGCGGGCCTCGCCCGGCTAACCCAGTTAGTTAGAGCTAAACTTAATTAAGTTAGTTTAGTTAGTCACTGACCAGTGGGCCCAGTGTTGTTTAGTTAGTCTAGTTAACCCAAATAGTTAACTGTGAGACTAACTAGTGGGGCCCAGCCATCAGGTTTGACCTGGACAGCCCTGTTGACCTGCTAACGCCAGCATGACGCAATGCTGACGCAGTTAATCATTTTCTGGATTTAAAATAATTCGGAAATTCCAGAAAATGCCCAAAACTTCTAAAATTCATAGAAATTAAACCGTAACTCCAAATGAAATAAATTATATATGAAAAAGTATCAGAAAAATTCAAGGAATCCATCTGTACCATTTTCATGCATGTTTGAGCAAGTTAACCTCACTGTTTAGGATGAAACATGATTAGGGCAAATTTCATAATAGGTTTGGAGTTGGAATTTGATATAGTTTTGAATTCCACTTCAATTAAAATGACTTTCTGTTGCATTAGCCCAAAACACATTCATATTGCCATGTCATAGCATGCATCATATTGTTGCATATCGCCATGTGTTGATTGTGTTCTTTCTCAGTTGCCGGTGTTTGTCCCCCCTTAGTAGACATTGATCCAGCGATGAATTTGGTGACACTGATGATGACCCAATGATATCTTCAGAAGTGCTAGACAAGCAAAACCCCCTTGTTCATTCCGATACAATCCCACCCTCTCGCTCCTGCTCTCTTCTACTGCATTAGGACAACAACGATTCATCTGTTACTTGTTGCGGTAGTTGAACCCCTTATCCTCTGCATGACCTGTCATTGCCACAGTAAATAGATGAAACCCACTAGCATGAGAAGGAGTTGTTTGAGCCCTGATGTGCCTACTCATTCATGCTTGTTGTCATGCCTACTATTGCATAGAGTAGTGTCAGGTCTGATTCATCGGGAATGAATTGGAGGTGTGTGAACATGTCCTACTGTTGAGAGCTAAATGTGTGAACACGATTTGGTAAAGGTAGCGGTGAGAGGCCATGTAGGAGTACACTGTGGGTTGTCTCATTGAAGCCGTCCTCAGGAACTGAGATCTATGTTTGTGATCCATGAAACAGTTACTACCATGCATTGGGCCCGAAACCAATGGACCCTCTCGGCTTCTTAATCACCCTAGTACTCTATCCAGGAGTTGTAACTAGTTTCTGGTGTTTGTAGGTTATGTGTTGGCGGCTGTGCATAGCGCTGACCCTAGGGGTGGGCTATGATGCGGTAGATACACCATGGCACGGTGTACCGGGCGCCCGTTTGGTGTCTCGGGAACCCTGTTCACATCGTTCGGGGCTGTATGTCGAAACCTCGGCCGGACTCCCTGCGGATGGAACCTGGATAGGCGATAAACCTGGACTAGAGACTTGAGTGTTTAGGTAGGCCGTGGCCGACACCCTCGTTGGGCTTCCGCTTGAAGGTTGCCGAGTACATGTCGTGTAAACGGCGGTAAGTGGTGAGAGCATGTGTGAAGAAGTACACCCCTGCAGGGTTAACATCATCTATTCGAATAGCCGTGTCCCCGGTAATCGACTTCTGGGTTGCCTATAACAGTTCATAGACAAGTGAAAGTGGATACTTTAAAACTCGCAAGACAAGTGTGAGTGCTATGGATGGCCTTCTCGTAGGGAGACGGGAGCGGATCCATAGTGGTGTATTGAATGGTGAATATGTGGACTCGTGTGTGCCACCTCAAAAGAGTTGCTTGCAGTCGTAGTTCAGGTTAGCCACTGAGTCAAAGCTAGCTTGCTGCAGTTAAACTCCACCCTCCCCCCCTAGTTGATACCGATGCATATGTAGCTACTTCTGATGTAAGTCTTGCTGAGTACCTTTGTACTCACGTTTGCTTAATTTATGTTTTGTAGAGAGATTTCAGTCTCGCTAGTAGTTCCGCGTGGACTTCGACGTTTATCTTGATACCTCAGCTACGATCTTGTGCCTCGGCAGGATCTGGTAGATAGTCAGGCTTCTTAGCCTTTTCCATTTGTAGATGTCTGTACTCAGACATGTTAAGCTTCCGCTTGTGCCTTGATTTGTATGCTATGATTGTTGAGTCATGAGACCCATGTTTGTAACATCTCGCTCCTCGGAGCCTAATGAATAAATACTTGAGTTGTAGAGTTATGTTGTGATGCCATGTTGTATTTACACATATCGAGCATATTGTGTGTATGATTGAAATGCTTGGTATGTGTGGGATCCGACAATCTAGTTGTTTAGCCTTGGCAGCCTCTCTTATGGGGAAATGTAGTCTAAGTGCTTCCATGAGCCATAGTAGTCTGCTACAGCCCGGTTCACCGGAGTCCTGTTAGCCTAGCACTACTGCTCAGGACACTTGACTAGCCGGCATGTGTTTCACTTCGTTCATGTGTCTGTCCCTTCGGGGAAATGTCACGCGGTGACATCCGGAGTCTTGCCTAGCCTGCTACAGCCTGGGTTCCTGGAGTCCTGTTAGCCAAGTGCTACAGTCCGGATTCACACGCTGCTGACCGACATGCTCAATGTGATTCATGTATGCCTGTCCCCATAGGTTAGTGCCGCTTTGGGTTCACGACTAGCCATGTCGGCCCGGGTTCTCTGTCATATGGATTCTAGCGACACTATCATATACGTGAGCCAAAAGGCGCAAACGGTCCTGGGCCATGGTAAGGCGACACCCATGGGATTACCGTGCGTGAGGCCGCAAAGTGATATGAGGTGTTACCGGCTAGATCGATGTGACTTGGAATCGGGGTCCTGACAGCTTTGGTATCAGAGCCTGACTGCCTGTAGGATTACCAAGCCAACTGGTCAAAGTCGAGTCTAGAAATGCTTTAGTTATGTAAGGGAATTGATTGTGGAAGGGAACGTAAGGCTCTTTTTACTCCTTTACCTTATGCCCTCTGATCTGAGTCATTCTCTTCTCATTCTACGCTGGTTAAGAACTAGGCTTCTTTTCTATCTCTCAGGATGATGTGTTACTAAAACCGTAGTTGCCTAGGATTGTTGAGTTCAAGCCTCAGTTCAGTTCCTACTACTTCCATATGTTCATGGCTGGCCTCAGAACCTTGATATTGTGATATTGAGTGGTTATGCCACCATTTTGCAGGATGTCTCAAATCCTTTTGAGCATTTACAGCCGTTATGCTGTCCGAGTCATCCCAGGTTTCTAAGTAGTCTGATGCATTTGCAAACCCCTTCCTCCTGTGCCTGATGTCCATTTGGGCCAAATAAATCACACTAATTGGTGAGTTGAGGTACTTTGTTGCCTCGACATATATGTTGGAGCTATTACTATGACCCTAGGTGTTTTAGGGAGTCACCTAGTGATCTAGCCATGTTTTGTATCCCCAGTGTGTGATTCTGGCCATTATTCTCAAAAGCATCCCGGGATGCCATGTAGTGGTAGGTATTCTATTCATGGGTTCCTGAACCCGAGATTCACCCTACTTACCTCATGTTGATAGTGTTTGATAGTTCCTTTAGGATATTAGTAACCTTGCGACAGCCCTCGAGGTCCGTGGTATTTCTTCCTTCCAAATACCATGAACCGTTAAGGCAGAAGTTCTTTGAACCAAAATATCACAATCAGAGTACTCTTGAGGAGTTCTCCATTCATAATTGTGATTTTGTCAGTTCTACCTTTCTGCATGGGTTATCCGGAAGAAACCTGTTGAACTTGATTCAACGTACTAATCTATGCATCCACAACTCAGGAAGTTATATGTTCCTTTGAGTTGTCCCTCTTTAGTTGTGCATTCGTGTTATCGGTGCTTATTTTTCTCATGGTCCGTCGAGCCGTTCTATTTTAGAATGACTAGGAGAAACAAACTCCAGTACCTCATCCATATCTAGGATTGGATCAAAGTAGTTGTATTCCGCAGATCAAAATGCCAATCCAGCTTTTGATTATGATCTACCCTGAAGTATTGCCTCTTTATGTTAGGAATATCATAGGAATTGCACAACCTCCTATGAACTCTTGATACAGTGATACCTCCCACCATCATCGTTCATTCCTCGGCCCCGTGCTGTCGCAACCAGAATGCCGACAAGTGAATCGTGATGTGTGAAATCAATACTCCGAGCAACTCGTTGCTTGGTAGTAAATGGACAATATCCTCATTCTTAGTGTGTTGGTTATTGAACTACCATTCTAAGATTGATCATGCTACCTAGTCCATATTTCCGGGTGCACTCATCGACCAAGGAGTTAGGACTGTGACAATCCCTCACTCCTTGATCATATCGTCTTGCCTGAAAAGCAAGATTGTTCTCGAGCTTAATAACATATCGGTGGTTCGTGATTTTCCGAATATCTTCTCAGAAGTATTACCCGATTGTCACCTGACCGCTATGTTGAGTTCATGATCATGTTGGTTTTCCTGTAAACCACCCATTCTCCAAGAATCTGTGTTGGATACCCTGAGCTAGTTGGTTAAGCTAAACAACAACTTGGAGAGTTGGAAGATGAAATCTTGTCCGACTTAGTTCATCACTAAGGGATATCCTTGTGTGTGTGTGTGTTGAAGAAAGATGATATCTTCATCGACTGATCCCCGTGATCAGCTGTTGAATCTATTATCTTGTCCAAACCTTGATTTGAGTGTGGGCTATCGTCAAATCAAATCAGAACCAACGATGTTCGTAATGTTGTCTTACTTGCGGTTGTCCCTCGAGCATACACCATTATATCTTTGATCTGACCAATACTATCACATTGTTCACATAGTGGTGGAAGTCCAGTGATATGGAAATTCTGATGATTTGTTGTTGAGCCCATCAGCGGCATTTTGTCTCCTCCATGATTGTGTTGAACATCCAGCTAGTGTTGGAAACTTGTGTAGGCATTTTCTTCACGCCCCGTTCATGAAGTATATGTTTGGATGAAAGAAGTGACTTCCTTTGATTCACGTGCATTTGATGTAAGTTGCCGCCGTGAATTTGGGAAAGTTTGTTTTGCTTCCTCTGTAATCATCCCAAGTCAGTCATGCACGTGCGAAGTACTCTATGGTCTGATAGACTGATCATCTTCATTCCATACATATCCCTAGCACACCAAGCCACTGATTGACTTGTTCAAGGAGAAGAAGTTCTCCATAAGAGCTAATCATATGACTTATGCAAGGACTTCGATATCCTTGATGATGGTTCCCAACCAGGACTCGGTAGTGTTTCATTGTAAGACCACCATGTGGTCATGCTTGTCTGGGACAGCGTGTTCACATGTGTTTAGCAGAACCAGCTCATGTTTTGGAGCTTACTACCATACTCCATTTCCTGATAATCTCGCAATGTCATCTCGTCGATTTGTGTTGCAAACTTTCATTTCTTTCTAGTCTCGATGAGTCTGTAATATCCTGACACCAACCAGATCTGAATCTCAGGCAGATGTGATGGTTGGGACGTTTTCCCAAGAGCTATAATATTGGTCTCTATGTAACCCGGTAAACTGGATGTCGTGGCCAACACACCCAGCCGGAAGACCTATTATTGTAGTATCTTGATTGAGTAAGTTGGCCACCTCCCCATAAGGATTACATAGGATTTACTCCAGTAGTTATTCCTTATGGATTCCTGAGCTCCCGGAGTCTGACCTGCTACTTGATGTTCTAGATACCAAACCATTTCAATGAATGGGTTAGGCTAGCACATCAAGGAGAACATTAGAAGCGGAGCGCTAAATGTCTCTCGGTCAATCATCCAGATTTTTATCCCTTGGCCTCGCTAAGGTGAAATATGAGGAAGTGTTATCTTTCTTTGCATCTGCATCTTCCACCATTATTCATCATGGTAGCATGTTGTGTTGCCAGGTGTGACGCCTGGGTAATTAAGCTACAGTGATCCTCTGCTAGTGATGCCACGTCACCTCGATTATAGTTGCTAATCTCAAGTTAGTTCGAAAACGATTCAGATTCAAATTCAAAATCATTCAAACAATAAAAGTTTTCAATTATTAAAACTAAAATGTTCGGAGTGAGCCAAATATTGCCTAGGTAATTATAGTGGAGAAGCCACATTTCTATAAAATAATTAAAAGCACTAAACAAAATAAAATAGTGGCTTAAACAAATAATTAAATGCATTTTTAAATATGAAAACATTAAACTATTTTATTAGGTATGAGAAATTAATGTGGCAGTAGAGTATTTATAAATACTAATTTAGGGGCTAGTGGTATATTTTGTAAAACTAAAAATAAAGTAAAACTAAAATAGGAAAGAACCCCCACCACTGGGCTCCGGCCCAGCAAGCCACCGGCCCAACTGGGCCATCCCCCAGCCAGGCCGGCCCACCTCGGCCTACACATACCCCCCGTAACCCTAGCCATAACCACCCGTCGCCCCACGCCCCCACTCGCTCCCCCACGTTCCCCCACTCCCCTCGCTACCTCCTCCTCTGCCCGATCTGGATCGGGGCAGACCCCCGATCCCATCGGCCCGACGCCGCCACCGATTCCCGTCGCCACCGCACTGGCGCCCCTCGCCGGACCGCTCCGCCGTTGCCCCTCCTGCTGCCTCGGCCCGTCGCTCTCCTCCCCAACTCCCCCCCCCCCACCGGTCTCCAACGCGCCTCGCCGCTCCCTGGATGTCGACGTCCCCATCGCCGGAGGCCACTTCGCCGTCCACCTCCTCGACACCTTGTCGGAGCTGCCGTGCCGCTGCACCTCGTAACCGACGCCGTCTTCTCCGTCTCCTCCCCGCGAACCGCTGCCCTCGAACCCTACAGCCCCTATGAGCTTCTCCATCTCCTCGCACTCCCTCTGCCCCGCACAGTCACCGCGTGTCGTTCCTGGTCCGGCACCCTGCTGGCGCCCCGTACCGCGCGCCTCGCCCCGCTCCGGTTCCCCTTGCACCACGCTCCTCCCCCTCGCGTGCTTTGCTGCCTGCAGCCAGGCGCGCCTCGCGTCGGCGAGCCCGCCCCGGCTCCCCTGCGGTTGCTCGCTCCGGCCACCGCCTTCGTCCCGCCGTGCTGCCCGTCCCCTACCACGTTGCTCTGCCGTACTCGGCCACCCGCTCACGCCCTATTTTCCCCCGGTATTGTTGCTCCTTGCCCGCGAACCCTTGCTCGCCGGCCGGCGCGTGCCCGACCCTGCAGTGGCCGTTGCCACGGCCCTGGGCGTGTGCTCGTGCGGTCTGGGCAGCGCACGTGCCCGGCGCCCGTTTACCCGTGCGCCCGTTAAGCCTCCCCAGGCCTATGACATGTGGGGCCCTGCCCCCAGAATGTTTTAATAAAAAAAGGAATTAAAAATAATAATTAAATAAACAATAATAATTAAGTTAATTAATTAATTAATTAAGGAATTAATTAAGTGAATTAATCATAATTAGATTAACCTAATAACTAGTTAAACTAATTAACTACTGTTAATTAACATAACTAATCTGGTAACTAAACTAATTAACCTGGTTAATTAGTTAACAGACAATGACATGTGGGTCCCACTGGACCCACCTGTCTGTTTGACTGGTCAACCGACCAGTTGACCTGCTGACATCACTCTGATGTCATGTCTGCGTCATCATTCACTGTTCTGGATAATGTTGGGTTTAAATAAATAATTAAAATCAGAAAATGATTTAAATCTTTAGAAAATCATATCTTTTAATCCGTAATTCGGATGAAAATACTTTATACATGAAAGTTGCTCAGAACGACGAGACGAACCCGGATACGCAGCCCGTTCGTTCGCCGCGCACCCCTAACATATCAAACTCGCAACTTTTCCCCTCCGGCTCCTCTGCCCGAAAACGCGAAACGCCGGGGATACTTTCCCGGATGTGTCCTCCCTTCATTGGTATCATCACATACTGTGTTAGGGCACCTCTAGCACCACTACTTGTCATGTCATGCATCTCTATGCATCTGCTTGCTTAAATATTTATTGTTTCTCCCCCTCTTCCCTCGATAGACACCGAGACCAACGCTGCCGGTGACCCCCCAGTTCGACTACGGTGTTGACGACCCCTCCTTCTTGTCTGAGCACCCAGGCAAGCCCCCCCTTGATCACCAGATATCGCCTACTCTTCTCTATACTGCTTGCATTAGAGTAGTGTAGCATGTTACTACTTTCAGTTAATCCTATACTGCTGCATAGCCTATCCTTGCTACTACTGTTGTTACCTTACCTGCTATCCTACTGCTTAGTATAGGATGCTAGTGTTCCATCAGTGGCCCTACACTCTTGTCCGTCTGCCATGCTATACTACTGGGCCGTGATCACTACGGGAGGTGATCACGGGCATATACTATATACTTTACACTGTTACATTACCGGAGAAACTGTTTGGATATGGGGGCTGAAGGGGCAGGTGGCTCCATCCAGGTAGTGGTGGGCCTGGGTCCCCGACGGCCCCCGACTGTTACTTGAGGCGGAGCGACAGGGCAGGTTGAGACCACCTAGGAGAGAGGTGGGCCTGGCCCTGGTCGGCGTTCGCGGATACATAATATGCTTAATGAGATCTTGGTATTTGATCTGAGTCTGGCCTTTTGGTCTATACGCACTAACCATCTGCGCGGGAGTAGTTATGGGTATCCCGGCGTCGTGGTATCAGCCGAAGCCTTCGTGACGTCAGCGACTGAGTGGCGCGCGCCGGATTGGACTGGAACGCCACTAGGCTAGGTCTGCTTCCGGCCACGTTCGCAACGTGCAGGTGTGCTATGGGCGATGGGCCCAGACCCCTGTGCGCTTAGGTTTAGACCGGCGTGCTGACCTCTCTGTTGTGCCTAGGTGGGGCTGCGACGTGTTGATCTTTCGCGGCCGGGCATGACCCCGAAAAGTGTGTCCGGCCAAATGGGATCAAGCGTGTTGGGGTATGTGGTGCACCCCTGCAGGGAAGTTTATCTATTCGAATAGCCGTGTCCCTCGGTAAAAGGATGACCCGGAGTTGTACCTTGACCTTATGACAACTAGAACCGGATACTTAATAAAACACACCCTTCCAAGTGCCAGATACAACCGGTGATCGCTCTCTCACAGGGCGACGAGGGGAGGATCATCGGTTAGGATTATGCTATGCGATGATACTCGAAGGACTTCAGTCTACTCTCTTCTACATGCTGCTAGACGGAGGCTGCCAGAAGCGTAGTCTTCGAAAGGACTAGCTATCCCCCTCTTATTCCGGCTTTCTGCAGTCCAGTCCACATATAATAGCCTTATTCTAGTTGATACCAATGCATACATATGTAGTGTAGCTCCTTGCTTGCGAGTACTTTGGATGAGTACTCACGGTTGCTTTCTCCCTCTTTTCCCCCTATCCCTTCTACCTGGTTGTCGCAACCAGATGTTGGAACCCAGGATCCAGACGCCACCGTCGACGACGACTCCTACTACACCGGAGGTGCCTACTGCTACGTGCTGCCCGCTGACGACGACCAGGAGTAGTTTAGGAGGATCCCAGGCAGGAGGCCTGCGCCTCTTTCGATCTGTATCCCAGTTTGTGCTAGCCTTCTTAAGGCAGACTTGTTTAACTTATGTCTGTACTCAGATATTGTTGCTTCCGCTGACTCGTCTATGATCGAGCTCTTGTATTCGAGCCCTCGAGGCCCCTGGCTTGTAATATGATGCTTGTATGACTTATTTATGTTTTAGAGTTGTGTTGTGATATCTTCCCGTGAGTCCCTGATCTTGATCGTACACATTTGCGTGCATGGTTAGTGTACGGTCAAATCGGGGGCGTCACAAGTTGGTATCAGAGCCGACTGCCTGTAGGAATCCCCCTTCCCAACTCCTTGGCCGAAGTCGAGTCTAGACATTGCAAAACTTTTACTAACATGGATGTGTGTCTTACGGGCACACGTCGCCATTGGGAGGTATTAGGATCTTTTACTCCTCGACCTTTATTCTGGGACTCTGATCTCTCCTCTATTCGGGTTAAAGGAATTTTGCTAAATCTAACATTAGGATCTCGTTATCACCTCCACCCGGAGAGCCCCTTATTACTGATGATCGTCTGCCACGTGAAGACCCTGAAGATACTCTCCGCTGTTAACCCGAGAACTTGTGTTCATCGCGTTTGCAATTCCCCTTCCACCGTGAACCCTTATGGATAACTACTTGTAGTTGTTATTCTTACATTCATCCCCAGTTGGTCTTGTTATTACAAGATACCCTGAAAAACTCATCATTGTTTCGATAATCCTTTGAGCTTACTGCCTTGCTGTTCTTTGTCACTTGAATACCCCTACGGATAATTCTCGCACTTAACGAGTATCCGCTCATCCCCCAGTTGATTCATGTATGTCACTAATCTTCGATATACCATTCGATCTTCCGAAAATCCTCAGGAGCCTATTGCTCTTGAAATTCTTGCTTGCTTGCATTATGGTTAATCCCATAAGTCTCGTAATCTTAATGGCATCCCTTGTCATTATCATTTTGAGTCTGTTGATTCAATATGAGTGCGAATGTTCACAATCATCAGTCGAGTCCTAGGATTATCTTTCCGGCTCAGACGTCATTTTGAACATGAGTTGGTTCTCAACCAAATTATCTGTCGTCGATTGTGCCTCTGGTATATTCAATTGATCCATCCTTGATCAGAGCGTCTGCTTCTGATCCCTTGTTTTGGACATCATAATTCCTTTGGTATCTAAACCTCGAATTATTCAGATGTTCTATAAAATGATAACCGTGCATTCTTTCTTCGTCTAATTGAGTACCGATACTCACATCAGCTCCATTGTGGATTGCCCGATCCATTGTTGGATTTCATCTGACCTCGTCCTTCATATTCAATAACCTTGTGAGCCTTTACACGGGTACATAATGCCTTTGGTAAATTGTATCCTCTGCTTTGTCAACCATGCTCTGCTCGGACTTGTGTTAATTACTCTTGAAACTTGTGGTATATGTTTCTAAGAAGCCCCTATGGGTTGAACATATGCCTTCTCTAAACCGTGTGAACCCGGAAGTTTTCACGAGTCATACTCTTCTGGTGCTTCGCCAGATAAAATTTCAACACTGCAACTTCATCGAACGTGAGAAGTGAATGAAAGGTTATGCATTGGAGAAGTGGGATTCGACCTTGAACTTTGTGTTCATGTCCATGGACGCGATGTAGATCCTATCAGGGAAGCTTCTTGTAACTATTTCCTTTATATAATATCCTTTGCTATCGGTGAATTGATCCTTTGCAATCATGGTTCCGACCATGTTCTCCTTTAATTACCATTTTCGATGCAAGTATAAGCACTTGTCTTCTGTGGACCAATACCCCTGTCCAACCTCTACTTTGATCCTTCTTTGGGTATTACCCCCCTAGTATCTCGAGTTTATCTTGGAACTGCATAACTTCTTATGAGTTCTTCATCTAGTACTACATTCTCACTGATTACAGTTTTCATGGGCTCTGAGTTATTAAACACTCAAAGACACCGATAACTGAACCGAGTCTGCCCTACGGTTCAACAACTCTTGATAATCTTCTTTAAGTCCGAGTTTGAACTCGATCACGTAAATCCTAGCCTGCTCGGCTATATCATTATCGTGCCAATTTTAACTGTGCTACCTGGTCCTTAACCCCGGAGCACAACTTTTGATGATGAGCTAAGGTTACGCCGATCTCCCTCGTCATTCCATTTCGCCTTGAACAACAAGCTTGATTTCAAGTTTGTGTCCTACCCATGGTTCCAATAACCTTCTGCTTCATCATTCCTTTGACCTGATGTCATCGCTGATTGATTACATCTTCATGAAATCTCTCGACAAATGTGTCGTGATCATCATCGACCTTATGAGCTCTTCCAGGATATCAATTGAGTTCATGATGAGAAATACTATCCTTGCCCCCGCTGATTTGTGTTATCTTTGACCACTTTATTGCCTTCCGTTCAACACAAACTTGTTCGTGTTTTGTGTTATACCTTGAGTTCCCTGCTATCTAGCATTTGTTCTTCTTTACCTTGGAGTACTACCATCTTTTAATATCAAGGATGTTGTGAGGATTGCTCCTCCTCTTAAGAATTCTTGGTATAGTGATACTTCTCATCATCACCATTCTTTCTTGGTCCTCGCGTTGATTCCAACCGGGGTACCAACAAGTGAACGGTGCTGTTTGGATTCTGCCTTTCTAGCAACCCTATTGCTTTGAATAATGGTCGGCCATTCATTCTTAGACTATTGATTATTGAATCACCATTCTGACATTGGTCGTGCAGCCCAACCCATATTTCGGGCGCACCTTTCTACCAATGTTTAATTGTGTATGTTTTCCTCAAACATGCTTCATTATATCATTTGATCCGACAAATGATATTTCCTTGTTCACCTAATTGTGGAAATCCATCTTTTGTTAATCTCGATGAATTACCGCTGATTCCATCAGCCACCTCCTCATCCTCTCGTTGGTTTACTGATGAACTCATGTTTCGGAACTCACTTCCATAGTTCATTTCCTAAGAATCTTACAATGGCATCTCATCAATTTGTGTCGCACCTTCTCTTCTTAGGCATCCTAAGTCTGAGGTATCCTGATTCCTAACATCGATCAGATCTGAATCTCGGTCAGATATGATGGTTGGGACATATAACATTGGTCCTTATATATCGGTAAGGTGATGTCATGCCTATCACACCTGGCCGGAGGACTTGTTATTATAGTTTCTTGTTTAGCAAGTTTAACCATTCTTCCTTGAGGAAATTATAAGACTTATTCTATAAGTTGTTCCTGATGGATCCTTTGTGCATCCAAATTCTGACCCTTACTTGATAACCACGTCAATGCTATCTCGAAGCATGTCTGTGGTACTCCGATTTTCAACAAGAACATTTGAAGCCCGATGCTAAATATTTCTTGCTCAATTATCCAGACAACGTTGTATGGATAATGTCATGAAATTCCTCTCCCCTTACATAAAAGGTTTTCTAGTTTCTATCTTGTCATGGATATCATGCTCTACTTGTCCTTGGGAAGGATATAACCTTGAAATATGTGTTTAAACACATTTTCCTTTCCATTGTTCTGCTTAATCTGATAACCATATTTTCCTTTCCATTGGTTGGGTTAACGTTTCTTGTGATCTATATGATCTAAGCAGTAATAATTCACTGCTTATGTAAACACCTCATTGTACCACTTTGTCAGTAAGACCCTGTTGCTACTGATGATGACATTTCAGTAACCACCGATGGACGAGAACTTTGCCTATTGGTCCGCCTCGTTCAACGAGCAGGAAAATGGTTCTCTTCGTCCCTCGCCCTTAGTACCGATGTTGTCGTCGACATAACCGACAGACTACCCTCTGACATGCCTGGCTTACATGATCGTACAAGATGTCACCGGCCTTCATACTTTTAACCATATGGTGGGCCCATAACCCACAGTTACACAGGATCGAAACCTGACTCTCATGTACACCCTATTGTCAAAGTTATTCCTCGCGCTGGACTTCTTATGTAATTCACGGGCCACCTGCCAAGTGATCTATTCTGGTATCGGACACAATACTTATTCTCGTTGCTCTAGACCCCTTTCACATTTTGTTTTAGGCAATGAACGATTGCTTATCCTCTCGAAACTTCTTATTGCACCGTCTTACTTGCTCTCGGTGTTTTCTTAAATTGCAATTCGAGAGGTACTTTCCGCCACCATCCCCGATGTTATCAACCAGATAGTCAACCTTTCAGAGGTCTGTTTTTTCCAAAGTTACCCCTTTTCCTTCATATGTACAATGAAAACTCAAAAAAAAGGGATGACGACTTCATCGTGAGGACCTGAAGCCATGGTATGGAGACATCAACGTTATGGATCGACCTCTTCGAGAAGACGAACCAAGACTGAGAAGATTCGTTAGGATTTCGTAACCAGACCTTTCCCCTTAGTCCCCCTCTTAAATCTCGGGACGAGATTTCTTGTAGTGGAGGAGAATTGTGACGCCCGGGTAATTAAGCTACAGTGATCCTCTGCTAGTGATGCCACGTCACCTCGATTATAGTTGCTAATCTCAAGTTAGTTCGAAAACGATTCAGATTCAAATTCAAAATCAGTCAAACAATAAAAGTTTTCAATTATTAAAACTAAAATGTTCGGAGTGAGCCAAATATTGCCTAGGTAATTATAGTGGAGAAGCCACATTTCTATAAAATAATTAAAAGCACTAAACAAAATAAAATAGTGGCTTAAACAAATAATTAAATGCATTTTTAAATATTAAAACATTAAACTATTTTATTAGGTATGAGAAATTAATGTGGCAGTAGAGTATTTATAAATACTAATGTAGGGGCTAGTGGTATATTTTGTAAAACTAAAAATAAAGTAAATCTAAAATAGGAAAGAACCCCCCCCCCCAACTGGGCTCCGGTCCAGCAAGCCACCGGCCCAACTGGGCCATCCCCCAGCCAGGCCGGCCCACCTCGGCCTACACATACCCCCCGTAACCCTAGCCATAACCACCCATCGCCCCACGCCCCCACTCGCTCCCCCACGTTCCCCCACTCCCCTCGCTACCTCCTCCTCTACCCGATCTGGATCGGGGCAGACCCCCGATCCCATCGGCCCGACGCCGCCGCCGATTCCCGTCGCCACCGCACTGGCGCCCCTCGCCGGACCGTTCCGCCGTCGCCCCTCCTGCTTCCTCGGCCCGTCGCTCTCCTCCCCAACTTCCCCCCCCCCCCCCCACGGGTCTCCAACGTGCCTCGCCGCTCCCTGGATGTCGACGTCGCCGTCGCCGGAGGCCAACTCGCCGTCCACCTCCTCGACACCTTGTCGGAGCTGCCGTGCCGCTGCACCTCGTCACCGACGCCGTCTTCTCCGTCTCCTCCCCGTGAACCGCTGCCCCCGAACCCTACAGCCCATGTGAGCTTCTCCATCTCCTCGCAATCCCTCTGCCCCGCACAGTCACCGCGTGTCGTGCCTGGTCCGGCACCCTGCTGGCGCCCCGTACCGCGCGCCTCGCCCCGCTCCGGTTCCCCTTGCACCACGCTCCTCCCCCTCGCGTGCTTTGCTGCCTGCAGCCAGGCGCGCCTCGCGTCGGCGAGCCCACCCCGGCTCCCCTGCGGTTGCTCGCTCCGGCCACCGCCTTCGTCCCGCCATGCTGCCCGTCCCCTACCACGTTGCTCTGCCGTACTCGGCCACCCGCTCACGCCCTGTTTTCCCCCGGTGTTGTTGCTCCTTGCCAGCGAACCCTTGCTCGCCGGCCGGCGCGTGCCCGACCCTGCAGTGGCCGTTGCCGCGGCCCTGGGCGTGTGCTCGTGCGGTCTGGGCAGCGCACGTGCCCGGCGCCTGTTTACCCGTGCGCCCGTTAAGCCTCCCCAGGCCTATGACATGTGGGGCCTTGCCCCCAGAATGTTTTAATTAAAAAAGGAATTAAAAATAATAATTAAACAAGCAATAATAATTAAATTAATTAATTAATTAAGGAATTAATTAAGTTAATTAATCATAATTAGATTAACCTAATAACTAGTTAAACTAATTAACTACTGTTAATTAACATAACTAATCTGTTAACTAAACTAGTTAACCTGGTTAATTAGTTAACAAACAATGACATGTGGGTCCCACTGGACCCACCTGTCTGTTTGACTGGTCAACCGACCAGTTGACCTGCTGACATCACTCTGATGTCATGCCTGCGTCATCATTCACTATTCCGGATAATGTTGGGTTTAAATAAATAATTAAAATCAAAAAATGATTTAAATCTTTAGAAAATCATATCTTTTAATCCGTAATTCGGATGAAAATACTTTATACATGAAAGTTGCTCAGAACGACGAGACGAACCCGGATACGCAGCCCGTTCGTTCGCCGCGCACCCCTAACATATCAAACTCGCAACTTTTCCCCTCCGGCTCCTTTGCCCGAAAACGCGAAACGTCGGGGATACTTTCCCGGATGTGTCCTCCCTTCACTTGTATCATCACATACCGTGTTAGGGCACCTCTAGCACCACTACTTGTCATGTCATGCATCTATATGTATCTGCTTGCTTAAATATTTATTGTTTCTCCCCCTCTTCTCTCGATAGACACCGAGACCGACGCTGCCGGTGACCCCCCAGTTTGACTACGGTGTTGACGACCCCTCCTTCTTGTCTGAGCAACCAGGCAAGGCCCCCCTTGATCACCAGATATCGCCTACTCTTCTCTATACTGCTTGCATTAGAGTAGTGTAGCATGTTACTACTTTCAGTTAATCCTATACTGCTGCATAGCCTATCCTTGCTACTACTGTTGTTACCTTACCTGCTATCCTACTGCTTAGTATAGGATGCTAGTGTTCCATCAGTGGCCCTACACTCTTGTCCGTCTGCTATGCTATACTACTGGGCCGTGATCACTACGGGAGGTGATCACGGGCATATACTATATACTTTACACTGTTACATTACCGGAGAAACTGTTTGGATATGGGGGCTGAAGGGGCAGGTGGCTCCATCCAGGTAGTGGTGGGCCTGGGTCCCCGACGGCCCCCGACTGTTACTTGAGGCGGAGCGACAGGGCAGGTTGAGACCACCTAGGAGAGAGGTGGGCCTGGCCCTGGTCGGCGTTCGCGGATACATAACATGCTTAATGAGATCTTGGTATTTGATCTGAGTCTGGCCTTTTGGTCTATACGCACTAACCATCTGCGCGGGAGTAGTTATGGGTATCCCGGCGTCATGGTATCAGCCGAAGCCTTCGTGACGTCAGCGACTGAGTGGCGCGCGCCGGATTGGACTAGAACGCCACTAGGCTAGGTCTGCTTCCGGCCGCGTTCGCAACGTGCAGGTGTGCTATGGGCGATGGGCCCAGACCCCTGTGCGCTTAGGTTTAGACCGGCGTGCTGACCTCTCTGTTGTGCCTAGGTGGGGCTGCGACGTGTTGATCTTTCGCGGCCGGGCATGACCCCGAAAAGTGTGTCCGGCCAAATGGGATCAAGCGTGTTGGGGTATGTGGTGCACCCCTGCAGGGAAGTTTATCTATTCGAATAGCCGTGTCCCTCGGTAAAAGGACGACCCGGAGTTGTACCTTGACCTTATGACAACTAGAACCGGATACTTAATAAAACACACCCTTCCAAGTGCCAGATACAACCGGTGATCACTCTCTCACAGGGCGACGAGGGGAGGATCATCGGTTAGGATTATGCTATGCGATGATACTCGAAGGACTTCAGTCTACTCTCTTCTACATGCTGCTAGACGGAGGCTGCCAGAAGCGTAGTCTTCGAAAGGACTAGCTATCCCCCTCTTATTCCGGCTTTCTGCAGTCCAGTCCACATATAATAGCCTTATTCTAGTTGATACCAATGCATACATATGTAGTGCAGCTCCTTGCTTGCGAGTACTTTGGATGAGTACTCACGATTGCTTTCTCCCTCTTTTCCCCCTATCCCTTCTACCTGGTTGTCACAACCAGATGTTGGAGCCCAGGATCCAGGCGCCACCGTCGACGACGACTCCTACTACACCGGAGGTGCCTACTGCTACGTGCTGCCCGCTGACGACGACCAGGAGTAGTTTAGGAGGATCCCAGGTAGGAGGCCTGCGCCTCTTTCGATCTGTATCCCAGTTTGTGCTAGCCTTCTTAAGGCAGACTTGTTTAACTTATGTCTGTACTCAGATATTGTTGCTTCCGCTGACTCGTCTATGATCGAGCTCTTGTATTCGAGCCCTCAAGGCCCCTGGCTTGTAATATGATGCTTGTATGACTTATTTATGTTTTAGAGTTGTGTTGTGATATCTTCCCGTGAATCCCTGATCTTGATCGTACACATTTGCGTGCATGGTTAGTGTACGGTCAAATCGGGGGCGATCCTTGACACGGATATTGGTAAAACCTTGATTAATACGGAAATGCTCAAGTTCTTGAGAGCATGCATAAGCAAAATCATCCCTTGCGTTGTCTTCAACAAGGTAGTCCACATCATCCATCCCAGTCCGAGTATGCCATCTCTTCGAGCTATCTCAAACGATCAATTGTAAATTGCCTTAAGCTGGTATGAAGAGTTTCAATGATTTATGGATCAAAAGTAATTCTTTTTGCCACTTAAGGGAACAGTTCAAGGAGTCACCTTCTCCGAGGTGCCCTGTTATGGGTTCATGACAATTATCTCCTCGCAACCTTGAAACCTTGCACCGCCTTACTGAAGTGTGGAATTACTACCTACCAACTTGAATCCTCGTCGTCTGAATTCCATCACCCTGATGTGAACTTTGTGTCTCAATTGGAGAGATGTTCCTATGTCTCACTCTATGAGTTGATCCTGAGTTGTTTGATCTTCGAGAAGATCGATCCTTCTAGAGTTTTCCCTTCCCTCTCGTTGTCATGTTGGTTGGAGTTCTCAGAGCAAGACATCGAGACAAAGATAGTGATCGAATCAACGTTCTTATGAAGTGCAACTTGGATCGTGAAGATTGGGTTAAGTTTGCGTTCGCCTTCATCTTACCCTACGCTTGAATCTCGGGACGAGATTCTTATTTTAGTGGGGGTGAGTTGTCACATCCCTACTTCTGGTCTGCTCTGGGTTAGCTAGTCTTGTGTTGCATCATGTTTAAATTTCTCTTAAACCTGAAATGGGGATGTTCAAACCCTAGCACCACATGGATTTCAAATAGGCTCAACTAAAGTCATTTTCAATGAACCCAAAAATGCCCTTTGAAAATGTTCATGAATTCTGATAAGGGTGAAAACCTTTGCCAAAAATGATGAACATATTTCTAGGTCATTCCTGGATTTTTGAATTAATTCATATTGTATTTGACTTTGGGCATTTAAATACTATAAATAATTTAAATGCTCAGATAATGCTGAAATTAAATGTGGGCCACTAGAATAATCTAGAGAGTGTCCACAAATTATTCCAGCATTTTACAAAATGCTTTAGTATTTTTACTAAAGCCAAAACAGCAGCAAACAAATAGAAAACAAATACAAAAAAAGCCTACCTGGACATACCTGGCCGGCCCAGTGGACAGCCAGCCCACGAGGCCCACGTGCCAGTCACCCCTAACCTCCTGCCAGTAGGAAGGAGGGCGTGTGGCCGCGGCGCGCGCGCACGCGCTCGGCCAGCTCCTGGTTGCCGCTGTTGCTGGGGACGGCTCCGAGCGCCACAACACCCCCTGGAGACCCCTCGCTCCTCTCCCTCACTCTCTACTCTCTCCCTCACCCCCTAGCTCCTCCCCGAGCTCCATCCGAGAGCTACCGCCGGCCACCGCCTCGCGTACGCGCAGCCACAGCCGTCCCCTTGCCCTCCGGTCGTGCCCCCGAGCTCTGAATCCTCGCACCGTTTCTCCAAGACGAAGGAACCAAGCCCGGACGGCCTGCATCACCGTTGCCATCGTCTTCTTCCTCCTCTGCCGCCGAAGATCGCCACTGACCTCCCGTCGTCACCAACCCCTCCCCGAGCACGCCGAGGCCTTCGTTCAACTCGTTGTGAGCTGCTGCGTCTATCCCCCTCCTCACTGAGCTCGTTCCCGTCCTCTAGCCACATCTTCCACCGAAGCCGTCAGATCCTCGCCGCCGGCGATGACGCAAACGCGGCCATGGGCACTGCAGCCCGTGTCCGAGCACACCAGTGTGCTCAGCGCGTCTCCACGAACCCGTAGCCACCAGTACCTCCCCCTCCCACGCTCTCTAGCCCCGAATCCATCATCACCCGAGCTCCGGCCGCCGTCGCGAGCTCCGTTCCGGCGAGCTCCGGCGCCCCCACGGCCACCCACCTACCTCCCTGGATGCGGGCCAGTCCGGGCTACGCCCCGATGCCCTTAGCCACCGCCCCCATCGCCTTTAGCACAGGCCCGGCGCGTTGCTGCCGCGGGTTTGGTCGCCCTGGCCAACTCCGGTGACAGCCGACGTGGCGGGCTCATTAGTGCTAATCCCCGCCAGCTGGACCTCACCTAGTCACTAACAGCGGGCCCCGCACTGGGTCAAAGCCCAGTTAGCGTCGGGTTTGACCCGAGGTTGACCTCTGTTTGACCCTTGAGTCACTGACATGCGGGCCTCGCCCGGCTAACCCAGTTAGTTAGAGCTAAACTTAATGAAGTTCGTTTAGTTAGTCACTGACCAGTGGGCCCAGTGTTGTTTAGTTAGTCTAGTTAACCCAAATAGTTAACTGTGAGACTGACTAGTGGGGCCCAGCCGTCAGGTTTGACCTGGACAGCCCTGTTGACCTGCTGACGCGGTTAATCATTTTCTGGATTTAAAATAACTCGGAAATTCCACAAAATGCCCAAAACTTCTAAAATTCATAGAAATTAAACCGTAACTCCAAATGAAATAAATTATATATGAAAAAGTATCAGAAAAATTCAAGGAATCCATCTGTACCATTTTCATGCATGTTTCAGCAAGTTAACCTCACTGTTTAGGATGAAACATGATTAGGGCAAATTTCATAATAGGTTTGGAGTTGGAATTTGATATAGTTTTGAATTCCACTTCAATTAAAATGACTTTCTGTTGCATTAGCCCAAAACACATTCATATTGCCATGTCATAGCATGCATCATATTGTTGCATATCGCCATGTGTTGATTGTGTTCTTTCTCAGTTGCCGGTGTTTGTCCCCCCTCAGTAGACATTGATCCAGCGATGAATTTGGTGACACTGATGAAGACCCAATGATATCTTCAGAAGTGCCAGGCAAGCAAAACCCCCTTGTTCATTCCGATACAATCCCACCCTCTCGCTCCTTCTCTCTTCTACTGCATTAGGACAACAACGATTCATCTGTTACTTGTTGCGGTAGTTGAACCCCTTATCCTCTGCATGACCTGTCATTGCCACAGTAAATAGATGAAACCCACTAGCATGAGTAGGAGTTGTTTGAGCCCTGATGTGCCTACTCATTCATGCTTGTTGTCATGCCTGCTATTGCATAGAGTTGTGTCAGGTCTGATTCATCGGGAATGAATCGGAGGTGTGTGAACATGTCCTACTGTTGAGAGCTAAATGTGTGAACACGATTTGGTAAAGGTAGCGGTGAGAGGCCATGTAGGAGTACATGGTGGGTTGTCTCATTGAAGCCGTCCTCAGGAACTGAGTTCTGTGTTTGTGATCCATGAAACAGTTACTACCACGCAATGGGCTCGAAACCAATGGACCCTCTCGGCTTCTTAATCACCCTAGTACTCTGTCCAGGAGTTGCAACTAGTTTCTGGTGTTTGTAGGTTATGTGTTGGTGGCCGTGCGTAGCGCTGACCCTAGGGGTGTGCTATGATGCGGTAGATACACCATGGCACGGTGTACCGGGCGCCCGTTTGGTGTCTCGGGAACCCTGTTCGCATCGTTCGGGGCTGTATGTCGAAACCTCGGCTGGACTCCCTGCGGATGGAACCTGGATAGGCGATAAACCTGGACTAGAGACTTGAGTGTTTAGGTAGGCCGTGGCCGACACCCTCATTGGGCTTCCGCTTGAAGGTTGCCGAGTACATGTCGTGTAAACGGCGATAAGTGGTGAGAGCGTGTGTGAAGAAGTACACCCCTGCAGGGTTAACATCATGTATTCGAATAGCTGTGTCCGCGGTAATGGACTTCTGGGTTGCCTATAACAGTTCATAGACAAGTGAAAGTGGATACTTTAAGACTCGCAAGACAAGTGTGAGTGCTATGGATGGCCTTCTCGTAGGGAGACGGGAGCAGATCCATAGTGGTGTATTGAATGGTGAATATGTGGACTCGTGTGTGCCACCTCAAAAGAGTTGCTTGCAGTCGTAGTTCAGGTTAGCCACTGAGTCAAAGCTAGCTTGCTGCAGTTAAACTCCACCCCCCCCCCAGTTGATACCGATGCATATGTAGCTACTTCTGATGTAAGTCTTGGTGAGTACCTTTGTACTCACGTTTGCTTAATTTATGTTTTGTAGAGAGATTTCAGTCTCGCTAGTAGTTCTGCGTGGACTTCGACGTTTATCTTGATACCTCAGCTACGATCTTGTGCCTCGGCAGGATCTGGTAGATAGTCAGGCTTCTTAGCCTTTTCCATTTGTAGATGTCTGTACTCAGACATGTTAAGCTTCCGCTTGTGCCTTGATTTGTATGCTATGATTGTTGAGTCATGAGACCCATGTTTGTAACATCTCTCTCCTCGGAGCCTAATGAATATATACTTGAGTTGTAGAGTTATGTTGTGATGCCATGTTGTATTTACACATATCGAGCATATTGTGTGTATGATTGAAATGCTTGGTATGTGTGTGATCCGACAATCTAGTTGTTTAGCCTTGGCAGCCTCTCTTATGGGGAAATGTAGTCTAAGTGCTTCCATGAGCCATAGTAGTCCGCTACAGCCCGGTTCACCGGAGTCCTGTTAGCCCAGCACTACTGCTCAGGACACTTGACTGGCCGGCATGTGTTTCACTTCGTTCCTGTGTCTGTCCCTTCGGGGAAATGTCACGCGATGACATCCGGAGTCCTGCCTAGCCTGCTACAGCCCGGGTTCCCGGAGTCCTATTAGCCAAGTGCTACAATCCGGATTCACACGCTGCTGACCGACATGCTCGATGTGATTCATGTATGCCTGTCCCCATAGGTTAGTGCCGCTTTGGGTTCACGACTAGCCATGTCGGCCCGGGTTCTCTGTCATATGGATGCTACCGACACTATCATATACGTGAGCCAAAAGGCGCAAACGGTCCCGGGCCATGGTAAGGCGACACCCGTGGGATTACCGTGCGTGAGGCCACAAAGTGATATGAGGTGTTACCGGCTAGATCGATGTGACTTGGAATCAGGGTCCTGACAGACTCGACTCATCGGACAGGAGCGTGGATGAAGCCGCCGTCTGTCGTGATGGTCATGAAATCGCGGTCGTTGTCACCCTGCATTTGTAGCGTTCCATCTATCTCATTGTTGGATGGTTGATATATGAGGAAGAACTGCCCCGAGGTATGAAGGACATCTTGATGGATGATGTCCGCAAACTCCGACTGGATGCGAAAGAATTCTTGTCTGAGGTCCGCGTCCTGGATTGCCGACAACTTCGCGGCCCAATCTTTGAGATTATCTGGTAGCAGAAGGTGATGATGGTCCCTTACGATCGCCCGCATGCGATGGAGGGCGTAGTAGGCATCCTTGTGACCGCCAGGCAGCTGCTTGACGCACCAGAACTTCGTATTGTGTGAGAACATGTGCTTGCCGTACTTACGAACTGCCCTGGTGAAGGTGCCTCCAGATTTGGCGTAGCCGGGGAGAACATCATCAAGAACTTTCTTGACATTTGTGTAGTCTATCTTGGAGTTACGGTTCGGATCGAAATACGTGGCCATGGAATATTTCGGGCTTAAGAGGATGAGTGTGCAATGTGTGTCACTGCACAGAACACGGAATGTTAGAAAAAAAAGAACGATCGAAATCTAAGAAATCATATGTTACGGGGCGGTTAAGGGATGACTTACTCGGGAAAGTAAGCCACAAGGAAGTTATCCTTATCTGGGTTTGCCAGAATGACGCCTTCAAGGTGTGAACTCGCAACTTGGTGGTCCCCAATGCTGCTCAAGTGCTTGGCACGCATGTAGAAGGGGCCAACTATCACAATGTCCGGGGTCTTGTCTCTAATGATCCGCATCTCCATACTCAGCGAAAACAGTCGAACGAAGGTGTAGTGCAGCGGATGAAGGTTAAACATAGCAAAGATGTCATCAAACCGCAGGACGATCGTACCCCCGATGTCGCCATCCACAAATCCCTTGCCCTCTGGCACCTTGGCCACGAAAACTGGGTATGCCACATCCTTCTCTCTGAGACGCCGCTTCTCCAAAGAAAGAACACTGTCGTGCAGACTCCGTATAGCATCGGTTGCAGCATTCAGCATATTTGGCGGTAGCATCGCCCTACCCGCCACATGCACCCTCCTCGAGATATCCTTAGGTGAAGGTGGCCCGTCCTGAGCACGGATCGAACTCGGTGCCGGCTGGCTCGCATCGGCGCCCTTGTTAGTCTTTCGTTTCCGTCCCTTCTTCTTGATCTCCTGTAATGGGACCGAGTTCTGCTCACAGACCACCTTCTTGAGCGTGTTGGGGCTGATAATATTTCGCACCTCAGCTATCTGAGGCTCGGTGAAGGCGGGAGCTGGAGGCGTCTCCTGAGAACTAAATGCCAGACGACGCCTGTTGCAATTGGATTTCTCCGCCGTACCAGCTAGATTGCGGTCGTCTTGGTTGGGTTCTTGAGAAAGAGGCCCGCAGAACTCGTCAGCGTACCCATGTTCGGCAAAGTACTTATCGACTTTGGTAAATGTACCGTCGTCGTTGTCGTCGTCGCCGGATCCTGTGCCATAGGGCTGTCCGGATCCTGTGCCATAGGGATGTCCGGCAGGTCCGGTAGCGTTGCAGCGTTCTTGCCATGGCTTGGTGCCGGCACGACTGGCGGTCTTGTCTGTGGGGTGGTGTCCCCCGCCCCCAAACGAATCTTGCTCTTCGGCCAAAGCAGGGGCCAGTTTACGCAGGCGCTGAGGGTCATCTCATCTTCTTCGTCGGCCCCAGCGGGTCGAATCGGAGGTAACAGCTCGTCGCAGCCTGGCAGCACCCGAACCACTTCAACCCTATACACTGTGGGTGGCATCGGATTACCATGGAACATGGGGTTGCCCGGTTGAATGATTCTGCCCTTGGCGACATCGACCAACTCGGCGCCCACGAAGTGCAGAAGAGTGCAAGGAACGTCGGCGATGCCCTGCGAAAACATGTACAGGGCGTCAGGGATGCCCAGTCAAAGGCAAGGAGATGAAGTCATCGGCCGAGAGGCTTAGTTACCGTGATGCCGTCGAGCTCGGCTAATGTCGAGGCACTGCCAACGGCGGATGTGCAACTGACGGAGGGGGCGCTTGCTGGCGAGGTGCCGGCTGGCGTACACCCGGGTGCATTAAGCTCCAATGCCCGTGCCGGCGCCAGAGACACGAATACCGCCTCCGCCGGAGACACCAATGGCGCTGCCTGCACGCTGTGCGAGTTGCTGGCCGTGAAGCTGGGAACCGGGGGAGGCCCCTGTTGGCCGCCCGCAATCCACGTCATCAGCCCATGAATCAACGTAGGCACCATGGCGTTGAGCTTCGTTCCCAGTTGTTGTTCCACTTGCTCTTGGACAAGCTCCGGAATCCGCGCCACTTGTGCCTTGAGTGCTTCAACCTCGCGCGTCTGGCTTTCCGAGCTGGTCTTTTTCTCCTTCCGCACACCAGCGGTATAGTATGACCCCCATTTTGTGGACAAGCCTTTGCCGGCCACACGACCAGCTGACGTCGGCTTAGTGAGCTTATCCTTGTTTTTCATTACATCCAACGCCCTATTTAAAGGGGTGTCGAAAGGGGAGCTCTGAGACGACCCCGCACTACTGCTTTCAGTGTCCTGCGAAAGGAACGTGAACCATTTAGAAATATTGGGGATTAATTAGAGTGCAACCATATGGAGCTAATTACGCGGGGGTGTATTCCTTACCAGAACAAGCTCAAGCGCCCTGGTCTTCGGATCCGTGGTAAGCTCCTTTGTTATCGGGTCCTCCTTGTACCGAGCCCTGACATAGTTCCTGGTCTGTTTGTCACCGCTGTATTTCTCGAAGCGGGGCAGTAGGCCTTTCTCGGCACGCTTCGCGTCCTCCTTGTCCCATATAGGCTCCGCCACTCTGTAACCGCCGGGACCGAGTTTGTGTTCCCCTAAGTTCAACTCCCGCATTTCTTTCCCCCACTGACTTGATTCGGAGGTTGCGCTGCTCTCGCACTTGATCTTGAACTCCTTGTACTCATCTTCGCTCATCAAAGGATATTTCGCCTTGATCTTCTCATAACTATCACCTTTATCAATCATTCTCTTCACCGCGCTTCTCCAAGTAGACAGGGTCGTGCTCATCTTCGTGAGGGCGGCACTGTTCACTTTATTCCCTGAGAGGCATGTGTTTTCAAATTCGGCGGGGAACTTGTATCGTTCGTGCAGCTTCATGAAGAGGAGGTTGCGCAAATTCCCGTGGTCCTTATTCCTAAGGTTATCGGTGTTGATCGAGACGGTGCTCCGGAGAATGCACCTGAGCTGAAGCGAGTACCCCTTGACTATATGTTTGGGCTCCGTTGGATTCCCGTCGGAGTCCACTTGAGTGAATTCCTCCTTGAGGGTGCGGAGCGCATTCGGGCGCCGGTCCTTCCTTTGCTTCTTCGGTTGGCTGCCATCTGTGTGTGCGCCGCCATCATCAGTGGTGGCATCCTCGGCGGCACCATCAGCGGTGTCATCCCCGATGCCACTAGGGATTGTGTAGTCAGGATCGGTGTCTTCCGTGGCGTCCTCATAGCGGTGAGGTTGTTCCTCCATCTCCTGGGATAGCTCCCAGAATTGCTTGCCGCCCGAACCACCGGCCACATCGTTGTGGGCCATGTTTTGCTCTAAATAGGAAAAAAGTTTGGTCAAAAAGTTGGTTATTGTCAAGGAACAAGATCATGGTCTCATCATTTAGGGTTTGTCGACACCGAGGCATCCTAAAAGCTAAGCTTTTATCATTTAGGGTTTGTCGACGCCGAGGCACCCTAAAAGCCTAAGCGTACATCATTTAGGTTCTCATCGACACCGAGGCATCCGGGGCAGCCAAGTTAAGTTTTCATCATTTAGGGTTTATCGATGCCGAGGCACCCTAGGTTGGGCCTAATCACTTGGCACTAATCACTTGGCTCTATTGCCACCTATGTTGGGTTTATCATCTAGGGTTTATCGATGCTAAGGAGAATTCTAAGTTGGGCCTAATCACTTGGCTCTATTGCCACCTATGGTTTAATGCAGCAAGAATGGCAGGGCAGTTGATCCTACTTAACTAAGTACTAAGATACCCCGGCCCATGCATTAGTCGCAAGTCATGCTAAAATTCACGGAAAATTTCAGCATGACCTTTGCTGAAAATAGGACATATGGAGTACCCGAATTTGCCGGAACGGAAGTTAATCGACATTCCGGCAAACTCAAGGGCCTCTCGGGGTACCTGCAAAATCATTATCCCAGGTACAACATCATCACAAGTACAGCAGCAGCAGTAAAGTCGCCAATGGGTCATTTCAGAAGATCACAAGTAGCATCATCACAAGTACAACATCATCACAAGTACAGCAGCAGCAGTGAATATAGGCATAACAGCAGCAGCAGCAGGTTTATTCTTCTTCTTCATAAACACTAATTGTCTAGTTGAGCAATACAGCGACAGTGTGAACAAATAAAAACACAAACTAGAAATTATATTGTCATGCTTTTAGTGGCAGTGGCAGTGTTTTTAGGAAACACTGTCAAGTTTCAGCTGGTATGACAGGCAAATATTGCGACACTATTACCTACAAAACAGTGTATTGCGACACTAGTATGCTTAGTTGAGCAATACAGCTACAAATAAAAACACAAATAAATGAGATGCACATCTTAGGAAAGTAACAAGAAACCTCGCTTCGTAATGGCATTTTTGAACCTCCCAGGTTTCTGCCATTTTATTTTTCTCACCGTATATGTTTTTTGATTCATGTCATGGTACTTGCTGTCAAACCAAGTATTTTCTTTCTACATAATCTGGCAAGTTTCCTTCTTACTGTCTCACTATCTTACTGTCTCACTACAAAAAACTAGTATGCTTAGTTGAGACTAGTATGCTTAGTTGCATTATGACAGGCAAAAACTACAAATATCATAGGTTGACGTAAAACAGCTGTGCCATTATGTTACATGTTCAAGACCATGTATTGATGGATATCTATCTATTGGAGTAAAAGGCTAGTAATAAATCTGCTACATTCCTTGGACAGACCTCAAAATTTCTCATCTACAAGAGCAACATGTAAACATTGTTTGCAGCAGA
Organism: Triticum urartu; assembly: GCF_056163025.1. Lineage (NCBI taxonomy): Eukaryota > Viridiplantae > Streptophyta > Magnoliopsida > Poales > Poaceae > Triticum > Triticum urartu. The sequence goes on from NC_141877.1 coordinate 684,865,376, forward strand.
ATCACCCAATTAAAAGGAGTGAATGAATTGAATAAAAGGCATAGTACAAACCATGTATATAGAAAGCATGAATTTCTCAGCTGGACTACAAGTTGAATTATCATCATTAAATTTAGACTAAATTCTAACAAGTTAAAATTCAAGTGTCATTAGACAGATAGACAGACAGACCACAAACCTTAATCAACCTAATCAGAATGAAGGAAATGAGCCAGTGAACCAACAAAGACCTTTTTTAACATTAAACTTAAACTAAATTCTATGAGGCTGAATCCAAAGAAAAGCCCTCGGACAGACTAGAAACCTTCATTATTAACCCCAACAGGAGGGAAATGGGTTTCGATATGGAGAAGTAATGGATCAAAAAATCCACTCCACCAAAGGCAGCATCAGAATACATGAGAGTTGAGAGAGGTTAGGGGTTACCCTGTATGGACCAAATCCCCCCCCAACCCTGAGTAAAACTGGAAGCCCTCTTTTCTGAACTCTAAAATAATAAAATTTCATACCCAATTGACACCATTACAAGATCCCTATTCTGAACTCTGATTTTCATACTCAATTGAAAATTGCACTAGTCACTGATATTCACTTGACAAAGAAAGTTCAGTTTAGTCCACTCTACACAGGTCGATAACATGCAAGGAAGATTGCAGAACCCTGAAGGTGGAAGAAAAGAAGACCAATGATGCAAAAATAACCCAAACTTCTCTATTCTGCAAAAAGACTGACAGTAGCGGAGACTTGGCTACAAATGGTTCTTGCAGGTTGGCTCCTATTCTGAACGTCTAGCAGAAGCTCAGAGATTTGAACATTTGGCAAACCCTAGCTACTTAATTCTCCAACCCCCTTTCCTTGTCCAAATTTCTCCAACCACCAACCCTAGAACACATCAGAAGGAAATCAAGAGGGGGAAGAGGGGGAAGCGGCTCGGGTGCTCACTGGGGATGTCGAGGGCGACTCGGGGCAGCCGGAGCTAGTCGAGGCGGCGCAAATTCGGCGTCGAGCGATGGCGGTCCTCCTGGGCAGGCCGCGCGGTCGAGGGCGTCGAGCGGTGGCGGTCCTCCTGGGTGTGCGAGCTCGTCTGGGTCCTCGTAGTCGAAGAGGAAGACGGCGGTGGTCCTCCTGGGCAGGCCGCGCGATGTTGGACGGCGAGCACATCGAGGGCGCAGGCGGGGCCGCGGGGGGAGGGGGCGCTTGGGCGGGAGGACGTCGAGGGCACTCGGCTCGGGGATGGCAAGGGAGGCGGCGCTCGGCTTGGGGACGGCAAGGGAGGCGGCGAGGGAGGCGGCGCTCGGCTCGGGGACGGCGAAGGAGGCGAGGGGGGCGGCGAGGGGGACGGCGAACACGGGGGGCAGCGGGTGAGATCGATGAGGCAGGGGAGAGATTAGAGAGATTGGGGATTTAGTGTGGGGGGGAAGCTTTCTAATGGCGCACCCCCAGCAGGTGCGCCATTAGAATGTTTTTTATATATAGCAATGGCGCACCAGCCGTAGGTGCGCCATAAGTATTTTTTTTTAATTTTTTGTTGCATCTAATAATTTTTAAGAAAATGAATATGATCAATATGAAACAGTAATAATTTTTTATAAAAATAGTAATATTTTTTTAAAAAAAATATCATCAAATTTGTTATTTGAAAATATTTATGAATATGAAAAAATATCATCAAATTTATTATTTGAAAATATCATCAAATTTGTTATTTGAAAATATAATCAAATTTGTTTTTTTAATTTTAGTTGCATTCATTTGTGACGGTGGAGCGGGCCGGGGAGGGTGCGGGGGAGGGTGCGGTGGTTCGTCGGCGGCGGGGGAGCGGGGGAGGGTGTGCGGGGGGCGGTCGGCGGCGGCGGCTGGTGGAGCGGGGGAGAGGGTGCGGGGGGGTGCTCGGCGACGGTGGAGCGGGGGGAGGGTGCGGTGCATCGTCGGCGGCGGTGGAGCGGGGGAGAGTGCGGTGGGTCGTCGGCGGCGGTGGAGCGGGGGAGGGTGCGGGGGGTCTGCGGCAGCGGCCGGTGGAGCGGGGGAGGGTGCGGGGCCGGGGGGTCGACGGCGGCGGCCGGTGGAGCTGGGGAGAGGGTGCGGGGGGTGCTCGGTGGCGAGGGGGACCGGATCTGGCGAGGTGGGATAGTGATCGAGATGGAGGGGGGTCGAGATCTAGTGCCCATGAAATTTAAAAAATATTCATGAGTTCAAAATTAAAGTGCCCATGAAATACAATCGAGAAATGAAGACTACGATTTAAATACAATCGATCTTAGCTAGCTATCTGTTCACAATCTTCTTGCCCTTCTTTTTCGTAAATGGAGTTCTTTTGTGGAACGGACGTCCTTTAGGTAGGGTGGTCCTGCTTCTTCTTGTGGTGTGTGCTGCTACTTCATCGTCGTCGTCATGTTCGATCTTCGGGTCGCCATACTTGTCGAAGTCTTGCTCATTGGCTACTCCATCCATTCCGATGATCTTCCTTTTGCCTCTCCTCACGGCAACACGACTGGGCTTTGACGGGTCGGTAATGAAGAAGCATTGGTCCACTTGGGAAGCCAGTACCCATGGCTCATTTTTCGCGGTGATGTTTGCGCCCGCGGTCTTGGATTTGGCTTCGGGTATAACCATGGTGGTGAAATACCGGTCTTCTTTTAGGACGCTCTTGGCCCATCTAACACGGAACATCGGGACCTTCTCTCCAGCGTAGCTCAGCTCCCAGATCTCCTCGATCCTTCCGTAGTATCTGTCCTTGTCGTTGCCGATGTAGGATTCCATCGTTACCCCGGAGTTCTGATAACCATCGCTCTTCATGTCCTTGTTCTCGGTGTAGAATGTGTAGCCGTTGATATCGTACGCCTCATAGGTCATCAGGTTGTGCTCGGCGCCCTGTGACAAGGCGAATATGAGTTGTTCTTCCGCGGAAGAATCCTCATGTAAAGGGTACGACAGAAGCTTCTGCTTGAACCAACGCGTGAAACATGAGTTGTGCTCTTTGATTATATCTCCGTCCGTCCTTTGTTGGCCTCGGTCATTGTACGTCTTCTCAATAAAGGTTTTGTGCTCTACCACCCAAGGATCGACCACGTCTATGTGTTGTAGCACGACTAGGTTTGCTCTTTCAAAGTCGGCGAGTCGACCCTCGAAGTCGACATGCATTTCACGGCGACCCTCACGGTGACCCCATCCAGCGAGCCTGCCGAGGTGCCTGTTGATGGGCAGACCAAAGGGGTTCTCGATGCCTAGATAATTCGTGCAGTAGGAGATGCACTCTTCGGTCAGAAAGCCCCTGGCTATACTTCCCTCTGGACGTGACATGTTGCGAACGTATCCTTTGATGACACCATTCATCCTTTCGAACGGCATCATGTTGTGCAGGAACGTCGGCCCGAGTTGGATGATATCCTCCACGATATGGACCAGCAAATGCACCATAACGTCGAAGAATGCGGGCGGGAAGTACATCTCAAGCTCGCATAGTATCACCACGATCTCTTCCTGTAGCCTTCTGAGTTGCCTCACGCCAATCGACTTCCGAGAGATGACGTCGAAAAAGTTACATAGGCCAAGTAGCGTTTCACGGACGTGCGCGTCCATGATCCCACGGATTGCAACTGGAAGTATCTGCATCATCAGCACGTGACAGTCGTGAGACTTCATCCCGCTGAACTTCTGCTTCGCTGGGTGTAGGTATCTGCTTATCTTCCCCGCGTAACCGTAAGGAAGTTTTACTCCTAGGAGGCAGGTGAAAAACTGCTCGATCTCCTCCTGACTTAGAGTGAAGCATGCGGGAGGGTAGTCATTTCCGGTCTTCTTGGCCTTTTTGCCTTTGCGACGACTTTCTGTGTCCTGCTTCGCCTCATCATCATCATCATCATTAGCGTGAAGCTCCTGCCTGATGCCCATTGATTTCAAGTCTGTCCTTACTTTCGGCCCATCTTTGGTCCTCTCTGGCATGTTGAGCAGGGTACCAAGCAGACTCTCGCACACGTTCTTCGTGATATGCATGACATCAAGGCTGTGAGGCACACGGTGGATCTTCCAGTACGGCAAGTCCCACAAAACAGACCTCGTTTTCCATACCTTCAGCAGCGGCTCTGGCGCCTTTCGCTTCTTTCCCGGATCTGGCGCCTTTTGCTTCTTTCCCAGCAGTGGGCAGTCTTTCCAATTTTTCAACAGCTCGTCTATTTCCTCGCCGCTCCTCGTACATGGGCGTTTTCGGGCTTCGGTTTCACCATCGAACAGATCCTTGCGTTTCCTCCACGGGTCATCGTCGTGAAGCCACCTTCGATGTCCCATGAACACGGTTTTCGAAGACCCGGGATCTCTATCTAGCTGGCGATACGTTGTGTCATCCATGCACCTTACGCATCCAGAAAATCCGTGGACTACCTGCCCCGCGAGATATCCGTAACCGAGATAGTCGTGCACCGTCGTGAGCAGTGCGGCTCTCATAGGGAAATATTCTTTCTCTGCAGCGTCCCATGTATTGGCTAGCGTTTTCCACAGCGTGTCTAGCTCCTCCTTCAGCAGCCCCAGATACAGATTGATGTCGTTCCCTGGTTGTTTCGGCCCTTCAATTATCATACTCATGTGAATGTACTTCCTCTTCATGCACAACCAGGGGGAAGGTTGTACATCCACACAAACATAGGCCAGGTGCTATGTGTGCTTCTCTGCCTGCCAAACGGATTGACTCCATCGGTGCTCGCGCCCAGCACGATGTTCCTTGGATCCTTCCCAAATTCTGGGTATTCGAAGTTCAACGCTTGCCACTGGCTCGCATCCTTAGGGTGACTCAGCATCTTGTCTTTTTTATTTATCTCCGGATCATTTCCGTCATCTTCCCGCTTCTTCTCCTCCCTATCCGCGTGCCAACGCAGTAGCTTTGCTACCTTAGGGTCCGCGAAATACCGCTGCAGACGAGGAGTGATCGGAAAGTACCACACCGATTTTCGAGGAGCTTTCTTCCTCTTCTTGTATCAAGTGACGCCGCACACCGGACATATGGTAGACTCCGCGTGCTCGTCCCGATAAATGATGCAATTGTTCATGCACACATGGTATTTCACGTGCGGTAAATCCAGAGGACACACGATTTTCTTCGCCTCCTCGAAACTGGTCGGGCACTTGTTCCCCTTGGGAAGACGTTCGTGCCAAAATGACATGTTCTCGTCGAAGCATGCGTCGGTCATTTTGTGTTTTACCTTCATCTCCAGAGCCATGAGCGTTACTTTCAGGCGGGTATCCTCGGGCTTGCATCCTTCATACAATGGAGTAACCGCGTCTATCTCCAGTTGATCCAGCTTGGCTTTCTCTCGGGCGGCAGCTCTTGCGTTATCCGTCTGCTTGAGAAGCAGCTCTTGAATATGAGGGTCCTGCACCCAGCCTCCATCATCGTCTGCTCCGGCATCTTCATCTTCATGATCATGCCCTTCGTCTTGATCTTCCTCATCATCATGTACGACATCTTCTACATGATGATTGTGTACAGCATCACCGTCGTGATCATGTCCTGGAGATTCTTCGTCTTCTCGCCCGCCCTCGCCGCGGTGGTACTTGTGTTGTTGCCCTTCCTCATTTCTTGCCCGGCCCCCATGGACGACTTCATAGTCATCTTCATCACCTTGCCACCGATAGCCATCCATGAAACCACGCAAGAGCAGGTGGTCCCGCACCTGCCCGGAATCCGGGTCCGCAATAAGGCTCTTCAGCTTGCATCTTCGACACGAACATCTTATCTCCGTCTCGTTCTTTTGAAGCATCTCGGCCTTCGCGGAGCTCAAAAACCTATTCACGATCCCTTCGGTCATCGTGCGGACCATGGTCGCCTGCGGGGTAGAGCAAAACGATATTTTAGAACCAAGAAAAAATTTGGCATGACCTTCCCTAAAAATAGGACCAAAAAGAATGCATAGTGCCAAAATTCTCGCTGAAACGGAAATGAATCAACATTCCGGCAAAATATTGGCAACTATCGCATTTCAAATACCGGTACCTGCAAACACAAACATATATGCAACACCACAAACACATGCAACACCACAAACATACATAGATCTAGCTAGGCCACAAAAAGTGCATGTGCACGTTGTTGGAGCGAGCTAGGGAGAAAAAAATAGATCTACATCATGAAGATAGCTTTCCCCTTACTTACCTATCAAAAAAAAGGTAATTTCATCACTTAATTTTGATGAATCTATGGTGGAAATGAGGTGAGGAGGAGGAGGCAGCCGAAAGCTTGGAGGAGGTGGAGGGAATGAAGTGGGGAAAGTGAGTGAGTAGGTGTGGCTGTCCAAAATATATTGTTGGGGTCCCAGATTACTAATGGCGCACCTGCAGGTGGTGCGCCATTAGTAGTTTTGCAGAAAGGTAATATATATATATATATATATATATATATATATATATATGTATATATATATATGTATATATATATATGGCGCACTGTGACACGATGCGCCATTAGAAGTTTAAACTAGTAATGGCGCACTGTGACACGGTGTGCCATTAGTAGTTTTGCAAAAATAAAAATAAAAAAAATTCAGTACTGGCGCACTCCTTGCCTGGTGCGCCATTACTAGTTAGAACTAGTAATGGCGCACTTCGGTAGGATGCGCCATTAGTATGTATGTAAAAATGAAAAAAAATTATCACTAGTGGCGCATCGCCAACTAATGCGTCATTCGTATATAATAGTGGCGCACTACTTCCCTGGTGCGTCATTAGTGTCAATCCTATCTATAGGCCTTTTCCTAGTAGTGACATCAGAGAGAAAAAAATATCTCTTTCAAGACGATGAAGAAGACTTGTCATTTTTATTACATCAGAAGTAAGAATTGCTACATTAATTATGACAAATCTGGTTAAAATCAATATGGTTGAGCTCATCGAGCCGTCATCGAACATGACAGTGTCAAGGGCACAACTGGCCGCCCTGGCACCCAAAAAATATGTAACACACACCGATCAGTAGGAAAGTACCAGCAAGATAACACACAAGTATCACTATCATAACTCCTTGAGCAAGCGACTCATTGAGGGTTCGCACCATCGTCTGCCAGATAGAATACGACGATGCTAGCCACCGGGCTAGCGCCAGGACTCCATTCAAGTATAAAGGCGGGTTGTAATTGTGAAGAAATGAGCCTAGGTCTCACTGGGTTTTTTTCAGGATGTTTATTTTCTTCTTTCTACTTCATTTTTTTGTTTTTAATTCGTTTTTCATTTGTTTCTTTGATTTTATTGTCATTTTCCTTTCGGTTTATTTGGTTTTTTCGGGTTTTATTTTTTGGTTTTCTTTATTTATTTTGGTTTTTATTCTATACTTTTTTGTATATGTCAATAACTTTCTAATATATTTTTAACATTTTCCATTACAAATTTGACTTTTTTTATATATAGTCAACTTTTTTCTATACACATTTTTCAAATGATTCATTAACTTTTTTATACAAGATTAACATTTTTTAATTCATGATCATAAAAATTCCTTGTAGACTTTAAAATTTTCAAATCCTTGATTAACATTTTTCGAAATACATGGTCAACATTTTTGTAATACATGGTCAACATTTTTTGAATAAGTATTAACATTTTCAAATGCTTTATCAACAATTTTCAGTTTCAAGATTATAATTTATTTGAATGCATAGTCAACATTTTTTTCTATACACAACATTTTGCAAATGCTTGATTAACATTTTTTAAATACTTTTTCAACATTTTCTAAACTGTTGTATTCATATTTTCATATACATGATCAAAAGATTTCCTTATTTGTTTAATCCATAGTCAACATTTTTTCTATACACGTTCAATATTTTTCAAATGCTTGATTAACGTTTTTGTACCACTTTTTAAACTTATTTTAAATATATGATCAAATTTTTTACACCCATTGTATTATTTTATACATTTTTTTGCATACATTGTCAAGATTTTTTATATACACATCTAACATTTTTCAAATGCATGATTAAGATTTTTCCAAATATTTATGAAAATCATATTTTCTAACTATATCTTTAGAATTCTTGGAAGTGTAAACAAAAGTTAAAGAAAGAAATAAAAAAGAAAGCAAAAGGTTAAACAAAAAAAGGCAATGGCCTTGCACGAGCTGGCCGGCCCATTTAGGCTGCTGCCTTCAGCAAGACCTGACTCTGTCTCGATTGCAGCAAGACATAGTCGCGCCGGGTGTCAGGCTTTGCCATCCAACGTGCAAATTTAACTCTTATCATATCAGAATGATGGACTTGGTGGCCCACGGACTGCAATCCTCCGAGCTAGTATTGGCCAGCTGACTACGATACTGTAGCTAAAAGTCTACTTAGTGCTCCGTTGTCAAGGGGAAGGGAGCTCCTATACGACGCAAACTGCGGCAAACAGTCAGTCTCACGCACAGGAGCGTCTCCCACTGGGCCGAGCCATATATAGCGGAGAAAATTCACAAAAAAGAAGTGTGGCTGCTAGTATCGAACTCGCGGCGTAAAAATAACGAACACGTGCTAGCTACAAGCTACTACAACTTATGGCAGATGGTGACAGATTATACCGTGAATCATTTTTAACTATAGCACCAAAGTCACTCTAGCGTCCTACTTACTGTAGTGTAGAGATTTTTCAGTTGTTTCGAACACATTTTGTAAAAAAACTAAATTCTATTGGAAAATGTGAACAAAAATTGAAATTTAAAAATAGTTTTTAAATTACTGCAACAAATTTAGAATATCGCCTGATTTTCAAAATTTCTCAACATTTTTTGTGAAAAGATGAACAAATATTGTTTTTAAATTCGACCTTTTGGACAGCTTCAATTTTTTTGAAAGGTGGGAACATTATTTGAAATTATGTAGAAAATGTTGAAAATGAGAATTTTTGGAAATTCTTAAATATTTGCTGAAACATGATTTTCTTAAAAACAAGATTTTTTTTTGGAATCCTGTATAATATTTGAAACACAAACATTCTTATGAAATCGTGAACAAATTTTCAAAATGAGAATTTTTTTAGAAAATACTTGAACATTATGGAAACCCAAACAGTTTTTGAAATAGTGAACAAATTTCGAAAGTTCGAATAGTTTCTTGAAACACAAACACATTTAAATCGAGAACTAAATTGAAAACATGAACACTTTTTGAAACCTTAACATTTTGGAAATTGTGAATTTTTTTGAAAGCATGAACATTTTGTGAAATTCCCGAACATTTTCCGATACACAAACATTTTCAAAAAAATTGTGAACATGACAACATTTTGTTAAATTCGAAATGAGTATTTGCAAATTTCAAACAAAAGAAACAGGAAAGAAAACACAAACAGAAAAATAAAAAAGAATTAGAGACAGGAAAATGAGTAGAAAAAGTAAAACAAATAAACAGGTACAGGAACCTTTTAAAATGTTCCCAAAACCGATAAAAACCACCCGGAACATCTAGAAGATTTCCAAAACCGAAACCTTGCACGTACTACAGATGGGCCGGCCCAATCGCTCCCTCAAGTATGACAGTTTGACGCATTATGCGTCAAATATGGATTTCTATAGTGGAACTCCTATTTAGCGCAGCGTCTATTGCTCTCATTAAGTCAGACGAGAGTCGCTCTCGTGTCAAGCGCTACAGTGCCGGACTTGCCCATTACGCACGCAGTAAAAAATGGTAGACAAAAATGAAGGATCACAGGTGTTAAAATTGGTGTTAAAATTTCTGGCCACGCCCTACTTGAGGCATGAAGAGCCGATTTTCATGGGGTTTTCAGGTTTTTTCTGTCTTTCTGTTTTTCCCTTTTTTTCCTTTTCTCTCTCCATATTCTTTTGTGTTATTCGGTTTTTCTTGTTTTTTCTCTGTTTTTTATTCTTTTTCTTTTTTCTTTTCTCTTTTATTCTTTTTACTTTTATTCTTTTGTGTTATTCGGTTTTTCTCTGTTTTTTCTCTGTTTTTTCTTTTCTCTGTTTTCTATTCTTTTATTCTTTTGTGTTATTCGGTTTTTCTCTTTTCAGATTTTCTTGTTTTTTCTCTGTTTTTTATTCTTTTTCTGTTTTTTCTTTTTTCTTTTATTCTTTTGTGTTATTCGGTTTTTCTTATTTCGTTTGTTTCTTCGGTTTTCAATGTTTTTTCTTTTTCCTTTTTTCGTACTTGTCAAAAACACATTTTGCAAGAAGTGATCAACACTTTTTGTATACAAATTCAACATTCTCCAAACGCTATTTCAATATTTTAAAAATACTTTCAATATTTTTATAGTTATTCATCATTTTCTAAATACTTGTTCAGCATTTTTAATACTAATTTAACATTTTTCAATACTTGTTCAACATTTTTCATATAATCGTTCAATATTTTTCAAATACTTTTTCAACATTTTCAAATTCTTTTTCAATATTTTTAAATATTTGTTCAAAAAATTCATATACTGGTTCAAACTTTTTTAATAACCATTCAACATATTTCAAATACTTGTTCAATATTTTTAATACTTATTCAATATTTTCAAACACTTGTTCAACATTTTTTTCAATTCTTGCTCAATAATATTTAGTACTTATTCAACATTTTTTTCAAATGTGTTTTTTACAATATATACATACATACATATAGGAAAAATACACCCTACCACCCGGTGGTAGTCACCCCACATGTCTCATATACTATCATGTGGTACTATATATACTACTTTATCATTCTAGATGTGTTAATATACTATATATAAGCAAAGTGTTACATGAAAAGTTTGCAAGTTAGCCCATCATTTTTAATATATTTGTGAAACATGTACATATTTATACGTAAAAAGGAGTATACTTAAAATACAATACATACTACCTAAAAAGTGGTGTATATATATACTACTTAAATTACTTATATACTACATGCTATGCGTACATACTATGTGATTTGATAAATACTACATACAATATACAAAACTCAAGTGGTGGTAACTACCATCAGTGATAGATAAAATTTGTCATGTGTGTGTGTGTGTGTGTGTAGAATATTTTAAACTATAAAGAAAATTACAAAAATAACAAAAAATAAGAACAAAAAACAGGCCGTATTTCCCGCGCGGCTGGGCCGGCCCGTCTGGGGCCCACACCATCCTTGTCTCGCTTCTTGTGACGCCAGTCCAGAAAACATGCACCCATCGCTTATCCGCGAGAACTTTGGCCCGGCCTATGTGCTGGGCAGGCACCCATTTGTTAATTTCTTTTTTTCTGTTTTACATTTTTTTTCTTTATAAAAATCTTCGAGATTGCAAATAAAATACCCATTTCAATATGTTCATGATATTGAAAATTATTCGTGTGCTTGAAGAATATTCTAAAATTTTAAAAATGTTTGCCAATTCAATAACACAACATGTCAGCTGCTATCACAAAGTTTCCGATTCCCACGCCATTGCAACTCCACGAACAATTCCCCAACGAGCTTGAAGCACTCCGAATGCTCTCTCCACTGACAGTGTGGTTGCACCACGGCGATTTCCCATTACAAAGCCTATGAACACGGGAGATCATTGAAGTACAGTGATGTCGTTGTGAGAAACCAACATTCCAATGAAAGGATGCCAAATCCATAAGTCATGTGATGCCACTGCTTCCAATATGATGATGGCCTCTTTGATGTGACCTTGATACATTCCATGCAATCCTTTGGGGCAATTCTTCCATTGCCAATGCATGCAATCAATTGATCTAAGCATTCCTCGAAACCCTCTTGACTTTCCAATGGCCAACAACTTTTTTGTGTCCTGCACATTTGGTTCTCTAAGACACTCTACTCCAAACATCTGCACCATGACGCTGACAGTAGTCTTCAGGCATGCGCTCTCCCCATCCGGATCATCTCACCAACGACATCAGCAGCAGTATCAAGTGCAAGAATCCATAGAGTAGTTGTGCATTTTTGCTTAGCAAAGAAAGAAAGTAGGCCGCAGCGATCTCTTGTGAGCTTGAAGTAGTCATCGTGTGCCTCCACTCCCTCCACATCGCGCAAAAACAATTGTTTGTGCATACGAAAACGGCGACGAAACCATGGATCATCCTCAAAAAGGCGACAGAGTAAGGGCAGTGGTGGAGCTACAAGACATCTGAAGCGGAGGGGGAAGAAGAGAGGGCAGAGTGAATGGAATCGGTAGGTCGAGAGGATGGATTTGGTACAATTTGTGGTGTGGTCGGGGTGATTACAGATGGTGTTCTAAGTAGTAGCATGGCAGATAATGAAATGGATTGAAAGTTTCTCCCGGAAAAAGGGTCAAGGTTTTTTTTGAACTATAAGTTTTGTTGTTGTTGAGAATTAGCGGTTCCGTAGTTTTTATTTTTTGAAATCAATATAAGAAAAGCACACGACTCTGAAGGAGGCCGACCACTCGACTCCGAATCGTGGCCTGACTCTGATTCCGACAGGATCAAGAAAACCAGAGCATGGGCCTTTCTTTATAGGCAGAGCAGCCTCTCTGAAGCAACCACACCCGAAAGATAGGGTTCGGAATCCCCTATCAGGAAAGTCCCCAAATCCAGCGGCGGCGAGGCGAAACCATGGCGGCGGGGAGGGTGACCGGCCATCCAACTGTGGAGGCGTGTGCTCTCAAGGTATGCGGCAATAACAAGGCAGATGAAGGAGATGCGGGTGGCAATTTTGAGGCAATGGAGGAGAAGACGTCTACGGAATTTTCGCCTCTGGAGGACACGGCTTCGTTCGCTGGCGGTGAAGGCCCGGAGGCTCAAAACATATGGGAGATGTTCATGTCGCCGGAGGACATAGACGTCATCCTGAGCCACAAGGCCAGAGGAGACAGATTCAAGCAGTTCCATGCGAGGATCAGGAAGGAGGTGGCGGAGACGGGCCACTTCGAAATCTGGGAGCAATATGTGAAGAATGTGTTGGCGCACCAAGCTATGTACAGGGGAGAATGGTCCAACCTGAGGTTGCAGTATCCAAACCTGGTGTGGGAGGAAGACGATGAGGAGGGTGTGAAATCCGACTGAGACGAGTGGAGTCTTATATATGTTAGCACGCAACTATTTTAGTTAGTGCCATCGATCGTTTGTGAACAGTGTTTGTAAATTCAAATCTTTGTTTTTTTGAAGAAGTCATTATACATCCTTTAGATGCCTCAGTATCCAAGTGTTCTTGCTGTACCCGACACATATGCACTAGAGCAACTGAGCAGAATGTTTCTGCCTATGCATCTCATCTTCCGTTATGCGGGTTTCGTGGGGCTCTCTAAGTGAGGGCTCTGCAATGAGTTTGGAATTTGCTTTTCTCAGTGATGCCTAGCCCAGCCTAGGTTACATCACCGTGGCTAGTTAATGGTAATGTGCTCAGGTGCTTGTTTGATACTAGCAAATCTGGTCAGTTTTACATTATTACTGAAAACTGGTGACAGAAAACCCATCCCCCATGCACGACACTATCAAGGACAACGACCCTAACTTTTTTTGGAAGGGAAATTGCTTGGGTGTTGAATTTGATACATACATGCATGTCAACTCTACAAAAACCCTACCCTGGCAGCTTAAGCGAGTCCCGCTTCGGTACAACCCCCTTTTACAAAAGGTATAAAGGGCAATAGGGCGCGGGGCATTTCACAATTCTCACTTTCGTATGTACAGTGCATCATTCATACGCCATACGTCTGGAGAGGACCCGCTACTGGGCCAGCCCACTAACATGAACCGATATATGGAGGCGTAAACGTCAAATAAAAATGGGGCGCGCAGCAGGTGGATTCGAAATCGTGACCACCAAGTAGTGAATTGGAACTGCTAGCCACTAGATCGATCAGCTCCATGTGGTCTTGAAGCAGCGCAGGTGTCTTATGTACACATTCTTTTTTGCTGGGGTCTTATGTACACATTCAGAAGCGGCGTTTTTTGTTTCGAAACAACGTTTACAAAATTCCGCATTTCACTGAAATTTTTTGAATAATTTTTAGGTTATGTGAACAATTTTTGAAAAAAGAAAAAGTTTCTCAAATTAGAAAACAAAATTTGAGAAGACAGACATTTCCTGAAATCCACGAACTTTTTTTAATACACGAACATATTCTGAATCTGTGAACAATATTTAATAAGAGAACGTTTTTTTTAAAAACACGAATAATATTTGAAAAACTAGAGCACATTTTGAAATTCTGAACTCATTTATAAAAGATAGGAGAAATAGAAATTATGAAGAAAATGTTCACAAGAGAAAATTTTGAAACGCTGACCTTTTATGAAAACACGTATAAATTTTGTAATTCTAAACATTTTTTAAAAGAGTGAAGAAATTCCGTACATTCGGGGAGTAGCATCAATTAGACAGCACCACGCATAGGAGGTTGCCGGACTGGGCCAGCCCTTAGGTCCTGCACGAAAAAAAGGGAAAAATGACCGAAAAAATGGTAGTGCGAGGGATCGAACGGAAAATCCTATTCGCCGCTCGCTGCGGCAAACTGTCGAGCGATTGCACAGAGGCAGCGCAGCGAGCGACAGAAATGGGCCGGCCCACACATAATGCGTCCAAACCGGTTTTGGGAACCTTAAGGTTCCCTAACCGGTTTTGTTTTCCTGTATCGTTTTTTCCTGGTTCTTTTTCGGCTTTCTTTCGTTTTTTTATTTCCCTTTTTTTCGTTTCTGTTTCTTTTTCATTTTTTCGTTTTTTGTTTCTTGTTTCACTTTCTTTTTCAAGTTTATTTTTCTTTTTCAGAATATGTTCATAGTTTTACAAAATGTTTATGATTTTATTTTTTATTTCCTTTTCTTTTCTTCTCTTCCTTTAAAAAAAATCAAAAATTTAAATTTTGTTCGTGTTACCAAAAAATGTTCTCAAAATTCAAAATTTGTTCTCGTTACACAACAAAGTACAAAACTTCTGAAATTCAGAAAATGTACTGAATTTCAATTTTTTGTTCACATATTCAAAAAATGTTCGCGCTTCCAAATTTGTTCGGGATTTTTCAAAATTTCTCTCCGTTTCAAAATATGTTCTCAAGATTCAAAGAATGTTCGTGCTTTAAAAAAATTGTTCGGACTTCCAAATTTGTTCAGAATTTTTCAAAATTTCTCTCCGTTTCAAAATATGTTCTCAAGATTCAAAAAATGTTCGTGCTTTAAAAAATTGTTCGTGCTTCCAAATTTGTTCAGGATTTTTTAAAATTGTTCACCATTTCAAAATTTGTTCTCAAGATTCAAAAAATGTTTGGGAATTGAAAAACAATGTTCCAGCTTTCCAAATTTGTTCAAAAATTCAATAATAGTTCATGTTTTTCAAAAAAATTCACAAACTCAAAAAATGTTCTGGAAGTTTTAAAAATATAAACATTTTTATTTTTTGTTCACAAATTCAAGAAATGTTCCTCTTTTTCAAATTTGTTCACATCATCAAAATGTTCCTGTTTTAAAAAATTTGCAGAAAATTCGGAAAATGTTCGTGCTTTAAAAAATTGTTCGCGCTCCCAAATTTGTTCTCCATTTCAAAATTTGTTCTCAAGATTCAAAAAATGTTCGTGCTTCCAAATTTGATCTCCGTTTCAAAATTTGTTCTCAAGATTCAAAAAATGTCTGTTCTTTAAAATTTGTTCTCCATTTCAAAAATTGTTTGTCATTTTAAAAAAACATGTTTACAAATTTGTTCTTGTTTCTCGAAAATATTCTGAAATTTTCAAAAACTGCATGTAATTCTAATTCTTTTTATATAATTCAAAAACTATTTCGTAATCTGAAATTTTCCAAAAACATTGTTCGTATTTTCTAAAATGTGTGCAACAATTGAAAAATCTGTACGTTCCAGCAAATATGATCTTGCAAATCTGTACGATATACTATCACAGTATATTTCTTTAAAAGTGGTGCGCGCAGATACTTAACATGAACTCCCAGATGGTGTGGTGCTAGCATCTCGCGTAATGAACTGTCTGGTGTGAGTTCGATCCCTAGCCTCTATACTTTTACTTTCTTTTGGGGGAATTTTTTGCGCTATACATGGGCCGGCCCAGTCGGAGCACTCCTGTGCGGCCGGCCGACTGTTTGCCGCAACGAGCGGCGCATAGGAGCTCCCGGATCGAACGTTGTAACTTTCGCTACTGACTGCTCATCGCCAGCGACAAGAGCTGATAGGCTTCAGTATCTATACTTTTACTTCTTTTTGGGGAATTTTTTGCGCTATACATGGGCCGGCCCAGTCGGAGCACTCCTGTGCGGCCGGCCGACTGTTTGCCGCAACGAGCGGCGCATAGGAGCTCCCGGATCGAACGTTGTAACTTTCGCTACTGACTGCTCATCGCCAGCGACAAGAGCTGATAGGCTTCAGTATCTAACTTGGAAACTAGGACTACAAGAACTATCCATCAGCGGCCACTATTTATTTTTCTTTTTTTCTTATATCGATATTTGTTTCTTTTACATTTTTTGTTTTCCTTTTCCTTTTAAAAAATGCCCGCGCTTTTATTTAAAAAAATCAAAAAATGTTCGCCTTTTCAAATTTATCATAAAATACAAGCATTTGCATTTTTAAAATCGTACAGAAATTTTTAAAAAATGTTCGTCCCTTTCAAAATTGCTCAGAATGTCAAAACATGAATATTTTCAAAAAAGAGCAAACAAACTTTTGAAAGCACGTTAAAAGACCAGAACGTTTTGTTTGAAAGCATGTTGTTTTTCTACATCACTCAAATGACCTCAATTTTTTTGAATGGCTTGTATGACCAATTCAAGTCACCATGCCAAGTTGTTTTGGTTTTTGACAAATTTACCATTTTCTAGAGTTTTCTCGATTAAAACAGATCGATAAATGGTAGGACGTGTCGCAACTTGGATATGATGTCAGGAATCGTTCAAACGTGATATGGATGCCTACCATGGGCATGCCCACCAGCTTAGAAAAGTTGGGGTCATTTCAAGAATATCCAATAATAGACCATATTGAACATAAAGTGTTCGGATAGACGAGAAGACTCCGTCTGAGAGCACGTTGTTTCTCGATATTCTTGAAATGGTGCCAATTTTTTCCCATGACCTTATATGATCAATTCAAGGCACCATGCCAAGTTGTTTTGGTGACAAATTCTGCATTTTCTAGAGTTCTCTCAGTCAAAAAAGGCCGACAAATGGTCGGACGTGTCGCAATTTGTATACAGTGTCAGAAATCATTCAAACTTAACATGGATGCCTAACATGAGAATGCCCACCTGCTTGCAAAAGTTGTGGCCACTTCATGGATGTCCAAAAATATACCATATTCAATGAAGGGTGTCTGGGTAGGCCAGAAGACTCCGTCTGATAGCACATTGTTTCTAGACATCCTTGTAATGGCCCCAATTTTTTTGGGGATTTTTATGATTAATTTAAGGCATGGCGCGAAATTGTTTGGGTTTTCGACAAGTTTTATATTTTCTGGAGTTTTCTCGGTGAAAAAAGGCCGATAAATGATGGGACGTGTCGCAATTTGCATAATGTGTCAGAATTCGTTGAAACCTGGCATGGATGCCTACCATGAGATGACCACCTGGTTGTAAAAGTTCGGGTTATTTTCAATGATGTCCAAAAAATACCATGTTCAACATAGGGTGTTCGGATACGCCAGAAGACTCCGTTCGAGAACACATTCTTTTCAAATATCCGTCAAATGGCATCAACTTTTTTTCCATATCCTTGTATGGCCAATATAAGGCACCATGCCAAGTAGTTTGAGTTTTTGACAAGTTTTATATTTTCTGTAGTTTTTCGGGTGAAAAAAGGCCGATAAATCGCCAAGCATGTCGTAACGTGTATACGGTGTCGAAAATCATTCAAACCAGACATGTATGCCTAACATGTGCATGCGCACGTGCTTGCAAAATTTGGGGTCAGTGATGAGGTTTTTAGAATAACACCATGCTTAACGAAGAGTGTTCAAGTAAAGGTCTGTTTGGGAGCACCTAGTTTCTCGACATCCCTTAAATGTCCCCATTTTTTCATGGCCTCGTGTGACCAATTCAATGCACCATGCCAAGTTGTTTGAGTTATCAAAAAGTTTTGCATTTTCTTGAGTTTTCTTGATTAAAAAAGACCAATAAATTGCCGAATGTGGCACAACTTGCATACGGTGTTGGAAGTAGAAACCAGACATGAATCCCTACCATGGGCATGCCCATCTACTTATAAAAGTTTGGGCCATTTCAAGCATGTCTAAAATTAAACCATGTTCAATGAAGGGTGTTCGGGTAGAGAACAGAAGGATCCTTCTGAAAGCACGTTGTTTTCGACATCCGTTGAATGGACCTATTTCCTTCCACCAGGTTCTGTGACCAATTCAAGAAATCATATCATGTTGTTTGGATTTTTACAAGCTTTGTATGGAGTTTTCTCGATGAGAAGGGACCGATAAATGGTTGGACGTGTCGCAACGCGCAAACCGTGTCGAAAGTCATTCAAACCTGACATGGATACCTCATACGTTTGCGCCAGACTGCTGCAAAAAGTTGAGATCATTTATCCATAGTCAAAAAACCACCAGTAGGGGTGCATCTGTGAGCATTTAGTTTTTCCTAATTTTAATACTTCTGCTATTTGTAATTTCTATCATTATCCATCAACATGAACAAATTGTGTACGAAACTTTTACCAAGTGGAACAGTTTTTCCGAAAATTTTAACAAATTCTCAATTGTTTATGAAAATTCTGAACACAAATGACAAACGACGTACTTTTAAAAAAAATTATGAACTTTTTTGAAACATAGAAAATTCTTAAATTTGGAAACAAAAATTTTAAAAACATAATCATTTTTTGAAATTCCAGAACATTTTTAAAATTGTAAACAATATTTGAAAACAAGAAAATTTGTTGATATTCCAATTTTTCCTTTCAAATGTTTGAACTGGTTTTAAAAAGAATAATAAAGTTCAAAAAGAAGAAAGAAATTAACCAAAAAATGGAAAAGAAAAAATGCTTACGCCTTCGCCCAACCAGGCGAAGACATCTCTCCCGTCGGGCTCCTGTTGGGGAAAACCCTATTTGTCTCTTATTGCGTAAAAAGTCGCTATTATCACATAACCGATCGATACGAATGAACATGGCGCAGCCCAATTTTAATATGTTTGTTGCCTCAGCAAATGCCGGTCTTAGGAACCTTCTAGATGGTTCTAGGCCGGTCTTTACCCGTTTTGTTACCTTTTAGAAAGTTCATGAATCAGTTTTTTTGTCTTTCTTTTTTCCTAATTGTTTTTTCTCTCTTTTTTCAAACTTGCGAAGTTTTAAAAATGTTCAACATATTTATTTGTTTATTCATATTTTCAAAAATGTTCCAATATTACAAACAATGGTCGCATTTAAGAAAAAGTCCAGAGTTTCAAAATGGTTTGTGTTTTGAAAAATTGTTCGGGATTTCAAAAGAATTAATCAATTTTTAAAATTTGTTAAGAGTTTCAAAATATGTTCCACTTTTTGAAAAGTTACTTTGCAATGTCATTTTGGGCCTTTGCATGAGCTCGAACTGTGAAGCTGGACGTCGAGAAATCTGTACACTTTTGATTTCCATTATTAATAAGGAGCAGAGCAGGAAGGAAACGACCGCCCAATATGGAAGATCTTAAACAACCGCGCTGCAAATTAGCCAAGCACGCTTGTTCAAGTGGTTCGGTCCGTTTGCATGACAACAGCAGGTCGTGTGTTCGAGTCCGGCTGCATCCTAATATATTTGGATTTGCCACTGTTTCATTGCTACAGAGACTGATTGCTGCTGGGCCGGCTCAGTTGTAAAAAGACCACCCTACCTTTTATTATGAAGGTGTACGGGGAGATCTTCTTCGTTGATGTGTTTAGGAGGGTTGTACCGAAGTAGAAGTGAAGCTTAATTACCTGTTGCTCCTTTTATACTGTTCTGAAAAACTCCAGTTGGAAATTGCATGGTCATCAGACAACCATTTTTTCGCAAGACGGTTGTATTCCTACGGTATGCACATACGTACATACACTTTTCCCATGAAGTGTTGTACTGGTATATTCTTTAACTTGGAGATTGACATAAGTAGCTCGGCTGCTTGGATGCTTAAATATCTTGCAGAAATGCAATGCCATTCCAGTAACCGATGCACCTATTCCCTCCATATCTTATATTTTGATACGGAGCACGTACTTTGGATGTACTCTATTGCGATGTAACAGGGTTATGTACTACAGCAAGAGACCGAATCACAGTCATTGTACTGGGGTGATACATGACTTTCAGGGGTTCTGAATCCATGGGCACCATCATTGTGCCTGAGGATTCTGGAGCCCAGTTCCGTCAGATGGTGATATGCAGCCTTTATGGGACACCAATCTGAATTAATTGGTTGCATATCCATGGAAATTGCTCAATGGGTGGGCCCGAGGTCAGATTTGCGCAGCAATCACTCGCACTCATGGAATGTGGAATTTGCACCTAATCATGATGGGATCCTAGCGAGCAACAGTTCTTCTGTTTCTCCAAACAAACTAAAACAGAAGGAGGGCAGATTTCTGCCGCGCTAACCAACTGTTGTGGTCATGTGCACTACTCTGACCAAGCCTTGCCTCTTTTTTTGACGACTTTCATGAGAATTGTCGGAGGGGCTGATTTGTGACGGAAGGTCCTTGCCTTCATTTCATTCCAAATGGTTGAACTCAGACAATTGCATCGTGATGAAAACCATCACATTCCTATTCGGTACGTTGTTCTCAAATATATTGATCCACCAATCTTTTGTGAACCTCTCGAATGCCCAAGTGGTGGTGTTGAGGTGCTCAAGTTGGAGCCATCCCCCTAACCAAACCCCAAAGCCTCAAGGTTTAGTGACTACACTTCGACCAGAGATGCATAGTGGAACTACAACCAGTTGTAGGCATCCATGTCCCGGTAGGCAAATAAACCATGGAAAAACAACAAGTAGACCAAAAACTTGGACACCGCCATAGGTAGTATATAGTGACTAATGACGAAAATACACTTTGGTTTCTGGTTGTATATATACCCTATATCGGATTTTTTTACGGAAATGTTAACGAGCCAACTCGCCCACACGCGTCCATCCTCGTTGATTCTTTTTTGCACGAATATTGGCACGAAGTTGTTGATTTTGTGTGCCACGTAGGACAAGTCGCATGTGCGGCGTGTAAGAATGTTCGCCTGCACGCTGCTTCTCCCTCGTACGAGACCGGTTGCGAGTCGGGGCGTGCGGTGGAACTGTCGTCGCGCCCGCACGCCGCGCACGACTTCTGTCCCCATCTCCCACGACTACCCATTTTCCCACTCTCCCACACCCAAGCTGTCATTTGCCATGTGTTTTTGCAGGGTACATGGCAACGACCTTTTTTGTGATTGTAAGCAGATGACAACTCTCTTTTTACCCCGAACATGTTATTGTTGCCACGCTGTTTGTAGCGTTACATGGCAACTGTCTAGTGTTAGTAGGTGGCAACTCCTAAAGATACCACCGTCGCCCACATGCCCGTCTCCTCTCCCACACACCAAAAGCTATCAGTTGCCATGTGTTTTTGCAGGGTACATGGCAACTGCCCTAGTGTGCTTGTAAGCAGAATACGGCAACTACCGTCTCCTCTCCCACACACCCAAAGCTATCAGTTGCCATGTGTTTTTGCAGGGTACATGGCAACTGCCCTAGTGTGCTTGTAAGCAGAATACGGCAACTACCGTCTCCTCTCCCACACACCAAAAGCTATCAGTTGCCATGTGTTTTTGCAGGGTACATGGCAACTGCCCTAGTGTGCTTGTAAGCAGAATACGGCAACTACCGTCTCCTCTCCCACACACCCAAAGCTATCAGTTGCCATGTGTTTTTGCAGGGTACATGGCAACTGCCCTAGTGTGCTTGTAAGCAGAATACGGCAACTACCGTCTCCTCTCCCACACACCCAAAGCTATCAGTTGCCATGTGTTTTTGCAGGGTACATGGCAACTGCCCTAGTGTGCTTGTAAGCAGAATATGGCAACTGCCGTCTCCTCTCCCACACACCCAAAGCTATCAGTTGCCATGTGTTTTTGCAGGGTACATGGCAACTGCCCTAGTGTGCTTGTAAGCAGAACATGGCAACTGCCGTCTCCTCTCCCACACACCAAAAGTTATCAGTTGCCATGTGTTTTCGCAGGGGTACATGGCAACTGCCCTAGGGTACATGGCAACTCTCTTTTTACCCGAACATGTTTTTTCCATGTTTTTGTAGTGCTACATGGCAACTGTCTAGTGTTAGTAGGTGGCAATTCCTAAAGTTTTCAAATCACACGCGGAGCATGAAAATGCAAACATATTTGTTGGACAACATAGGCGATGTCTGACCTTTTCAAGGTGAGGTATTGAAGAGCATCGACAATACTTCGGGAAAAAGTGGCATCCGACACTCCAGATGCAGCCGAAACCTTGGGCTTTGTGTCAACAGGCGTGGAGGCTGGCTTTCAATTAGAGATAGCAGCACGATCAAGAAGCTCCTCAGCATATCTCTCTTGAGATAGAAACAAACTAGAGGCCGTGCGATGAACGACAACAACGAGAAATAAATGAAGAGGCCCGAGATCCTTCATCTTGAATTCAGTGCCAAGAGAGGTGATGATCATCCGAAGAAATGATGTCGAGGAAGATGTGAGCACATCAACATAAAGAAGCAAATATGTAACGACCCGACCCGAAATCGGTCAAGTCTCTGTGCAGCTGTACCATCCCAAGATCATGCTGGCACACACAGTACATTGATGAAAAGATTCAAAGTTCAATCACACCTGAATTGATTACATGATTCTCATATCGAGTCTTTATTACATCATAATAAATTCGGCCGAAGGCCAAATCATGAGAAATAAACTAAATAAAGCAGCGGAAGCGTAGACGAATAGCGAGTCCATCCGACTCCATAGGGCAATCGCCAAGCGTGGATCGTAGCCTCACTCCTGGTTGGAAAACTCCTCTGCAACATAAGATGTTGCAGCCGTGTAGGTCAGCATTTTGAATATTCCGGCAAGTCATAGAGAGAACAACAATAATAAAGCTAACACTATATGCAATTTGGCTGTGGGGCTCTAAGTTTTATGTTTTTGCGAAAAAGCCAGTTTTTCCCTACAACAAAGGACTTGTTTGCAATTACTACAAAATGTTGGTTGTTATTGAGATGATTCCGCCAACCAATGTCTCATACCTGAAATTATTAATAACCTATCAATTAATTAATTATGTTCGGTGTTGAGATTTCCGAAATACTCCAATTCCAGAGGCTCATTTGTCCGTAACCGGGGACACGGCTAATCGATTAGGTTTCTACTCTGCAGAGTCTTGTGCACTTTACCCGCAAGAATCATTCCCTCCTTTATGTCCTCGAACTGCCTGGTGTTTGAAGACGGGACGAACGAAACAGGGTCTTCCGTAGAGTTTCTCTGGGCACTGCCAGTGCCCATCCATGTCCTACCGTTCTTCTATATCTGCTGGCACCATCCGTCCAGAGTCACGCCTAAGGTCAACCCAGCTAGAGCCCATAATGGCTTGCAGCTGCACAGGTAAGCTTCCGGTCAAGGTGTATCCATCTGTCTCTTATTGGCTGGGTGAAGCTTTCCGCAAGATGCCATGGCGCTTCTCCATGCATCCCGGCCATCCGCTGGTTTCTCCAAGGTGCCCGTCAACCGTCCTCCACCCAGTAGTGAATTTGAAGTCCATCTTGAGCTTGAAGTCATGGGGTTGTCATCATCTTGACTCTCGCATCTCCCTTATGAATCTCTCAACCAACCCCGTCTACGAGCATAGCAAAATAAACTACATCGTCCCGGGCAATGGTAACAAGGGGAATTGGGTTCATCCTACCTCATGATACTACTCAAGAACATAACTTAAAATTCTCCTACTGCATGCATGGGGGGGGAGGTATAATTCTAATGCAACAAAATCATAGGTATTGTAAACATGATCAAATGACTTGCCTGGCTGGCGGTCTTCAAATGCTAGTGACTCATGATAGCAAGCTTCGCACTCCGGAAATTCTATCGAAGCAAACAATAATCATATAAGCATACAAACATGCAATCACATTAACATAACAACAAGCTAACATAAATCACACATAATCAATCAAACCAAAACCAAAGAAAACTCGAAGAACTCCAAGCCAACAACTAGCAAAAAAATTATTTTCTGTAAATAAAAGTTCACCCTGTGTAACTACAGAAACTAATCTAAAATAAATTATAACAGAGGTAAAATAAAATTCTAAAATAACTAGAACAGCCAGAAACAGCAGCAAGCTAAATAAAACTAGAAAGGCTTATTTTCGAGTAAAACTATTTTTAATAAAGACTAAAAATACCCAAATAAATTCCTACTGCTAGGCAAGGTCAAAACAAAGCAGTGAAAAAAAGAATCGCCTAAAAACATTAAATCTAGCTCAAATTATAGCAGAAATACTAATATGACTAAAACTAATAGAACAATTTTTAACAACTAAAACATGGCCGAAACTCTTTTGTACTGAAACTATAGGAAATTTGCAAACTAGAGTAAAAGGAATCAACTAAAAATAATAAATAACCTAAAAGTTATATATTTTACAAGAACAGAACTATTCTGTTTTAAAAAAGGAAACAAAAATATCTATAAAAAACTAAACGAGTTAACAGGCCGAAACAGTGAGCGTTCTAAAACTATACAACGCCTAAGTGTTTAACAAACCAATGCGTCCACGGGCTAACAGAAATAAACCAATCGGCTGGTCCAACTAAACCACAACTTAAAATAAACCGATCTAACCGAAACTAAACCGGTCTACTAAACAAAAACCAAACTCTTCGCGTGATCTAATCTAGGCCCTAGATTGGAAATCAGACGGTGGTGGGGAGTCCGGTGGCTTACAGCGGCGGTCGACAGCAAGGTGGGCTCCGGCGTTGGTGGCGGGGGTGCTCTGGTGGT
Organism: Triticum urartu; assembly: GCF_056163025.1. Classification (NCBI taxonomy): domain Eukaryota; kingdom Viridiplantae; phylum Streptophyta; class Magnoliopsida; order Poales; family Poaceae; genus Triticum; species Triticum urartu. Next base: position 684,890,237 of record NC_141877.1, read on the forward strand.
CCGGGGCGGCGGCGGAGTCGTCGGGTGGGTGCGTCAGCTCGAGGGGAGGTCGGGGATGGAGTCAGTGGAGCTCGGGGACGACGGAGGCGGTCGGGGCGATGACGGTGAGGCTCGGGCGCTCTGTGGCTCCAGCGAGGTGCGGCGAGCTCAGGGTCGTCGGCGTCGGGGTTCCTGGAAGGAAGAGGGGATGTAAGGCGGGTGCAGCAGGATGAGGCAGTTAGGGTGGAGGAGCTTGGAGGTCGAGGGGTGGCTCACCGGTGGCGATGGCGGTGATGAACTGCAGTGGCGGTGGCGAGATCGGTTCGGATGGTGGCGGGGCTGTGGTGGGTTTTGGAGTAGGGTTTTAGGGGGTTCGAGGGAGGAGGCCGAGGGTTTTATATAGGGCAACTTTCTTGGGGGAGGAGGTCGAGTCGGGCTAGGGTTTTCGCGAGGGCTCGGACTCGGCCGGCGCGAGCGCGTGCGGGATACGCGCGCGTGGCTTGCGGGAGGAGGAAGACGGGGTGGGGTCGGCGCGTCAGTGAGAGAGAGAGAGAGGGAAGAGAGCGAACGGGCGACCGAAGCGGAGGCGGCTCGGCCGTCGGGCGCTGAGGCAGGCTGGCTCGGTCGCTGGTGGGCTGCGGCTCGGGTGTCGGCTGGGCCGGTTGGCCTGGCTCGCGCGTGGGTCTTTTTCCTATTTTTTTGTTTTGAATTACCACAGAGAGAGAAAACTAAATATAGAAAAACCTATAGTATTTTTATATAGGACATATATATATTAATAAACTCAGAAGGATAAATCCTACAACGTGAACATTTTTCCAGAGGCAAAACAGAAGAAAAAAAACATTTTCTGCAAATTCCAAATAAAATTCAAATTTGGATTCAAATCTTTTGGCAATATTTTCTTCTGACATTTTTTTTGGAGTGTCATGTTTGCTCCTCTCATAGTTTTGCACAAGTATTTGTCAGGTATTTTTGAAATAAATTTCAATTGCCAAATCAAATTCAAATTCAAATAAAACTCAAACGCCTAAAATTTCCAAATGTCACTCAATTCAAACAAAATGCATAGATTCCAATTTATCACGTAGGGTCTGCTCCAAATTTTAGATCATTTGAACTTCTGACAAGCTCTTAGAAAAAAGACAAATCGGATCAAAACAGTGCATGAACAGTAAACATTTTTACAGATCCCAAATTTTCCTTTTTTGCTGAGAGCTGCTCAGATGTCCAGATGATTTAAAAATTCGGGCACACCTCACGCATCAAATTATCCATCACACGAAAAAATGGAATGTTTTGAATTTTTTGAGTATTTGTTTTGATTTGTTTCGTCAAGGTGGGTGCAGCTGAGCCTGGGCTCAGAAGTGGATTACCGCAACTCACTGTCTAATTTTTCCCTTCATGCAACAATGTCACATCATCAAGTAATGCATGTAGACATAAGATAATTTTTCCATGCAAAACATACCACCTCATGCATGACTTTGTTTCTAGGAATTTAAGTCATGTAAGACACTTTTATATTTATGTTTGCATTAATTTTAGAATTCTACCACTTATCCATAAATCCTCTTAACAAGTTTCACACACCAACGCACGGGGCATCATCTAGTTGAGGGAAAATTGCCGACCTTTGTTGGAACCTTCCAGTGACAGAAATTGTTTTCTTCCCCAATTTTTCTGGTTTTCTATCGGTTTTTAGTTTCTTCTTTTATTTGTTTTTTATTTTTCATCCCTTTTCAGTTATTTTCTTTTTTACTTCTCCATTTTTTCCTTTTTTACATTTAATTCATGAATCTTTTCTAATCTGTGAACATGTTTTATCATTAGCTTGTCAAATTAGATAATAATTTTTAAATTGAAGAACATTTTTAAAATTCTAGGACATTCTTCCAAATCAGCGAACATATTATATTCACGGCCATTTTTCTAACAATCGGGAACCATTTTGAATTTCTGAACTTTTTTATTCATGAAGAATATTTGAATTCACGTACATTTTTTTGAATTCTTGAACATAATTTGGATTCATGAATAGTTTTCAAATTTGCTAACAATTTTTGAATTCACGAACACCTTTTTGAATTTATGAACCTTTTTTGTATTCATGAACATTATTCTAATTCACAAACATATTTTGAATTCACAACCTTTTTCAAATTCATCAAAAGGTTGAATTCATGATTGTTTTTAATCTACGAACATTTTGTTGGATTTTTCGGTGCAATGGAAAAAAAAATCATAAGAAACGACCTAGAAATCGTACCTATGCTATTCACTACCAGGGAAAACCTTATACGTGGAGGCAGGGCCGGGCCGGTAAATTCCGGGGCCATGTGCGAACTCAAAAATGGGGCCCTGTTTTACTAAAATAAACTAATGAGCTATTATAATGTACTCCATCCGTTCTTAAATATAATTTTTTAGACATTTCAAATGGACTACAACATACGGATATATGTAGACATATTTTAGAGTGTAGATTTATTTATTTTGCTTCATATGTAGTTATTTGTTGGAATCTCTAGAAAGACGTATATTTAGGAATGGAGGGAGTATACGATATAGTGTCTTACATAATAATTAGATATGTAAAAAAGCATACCTACTCAACTCCCGTTTGCATAATACTACACTGTGTTGCTTAACCAAGGAGGCAAGAACCGATCTCTAACGATCATTGTCAAAAGTTAATAGGATTTATGAAATTAGAAATTAGGAGTAGGAGCCGAAAATAATTATAAAGGACTCGCTAGAGGCAGGCTACCTGTTTTGAAGGTGTGAAGCACCTGGAGTTGGTCGCCGGTCGATCGGACGAGGCGAGATTGATCCGACGAGGCGACGAGTCTAGAACTTAGGAAAGAAAGGCAACAACTGTAGAGGCATGTCCACAAAAAAACTGCAGAGGCATGAATTGCTTGCGGCTTGCCGATCGATACGATGAGAGCTGAAGGCATGAGGCGATATGATGAAGGCTGGGGGCATGAGAGGCGAAGCCGCCAAGGAGACGATCCCGTTTCCTGTAACCCCGCCGCTGCACCTGCTATTACGGTTTTGCGATTGATCTAGTCCACGATCTCTCTCTCTTTTCTTTCTTTGAGACCGACACTAGTAGAAAACAGGGCTTTGGTCCAGGCCGGGTCAGCCCATTAGTCCCGGTTCAGTCCAGAATTGGGACCAATGGGGGCATTGGACCCGGTTCGTGAGCCCAGGGGGCCGGCCGGGCCACGTGGGCCATTGGTCCCGGTTCATCTGGACCTTTTGGTCCCGGTTGGTGGGACGAACCGGGACCAATGGGCCTCGCTCCTGGCCCACCACCATTGGTCCCAGTTGGTGGCTTGAACCGGGACCAAAGGCTCCCCTTTAGTCCCAGTTCATGCCACCAACCGGGACCAATGAGGTGCCTATATATACCCCCTCGCGTAAGAGCAGAGCACACTGCTCTGTTTTTTTCTGGCCGAGGGGGAGAGGGCTTGGTGGTGCTCTAGCTCACCTCCTATGCACACAAGGTGTTCGATAGAATGCCCGAGCCACACTACTTAAGCTTTCTCCACTCCAAGCTCGACCTCCAAGCTCCATTTTCCTCAATATTTGTCTAGATTTAGTGGTCCGTCACGCCCCGTCCCCGTCTTCACCACCGTCGATCACCCGCGCCGAGCTCATCGCCGGCACCACCGTGGTGAGCCTCTTGTTCTTATCTTCTTTGTGAAAGGAAAAATATTCTTACTTGTATGTTTACATAGATACTTGTATTATTTTCTTACTTTTATTATTGCATCTTATATAGTGCGATGGTTTTGGTATCCGCCCCCGTCGGCCCTCGTCCTGTCTATGATTCGGATGTGGTATATATATTATCTTTATAACTATTGGTTCATTTATTGTTTATGAAAATTATGCCGACCAACATGACATAGATTTTATTTATGTAGGATGTATGTGAATCGGAAATGCCAACCGATCCTATTGTCGAGAGGTTAAATTTAGTTGAAGAAGAAAATAATTTGTTGAAGGAAAAAAAATAAAAAAATTGAGGAGGAGAAGATGATATTGGAGTTGCATGTTGCGGATGTCGTCGATGATCACAAGATCAAGATGGATGCAATGCGCTTGAAGATTAGAAAGATTAGAAAATATGCCATTCATACCGAGGCTTGGTATCATTATGTCATTGGATCAATTGTTACCTTGGTTGCGATTATGATCGCATTTGTTTTCACATTGAAATGTTTTACATAGTTTCAATGTATGGTTTAATTAATTAGATGCTCTGGAGAGCTATATGTTGTTAGATGAGAACTATGTATGCACTTTGGTTTTAATGTGATGATGAACTTCTATTAATTTGGACACTTAATTATATATAATGCACGCAGATGAACCGACAATGGATGTACGATGACAGACACACCTCCGAGTACATTAAGGGCGTGCATGAGTTTCTCGATGCGGCTGAGGCAAACAAGCAAAATGGTTTTATGTGTTGTCCATGCACTGAATGTGGGAATACGAGGTCTTACTCTAACCGGAAAATCCTTCACTCCCACCTGCTTTACAAGGGTTTCATGCCACACTATAATGTTTGGACGAGGCACGGAGAAATAGGGGTTATGATGGAAGACGACGAAGAAGAAGAGTACGATGACAACTATGTGCCCCCTGAATACGGTGATGCTGCAACGGGGGGAGCTGGTGAAGATCAAGAGGAACCATACGATGTGCCCAATGATGCTACAACGGGTGAAGCTGCTGAAGATCAAGAGGAACCAGACGATGTGCCCGATGATGATGATCTCCGCCGGGTCATTGTCGATGCAAGGACGCAATGCGAAAGTCAAAAGGAGAAGCTGAAGTTCGATCGCACGTTAGAGGATCACAAAAAAGGGTTGTACCCCAATTGTGAAGATGGCAACACAAAGCTCGGTACCGTATTGGAATTGCTGCAGTGGAAGGCAGAGAATGCTGTGGCTGACAAAGGATTTGAGAAGCTACTGAAAATATTGAAGAAGAAGCTTCCAAAGGATAACGAATTGCCCGATAGTACATACGCAGCAAAGAAGGTCGTATGCCCTCTAGGATTGGAGGTGGAGAAGATACATGCATGCCCTAATGACAACATCCTCTACCGCGGTGCATACAAGGATCTGAACGCATGCCCGGTATGCGGTGCATTGCGGTATAAGATCAGACGAGATGACCCTGGTGATGTTGACGGCGAGCCCCCCAGGAAGAGGGTTCCGGCGAAGGTGATGTGGTATGCTCCTATAATACCACGGTTGAAACGTCTGTTCAGAAACGAAGAGCATGCCAAGTTGATGCGATGGCATAGTGAGAACCAAAAGAAAGATGGGAAGTTGAGAGCACCCGCTGACGGGTCGCAGTGGAGAAAAATCGAGAGAAAGTACTGGGATGAGTTTGCAAAGGACCCAAGGAATGTAATGGTTTGCTTTAAGCGCGGATGGAATTAATCTTTTCGGGGAGCAGAGCAGCAATCACAGCACCTGGCCCATGACTCTATGTATGTATAACCTTCCTCCACTAGTAGAAAAAGGGCCTTTAGTCCCGGTTCATACGGGCCTTTAGTCCCGGTTCTGGAACCGGGACTAAAGGGTCGGTAATAATGTTGGGGAACATAGTAATTTCAAAAAAATTCCTACGCACACGCAAGATCATGGTGATGCATAGCAACGAGAGGGGAGAGTGTGATCTACGTACCCTTGTAGATCGACAACGGAAGCGTTAACTTGGTTGATGTAGTCGTACGTCTTCACGGCCCGACCGATCAAGCACCGAAACTACGGCACCTCCGAGTTCTAGCACACGTTCAGCTCGATGACGATCCCCGGACTCCGATCCAGCAAAGTGTCGGGGAAGAGTTCCGTCAGCACGACGGCGTGGTGACGATCTTGATGTACTAATGTCGCAGGGCTTCGCCTAAGCACCGCTACAATATTATCGAGGACTATGGTGGAAGGGGGCACCGCACACAGCTAAGAATATGATCACGTGGATCAACTTGTGTCTCTAGGGGGTGCCCCTGCCTCCGTATATAAAGGCTCAAAGGAGGGGGGGGGGGTGTGCGGTCGGCCAGGAGAGGCGCGCCAGGAGGAGTCCTACTCCCTCTGGGAGTAGGACTCCCCCCTTTCCTAGTTGGAATAGGATTCGCGGAGGGGGGGGGGGAAGAGGAAGGGGGGGCGGCCCCCTCTCCTTGTCCTATTCGGACCAAGGGAGGGGAGGGACGCGCAGCCCATCTCTGGCTACCTCTCCTCTCTTCCACTAAGGCCCACTAAGGCCCATATATCTCCCGAGGGGTTCCGGTAACCTCCAGGTACTCCCGTAAAATCCCGATTTCACCCGGAACACTTCCGATATCCAAACATAGGCTTCCAATATATCAATCTTTATGTCTCGACCATTTCGAGACTCCTCGTCATGTCCATGATCACATCCGGGACTCCGAACAACCTTCGGTACATCAAAACGTATAAACTCATAATATAACTGTCATCGAAACCTTAAGCGTGCGGACCCTACGGGTTCGAGAACAATGTAGACATGACCGAGACACGTCTCCGGTCAATAACCAATAGCGGGACCTGGATGCCCATATTGGTTCCTACATATTCTACGAAGATCTTTTATCGGTCAGACCGCATAACAACATACGTTGTTCCCTTTGTCATCGGTATGTTACTTGCCCGAGATTCGATCATCGGTATCCAATACCTAGTTCAATCTCATTACCGGCAAGTCTCTTTACTCGTTCTGTAATACATCATCCCGCAACTAACTCATTAGTTGCAATGCTTGCAAGGCTTAAGTGATGTGCATTACCGAGAGGGCCCAGAGATACCTCTCCGACGATCGGAGTGACAAATCCTAATCTCGAAATATGTCAACCCAACATGTACCTTTGGAGACACCTGTAGACCACCTTTATAATCACCCAGTTACGTTGTGACGTTTGGTAGCACACAAAGTGTTCCTCCGGCACACGGGAGTTACATAATCTCATAGTCATAGGAACATGTATAAGTCATGAAGAAAGCAATAGCAACATACTAAACGATCGGGTGCTAAGCTAATGGAATGGGTCATGTCAATCAGATCATTCAACTAATGATGTGATCCCGTTAATCAAATGACAACTCTTTGTCCATGGTTAGGAAACATAACCATCTTTGAATAACGAGCTAGTCAAGTAGAGGCATACTAGTGACACTCTGTTTGTCTATGTATTCACACATGTATTATGTTTCCGGTTAATACAATTCTAGCATGAATAATAAACTTTTATCATGATATAAGGAAATAAATAATAACTTCATTATTGCCTCTAGGGCATATTTCCTTCAGTCTCCCACTTGCACTAGAGTCAATAATCTAGATTACACAGTAATGATTCTAACACCCATGGAGCCTTGGTGCTGATCATGTTTTGCTCGTGGAAGAGGCTTAGTCAACGAGTCTGCTACATTCAGATCCGTATGTATCTTGCAAATCTCTATGTCTCCCACCTGGACTAGATCCCGGATGGAATTGAAGCGTTTTTTGATGTGCTTGGTTCTCTTGTGAAATCTGGATTCCTTCGCCAAGGCAATAGCACCAGTATTGTCACAAAAGATTTTCATTGGACCCGATGCACTAGGTATGACACCTAGATCGGATATGAACTCCTTCATCCAGACTCCTTCGTTTGCTGCTTCCGAAGCAGCTATGTACTCCGCTTCACATGTAGATCCCGCCACGACGCTTTGTTTAGAACTGCACCAACTGACAGCTCCACCGTTTAATGTAAACACATATCCGGTTTGCGATTTAGAATCGTCCGGATCAGTGTCAAAGCTTGCATCAACGTAACCGTTTACGATGAGCTCTTTGTCACCTCCATATACGAGAAACATATCCTTAGTCCTTTGCAGGTACTTCAGGATGTTCTTGACCGCTGTCCAGTGATCCACTCATGGATTACTTTGGTACCTCCCTGCTAGACTTATAGCAAGGCACACATCAGGTCTGGTACACAGCATTGCATACATGATAGAGCATATGGTTGAAGCATAGGGAACATCTTTCATTTTCTCTCTATCTTCTGCAGTGGTCGGGCATTGAGTTTGACTCAATTTCGCACCTTGTAACACAGGCAAGAACCCTTTCTTTGCTTGATCCATTTTGAACTTCTTCAAAATCTTGTCAAGGTATGTGCTTTGTGAAAGTCCAATTAAGCGTCTTGATCTATCTCTATAGATCTTTATGCCTAATATGTAAGCAGCTTCACCGAGGTCTTTCATTGAAAAACTCTTATTCAAGTATCCCTTTATGCTATCCAGAAATTCTATATCATTTCCAATCAGTAATATGTCATCCACATATAATATCAGAAATGCTACAGAGCTCCCACTCACTTTCTTGTAAATACAGGCTTCTCCGAAAGTCTGTATAAAACCAAATGCTTTGATCACACTATCACAGCGTTTATTCCAACTCCGAGAGGCTTGCACCAGTCCATAAATGGATTGCTGGAGCTTGCACACTTTATTAGCTCCCTTTGGATCGACAAAACCTTCCGGTTGCATCATATACAACTCTTCTTCTAGAAATCCATTCAGGAATGCAGTTTTGACATCCATCTGCCAAATTTCATAATCATAAAATGCGGCAATTGCTAACATGATTCAGACAGACTTAAGCATCGCTACGGGTGAGAAGGTCTCATCGTAGTCAACCCCTTGAACTTGCCGAAACCCTTTTGCGACGAGTCGAGCTTTGTAGACAGTAATATTACCGTCAGCGTCAGTCTTCTTCTTGAAGATCCATTTATTCTCAATTGCTTGCCGATCATCGGGTAAGTCAACCAAAGTCCACACTTTGTTCTCATACATGGATCCCATCTCAGATTTCATGGCTTCAAGCCATTTGCGGAATCTGGGCTCACCATCGCTTCTTCATAGTTCGTAGGTTCATCATGATCTAGCAGCATGACTTCCAGAACATGATTAGCGTACCACTCTGGTGCGGATCTCAATCTGGTTGATCTACGAGGTTCAGTAGTATCTTGTCCTAAAGTTTCATGATTATTATCATTAGCTTCCTCACTAATTGGTGTAGGTGTCGCAGAAACAAGTTTCTGTGATGTACTACTTTCCAATAAGGGAGCAGGTACAGTTACCTCGTCAAGTTCTACTTTCCTCCCACTCACATCTTTCGAGAGAAACTCCTTCTCCAAAAAGTTTCCGAACTTAGCAACAAAAGTCTTGCCTTCGGATTTGTGATAGAAGGTGTATCCAATAGTCTCCTTTGGATATCCTATGAAGACACATTTCTCCGATTTGGGTTCGAGCTTATCAGGTTGAAGCTTTTTCACATAAGCATCGCAGCCCCAAACTTTCATAAACGACAACTTTGGTTTCTTGCCAAACCATAGTTCATAAGACGTCGTCTCAACGGATTTTGATGGTGCCCTATTTAACGTGAATGCGGCCGTCTCTAAAGCATAACCCCAAAACGATAGCGGTAAATTAGTAAGAGACATCATAGATCGCACCATATCTAGTAAAGTACGATTACGACGTTCGGACACACCATTATGCTGTGGTGTTCCGGGTGGCGTGAGTTGCGAAACTATTCCGCATTGTTTCAAATGTACACCAAACTCGTAACTCAAATATTCTCCTCCACGATCAGATCGCAAAAACTTTATTTTCTTGTTACGATGATTTTCAACTTCACTCTGAAATTCTTTGAACTTTTCAAATGTTTTAGACTTATGTTTCATTAAGTAGATATACCCATATCTGCTTAAGTCATCTGTGAAGGTGAGGAAATAACGATATCCGCCACGAGCCTCAATATTCATCGGACCACATACATCTGTATGTATGATTGCCAAAAAATCTGTTGCTCTCTCCATAGTACCGGAGAACGGTGTCTTAGTCATCTTGCCCATAAGGCACGGTTCGCAAGTACCAAGTGATTCATAACCAAGTGGTTCCAAAGGTCCATCAGTATGGAGTTTCTTCACGCGCTTTACACCGATATGACCTAAACGGCGGTGCCACAAATAAGTTGCACCATCATTATCAACTCTGCATCTTTTGGCTTCAACATTATGAATATGTGTGTCACTACTATCGAGATTCAATAAGAATAGACCACTCTTCAAGGGTGCATGACCATAAAAGATATTACTCATATAAATAGAACAACCATTATTCTCTGATTTAAATGAATAACCGTCTCGCATCAAACAAGATCCAGATATAATGTTCATGCTTAACGCTGGCACCAAATAACAATTATTTAGGTCTAATATTAATCCCGAAGGTAGATGTAGAGGTAGAATGCCGACCGTGATCACATCGACTTTGGAACCGTTTCCCACGCACATCGTCACCTCGTCCTTAGCCAATCTTCGCTTAATCCGTAGTCCCTATTTCGAGTTGCAAATATTAGCAACAGAACCAGTATCAAATACCCAGGTGCTACTGCGAGCATTAGTAAGGTACACATCAATAACATGTATATCACATATACCTTTGTTCACCTTGCCATCCTTCTTATCCGCCAAATACTTGGGGAAGTTCCGCTTCCAGTGACCAGTCTGCTTGCAGTAGAAGCACTCAGTTTCAGGCTTAGGTCCAGACTTGGGTTTCTTCTCTTGAGCAGCAACTTGCTTGCTGTTCTTCTTGAAGTTCCCCTTCTTCTTCCCTTTTCCCTTTTTCTTGAAACTAGTGGTCTTGTTGACCATCAACACTTGATGCTCCTTCTTGATTTCTACCTCCGCAGCTTTCAGCATTGCGAAGAGCTCGGGAATAGTCTTATTCATCCCTTGCATATTATAGTTCATCACGAAGCTCTTGTAGCTTGGTGGCAGTGATTGGAGAATTCTGTCAATGACGCAATCATCTAGAAGATTAACTCCCATTTGAATCAAGTGATTATTATACCCAGACATTTTGAGTATATGCTCACTGACAGAACTGTTCTCCTCCATCTTGCAGCTATAGAACTTATTGGAGACTTCATATCTCTCAATCCGGGCATTTGCTTGAAATTTTAACTTCAACTCCTGGAACATCTCATATGCCCCATGACGTTCAAAACGTTGTTGAAGTCCCGGTTCTAAGCCGGAAAGCATGGCACATTGAACTATCAAGTAGTCATCAGCTTTGCTCTGCCAGACGTTCATAACATCTGGTGTTGCTCCAGCAGCAGGCCTGGCACCCAACGGTGCTTCCAGGACGTAATTCTTCTGTGCAGCAATGAGGATAATCCTCAAGTTACGGACCCAGTCCGTGTAATTGCTACCATCATCTTTCAACTTTGCTTTCTCAAGGAACGCATTAAAATTCAACAGAACAACAGTACGGGCCATCTATCTACAATCAAACATACATAAGCAAGATACTATTAGGTACTAAGTTCATGATAAATTTAGGTTCAATTAATCATATTACTTAAGAACTCCCACTTAGATAGACATCCCTCTAATCCTCTAAGTGATTACGTGATCCAAATCAACTAAACCATGTCCGATCATCACGTGAGATGGATTAGTTTCATTGGTGAACATCACTATGTTGATCATATCTACTATATGATTCACGCTCGACCTTTCGGTCTCTGTGTTCCGAGGCCATATCTATATATGCTTGGCTCGTCAAGTATAACCTGAGTATTCCGCGTGTGCAACTGTTTTGCACCCGTTGTATTTGAACGTAGAGCCTATCACACCCGATCATCACGTGGTGTCTCAGCACGAAGAACTTTCGCAACGGTGCATACTCAGGGAGAACACTTCTTGATAATTTAGTGAAAGATCATCTTATAATGCTACTGTCAATCAAAGCAAGATAAGATGCATAAAAGATAAACATCACATGCAATCAATATAAATGATATGATATGGCCATCATCATCTGGTGCTTGTGATCTCCATCTCCGAAGCACCGTCATGATCACCATCGTCACCAGCGCGACACCTTGATCTCCATCGTAGCATCGTTGTCGTCTCGCCAATCTCATGCTTCCACGACTATCGCTACCGCTTAGTGATAAAGTAAAGCATTACAGCGCGATTGCATTGCATACAATAAAGCGACAACCATATGGCTCCTGCCAGTTGCTGATAACTCGGTTACAAAACATGATCATCTCATACAATAAAATTTAGCATCATGTCTTGACCATATCACATCACAACATGCCCTGCAAAAACAAGTTAGACGTCCTCTACTTTGTTGTTGCAAGTTTTACGTGGCTGCTACGAGCTTAAGCAAGAACCAATCTTACCTACGCATCAAAACCACAACGATAATTTGTCAAGTTGGTGCTGTTTTAACCTTCGCAAGGACCGGGCGTAGCCACACTCGGTTCAACAAAGTTGGAGAAACTGTCACCCGCAAGCCACCTATGTGCAAAGCACGTCGGGAGAACCGGTCTCGCATAAGCGTACGCGTAATGTCGGTCCGGGCCGCTTCGTCCAACAATACCGCCGAACCAAAGTATGACATGCTGGTAAGCAGTATGACTTATATCGCCCACAAATCACTTGTGTTCTACTCGTGCATATAACATCAACACATAAAACCTAGGCTCGGATGCCACTGTTGGGGAACGTAGTAATTTCAAAAAATTTCCTACGCACACGCAAGATCATGGTGATGCATAGCAACAAGAGGGGAGAGTGTGATCTACGTACCCTTGTAGATCGACAACGGAAGCGCTAACTTGGTTGATGTAGTCGTACGTCTTCATGGCCCGACCGATCAAGCACCGAAACTACGGCACCTCCGAGTTCTAGCACACGTTTAGCTCGATGACGATCCCCGGACTCTGATCCAGCAAAGTGTCAGGGAAGAGTTCCGTCAGCACGACGGCGTGGTGATGATCTTGATGTACTAATGTCGCAGGGCTTCGCCTAAGCACCGCTACAATATTATCGAGGACTATGGTGGAAGGGGGCACCGCACACGGCTAAGAATATGATCACGTGGATCAACTTGTGTCTCTAGGGGGTGCCCCTGCCTCCGTATATAAAGCCTCAAAGGGGGGGTGCGGCCAGCCAGGAGAGGCGCGCCAGGAGGAGTCCTACTCCCTCTGGGAGTAGGACTCCCCCCTTTCCTAGTTGGAATAGGATTCATGGAGGGGGGGGGGGGGAAGAGGAAAGGGGGGCCGGCCCCCTCTCCTTGTCCTATTCGGACCAAGGGAGGGGAGGGGCGCGCGGCCCATCTCTGGCTACCTCTCCTCTCTTCCACTATGGCCCACTAAGGCCCATATATCTCCCGGGGGGTTCCGGTAACCTCCCGGTACTCCGGTAAAATCCCGATTTCACCCGGAACACTTCCGATATCCAAACATAGGCTTCCAATATATCAATCTTTATGTCTCGACCATTTCGAGACTCCTCGTCATGTCCGTGATCACATCCGGGACTCCGAACAACCTTCGGTACATCAAAACGTATAAACTCATAATATAACTGTCATCGAAACCTTAAGCGTGCGGACCCTATGGGTTCGAGAACAATGTAGACATGACCGAGACACGTCTCCGGTCAATAACCAATAGCAGGACCTGGATGCCCATATTGGTTCCTACATATTCTACGAAGATCTTTTATCGGTCAGACCGCATAACAACATACGTTGTTCCCTTTGTCATCGGTATGTTACTTGCCCGAGATTCGATCGTCGGCGTCCAATACCTAGTTCAATCTCGTTACCGGCAAGTCTCTTTACTCGTTCTGTAATACATCATCCCGCAACTAACTCATTAGTTGCAATTCTTGCAAGGTTTAAGTGATGTGCATTACCGAGAGGGCCCAGAGATACCTCTTCGACGATCGGAGTGACAAATCCTAATCTCGAAATACGTCTACCCAACATGTACCTTTGGAGACACCTGTAGAGCACCTTTATAATCACCCAGTTATGTTGTGACGTTTGGTAGCACACAAAGTGTTCCTCCGGCACACGGGAGTTACATAATCTCATAGTCATAGGAACATGTATAAGTCATGAAGAAAGCAATAGCAACATACTAAACGATCGGGTGCTAAGCTAATGGAATGGGTCATGTCAATCAGATCATTCAACTAATGATGTGATCCCGTTAATCAAATGACAACTCTTTGTCCATGGTTAGGAAACATAACCATCTTTGATTAACGAGCTAGTCAAGTAGAGGCATACTAGTGACACTTTGTTTGTCTATGTATTCACACATGTATTATGTTTCCGGTTAATACAATTCTAGCATGAATAATAAACTTTTATCATGATATAAGGAAATAAATAATAACTTTATTATTGCCTCTAGGGCATATTTCCTTCAACTAATGCCTCTCCCTTTAGTCCCGGTTCAATCCAGAACCGGGACTAAAGGGCGCGGCCACGTGGAGCTCCACCTTTAGTCCCGGTTGGTAACACCAATCGGGACTAAAGGAAATTTTATGATTTTTTTTGAAATTTTTTTTGAATTTTTTTTGATTTTCAAATTTCTGAATTATTTTAACCTCTAGTCTGTAATCACAACCCGTCATCACTTCTCAATTTATCCTCTAATCACCCCTCATCATTCCAAATCATCTAACTTCCCGAACGGTCACCCATCCTCCCACTCCCCCAGCCTGAGCACGCTTAACTTCCGGGTTCTATTCTCCCTCGCTCCAAGTCTGCACTTGTTGTTTTCCTGACAATACTAAGATGTCAATCCTATTAACCTTCAGGAATTTTGCTTGAGCATGAAGTGACACATTTCATAGTTTTATTTTGAAACTATTGTTTTAAAAAACAATAATTATTTAGTAACACTAATATTTCTTGAATAATTAGTTTGACCATTGTTTGACCACAGTTTGACCAGATTTGACCAAAATTGAAATAACTGAAATAATTATTTAGTAACACTAATATTCTAGAATAATTAGTTTGACCATTGTTTGCCCACGGTTTGAATTTTTTTGGATTTTTTTCACTCTAGATCTTAAAAGCCCCGTAAATTTTTTTCTATTAGGTTTTTGAGGATTTTGAAAATGTTTAACGGGGTTCCCCCTGTTCAATTCAGATGTTACTTTTCGAGTCGATGATTTTTCATATAAAAAACTTTTTCATCCGAGTTAGTATGCAAAAGTTATGCCCATTTTTACAAATTTCAGACAGATTTTGCAAATAAAGTCAAAATTCACATTTGCAAATTTTCCCAACAACTAGACCACATATCACATGGGAAACTTATTTTATTTTATTTTTTTGACATATCCATCATTTTATTTTATTTTTTTTAAAACGGAAAATGGGACCTTTAGTACCGGTTCGTGGCACGAGCCGGGACTAAAGGTCTCAACCCCATTAGTCCCGGTTCGTGCCTCACACCGGGACTAAAGGTCTAATCTTTAGTCCCGGTTTGAGGCACGAACCGGGACCAATGGTTGTGGGCCAGGAGCGAGTCCCATTGGTTCATCCCACCAACCGGGACCAAAAGGTCCAGATGAACCGAGACCAATGGCCCACGTGGCCCGGCCGGCCCCCTGGGCTCACGAACCGGGACCAATGCCCCATTGGTCCCGGTTCTGGACTGAACCGGGACTAATGGGCTGACCCGGCCTGGACCAAAGCCCTGTTTTCTACTAGTGCTCCTTGGATGTGCATGAAGCGGAAGTTCATTATGATGCCAGTTCTCATCCAAGGCCCTAAGCAACCCGACAATGACATTGATGTGTACCTAAGGCCATTAGTTGAAGAACTTTTACAGCTGTGGAATGGAAACGGTGTACGTACGTGGGATGAGCACAGACAGGAGGAATTTAACCTAAAGGCGTTGCTGTTTGTGACCATCAACGATTGGCCCGCTCCCAGTAACCTTTTAGGACAGACAAACAAAGAATACCACGCATGCACGCCCTGTTTAGATGACACTGAAAGTATATACCTGGAAAAATGCAGGAATAATGTGTACCTGGGCCATCTTCGATTTCTTCCGACCAACCATCAATGTCGAAAGAAAGGCAAGCATTTCAAAGGCGAGGCAGATCACCGGAAGAAGCCCGCCATGCTTACCGGTGATCACGTACTTGCTATGGTCAATGATTTACACGTAATCTTTGGAAAGGGTCCCGGCGGACTAGCTGTTCCGAATGACGCTGAGGGACACGCACCCATGTGGAAGAAGAAATCTATATTTTGGGACCTACCCTACTGGAAAGACCTAGAGGTCCGCTCTTCAATCGACGTGATGCACATGAAGAAGAACCTTTGCATGAACCTGCTAGGCTTCTTGGGCGTGTATGGGAGCTCAGGGGCATTTCATGCACACATTAATCATGGCAAAAATGACAAATATCTAAATGGAGCAGCAGATCTGACAATTATTTCAAATAGCACTCTTCCAACAGCATTTCGGGCATCAAGATGAACTCAAATGAAAATGACGCAATGAGATGAAATTATGTACTCTCTGAGGTGGCCATTTTGATATGCTATATGCCCCAAACGGAGCTACGGATGCGGAGTTACGATGCGATGAACATTGCCAAAAATTAAGGGGAGAAGGGAAAAAGTCAACCGACGTTTGAATCCAGATCTAGGGTTCTATGCCGGGTACTGTAGCACGGGGCCAAGGTTCACCGGAAATGGAGGAGTGGTGGCCGGGGCTTGACAAGGAGGCGGCGGGGAGGCGCGGACCCGGTCGCCGGAGCTCAGTGACGGGGCGGCGAACGGCGGAGGCGGCGAGCTGCTCCCTGGCCGCGGCGGCCGATGAGGTGGCGAGGCCGGATGGCGTCGCGGCGGCCACCGGCGAGGAGCGCGCTGCGGCGCGGTGGCACGGGCTGCCGGAGATGGAGGCGAGGCGGCGCTGGGTCGCCGCGGTCGGTGAAGACGATGGCGCGGGCGGCGGGAGGAGATGGGCCGGGGAGGGCCCGCCGTGTGGGCTCTCCGGGCCTTGGCGCGGGGATGGCCGGCGGCGCCATGTGGCAGCCTGCCACTGGTGCGGGGCGGCGGCGCGACGTGTCCGGCTGCAAACGGACACGTCCGGCGGCGGCGCGAGCGGATCTAGGGTTTTAGGGGGGTGTTTTGACCCGGGATTTACGAGAGGGGGGTATATATAGGCATAGAGGGAGCTTGGAGTGTCCAAATGAGGTGCGGTTTTTGGCCACGCGATCGTGATCGAACGCTCTAGATGATGGAGAGGGTTTAGGTGGGATTTGGGCCAAATTGGAAGGGTGTTGGGCTGCAACACACACGAGGCCTTTTCGGTCCCTCGGTTAATCGTTGGAGCATCAAACGAAGTCCAAATGGTACGAAACTTGACAGGCGGTCTACCGGTAGTAAACCAAGGCCGCTTGGCAAGTATCGGTCCAATCCAGAAATGTTTAACCCCCACACACGAAAGAGAGTTAGAAATGACCACCAGAAGGAGAATGGAGCGCCGGAATGCAAAACGGACAACGGGGAAAATGCTCGGATGCATTAGACGAACACGTATGCAAATGCAATGCACATGATGACATGATATGAGATGCATGACAACGACAACAACACACGGAGATAAAAACCCGAACCCGAGAAAATAAAATAACTTAACATCGGAAACGGCAAGAGTTGGATTACATATTAGGTAAATCCTATCCAGGGTGTTACAGAGAGGACCCCGGAGGAGAATGCCGAGATCGCGCGAGAAGAAGTGATGAACTTCTTTGAAGGGGTGAAAGCAAAGAAACATCCACCTCCGGAGGATAAGGTAGATCCGGTGAAAGCGAAGCGCACTCTGGCTGCCCTGACAAAACCACCCAAGTCTCCGCCGAAAGGAAACTATGAGCGCGTTATTGGAAAGGAATGTGCCGAAGCGGAGCGGTCGGGAAGTACTATCAGTGATCAAAGCCTGAAAGAACGACGAGCTGGGAAACAAATTGCACAGCTCGGCGAACAAGCGCAGCAATCGTGCCTCCCACTCAAGGTGCCTAGCGACATCGTCGCTAATGATCCGAGGATGGTGCCTGGTTATAGCAATCTTGGAGATTACCCGCCCGACGATGTACACTATGATTTCATGGAGGTGCAGATACAAAGATACGAGTACGGGAAGCCTCTCGTCAAAGATGAAAGATCTCTATCAACGATGATGCGAAAATTGCATGATTGGTACTTGAAAATCTGCAGAGAGTCTGGGGGGAGGAGTACTTTGTATGTGAGAGTATGGGGGGAAACAAATTTGGATGTAACTTTTCGAGTAGATGATTTTTCATATAAAAAACTTTTTCATCCGAGTTAGTATGCAAAAGTTATGCCCATTTTTACAAATTTCAGAGGGATTTTGCAAATAAAGTCAAAATTCACATTTGCAAAATTTCCCAACAACTAGACCACATATCACATGGGAAACTTATTTTATTTTATTTTTTTGACATTTCCATCATTTTATTTTATTTTTTAAAAAACTGAAAAGGCGATCCACCAGGGGGGGGGGGTAGAGTTTGAAAATGGGACCTTTAGTACCGGTTTGTGGCACGAACCGGGACTAAAGGTCTCAACCCCATTAGTCCCGGTTCGTGCCTCAAACCGTGACTAAAGGTCTAATCTTTAGTCCCGGTTTGAGGCACGAACCGGGACCAATGGTTGTGGGCCAGGAGCAAGGCCCATTTGTCCCGGTTCATCCCACCAACCGGGACCAAAAGGTCTAGATGAACCGGGACCAATGGCCCATGTGGCCCGGCCGGCCCCCTGGGCTCACGAACCGGGACCAATGCCCCCATTGGTCCTGATTCTGGACTGAACCGGGACTAATGGGCTGACGCGGCCTGGACCAAAGCCCTGTTTTCTACTAGTGCTCCTTGGATGTGCATGAAGCAGAAGTTCATTATGATGCCAGTTCTCATCCAAGGCCCTAAGCAACCCGACAACGACATTGATGTGTACCTAAGGCCATTAGTTGAAGAACTTTTACAGCTGTGGAATGGAAACGTTGCATGTACGTGGGATGAGCACAAACAGGAGGAATTTGACATAAAGGCGTTGCTGTTTGTGACCATCAACGATTGGCCCGCTCTCAGTAAGCTTTCAGGACAGACAAACAAAGAATACCACGCATGCACGCACTGTTTAGATGACACTGAAAGTATATACCTGGACAAATGCAGGAAGAATGTGTACCTGGGCCATCGTCGATTTCTTCCGACCAACCATCAATGTCGAAAGAAAGGCAAGCATTTCAAAGGCGAGGCAGATCACCGGAAGAAGCCCGCCATGCGTACCGGTGATCACGTACTTGCTATGGTCAATGATTTACACGTAATCTTTGGAAAGTGTCCCGGTGGACTAGCTGTTCCGAATGACGCTGAGGGACATGCACCCATGTGGAAGAAGAAATCTATATTTTGGGACCTACCCTACTGGAAAGACCTAGGGGTCCGCTCTTCAATCGACGTGATGCACATGACAAAGAACCTTTGCATGAACCTGCTAGGCTTCTTGGGCGTGTATGGGAGCTCAGGGGCATTTCATGCACACATTAATCATGGCAAAAATGACAAATATCTAAATGGAGCAGCAGATCTGACAATTATCTCAAATAGAACTCTTCCAACAGCATTTCGGGCATCAAGATGAACTCAAATGAAAATGGCGCAATGAGATGAAATGATGTACTCTTTGAGGTGGACATTTTGATATGCTATATGCCCCAAACGGAGCTACAGATGCGGAGTTACGATGCGATGAACATTGCCAAAAATTAAGGGGAGAAGGGAAAAAGTCAACCGATGTTTGAATCCAGATCTAGGGTTCTACGCCGGGTACTGTAGCACGGGGCCGAGGTTCGCCGGAAATGGAGGAGTGGTTGCTGGGGCTTGACGAGGAGGCGGCGGGGAGGCGCGGACCCGGTCGCCGGAGCTCGGGGTCGGGGCGGCGGACGGCGCAGGCGGCGAGCTGCTCCCTGGCCGCGGCGGCCGGCGAGGTGGCGAGGCCGGACGGCATCGCGGCGGCCACCGGCAAGGAGCGCGCTGCAGCGTGGTGGCGCGGGCCGCCGGAGATGGAGGCGAGGCGGCGCTGTCGTGACCCCGATCCTAAGTCACACCGATCTAGCATGTAACACTTCATATCACTTTGCGGCCTCACGCACGGTAATCACACGGGTGCCATCTTACCTGGCCCGGGACCGTTTGCGCCTTTTGGCTCACGTATATGATAGTGTCGCTAGCATCTATATGACAGAGAACCCGGGCCGACATGACTAGTCGTGAACCCAAAGTAGCAATAACTTATAGGGACAGGCATACATGAATCAACCTCGAGCATGTCGGTCAACAGCGTATGAATCCGGGCTGTAGCACTGGGCTAACAGGACTCCGGGAACCCGGGCTATAGCAGGCTAGGCAGGACTCCGGATGTCACCGCGTGACATTTCCCCGAAGGAACAGACACAGGAACGAAGTGAATCACATGCCGGCCAGTCGAGTGTTCCGAAGCAGTAGTGCTGGGCTAGCAGGACTCCAGTGAACCGGGCTGTAGCGGACTACTATGGCACAGGGAAGCACAAGACTACATTTCCCCATAAGAGAGGCTATCAGAGGTAAACAACTAGGTTGTCGGATCCCACACATAGCAATACACGTTACACGTACGCATAACATGCAAGTATGTGCTGTACATCATGGCATCACAACATAACTCAAACTCATATAGATAAAGGCCCAGAAGAGCCACATAGCATTCAATACAAACAGGGATCTCATGACCCATCATTCAGAGCATACAAGCAACAGAAGCATTACATGTCTGAGTACAGACAACTACAAGACTAAGAAGCCTGACTAAACACGACCCTCCCAAGGGTACAAGATCGTAGCTGGGATACAAGCTACTCGTCGAAGTCACTAGGGTAACCAACTGCAAAACATAAATAAGCAAACGTGAGTACAAAGGTACTCAGCAAGTCTTACATCAGAACT
Source organism: Triticum urartu (assembly GCF_056163025.1). Taxonomy (NCBI): domain Eukaryota; kingdom Viridiplantae; phylum Streptophyta; class Magnoliopsida; order Poales; family Poaceae; genus Triticum; species Triticum urartu. The sequence goes on from NC_141877.1 coordinate 684,911,160, forward strand.
ATCTACATATGCAACATTATCAACAGAGGGGGTGGTGGAGTTTAACAGCAGCAAGCCAGCTTTGACTCAGTGGCTAATCTATACTACGAGTATCAGAAACTTCTTTGAGGTGAGAAGACGCACACGAGTCCACATATTCACCATATCAATACTCCACTATGGATCCGTTCCCGTCTCCCTACGACAAGGCCATCCATAGCACTCACGCTTATCTTGCGGATTTTAGAGTATCCACTTCAAGTTGTCTATGTACTACATAAGTCCTCCAAGTTTCCATATCCGAGGAAAATGACTATTTGAATAGATAATATTGACCCTGCAGGGGTGTACTTCGTCACACACGCTCTCGCCACTTATAGCCCTGTACACGTCATGTACCTCGGCAACCTTCAAGCGGAAGCCGGGCGAGGGTGTCGGCCACGACCTGACTAACCACACAAGTCTCTCGTCTAGGTTTATTGCCCCAAACGATGTGTGCAGGGTTCCCAAGCCCACCATCCGGGTGCCACTTGGTACACTGTGCCACAGTGCCTAGTCTGTCCCAAGCCCGTCCCGTCGGACACCACCTGGTAGACAAGTAGCACTACCTACAAACGCCAGAAACTAGTTGCAACTCCTGGACAGAGATCAAGTGGATTAATAAGCCGAGAGGGGCCGGATAACCGGAACCCAATGTGTGGTAGTAACTGGACTTGGATAACATACACAGAACTCAGTGCTTAAGGACGGTTCCAATGAGACAACCCACCATGTACTCCTACATGGCCTCTCATCGCTACCTTTACCAAAACATGTTCACACAATTAGCCTTTACCGGTAGGACATGTTCACCACTCCGATTCATTCCGATGAATCAGACCTGACACAACTCTAAGCATAGCTGGCATAAAGAAAACAAGCATGGATGAGCAGGCACATCAAGGCTCAAGCAACTCCTACTCATGCTAGTGGGTTTCAACTATTTACTGTGGCAATGACAGGTCATGCAGAGGAATGGGTTCAGCTACCGCAGCAGAAAGTAGCAGTTTGAGTCGTTGTGGTCCTAATGCAGTAAAAGGAGCAGGAGCGAGAGAGTGGGATTTATCGAGATGCTCAAGGGGGTTTGCTTGCCTGATATATCCACGAAGAAGCACTGCTCCTCAGACAGGTACTCGGGACACCTTCCGGAGCAGAACCTATCGAGAGGGAACGATGCTGGCAATCAATAAACAACCATATGCAACAATATGATGCATGAAGATGACATTTCGAAGATGCTATGATTTTCCCTAATGCATCTAGCATCAATTTGGTTGAAGTCCATATGAACCAAGGGTTCATATGCAAACCCCAAATTAAATATATAAGATGCCATTATTACGTTTTAACTTATACAGCAAGTATAAGTTGGTTTTTCATGCACGAAACTAGCATAAATGGATTCCTTGCATTTTTCTGATAATTTTTCATATATAATTTATTTGATTTGGAGTTACGATTGCATTACTATGATTTTTAGAAGTTTTAACTATTTTCTGGAATTTCCTGATTTAGATTAATACCAGAAAATGATATAATGCGTCAGCACAGCGTCAAGCTTACGTCAGCAGGTCAAAGGCGGCTGACCAGGTCAAACCTGACGTGTGGGGTCCACACGTCAGTGTCTGTGGTTAATCCTAATTTAAAATAAACCTAAACTGGTTTAGTTAATGGGGTTGGGCCCACGCGTCAGTGACCCAATTAGCTAAACAAGGTTTAATTAGTTGTTAAACTAATCCTAACTAAGACTTAACAGGGACGGGGCCCACATGTCATTGAGAGAGGGGGGGTGAGGAAGGTCAAACTGGGCTGTGGGGGTCAACCCACGCCGGCCAAAGGTCAGCGGTCGCTAGCGTTTAGCCACCGGCGGTCCAAACGCGGCGGAGCGCATCGGGATCGCGCTACAGACCACGGTTTGGAGCGTTGTTGGGTCCTATGGAGAGCTGGGGCTGAGCCGCGTGTATTGGTGGTAGAGCTGGACCAAATGGTCGCCGGAATCGACGCCGGCGACGAGGTTTGCGGCGGCCGTGGTTCGGCCATCGATGAAAACGGAGCTACAGAGCACTAGGGGAGGAGATGGTGAGTGCATTGTGCTCCTAAGGGTGCGCTGAGCACGCTGGTGAGCTCGGACGCAGGTGGCAGCAGCTGTGGCCACAGCGGCGCCATGGACGGCAGCATCGAGCTTCGGCCGAGGTGGAAATCATGGCTATAGGACGAACGCGTCGACGGGGAGAGGGGCGAGGGGCGTCCGAGCTCACAGCGGTTCCGCAGGGTTGATCAGTGGGCTCGGGGAGGGGCCGGAGCAAGTGAGGCGGTGATGGAGATCTCCAGCGTCGGGAGGTTGAAGACGACGGCGTGGACGCGCTCGGGGGCGTCCGGCACCGCGTGGCCTGGCGGAGAGGACTAGGGCGACGAGGCGGACCTCGTGGGCATGTCGGAGAGGCGATTGGAAGGCGGTGGTCGTGGTGGCGCACGGCGGTGCTCTCCGATGCGCTCGGACAGAGTGGGAGAGCGAGACAGAGGAGAGGAGAAGCACGGGGGGAGAGTGAGAGGGGGTCGGGGTTTGCGTGACGTCTCCGTAGAAGGCCAGGACGTCGACGGGGAGCGACAAGCAGGAGCTGGCGAGGCGCGTGGCCAGCGCGCGGCGAGCACGCGCTCGTCCTTCTGTCTGGGGAGGAAGACGACAGCGAGGTGCGGTGGTGGGTTGGGCCTAGCTGGGCCGGTCCTGTTGGGCCACCAGGTAAGGCCAGGTAAGCCTTTTCCTTCTTCTGTTTTCTTTTTCTATTTCTAACATTTGTTTTATATCTAAAAGAAATGTTAAAACATTTCCATAAATGCTGAAAATATTTGTGGCATCTAGATATAATATTCCGGAGGCCCTCACCAATTCCCAACATTTTTGGAGCCATTAAAATATTTATATAATTTAAACAGCTCCAAATCAAATATTTATGCATTGATTCAAAAATCCAAAATGAGTAGCAAAAATGTGCATCACCTCTGGTTGTTGTTCCCAACATTATCCAAAGAGCATGAACATTTTTTAATAGCATTTTGGGTTCATTGAAATTCCATTTTTAATTTGAACCTATTTGAATTGCTTTGGTGCTAGGGTTTGAAACATCCCCATTTGAATTTCATTTGAAATAATAACCATGATGCACAAAGCAAGCCTAGGACCATACCAGAACTAGGGATGTGACAACTCGCCCCCACTCGAAGAGATCTCGTCCCGAGATTCAGGAGTTGGCGGAGAGAAAGCGGGGTACTCAAGTCGAAGACGATCTTCTCGCTCCCAAGTAGCTTCTCTCTTGGAATGATGGGACCATAGAACCTTGAGAAACTTGATGTTATGACGTCGAGTGACACGCTCTGCTTGATCCAGAATGTGAACGGGGTACTCTCGATAAGTGAGGTTATCTTGAAGATCAAGCGTTTCGTGGTCCACTCCGCGGATGGGATCCGAGAAGCAACGCCTGAGTTGAGAGACGTGGAAGACATCATGAACTCGAGAAAGATGTGGGGGTAGTTCCAACTGGTAGGAAACCTCTCCTCGTTTAGCGAGAATGCAAAAAGGACCAATGTAACGAGGAGCCAACTTGCCCTTGATACCGAAATGATGGGTACCCTTCAAAGGAGTAACCCGAAGGTAAGCCTTGTTGCCAACTTCATAAGCCACTTCCTTATGACGACGGTCATACTGGCTCTTTTGACGAGATTGGGCTGTTTTCAAATTCTCACGAATGATGCGAACTTGCTCTTCTGCCTCCTGGATCATATCTGGTCCAAAGAATTGCCTTTCACCGGTTTCTGACCAGTTCAAAGGTGTTCGGCATCTTCGTCCATACAAAATCTCGAAGGGTGCTTTCTTAAGACTGGATTGGTAGCTATTGTTATAAGCAAACTCGGCAAAGGGAAGACATTTCTCCCAATCCATGCCGAATGAGATAACGCAAGCTCTAAGCATGTCTTCGAGAATTTGGTTGACCCTTTCCACCTGACCACTTGATTGAGGGTGGAAAGCGGAACTAAAGGAAAGATAGGTGCCCATGGCAGTTTGGAAACTTTCCCAGAAATGAGAGGTGAAAAGACTGCCACGGTCTGAATTGATCTCTAGTGGAACACCATGGAGTGACACTATTCGGGAGATATATAAGTCAGCGAGCTGACTAGCAGTGATACTCTCTCGAACAGGTAGGAAGTGAGCCACTTTGGAAAGACGATCAATGACTATGAAGATAGCATTATTTCCTTTCTTGGTCCTGGGAAAGCCGATGATGAAGTCCATACCAACTTTTTCCCATTTCCACTCGGGAATAGCTAAAGGTTGAAGGGTGCCAGCAGGTCTTTGATGCTCTGCCTTAATGCGACGACAAACGTCACAGTTGGCAATATACTGAGCGATTTCTCTCTTCATCCTAGTCCACCAGAACCTCTGGCGTAGGTCCTGATACATCTTTGTACTACCGGGATGAATCGTGAGAGGGGATTCATGGGCCTCCTTAAGGATCAGTTGCTGCATCTGTTGACATTTGGGAACCACCAAACGGTTACCAAAGTAAGCAACACCTCGTTCATCCATAGAGAAACAGCCAGCAACTCCCTTGGAAATATTCTTCTTGATCCGGGAGATTCCTGTATCATGCTTCTGAGCCTCTATGATCTGATCCATAAGGGTAGGTTTCGCCACCAAGGTAGAAAGGAAACCATGAGGAGCTATGTGAAGGTTAAGCTTACAGAATTCCTCATGGAGGGGTGGTTGACAATGTTGCAACATGAGGTTGTTGCAATAGGATTTACGACTTAAAGCATCAGCCATGACATTGGCTTTGCCTGGGGTGTAGGTGATTCCTAAGTCGTAATCCGAGATCAACTCCAACCAACGTCTCTGTCTGAGATTCAGATCCGGTTGGGTGAAGATATACTTGAGACTCTGATGGTCAGTGTAGATTTCGCAACGGTTACCAAGAAGGTAATGTCGCCAAGTCTTAAGTGCATAGACTACGGCTGCAAGCTCCAGATCATGTGTAGGATAATTTTCCTCATGTGGATGCAACTGTCGAGATGCATAGGCAATCACATGACGATCCTGCATAAGAATGCAACCTAGTCCTTGACACGAAGCATCGCAATAGATAACAAAGTCTTTAGTGAAATCCGGTGGCACGAGTATGGGCGCAGAAGTCAGGCGTCTTTTCAGTTCCTGAAAACTGTGCTCACACTATGGAGTCCACTCAAACCTTTTATCTTTCTTGAGAAGCTCCGTGAGGGGTTTGTCCACTTTGGAGAAGTTTTCAACGAAGTGGCGACAATAACTGGCTAGACCAAGGAAACTCCTAACTTGTTTGACCGTTTCAGGTGGAGTCCAATCGAGAACGGCTTTGACTCTCTCGGGATTGACAGCAATGCCCTTAGCGGAGATCACGTGGCCTAGATAGGTCACTTCTGGCAACCAAAATTCACACTTGGAGAACTTGGCATAAAGGCGATGCTCTCTGAGTTTTTCTAACACAAACCTAAGATGCTCAACATGCTCTTCCTCGTTCTTCGAGTAAATAAGAATATAATCGAGATAAACCACGATGAACTTATCTAAGTACTCAGTAAAGATCGAGTTCATCAAGCGGGAGAAAGTAGCTAGAGCATTGGTTAGGCCGAAAGACATCACGGTGTACTCGTATTGACCATAACGAGTGACAAAGGCCGTTTTGGGGATGTCCCCGTTTCTGATCTTGATTTGGTGGTAGCCTAACCTCAAATCCATCTTGGAAAAGACTGAGGATCCAGCGAGCTGATCATACAGGTCGTTGATCCTGGGAAGCGGGTACTTGTTCTTTATCATGACCAAATTAACGGGACGATAATCTATAACCATCCGATCCGTACCATCCTTCTTCTTGACGAAGAGGACAGGACAAGCCCAAGGAGAAGAACTGGGACGGATGAAACCCTTTTGCAAGGACTCATCAAGTTGTTTCTTAAGGTCGACTAACTCCAAAGGTGCCATCTTGTATGGTCTCCTAGAGATTGGAACAGTTCCTGGGATAAGTTCTATGACAAACTCTACATCTCTGTCAGGTGGGACACCTGGCAATTCTTCTGGAAAAACATCCGGAAAGTCACGGACTATCGGAATATCTTCAAGGTCTGGAAGAGGGCTGGCATTAAGAGAATAGAGTTGACGCCTTGCAACTCTAGTGGAGACAGTGACTATTTTGCCAGATGGATGTGTAAGTTGAACAGATCTGGTGTAACAATCGATCTTGGCATGATGAGGTGTCATCCAGTCCATACCCAAGATGATGTTAATATCTGAGGACTTGAGAGATATCAAAGAAGCAAGGAAAACCAGTCTGTCAACAAGGATTTCATTACCATGGCTTACCTTGGAGGTTTGCCATTTGGAACCAGGAGTCTGGATTATTAGTGGAGTTGGCATATCACAAAATGACATGTCGTGCAACCGAGCGTATCCTTCGGATATGAAGGAGTGGGATGCTCCAGTATCGAACAGAACTGAAGCTGGGTGACAATTGACAAGAAGCGTACCCAATACGACGTCGGGATCATCTTGAACTTCGGAAGCTGAGACATGGTGCACACATGCTCGTTCAATGGAGGCTGACTTGGTACTGATCATCTTGACTGATGGCTTTTCACGGCCAACAGACCTCTCAGACTGGGGTGGAGCATAACTGGACTGAGGGCAGTCATGTGCATAGTGTCCTGGTTCTCTGCAGGTGAAGCAAGTTCCTGAGGTAGGACGTGGACCTACATTGGCGAGTGGTCCACTAATAGGCCTGGGTGGAGCACATTGCTGATTTGGGTGAGGCGCCACATAGGATGGCCTCGGTGCATATCGAGGTGGAAGAGCTGAGTTCGGAATCCAAATCCATCGCTTCTGAGAGCCAGAGCGGGAGGAAGAACCCATATCACAGTTGTGCTTACGAGACTCCTCGTAAGTGAGCTGAGCGGTCTCTGCATTAATGGCCTTGTTCACAAGAGCCTGGAAAGTATCACAATGTTGCAGGTGGAGATCACGACGCAACTTAGGGTTGAGACCCTTCCGGAACCTAGCCTGCTTCTTAGCGTCCGTGGACACTTCTTCTGTAGCATAGCGGGCGAGGTTTCCAAACTCTCTACTGTAAGCATCAACAGGCAGCTTACCCTGGGTAAAACTACAGAACTCTTCCCTCTTGCGGTCAATGAGAGCCTGAGGAATGTGGTGCTCACGAAAAGCCTCGGTGAAATCCCTCCAGGTAGGAATCTGACCAGTTGGAAGCATAGCCTCATAGCTCTGCCACCAAATACTAGCAGGACCTTCCAGGTGATAGGTAGCATAGGTGACCTTGTCACCTTTAGCCACGTTCGCAGAAAGCAACTTGTGAGTGATGCTACGGAGCCAGTCATCTGCATCGAGTGGCTCAATGGAATGATGGAAGGTGGGTGGTTTCAGACCAATGAAGTCAGTGATGGAAACCAACTTCTTACGCTGATGTGCGGTGTTCTGCTCAATCTGTGCCAGCAAGCGGTTAGTCTCACGCTTGTTCCTCTCGGACGTTAACAAGAACTCTGTCATCAAAGGCTGATCAGGAGGATCCTTGTCCCTATCATCTCCGTGGTTCTTGCTATGAGCAACTGAACCTCGGTTAGCAGACGACATCCTGGCACAGAAACCAAGGAACCAAGGAAGGAATTAGCATCGACATAAGGATGCGGAATGTAATGCAAAAGCATTGGAAACTCTTGAAATCCTGGGACAATTTCGGCAGCATAACGGCTGTAAATGCTCAAAAGGATTTTTGAGACATTCATCAAAGGAATAGCATAATCAATCAGCATCATAATATCAAGGTTCTAGGTCAAACTAAGGACACACAGAAGTAGTAGAACTGTACGGAGACACAACCCAACAATCCTAAGACTTTACGGTTTAGTAACACGTCATCCTGAGAGATGGAGGAGAAGCCTAGGCCTTAACCTTGTAGAAAAGAAGAGGATGACTCAGAAAGAATGACATGAGGTAAAGGAGTAAAAAGAGCCTTACGTTCCCTTCCATAATCAATTCCCTTATATAACTAAAGCATCTCTAGACTCAACTTCGACCAGTTGGCTTGGCAATCCTACAGTTAGTCAAGCTCTGATACCAACGCTGTCGTGACCCCGATCCTAAGTCACACCGATCTAGCATGTAACACTTCATATTACTTTGCGGCCTCACGCACGGTATTCACACGGGTGCCACCTTACCTGGCCCGGGACCGTTTGCGCCTTTTGGCTCACGTATATGATAGTGTCGCTAGCATCCATATGACAGAGAACCCGGGCCGACATGACTAGTCGTGAACCCAAAGTAGCACTAAGTTACAGGGACATGCATACATGAATCAACCTCGAGCATGTCGGTCAACAGCGTATGAATCCGGGCTGTAGCACTAGGCTAACAGGACTCCGGGAACCCGGGCTGTAGCAGGCTAGGCAGGACTCCGGATGTCACCGCGTGACATTTCCCCGAAGGAACAGACACAGGAACGAAGTGAATCACATGCCGGCCAGTCGAGTGTTCCGGAGCAGTAGTGCTGGGCTAGCAGGACTCCGATGAACCGGGCTGTAGCGGACTACTATGGCACAGGGAAGCACAAGACTACATTTCCCCATAAGAGAGGCTATCAGAGGTAAACAACTAGGTTGTCGGATCCCACACATAGCAATACACGTTAAACGTACGCATAACATGCAAGTATGTGCTGTACATCATGGCATCACAACATAACTCAAACTCATATAGATAAAGGCCCAGAAGAGCCACATAGCATTCAATACAAACAGGGATCTCATGACCCATCATTCAGAGCATACAAGCAACGGAAGCATTACATGTATGAGTAGAGACAACTACAAAAGGAAAAGACTAAGAAGCCTGACTAAACACGACCCTTCCAAGGGTACAAGATTGTAGCTGGGATACAAGCTACTCGTCGAATTCACTAGGGTAACCAACTGCAAAACATAAATAAGCAAACGTGAGTACAAAGGTACTCAGCAAGTCTTACATCAGAACTATCTACATATGCAACATTATCAATAGAGGGGGTGGTGGAGTTTAACAGCAGCAAGCCAGCTTTGACTCAGTGGCTAATCTATACTACGAGTATCAGAAACTTCTTTGAGGTGAGAAGACGCACATGAGTCCACATATTCACCATATCAATACTCCACTATGGATCCGTTCCCGTCTCCCTACGAGAAGGCCATCCATAGCACTCACGCTTAGCTTGCGGATTTTAGAGTATCCACTTCAAGTTGTCTATGTACTACATAAGCCCTCCAAGTTTCCATATCTGAGGAAAACGGCTATTCGAATAGATAATAATGACCCTGCAGGGGTGTAGTTCGTCACACACGCTCTCACCACTTATAGCCCTATACACGTCATGTACCTCGGCAACCTTCAAGCGGAAGCCGGGCGAGGGTGTCGGCCACGACCTGACTAACCACACAAGTCTCTCGTCCAGGTTTATCGCCTATTCGGGTTCCATCCGCAAGGAGATCCGGCCGGGGTGTCGCTCACAGCCCCAAACGATGTGTGCAGGGTTCCCAAGCCCACCATCTGGGTGCCACTTGGTACACCGTGCCACAGTGCCTAGTCTGTCCCAAGCCCGTCCCGTCGGACACCACCTGGTAGACAAGTAGCACTACCTACAAACGCCAGAAACTAGTTGCAACTCCTGGACAGAGATCAAGTGGATTAATAAGCCGAGAGGGGCCGGATAACTGGAACCCAATGTGTGGTAGTAACTGGACTTGGATAACATACATAGAACTCAGTGCTTAAGGACGGTTCCAATGAGACAACCCACCATGTACTCCTACATGGCCTCTCATCGCTACCTTTACCAAAACGTGTTCACACACTTAGCCTTTACCGGTAGGACATGTTCACCACTCCTATTCATTCCGATGAATCAGACCTGACACAACTCTAAGCATAGCTGGCATAAAGAAAACAAGCATGGATGAGCAGGCACATCAAGGCTCAAGCAACTCCTACTCATGCTAGTGGGTTTCAACTATTTACTGTGGCAATGACAGGTCATGCAGAGGAATGGGTTCAGCTACCGCAGCAGAAAGTAGCAGTTTGAATCGTTGTTGTCCTAATGCAGTAAAAGGAGCAGGAGCGAGAGAGTGGGATTTATCGAGATGCTCAAGGGGGTTTGCTTGCCTGATAGATCCACGAAGAAGCACTGCTCCTCAGACAGGTACTCGGGACACCTTCCGGAGCAGAACCTATCGAGAGGGAACGATGCTGGCAATCAATAAACAACCATATGCAACAATATGATGCATGAAGATGACATTTCGAAGATGCTATGATTTTCCCTAATGCATCTAGCATCAATTTGGTTGAAGTCCATATGAACCAAGGGTTCATATGCAAACCCCAAATTAAATATATAACATGCCATTATTACGTTTTCACTTATACAGCAAGTATAAGTTGGTTTTTCATGCATGAAACTAGCATAAATGGATTCCTTGCATTTTTCTGATAATTTTTCATATATAATTTATTTGATTTGGAGTTACGGTTGAATTACTATAATTTTTAGAAGTTTTAACTATTTTCTGGAATTTCCTGATTTAGATTAATACCAGAAAATGATATAATGCGTCAGCACAGCGTCAAGCTTACGTCAGCAGGTCAAAGGCGGCTGACCAGGTCAAACCTGACGTGTGGGGTCCACACGTCAGTGTCTGTGGTTAATCCTAATTTAAAATAAACCTAAACTGGTTTAGTTAATGGGGTTGGGCCCACGCGTCAGTGACCCAATTAGCTAAACAAGGTTTAATTAGTTGTTAAATTAATCCTAACTAAGACTTAACAGGGACGGGGCCCACATGTCACTGAGAGAGAGGGGGGAAGGTCAAACTGGGCTCTGGGGGTCAACCCACGCCGGTCAAAGGTCAGCGGTCGCCGGCGTTTAGCCCCCGGCGAGTCCAGACGCGGCGAAGCGCGTCGGGATCGCGCTACAGACCATGGTTTGGAGCGTGGTTGGGTCCTATGGAGAGCTGGGGCTGAGCCGCGTGTATTGGTGGTGGAGCTGGACCAAATGGTCGCCGGAATCGACGTCGGCGACGAGGTTTGCGGCGGCCGTGGTTCGGCCATCGATGAAAACGGAGCTACAAAGCACTAGGGGAGGAGATGGTGAGTGCATCGTGCTCCTATGGGTGCGCTGAGCGCGCTGGTGAGCTCGGACGCGGGTGACAGCAGCTGTGGCCGCGGCGGCGCCATGGACGGCGGCATCGAGCTTCGGTCGAGGTGGAAATCATGGCTATAGGACGAACGCGTCGATGAGGAGAGGGGCGAGGGGCGTACGAGCTCACAGCGGTTCCGCAGGGTTGATCAGTGGGCTCGGGGAGGGGCCGAAGCAAGCAAGGCGGTGATGGAGATCTCCGGCGTCGGGAGGTTGAAGACGACGACGTGGAGGCGCTCGGGGGCGTCCGGCACCGCGTGGCCTGGCGGAGAGGACTAGGGCGACGAGGCGGACCTCGTGGGCACGTCAGAGATGCGATTGGAAGGTGGTGGTCGCGGTGGCGCACGGCGGTGCTCTCCCATGCGCTCGGACAGAAGGGGAGAGCAAGACAGAGGAGAGGAGAAGCACGGGGGGAGAGTGAGAGGGGGTCGGGGTTTGCGTGGCGTCTCTGTAGAAGGCCAGGACGTCGACGGGGAGCGGCAAGCAGGAGCTGGCGAGGCGCGTGGCCAGCGCGCGGCGAGCACGCACTCGTCCTTCTGTCCGGGGAGGAAGATGACAGCGAGGTGCGGTGGTGGGTTGGGCCTAGCTGGGCCGGTCCTGTTGGGCCACCAGGTAAGGCCAGGTAAGCCTTTTCCTTCTTCTGTTTTCTTTTTCTATTTCTGACATTTGTTTTATATCTAAAAGAAATGTTAAAACATTTCCATAAATGCTGAAAATATTTGTGGCATCTAGATATAATATTCGAGAGGCCCTCACCAATTCCCAACATTTTTGGAGCCATTAAAATATTTATATAATTTAAACAGCTCCAAATCAAATATTTATGCATTGATTCAAAAATCCAAAATGAGTAGCAAAAATGTGCATCACCTCTGGTTGTTGTTCCCAACATTATCGAAAGAGCATGAACATTTTTGAATAGCATTTTGGGTTCATTGAAATTCCATTTTTAATTTGAACCTATTTGAATTGGTTTGGTGCTAGGGTTTGAAACATCCCCATTCCAATTTCATTTGAAATAATAACCGTGATGCACAAAGCAAGCCTAGGACCATACCAGAACTAGGGATGTGAGGCGGTGCTGGGTCGCCGCGGTCGGTGAAGACGATGGCGCGGGCGGCGGGAGGAGATGGGCCGGGGAGGGCCCGCCGTGGGCTCTCCGGGCCTCGGCGCGGGGACGGCCGGCGGCGCCACATGGCAGCCTGCCACTGGTGTGGGGCAGCGGCACGACGTGTCCGGCTGGAAACGGACACGTCCGGCGGCGGCGCGAGCGGATCTAGGGTTTTAGGGGGGTGTTTTGACCCGGGATTTACGAGAGGGGGGCTATATATAGGCATAGAGGGAGCTAGGAGTGTCCAAATGAGGTGCGGTTTTTGGCCGCGTGATCGTGATCGAACGCTCTAGATGGTGGAGAGGGTTTAGGTGGGTTTTGGGCCAAATTGGAAGGGTGTTGGGCTGCAACACACACGAGGCCTTTTCGGTCCCTCGGTTAACCGTTGGAGCATCAAACGAAGTCCAAATGGTACGAAACTTGACATGCGGTCTACCGGTAGTAAACCAAGGCCGCTTGGCAAGTATCGGTCCAATCCGGAAATGTTTAACCCCCACACACGAAAGAGAGTTAGAAATGACCAGCGGAAGGAGAACGGAGCACCGGAATGCAAAACGAACAACGGGGAAAATGCTCGGATGCATTAGACGAACACGTATGCAAATGCAATGCACATGATGACATGATATGAGGTGCATGACAATGAAAACAACACACGGAGACAAAAACCCAAACCCGAGAAAATAAAATAACTTAACGCCGGAAACGGCAAGAGTTGGATTACATATTAGGTAAATCCTATACGGGGTGTTACAGAGAGGACCCCGGAGGAGAATGCCAAGATCGCGCGAGAAGAAGTGAGGAACTTCTTTGAAGGTGTGAAAGCAAAGAAACATCCACCTCCAGAGGATAAGGTAGATCCGGTGAAAGCGAAGCGCACTCTGGCTGCCCTGACAAAACCACCCAGGTCTCCGCCGAAAGGAAACTATGAGCGCATTATTGGAAAGGAATGTGCCGAAGCGGAGTGGTCGGGAAGTACTGTCAGTGATCAAAGGCTGAAAGAACGACGAGCTGGGAAACAAATTGCACAGCTCGGCGAACAAGCGGAGCAATCGTGCCCCCCGCTCAAGGTGCCTAGCGACATCGTCGCTAATGATTCGAGGATGGTGCCCGGTTATAGCAATCTTGGAGATTACCTGCCTGACGATGTACATTATGATTTCATGGAGGTGCAGATACAAAGATATGAGTATGGGAAGCCTCTCGTCAAAGATGAAAGATCTCTATCAACGATGATGCGAAGATTGCATGATTGGTACTTGAAAATCTACAGAGAGTCTGGGGGAGGAGTACTTTGTATGTGAGAGTCTGGGGGGAAACAAATTCGGATGTAACTTTTCGAGTAGATGATTTTTCATATAAAAAACTTTTTCATCCGAGTTAGTATGCAAAAGTTATGCCCATTTTTACAAATTTCAGAGAGATTTTGCAAATAAAGTCAAAATTCACATTTGCAAATTTTCCCAACAACTAGACCACATATCACCTGGGAAACTTATTTTCTTTTATTTTTTTGACATTTCCATCATTTTCTTTTATTTTTTTTAAAACTGAAAAGGCGATCCACAGGGGGGGGGTAGAGTTTGAAAATGGGACCTTTAGTACCGGTTCGTGGCACGAACCGGGACTAAAGGTCTCAACCCCATTAGTCCCGGTTCGTGCCTCAAACCGGGACTAAAGGTCAAATCTTTAGTCCCGGTTTGAGGCACGAACCATGACCAGTGGTTGTGGGCCAGGAGCGAGGCCCATTGGTCCCGGTTCATCCCACCAAGCGGGACCAAAAGGTCCAGATGAACCGGGACCAATGGCCCACGTGGCCTGGCCGGCCCCCTGGGCTCACGAACCGGGACCAATGCCCCCATTGGTCTTGGTTCTGGACTGAACCGGGACTAATGGGCTGACCCGGCCTGGACCAAAGCCCTGTTTTCTACTAGTGCTTCTTGGATGTGCATGAAGCGGAAGTTCATTATGATGCCAGTTCTCATCCAAGGCCCTAAGCAACCCGACAACGACATTGATGTGTACCTAAGGCCATTAGTTGAAGAACTTTTACAGCTGTGGAATGGAAACGGTGTACGTACATGGGATGAGCACAGACAGGAGGAATTTAACCTAAAGGCGTTGCTGTTTGTGACCATCAATGATTGGCCCGCTCTCAGTAACCTTTCAGGACAGACAAACAAAGAATACCACGCATGCACGCACTGTTTAGATGACACTGAAAGTATATACCTGGACAAATGCAGGAAGAATGTGTACCTGGGCCATCGTGGATTTCTTCCGACCAACCATCAATGTCGAAAGAAAGGCAAGCATTTCAAAGGCGAGGCAGATCACCGGAAGAAGCCCGCCATGCATACCGGTGATCACGTACTTGCTATGGTCAATGGTTTACATGTAATCTTTGGAAAGGGTCCCGGCGGACTAGCTGTTCCGAATGACGCTGAGGGACACGCACCCATGTGGAAGAAGAAATCTATATTTTGGGACCTACCCTACTGGAAAGACCTAGAGGTACGCTCTTCAATCGACGTGATGCACATGACGAAGAACCTTTGCATGAAACTGCTAGGCTTCTTGGGCGTGTATGGGAAGACAAAAGATACACCTGAGGCACGGGAGGACCTGCAACGTTTGCACGAAAAAGACGGCATGCCTCCAAAGCAGTATAAAGGTCCTGCCAGCTACGCTCTTACGAAAGAAGAGAAAGAAATATTCTTTGAATGTCTGCTCAGTATGAAGGTCACGACTAGCTTCTCATCGAATATAAAGGGAATAATAAATATGCCAGAGAAAAAGTTTCAGAACCTAAAGTCTCATGACTGCCACGTGATTATGACGCAACTGCTTCCGGTTGCATTGAGGGGGCTTCTACCGGAAAACGTCCGATTAGCCATTGTGAAGCTATGTGCATTCCTCAATGCAATCTCTCAGAAGGGGATCGATCCAAAAATCAAGGCTAAGGAGTGATGTGGCGCAATGTCTGGTCAGTTTCGAGCTGGTGTTCCCACCATCCTTCTTCAATATCATGACACACGTCCTAGTTCATCAAGTCGACGAGATTGTCATCCTGGGGCCCGTATTTCTACACAATATGTTCTCCTTTGAGAGGTTCATGGGAGTCCTAAATAATTATGTCCGTAACCGCACTAGGCCAGAAGGAAGCATCTCCATGGGCCATCAAACAGAGGATGTTATCGAGTTTTGTGTTGACTTCATTCCTGGCCTTAAGAAGATAGGTCTCCCTAAATCGCGGTATGAAGGGAGACTGACTGGAAAAGGCACTCTTGGAAGTGACTTAATAATATGCAGGGACAGATATTCTTGGTCTCAAGCACACTACACAGTTCTACAGAACTCTACCTTGGTGACCCCGTATGTCGATGAACACAAGAACAGTTTGCGCTCCAAACACCCGGAGCAGTGCGACGATTGGATTACATGTGAACACATCAGGACTTTGAGCAGTTGGTTGGAAACACGTCTCAGAGGTGACAGCACTGTTTGTGATGAGTTGTACTTGTTGTCCAGGGGACCATCTTTGACTGTATTGACTTACAAAGGATACGAGATAAATGGGAACACATTTTACACGATCGCCCAAGATCAAAAGAGCACCAACCAAAACAGCGGTGTCCGCTTTTATGCAGCAACCGAGAGCGGAAAGGACACATATTATGGTTACATAGTGGACATATGGGAACTTGACTACAGACATGATTTTAAGGTCCCTTTGTTTAACTGCAAATGGGTCAATCTGTCAGGCGGCGGGGTACAGGTAGACCCATAGTACGGAATGACAACAGTTGATCTGAAAAATCTTGGGTACATTGACGAACCGTTCGTCCTAGCCAATGATGTGGCACATGTTATCTATGTGAAGGACATGTCTACCAAACCGAGTAAAAGAAAAGATAAGGAAGCGAATACATCATACGATGAGCCAAAGCGCCACATAGTTCTTTCAGGAAAAAGGGACATCCTGGGAGTGGACGGCAAGACAGACATGTCTGAAGATTATGAAAAGTTTCCCCCGAAGCTACCCCGCCATCTTAGCGGAGAAGCAGCATGGCTTCCACCGAGCTGCTTCAGCCGGAGCATGTCTTGACGGCTCCTGCCAGCTATCCCGTGGATGCTATCACGGAGTCTCAAAATTGCCACCTTATGACGCAATGGATTAATATGAAGGTCAAGGCGGCTGTTGGCTCTATTTTTCCTACTGAACCCGGCGCGACTTTTCACTGCCGGCCGATTCCAGAAGGATATGCTAGGGTGATGGTGGATGAAATAACGAAGGGATTTGAGGACCTCTAGCTTGACCACCCTACCGGTGAAGGGGAGACTCGGCTGGGTTCTGCTCTGAAGACTCCATGCCTATGGCGGAAGGAGCTCATCAACCTTCCGAACTGGACGCATCCGCCTCCTCCTCCTCCTCCGGCGAGTCAGGGCACTCCGCCTCCTCCACCGCCTCCTCCTCCGACGAGTGACGATCAGGGCACTCGGCCGGCTCCTTCTCCGGCGAGTGGCGGCACTCCGCCTCCTTCTCCGCCTGCGCCGGCGCGCCCGAGCAGCTGGCCTCCTCCTTCTCTGCCTCGTCAGCAAGGGCGGAAGAGACCTGCCGCTGCTACGGCTGCTCCGGCGCGTCGTAGTCCTTCTCCTCCGCCTCGTAAGCAAGTAAAGAAGAAAACCGCTCCGTCTGCTCTTCCGGCGTCTAGCAGTACAGCCAGAGGCGGGAGGACATACAGATTCGGTCCTTCTCTCAAGACTCCAAAGAAGTTACCATACGAGAGTGTAACGCCCTCGATGCGGCTATATCTCCTACATGTCGAAGCACGACTTAGAGGCATAACCGCATTGAAAGCAATGTCGCAAGTAAGGCAATCTTCTCAACATCCCATGTAAATAGATAAGAAAAGGGAAGGTATATAGTTGGCTTACACTCGCCACGTCAAACAAAGTACATAAATAGCATTACATCATCCAATCACTCATGGCCCGACTACGACGCCAAAATAAAAGATCAACCCAACATGCGACACGGTCCCGATCGCCCCAACTGGGCACCACTATTGATCATCAGGGAAAGACACATAGTAACGGCGTGAGTCCTCGTCGAACTCCCACTTGAGCTCAAGCGCGTCATCTGGAACGGAGTCATTAGGCCGTGCATCTAGTTTGGAAGTAAACTATGAGCCACAGGGACTCAGCAATCTCGCACCCTCGCGATCAAGACTATTTAAGCTTATAGGAAAGGCAAGGTAAATATGTGGAGCTGCAGCAAGCGACTAGCATATATGGTGGCTAACCTGTTCGCAAAAGAGAGCGAGAAGAGAAGGTCAAGCGTGAACGAATAACTAGAGACCAACCTGCGGCAAGCATTACTCCAACAGCGTGTTCACTTCCCGGACTCCGCCGAGAAGAGACCATCACGGTAACTCACACAGTTGATTCATTTTAATTAAGTTAAGGTTCAAGTTATCTACAACTGGACATTAACAAATTCCCATCTGCCCATAACCGCGGGCACGCCTTTCGAAAGTTCAAATCCCTGCAGGGGAGTCCCAACTTAGCCCATGACAAGCTCTCGCGGTCAATGAAGGAATAGACCTTCTCCCGAGACATTCCGATCAGACTCGGTATCCCGGTTCTACAAGACACTTCGAGCAGTTAAAACAAATCCAGCAACATCGCCCGAATGTGCCGACAAATCCCGATAGGAGCTGCACATATCTCATTCTCAGGGCACACTCAGATTGTCTTAGGTACGGGTAGGCCAGCCCAGAGTTGCCCCTGGTGGCCACTGGCAGCTGACAGGTGGACCAACACTCAGAGGAGCACTAGCCCGGGGGGGTTTAAAAATAAGATGACCCTCGGGCTCTGGAAACCCAAGGGAAAAAGAGGCTAGGTGGCAAATGGTAAAACCAAGGTTGGGCATTGCTGGAGAAGCTTTATTCAAGGTGAACTATCAAGGGGTTCCCATTATCACCCAACCGCGTAAGGAACGCAAAATCCGGGAACATAACACCGATATGACGGAAACTAGGGCGGACAGAGTGGAACAAAACACTAGGCAAAAGGCCGAGCCTTCCACCCTTTACCAAGTATATAGAGCATTTAGATAACAAGATAATATAATGATATCCCAACAAGTAAATAATGTTCCAACAAGGAACGATCTCCAAACTTCACCTGCAACTAGCAACGCTCTAAGAGGGGCTGAGCAAAACGGTAACATAGCCAATCAACGGGTGCTAGGACAAGGTGGGTTAGAGGTTTGACATGGAAATTTGGGAGGCATGATAAGCAAGTGGTAGGCATCGTAGCATAGGCATAGCAAAAGAGCGAGCATCTAGCAAAGCAAAGATAGTAGTGATTTCGAGGGTATGATCATCTTGCCTGCATAGTTGTCAGAGTTGACTAGATCCTCGAAAGCAAACTCAACGGGCTCCTCATTAGCGAACTTGTCTCCCGGCTCTACCCAAACAAGACAAACAAGCAAACGAAATACAATCAACCACGTGCAAACTCAAACAATATGATGCAAACATGGTATACTATGCGGGATGCGATATGTGATGCATATGCAAGATTTGACAAGGAATGAAAGAACCTGGCCTCAACTTGGAAATCCAAGTGTGCCACTGGAAAGGTGGGATGATTTCGCTTGAAAACGATATAAAGATCACTGGAATCGGAGTCACGCTTTGGAAATGGCAAGCAATTCAAATATGACAACGGTCTGCGATATACAGCAAGTAGCCATCTAAATGCAACAAGATGAACATGCTACATCACTCAAACATGACAACAAAATACATGGCAGGGATCCATTCATGATTCTTAACAAAAGATGAACACTGAGCTACGGCCAATTCATCCATTAACAGGGTCAAACAAGCATGGCAAAAGTGCAATTGGTAAACAGATTTCAGACTTAGTGAAATTAACACTTGTCTGGAATTTCAGACCAGGTAGCACACTTTGGAGCATGAAAACTATATGCTACAGGAACTTAACATGGTAAAGTAAGGCATGGCATGGAGCTACTCAAAGAGCTTAACAAAAGTCCCTTAGTGACCTTGAGCCAAAAGGCATCAGAAAATACAATTGCAAGCATGTGAACATGGCAAAAACATAACCAGATCACAGACTTAGTGTAAAACTGGAGCATGCAAAATCAGATATCAAGTAGGCATGTTAACGAGCTCGATGCACTCACTATAGAGCACTACAATATTAACAAATCATCCTTACTGATCATCCTCAAAAGAGGTACGGATCACTAGGAAACAACATGAACATATGGCATATTGAGATAAACAGATCAAGGACTTAGTGGAATTGCTAAGTCCCTGAAATCAGCATTAACGAATGCACCACTTTGCAAGCTTGTGCTAGTCACCACACAAATCACAAAAATACATGGGTTGCACCTCTGGATAGATGGCAAAGCATATAGCAAAACACATGTAGAGCTCAGGGGCATTTCATGCACACATTAATCATGGCAAAAATGACAAATATCTAAATGGAGCAGCAGATCTGACAATTATCTCAAATAGCACTCTTCCAACAGCATTTCGGGCATCAAGATGAACTCAAATGAAAATGACGCAATGAGATGAAATGATGTACTCTCTGAGGTGGACATTTTGATATGCTATATGCCCCAAACGGAGCTACGGATGCGGAGTTACGATGCGATGAACGTTGCCAAAAATTAAGGGGAGAAGGGAAAAAGTCAACCGACGTTTGAATCCAGATCTAGGGTTCTACGCCGGGTACTGTAGGATGGGGCCAAGGTTCGCCGGAAATGGAGGAGTGGTGGCCGGGGCTTGACAAGGAGGCGGCGGGGAGGCGCGGACCCGGTCGCCGGAGCTCGGGGCCGGGGCAGCGGACGGCGGAGGCAGCGAGCTGCTCCCTGGCCGCGGCGGCCGGCGAGGTGGCGAGGCCGGACGGCGTCGCGGTGGCCACCGGCGAGGAGCGCGCTGCGGCGCGGTGGCGCGGGCCGCCGGAGATGGAGGCGAGGCGGCGCTGGGTCGCCGCGGTCAGTGAAGCCGATGGCGCGGGCGGCGGGAGGAGATGGGTCGGGGAGGCCCCTCCGTGGGCTCTCCGGGCCTCGGCGCGGGGACGGCCGGCGGCGCCACGTGGCAGCCTGCCACTGGTGTGGGGTGGCGGCGCGACGTGTCCGGCTGGAAACGGACACGTCCGGCGGCGGCGCGAGCGGATCTAGGGTTTTAGGGGGTGTTTTGACCCGGGATTTACGAGAGGGGGGCTATATATAGGCATAGAGGGAGCTAGGAGTGTCCAAATGAGGTGCGGTTTTCGGCCACGCGATCGTGATCGAATGCTCTAGATGATGGAGAGGGTTTAGGTGGGTTTTGGGCCAAATTGGAAGGGTGTTGGGCTGCAACACACACGAGGCCTTTTCGGTCCCTCGGTTAACCGTTGGAGCATCAAACGAAGTCCAAATGGTACGAAACTTGACAGGCGGTCTACCGGTAGTAAAACAAGGCTGCTTGGCAAGTATCGGTCCAATCCGGAAATGTTTAACCCCCACACATGAAAGAGAGTTAGAAATGACCACCGGAAGGAGAACGGAGCACCGGAATGCAAAACTGACAACGGGGAAAATGCTCGGATGCATTAGACGAACATGTATGCAAATGCAATGCACATGATGACATGATATGAGATGCATGACAACGACAACAACACACGGAGACAAAAACCCGAACCCGAGAAAATAAAATAACTTAACACCGGAAACGGCAAGAGTTGGATTACATATTAGGTAAATCCTATCCGGGGTGTTAGAGAGAGGACCCCGGAGGAGAATGCCGAGATCGCGCGAGAAGAAGTGAGGAACTTCTTTGAAGGGGTGAAAGCAAAGAAACATCCACCTCCGGAGGATAAGGTAGATCCGGTGAAAGCGAAGCGCACTCTGGCTGCCCTGACAAAACCACCCAAGTCTCCGCCGAAAGGAAACTATGAGTGCATTATTGGAAAGGAATGTGCCGAAGCGGAGCGGTCGGGAAGTACTGTCAGTGATCAAAGGCTGAAAGAACGACGAGCTGGGAAACAAATTGCACAGCTCGGCGAACAAGCGGAGCAATCGTGCCCCCCGCTCAAGGTGCCTAGCGACATCATCGCTAATGATCCGAGGATGGTGCCCGGTTATAGCAATCTTGGAGATTACCTGCCCGACGATGTACATTATGATTTCATGGAGGTGCAGATACAAAGATACGAGTACGAGAAGCCTCTCGTCAAAGATGAAAGATCTCTATCAACGATGATGCGAAGATTGCATGATTGGTACTTGAAAATCTGCAGAGAGTCTGGGGGGAGGAGTACTTTGTATGTGAGAGTCTGGGGGGAAACAAATTCGGATGTAACTTTTCGAGTAGATGATTTTTCATATAAAAAACTTTTTCATCCGAGTTAGTATGCAAAAGTTATGCCCATTTTTACAAATTTCAGAGAGATTTTGCAAATACAGTCAAAATTCACATTTGCAAATTTTCCCAACAACTAGACCACATATCACATGGGAAACTTATTTTCTTTTATTTTTTGACATTTCCATCATTTCTTTTATTTTTTTTAAAACTGAAAAGGCGATCCACGGGGGGGGGGGGAGTAGAGTTTGAAAATGGGACCTTTAGTACCAGTTCGTGGCACGAAGCGGGACTAAAGGTCTCAACCCCATTAGTCCCGGTTCGTGCCTCAAACCGGGACTAAAGGTCTAATCTTTAGTCCCGGTTTGAGGCACGAAACGGGGCCAATGGTTGTGGGCCAGGAGCGAGGCCCATTGGTCCCGGTTCATCCCACCAACCGGGACCAAAAGGTCCAGATGAACCGGGACCAATGGCCCACGTGGCCCAGCCGGCCCCCTGGGCTCACGAACCAGGACCAATGCCCCCATTGGTCCCGGTTCTGGACTGAACCGGGACTAATGGGCTGACCCGGCCTGGACCAAAGCCCTGTTTTCTACTAGTGCTCCTTGGATGTGCATGAAGCGGAAGTTCATTATGATGCCAGTTCTCATCCAAGGCCCTAAGCAACCCGACAATGACATTGATGTGTACCTAAGGCCATTAGTTGAAGAACTTTTACAACTGTGGAATGGAAACGGTGTACATACGTGGGATGAGCACAGACAGGAGGAATTTAACCTAAAGGCATTGCTGTTTGTGACCATCAACGATTGGCCCGCTCTTAGTAACCTTTCAGGACAGACAAACAAAGAATACCACGCATGCACGCACTGTTTAGATGACCCTGAAAGTATATACCTGGACAAATGCAGGAAGAATGTGTACCTGGGCCATCGTCGATTTCTTCCGACCAACCATCAATGTCGAAAGAAAGGCAAGCATTTCAAAGGCGAGGCAGATCACCGGAAGAAGCCCGCCATGCGTACCGGTGATCACGTACTTGCTATGGTCAATGATTTACACGTAATCTTTGGAAAGGGTCCCGGCGGACTAGCTGTTCCGAATGACGCTGAGGGACACGCACCCATGTGGAAGAAGAAATCTATATTTTGGGACCTACCCTACTGGAAAAACCTAGAGGTCCGATCTTCAATCGACGTGATGCACATGACGAAGAACCTTTGCATGAACCTGCTAGGCTTCTTGGGCGTGTATGGGAAGACAAAAGATACACCTGAGGCACGGGAGGACCTGCAACGTTTGCACGAAAAAGACGGCATGCCTCCGAAGCAGTATAAAGGTCCTGCCAGCTACGCTCTTACGAAAGAAGAGAAAGAAATCTTCTTTGAGTGCCTGCTCAGTATGAAGGTCACGACTGGCTTCTCGTCGAATATAAAGGGAATAATAAATATGCCAGAGAAAAAGTTTCAGAACCTAAATTCTCATGACTGCCACGTGATTATGACGCAACTGCTTCCGGTTGGATTGAGGGGGCTTCTACCGGAAAACGTCCGATTAGCCATTGTGAAGCTATGTGCATTCTTCAATGCAATCTCTCAGAAGGGGATCGATCCAGAAATCGTACCAAGGCTAAGGAGTGATGTGGCGCAATGTCTTGTCAGTTTCGAGCTAGTGTTCCCACCATCCTTCTTCAATATCATGACGCACGTCCTAGTTCATTTAGTCGACGAGATTGTCATCCTGGGACCCGTATTTCTACACAATATGTTCCCCTTTGAGAGGTTCATGGGAGTCCTAAAGAAATATGTCCGTAACCGCGCTAGGCCAGAAGGAAGCATCTCCATGGGCCATCAAACAGAGGATGTTACGAGTTTTGTGTTGACTTCATTCCTGGCCTTAAGAAGATAGGTCTCCCTAAATCGCGGTATGAAGGGAGACTGACTGGAAAAGGCACTCTTGGAAGTGACTTAATAATATGCA
The DNA here is from genome assembly GCF_056163025.1 of Triticum urartu. Lineage (NCBI taxonomy): Eukaryota > Viridiplantae > Streptophyta > Magnoliopsida > Poales > Poaceae > Triticum > Triticum urartu. Next base: position 684,934,925 of record NC_141877.1, read on the forward strand.
GGGACGGATATTCTTGGTCTCAAGCACACTACACAGTTCTACAGAACTCTACCTTGGTGACCCCGTATGTCGATGAACACAAGAACAGTTTGCGCTCCAAACACCCGGAGCAGTGCGACGATTGGATTACATGTGAACACATCAGGACTTTGAGCAGTTGGTTGGAAACACGTCTCAGAGGTGACAGCACTGTTTGTGATGAGTTGTACTTGTTGTCCAGGGGACCATCTTTGACTGTATTGACTTACAAAGGATACGAGATAAATGGGAACACATTTTACACGATCGCCCAAGATCAAAAGAGCACCAACCAAAACAGCGGTGTCCGCTTTGATGCAGCAACCGAGAGCGGAAAGGACACATATTATGGTTACATAGTGGACATATGGGAACTTGACTACAGACATGATTTTAAGGTCCCTTTGTTTAACTGCAAATGGGTCAATCTGTCAGGCGGCGGGGTACAGGTAGACCCATAGTACGGAATGACAACAGTTGATCTGAAAAATCTTGGGTACATTGACGAACCGTTCGTCCTAGCCAATGATGTGGCACAGGTTATCTATTTGAAGGACATGTCTACCAAACCGAGAAAAAGAAAAGATAAGGAAGCGAATACATCATGAGATGAGCCAAAGCGCCACATAGTTCTTTCAGGAAAAAGGGACATCCTGGGAGTGGACGGCAAGACAGACATGACTAAAGATTATGAAAAGTTTCCCCCGAAGCTACCCCGCCATCTCAGCGGAGTAGGAGCATGGCTTCCACCGAGCTGCTTCAGCCGGAGCATGTCTGGACGGCTCCTGCTAGCTATCCCGTGGATGCTATCACGGAGTCTCAAAATTGCCACCTTATGACGCAATGGATTAATATGAAGGTCAAGGCAGTTGTTGGCTCTGTTTTTCCTATTGAACCCGGCGCAACTTTTCACTGCCGGCCGATTCCAGAAGGATATGCTAGGGTGATTGAAAGTGCAACTATCCCTAGGTGGTTTTGGTAATTCATAACAACATATAGCTCATTGAGCTAATGCTATTCCAAGATGATTATTTCAGGAAAGCTCAATGATTGGCATGGCATGGATGTGAAAGTGGAACCCTCAAAATGCTAAGGACAAAGGATTGGCTCAAGCTCAAAAGCTCAAGACACTTCATTTTATATTTCAGTGATCCAAGATCACATTGAGTCTTTAGGAAAAGCCAATACTATCAAGGAGGGATGAGGTGTTGCTTAATGAGCCTCTTGCTTCATGTGCTTAGTGATATGCTCCAAAAACCCTCAACTACTTTCCCATATCCACAAATGACCTAAACCCTAAGCCAAACTCGGTCCTACCGATTCTTTTTATCCGGCGCCACCGAGTTTCACTTGTCATAAGCCACTGCCAAACCCTAGCAATTCGGTTCTACTGATAAGGATCTCGGTCTCACCGAGATGGGATTGCAAACTCTCTGTTTCCCTTTCGTAACTTTTCGGTCTCACCGAAAGAGCGGATCGGTCCCACCGAGATTGCAATGTAAACTCTCTGTTTCCTTTTTGTAACTTTTCGGTCTCACCGAAAGAGCAAATCGGTCCCACCGAGTTTACCTGACCAACTCTCTGTTTAGCTTATTACCAAACTCGGTCTCACCAAGTTTGTGTAATCGGTCTCACCGAGATTACGTTATGCCCAAACCCTAACAAAATTGGTCCTACCGAGTTGCATGTCAGTCCCACCGAAAATCTCTAACGGTCACTAGGTTTACCTTTTCGGTCCGACCGAGTTTGTTGATTCGGTCCCATCGAGATTGGTAAATTGTGTGTAACGGTTGGATTTTGTGTGGAGGCTATATATACCCCTCCACCTCCTCTTCATTTGTGGAGAGAGCCATCAGAACGCATCTACACTTCCAACTCATATGTTCTGAGAGAGAACCACCTACTCATGTGTTGAGACCAAGATATTCCATTCCTACCATATGAGTCTTGATCTCTAGCCTTCCCCAAGTTGCTTTCCACTCAAACCTTCTTTCCACCAGATCCAAATCCTATGAGAGAGAGTTGAGTGTTGGGGAGACTATCATTTGAAGCACAAGAGCAAGGAGTTCATCATCAACACACCGTTTGTTACTTCTTGGAGAGTGGTGTCTCCTAGATTGGCTAGGTGTCACTTGGGAGCCTCCGACAAGATTGTGGAGTTGAACCAAGGAGTTTGTAAGGGCAAGGAGATCGCCTACTTCGTGAAGATCTACCGCTAGTGAGGCAAGTCCTTCGTGGGCGATGGCCATGGTGGGATAGACAAGGTTGCTTCTTCGTGGACCCTTCGTGGGTGGTTGCTTCTTCGTGGACCCTTCGTGGATGGAGCCCTCCGTGGACTCGCGCAACCATTACCCTTCATGGGTGGAGCCCTCCGTGGACTCATGCAACCGTTACCCTTCGTGGGTTGAAGTCTCCATCAACGTGGATGTAGGATAGCACCACCTATCCGAACCACGGGAAAAACATCCGTGTCTCCAATTCCGTTTGAATTCTCCAAACCCTTCCCTTTACATTCTTGCAAGTTGCATGCTTTACTTTCCGCTGCCAATATACTCTTTGCATGCTTGCTTGAATTGTGTGATGATTGCTTGACTTGTCCTAATATAACTAAAATCTGCCAAGGACTAAAATTGGGAAAAGGTTAACTTTTTATTTGGTCAAGTAGTCTAATCACCCCCCCTCTAGACATACTTTCGATCCTACAAGTGGTATCAGAGCTTTGGTCTCCATTTTCCTTGATCTCCATAGCTTTTGGTGGTCATAGCCTTGGTTTCACAACCTAGGAGAGTATGGCGTCTAGCGAGGGAAATTATCACCGTAGAGGTACTAATTTTGCTAGTTGGAAGCATAAAATGAAAATGCATATTCTTGGACATAACCCCGCCATTTGGGCTATTGTGTGTGTTGGTTTGCAAGGTGACTTCTTTGATGGGAGAGAACCAAACCGTGAAGCTACCGCAGATGAGTTGAAGATGTTGCAATACAATGCTCAAGCTTGTGATATTCTCTTCAATGGATTGTGCCCCGAAGAATTCAACAAAATCAGTCGTCTTGAGAATGCAAAGGAAATTTGGGATACTTTGATTGATATGCACGAAGGTACCGACTCCGTCAAGGAATCCAAGTTGGATGTGCTTCAAAGTCAACTTGACAAGTTCAAAATGAAGGATGGTGAAGGTGTCGCTGAAATGTACTCTAGGCTTGCTCTCATCACAAATGAGATTGCCGACTTAGGAAGTGAAGAGATGACCGATAGATTCATCATCAAGAAGATTCTAAGAGCCTTGGATGGAAAATATGATACCGTGTGCACATTGATTCAAATGATGCCCAATTACAAAGATCTCAAGCCAACGGAAGTGATTGGAAGAATTGTTGCTCATGAGATGTCACTTAAGGATAAAGAGGAACTTCACAACAAATCAAGTGGTGCCTACAAAGCCTCATGTGAAGCCCCTACATCATCAAGTGAGAAACAAAACTTAAATGAAGAATTGAGCTTAATGGTGAAGAACTTCAACAAGTTCTACAAGAGTAGAAGCAAAGATAGAAACTTCAAGTCAAGGTCCTACAATGACAAAAGATCTTCTAGTCGAGAGTGAAAATGCTACAACTGTGGAAGTCCCGGACACTATTCCAATGAGTGTACGGCTCCCTACAAGAGAAGAGAAGACTCTCCAAAAGGAAGAAGCAAAGAATCACCACCAAGAGAGAGAAGGAGTAGAGATGATCGTTATGAACGAAGATACTCACGGAGAAGCAAGGATTCGGAAAGGAAGGAAAAATCATCAAGGAGCTACACAAAACGAAGACATCAAGCTCATGTTGGTGAATGGGTATCCGGCTCCGACTCCGACAGCCACTCCGAGAGAAGTTATCACTCCGACTCTGAATATACTCAAGATGAAGGTGTTGCCAGTCTAGCACTTGTGTCAACCAACTCCTACGACATATTTGACTCACCAAATGAAGGAATTGGAAGATGCTTCATGGCCAAAGGTCCTAAGGTAACACACCCCGAGTATGTTGATTTTAATAGTGATGAAGATGACTTGTTAGGTGATGATGATTTACTTGTTGACAACTCTAGTGATGAATACTATGATGAAACGTCAATTAATCATGGTAATCAAGATAAAATGAATGACAATGATAAGGAGAAGATTGAGGCTCTAACTAAAGAACTAAACACTCTTAAGTTAGCTCATGAAACTATCTTCGAAGATCATCGAGAACTTTTAAGAGCTCATGAGAAGTTACGCTTTGAAAAGCTCAATCTTGAGCAAGAGCATGAGTTTTTAAAAGCAATCAATGATGATCTCCGCAAGAAAAGTTCTTCTTACCTTGCCAAGCGTTTACTCTTATCCACTTACATGCCTCAAGTCAAGTCTAGTAACAAGAACAAGAAAGATTCTTCCTCTAGTAGTAACAATGATCATGCTAAATCCAATATTGTTGCTTCTAGTAGTTATCTTGATTCCACTAATGATTCTCTTAGCCAAGTTACACTTGAGCAAGAAAATAGCTTATTGAAGGGAATTATAGAGAAAGGAGTGTACAAAAGCCTTGTCGGGAGTAAGCAATTCGAGGAAATTGTGTGCAAGCAAGGAATGCACCGGAAGAATCAAGGTGTTGGTTTTGAACGAAAGTTCAATGCCAATGGAGTTGAGTGGGAAGAAGATCAATACCCCAAGACAAAGTTTGTTCCTCAACAAGAGAAGTATGATACTTCCTTCAAGGGGACACAAGCTCAAGATGATCTTCCACCACAAGACTACAAGCAAAAAGGCAAGGACAAGCTTCAAGAGGAAATTGATGCATTTGAAGAAGCTCCTAAGACCTTAGTCAAGTGGATTCCCAAGACCACTTCAAGTTCCACTTCATCAAGTACGACTACAACTCCAAGGATTCCCATCAAGATGGTGTGGATCCAAAAGAAGAAGAACTAGAAAGTTCTTGAGGGTGACTCCGCCAACATACTTCACTCTTATCATTTTGGCAAGAACAAGTGCAATCAACTTCCACATCTTGCACTAGTTCAAAGAGTCACAAACCCTCTTGTTGGTAAGACAAGGGACAAGGTAACCTAAAAGTTTTCATGGACATCATCTTGTGTGTGCATCACTCTATGTCTATGGATATTCTTGTTTGTTCCTTGTGGGACTAACCCATGTAGGTATTGAAAGTGCAATTCACTCAAATGGATAGCTCCAAGTGATCTACATCAACATTGAGCATCCACATCTTCAACATCTACATGAAGTCATCATCGATAAAACCCAAGGTTAGTTCATCCCTCTTAGGGGGGATATCACATCTAGGCGGAGCTTTACTCTAAGACTTGAGCTAAAGCAACTCTAAAGATGTGAACACAACAATGCTTTATGTAAAAGTGGTAACCCCACTTGAGCTTAAACGATGAGTATGACCTATGATCAAGTGTTCTCACTTGACTCCTAAGTCAATATACTCATATATAGATGACCTAGTCATCGCAAATTGCTTGATAGATGCTAGAATTGGTTGTGCATGCTTTGTCGCATATTTCATTTGCCATCTTATTGTGTGAGCATGTTGGTTGCATATTTTACTCATTCGAGGACATCCACTTGTTGTTTTGAGTGTTTGGTTTTATTTACTTTTGCCAAGTGGATGGACAAGAATGCCTAAGAACCTCCTCTAGCTATCTATGATTTTCTCGTCTCAAACTCTATTCATGCTACATCACAAAATTTGATCAAGTCAGATTCGAACCACTCTGTGTGAGGAGCGCTCGGAGTCCCTGATTCGTCATAGACTTAAAATTCCAAAACCTCTTTGTGATTCTCGGTCTGACTGATACTCTACTTTCGGTCCTACCGAGATCATTAAGTTGATCTAGGTTTTCGATCTCGGTGCAACCGATTTGAACCATTCGGTCACACCGAGTTGCAACAACTGTATATAGTTTTGCATCTCGGTGCCACCGAGTTGTTCCACTCGGTCACACCAACAGGGTCGGGCTATATATAGTTAGGGGTGGACTAACGAGCAGCTCGGCTCGTTAAGCTCGTACTCGTTAAGCTCGTGCTTGTTAAGGCTCGGCTCGTTAAGCTCGTTAAGATTAACGAGCAGAAAACCCTGCTCGGTTCGGCTCGTTTGAAGCTCGTTAAGCTCGTGAGCGCTCGCGAGCGCTCGTTAACAGATTATAATATGTTATGATATACATGATGAATGTGTAGGTATGGTTTTCAAGATGAAATATGGTGACTACAAAAAGAAATGAAGTAGTTTGTTGCCTCATATGTCGATTAGATTAAATAGATGGGCTGAGATGCTACAAAAAGTTTGTCACATAAGATAAAAATATGTGTTGTGATGTTGCTAACGAGCTTAACGAGCTACTCGTGAAACTCGTTAGCTCACTCGTTACGCTCGTTAAGCTTAACGAGCTATAATCAATGATTGGCTCTGTTCATTAAGAAGCGAGCTATGAGCTTAACGAGCCGAACTATCGAGCGCTCATTAAGCTCACGAGCTACGAGCTTTTGGTCCAACCCTATATATAGTCACGGGCAAAAATTTGGAAATTTCTCCGAACCCCTTCGCCCGCGCGATAGCCTGCTCTGCCAACGTGGTCTCCGGATCGTCTCCTCGCCGCCAGCCGCCTCCAGTCGCTGGTCTCCGTCGCCGTCAACGAAATTCTACCCCGCCGTTGCCGCCGTAGCGAGTCTCCGCCGAACTAGGGTATGGACTCGATCTTTGTGCTATTCCCCAATCCGATTCTTAGCACATTGTGATCATCATGATTCTTGCCACGTTTGATAAACTTCTATCCAGTCAATGAACTCGTAGATTAGGTTTAATTCGAAAATTTTAGGGTTAGGTTTCCGCCGAAACCATCTCGGACCCACCGAGTTGAAAAACTCGGTCCCACCGATTTGGCTTATGCCATTGCACAAGTGAGACTCGGTCTGACCGAGAATTACTTATCGGTGTGACCGATTTTGCAACTCTGTGAAACCCTAGCAGTGTCGGTGCCACCGAACTGTGACTCGGTCTGATCGAGTTCACTAGTTTAGGTTCCAAAACTGCTTCGGTATCACCGAGTTTAGAAATCGGTAGATCTGAGATGATTTCAGTGGGAAACTAAAACTAAGTTTTTGAATTATTCTTTTGCAAAAATCTCTGCATTTTGTGATGCTCATCCACTCTATCTCATCTATAACCTATTCACAGGGTCAGTAGTCAGAGTTTGCAACATGTCTGATCAGAGTGATAGCCAGAATTTGTCAAAGCAGCAAGTGCAGATGAGTGAGGGCACTAGTCCCTCAAGTTCTTCAGATGATGGCAGCAGAAGTACTCCTAGCAATCTGCCTAAAGCTGCCACCAGACAGAGAAAGAAGAGAACCTCAGATTCAGAGGATGAGGATTATGTGGCAGAAGAGGAAGCAACTTCCAAGAGAGTTGAGCCAGCACAGGGCACAAAGCCAGGGTTAAAGATCAAAAGGCCAGCAGGCAGGCAGCCTATGTCAAAGGCTAGAGCTTCAACTGAGAAGCCCACTCCCATAGAGCTAGTTGCTGCTGAAAGCAAGAAAAGGAAGGAAAGGGTGAAGAAAACCGTAGCCAGAGTGCTTGGCAAGGCTTCCATCATGGAAGATGAGGATGAAGAAGAAGAGGTTGCTGCACCAGCACCTAAGGCACCCAAGCTGATGGGTGATGCCATAAGAGCAGGGGCAGCTGCTTCCAAGGCCAAGCCAGCTCCAAAGCCAAAACCAAAAAGGAATACAAGAAGCATCCCAGCTGCTGAGAAGAACAAGGCCCCAGTGCCTAACACTGCAGAAGAAGATGAAGAGCAAGTTATCAGAAAACTCAAGCCCAAGATCCCAGACCACAATGATGCTCATCCTGTGGCTGAGGACATGAAGCTCAGGAGAGATTCAGGGCTGAGGAAGTGGAGAGAAGCAGATCCGTATGCTTCAAGGAGAAGGACTGGTGTTGACTACAGGTTCCACACTAAGGAACAGCAGGACTTCTATGAGACAGTGCTGCTAGACAAGAAGCCCATTGTCTGTCACATGAGATGGGTTGATTGGCAATACATCAAGGACAACGAAGAGTACTACCCTGGAGTGCAGGACAGCTTCAAGGCATGTGGAGTAGAGGACTTTGTTGGGCAGAAGCTCACAAAGTGGAACGAGGAACTCATCATGCAATTCTACTCCACAGCACATTTTTATTCAGATGGGAGAATTGTTTGGATGTCTGAGGGTAGGAGGTACCAATCTACAGTTGCTGAATGGGCTCAGCTGATCAATGCCCCAGAAGAGCATGAGGATGACTTGGACATTTATGCCAAGAAGAAGATGGACCACAACTCAATGTCAAACATGTACAAGGAAATTCCAAATGAAGCACTTGACACTTTCAAGTTTGGCTCAGTACATTATCTTCTGTCAGGGCTGCCAACTATCAACTGGATTCTTAGGCACACCTTATTGCCCAAGTCTGGAGATCACAAGATCATCAGAGGCCATGCAATAAATTTGCTACATATCTTTGATGTGCCACAGAAATTCAAAGTCATGAGCCTTATGATAGAAATAATCAAGAGGACTGCAGCAGACCAGAAGAGGAGTTGTGGATATGCCCCACAAATTCAGGAGCTCATTAACTCCAAGATGGGCACGGGCATATACTTGTTGGACAAGGAACACCTGCCCATCCGTCCAGACTTTGAAGATAATCAAGTTGTTATGACTGAGAATGAACCATCATCTGCCCAAGCACAAGCCAAGAAGGAGAAGGCAAGGAAGGAGAAAGCTGCCAAGATGCCAACTCAGGAGGAGGCATCTGAATACTTCTTGAAAACCAAACAAGAGCAGCTTGGTTACCTGATTGCATCCACCCTGCGGATTGAGAAAGGACTAGCCACCCTAACTCAGAACCAGGCAAGCCTAGAGAGAATCCTAGAACAAAAGTTCTATGACTTGGATATCAAGGTGACAGAGATTCAGACTGCAGTGGAGCAGCTCCAAGATGACATGCAGGAGAGGAGAGGCAAGACTACAACTGATGCCTTTGCCAGAGTGCCACGAGGTCCGAGGTCGTCTACAGTGCCAGTTGCTGACACGAGAGCCACTACTTCTGCACCAGCTACAGCCTCAGTTCCACCAGCTCCAGCGTCCACTTCAGCCTCGACTCCGACCACGTCTACAGAAGGCTTCGTCCTTGGAGTGCTCCGGACTCCACCACCACCTGAAGATCAAGCCTGAGTGTCGATTTAGCACTATGCATTTTCTAGGAACTTTTTGTTAACTTGTTGCCAAAGGGGGAGAAAACGTATAGATCATAGGCTTCGAGAGAGAGTGTTGCCTTTCTCTCTTGTTTTATTTGGTGGTTTTTCGAACTTTGTTTGCTTTTGAGTGCTTGAGATACTATGTCATTATCTGTGAGACATTGATGATCATGTGTTTGATCATAAGCTACACTTAATACTTGCTTAATATTATTATCCTATCTATCTTATGTGATCATTCACTATTCTTGGTGATGAGTGCATGTATTTCATTCTTATCATTTTAAGCGCTCCACCAAGATGTATGTGACATGGAAGAGTAACCCATGACTCTAACTCTTTGTGCATTTGCAGTCCAAAGCAAATCTTAAATATGCACAAATTTAGGGGGAGCTCTTACTTATCACATACTTCTCAAAGCGACGATATATTTCATGCTTATTATCATTTGTCGAAGCTTTGATCTATATGTTGTCATCAATTACCAAAAAGGGGGAGATTGAAAGTGCAACTATCCCTAGGTGGTTTTGGTAATTCATAACAACATATAGCTCATTGAGCTAATGGTATTCCAAGATGATTATTTCAGGAAAGCTCAATGATTGGCATGGCATGGATGTGAAAGTGGAACCCTCAAAATGCTAAGGACAAAGGATTGGCTCAAGCTCAAAAGCTCAAGACTCTTCATTTTATATTTTAGTGATCCAAGATCACATTGAGTCTTTAGGAAAAGCCAATACTATCAAGGAGGGATGAGGTGTTGCTTAATGAGCCTCTTGCTTCGTGTGCTTGGTGATATGATCCAAAAACCCTCAACTACTTTCCCATATCCAAAAATGACCTAAAACCTAAGCCAAACTCGGTCCTACCGATTCTTTTTATCCGGCGCCGCCGAGTTTCACTTGTCATAAGCCACTGCCAAACCCTAGCAATTCGGTTCTACCGATAAGGATCTCGGTCTCACCGAGATGGGATTGCAAATTCTCTGTTTCCCTTTCATAACTTTCCGGTCTCACCGAAAGAGCGGATCGGTCCCACCGAGATTGCAATGTAAACTCTCTGTTTCCTTTTTGTAACTTTTCGGTCTCACCGAAAGAGCAAATCGGTCCCACCGAGTTTACCTGACCAACTCTCTGTTTAGCTTATTACCAAACTCGGTCTCACCAAGTTTGTGTAATCGGTCTCACCGAGATTAGTTATGCCCAAACCCTAACAAAATCGGTCCTACCGAGTTGCATGTCAGTCCCACCGAAAATCTCTAACGGTCACTAGGTTTACCTTTTCGGTCCGACCGAGTTTGTTGATTCGGTCCCACCGAGATTGGTAAATTGTGTGTAACGGTTGGATTTTGTGTGGAGGCTATATATACCCCTCCACCTCCTCTTCATTCGTGGAGAGAGCCATCAGAACACATCTACACTTCCAACTCATATGTTCTGAGAGAGAACCACCTACTCATGTGTTGAGACCAAGATATTCCATTCCTACCATATGAATCTTGATCTCTAGCCTTCCCCAAGTTGCTTTCCACTCAAACCTTCTTTCCACCAGATCCAAATCCTATGAGAGAGAGTTGAGTGTTGGGGAGACTATCATTTGAAGCACAAGAGCAAGGAGTTCATCATCAACACACCGTTTGTTACTTCTTGGAGAGTGGTGTCTCCTAGATTGGCTAGGTGTCACTTGGGAGCCTCCGACAAGATTGTGGAGTTGAACCAAGGAGTTTGTAAGGGCAAGGAGATCGCCTACTTCGTGAAGATCTACCGCTAGTGAGGTAAGTCCTTCGTGGGTGATGGCCATGGTGGGATAGACAAGGTTGCTTCTTCGTGGACCCTTCGTGGGTGGTTGCTTCTTCGTGGACCCTTCATGGGTGGAGCCCTCCGTGGACTCAGGCAACCATTACCCTTCATGGGTGGAGCCCTCCGTGGATTCACGCAACCGTTACCCTTCGTGGGTTGAAGTCTCCATCAACGTGGATGTAGGATAGCACCACCTATCCGAACCACGGGAAAAACATCCGTGTCTCCAATTGCGTTTGAATTCTCCAAACCCTTCCCTTTACATTCTTGCAAGTTGCATGCTTTACTTTCTGCTGCCAATATACTCTTTGCATGCTTGCTTGAATTGTGTGATGATTGCTTGACTTGTCCTAATATAGCTAAAATCTGCCAAGGATTAAAATTGGGAAAAGGTTAAGTTTTTATTTGGTCAAGTAGTCTAATCACCCCCCCCCCCCTCTAGACATACTTTCGATCCTACAGTGATGGTGGATGAAATAACGGAGGGATTTGAGGACCTCCAGCTTGACCACCCTACCGGTGAAGGGGTGACTCGGCTGGGTTCTGCTCTGAAGACTCCATGCCTATGGCGGAAGGAGCTCATCAACCTTCTGAACTGGACGCATCCACCTCCTCCTCCTCCTCCTCCGACGAGTCAGGGCACTCCGCCTCCTCCACCGCCTCCTCCTCCGACGAGTGACGATCAGGGCACTCGGCCGGCTCCTTCTCCAGCGCGTGGCGGCACTCCGCCTCCTTCTCCGCCTGCGCCGGCGCGCCCGAGCAGCCAGCCTCCTCCTTCTCCGCCTCGTCAGCAAGGGCGGAAGAGACCTGCCGCCGCTCCGGCTGCTCCAGTGCGTCGTAGTCCTTCTCCTCCGCCTCGTAAGCAAGTAAAGAAGACAACCGCTCCGTCTGCTCTGCCGGCGTCTAGTAGTACAGCCAGAGGCGGGAGGACATACAGATTCAGTCCTTCTCTGAAGACTCCAGAGAAGTTACCATACGAGAGTGTAACGCCCTCGATGCGGCTATATCTCCTACATGTCGAAGCACGACTTAGAGGCATAACCGCATTGAAAGCAATGTCGCAAGTAAGGCAATCTTCTCAACATCCCATGTAAATAGATAAGAAAAGGGGAAGGTACATAGTTGGCTTACACTCGCCACGTCAAACAAAGTACATAAATAGCATTACATCATCCAATCACTCATGGCCCGACTATGGTGCCAAAATAAAAGATCAACCCAACATGCGACACGGTCCCGATCGCCCCAACTAGGCACCACTATTGATCATCAGGGAAAGACACATAGTAAAGGCGTGAGTCCTCGTCGAACTCCCACTTGAGCTCAAGAGCGTCATCTGGAACAGAGTCATTAGGCCCTGCATCTGGTTTGGAAGTAAACTGTGAGCCACAGGGACTCAGCAATCTTGCACCCTCGCGATCAAGAGTATTTAAGCTTATAGGTAAGGCAAGGTAAATATGTGGAGCTGCAGCAAGCGACTAGCATATATGGTGGCTAACCTGTTCGCAAAAGAGAGTGATAAGAGAAGGTCAAGCGCGAACGAATAACTAGAGACCAACCTGCAGCAAGCATTACTCCAACACCATGTTCACTTCCCGGACTCCGCCGAGAAGAGACCATCACGGTAACTCACACAGTTGATTCATTTTAATTAAGTTAAGGTTCAAGTTATCTACAACCGGACATTAACAAATTCCCATCTGCCCATAACCGTGGGCACGGCTTTCGAAAGTTCAAATCCCTGCAGGGGAGTCCCAACTTAGCCCATGACAAGCTCTCACGGTCAACGAAGGAATAGACCTTCTCCCGAGACATTCCGATCAGACTCGGTATCCCGGTTCTACAAGACACTTCGACCAGTTAAAACAAATCCAGCAACACCGCCCGAATGTGCCGACAAATCCCGATAGGAGCTGCACATATCTCGTTCTCAGGACACACTCAGATTGTCTTAGGTACGGGTAGGCCAGCCCAGAGTTGCCCCTGGTGGCCACCGGCAGCTGACAGGTGGACCAACACTCAGAGGAGCACTGGCCCGGGGGGGTTTAAAAATAAGATGACCCTCGGGCTTCGGAAACCCAAGGGAAAAAGAGGCTAGGTGGAAAATGGTAAAACCAAGGTTGGGCATTGCTGGAGAAGCTTTATTCAAGGCGAACTATCAAGGGGTTCCCATTATCACCCAACCCCGTAAGGAACGCAAAATCCGGGAACATAACACCGATATGATGGAAACTAGGGATGCAAGAGTGGAACAAAACACTAGGCAAAAGGCCGAGCCTTCCACCCTTTACCAAGTATATAGAGCATTTAGATAACAAGACAATATAATGATATCCCAATAAGTAAATAATGTTCCAACAAGGAACGATCTCCAAACTTCACCTGCAACTAGCAACGCTATAAGAGGGGCTGAGCAAAGCGGTAACATAGCCAATCAACGGTTTGCTAGGACATGGTGGGTTAGAGGTTTGACATGGCAATTTGGTAGGCATGATAAGCAAGTGGTAGGCATCGTAGCATAGGCATAGCAAAAGAGCGAGCATCTAGCAAAGCAAAGATAGTAGTGATTTTGAGGGTATGATCATCTTGCCTGCAAAGTTGTCAGAGTTGACTAGATCCTCGAAAGCAAACTCAACGGGCTCCTCGTTAGCGAACTCGTCTCCCGGCTCTACCCAAACAAGACAAACAAGTAAACGGAATACAATCAACCACGTGCAAACTCAAACAACATGATGCAAACATAGTATACTATGCGGGATGCGATATGTGATGCATACGCAAGATTTGGCAAGGAATGAAAAAACCTGGCCTCAACTTGTAAATCCAAGTGTTCCACTGGAAATGTGGGATGATTTCGCTTGAAAACGATATAAAGATCACCGGAATCGGAGTCACGGTTTGGAAATGGCAAGCAATTCAAATATGACAACGGTCTGCGATATACAGCAAGTAGCCATCTAAATGCAACAAGATGAACATGCTACGACACTCAAACATGACAACAAAATACATGGCAGGGATCCATTCATGATGCTTAACAAAATATGAACACTGAGCTACGGCCAATTCATCCATTAAGAGGTAAAACAAGCATGGCAAAAGTGCAATTGGTAAACAGATTTCAGACTTAGTGAAATTAACACTTGTCTGGAATTTCAGACCAGGTAGCACACTTTGGAGCATGAAAACTATATGCTACAGGAACTTAACATGGCAAAGTAAGGCATGGCATGGAGCTACTCAAAGAGTTTAACAAAAGTCCCTTAGTGACCTTGAGCCAAAAGGGATCAGAAAATAGAATTGCAAGCATGTGAACATAGCAAAAACATAACCAGATCACAGACTTAGTGAAAAACTGGAGCATGCAAAATCAGATATCAAGTAGGCATGTTAACGAGCTCGATGCACTCACTACAGAGCAAGTCATGACAATCTAAGCATACACCCATCAATAATACACATTATAAAAGCTATACATGGCAAGAACAATAACATAGCATGCACGGATCAACTACAACATCCTCGGCAAAATCGCTAACAAGTAGACAATCTGCCCAGATTCACGAAATAGCAAAAGTAGAGCTCAATTGACTCAAGCTAGGGTGCTCCATAATTGCAAACAAAGACATTGATGGATAGAGCACTACAAGATTAACAAATCATCCTTACTGATCATCCTCAAAAGAGGTACGAATCACTAGGAAACAACATGAACATATGGCATATTGAGATAAACAGATCAAGGACTTAGTGGAATTGCTAAGTCCCTGAAATCAGCAATAACGAATGCACCACTTTGCAAGCTTGTGCTAGTCACCACACAAATCACAAAAATACATGGGTTGCACCTCTGAATAGATCGCAAAGCATATAGCAAAACACATGTAGAGCTCAGGGGCATTTCATGCACAATTAATCATGGCAAAAATGACAAATATCTAAATGGAGCAGCAGATCTGGCAATTATCTCAAATAGCACTCTTCCAACAGCATTTCGGGCATCAAGATGAACTCAAATGAAAATGATGCAATGAGATGAAATGATGTACTCTCTGAGGTGAACATTTTGATACGCTATATGCCCCAAATGGAGCTACGGATGCGGAGTTACGATGCGATGAACATTGCCAAAAATTAAGGGGAGAAGGGAAAAAGTCAACCGACGTTTGAATCCAGATCTAGGGTTCTACGCCGGGTACTGTAGCACGGGGCCGAGGTTCGCCGGAAATGAAGGAGTGGTGGCCGGGGCTTGACGAGGAGGCGGCGCGGAGGCGCGGACCCGGTCGCCGGAGCTCGGGGTCGGGGCGGCGGACGGCGGAGGCGGCGAGCTGCTCCCTGGCCGCCGCGGCCGGCGAGGTGGCGAAGCCGGACGGCGTCGCAGCGGCCACCGGCGAGGAGCGCGCTGCGGCGCGGTGGCGCGGGCCGCCGGAGATGGAGGCGAGGCGGCGCTGGGTCGCCGCGGTTGGTGAAGACGATGGCGCGGGCGGCGGGAGGAGATGGGCCGGGGAGGGCCCGCCATGGGCTCTCTGGGCCTCGGCGCGGGGACGGTCGGCGGCGCCACGTGGCAGCCTGCCACTGGTGCGGGGCGGCGGCGCGACGTGTCCGGCTGGAAACGGACACGTCTGGCGGTGGCGCGAGCGGATCTAGGGTTTTAGGGGGGTGTTTTGACCCGGGATTTACAAGAGGGGGGCTATATATAGGCATAGAGGGAGCTAGGAGTGTCCAAATGAGGTGTGGTTTTCGGCCACACGATCGTGATCGAACGCTCTAGATGATGGAGAGGGTTTAGGTGGGTTTTGGGCCAAATTGGAAGGGTGTTGGGATGCAACACACACGAGGCCTTTTCGGTCCCTCGGTTAACTGTTGGAGCATCAAACGAAGTCCAAATGGTACGAAACTTGATAGGCGGTCTACCGGTAGTAAACCAAGGCCGCTTGGCAAGTATCGGTCCAATCCGGAAATGTTGAACCCCCACACACGAAAGAGAGTTAGAAATGACCACCGGAAGGAGAACAGAGCGTCGGAATGCAAAACGGATAACGGGGAAAATGCTCGGATGCATTAGACGAACACGTATGCAAATGCAATGCACATGATGACATGATCTGAGATGCATGACAACGACAACAACACACGGAGACAAAAACCCGAACCTGAGAAAATAAAATAACTTAATGCCGGAAACGACAAGAGTTGGATTACATATTAGGTAAATCCTATCCGGGGTGTTACAGAGAGGACCCCGGAGGAGAATGCCGAGATCGCGCGAGAAGAAGTGAGGAACTTCTTTGAAGGGGTGAAAGCAAAGAAACATCCACCTCCGGAGGATAAGGTAGATCCGGTGGAAGCGAAGCGCACTCTGGCTGCCCTGACAAAACCACCCAAGTCTCCACCGAAAGGAAACTATGAGCGCATTATTGGAAAGGAATGTGCCGAAACGGAGCGGTCGGGAAGTACTGTCAGTGATCAAAGGCTGAAAGAACGACGAGCTGGGAAACAAATTGCACAGCTCGGCGAACAAGCGGAGCAATCGTGCCCCCCGCTCAAGGTGCCTAGCGACATCGTCGCTAATGATCCGAGCATGGTGCCCGGTTATAGCAATCTTGGAGATTACCTGCCCGACGATGTACATTATGATTTCATGGAGGTGCAGATACAAAGATACGAGTACGGGAAGCCTCTCGTCAAAGATGAAAGATCTCTATCAACGATGATGCGAAGATTGCATGATTGGTACTTGAAAATCTGCAGAGAGTCCGGGGGAGGAGTACTTTGTATGTGAGAGTTAAAAAGGAGCATGACCTCGTTGGAATTGATCTGTTGCCTGTTCCATTTGAGGAGTTCTTTCAGTTTTTCAATCAATTGGCCCTCGATAAAGCAACGGTCACCTGCTACTGTCTGCAAGTAGTACTACTTCTGTCATTAAGTCTCTCTATATAGCTCAGCTCTTTCATTGCATGTATTTATAATTATCCTCACTATATTATGCAGATTGAAGATCGTCGAATTGAAGAAACGACAAATCGGTGATATTGGGTTTATTAACACAAATATCATAGATGCAACTCAGGTTAAATTTCATGCCGCAGATACCGAGGCCAACTTGCTACGATCGTTGGTAATAAATGAAAACAAAGATATAATACTCTTTCCTTACAACTTCAAGTGAGTGTTACTGTCTTGTGTGTATTCGGTTTCCCTTATATATTAGTCAAGGTTATAGTAATGTAATTGATGTGTTATTCATGCGTGTGCAATTTGTTGGAAATATGCCCTAGAGGCAATAATAAATTAGTTATTATTATATTTCCTTGTTCATGATAATTGTCTTTATTCATGCTATAACTGTATTATCCGGAAATCGTAATACACGTGTGAATACATAGACCATAATATGTCCCTAGTAAGCCTCTAGTTGACTAGCTCGTTGATCAATAGATGGTTACGGTTTCCTAACCATGGACATTGGATGTCATTGATAACGGGATCACATCATTAGGAGAATGATGTGATGGACAAGACCTAATCCTAAGCCTAGCACAAAGATCGTGTAGTTCGTATGCTAAAGCTTTTCTAATGTCAAGTATCATTTCCTTAGACCATGAGATTGTGCAACTCCCGGATATCGTAGGAATGCTTTGGGTGTATCAAACGTCACAACGTAACTGGGTGACTATAAAGGTGCATTACAGGTATCTCCGAAAGTATCTGTTGGGTTGGCACGAATCGAGACTGGGATTTGTCACTCCGTGTAAACGGAGAGGTATCTCTGGGCCCACTCGGTAGGACATCATCATATGCGCAATGTGACCAAAGAGTTGATCACGGGATGGTGTGTTACGGAACGAGTAAAGAGACTTGCCGGTAACGAGATTGAACAAGGTATAGGGATACCGACGATCGAATCTCGGGCAAGTACAATACCGCTAGACAAAGGGAATTGTATACGGGATTGATTAAGTCCTTGACATCGTGGTTCATCCGATGAGATCATCGTGGAACATGTGGGAGCCATCATGGGTATCCAGATCCCGCTGTTGGTTATTGACCGGAGAACGTCTCGGTCATGTCTGCATGTCTCCCGAACCCGTAGGGTCTACACACTTAAGGTTCGGTGACGCTAGGGTTGTAGAGATATTAGTATGCGGTAACCCGAATGTTGTTCGGAGTCCCGGATGAGATCCCGGACATCACGAGGAGTTCCGGAATGGTCCGGAGGTAAAGAATTATATATAGGAAGTGCTATTTTGGCCATCGGGACAAGTTTCGGGGTCACCAGTATTGTACCGGGACCACCGGAAGGGTCCCGGGGGTCCACCGGGTGGGGCCACCTGCCCCGGGGGGCCACATGGGCTGTAGGGGATGTGCCTTGGCCTACATGGGCCAAGGGCACCAGCCCCAAGAGGCCCATGCGCCAAGAGAGAAAAAAAAGGGGAGAGTCCTACAAGGGGAAGGCACCTCCGAGGTGCCTTGGGGAGGATGGACTCCTCCCCACCCTTGGCCGCACCCTTCCTTGCAGGAAGGGGCAAGGGCTGCGCCTCCCCCTCTCCCTTGGCCCTATATATAGTGGGGAAAAGGAGGAGCAAACGAATCTAAGGCCTGGCGCCTCCCTCTCCCTCCCGTGACACATCTACCTCCTCCCGCAGCGCTTAGAGAAGCCCTGTTGGAATCCCGCTACTTCCACCACGCCGTCGTGCTGCTGGATCTCCATCAACCTCTCCCTCCTCCTTGCTGGATCAAGGCATGGGAGACGTCTCCGTTCCGTACGTGTGTTGAACGCGGAGGTGCCGTCCGTTCGGTGCTAGGATCATCGGTGATTTGAATCACGACGAGTACGACTCCATCAACCCCGTTCACTTGAACGCTTCCGCTTAGCGATCTACAAGGGTATGTAGATGCACTCTCCTTCCCCTCGTTGCTAGTCTCTCCATAGATAGATCTTGGTGACACGTAGGAAAATTTTGAATTTATGCTACGTTCCCCGACAGTGGCATCAGAGCTAGGTCTATTGCGTAGATTCTATGCACGAGTAGAACACAAAGTAGTTGTGGGCGTTGATTTTGTTCAATATGCTTGCCGTTACTAGTCTTATCTTGATTCGGCGGCATCGTGGGATGAAGCGGCCCGGACCAACCTTACACGTACTCTTACGTGAGACCGGTTCCACCGACAAACATGCACTAGTTGCATAAGGTGGCTAGCGGGTGTCTGTCTCTCCTACTTTAGTCGGATCGGATTCGATGAAAAGGGTCCTTATGAAGGGTAAATAGCAATTGGCATATCACGTTGTGGTTTTGCGTAGGTAAGAAACGTTCTTGCTAGAAACCCATAGCAGCCACGTAAAACATGCAAACAACAATTAGAGGACGTCTAACTTGTTTTTGCAGGGTATGCTATGTGATGTGATATGGCCAAAAGGATGTGATGAATGATATATGTGATGTATGAGATTGATCATGTTCTTGTCAAGGGAATCACGACTTGCATGTCGATGACGAGACAACTTCAAGAAGACACGATGATGGAGATCATGGTGTCATACCGGTGACAGGATGATCATGGAGCCCCAAGATGGAGATCAAAGGAGCTATATGATATTGGCCATATCATGTCACTATTATTTGATTGCATATGATGTTTATCATGTTTATACATCTTATTTGCTTAGAAACGACGGTAGTAAATAAGATGATCCCTTACAACAATTTCAAGAAGTGTTCTCCCCTAACTGTGCACCGTTGCTACAGTTCGTCGCTTCGAAGCACCACGTGTTAATCGGGTGTGATAGATCCTTTCGTTCACATACAACGGGTGTAAGAAGTTTTACACATGCAAAAACACTTAGGGTTAACTTGACGAGCCTAGCATGTGAAGACATGGCCTCGGAACACATAGACCGAAAGGTCGAGCATGAGTCGTATAGAAGATACGATCAACATGAAGATGTTCACCGACGTTGACTAGTCCGTCTCACGTGTTAATCGGACACGGCCTAGCTCACTCGGATCATGTAATCACTTAGATGACTAGAGGGATGTCTATCTGAGTGGGAGTTCATAAGATGAACTTAATTATCCTGAACATAGTCAAAAGGATTTTGCAAATTATGTCATATCTCACGCTTTAGTTCTACTGTTTAATTATGTTCCTAGAGAAAATTTAGTTGAAAGTTGATAGTAGCAATTATGCGGACTAGGTCCGTAAACTGAGGATTGTCCTCATTGCTTCATAGAAGGCTTCTGTCCTTAATGCACCGCTCAGTGTGCTAAACCTTGAACGTTGTGTGTGGATGTTGCGAACATCCAACATACACGTTTTGATAACTACATGATAGTTCAGTTAAACGGTTTAGAGTTGAGGCACCAAAGACGTTTTTGAAACGTCACGAAACATATGAGATGTTTTGAGGGCTGAAATTGGAATTTCAGGCTCGTGCCCACGTCAAGAGGTATAAGACCTCCGACGATTTTCTTAACCTGCAAACTAAGGAGAAAAGATCAATTGTTGAGCTTGTGCTCAGATTGTCTGAGTACAACAATCATTTGAATCGAGTGGGAGTTAATCTTCCAGATAAGATAGTGATGTTTCTCCGAAGTCATTACCACCAAGCTGCTAGAGCTTCGTGATGAACTATAATATATCAGGGACATATATGATGATCCTTGAGATATTCGCGATGTTTGACACCACAAAAGTAGAAATCAAGAAGGAGCATCAATCGTTGATGGTTGGTGAAACCACTAGTTTCAAGAAGGGCAAGGGAACAAAGGGATGCTTCATGAAACGGCAAATCAGCTGCTGCTCTAGTGAAGAAACCCAAGGTTGAACCCAAACCCGAGACTAAGTGCTTCTGTAATAAAGGGAACAGCCACTGGAGCAGAATTACCCTAGATACTTGGTAGATTAGAAGGCTGGCAAGGTCGATAGAAGTATATTGGATATACATTATGTTAATGTGTACTTTACTAGTACTCCTAGTAGCACCAGGGTATTAGATACCGGTTCGGTTGCTAAGTGTTAGTAACTCGAAATAAAAGCTGCGGAATAAACGGAGACTAGCTAAAGGTGAGCTGACGATATGTGTTGGAAGTGTCTCCAATGTTGATATGATCAAGCATCGCAAGCTCCCTCTACCATCGAGTTTGGTGTTTGCGTTGAGCATAGACATGATTGGATTATGTCTATCGCGATACGGTTATTCATTTAAGGAGAATAATGGTTACTCTGTTATTTGAATAATACCTTCAATGGTCTTACACCTGAAATGAATATTGAATCTCGATCGTAGTGATACACATGTTCATGCCAAAAGATAGTAATGATAGTACCACCTATTTGTGGCACTGCCACGTAAGTCATATCGGTATAAAACGCATGAAGAAGCTCCATGTTGATGGATCTTTGGGCTCACTCGTTTTTGAAAAGTTTGAGACATGCGAACCATGTCTATTGGTGTATATGCATGAAGAACCTCCATGCAAATGGACCGTTTGGACTCACTTGATCTTGAATCACTTGAGACATGCAAATCATACCACATGGGCAAGATGACTGAAAGCCTCGTTTTCAGTAAAATGGAACTAGAAAGCAACTTGTTGGAAGAAATACATTTTGATGTGTGCAGCCCAATGAGTGCTGAGGCATGTAGTGGATATCGTTATGTTCTTTCTTCACAGATGATTTGAGTAGATGTTGAGTGCATTTACTTGATGAATCACGAGTCTGAATTATTGAAAGGTTCAAGTAATTTCAGTGTGAAGTTGAAAGATCGTCGTGACAAGAGGATAAAAGATCTATGATATGATCATAGAGATGAATATCTGAATTACGAGTTTGGCACAGAATTAAGACATTGTGGAAATTGTTTCAAAACTAATACAGCCTGGAACACCATAGTGTGATGGTGTGTCCAAACATCATAACTGCACCCTATCAGATATGATGCATACCATGATGTCTCTTATCGAATTACCACGATAGTTTATGGGTTAGGCATTAGAGACAACCACATTCACTTTAAATAGGGCACCACGTAATTCCGATGAGATGACACCGTATGAACTATGGTTTAGAGAAACCTAAGCTGTCATTTCTTAAAAGTTTGGGGCTGCGACGCTTATGTGAAAAAAAAAATTCAGGCTGATAAGCTCGAACCCAAAGCGGATAAATGCATCTTCATAGGACACCCAAAACGGTTGGGTATACCTCCTGTCTCAGATCCGAAAGCAATAAGGGATTGTTTCTAGAATCGGGTCCTTTCACGAGGAAAAGTTTCTCTCGAAAGAATTGAGTGGGAGGATGGTGGAGACTTGATGAGGTTATTAAACCGTTACTTCAACTAGTGTATAGCAGGGCACAAAGAGTTGTTCCTGTGGCACCTACACCAATTGAAGTGGAAGCTTATGATATTGATCATGAGACTTCAGATCAAGTCATTCCCAAACCTCGTGGGATGACAAGGATGCATACTACTTCAGAGTAGTACGTAATCCTGTCTTGGAAGTCATGTTGCTAGACAACAATGAACCTACGAACTATGGAGAAGCGATGGTGGGCCCGGATTCTGATAAATGGCTCGAGGCCATAAAATCCGAGAGAGGATCCATGTATGAAAACAAAGTGTAGACTTTGGAAGAACTACTTGATGGTCGTAAGGCTGTTGAGTGTAGATGGATTTTAAAAGGAAGACGGACAATGATGGTAAATGTCACCATTAAGAAAGCTCGACTTGTCGTTAAGATGTTTTCTGACAAGTTCAAGGAGTTGACTACGGTGAGATTTTCTCACTCGTAGCGATGCTAAGATTCTGTTAGAATTATGTTAGCGATCACTGCATTATTTATGAAATCTTGCAGATAGGATGTCAAAACATTGTTTCCTCGACGATTTTCTTGAGGAAAGGTTGTATGTGATACAACCGGAAGGTTTTGTCAATCCTGAAAAGATGCTAATAAGGATGCAAAGCTCCGGCAATCCTTCTAAGGACTGGAGTAAGCATCTCGGAGTTGGAATGTATGCTTTGATGATGATCAAAGATTTTGGGTTTATACAAAGTTTATGAGAAACTTGTATTTCCAAAGAAGTGAGTGGGAGCACTATAGAATTTCTGATGAGTATATGTTGTTAACATATTTTTAATCAGAAATGACGTAGAATTTCTGGAAAGCATATAGGGTTATTTGGAAAGTGTTTTCAATGGAAAGCCTGGATTAAGCTACTTGAGCATTGAGCATCAAGATCTATAAGGATAGATCAAAATGCTTAATAGTACTTTCAAATGAGCACATACCTTGACATGATCTTGAAGCTGTTCAAGATGGATCAGTCAAAGAAGGAGTTCTTGCCTGAGTTATAAGGTATGAAGTTAAGACTGAAAGCTCGACCATGGCAGAATAGAGAGAAAGGATGAAAGTCGTCCCCTATGCTTAAGACGTAGGCTCTACAGTATGCTATGCTGTGTACCGCACCTGAAGTGTGCCTTGCCATGAGTCAGTCAAGGGGTACAAGAGTGATCCAAGAACGGATCACAGGACAGTGGTCAAAGTTATCCTTAGTAACTAGTGGACTAAGGAAGTTTCTCGGTTATGGAGGTGGTAAAAAGAGTTCGTCGTAAAGGGTTACGTCGATGCAAGCTTAACACCTATCCGGATAGCTCTGAGTAGAGATACCGGATGCATATAATGGAGCAAAAAATTTAGAATAGCTCCAAGTAGAACAGTTATTTGGAATAGCTCCAAATAGAGCGTGGTAGCTACATCTAGGAGATGACATAGAGATTTGTAAAGCACACACGGATCTGAAAGGTTCGGACCCGTTGACTAAAACCTCTCTCACAAGCAACATGATCAAACCTAAAACTCATTGAGTGTTAATCACATAGTGATGTGAACTAGACTACTGACTCTAGTAAACTCTTGGGTGTTGGTCACATGGCGATGTGACCTGTGAGTGCTAATCACATGGCGATGTGAACTAGATTATTGACTCTAGTGCAAGTGGGAGACTGTTGGAAATATGCCCTAGAGGCAATAATAAATTAGTTATTATTATATTTCCTTGTTCATGATAATTGTCTTTATTCATGCTATAACTGTATTATCCGGAAATCGTAATACACGTGTGAATACATAGACCATAATATGTCCCTAGTAAGCCTCTAGTTGACTAGCTCGTTGATCAATAGATGGTTACGGTTTCCTAACCATGGACATTGGATGTCATTGATAACGGGATCACATCATTAGGAGAATGATGTGATGGACAAGACCTAATCCTAAGCCTAGCACAAAGATCGTGTAGTTCGTATGCTAAAGCTTTTCTAATGTCAAGTATCATTTCCTTAGACCATGAGATTGTGCAACTCCCGGATAGCGTAGGAATGCTTTGGGTGTATCAAACGTCACAACGTAACTGGGTGACTATAAAGGTGCATTACAGGTATCTCCGAAAGTATCTGTTGGGTTGGCACGAATCGAGACTGGGATTTGTCACTCCGTGTAAACGGAGAGGTATCTCTGGGCCCACTCGGTAGGACATCATCATATGCGCAATGTGACCAAAGAGTTGATCACGGGATGGTGTGTTACGGAACGAGTAAAGAGACTTGCCGGTAACGAGATTGAACAAGGTATAGGGATACCGACGATCGAATCTCGGGCAAGTACAATACCGCTAGACAAAGGGAATTGTATACGGGATTGATTAAGTCCTTGACATCGTGGTTCATCCGATGAGATCATCGTGGAACATGTGGGAGCCATCATGGGTATCCAGATCCCGCTGTTGGTTATTGACCGGAGAACGTCTCGGTCATGTCTGCATGTCTCCCGAACCCGTAGGGTCTACACACTTAAGGTTCGGTGATGCTAGGGTTGTAGAGATATTAGTATGCGGTAACCCGAATGTTGTTCGGAGTCCCGGATGAGATCCCGGACATCACGAGGAGTTCCGGAATGGTCCGGAGGTAAAGAATTATATATAGGAAGTGCTATTTTGGCCATCGGGACAAGTTTCGGGGTCACCGGTATTGTACCGGGACCACCGGAAGGGTCCCGGGGGTCCACCGGGTGGGGCCACCTGCCCCGGGGGGCCACATGGGCTGTAGGGGATGTGCCTTGGCCTACATGGGCCAAGGGCACCATCCCCAAGAGGCCCATGCGCCAAGAGAGAAAAAAAAGGGGAGAGTCCTACAAGGGGAAGGCACCTCCGAGGTGCCTTGGGGAGGATGGACTCCTCCCCACCCTTGGCCGCACCCTTCCTTGGAGGAAGGGGCAAGGGCTGCGCCTCCCCCTCTCCCTTGGCCCTATATATAGTGGGGAAAAGGAGGAGCAAACGAATCTAAGGCCTGGCGCCTCCCTCTCCCTCCCGTGACACATCTACCTCCTCCCGCAGCGCTTAGCGAAGCCCTGTTGGAATCCCGCTACTTCCACCACGCCGTCGTGCTGCTGGATCTCCATCAACCTCTCCCTCCTCCTTGCTGGATCAAGGCATGGGAGACGTCTCCGTTCCGTACGTGTGTTGAACGCGGAGGTGCCGTCCGTTCGGCGCTAGGATCATCGGTGATTTGAATCACGACGAGTACGACTCCATCAACCCCGTTCACTTGAACGCTTCCGCTTAGCGATCTACAAGGGTATGTAGATGCACTCTCCTTCCCCTCGTTGCTAGTCTCTCCATAGATAGATCTTGGTGACACGTAGGAAAATTTTGAATTTATGCTACGTTCCCCAACACAATTTCCACTATATTCTCCTAGAGATTAAGCTTGAGCAGGGACTAGTAACCGTCTTAGACTCAAGACGAAAAGATCCCCAGGACTATGCGGACATGACTCAAATGCTCGAGAAGTAAGTTAAATCGATCATTATCCACCATATCAGCAACTTTGTTCATTTCCTGATATATCAAGTAATTGTTTTCTTTGTCTGGCAGGGTTTGGAAAAAATTCACCAAAAAAGCTCCGGGACTCCCGAAGAAGCTGCAATTTAGACACCCGAAAGTAAGTACTATAGTAGCATGTTCTCCTATTGATTCAAGCGCTAGTTTCATCAATACCATTTGGCATTCTTACTTATCAGTTTGATTGACCTCTATTTCTTGTAAAGTGGTTGTGGCAGGAACAAGGGAATGATTTCTGTGGATACTACGTTTGCGAGTCCATCCGCCACACGACCTGTGAGCGGGGCTACTCCAACGAACAATATGAAGTGCGTAAATAACAACATTCACAATTTTATTTTATTACCATCATTTGTGTTGAGTTTCATTCATTCATATATATATAGGTATATATATAGGTAAATTATCTGGGGCACCTAGACCCGTTATGGCAAGTCATATTTCTTCATGCATGTGTACAATCTACGATATAATGACTTTCCAAGTTTTGTTTGCATGCATCCAATCATTAATGGTCAATGATTTACTATTGGTTCCCTAGAAGTTTTCCTTTCCAAACTAAAACCGCATGGTATTTTCTATAATAGTGCACTCTATTATACGTTCATTAAATTTTTTTTGCTTATACCTCCCATTGACTTCTGAAAAAAGATGGCGCGTATATATATACCCATGATATTTCTGGTTATTCATGCATCCTTTATGTTTCTGACATTTTAACTATAGCTGCAATCCAAGGTACGCAAGAGTGTGTATATACCTAATGAAGCAAAAGGGTATGTATATACCCTCTAATTTTTGTAGGTATTAGGTATGGCAAAATAATACGAAACATCGTCCCAAAGGTTTGTATGTATAATTGGGACATTTTTATGTATTTTCCTAATGTTTTACTTTTCAAGGTATCGAGTATTTAAAAAAAATGCCAGGTCACACTTTTTGACGACTAATTTTACGAATGTACGCGTTCAGGTTGATTCCCACACCCGATTTTTTCACATTTCGACCACAGATGCATATAAAGATACCCAAGGGTATGTATATACCTAATAAAACAAAAAGGGTATGTATATACTCTGATTGTTTTAAGGTATCAGATATAATTAAATAATATGAAACATCGTCCCAAAGGTTTTGTATGTACAATTAGAACATTCTTATGTATTTTCGTAATGTTTTACTTGTCAAGGTATCAAGTCTTTTAAAAATTAAGGCCGGGTCACACTTTTTTACCACTAATTTACCTATAAATATTAAGGTGATCGAATAGTATAAGATGTGATCTTAATTATTTTTTACTTTGTGACGTGCATACCTCATATGAATATATTATCCCGTCAGATTGTGAAACAATCCTGACATCGCTAAACCCGTGCTCACATTTTCCATTAATTTATTAACCAGTGGCTACCATAGAAGGCAACGGGTATGAAAAATGAATTAATTGTTACTCTCTCACGCAAGACACAATGAATGCCATGTATCAGTTACTATATTTGACCTTTTCCATAGCGTCTGTAGCAATGTTTGGAAGGTAAACAAATGACATGCATCAATTTTTTTTTGGAATCTCATCAATGCATGTACGTGGGTATATAATGTATGGAAAGCTTTTTGTTTCCATTAGAGGTGTGCATGCCACCATCACAACAACAGATCAATATCTGATCCAACGGTATCTAGTCAAGGTGCCTGGGCACCTAGGTGTCCCAAACAGCCGTCCTATATATATATATATATATATATATATAGGATATATATATATATATATATATATATATATATATATATATATATATATATATATATATAGGATATATATATATATATATTGACCCCCTTCTTCAAATTAGATGTTTCGGAAGCAGGATGAACTCCTAGCATCAGCTCGCATGCGAGCAATTCAAGAGGAATTGGCGGCATTCTTTCTTGACCACGTGATCGATGAAGACGGAGAATACTATGTGGAGACCATGAGTCCGTATGTTAGGAGATTATATTTGTAAGAGATAATTATTGTATATATGTAGCCGGTAGTGTCGGATAGATATACGAGAACTTGTTGTTCGACCAATCTCTGGGAGAAGGAGAGGTGGTCGATATCACTTCTCTCTGTATGCATATATGTTCATGACGATCTTCTGTTTCCTTCGTTTGCTTACTAGCTAGCTAGCGTGTCTAGTCCTCTCTATACGTATGTATAGTATGTAGCGTCGACCAAGCACGGACATAAAAGAGGACACTTCTCTCTATTAATTATAGCTAGCTAACACAATATATGAAACACCTAAATTAACCCCTCAAAACCCCCAAACCCCCCCCCCCCTCAAAAAAACAAAAACCCCAGCCACAGAAATGCTGACGCGTGGATGCCTATTGGTCCCGGTTGGTGCCACCAACCGGGACCAAAGGCCCTCCTGCCTGGGCTCCGCGCACAGGCCACGTGGAGGCCCATCTGTCCCGGTTCTGGATTGAACCAGGACTAAAGGGACAGGGCATTAGTACCGACCCTTTAGTCCCGCTTCAGGAACCGGGACAAAAGGCCCTTACGAACCGGGAGAACAGGCCCTTTTTCTACTAGTGCGACGATCCCGTTTTCTTCTCGATCGAGGCATCGAGCAGCATTTATTTAATTAAGGGACATTGATCCAGCAGATTTTTTTTAGGGGAACATCGACCGAGCAGATGAGCAGCAACGTCCAGCACCCAGTGGCCCAGGGCCTGTTATGAGAATTTTTTTAAAATACTAGGCCTATATACAAATTTTGGGGCCCCCAAAAATTAGGGGCCCTGTGCGGGCTGCACACTTTTTACAACTATAGGCCCGGCCCTGCGTGGAGGCTTATCAGTAGCGCGGCTTACTAGTAGGCGCTACTTATAACTAGCAGCAACAAGGGCCCAGAGCGCACGCTACAGGTAAGACTTAGCACTAGCACGGGCCCACGGCCCAGGCGCTGCTGCTAAGTGGGCCACAAGGCCACCCAGGTCTAGCCTTAGTAGCAACGCGGTTTGTACAACTAATATGTTAGCTGTAGCGCCTGGTCGACGGCCCATGCTGCTACTAAATTTGCACGTGGGCAGGTGGTGGGCCCAAATTAGCAGTAGCGTGGGACTCCAGATGAGCGCTACAGCTACGGCCATTAACCGTAGCGTTGGTCGCTTGTCCCGCACTACTGCTAAGCCTACCTTATCACCTATCCCAGCTTGTCGATTTCCTTTCCCTCACCACACTCACTCTCACTCCATCTCTCTAGCGCATCGCGCTCTCTGGTCGCCGTCGCCTGTCACCGCCGCCCGCTGCCGTATCCCGTCACCGCCAGTGATGTAGCTCCTCATACCTCCCTCCTCCCTCCCTAAGATCTCTGATGATCTCTGAATGTACAAAGTTCCCCTTGAGTAGGCCTGCCTACTCTAGTTCTAAAAAAACATGATGATGCCGCTGTCCGCACCATCATTTTGCGCTATGAGATCCCAGCATTTTGGCATCGCCGTCACCTTGGCTTTCTCACCGTTAATCACCAGCTAAGGTAGTAGTTTCAAAGGATAAATTTCAATCAGATGGCTGAACAACAGGTGAAAAGACTAGGTGTGCAAGTTGATGGTGACTTTGCTTTGCGAGCTGGACCATGCATGCATGTGCCCAAGTCCAACACACGCCGGCCCGTTAGTGTAGTACTCCCTCCGTCCGAAAATACTTGTCATCAAAATGGATAAAAAAGGATGTATCTAAAACTAAAATGCGTATAGATACATCTTCTTTTATCCATTTTGATAACAAGTATTTTCGTACGGAGGAAGTAGTAACTTATTTGTTCCTTTTGTTTCGTTCGTGTTGCCCTCTGACTCAGATGAGTCGCTGTTGTTAGACATCAAAGATTTTGGGGTTACATGTGCTTTGTCCTTATTATATTTATGATGATGAAGTCCTAATGGAATGCGGTGAAGTATGGTACCCTGTAGTTTTCGAAATAGATGGAGGCCCACTGCATTCGGAGAAATAATCAACTCCTCGCGTGCGTTAGGTAGTACTAGTGCAGTGAGGTGAAGTGAAATGACAAGTAGCTAGAAGGCTTCCTTGTGACAGGTTTAATCTTGCGGTGCCCTTACTCTGTGACAGGAAAGGTTGCAAGGCAGGTATTGTATTGTTCCTACTAAGGATAAAATGACAGGATTTGAACACATTGCATGATCTTATTATGTCTACATTGTGTCATCTTGCTTAAAGCGTTACTCTATTTGTTTAATACTTTAAGATGCATGCTAGATAGCGTCTTGGGGTGGAGTAACAGTCGTAGGCGTCAGTAAGTTTAACGGTCGACCTGTCATGAATGTAATGTCTATATATTAATTCTGCCATGGATGATCATCATAACTACGTGCTATTCTGCCAAATTACCCAACAGTAATTTGGTTACCCACCAATGATTTATGGAAGAGATGTCTCTAGTGAACGCTATGGCCCCTGGGTTCATTCAATTTTCTGTAAAACAAAACTTATAAATTCCTCGTTGTTTTCTTTTACTTTTTATTTTTATTTTATTTATTATATCTATCACTACCATATTTCCTGTGGCAGCCGGCTGAAAGTGTGCCAAATGACACTGATCGTTGCGAGGCTCCCGAAGAAGCGCTCGTTAACTTGTTGGTCTCTAAAACCGCTACAGGGATCTACATTGTTGGGCCAACCCGTTTAGTGCAACCATCATCATCAAGATTGTCGTCATGATGCCGCTGTCGAACTCATTATTTTGGTATCACTGACCACGTTCGCTTTCTCAGCGTTAATCACCCGCCAGCATAGGTGTGCAAGTTGATGATGATGGCTTTGCTTTCTCAAATTGCTGGACCATGTATGTATGTGTCCAAGTCCAACGCTTGCCGGTCCGTACATGTAACTCATTTGTTCTTTCCGTTCTATACGTGCTGCCCAGTGAGTTGCTAGCTCGCTACTCCCTCCGTTTCTAAATATAAAGCTTTCTAGAGATTTTAATATAAACCACATACAAATATATACAGATATATTTTAGTGTGTACACTCATTCATTTTGCTTTGCATTTATTATATATTAAAATTTTTAGAAAGATTTATATTTAGGAACAGAGGAAGTACCTAGCACGTCGTGGCTGACAGTGATCTATGTGAAAAGAGAATTACAAGATTCTAACTATCTAATTATGCGAACCTTCTAATTATGTGATATTGCTCAGCACAGAAACAGACAGACTCGAAACCAACCACACCTGGCCGGGGCCGGGGTACACGTCCAAGTGACAGCACGCACGCACGTACGGCCGGTGTGTATACGCTCTGGTACGCTACCGTGTGCTGTCACGACAAAAGCTGGCCTCGATTGCCTGACTAGACTCATTTTCTTTTGCGGGAAATTACTTGTATTACTCACGTAGCCGAGCTACTAGCAGAATTACATAGTTTGACGACCTCATCAGGTCCAGATCCGAGCCACATCATAGTACGACCCGTAGTTTTACCAAAAGATGCCAACAAGTGGCTTACAGTGTTTTGACTATGATAAATGTGAGTAATACAAGAATTTCGTTGATCCATGAGTATATTTGATTTCATGAACCATGAAACTGTTCGCAGATCTATCCATTTCTTCCTTCTTCAACAGATTGATAGCCTTCAAGCAATCAGGCTTAATGTCTATAGGTAGCTCGTTCCATTGTAAAGCAAGTGACAGACCCTCCCTGATGGCTGCAAGTTCAGACTCTAAAGCATTGAGGCAATGATACAGATGACGACAAGCACTGAGGACTATATTACCGTTGTGATCACGCAAGATCATGCCGCTGCCAGCAGTACCGTCCGCCGAAACAAAGGAGCAATCTGTATTGAGTTTCAATCGTCCTTTTTCAGGTCTCAGCCACACAGCTGGTGGATTTACCAGTTCGGACGTAGCCGTAGGTGCAACAGAAAAAGAATAATCCAACATAGCAAATTTCCCCTTCAAGGGGTCTTTCTCTGACTCTTTGGCGATTGTCAAAATGGACTGAACACAGCTTCTAAGAAA
The DNA here is from genome assembly GCF_056163025.1 of Triticum urartu. Classification (NCBI taxonomy): domain Eukaryota; kingdom Viridiplantae; phylum Streptophyta; class Magnoliopsida; order Poales; family Poaceae; genus Triticum; species Triticum urartu. The sequence goes on from NC_141877.1 coordinate 684,966,949, forward strand.
GCATACAGAAACCTGAACTGGCGGTGCTGGTTTATCATGTACTACCTTATTCCGAACGTACCAAATTCTCCATAAGAGCATAACCAGGTGCAGGCGCTGCTCATCGGGCAATTTGCACAGGGCATGGAGAAGCCATTCCGGGCCTGTGTTCATCATGTCTTTAAGATCGGGGATAGGCCAAATATCAGCCATTGCAAGCCAAAGATTCCTGGCATTGGGACATCGACACAAAGCATGAAACGTGTCTTCTTTTTCAGTGCCACAAACTGGACATAAATCCACAACCTCCAGCTTCCTAGCATGCTTCAGATCCCAAGTCGGAAGTGAGTTGTTTGCAGCACGCCAAGCAAAAATGCGGGTCTTTGGTGGAGCATTACAAGACCAAATAGCTGACCAAGCTCTTCGTTCTCCATCAGGAGAGTTACTGGAACAAGATTGATTCGGCTGGTTCATTTCTTCAAAGGCAATCCTATATGCGCTACGAACCGAGAAGATGCCCGTCTTCTCTCCAGCCCAAGCAATAAAATCATCCTCGTTGCGCACGGAATTCTTGATCTTCAAGATTACATCAGCATCAAGCGGAAACCATTGACAGACTGCAGCAACGTCCCAGTTGCCATTGATATCCAAGAGTTCGGACACCCACTTCAACCTGCAACGCCCCTTGGCAGAGATTATTTGGAAGGAGGGTTTTCGAGGGATCCATCTATCTCTCCATATTCGCACTTGGGTGCCATTTCCAATCCTCCATATGTTGACCCGCGGCGCCCACGCCTCCGGCAACCGCGGCACGAATCCGCGGAGGCACGCGCACACCCGGCGACGCCCTTCCTCTCTGGCCGCTTCCTTCACAGCGGGAGGATGGCCTGGGCGAGCGGCGGCGCGGGCCTAGGGTTTGGACGGGGGAAGGGAGAGAGGCGAGGCGGGGGAAGAGGAGAGGGGTTCGCCCGAGTGGGGAGGCGGGTGGCGGCGGCGGCGATGTGGCTGCGGGAGGCGGGGGGGGGGGGGGGAGAGGAGGCGCACGGGAGGGAGGGAGGCGGCTGCGGGAGGGAGGGAGAGAGGAGGAGCCGGCTAGGTCTCTGGACAGAGCGCCCCCTTTTATACCCCCAATACGCAAAATGACCAAAATACCCCGGTGGGGGCATGGTATTTACATTTTGCTGTCATTACTATTCATTCCAGCAGTGTCAATCTCAGATCCAACGGCCCAGGCTTCTCCAGATCTCGATTGGACGGCCAAAAACGCATCAAGCGGCCCGATCCAACGGTCGAGAATCGCGATCGCTGAGGAGGCTGTGGCATCCATCCGTCTCTTATTTCTGGATTGGGCCGCTGGTTGGATTATTTTTCCCACCCAAATCAAGCCTAGCAAGGATCCAACAGGGCTGGGAGGTACTGACAGCCATGACGGTCCCCATCACTGTTGCTGCCAAGGAGAGGAGGGCCAGCAACGCGTACGCGCGTTGCCTCCTCGTTGGCGGTGGCGCCGGTCCGTCTCCGGCGATGGTGGCGAGCTGCCGCTTGAGCTTGTAGGTGACAAAGGCAAACACAAACAGCGTGAACGCCACAAATGGCTGGAGGTTGCCAATGGTGTCGTAAAACCAGTAGCCCGGGACGCAGCGGCTCTCTGGGCCAAGCGACGTCTGTGGGGGCGGCATGACAGCTGAAGTGAGGACGAAGAGCGCGGCCTGCATCGCGGTGAGGCTGAAGGGCTCTCCGGAGACTGCCTCGTTAAACGCCGCCATCAGAACCTGCGTGTGCCAAGAAGCAAACCCATGGGGTCGTCAGGGATGACGGGTGGACGGAAGAAGATGAGCATTTGCATCTACGGCACAACACAACTTACACGGCTGGCTAGCTTGTCGATGCACGCACCTGCACTTGTCGATGCTGCCCACGCCCCCGGCCTGCGAACAGAGTGGTCTGCGAGGAAGACGAAAAGCGCAGAGCTTGGTGGAAGGGACTGGGTTGGCTTGGCAAGAACTGTTGTAATCTACAGTCGGAGGGATTGGCCTTGTTTTGTAGACGCTTGGTGGGCAGGTATAGTACAAGTGAGCCTTCACTGCTCCGCACAGCGTGATGATGCCAAGAGATACGGTGCTACTGCTTTGCCTGCAACTACGATATGATATGATCCCTTGCGTGTCCTCCCCCTCTTTCCTTGCAGTTGATGACCGGCCACGCATGTGTGCTACGAATAGAGAGACCAACGGGCGGGCAGCACCCAAACCTCCAAATTTTGCCACCTCATTCAACATGATCAAAACAGTACGCAGATAAATTAAACAGAGCACGGCAAGCTTAGTTACAACCGGGCATAGCATAGCCAGTTCACAAAAGATCGCACATAGCAAGTCCATCGAACGATTGCTGGCATAGATTAAATGGGGCGCTGAACTTCACTGCTTACTCGTCGGTCCCTTCCCCTTGGGGTCTCCGGAGCGGCGGAAGTACTACTTGGCGTAGGCGCCGGTGACCGGATGGGCATCGTCGCCATGGGTGTAGGAGAAGAGGTCGGTGATGCGCTTTCGCCGCGCTGGACGCCCTGTACCGTGTGAGTCGCTAAGGCTCCTAGACGTGGAGCCACAATTCCTTGGCATAATTGTTGCAGCGATGACGGGCATCCACCTCCGCTGAAGTCAAGGAATGATGGATGACGTAGCGGAGGAGGCTATTGGCAGAGTCCGCGGGCTGCAGTGGCTCTGACACGGATTTGCATGACACGCAGCCGGACCGGATAGATCCGGCATGCACCGCCGTCTACCTTGCGAAGAGAGCAGCATACGCCTCCAACTCGAGGAGCCGCGACTGCGGTCTCGAGCACCAACGCCTCCTAGGAGAAGTAGAAGTTGGAGGAGCCAGGCGCTACTGCTCGCCTACCTTACGGGGTGGGTACACGTTTTGTGGAAATGACCTGACTGCGCTTATACGGTTTGTGGGAGGTGTACCGGAGCGCTTCTCATTTATCATGAAGTCCTAATGGAATGGAGTGAAGTATAGTTCCCTGTAGTTTTCCAAGCAGATGGAGGTCCACTGCATTCGGAGTAATAATCAACTCCTTGCAGCGAGGTGAAGTGAAGTGACAAGTAGCTAAAAGGGTTCCCTCCTTGCATCTCGTGGCAAATCTTCTTCAAGTTTATGCCGGGCTAGCTAAGTGCAAGCTGAGGGCATCAGACAACGTCGAGGTTGTTGTTGTCGTCGCTGTGTTGGCCTGGCCAACCAGAGGATATGATTTGTTCATCCCTCATTTACTCATTCTTGTGCTAGCCGTATATGATGTGTTCATAGATGTATCAATTTTATATGCTGTACGTGGTCGCATACTTAGGTATCATCAATATGAGTTGCATACCGTGATTGATGTCTTTCTGTATACTCATGAATTAGTCTACGAAACGGTGCTGATATTTTCAACAATAAGTAGGTGCACCCGGAGGTAACCGGCAAACATCATCTGCCTCTCGTCTTTCTTGGCCATGTGTATTCTGAAAGTGTGTTTTAATGTCCACCCTCATGCTTGTTTCTTTCATAATTGACTTCTCTACGAATCAGCATTGGCCTACGCTAATACCCCCTCCCTCTGTTTCTAAATATATGTCCATTTAGAGATTTTGAATATTGATTGCATATGTGAATATTATATATATATAAACATAGTTTAGAGTGTAGGTTTACTCATTTTGCTTTGTATGTAGTCCGTATTGAAATTCTAAAAGATCTGATATTTAGGAATGGAGTAAGGGAGTATGACGCAATCTATATTTGAAAACATCATTTTGATTTTTATTCCAACTAGTACCAAACACTAAACGTGTTTTGTAGGCCCCGCAGCTGGCCCGACCGTTGAACCCCACTTAATAGTCCTGGTACACTTAAAATGGCAGTTGATTCGAAACCAACCACACGTCCAAGTGACAGCACGCACGTTCATACGGCCGTGTATACGTGCCACACTACGCTCTGGTCACTCGTGAGCGTATGTACGCGTAAGGGATAGAACCTACTCCTAGTAGGAGTATCGTGTGCTGTCACGACGAAACCTGACCTCCATCGGCACTACTGACGCGAGCTAAAGAGAAAATTTGCAAGGGTTCCAAATCTGGGCTCAGACGTCCACGCATCTTTCCTTCTCTTCTGCTAAATTCTTCTGCATACGATCCGCGGCCACGTGCATGCATGCAATGCAAGCACGCGCCGCCCCCCTTCTACAAGCACGTAAAGAATTATTTTGTCGGAATCCAATTCTTACGTAAAGAATCTACAAAATCTCTCTTTTTTTGCAACAAGAATCTAGTACAAATCTTTACCTGCCAGTGTATCTCCATGGACAACTACTCCTCTAATAGACCAAAATCCCCTACACGATTAGTTACAAAAGCTTTTTGACAAGCACTCGCTGCGATTGGTCGTGTAAACCAAAAGCCTATCAATAAATAAGAACACATTCCCATGAGTTTCCAAGAAAAATAAATTTGAGTTTAGCTAACCGCCACCACAATGAACTACGAACTACTCCTAGAATGTATTTTTTTTCTAGAACCCGTGCCGGAATAGCGTTGCTTTTATTTTTCACTCCAAGTTCCACTGTATTACAAGTTTTTTTATGCAATTGTAGGCATTATGTTTCACGTACGCATGCGCCAAGCTGCAAGGCTCGGACTCGTCGGGGCAACGCAGCTTGTCATGGCGTCCCCGCCCAAGCGGAGCCAGGACTTGGCCGGAGACAAGGACACTGTGAAAGCCCTCGGTGAAAGCAAGGAATCAGGTTGACGTCCGGACTGGGGACTTTTTAGCCCTGATTACCATTAAGTTGAGATAACAAACTCGTTTCTTCGTTGTCTATTGACATTATGAAACATGTCGGTATTTTGATTTTCACGATAAAGGCAGTGGCGAAGAACGTCATGATGGCTGAGGTCTGAGATCTTGTATTGGCGGATCGACTATTCATGGCAATAAGGACTTTGCTTGGTGATTCATGACTCGTAGCAGCGGCATCGGCAAGGAGGGGCGGCAACATAGGGAGACTACAAAGTCTTAGCTTTCGTGGTGAAAATCCAAGGTCCGGCCTTAATTGGTTGTGCCTGGCAGTGACCTCGTTGAAGGCATTGTTTTGAGAGCGCGGATCTTCTGTTGGGTGAAAACCTAAGATCTAGTATCGGGCGATGACGGTGCTTGTGCACTGTTTCCTTCTTGAAGGTGTCGTTTTTTGAGAGTTTGGACTTTCAGGTGTTGTCTAGGTGGTGGTTCGTGCTGCAGCTACAAGGAATTGATCACTGTAACTGAATCTTTTTTCTTCTTCTTCTTCTTTTTTGTCTTTTGGCTGTGTTCATCCGTAATATCTTTATAACATTGCGTTGTTGCAAAGATTGGGTGTAATTGGCATCTCCGTGATACTAATATATTTTCTATGTCGAAAACAAACCCATTTCATCTCGCAAAGAAAAACAAACAAACTCATTTCTGCTCGCGGCGTCGACACCTCCTCCGGCTCATCAATAGCCACCCCCAAATTAATTCAAGCTGCCCGCCTACCTACCAATGCTGGTGCACGGACGACGGTGATGGAACCAAATAGTAGTAGTAGCAGTTAATTTTGCTCCATCCCACCATGGTTAATGCAAGTACCCCGAGCATGTTCAGCTGTCCAACAGGCATGCATGCCGTCAGGTCATGTACTCCTACCAATTGTTAGGTTCTCTATAATAGTACCAAGGGCGATGGCTAACGAGCCCTACTTGCTCTAACCAAAAGAGGATTGGCTCAATAAACTAGTGTACAGATTTTGAACACCTAGAGAATAAGCACAGTTCAAGGCGCACATATTCTACTGCAACTATCCACCATCTCATGCATTTTCTTAAGAACTATAGCAGTTGACAGCCAATGGCGTCCCCCAAGCTTTTAAAGAAAGTGAGTGACAGGCACATTCCATAGATGAAGAAGCAGCCCCTGATGCCACATTTCACATCTGCCAAGTGAAACGTTCCGGAGCGGCCATGGATATCATCATGATGATGCCGCTGGCTGTCCGCGCCATCATTTTGCGCTGTGAGACCCCATCATTTTGGCATCACCATCACCTTGGCTTTCCCACCGTTAATCACCTCACCAGCTAAGGTAGTAGGTGTGCAAGTTGATGGTGCCTTTCCTTTGCTTTGCTTGCTGGACCACGCATGCACGTGTCCAGCTCCAACGCACGCCGGCCCGTGCCATGTAGTAGTAACTTATTTGTGCCTTTTGTTTGAGCATCTTCAACAGTCGCGTTAAACAGGCGCCGCGCCGTAAATTTGCCCACTTTAGCGCGCGCAACCCGGCGTATGGCTCCAGCGGGCACGCAATAACCGCGCGCGCGGTAAAAGAAGTTATGCATGCGGCATGTAACGGTACCTCGCGCGCGGGACACTCGACGCTCACGCTGCGCGCTCTTCTTCTCTCCATCCAAAGCCCCGCGCGCGCCGGCGCCGGCGACCCGCACCCATGGACGCACGCGTCGGCACCCCGCTCACCCCATCCTATAGCCGCGACCCCCCCCCCCCCCCGCCCCGGCCGCCACAAACCCTAGCCCGGGTGGCGTTGGCCTCGCCTCCGCCGGAGCTCCTCCGACCATCGGCCTCGCGCGCGGCCTCTTCATGCCGCCGCGGATGACCTCGGCGGCGGGTGGCGTCGCGCCGGCGCCGGCCCGAGCCGCCGCCCCCTCCTCCTCAAAGCTCACCAATGCGGCGCGGCCAAAGAAGGGCAAGACATCGGCGAAGAAGAACAAGGCGGCGGATGGCTCCGGCACCTCCAAGGTGAGGAGGAAGAAGTTTGCGGGGCGTGCGACGGGCGCGGCGGCTGCCGAAGCGCCGGCAAGCTCACTCGTTGAGCCGGCGGCTGGCGCGCACAACATGTTCGACGAAATGCCTCCAAGGTAAAAAAAATTCTAACTTTTCATTTTTTTTTGTTATTTTTTGAATGCATTCATCACATATAGATAGATTATTTGCATTGTTCAAAAAAATTTGTAGTCTCAATGATGATGCATACATGTCAACGATGGGTGTTGGCTCCAACAATTCGCATTGGTCTCAAACCAATGACATGCATTTTGAAGACCATGAGGTCGAGGTGGACGAGGAGGGTGAGGGCATTGTCGACGCACCGAAAGGAAGAGCGGGCAATTACAGCAACGTCGATGACATCTTACTATGCAATACTTGGTCGCAAGTGTCGAGGGATCCATCCATTGGAGGTGATCAAAGTAGAGATGCTTATTGGGGGCGGATGAAAGAACACTTTGATGTTCGCAACGTGAGTGGAATTGACCGCTCCGAGAGATCACTTCGGTCCCTGTGGTCGACAATCAACTCGGATTGTCAAAGGTGGGCGGCTTGTCAAAAGGCAGTTTACAAGTTGAACCCAAGTGGCACAAATGAGGACGATAGAGTAAGTGGCATTTCATACATGTTCATCATACTTGTTGTTGATGCTAACTTGCTTTGTTTTCATGTAGTACAACATTGCGCAAAACTTGTTCAAAGAAGAGGAGAGGAAAACCAAGAAGGGGAAGATCAAGAAAGGAAGGGTATTTACTTTGCCTCATTGCTATGAAGTGTTGAAGGATGATGAGAAATGGAAGAAGCGTGAAGATTTGGATGATTTGCATTTGAGCAACAAACGCAAGCGAACAATTAAGTTGGATGATGATGATGAGGAGGATGATGCATCAAGTGATGACGGCAAGAGAAGCCTCAGACCCAACTCGGTTTCATACTCGAAGCCAAAGCGACCGGATGGGTGCAAGAAAGACCAAACCCAAAAGAAGAAGAGGAAAGGAGATGGTGAGCTCAAAAAAGCTATGGAAGCTATTGTGAAGGCAAGAAAAGAAGCCAACGAGGTGAGGAAAATGGCAAGGACCCAAGATGCCGCGGCCGAGGAGAGGAGGTTGGCGGCGGAGGAGAGGAGGGTGGCGGCCGAGGAGAGAAAGGTGAGCAATGAGGAGAGAACAAGATTGTTGAAATGGGAGAAGCACTTGTTCTTCTTGGACACAACTAACCTCAATGCGGCACAAAAGGAGTATGTCAATCTTGCCCAACAAGAAGTCTTGATCCAAAAAAGAGCCATGGTTCGTGCAATGGGTGGCGGTGGCATCGGCGCCATGGGTGGCGGTGGCCTCGGCACCATGGGTGGCATGGGTGGCTTCGGAGGTACCGTGGACGGTTTAGGTGCAATGGGAGGCATGACTGGCTTTGGAGCACCCCCCGACGCTATGGCCATCATGGGAGGCATGAGTTTTGCTTCTCTCATGGGAGGCATGGGTGCACCTCCGGCCGCCATGGGCGGAATGTCTTTCGATGTGCCTCCTCGCACACATTCCCATGAAGATGCCGTTGAAGATCTTGCCAACACCGTCGGAGCTTCTCGTGATGCGGTGCGCGATGAGGAGAGGGAGGAAGATTCATCTTCGGAGGCGGAAGAATCGTCTTCCGAAGATGAAGACGAGGACGAGGAATGATGTGTCTTTCATTTGTGTATTGAACTTGATTTGCATTTTGAACTTCGTTGGATGAACTTGTGGGCATGATTTTAAACTCGTGGGCATGAACTTCATCAACTTGTTTGTGTGAAATTTTTGTGTTGAAAATGCCATATGCAATGCACCGGCGAATCGCGCGCGCTGCATTTTGGCGCTGCCGCTGGAACGGGCGCTGCGCGCCGCGCCAAACCTGACGATGCGTGCGCGGCATATCTGTTTTTTACGCGCGGCGTGACCGATGCCTGTTGGAGATGCTCTTTCGTTCGCGTCGCCCTGTGACTTGATTGTGAGTCGCTGATTGTTGGACGCTAATGATTTTGGGGTTACGTGTTCTTGTCCTTATATTTATGATGAAGTCCTAATGCAATGGACTGAAGTATAGTTCCCTGTAGTTTTCGGAGCAGACGGAGGTCCACTGCATTCGGAGTAATAACCTTCCGTCGTGCGTTAGCTAGTACCCCTCTGTCCTGTGTTAGTACAAAGTCGAGTCATTTATTTTAGGACAGAGGGAGTATATTATGACAATGAAGTCAAGTGAAAAGACAAAGCGTACCCTCTTGGCACGTCGTGGCATCTATAATGCAAGGTCGTGGAACGAGACATTGCACAGGCAAATGCAAAATGACATTGTGCGGCACTCGCAGTTCCGGCACCGGCACTGACGAGGGAACCGAGGACTGGGAGTTGGCGCTAGACTCAGGGCAGCATGCTCATACACATGTTTCTGCCTTCTATAAATCTAAGATACGCGATTGCACACTTCTGAAAGAAAAAAATTACAGGTCCACATGCAGAAACAAAAACAGGGCAGGTGCCCGTTGCCTGTTGACGACAAAACCTGACCTGCATGTGCCTGAGCCTGAGCCTGACTAGTCTGGTAACAAACAAACCGCGAGCGACACTTCCCTGACGCATCTGGCACTGACGCCGCCTACAGCCACAGCTAAACCCAAATCTGGTGGGACGTCGAGGTACCTTTTTACGGTAAATTCTCTTCTCTTCTCTTCTCTTCTCTTCTCCTGCCCGTCTGATCTGATCTGATGTGGGCCAAGCCACGTGCATGCATGCATTGTCTCCGCAAGAATTGACTTTTCTACACACCCAAACTGGCCTACGGTAACACAAGTCGCCCCACCTAGCCATTGCAGGCAGGCAGCACCGAAAATTTTAGTCCTAGCTATAAGCCGTAGTCCCTTTGATCCATATTACTTAATTATCGCTATCTTTATATACATCTGTTTGAACGAAAAGTAATATGCATAAGAGGAAGTAAAAGACTAAGTGCCGAAAACCATGATGGGACGTGTGAGTAATTGGTTTTCCCACGTATCACCCAATTTCTAAATACTATAAGTTTCTTATTTAGAAATTTCAATATGAACAACATACAGATGTAATCCCTGAAAAAATTTATAGTAGTATTTAGGAACGGAAAAAGTATGCATTAGAGCAGTAGTAGTCATGATGGGACGAGTAATTGATCTTGCTACCCCTCACCCTCGTTAATGCTACTACTCCGTGCAGTGCATGCATGTTGGGCTGCCCAACAAGCCGTCAGGTCAGGTCATGCCGAGCATCAATGGCTAGGCTAAAGTATGAAGAGACCTAGAGGGTGCTTGGATACGTTTTAGTCTCAAGACTAAAAGTAGTGGGACTAAAATTTGCTAGCCTCACCCATGTTTGGATCCAAATACTAAAGAGACTAAAATCAAGTTAATGAGTATTTATTATCCTCCAAACCCTTCAATCCAGAACTCGGCTGTGTTAAAGGAGAGGAGTTAAATGAGGAGGAAGAGGACTAATTCACATTTTAGTAGGGGTATCCTTGACTAAAAGGTTTTAGTCTCAAGACTAGTTTTAGCCTCTTTTTAGTCAGGGGTGCTTGGAATTTTAGCCTCTTAAAGAGACTATTTTTAGAGGGTGTTTGTTTTCAAGGACTTATTGGTCTAGGGACTTAAATAAGTCCCTATAAGTCACATCTAAACCAAACATGAGGGACTTATAGAGACTTAAAGTGGGCATTTGGGACTTATGAAATAAGACTCTCAAGGAGGGACTTATTGGGACTTATAGTTGTAATATGATCTTATAGAGACTTATAAGTCCCAGCAACCAAACATATATGGACATTTTAAGGACTTGAGACTTATAAGTTGGGACTAAAAAAAGTTTTAGGACTTATGAACCAAACAGAGCTTTAGTCAGACTAAAAGAAGTCCCTTGGATCCAAGCACCCTGATCTAATTAACTAACCCAAAGAAGAACGTCACTGTAAATGTAGAGAATAAACAGAGTCGTTCAAGGCGCATGCATATTTATTCTACTAGTGCAACTAACTATCCTCCATCTCATACAGTACATTTTAAGTATATAATCTACTAGTAGCAGACAGGCAATTGCATGCCAGGTACGTACATTCCACGCAGATGAAGAAGCATCAATTCTAATATGTACGTAGAGCAAGTTTCACACCAACTTACCAACTTCATAGTCTCCGAAGTCGACGTTAACACTAAACATAAAGTTTTACAAGAGCACAAAGTTGTTACATGACACGTACAAACTGGGCTCAACAAAAAGGGCACCAGTAAAAAAAAAGGGCAGTGGGCTCAGATTCGGATACGTACGTCCAAGCGGCGGCCTACATACGTCGGTTTGTATTTGTATATATACGTGCAGACAAGCTCTCGTGACTCGTGAGGGATAGAACCTACTGCGCTGTGCTGCTACAACGACAAAGCCTGACGCATACGGCACTGACACCAGCTAAACTGAAACCCTGCGTCTGCATGCATAGGAGTATATATATGGCAGCCAGATCTGGGTGGCTGTCCCAGACGTCGAGGCATCCTCCTTCCTTCCTTCCTTCAGGCTGGTTGTAACGAGGAGTATTATATACTAGTATCATCATATGATACTAGCGTGTGATACTACCTTCGTAATGCATAGTATTATAAGTCAGTATCTTATATTACCTTATTAATTGCTATGCATGACATAAACTAGTAGATCATTTAATATGATATGGTATCATGATATGATACTACATCCTCTCTTTCCTCATTTAATTGTGTGCCACATCATTCAAAAAGTCTAGTTGGCATGCATGATACTACTTATGATACTCCCACTACAACCAGCCTCATAAATCCGGGGCCACGTGCATGCACCACCGCCCTCCCGCCCCATCCCTGCCAGAATTGACTTTTCTACCCATCCAACCGGGCACCTGCCAGAATTACCCTCAATGGTTTTTTTAGGTAAAAAAAAAAGATAAATGTCTTTTTTTTCTTGTTGAAATTGAATGTATCCAGTCCCACAATTTTCTAACAAAAGTGAAGGTAATATCTACTCTCTCCGTAAAAAAAACAAATATGAAAGCATTTAGATCACTATTTTTTCACGGAGGGAGTATTTCTGAAACGATTTGAAAATCTTGCAAGTAATTCCAAACAAAAATGCACGCAAGGAGTACCTAATTTATCACGGTTATCTTTTCTGGATGCCCAATTTTTTTTGACATAAAGACTGTAAGGGACCCCCTACAGTATAATTGGTGCAACAAACCCAAATTGCAAGTACCATGCCTTGAATCTGGGTGGGTGGGAAGGCATCAGCCCCTTCCCACCACTAGGCTATGCCTTAGTCTGCTAGGGTGCCCAATTTTAGGGCAACACAGTGATGTAAACAACTCTTGGTATTGCAAAATTTGCCCCAGCCGCCCCAACCGTTGCAAATTGTGTAGGTGTTGTAAATTTGGAGTTAAACTTTTGGCATATAGTAGGGCACCTATATATTGAAAGGGTGTGTCTAGGGCAAATCTAGATGTGCTCTAGTTATTGCACATCTAAGTGAGTGAGTTAAGCATAGAGAGAAAGAGAAAAATAAAAAAGAAAATATCTACACGAATCTCAACATAAGATCAATGACATAGGACTTAGATGTGCAATACTTATAGCACATCTAGATATGATTTAGCAAAATTGATATTGAAACGGCGTTTTGGCCTCCTTGTAACGTAAAAAGCGGTACTGCCTTATTTTAGGGAACCTAGCTGTTGAAGCTTCTCCTAGGCTAACTTGTTTTTCTGCTATTTTTGTAACATATTTCTGTCTTCTAGTATAAAAACATATGGTGCACAATTTACGTGCTCATGATAATAATAAAAAACAATAGACACTTGCTGAATTAATTCAAGCTGCCCACCCAGACATTCAGGCGCACCGAAAACCATGATGGGACGAATACTTAGGGGGTGTTTGGTTTAGGGACATTTTAGTCCCAGAGACTAGAAAAAGTTTCTAAAAAGTCCCTAGGAACCAAACGGGAGGGATTTTTTTTACAGGAACTAGAAAAAGACTCTATTAAAGAGTCTTTTTTGACTAGTCCCTAGGACTAGAAAAAGTCCTAGGACTTCTGAAACAAACACCCCCTTAATTTTGCTTCATCTCATGCAACTACTCCCTGCATGCATGCCGCCAGGTCATGTAATGTACCATCCAATCCAATTGTTAGGTTATACGAGTACTAGTACCCAACCAAAAGAATAAACTAGCGTGTAAATTAACTTTGGATCCTAGAGAATAAACACAGTTCAAGGCACATATTATACTGTACATTTTAACTAGTACCTGACAGCCAAGTGTAAAAACTGAGTGCCAGGCACATTCCACAGATGAAGAAGCAGCCCCTGATGCATGCATGCATGAATTGGAATAAATATATAAAACAAGTTTCACATTTACCAAGTGTAAAGTTCTGGACAGTGAGCACAAAATTCTTACATGACACAGACTGGACAGTAATTTTTTTGGACAAAAATGGTAAAGTATCCTCAAAATAAGAAAAATAATAATTCCCACGCCTTTTAATTTACCATGCCTCTACGTACAGTGTGGTGAAGATATGTGACATGTACATCATGTATACGCCGCCCATATATATATGTGCACCAGGAATAATAATAACAATAATGGAAATAATTTAGGGTTGTTGGATTGGATTGGAAGGAGCAGAAGTAAAAACTCGATCGGTCTGTGTGGGTTTAGGTTTTTTTACCTAGCTAGCACGCACCGGCAGGGGGTATCAATCCATCAAGTGGGCATGTGCAAATGTAGATCCGTATGGGCACATGAGAGCGGGATCGAGATCGATCGGTACCACCTGGGATTTCTTGGTTTGTAGCGCTAGCTTGTCTTCGTCGTCGTCTTGCTCGATCCTCACTGGACCATGGCCAGGAATGGCGTCCCGCTTGTCGCCGGGGCAGATGAAGGTGTGGCGTTGCCCGCCGGCGGGTTGCCGCTGCCGTTCACCGCGTTGGGCCGGACGACGTTGTGGTTGTGGTTGTGGTTCTGCTGTTGTTGTTGCTGATGCTGCCTTTGGAGGAAGTGGGCGTCGTACTGCGCCGGCGGCATGTTGATGTTGCAGCCGCCGGGGACGCCGTCTTGGTCTTCCTCCTCCTCGTCGTCGTCGAAGTCGTCCTCCTCGTCCTCGTCCATGCTGTCGCTGTCCAGGTCGTACACGTCCCTCCTGTCGTTGCGCCCGTAGCTGTGGTTCATGGCCACGGCCGGCTGCACCGGCGCCGTCTCCTTCGCAATGCCTTCAGGCTTGGATTCCTTCAAGGTACAAGCGTGTCCATGGCATCGATCAGAATTGATGGACCGTACTGACATTTGACAATGCATGCGCGTGCACGTATGGGCCGACAGAGTTACGTACCACTTTGTTCGTCGCCGTGCCGTTGTTGCCTCCGTTGCCGGCGGCATGGACGGGGGAGGGGAACATCGCCGCAGCACCAGCGCCATTGCTGGCCTTCACTTGCATGGCCGCACCGTTCCCATGGCCGTTGCCGTTGATGATCACGTTCTTGGCCCCGTGCTCGACGTGCTGCGCCGCAGGTGGCGGCGTCTGGGAAGACAGCGGCACCGGCGAGAGCACGGTGACCGGCGCGGCCTCCGCGCGAGCCGGGGACGGCGACGGTGCCAGCGCCGGTGCATGGACGCCGGAGGAGGATGCGAGCGCCTTGGTGCGGTAGAGCGCGTCGAGCTGGTGGAAGTAGGGGCAGGTCTTGGAGTCCTCGGGGCGCTTCCGGCTGCTCTCCTTGACCTTCTTGAAGTACTTGTTGATGTTCTCCCACTTCTCCTTGCACCGCTTGGAGCTCCGGTTGTAGCCCAGCCGCCGCATCCCCACCGAGATGTCCTCCCACAGCGGGCCCTTGGGCGCCGTGTCCTGGTACCGCGTCTCCATCTCCGTCCGCAGCTGGATCAGCGCGTGCACCTCCGCCTTGGGCCACCGAGACGGCGACGCGCCGCCGGCCATGTCCACCGGCGGCTGCTCCGGGGCGTGGACGACGATCTCCTTGCTCTGTTGGTGCTGCGGCGTCTGTGGCTGTGGCTCTGTCGCCGTCGGCGTTGCGTGTGGCTGTGGCTGCGGCGGCGGCGTCTGCGGTTGTGTTCTCATTGGCGTAGTCACGTTGGGCTGCGCCTGAACCGGCGGCCGTGGCGTGGGAGGTGCCGGCGCAGCGGAGGCCACCGGCGTCGGCTGCAACGGCGGCGGTTTGACCGAGGTGACGGTGGCGGCCGGCTTTGCGGGGAAGGATGATGGCGGCGCGTGCACGGGGACGATCTGCCCGGTGATCCTCTGGATGAAGGACACGACGGCGGCGTCGCGGGAGGCGGCCACGGCACGCTCCTGCGCTAGCGCGTCCTGCTCGCGGGCAAGGCGCGCCACCTCCTGGCGGCGCCAGGCCTCCTCGCGGATCATGCGGTCCTGGTCGCGCCGTTCGATGGCCTCGAGGAGGCGGCTCTGCATGGCCTCCTGCCGCTCCATGACCTGCCGCATCAGCCCCTCGAAGAACCTCATGGCCTTGCCGCCATGGCCCCAGCTCCCGCTCCCGCCCCGCCGCTTGCGCTTCCCGCCGTCGGCCGTCTCGTCCGTGTCCTCCCCGTCCGAGTCATCAGAGAAGCTCGCGTCGCCCATCGGCGTCGTCGTCGTCGTCCGGCATGCAGCCGCCTCCGCTGGCACCGGCTGATGCGTTAGGAGAAGGGGCGGCGGAGACGGCTCGGCCTGCAGGACGCGCGGCGCCGAGGGCACGGCGGAGTAGGCGGCAATTGTGCTCGCGGCTGGGGCGGCCGGTGGTGCCACGGGCACGTGAGCAGGCGGCGGGTGGTGCGCGCCGTGGAGCGCCTCGAGCTCGGTGAAGAAGCGGTAGGTCTTGCCGTCGCCGCGGCCGGTGCGGCCGTCCTTGGTGCGGCGGTAGTACTTGTCGACGTTCTCGAATTTCTCGCGGCACTTCTTGGCGCTCCTCGTGTGCCCCATCTCCGCCAGCCGCCTGCACAGCACACCATTGACGAACACCAACCACAACAATTAACCTCCATTTTATGACTCACACGAGCTCACTTCACTTTTGCATGATCGATCTGAATTGCATACGTGTTGCTCTCACGGAAAAGGCGCGGTTTTTAGCCCGATTAGGTGCGAGGAAAAGCCCCAAATTCAGGACGCAGATGGAGGGATTAAGTATTGGGGAATTGGGATTGGGATTGATGCCTCGTCTCCAAACTGAAGTGGATCTGACGGGCGCAAATCCGAGGAAAAAGAAAGGAAAAAAGTGGAGGAGGAGAGCGATGTGCGTATGGTTTTTAATTGGGAAAAATCGATCCATCCATCCATCCATCCATCATGTGTGCTGGTGGTCGTGGGCAGCAGACAGTTCTTGGCTGGAGCATGTGAGCCACATGAGCGGCATCTCGATCAAATTATCACATCACACATCACATCCATCCATCCCAGTTGGACAGTGAAATTTTTCTCATGCACAATTGAGACATCCATCCATCACGGATCGGGACGTCGATCGATCTATAGCTTGGAGGTTGCTAAATTGGCATGGCATGGAGGTTGGGTTGAGTGTTGAGTTACCTGGAGACTTGCTCCCAGAGCGGGCCCTTGAGGGCGGCCTCCCGGAAGGCGGCGTCCATCTCGGAGCGGATCTTGAGCAGCGCCAGCGTCTCCTGCCGCGGCCACCGGTTGCCGCCCGCCGCCGACGACGACCCGCCGCGCTCGCCTTCCTCGCCGCCGTCCACGCTCCCGGAGCCCGACCCGCTGACCGCGGCCCCACCGTGCTGCTCGTCCATGTGTTGCTGTTGCTGCTGGTGGTGCTGTGCTGGCGCCGGAGCCGGTGCGGGAGGGCGGCTGCTGATGGGCGAGGGCGCCCCGGCGGGCCCGCGCCAGGCGGGCGGGGAGAAGGGCGGCATGTCGGCCGGCTGCTGCATGGCTCCGGCCCTCCCCTCACTCGCCGGCCACTGGTGAGGGAAATTGAGCAGGAATTTTGCGGTGCTCACTGCTGGGGTGATGTTAGGCGGCAGCTAGTGTGGGAGTGCGGAGCCATGAGCAGTGCATGCATGAAGAAGCTGCTCGCGCGCACACCTGGAAAGGGTGGGAGCGGCGAGGAAAACGGGGGAAAGAAAGGGAAATTGAGGAGGAGGAGGAGGAGGAAGAAGAAGATATTGCGAGGAGTGGGAGTGAGATAAGTAGTGGCTGTGTATAGCTAGTCTAGGCTGGCATGGCGCATGGGGAAGAGAGAGAAGCTGCCTGCTAGTGCTAGTGCTAGTGCTAGTGAGATGGATGGATGGATGAATGAATAGTGGTATAGGACTGTAGCAGCTGGGAGGTCCGCACTAAACAGTAGTATAAAAATGGCGGTGGAGGAGGAGGATGGATGGATGGGAGGTTGGGGAGGTAGAAATGGCGATGAGAGAGAGAGAGAGGGAGAAGATGAAGATGATGTGGGGAGAGGAGGGAGAGGGACAGATGGGACGACATGGGCAGGCGCCGCGCTGTCAGCTTACCCTACCATCCATTCTTCTTCTTCTTCTTCTTCTTCTTCTTCTTCTTCTTCTTCTTCTTTTCTTTCACCCATGGTACGTCGTCTTCTACTCGGCTCCACGACACCCACCCACAGTAATTCTACTGCTCCGTGGCTTTGACGCTGGGAGGGGAGGGAGACGACGATGTACGAGACGCGTAGGGCCGATCCGGGCCGTCCGTTGCTTGGATCCGACGGGTGGAAGAAAAGAATGGAGGCTAGGAAAAGAGCTTTGCTGGATGGATCGGATCGTGGGAGATGGGAGGAGGGAGGGAGGGACAAGGCCACACTAGAACAGCTCTAGGGTGGGTCCTCACGCTCACGGCGAGGTAGAGAGAAGGTGGTGCGCAACCCTCTTGCAAGAGAGGTCCCAACCCAACCCAACCCAACCCCCAATTGCAACCCTCTTGCAAGAGAGGGTAACATGCAACGCATCGCATCTTGCTCGCATGGTCCTTGCATGCAGCCCCACCGTGGCGTGCTACGTACGTACCTACATACAACGCCGTTTTCATCTTATATCTCCATACGTATACCACATGCTGGTGTTGGACAGCTACTACGGCACAAGAGCGAGTGAGTGATTAATTGTACACCTGCACGCATGCACACGGTATCATCATCTTCTCAAACTTTTGAGTAAATTGCATAAAACCACCACTTTGAGGACTAGATTTGCAAAAAACACTAGGATACACTTTTTTCTGCAGAAAACACTACATCTTGCGTAATAGTTTTGCAAAAGCCACTGATCGGCAGATCTGGCTCTGTTAAGTGAGATTATGACAGATGGGCCCCTTTTTTGCCTACGTGACGTAACATTTCACACTATATCAATTTTAGTCTAAATTTACAAACTAGTCCATAGGTTTTGCACATACACCCCTAAATCAAAAAGAAAAAAAAAGCAATCAGCTCCACAGTGCGTCCCCTTCTTCCCGTCTCCTTCCTCCATCCTCTCTCGTTCCCCAGTCGGCGAGGCCTGCAGCCGCCCACCTCGCCCTTCAACCTCCCCGCCGACCAGTCTGTGCCACACAGGTGCACAGGCGCAAGCAGCGGTGATGGCCGCCGCCGCACACATGTGCGAGTAGGGAGGTACATGCGCGCGCACTGGAGCAGCAGAAGGTGCACGGGAGCGAGTGCAGCGGCCGCCGCACACGAGCGCAAGTAGGAAGGAAGCCGGGGCGCGCACCAGAGCAAGTAGCAGGGTGGAGCTCCAACACCCCACTCGTATTCCCGCCACGGCCGCCGTCCTCCTGAGCTCGTGATTGATCCAGGGAGATGGGGGAAGCAGTGCAGCGATGTGCAGGTGGAGCAGGGCGGCAGTGCGGTGGCGCAGCTAGTATGGCTGCGGGCACGGGTGCGGCGGGGCAGAGAAGTGAGCACAACCGGCCAGGGGCGCGCATGGCCGGGCAGGAAGGTGAGCGCGCCCGTGCAGGGGCGCCCGCGGCCGGCCAGGCATGGGGGCGCACGGCAAGCCGGGCATGGACGCACACGGCAGGCCGGGGAGGGGCGCGCACGACCGGCCAGGCAAGGGCGGGAGCGCGGCGGTGGCTGACTAAGGTCGCCGGACAGCGGACATGGAAGGCCCTGGGCTGCACAGGGGAAAATTGTTCGGGGGTGTTTTTTCTTTTTTACCCATCTAGCATTTTTTTTGGTAAAGCATTATGCCACGCGAAAAGTGGGACCCATCTGTCATAAACGCACTTAAACGAGCCAGATCCGTCGATCAGTGGTTTTTACAAGGTCATTACGCGAGATGTGGTGCTTTCTGCAGCGAAAATGTATCATAGCGTTTTTTGCAAACCTAGCCCTCAAAGTGATGGTTTTATGCAATTTACTCCAAACTTTTGGATGAGTTGATTGAAGCATGAATTCAATACTACCCAATGATATCAAAGTAGTACTCCCTTCGTCCGAAAATACTTGTCTTGGAAATGGATACTAATGAATGTATCTAGAACTAAAATATATCTAAATACATATATTTCTCGGACAAGTATTTCCGGACGGAGGGTGTATGTATTTAGTCATACACATTTAATTCACTATCTAGATATCCATATAGATATATCGTTTCGTTTCCTGGGATCTGAGCCACCAAAAAAAAATCTACATAACCGACACTAGCTAGAATTGCAGCATGCACAATTTAGTAAAACGGTGCTCGGTTTTAAGTATATATGTAGGTTTGTATGTGGACGTGTGGGGTGAGCTGAATGAATGTCGATGATTGGTTGCTGACATAACTAGACGCAAGGAAGACTTTGGAAAGTAGGCGAGGCTGGAGAAACTGTGTGACCAGTCGTTATTTAGAAATTTGACAATTGCAACTAGATGTAGCATGCACATTGTTTTTTGTTCCAATTTCTGGAGCAAGTTTACTTTTTTTTACATGTGCTTAATTACCAGGTGGCAGGGCAATCGACACGCCCGGCATCTATAAGCATGTCTTGTGGCCTATAGCTCCTTCACTTGTACGTTTGTATTGCGTCTGAGGTATAGTGAGCCGAAGCACCTACGGTCATGTCCCACACAATTACTATAGAACCTTCAATTATACGTTTGTATTGGGTCTCAGGTATAATGAGCCGAAGCACCTACGGTCATGTCCCACACAATTACTATAGAACCTTCAATTATACATTTGTATTGGGTCTCAGGTATAATGAGCCGAAGCACCTACGGTCATGTCCCACACAATTACTATAGAGTCTATCGGTCATGCTTAAAAATTACTCCCTCCGTCCGGAAATACTTGTCATTGAAATGGATGTATCTAGATGTATTTTAGTTCTAGATACATTCATTTTCATCCATTTTGATGACAAGTATTTCCGGACGGAGGGAGTACTACCCGCAGGCCAAAGGCTTGCTTCGGACTGAGTGTCTATTCTTAGCGCGCGGGCTAGTGTGGCAAACATATCTTGGATAGATGCCTTTCGGTGCACTTTCCGCGTCACCATTGGCTTGAAGTTGTGAACTTCCATGACGGGGTCTCGTCGCCGGCACACAACATGTTTTACAACACATAATAATGTTAAACAACATGATATGTATGTCTTAAAAATAAGTAGGTTAACATGTCAACTTAATTTCATTTATTTAGCACTGGACATAACTCATCAAACATCGTCAAACCTAGAAGTAGCAACTAAAACAACATTAACTTTATTTATTAAACATAAGCAAGTAGCAACTAAAACGACATAGCTAGAAAATAGCAACAAACAACTTAAAACAAAGATGCTTATTTAGCAAGTTTAATCATTAAATTTATTTGCCAAGATTAATCAGACCAAAGAGCAACAAAAACATTCACTAGTAGAAAAAGGGGGCTTTGGTCCAGGCCGGGTAACCCCATTAGTCCCGGCTCAATCTAAAACCGGGACCAATGGGTGCATTTATCCCGGTTCGTGTGGCTAAGGCATTAGTCCCGGTTCATGCCACGAACCGGGACTAAAGGGTGCGATGCCCATTAGTCCCGGTTGGTGGCACCAACCGGGACTAAAGGTCTAACCTTTAGTACCGGTTGGTGCCACCAACCGGGACTAATGGCCTTTGAGGCATTAGTACCGGTTCATGGCACGAACCGGTACTAAAAGTCCAATTTTCAAACTCTCCCCCCCCCCCCCCCCCCCCCACCGTGGACCGCCTTTTCAGTTTTGGAAAAAACAAAAGAAAATGATGGAAATGTCAAAAAAATAAAATAAAATAAGTTTCCCATGTGATATGTGGTCTAGTTGTTGGGAAAATTTACAAATATGAATTTCGACTTTATTTACAAAATCTCTCTGGAATTTGTAAAATGGGCATAACTTTTGCATACGAACTCGGATTAAAAAGTTTTTTATATGAAAAATCATCTACTCGAAAAGTTACATCTGATGGAGACCGCCTACGGCCTGTTTGCAAATTTGTAGAATCCTCAAATTCCAAATGGAAAAAAAGTTATGCTCAAATTTCTGTTTTTTTTAAATTTTCATTAAATCTGGTCAAACTACTTATTCAAGAAGTATTAGTGTTACTAAATAATTAATGTTTTTTAGAACAATAGTTTCAAAATCAAACAGTGAAATGTGTGACTTCATGCTCAAGCTAAAATCCTGAGGGTTAATAGGATTAACATCTTACTATTGTCAGGAAAACAACGAGTGCAGACTTGGAAACGAGGGAGAATAGAACCTGGAAGTTCAGCGTGCTTAGGCTGGGGGAGTGGGAGGATGGGTGACCGTCCGGGAAGTTAGATGATTTGGAATGATGAGGGGTGATTAGAGATTAAATTGAGCAGTGATGAGAGGGTTTATTAGAGATTAGAGGTTAAAATAAATCAGAAATTTGAAAATAAAAAAATCAAAAAAATTCAAAAAAAATCAGAAAATTACCTTTAGTACCGGTTGGTGTTACCAACCGGAACTAAAGGCCCTTATGAACCGGGACTGCAGGCCCTTTTTCTACTAGTGATTAGCAAGTTTACTTAGCAAGTTTATAATTAGCAAATTTATTTGACTAGGTAGTGGTCCCAACCCAACCCAACCCCCCAATATCACAGGTCACAAGTTTGGGGTAACATGCAACGCATCGCCTCACCATGGTCCTCCTTCCCACCATCACAGCCACAGGCCCACCGTAGCATGGTACGTACAACGCCGTTTTCATCTCCATACACAAGCGAGTGTTGCCGTGTTGGACAGCTAGCCAGTAGGAGAGTTGGCATTGTACACCTGCACGCACACGGTACCACATCCTGGAACTATGAAATGGTACGAATGTATGTAGAGCATATATACATATTTAATTCACGATTTGGATATGGATATAGACATAACGCTTCCGAGCATTTCAGTCACCTAAAAAAGATCTACATCACCGACACTAGTTAGAATTGCAATATGCACAATTTAGTAAAACAGTGCTCGGTTTTAAGTTTACATATAGGGTTGTATGTGGACCTGTGGGGTGAGGTGAATTGATGTCGATGATTGGTTGATGGCATAACTACAAAGACTTTGAAAAGTAAGCGAGGCTATTGCATGTGCATTGTTTTATTTTTTATTTTTTGGTTGAAAACGCATGAACGTGCATTTTTTCTTCTGGATCTTTATGCATGTATTATGGCCTAATAGCCCCGTCCATATTAAATGTTTGTATCATACATGTGGTATGGTGAACCTACACGGCCTAAGGGCATGGCCTGCGCAGTGACACAATGTTAAAACGACATGATACATATATCATAAAATTAGGAAGTAGACACATCAATTTTGTTTTTATTCATTCAGAACTGAACATAATTTATTAAACATCATCTTTTTACTGAAGAACGTACCGTTCTACCACTAGGACACTTATTTTGCAAAAAAACAAGCAAATTTGATCATTCGTATTTGAAAAAAACATGGCAAAAACGTAGCGAGGTTTTTATATGAAGCGGGAGTCGCAACTTGACAGGGTTGGGTGGAATGAAGGCATGGTCCTTCCATCACAGCCACTACAGGTCCACCGTGGCCTGGTACGTATGTACACTGCCATTTTCGTTTCATCTCCATACACAAGCTGGTGTTGGACAACTAGTACAGTTCAAAGAGCGAGTGATTAACTGTACACTTGCACGCACACGGTACCACATCCTGGAGTACCAATATTATGGAGAGAACACATACACAAACATTTAATTCAGCATTTGCATATAGATATAGACATAACCTTTTCGGGGATTTAATTAGTCACCGGGGAAAAATCTACATCATCGACACTAGCTAGAATTGTAGCATGCACAATTTAGTAAAATGGTGCTTGGTTTTATAAGTTTGCAAATAGGGTTGTATGTGGACCTGTGGGGTGAGGTGAATTGATGTCGATGATTGGTTGCTTCCATAACTAGCAGCTAGGACGGCTTTGAAAAGTAAGCGATCCAAGAGAAAATGTGCGACCAATTATTATTGAGAAATAGAAGACAATTGCATCAAGTTTTATGTAACCTTATCACAATACCCCCCCTCCCCCCGGAATTTAGCTGGGATGGGGCCCTCCTTGCACCTAACCCCAATCATAACTTGCCATCTGGATAATCACGTAAAAATTCTGTTAACTCCTTCGTAGGTGTAGCATTGCTCCATGTAGATGTAGCATGAACATTAATTATTTGTTCAAATTTCTAGAGCGGGTACTTTTTTATACACGTGATCATGTCAATTTCCCATGGTCACACATTTTCGGTGGCACGCTCGCCATCTTTAAGCATGTCCCATGGCCTATAGCCCCTTGAACTATACATTTGTATAGGGTATAAGGTATAGCGAGCCGAAGCATCTAGGGGCGTGGCCTACACAATTACTCTAGAGGATATTTGTCGCGCTTAGAAGTTACTACCCGTGTGCCAAGGGTTGTCTCGGATTCGATGTCTATTCGTAGCGTGCCACTTTAGCAAACCCATCTTGGATAGATGCCTTCCGATGCGCTTTCTGTATCATGCTAGACTCAGAATTGTGAACTTCTGTGACAGTGTCTCGTCACCGGCAAATAAGATGTTTTACAAACAGAATGCTAAATAACTTGATATGTATATCATAAGAATTAGTAGGTAACATGTCAATTTAATTTGTATTCGTTCAACACTAGACATAACTCAT
The DNA here is from genome assembly GCF_056163025.1 of Triticum urartu. NCBI lineage: Eukaryota > Viridiplantae > Streptophyta > Magnoliopsida > Poales > Poaceae > Triticum > Triticum urartu. Next base: position 684,990,965 of record NC_141877.1, read on the forward strand.
CAAACATAGAAGTAGCAACTAAAACAATATTGACTTTACTTATTAAAGATAAGCAAATAGCAACCAAAAAAACATAGCTAGAAAATAGCAACACAACAATTTATTTCATTGGGTCTACTAACAAAAATGTTTATTTAGAAAGTTTAATCATTAAAATTATTTGACAAGATTAATCTGAAGAAATAGCAACAAACAAAAAGCTTAGCAAGTTTATCCATAACAAGTTTACTTAGTAAATTTAATTAGCAAATTGGAGAGGTAGCGAGGAGGTGTTGCGCAATGTGCTGCATGCCCCTGGTCCCAACCCAATCCAACTGAACCCCCAATATCACAGGTCACACAACCCTTCTTTGGAGTTTGGGGTAACATGCAAGGCATGGTCCTTCACCCTCACCATAATCATCATAGCCCCACCGTGGCCTGGTACGTAAAACATCATTTTCATCTCCATATACTAGCTAGTGTTGGGCAACTAGTAACAAGAGTGAGTGATTATACACATGCATGTAGTTGTACGTATGTTTAGAGTACACACATTTAATTCACTATTTACATAATAGTTATATGTAGTACTAAAATACCGTATAGATATAACGTTTCCAGGGGTTTTAGTCACAAAATAAAGCACATTGCCGACACTAGAATTGTGGTGTGTACATACAATTTTAGTAAGATATTTGCTCGAGTTTAAGTTTGAAGGTAGTCTGCGGACCTGTAGCTATGGGATAAGGTGAACTGATATTGATGATCGGTTGCCGGTATAACTACGAAGACTTTGAAAAGTGTAAAGCGAGGCTAGAGAAAAATACCTGACAAATTATTTAGACAATCACATATGGATATAGAAATAGCCAACCAAATCTGCAAAAAAGAATCGCGTGGTCCATCACAGCCACTAAAGGTCCACCGTGGCGTGATACGTATGTACAACACCGTTTTCATCTCATCTCCATACACTAGCGAGTGTTAGACAGCTAGTACGGTACAGGAGCGAGTGATTAATTGTACACCTGCACGCACACGGTACCACATCCTCAAACCACCAAACTAGCTCTATATATGTATACACACATTCAATTCTCGGTGATTATTCTTTCAGGAATAATGCACTTTCGCACGAAATATCTTCACCAGCACCCAAGATGTTTTACAAACATAATGTTCAAGCGACATGATACATCTCAGATTATATGTGCCAATATGTGGTGGGACTCTGTAGCAAACATCAACATTTCTTGGATAGATGCATTCCGAGGCGCGTATGGCCAAAACTACGTGCATGCCCTATGCACCGATCGACACGGAAGATCTTTAAGCATATCATTAGATTCATATGCAAATGTAGTTAGTAAATATATACTTTTATTACATATAATACATATTTAGCTAGCTAAATTGATGGCCTAGAACTACGTGCATGCCCTATGCACCGACTCGGAGGAAGTAGCAAGTTTATCCATAACAAATTTATCGTAAGTTTAAGTAGCAAATTTCTTTGGCGGGTACCGAGGGATGGTGTGCAACGTGTTGCAAGCCCCCTGTCCCAACCCAACCCAACCCAACCCCACAATGTTACAGGTCACACAACCCCTGTTCAGAGTTTGGGGTAACATGCAACGCATGGTCCTTCACCCCCACCGTAACCATCATAACCCCACCGTGGTGTGGTACGTACAAGGCCATTTTCATCTCCATACACTAGCTAGTGTTGGACAGCTAGTACAAGAGTGAGTGATTATACACCTGCACCGCTGGATGCAGTTGTACGTATGTGAAGAGTACACACATTTAATTCACTATTTAGAAATAGATATCCATGGTACTAAAAGATGATATAGATATAGCATTTCTGTGAGTTTTAGTCACAAAAAAATGCACGTTGTTGGCACTGAATTGCGGTGTGTATAAACTTACGGTGTGTATGCACCTTAGTAAGATGTTACTCGAATTTAAGTTTGAAGGATTTATGCGGACCTATAGGTGCGGGGTGAGGTGAACTGATGTTGATGATTGTTTGTTGGTATAACTACGAAGACTTTGAAAAATAAGCGAGGCTGGAGAAAATATCTGACAAATTACTTAGACAATTACATATGGACATAAAAATAGCCAACCGCATCCGCAGAAAAGATTAATCACATCTGGATAATGATATATGTATTACTATTTTTGTTACTTTTATTGAGATTTCTATAGCATGTATTTTTCTATACCTGCTTAACCGGTGGCAAGACAATTGAAACACTCGGTGTCTTTAAGACCGTTATGCGGACCATAGCCCCTTCCATTATACGCTTTTGTATCGCCCTGAGGTATACGGAACCAAGTACGTAGGGCCACTGCCCGCACAATTACACAAGAAGCTATATGTCGTGCTTAAGAGTTACTACCTATGGGGCAGGGGCTTGTCTTGGATTGGGTTTTTATTCGTGGCGGGATCTCTATAGCAAATACATCTTGAATAGATGCCATCCGAGGCGCTTTCCGCATCACGCCTGACTCGGATGTGTAGTTCCATGATGGGGCCTTGTCGCCGGCACCCAAGATGTTTTAGAGACGTAATGTTAGAGAGACATGATACATTCATAATAAAATTAGTAGGTAAATATGTCAATTTTCTTTGTTATTTGTTCAACAGTGCACATAACTTATCAAACATCATCTTTGTAAGGAATAGGAATGTACCAATCTATCGGTTGGACACTCATTTTTTTAAAAGAGCGACTACATTTTTTTGTATTAAAAACACATGCAAAAAACATGGCTAAGTTTTAACATGAAGAGTAAGTCACAACGGCACTGGGGTTGGAGGCAGAAAGGGATATGGGTCCAACACACCCAGTAAAGGCCCTAATGATTCCCTTTTTTATATGATATTGATTCAGCATGCGCTAGATATTTCCTCCTAAACAAATAAAATTAACAAACCACCATTTTTATTATTAATATTAAAATTTTAAAAATATCAAATAACATGTAAAACATTAGCAATTTATCAAACGGTAGCAAATAGGAACGTAGCAATTTTATCTAGCAAGCTTAATCATAACAAGTTTAATTATCTAATTTATTTAGCAATAATGCTCATAGAAGTAGCCACGGAACAGTATCATGTTTACTAATTAAAGATCTGCAGATACACACAATAACAACAACTGATGTAAAAAACTAGCAAATAGCAACACACCAACTTTATTTATCAAGTCTAACAAAAAGTTTATTTAGATTATCATTAAATTTATTTTGCAATAATCGGAGCAAATAGCAATAAAAATATTAGCAAGTTTATTCATAACAAATTTACTTAGTATGTTTAATTAGTAAGTTCATTAATAAGATTAATAATTGTGAATAGCAACTAAGAAGTAGCCGCTTTTTTCAACATTAGTTTCATTAGCAAATTTAGTTCCTTCTCACCTATGTAAGAATCCAATCCTACATTATTACAAAAACAAGTATTATAGTTCCCAATCCAGCCAGTTTACAAATAAACGATAGCAAAAAACATAATTTGTATCAGTTTGACAAATTAACATACCTCCAACACATTCATTGAGTCAAAAGACCCTATACTCCTAGCATATTAAACCTTTAAAACAGAGTGATGTAGTGCACGATTAAATCAATAAACCAATGAGCTTGAATAAATCTGGTTCTTGGTGCATTTTAGAATGGAACTGATTTGAATTCTATGGCCTAGTACAACTCGCTACTCCACCCTAACCCACCTCATAACTCTCTCTCTCTCTCTCTCTCTCATTTAGCACACTCATTATCTCCTTTGACCCCTTTTATGTTGTCTTCGCTACTCGATTTTCCCAACTATTGCGGGCCTTAACATCCTCTACTCTTTCGTGATGTCTCCTCACTGTTTTGTCGTGTGTACATGGTGGCTACCCTAGTGTTACTGGGAATGAGGCAAGACATGCATGTTTGCGGGGAGAGGATAGTTGTGTCTCCTTGCAAGAGAGAGGTTGAGTGGAGATAAAGAGGAGTTAGGATTTAGATCGAGGATTGGGCGCTTATACCAAGATGGGCCAAGATATGGCCCATCTTCGTTAGCTATTACAAATTGAGGTGGGCCTTCATTCTAGTCCACCTCAAAACTTTTGAGACGGGCGCTTTATACAATCACCTTAAAAGGGTAATCTTTTGCAGAAGGACTATTTCATCCAATAATTTTTGAGTCAGTCCAAATCTACACCGGCCTTTTATCGTAAGATGCATCGGCGGCGGTCTCTTGCGGTGACCTTTGGCTTATAGGGAGGCAGGTTTGGGCCGTGTGTCGGCACACACTGGGCTTGGGATCCCGGCAATCGGCGACTGACCCCCCCCCCCCCCCCCCGTCCTCAACTGGGTTCGGTGGCGGGTAGGTGCTGCGTCGGGGGCTGATACATCTCCAACGTATCTATAATTTTTGATTGTTCCAAGCTATTTATTATCAATCGTGGATGTTTTATAACCATTTTATATAAATTTTGGTACTAACCTATTGACATAGTGCCAAGTGCCAGTCCCTGTTTTTTCCGTGTTATTTACATCGCAGAAAATCAATATCAGACGGAGTCCAAATGCCACGAAACTTTACGAAGATTTTTTATGAACCAGAAGGAACATGTTGGGCCCTGGTTGTGCCCGGGGGGAGTCCCGAGGAGGGGCAACCCACCCGGGTACGCCAGGAGGCCCAGGAGCTCCCTAGTGGGTTGTGCCCACCTCGGGTGCCCCCCGGACCGCCTCTTTACTCTATAAATACCCCAAAAATACCAGAAACCTAGAGGAGTCGACGAAATATTCATCCAGTTGCCGCAGAGTCCAGAACCACTAGATCCAATCTAGACACCATCTCACATGGGGTTCACCACCTCCATTGGTGCCTCTCCGATGATGCGTGAGTAGTTCTTTGTAGACCTTCGGGTCCCTAGTTAGTAGCTAGATGGCTATCTCTCTCTCGTTGAATTCTCAATACAATGGTCTCTTGGAGATCCATATGATGTAACTCTTTTTGCGGTGTGTTTGTTGGGATCTAATGAACTTTGAGTTTATAATCAGTCATATCTTTTTATATCCATGAAAGTTATTTGAGTTTCTTTGATATCTTATATGCATGATCTCTCATAGCCTCGTATTTCTTCTCCGATATTTAGGTTTTGTTTGGCCAACTTGATCTATTTATCTTGCAATGGGAAGAGGTGCCCGGTAGTGGGTCTGATCTTACGATGCTTGATCCCAGTGACAGAAAGGGAACCGACACGTATGTATCGTTGCTACTAAGGATAAAAAGATGGGATCTATATCTACGCAATAGATAAACGGATCTTGTCTACATAATTTCATCATTCTTATTGCATTACTCCGTTTTTCCATGAACTTAATACACTAGATGCATGCTGGGTAGCGGCCGATGTGTGGAGTAATAGTAGTAGATGCACGCAGGAGTCGGTCTACTAATCTTGGACGTGATGCCTATGTAATGATCATTGCCTGGATATCGTCATAATTATTTAAGGTTCTATCAATTGCCCAACAGTAATTTGTTTACCCATTGTTTGCTATCTTTCTCGAGAGAAGCCACTAGTGAAACCTACGGCCCCCGGGTCTTCTTCCTCATATATTTGCTTGCGATATACTTTTCCTTTGAATTTTTATTCAGATCTATTAAACCAAAAATACAAAAATACTTTGCTGCATTTTATTTTATTTGCTATCTATTATTTCAATCTACTACAAGTTTATGGCATCTTACCTGAAAGAGATTGACAACCCCTTTAACACGTCGGGTTGCGAGGTGTTGTTATTTGTGTGTAGGTGCTGTTTACGTTGTGTTGCTTGGTTCTCCTACTGGTTCGATAACCTTGGTTTCTTCACTGGGAGAAATACCTACCGTCGCTATGCTGCATCATCCCTTCCTCTTTGGGGAAATACCAACGTAGTCCTAGCAGACATGAACTTTTCTAGCGTTATAGTCAGAGAGCAATCAAAATGATCCTCCCCGGCAACGGCGCCAGAAATTCATTTTGATTGCTCTCTGACTATAACGCTAGAAAAGTTCATGTCTGCTAGGACTACGTTGGTATTTCCCCAAAGAGGAAGGGATGATGCAGCATAGCGACGGTAGGTATTTCTCCCAGTGAAGAAACCAAGGTTATCGAACCAGTAGGAGAACCAAGCAACACAACGTAAACAGCACCTACACACAAATAACAACACCTCGCAACCCGACGTGTTAAAGGGGTTGTCAATCTCTTTCAGGTAACGATGCTAGAAATTTGTAGTAGATTGAAATAATAGATCGTAAATAAAATAAATGCAGCAAAGTATTTTTGTATTTTTGGTTTAATAGATCTAAATAAAAATGTAAAGGAAAAGTAGATCGCAAGCAAATATATGAGGAAGAAGACCCGGGGGCGTAGGTTTCACTAGTGGCTTCTCTCGAGAAAGATAGCAAACGGTGGGTAAACAAATTACTGTTGGACAATTGATAGAACCTCAAATAATTATGACGATATCCAGGCAATGATCATTACATAGGCATCACGTCCAAGATTAGTAGACCGACTCCTTCCTGCATCTATTACTATTACTCCACACATCGACCGCTATCCAACATGCATCTAGTGTATTAAGTTCATGGGAAAACGGAGTAATGCAATAAGAACGATGACATGATGTAGACAAGATCCGTTTATCTATTGCGTTGATATAGATCCCATCTTTTTATCCTTAGTAGCAACGATACATACGTGTCGGTTCCCTTTCTGTCACTGGGATCAAGCACCGTAAGATCAAGCCCACTACCAGGCACCTCTTCCCATTGCAAGATAAATAGATCAAGTTGGCCAAACAAAACCCAAATATCGGAGAAGAAATACGAGGCTATAAGAGATCATGCATATAAGAGATCAAAGAAACTCAAATAACTTTCATGGATATAAAAAGATATGATAGATCATAAACTCAAAGTTCATCAGATCAGATCCCAACAAACACACCACAAAAAGAGGTACATCATATGGATCTCCAAGAGACCATTGTATTGAGAATTCAGCGAGAGAGAGAAAGCCATCTAGCTACGAACTACGGACTTGAAGGTCTACAAAGAACTACCCACGCATCATCGGAGAGGCACAAATGGAGGTGGTGAACCCCATCCAAGATGGCGTCAAGATTGGATCTGGTGGTTCTGGACTCTGCGACGGCTGGATGAATATTTCATCAACTCCCCTAGGGTTCTGGTATTTTTGGGGTAATTATAGAGCAAAGAGGCGGTCCGGGGGGCACCCGAGGTGGGCACAACCCACCAGGGCACGCCTGGGCCTCCTGCGCGCCCTGGTGGGTTGTCCCCTCCTCGGGACTACCCCCAGGTGCAACCAGGGCCCAACATGTTCCTTCTGGTCCATAAAATTTCTCCGTAAAGTTTCGTGGCATTTGGATTCCGTCTTATATTGATTTTTCTATGATGTAAAAAAATACGGAAAAAACAGGAACTGACACTTGGCACTATATCAATAGGTTAGTACGAAAAATGATATAAAATGACTATAAAATGATTATAAAACATCCAAGATTGATAATAAAACAACATGGAACAATAAAAAATTATAGATACGTTGGAGACGTATCAGCATCCCCAAGCTTAACTCCTACTCGTCCTCGAGTAGGTAAGTGATAAAACATAATTTTTGATGTGGAGTGTTGTTTAACATGTATCACATTCTTTTCTTTATAACATGGACATTTGGACATTGTATGTGATTCAAAGCAATAATATAGTTTTGACATAATAATTTAGATACTCAAGCATATCGACAAGCAACCATGTCTTTCAAAATATTAATGCTAAAATAAGTTATCCCTACAAAATCATAGTCTTGTCATGCTCTGTCTTCTTAACATAAAGTATTTATCATGCACAACCCCGATGACAAGCCGAGTAATTGGTTCATACTTTTTAACGCGCTTCAGCTTTTTCAACTCTTACGCAATACATGAGCGCAAGCCATGGAGATAGCACTACGGGTGGAATAGAGTATGATATTAGGGGTAAATATATAGAAGACAAAAAGGTAAGGAAGTATCACATCGATGCGGCTAACCAACGGGCTATAGAGATGCCCATCAATCGATATCAACGTGAGAAGTAGGGATTGCCATGCAACGAAAGAGCTATAATTGTATGAAAGCTCAATATGAAACTAAGTGAGTGTGCATCTAATCCTATAATGAAAAATTCCCACTAGTATATGAAAGTGACAACATTGGAGACTCTCCATATGAAAAACGTGGTGCTACTTTGAAGCAAAAGTGTGGTAAAGGATACTAACAATGCCCCTTCTCTCTTTTTTTTGACTGAACTGTGGGGCAAAACCCCCACAGCAGATCAAAACTTTATTGAAATAAAGAACAAATACAACAAGTTGATTACAAGGAGTAACCAGAGTACAAATACAACAAGTTGATCAACTCTTTGTTTATTTATTATTATTTTTTCTTTTTTTTCTTTCCCCCTTTTTTTCTTTTTCTTTTTTTTTCTCTCATTGTCCGGAGCCTCATCCCAACTTGTGGGGGAATCATAGTGTCCATCATCCTTTCCTCACTGGGGAACTGCTCTAAAAATGAATAATGATGATCATCACACTTCTATTTACTTATAACTCAAAAGAAATAAAAATTACAACTCGATACCTATGACAAAGTATGACTCCATATGAATGCCTCTGGCATGTACCAGGATGTGCAATGATCTAGCGTAACATGTATGAAAAATGATGAACGGTGACTGAGCCACAACTACTATGTCAGCTATATGATCATGCAAAGCAATATGACAGTGAATGCTCAAGTCATCAAATGGAAGCGGTGGAAGTTGCATGGCAATATATCTCGGAATGGCCATGGAAAAGCCATAATAGGTAGGTATGATGGCTGTTTTGAGGAAGATATAATAAGGCTCATGTGTGATAGAGCGTATCATATCATGGGGTTTGGATCCACCTGCAAAGTTTGCACCATGTCTCGATGTGAGAAAGGGCAATGCACGGTACCGTAGAGGCTAGCAAATTGCGAAAAGGCAAGAGTGTGTATAAATCCATGGACTCACATTAGTCATAAAGAACCTATATACTTATTGCGAAAGTTTGTTAACCCTTGAAGCAAAGTACTACTACGCATGCCCCTAGGGGGATATATTGGTAGGAAAAGATCATCGCTCTTCCCCGACCGCCACTCATAAGGAAGACAATAAAAAATAAATCATGCTCCAACATCATAGCATAACGAGAGACTATACGTGCATGCTTCGGGAATCACAAACCTTAACATCAATATTCCTACTAGAGCACAATTAGTCATCAACATAACTCACATATCACATCATCATATCTCAAAACTATTATTAAGAATCAAGTTTATTTTGTCCAATGATCTCCGTATCATTTTTTTCTTTACCCTTCTTGGATATTTGTCACTCTGGGACTAAATTTCATGTATTGCTTTTCATAAGCTCGAGTCTCGCGGAGTGCGGGGCTGGTGTTTGGCTCGATCGCCGTTGGGATCACAGCCCCCGAGGTGGCGTCCAACTGCCCATCCTCGATCGGCGCAGTTGGCTCCGAATTAAAGGTCGAAGTCGATGCGGGTGCGGTCTCCAGGGCACTGTCCGGCGGCAGAGCTAGATCATGCTCGTCGTGACAGTGCGGCGCGCTCGGCAGTGGCTCGAATCCGTCGAAGATCAAGTCCCCGCAGATGTCAGCCGTGTAGTTTAAACTTCCAAATCTGACCTGACGGCCAGGGGCGTAGCTTTCGATCTACTCCAGATGGTGAAGTGAATTGGCCCGCAGTGCGAAGCCGCCGAAGACGAAGATCTGTCCGGGCAGGAAGGTCTCACCCTGGACTGCATCGCCATTGATGATCGTAGGAGCCATCAAGCCTGACGGCGACGACACAGAGGAACTCTCAATTGAAGCACCAATGTCGGTGTCAAAACCGGCGGATCTCGGGTAGGGGGTCCCGAACTGTGCGTCTAGGCCGGATGGTAATAGGAGGAAAGGGACACAAAGTTTTACCCAGGTTTGGGCCCTCTCGATGGAGGTAAAACCCTACGTCCTGCTTGATTAATATTGATGATATGGGTAGTACAAGAGTAGATCTACCACGAGATCGGAGAGGCTAAACCCTAGAAGCTGGCCTATGGTATGATTGTTGTTCTGTATGTTGTCCTACGGACTAAAACCCTCCGGTTTATAAAGACACCGGAGAGGGTTAGGGTTACACAAAGTCGGTTACAATGGTAGGAGATCTGCATATCCGTATCACCAAGCTTGCCTTCCACGCCAAGGAAAGTCCCTTCCGGACACGGGACGAAGTCTTCAATCTTGTATCTTCATAGTCCAGGAGTCCGGCTGAAGGTATAGTCCGGCTATCCAAACACCCCCTAATCCAGGACTCCCTCAACGGCGACGGGAGGCCCTTCGTCAAGATGTCGGCGAACTGGCGTGACGAGGGAACATGCAGCACACGGACCTGACCCATGGCAACACGATCGCGAATGAAGTGGAGATCGATCTCGATGTGTTTTTTATGCTGATGCTGGACGGGGTTCGTGGACATGTAGACGGCGCTGACGTTGTCACAGAAGACGATCGTCGCAGGAGGAGATGGTCGATGAAGCTCCTGGAGAAGTTGCCGAAGCCAACTCGCCTCAGCCACGGCGTTAGCCACGACGCGGTACTCGGCTTCAGCGCTCGAGCGTGAGACCGTGTGTTGTCGCTTGGAGGACCAAGAGACGAGATTATCTCTGAGGTAGACACAGAAGCCTGACGTGGAGCGCCGAGTGTCAGGGCAGCCGGCCCAGTCGGCGTCGGTGTAGGCAATCATGGAGTCCGGTGAAGTCGAGTAGAGCTGAAGGCCATGAGAGAGCGTGCCCTTGATGTAGCGCAAGATGCGCTTGATGGCCGCGAGGTGCTGCTCACGCGGGTCGTGCATATGAAGACAAACCTGCTGAACGGCGTACGCGATGTCGGGGCGCGTAAAGGTGAGGTACAGGAGAGCTCCAGCAAGACTCCGGTACTCCGTGGGATCGGCCACGGAAGATCCGGCAGTAGCGGCGAGCTTCGGTGAGGTGTCAACCGGTGTCGAGGCCGACTTGCAGGCAGTCATGCCGGCCCTGTCCAGAATCTCCGCGGCGTACTTAGCTTGCGAAAGATGCATGCCAGAGGAGTCGCGGGTGACCGCGATGCCGAGGATGTAGTGAAGGCTGCCCATGTCCGTCATGGCGAACTCTGCTCGGAGAGAGGCCGTGATCCTGTCCAACAAGCGGGCCGAGGAGGCGGTGAGGACGATGTCGTCCACGTAGAGCAGGAGGAAGGCCGTGCCTTCCGCACACCGGAGAACGAACAACCAGGTGTCCGAGCGGGAGCACACGAAGCCGGTCGAAGTGATGAAAGTCGCGAAGCACTGGTACCACGCACGGGGGAGCCTGCTTGAGACCGTATAGAGAACGGTTCAGCCGACAGACGTGCTTGGGGCGAGCGGAGTCGATGAAGCCGGTGGGTTGACGACAGTAGACGACTTCAGCAAGAGTGCCATGTAGAAAGGCGTTCTTGACGTCGAGCTGACGAGTATCCCAATTAAGAGAGAGCGCGATGGAGAGGATGACACGCACGGTGGCCGGTTTGACAACCGGGCTGAATGTCTCGTCGAAGTCGACACCGGGCTCCTGAGAGAAACCCCGAAGCACCCAGCGAGCTTTGTAGCAATCGAGGGAGCCATCGGGTTTGAGCTTGTGGCGAAAAACCCACTTGCCGGAGACGATGTAGCATCCCGAGGAGGGGGCACAAGATCCCAAGTGTTGTTGCTGAGGAGAGTGCAGTACTCCGCGGTCATAGCATCGAGCCAGTTGGGATCCTTGAGAGCTACACGGGCGGAGGTGGGGACCGGCGAGTACCTGCTGACAGATGAAACATGCAGGTTAAGCTGCTCGCGAGGGCCCTTGTGGATGTCGGAGGTGCTGCGTGTGCGATGAGTGGGTGGGGCGCCTGGTTTGGGAGGGGCGCCCGGTGAGGGAGGGGCGGGTGGTGAGGGTGGTGATGGAGGGGTGGTGGTGGGGTTGGTGGCGGGGTAGGGGTAGGAGTGGCGATCGGAAGAGGCGGGACAACTATGGGTACTGTGTCATCGTCGGCGAGGAAGTCGTATGTGGTTGCGGTGGTGGGCTGTAGGGAGGCAAATGGAAAGGTCATCTCATCGAAGACGACGTGACGGGAGATGATGATGCGGTGGGTAGTGAGGTCCATGCACCGATATCCCTTATGATGAGAGGAATAGCCCAAAAAACACAAGCACTCGAACGCGGCGACAATTTATGTGGCATGGTGGAGGCGGTATTGGGATAGCATAGGCAGCCGAAGACGCGTAGTGATGAGTAATCGGGATGGTTGCCGTGAAGGGCAAAGTATGGAGAGGGAGCCGCAATGGTTTGGTGGGAAGACGGTTAAGAACGTGAGTGGCGGCGTGAAGTGCTTCGGCCCAAAAACGAGGAGGTAAGCCTGAAATAAGAGAGAACGCAAAATGTCATTGACGGTGCGAATAATGCGTTCAGCTTTACCGTTTTGTTGGGATGTGTATGGGCAAGAAAAACGAATATGAATACCGTGCGTGGCAGCAAGAGAGTGGAGTTTGTTGTTGTCGAACTCACGACCATTGTCACATTGTATGGACACGAGATGTAAGCCAAACTGAGTATGAGCGAATGCGCGAAAAGCGGAGAGCGAAGCGTAAGCATCAGATTTTTGGCGAAGTGGAACGGTCCATAGAAAATGTGTGAAATCATCAAGAATGACTAAAAGATATTTATTGCCAGAAACACTCAAGATTGGTGAAGTCCAAAGATTACAATGCACTAACTCGAATGGACGAGTGGTACGAGTAGTAGAAGCAGAAAAAGGTAAACGGACATGACGTCCTAGTTGACAAGCATGACATAAAGTGGAGTGATTTATTTGTCTAATACAAGGGAGGGAAATATGCTGCGAGAGGCGACGGTAAGCATCATGGCCGGGATGACCGAGACGACGGTGCCACACGTCGTGAGGGGCGGTGAGCGTGGCGAGGGCGCGAGGAGGCGGAGGGCATGTGAACGTGTAGAGCTCCCCCGTACTATTTCACCGAAGGATCTCGCGCCGGGAATGAAGGTCCTTCACAGAGAAACCAAAGGGGTCAAAAGCCACGATGCAATGATTATCAGTAGTTAATTGACGAACGGAAATAAGATTTTTGATAATGCTAGGTGTTACTAGGACATGGCGTAAGTGAAAAGGTCTGTTAGGAAAAAAGGAGGGAAGGGAAGAATGACCGGATGTGGTGACGAGAACGGTGGAACCGTCGCCGACCACCACGTGACGATATATAGGATGAGGAGAAAGGGAGGATAAGATACTGGCATCGGAGGAAAGGTGGGCGGTCGCGCCACTGTCCGTGACCCACTCGGAAGCGGGCTGCTGCAACGTCATGTTGGTGAAGTGTTGGGCGAGAGCAGCGGTGTCCCATGATGGTGCCGGTGTTGGTGGTGCAGCGTAGGGCAGCGCGGCGCCGTATGGGACGGAGCCGTAAGCGCCGTAGTAGGCGCCGGTAGCAGCCGGTGGAGCGGCCATGTAGGCATGAGCGCGGGGGCCCGGAGCCCGTCCGAGGATGCCGCCGGTGTTGCCGCCAGTGTTGGTGGGGCGGGACTGCATGGGCCACATCTGGATGGCTCCTGTCCAAGGATTGAACGGAGTTGGTATGGGAGGAGCGCCACCGCCGGACTTGTACCCCTTGTTCTTGCCCTTCCCCTTGCCATAGCCGGTGGCATGAGGATTGTGGACGGGAGCAGGAGCCCGCCATGGCTAGCCGCCGGCCGAACCGGAAGGAGCACCACCACCGCCTCCGGAGGACGAGCCGCCGCCGCAAGGAGGAGCGGGGACGGGTCCTTTGACGGCGTAAAAAGCAGAGGCCGAGGTGTTGTTGGAGCGCCGAGAGGTCTTCATCTCGTGGAGCAGCAGCATGTTGCGAAAGTTGAGGAAGGTAGGGAACGGCGTGAGGAGGGGAGCGATGTCGGCGACGCTGTCGAAGCGCTCATGGAGGCCCTTGATGACGTTGGTGACGAGCTCGGGATCGGAGACGGGCGCACCGACCTCGGCGAGGGCGTCAGCCGCCGTCTTCTGCAGGTGAAGGTACTCGGTGATGGACCGATCCTCCTGCTTGATGTTGTGGAACTCCTCGGCGAGATAAATCTCGCGCCTCTTTTGGTTGTCGTTGAAGAGCGCGACGACGGCGGTCCAGACCTTGTACGCCGTGGCGGTGGCGGGGTCGGTAGGCATGACGAGGTCGACGATGTCCATGGCCATGGAGCCATAGAGCCAACGGAGCACGAGGACGTCGAGGCGGAGCCACGTTGGGTCGGTGGAGGGCGTCTCGGAGGTGAGGTGATCCTCGAGGGTGTAGGTGGTGACGGCGATGTTGAAGAAGGTCCTCCACTTGGGGAAGACGGCGCTCTTGAACTCGAGGATGATGGGGACGAGAGAGCGGACATTGGGGATGGCGGTGGCCTGCGCTCAAAGGGCGGCGTTGGGGTGAGGAGCAGCCGGCTCGGAGGGCGCCATGGGAGGGAGGTGGTGGCTGGCGGCGCGGGAGCAGGAGCCGGCGGCGCTAGGGTTGGAGGAGCGGAAGCGAGAGGATTCTTACGCTGATACCATGAAAGATTTAGAGAATATTTGCCACACTTGGGCTTTTCCATTACATGTCAATATATAGACAGATTTACAATCCTAACCATAAATGGGAGATCACAACAATATCGATACTCCTCGATTTAGGGGATTAGGAGATATGTCACGATACGTGACATATTAGTCTAACAGTGAGAGTTCCTCTCTCCAGACCCGGTGGTTGACTACGGCGGGGAGATGCAAACTATGGATGGTGGTTTGATGCATAGAGACGGTTGTGCAACGGCGGCGGTCCTTGTTGCATGTAGCTGTTGGGATCGTGGAAAAGTGATGATGACGACACATAAGTGATTTTGATAATGATGCTACTGGAGTACAATGTCTCGAGTTCGGTATGTGCTCATTATGCTTGCATCCTCTTAATGCTCCATTTTTAACAATAAAATCCACCCTATATGGAAAAGAAAGAAGAAGATGCGTATTTAAATTGGAGTATATATATAAGGATAGTGACCACTGCTGAGTACTCCAAACACAAAGATGCTTGGAACCATGAATCATCGTGTCATGTTGAGAAAACAGTAAAGGTTACGGCAATGGAATTAATAAAATGCACATGCGCTTGTCCACTGACCACTGGTACAGGGAGGAGGTCGAGGAACGAAAACCATGTACCTTTTACTTGGAGGACAACAACATGCATGTTCGCTCTACTGATTGATGGGCTTTTCCCTTTATTCTAACGCTGCAGTGGAGCTGCATGCGCACGCTTTTGCCAAAGGAATAAAACAAAAGTGAAAAGGAGAGAAAATGAAGGCGCACACGCATTTTCATGGATCGATGGCGCACAACACAAAGATGCGTGCATGGTCCATGAATATTACACCACGAAAAATGGTCCATCATCCATGAATATTACACTCAGTGACGATCGACTATTCTTACAAGTTGATATCCAACAATTATGTATATATGCTGTTTATACAAATAATTTCATAGCACCCATCGATCAAGTTTACAGTTGCAATGAATATAATGGTGATATAGTAGTATTGCAGTTTGATTAGCTTGGCAACAACTAATCTAATCTGTACACTTGGACTATATATATATTTTTTTATAAAAGGAGGATGACCCCCGACCTCTGCATCTGGAAAATGCATACGGCCACTTTATTGATTATTTAAGAAGACCTTATAAAGTACTTCCTCTGTAAACTAAATGCTCTTATATTTCTTTACGGAGGGAGTAGTACACTTGGACTATATAGTAGGAGGAGATGGAAGGCATTGACGTGCCGCCGACATGGTTCGATGGAGGAATAATTTCGTCAGCGTGATCGGTTATGATGCTGTGCGGTGTACGGTAATGATTGGTGCCTGCCTGCATGCATATGCTTCCTAGCTGCTAACCCAATGAGACCGATCCATGTGATTAAACTAATCAAAGAAGATCCCGGAAGCATTGATAATTAAACTAGTAGGAGTACTAGTAGGGGCTTTAATTCTTAATTTGCTGAAGCATCAAACTGCCGGTGCTGGATTGCTACCGGTAGCTCGGAAGCTAGCTATTGGTTGTACTAGCTCATACATCTACAATTGTTTAGTTACAGGGGACGCGATTGCGTTTGCGTGCAAGAAATTAATCCACTCTACACATTGCATACGCATGCATATTATCTTCTCTGTTTCAAAGTATAAGACATCTTGGGTATTTCAAAATGATATATGCATATGGACTAAAATGAGTGAACAAATACACCAAAACACGTCTATATATATTCAATTTAGGACATCTTATAATTCAGAAGAAAAAAAGGGTAGCAACTGCGGGAAATCCGCGTGTATAATACGTATGTACATAGATGTTCGAGTGTGGGGTAGGTAGATATATGCGCATATAGAAGGAACAGTCTGTCTCTAGCTGATTGGGGCCGGATATATATACGGCTAGGATTGAATGGCTAATGATGTAGAGGTAGCTGGCTGCCTGCCTTTTGCCTCCCCGGCCGGGAAAACAACAATGCAGGTGAAAGAAAAGAAGAAGCTTTCTCGCTGTCTCCCACACATGCATGCGTCCATCTTACTATAGGAAACAAAGTTAGTTCCAACCGCCAGATTATCCTCACTTGTTATTAATGTGATCGCTGAAAGTGCCGCTCATACTGATACGTACTGTACGAATACATGTGCACGTCGGCCAGCCAGGACTACTGCCCTAGTACCTATTTTTCTCGATAGAGGGCGTTTTTATTAAGCTGCCCTAGTACCTTGGTAGCTAGTACTGTACATCGGGTAATATGTAAGGGCATCTTCAACGGGCGTGCGTCAAAAAAGACACGCCAAATGTTTACGGACATGTCCGGACGTTTTCGTGGACAACGGATTGGGGGACACCCATCCAACTCCATGTACCAAATGTCCATTCTTTCAAGAAAATAATAGAATTCGAGTAAACCAAATGTCAGTGATGCTGCCTTATTTTGAATCATCAATCGATACATTTAAATCCTAATAAAAAAGTGCCACATGTTTAACAAGTTTTTTAAATTCATCGATCCCAAATTCAATCATAATGCTAATAAAATTTGCAATATTAAGTGAATCAATGAGTTGACCAACATGGAAAGCAAACAAAAGCAAAACGTATGATCTCCTTGATTGACGTGCCTGCCGGCCACTTTTTTCTAGTTGTGCAATCGCACCACAATACTCCTTCATAGCAACATTTGAAAAGGCGTACCGTTGATGGAGTAGCGACTTTGCACTACGATCATATACTACATCCAAATTGTAGGACGTGTAGTGCTTGTGCTCACGAAACCAAAAATGCTCATGTCGCCAAAATATCTTGTCCTTCTGCTTCATGCCTACAAACCTTGCACTTGTGGCGAACATCGCGTCGCTCAACAATGCATTCTCCCCCATTGGGTACCCCACCATCGTGCTTGCTTCATGTTAAACAAGGAGAAAGTAAAAAAAAATCAATGGCATTTTGCCGAAAACTTGTTGGGCGTGGTGTTCTCAATGGATGCATCGACAGGGGCGGATGATATCTTGGTTGCAGAAGGATCTCGGGTGCAACGGCTGCGAAGTACAACACATGTGGGTGGAGCAGTGGGGGTCCAGCAAGAACAGGGTGGCGACTTGAGTGGTGTACAAGCGGTGACGGTGTTGGTGGTGCGAATACAGAGCAAGGGGATGGACAGAGTAGGCGGTGGGGGTTTGGTGGGAAGAGTGTCTCGGAGCCCGATGTGGCAGGTGTCCAGACTTTCTCAAACCTCCCACAAGTATGTTTCCGGTTTTGTGGGAATTCGGACGTGCGGACCGGTCCGCGGAGTTTGATGCACGGTGATGGATGGCAAAAAGTCTTTGAACAATGGGGTCTAAACATTTATGAGCAGTTTGATGCACGCCGCTGGAGAAGCCCTAAAATACTTGCAGCAAAATAGAGGATGCGCTGGATCCAGCGGACGGTAGAAGGAAAAGACGGGTGGTTGAAGAAAGAAGCTCAGCCGTCTGATTTTGATCCAATGGCTTTAAAAATTGGAATCACTTTAGATTTTTTTTCAGGCAACTTATGAATATTCAGTTCCAGCTTTTAGGAATGCATATGTGATCAAACTAAAATACGAAATCAAGTTGCAACAGAATTTCATAGCTGTACAGAAGTGTACTCTTGGGAGAAAAAAAATCTAGGGCTGGACTGAAGATTCGAACGGGACTGCTAGCTAGTCATCAGCAAGGCAGATGTCCGACAGAAAGGCCGTGCACCTCTCTGGAAAAGAAAAAAAAAGGATTCACGGGCACTAACACTCAGGAAATATTTTTATAGAAGAAGGCAATCCGGGTGAGACACCAGAATTTCGCGAGCGGCACATGATACACCACTATGTACACTTGCAACGAGGCTACTGTCCACTCAAAAAGGAAAAAAAAAACAGCCTACTGCCAACCTCTCCGGAAAGAAACTTTGCCGTCCGCATTTGGTAATTTCAGTGATGCATTTGGGTGCAGCAGGGTAAAATGCAGTTGCGTGGACATCTGGAGAAGGAAGAAACTGCATGCATGCATGCATGGGGCCTCGGGAACAGCATGCACGTACTTTTATTTTATTTTTGTGAACAAACAGCATGCACGTACGTAGAGTAGTAGAGTAAAAACAAGCGACGTGGCGTTGATTAGTTAGAGGGGCCGTACGCAAGCAAATTGCGTTTGCGTGCAAGAAATGAATCAACCCTACACATTACGTGTCCGTATATGCGTATATTACGTGTACAAGACAAGCTAGGCAAGAGAGATATACTCCTACATTACTAGTAATATGTTGTAGAGTTGGCTGCCTGCCTTTTGCCTCCTGTCCCAGCGAAACAATATTATTAGAAAAAAGTATACTTTTCATCCCTTAATTCTTGGCGAAATCTAGATTTGATTTCTTAACTTTAAAACCAGACAACTTACGCCTTTAACTATTGAAACCGGTCAAGATTCATCCCCGGTCACAGTTTTGACTGGTTTTGGTGCTGTCCCAATCCGGTTTTGACCGTGCCGATTCAAATTCACGTACCTTTTCCAAGCCCGCTTAATGTTTTCAAATTCGGGTATTTTTTTCAAATACACGAAAAGCTTTCTCCTGTCGCTGTCGCCCACACACATGCATGTGTCCGTCCATGCATCCACCCATCTTACTATTACTAGATGTAGGAGTATATCTCTCTTGCCTAGCTTGTAGCCGCCGGGTACGGTATAGTAATGAACAAAGTTGGTTCCAACCGCTAGACGATCTTCGCTTGTTATTAATTTACTCGCAGAAAGCGCCTCTTATACTGATACGCACGCACGTCGGCCAGCTAGGACCAGTAGCTACCTAGATAGTTGCGGGTACAGCAGTCAGCAGGTAGTAATATGTAAACTAGTCGTACGCGTGTACTCTAGCTATTTTGCTTCAAAGATGCAAATCTGATCCGATGGATCTCAATATTAGTCGTACGTAACATATATAGTGTACTAACTAACTATATATTTCAGTGTTGATTGACAGTCTGCAACATGTCATCATCTAGCTGCTTCTCGACCGAACGTAGCTACTGTCTACTGAGCCGTACGTACATAGGTACTCCATCAGTTTCATAATATAAGAACGTTTTTGACACTGTCAAAAACGATCTGAGCAGTTACGAAAATAAATATCTAAGGTTAGGCACGTCATGGATGGATGGATGGGAAGACAGACGTTGGACAAGGCGGTGTGTGTTGGAGACGACGAAACTAACATTGCCGTGGGCATACGGCAGTCAGGTGGCCGGCCGTGGGTCGGGGGCACTTGCTATAGTCGCAGTAAATTGTAGTCGCGTCTTACGTACGTGTCTGCTCCTTACGGGGCATAGGCCACGGAAGAGAGGCTACGGGCTAACGTGTCTGCTCCTTGTTAATCTCTCTTTCCTTAAATTTCGTTGAGGGCTCCATCACTAACCAACCATTGATTTACGCTTCGGTCCGTAGCTACTTCCGTGCTATAAAACATTCCGTACGTAAGTGTAGCATTTCCCCATGCATGCACGCACGTAAAGACAAGCCACGACGTAAACATGGCACTCGGTAAAGAGCTACACCCGGTCTCGGTGGCGCGCGGAGAGGCTACGGAGGGATGGATCCATGGATGGATCTTGGATCGAGGCAGACGATCGCCGGCCTGCCTCCGCTGCGCAGAGCAAGTAGTAGCAAATATCTATGAATCCGGCATGGAGAGAAAGGGAAAGGAATTGAAATGAATCCGTCCTTGGGTCCAACGACCAATCCGCACCCGCAGGATCAGCGAATCGCGATGCGCTGCCTCTGCCTCTGCCTCTGCCTCTGCCTGCCTTGCTAGCTTGCTTGCTTGGACGCGATCGCGATTGCTTTCATTTGGCGGCGACAGTGATCGCCATTACGCACTGCCTGCCATGGCGGCTAATCAATCCATTAGTTGCTGGTCGATCGAGCTGGAGCTGTACTGTACTGTACGTACGTGCATGCTAGTACATTCTTTCTTTATAGGAGTAGGAGTAGAATGCATGCATACGATACATGCACGTGCACAGTGTACCTGATTCTGCGAAAAGGAACTAATTCCTCCGGCCAGCTAGCTAGGTCAAGGTGTACAAGTCCTATAGGCGCTCAGACTGTGATTGACCTACGGATATAGGAGTACTGCATATATATAGTTGCCCTTGTTTTGTGGAAACTGGAATCTCATCTCACTAGTAAATGTAAATGATGATGCATGTGCGCCGTACGTAGCGTAATCAATGAATCAATGTGCTGCTGCATTGCATTCTCTTCAACACACCTCCGAGCAGTGTTGACGACCTACAGCCGGCTTCATCTAACAAACGTCTTTTCTCCTCCTCAAAAAATATCTTCTTCCTCCTTCCGCCGTCGGTCCACCCCGCCTCCGATGGTCATTGGGGGCATGGCGGCGCGGAAGATACTCCGCGCCGGCAGGACAGACTCCGATCTAGTTTTTGTTAGGTTCAACATTTTGATTGGGGTTGTGTGGCGGTGGTTATGTCCCTTAGTATGAATAATATCTTCCACACCCGATTTCCGTCCCCATGGTGCGTCTATCATCATTGAAGGACATCTGAAGGCGTGTCTTTGTTGGATTTCGCGGGATTCGGTCGGTGTTGGTCTTTGGTGGATCTTTTTGAATCCAGTTTTCATTCGTGTGGTTGCATGTTTGATTTTTTTTATATCTACGCCTCTCTTCATGGGCGATTGTTGCTGCTCTTGTGTGATGTTCCTTTCGGGCCTTAATATGACGACTTCTTGAGTGTCTACTACAACAAGGTTTGCCAGCTCCGCTCAGGAAGGGTTGATGATGGCGGTGCGTCTTCGGCTCGCTGCAGTGCCTGTAGTCGTTACTAGATGGTCCATGGACCTGGTTGTAATTTTTCTTGTACCTAGTGTTTTTTGTACTGCTATGATTGATGATGAATAGATTGAAAATTTCTCTTGCAAAAAAAGAGGCCGGAGCAGTGTTTTTCTTTAAAAAAATACAGACCGGTAGTCAACCGAATTTATTTTTGCGGTCAGTTGATTTGTTCCCTATCGTTGGATGCAAAATGAATGGCCAGATATTCTTCTTCTACCTCTGGAGTAAATGTTCGTCTTCCTCCTCCCGATCTCGATCTGAACCGCCCACAACTGCCGGCCGGACCGCCTGCCTCCTCCACAGGCGGTCGGCGACACTCCCGCAACTACCTCGCCGCACCGCCGGTCTTGCCGCAGCCCCCGGTCATCCCTCCACCCGCGTCCATTTTTTTCTCCGACGAAGCCCCACCACCGACGTCCACCACCGCCCTCACCCTGAACCCTAAGATAGATAAGGGGGTGATGACGTCGAGCCCCTTCCTTCTCCCTGGCGAGGCCCTTCCTTCTCCGTCCTTCATTCAAAATCGATCGACCCAAATTCGAAATTCAGGTGACTGACATGTAGCTAAAGAAAAGAAAAATATTGTATAAATAAAATAAAAGACCGCCAGCTCGGCTCCTTTCGAGTGGACCAAAGGTTTCTCCTGCGCTCAGTTTTCTTCTTTAAAAAAAAGCAGCATATTTTTTTAGTGGAAAAAATGTTCTCGGTCTGGGCTGCTGGGCCTGAAGTAGACCTCACGTCCAAGTCCAGCAACCTCTAGCTTGAACTCATAACCTAAACGCATGTGTTCAAAAAAAAAAAAACTAAACGCAACATGCGTTTGATATTCACAGATATCAGCTGCAAGCAACACTAAGCGTGTTACTGGTCACTAAACCCTAAATCCTCTTAAGTCTTTTACCATGTACACCCTCCGTTCACAAGTATAACATGGATATATAAGAACTGAAAATGAGTGAACACACACACTAAAACATGATTATATACACCCAATTCAGAAAATAAAATAGAAAATTTTATATTTATGAACGGATGGAGTACTTAGAGCATCTCCAATAGATGATACAAATTTAGAGATGTAAAACTAGGACATGTAAAATTTACATCATGGAAATTTGGATTTTACATCTTTAAAAAAAGGCAACTCCAACAGATGATGTATACTGGAGATGTAAAAGTGCGGCAACAATAGATGATACAAAGTGGAGATGTAAAACTAGACGACGGCCGCGCGGTTTGTTGTACAGCCACTGTGACCACGTCTTCCTCCATGGCCACCGTCGGCGGCGACGGAAGTGGAGTAGGGGGTTCTTTGACCGGATGCGGACGCCACGGCCGCCGACAGTAGCGAATCAGCCGACGCAGCCATGGCTGCCTTCGATTTTTTGGCTACCCAAGATGGGTTCGTCGTCGGGTTGCACCCCGCCGGCCGCTTCACACCTCCACCGCGAGGATTGGGAACCCGTTGCTTCTTCGTCAGCGACGCAGCTGCGATGGCGATCGGCCGGGGCGGCGGCATAGAGGAGGCGGGATTTGGGACAGTGGTCGCGCCGGCAAAGTCCGCGGCGGGGTGGGCGACTGCGTCGGAGGAGGCGGCGGGGCCGTTGGAGTTGGCCATGGCCTGAGCGGGCGGCAATCGGCGAGCGGGGAGCGGGCGGCAAGCGAGCGGGCGGAACGAAAATGAAAACGATTGGACGGTTGGCGCGTGGCCACCAGTTTTACATCTTCTGAAGATGAAAATGCAAATTTGCATCTTCGGTGTTGTATTTTACATCTCCTGGACGTGGAGATGTGATTCTTTTTTGCTTCTATATCATCTATTGAAGGTGGGTTTTAGGGCCTTGGGATGTATAGGTTAGTTATTTTTACATCTACATTATTTATTGGAGATGCTCTTAAGTTGAAACTCTTCTCCTCTCATGGATCACACTTTCCAATAATAGAACAATTTTCCCTATAGCATGACTCTAGCAAAAGAATTGAAGGTTCATATACTAAGGAATACTATTAGGTTTGCAATAAACTAAAGATGATAGGTCGTACAAGCATACTACTTTGTGGGAAAACCTTATCAGCCCGACTTTCTCCTCCGCAACCAACTTATACCGTCCTTCTCCAAAAAACAGAAAACCACTTCTGTTTTGTATGATTTTTCTCTTTTCTTGTTTCAATGTTTTTTGGTTGTCCCTTACCTCTAGTATTTTTTGTAAAAGATTGGGTTTTTTTATTCTAAAAGTGTTCCTTGACTTTTAGAAGATATTATGTCTTCTAAAAATATGTTTACACAATTTTGAAAAATGTTAACTCTCTTTGATAAAATGATCACCTAATATTTTAAAAATAACAAATTTTACTAAAAGGTTTGTCCCTCGAATTTTTCCAACAAATTCATGTATCTGGTTAGATTTCATGTAATTGGAAAAGGCTTCACGTATTTATGAGGAGTCATTCACGTGGGTCTGAATATTTGTCCATACGCTCTGAAAACATTGTTCACATATTTGCAAAAAAATTAATAAAGGTAAAACAATAGATATAAAAAAAGGTATAAAAAGGAAGGCATGTTTTAAAAAATAATTAAATTATAAAAAGGAAAATTAAAATCAGCAAAAATGAAAATAAAAAAAGGAAAAAGAGGAAGAAACGCAAAACATGTGCCTACATTCACTCTTCAAGTGAAATGTTCGCTATCCTTCACATAAAGCATGGAATAGTATTTTCCATAGATGAAATCCATTTTTATGAAGACGGATATTCTACTGGACCATAATGCAATACAACAGAACAAACAAAAGCTCAGGAGGCCATGTTCGTTGGGAGCAAACTACTGGACCATTGTCGATCAGCCGGACTAGAAGTGCAGTGTGTAAGTGTGTCCATTCCATGCCCATTCGTCGGCCAATGTTTCTTACACCAACACACAACCCAACTCAGGCGGGGACCTCCTATTTGACAATTAGAGCGCGGAAATGCTATATATTGCTTAGTGCGATATGTAGCACCTCTGTGTTATATCTTTCTGGAATGTTCTACAGACCCATACATATTGGTTTTAGAATTTCCACGCAACTTGTTTCCTATATTTTGTTTTTCGGTTCTATTTCCCTTTTTGTTTTCTGCGCATTTTCTCTATTGGTTTTCATCGGGTTTCTTTCAGTTTTTTACATTAAATTTTTATTATTTTCTCAAATACACGTCGACATTATTTAAGCACAAGTTGAACATTTTTCGTATATAGGAAAATTTTCGAGATACACATTAAAACTTTCGAATTACACTTTGAACATTTTTTCCAAATACATGTTGAGCAATTGTCAAACGCACATTAACATATTCTAGATACGAAATGTATGTTTAAACATAAATTGAACATTTTTCATTAAATGCCATAAATATTTTTTTAACATGCGAACATCTTTTAATTGTTATGATTTATTTAAATGTAGTGATATCTTCTAAACAAACAAATCATTTTTAGAAAATTACACAAACAATAATTTTTCTGTTGTTTTTTTAAAAAGATATGACAAACTTATATTATTCCAAAGGTGTGGATATTTTGTAAATGGATGAACCACATTTTAATTGATATGAACATGTTTTTACAAATTATGCAAAAAAAAATTACATGAAATAAAAAATGAAATAGAATAAAAATACGAAAACTATGTTTAAATTATTATGAAAGATAGTGTAAAACAAATAAACAAGCGAAGATAACAAAGCAACTGGATCCTACTAGGATGGCCTAGCATTAGCTGTTGAGGCAAGCTTTTTTTCGGTCCATTTTGACTGCTCGAGTTCTCTGTTTCTTTTGGTTCTTTCTAGAATTTGGTCTGTTATTTTATTTCGGTTTCCCCAAAACGTTATTTTTTTGAATAGGTATAAACAATTTTCTAAAAAGGAAACATATTTAAATATTTAAGTATTTTACGTAAAATGATACATTGCTAAATGGGATGAAATGTTTTTAAATGGGATGAAAGTTTTTAAAAATGACATGGAAATGTTTTTTGAAATTATGCAAAATAAATATTATTACATGAATGTATTTCAATGCGCTATGAACTTTTAAAAAATTAATAGAAATAAATTCAGAAACTATATTAAATTATTTTGAAAGATAGACTAAAGAAACATAAGCAAACAAACAAAACAAAGCAATCGGATCCTACTAGGGTGGCCCACTACGGGTTCCTGAGGTAGCACTGCACATAGAGCTGCACTTACTTTGTGCAATCTAAGTGATGATGGAGCGCATGTATGGCGAAATGTGTGTAGACTAATGAGTGTGTTGAATGCATGCTCTGTCAAGACAGCTCGACGCAACATTTTTCTTATAGGAAAAAAATGACAAACTCTCTATTTTTCTTAAATGGAAACAGGCAAAAAACAATTTAGGAATAAAGAGGCAATTAGAAAACATAAGTCATCACATAAGTGCTCGTTTGTTTTTGCTGTGGCAAAGAAAACAGGTCAGATAAGGTTTTTTTTTCAGAATTTAACAGGCCATGCAAATAGGGGATGTATCTGGTGCACCGGGGCAATTGTTGCCCCGGTGCACCAGTCCCCCGTTGCACATTCAAAAATGTCCGAAAAAATCCGAAAAAAATTAGTGCATTGAAGCAACACCAATGTATATTTTCACATAAATTCAAATCAAAATTCAAAATAGTACTCGAGATATAAAAATGACAAATTTGACACTGAATAGTACATAACACAAGTTGGGCTTCAGTTTTGGCCCGTTAGCACACTGATGTGAAATTTGTCATTTTTTATCTTTAGCAATGTTTTGAATTTGAATTTGAATTTTTGTGACAACATACATTGATGTTGTGTCAATGCACTAATTTTTTTCTGAATTTTTTTCAAACATTTTTTAATGTGCAAGGGGGTCCGGTGCACCAGTAGCACCAATTGCCCCGGTGCAGCAGATATGTTCCCCATGCAAGTAAGCTTCCAGTCTGTGCTGCTAGGCCTAAAAGTAGGGGAAGAGTGGTGGATCTCCAAATGGGCCGGCCACTAAAAGACGATTTTACAGATAATTTTCGGAAAGGGTGTGACTCTAAGCAACTAGCAGTATATTTAAATTTGTGAGAACAGCTACACTGTTTGGGATATTTTAGTTCTTTTCATATATGAACTTACAACCATGATGATTGAACACCATCACTTAGTCACTTGAACTTACTTGAAATTCTGACCCTGAACATAACCTGGAAGCAACAATATGCATGTCATATACTCACTTTATTAGAGGGTCACTTTTTGGATAAGTTTGCCTTCTATCCATAAATGATTGTCCTTATCCTCAACACATTAAAATTCCTATTGTTTCGAATTTATTTTCTAACGGTGCAGCCAACATAGAGTTGGGGTGAACAAAGAGGCGCGAAAGAGCCAAGATGACCATGTGGGAAGAGATGAACTTCATGATAACTGGAAAATGGTGGAAAGAGGAAGGGGATGGTGATAGTCATTAGATGGTCAAAACCTGAATGCACTCAACACTCATTGCATGCGATAAGTGGCCCAAAAATAGTTTTGCACAGGCTATTTATAAGTCAACTTAATTTTTTTATGGTGCAAGTCGATTTGGAAGGAAGTCGTGCGGAGCTCGAGGCCAAAGTCGGCGACGACAGAGTCCGACCTAGGAACTCATTGGAGACAGGGATGAGGCGAGGAAGTAGGTGTGGGTTTCGAAAAATGTGAGTTAAGGGTGAGACAGTGTGCCTAAGTTTAATAATTGAGAAATGAGAAAGTTGCGGTAATAACGATTCTTGGTGGCATCACTTACTATATCACTCTGCATATGTGTTGTTCTCCCGTTGCAAAGATGCATAGGTACTTGAGTTAGAGATATGAAAAGAAACAATATTTCTTCCGTTGCAACGCACGGGCACATTTCAAACACACGGGCAGAATCATGACACATTTTGCATAACCATTCAACATTATCTATTTCCACACGTGTTGATCCGATACGTACATATTGGCACTTGGAAAAATATCTCTGGGGTTAGCTCAAGATTTGAACCGGCTAGCTGGCACGTCATGAGTGGATGGAAAGACAGACGTCCGACAAGGAGGTGTGCGTCTCTTGTCGATCGTTCAAGGCTGTTTGGTTTGTGACTATGGTTGCCACATGTTGCCACACCTAAGATTAAGCAACTTTGACCAACTTAGGAGGGTGTTTGGTTCAAGCCTTACCTTAGGCAATATACTTTTTTGCCACACTAGAGCCCCACATGACATACACTCAAAAAGTGTGGAAAAATTCCCTTAGGCTTGCCAACTTATGGCTCTCATTTTAAAGAACTAACCTTAGACAAGTGTGACAAGAAATATGTGCAAAATATGTGTGACACCCCCAGTTTGACCGTACACTAATCATACACGCAAACGTGTACGATCAAGATCAGGGACTCACGGAAAGATATCACAACACAACTCTACAAATAAAATAAGTCATACAAGCATCATATTACAAGCTAGGGGCCTCGAGGGCTCGAATACAAGAGCTCGATCATAGACGAGTCAGCGGAATCAACAATATCTGAGTACAGACATAAGTTAAACAAGTTTGCCTTAAGAAGGCTAGCACAAACTGGGATACAGATCGAAAGAGGCGCAGGCATCCTGCCTGGGATCCTCCTAAACTACTCCTGGTCGTCATCAGCGGGCTGCACGTAGTAGTAGGCACCTCCCGAGTAGTAGTAGTCGTCATCGACAGTGGCGTCTGGCTCATGGGCTCCATCGTCTAGTCGCAGCAATCGAGTATAGGAAGGAAAAAAGGGGGAGCAAAGCAAGCGTGAGTACTCATCCAAAGTACTCGCAAGCAAGGAGCTACACTACATATGTATGCATTGGTATCAAATGGAATAAGGGTATCATATGTGGACTGAACTGCAGAAAGCCGGAATAAGAGGGGGATAGCTAATCCTGTCGAGGACTACGCTTCTGGCCACTTCCAATCTTGCAGCATGGAGAAGAGAGTAGATGGTAAGCTCACCAAGTAGCATCGCATAGCATAAACCTAACTGATGATCCTCCCTCGTCGCCCTGTGAGAGAGCGACCACCGGTTGTATCTAGCACTTGGAAGGGTGTGTTGTATTAAGTATCCGGTTCTAGTTGTCATAAGGTCAAGGTACAACTCCAAGTCGTCCTGTTACCGAAGATCATGGCTATTCGAATAGATTAACTTCCCTGCAGGGGTGCACCACATAACCCAACACGCTCGATCCCATTTGGCCGGACACACTTTCCTGGGTCATGCCTGCTGGCCTCGGAAGATCAACATGTCGCAGCCCTACCTAGGCACAACAGAGAGGTCAGCACAGCGGTCTAAATCCTAAGGCCCAGGGGTCTGGGCCCATCGCCCATTGCACACCTGCATGTTGCGAGGGCGGCCGGAAGCAGAACTAGCCCCCTTAATACAAGAGTAGGCTTACGGTCCAATCCGGCGCGCACCGCTCAGTCACTGACGTCACGAAGGCTTCGGCTGATACCACGATGTCGAGTGCCCATAACTGTCCCCGCGTAGATGGTTAGTGCGTATAGGCCAGTAGCTAGACTCAGAACAAATACCAAGATCTCATTAAACGTGTTAAGTATCCGCGAACGCCGACCAGGGCCAGGCCCACCTCACTCCTAGGTGGTCTCAACCTGCCCTGTCGCTCCGCCACAAAGTAACAGTCGAGGGCCGTCGGGAACCAGGCCCACCTCTATCGGGATGGAGCTACCTGCCCCTTCAGCCCCCAACTCCGAACAGTACCATAAGTAATGTAACAGTATAAAGTATATATCATATGCCCATGATCACCTCCTGAAGTGATCACCGCCCAGTAGTATAGCATGGTAGACGGACAAGAGTGTAGGGCCACTGATGGAACACTAGCATCCTATACTAAGCATTTAGGATTGCAGATAAAGGTAACAACAGTAGTAGCAAGGACAGGCTATGCATCAGGATAGGATAACGGAAAGCAGTAACATGCTACACTACTCTCATGCAAGCAGTAGAGAGAAGAATATGCGATATATGGTGATCAAAGGGGGGGCTTGCCTGGTTGCTCTGGCAAGTAGGGGTCATCTTCAATGTAGTCGATCACATGGACATCGGCAGTAGTCTCGGAGTCTACCGGAAAGAAGTAACGGAGGGGGAACATAATAAATAACAGAGCAATCAAAGAAACACAAAGCATAACATGGGGATACGCGGTGCTAGGGGTGACCTAACATAGTAGTAGGTGATACCGGCGAAGGGGGGGGGACATCCAGGAAAATATCCCCGGTGTTTCGTGTTTTCGGACAGATGAACCAGAGGGGGAAAGTTACGTGTTCGCTATGCTAGGGATGCGTGGCGGACGAACGGGCTGCGTATCCAGATTCGTCTCGTCGTTCTGAGCAACTTTCATGTACACAGTTTTTCATCCGAGCTATGGTTTATTTTATATTAATTTTAAAAGATTTAAATCAATTTTTGGATTTATTTAATTATTTAAATCAACATTATCCAAAACAGTGTTTGCTGACGTCATCATGACGTCAGCAGTTGACCTGGTCAACCTGACATGTGGGTCCCGTTCGTCATTGACTGTTTAGTCTAATTAGGGTTTAACTAATCTAATTACTGTTTCATTAAACTAATTAGTTAATTAGATTAGTTAATTAGGACTAATTAACTTAATTAACTTAATTATTTATTTATTTATTTATATTTATTTTTTATCCCTTTTTTATTTGTTCTGGGCGGGGCCCCCTTGTCATTGGCCCCAGGGGGCTAAACGGGGCGGTTGTTTAACGGGCGCTGGGGCTCGCGGGCGCCCGACCAGGGCGGAAGCCGCGCGGGCATGGCTAGGCGCGGGCGCCGGAGGTGGCCGTGGGCATGGCGGCCAAAGTCAGCGGCGACACGGGGGGGGGGGGGGGGGTTGGCGAGGCAACGACAGGGGCGGCACAGGCGAGTGCAGGGGAAGAGGTGGCCGCGGCCTCAGGCAGCGGGGCAGAGGCGGGGCGGCGCCTGGGGTGAGCAGCAGCGGCTGTGCGCGGGTCGTCCGGCGCGGCGCAGGAGCAGAGCGCCGGCATAGGAGGGAGGCAGCAGCAGCGCGAACGTGGGCGGGGCGAGGTTGCGGCGTGCAGGGCGACCGTGGGCGCGTTCAGGGGCGCCGGGGCACGCGCGGTGGTGCGAGGGAGTGCAGGCAACGGTGGGGGGTTACGACTCCAGCGAGCTCGGGCGACAGGGGGGAGAGAGGAAGAGAGGCCGGGCCTCACTTGCGGTGTAGGGGAACGGCAGTGTGCTCGAGGAGGTGACATCGATGGTGGGCGGCTCCGGCATAGCAGTGGCGGAACGAGGCGGCGACGGCGTCGGGGGCGCCAGGGGCGCGATCTAGATCCATTCGGGGGATGGAGTCGAGGTAGAAGCGGTCCGAGGCGGTCGAGGACGGGGAGGTAGAGGTGGAGGGTGGCGGTGGCGGCTCCGGCGACGTGGTCCCGGGCGGCGGCTTCGGGGTCAATCCCCCCGATCCAATTGGGGGGCAGAGGAGGGGGAGGTGGATCGTGACGGGGGGAGAAGTGGGGGACTGGGTTAGGTCACCCAACGGGGTGAGGGGGGTATAGCCCAACGGGTGGGCCGACCAGCTAGGTGCCCAGTTGGGGCAAACGGCCCAGGGTGAGGGAGTTTGCCTTTTTTTGTTTACAGTTTGCCTTTTCTTTTTATTTAATTCACTTTTCTATTTTATTAAATTTTAGCTTTTATAGAATAAAAAAATTTGTGCCTAAAAGAGCATTAATAATTATGCCACTACCACAGTTAGCTTAGCACCTAAAACAAAATAGTTTGTGATGGCTTAATATTTTAAAATCTTAAATAATTGGTTTTGTTTCTGTTTTGTTCACATTAGAGTTTTAAACACTTTATAAAAGTGGGGTTTCACCACCATGATTAACTATGCTTTCTTTGGCACAAACCGAACATTTTAGTTTTAATGTTTGAAAACTTTGATGTTTGCCTTTAATTCAAATTTTGAATTTGAATCGCTTTGAACTAACGCGAGATCAACAACAGTAACTGTGGTGACGTGGCATCGTTAACAGGGAATTACTATAGATTAATTATCCGGGCGTCACAATTCTCCTCCACTACAAGAAATCTCGTCCCGAGATTTAAGAGGTTGTGTAGGGGGGAAAGTTCTGGTTACGAAATTCTAACGAGTCTTCTCGGCCTTGGTTTCTCTTCTCGAAGAAATTAATCCCTTTCGTTGATGTCTTCTATTCTTTATTCCAATGCACCATGATGAAGTTGTCATCCTTTCCTCGCGAAACTCCATCGTACTAACGAATAGGTAAGGGGTAGCTCTACAACGATAGGATGTTATAAGGGAAAATCATATGGGGGTATCCCAAGATTGAACACATGAGTATCTCTCGATTTGAACAAATGAAACACATCGAGAGCAAAGTAAGAAGGTACCATAAGCAGTCTCAAGTAGATAGACAATCGTTGTTGCCTGAAATAGTGCGTGAAAGGGGTTCAGAGCAACGAGAATTAGTGTTGTGTTTTATACCAGAATTGACGATCTCTCGGAAGGTGGCTCATGAATTACATACGAGTCCATGCGGGAGGAATAACTTTGGGAACAGTGGGTGTACAGGAGAGTCAGGTTTCGATCCTGTGGAACTGTGGGTTATGGGCCCACCATGTGGGTTAAAAGTAGGATGAGCGGTGACATCTTGCATGGTCATGATAGCAAGGCATGTCAGAGGGTAGCCTGTCGATTATGTCGGCAACAACATCGGTACCAAGGGCGAGGGATGAAGAGAACCATTTTCCTGCTCGTTGAACGAGGCGGACCAATAGGCAAAGTTCTCGTCCATCGGCGGTTACCGGAAGTCATCAACAGTAGAAACAGGGTCTCACTGACAGAGTTGTACACCGAGGTGTTTACATAAGCAGTGATTTATTACTGCTTAGATCATATAGATCACATCAAAGGTTAAACCAAACGACGGAAAGGAAAATATGGTTATCAGATTAAACAGAACAATGGAAAGGAAAATGTGTTTAAACACATATTTCAAGGGTATATCCTTCCCAAGGACAAGCAGAGCATGATATCCGTGACAATATATAATGTAGAAAACTCTTTAGGTACGGGCGAGAATTTTCATGACATTACCCATACAACGGTGTTTGGATAATTGAGCAGGAAACATTTAACATTGGGCTTCAAATGTTCATGTTGAAAATCGGAGTACTGAAGACATGCTTCGAGATAGCACTGACACAGTCATGGGGTAAAGATTAGAGTTTGAATACACAAAGGATTCATTAGGAACAACTTATAGAATAAGTCTTACAATTTCCTCATGGAAGAATGGTTAACCTTGCTAAAAAGGAAGCTATAACAATAGGACCTCCGGCCAGGTGCACTAGGCATGAAATCACCTTACTGGGCTATACAAAATCCAACGTTACGACTTTTGGAAAATATCCCAACCATCATATCTGGCCGAGATTCAGTTCTGATTGGTGTCAGGATACCTCAGACTCATGATGCCTAAGCAGGAAGGGGTGCAACACAATTTGACGACATGGAGTTGCAGGATTCTTGGGAAATGAACTATGGAAGCAAGTTCTGAATCATGAGTTCACCATTAAGCCAAGGAGAGGATGAGGAGGTGGCTGATGGACTCAGCGACTATTCATCGAGATTAACAAAAGATGGATTTTCACAATGATGTGAACAAGGAGGTAACACTTGTCAGATCAAACGATATAATGATGTATGCTCGAGGAAAACATACACAATTAAACCTTGGTTGAAGGTGCGCCCGAATTATGGGTTGGGTTGCACGACCAATGTCAAAATGGTGATTCAATAATCAATAGTCAAAGAATGAACGGATATGGCAAGAAGTGTCACTTGTACCAAGAATGCATAAGAGGTGGTGAAATTCCCACAACATTCTTGACATAAAAGGTGGTAATATCCAAGGTAAAGAAGAACAATGCTGGGTAGCAAGGAACTCAAGGTATAACACAAAACACGAACAAGTTTGTGTCGAACGGAAGGCAATAAAGTGGTAGATGATAAAACAAATCATCAAGGGCAAGGATGGTTTTTCTCATCATGAATTCGATATATATCTTGGAAGAGCTCAGGATGTTGCTGATGACCATGACACATTTGTCGAGAGATTTCATGAAGATGTAATCGGTCGGCGATGACATCAAGTCAAATGATGATGCAGCGAAAGTCAAATAATACTTGAAGAAGAACTCATAAGAAGTTATGCAGTTCCGTGATAATCTCGAGATACCAAAGGGGGTAATACTCGATGACAGATCAAAGTAGAGATTGGACTGGGGTATTGCTCTACAGAAGACAAGGGCTTAAACTTGCACGCGAAATGGTATTTAAAGGAGAACATGGTCGGAACCACGATTGCAAAAGGCCAGATCCCGGATATAAGATGAACTTATACCAAAGGAATAATTTAATTTAAGAGAAGCTTTAATGATAAGATCTACATCGTGTCCATGGGCATGAACACAAAGTTCAAGGTCGACTCCCACTTCTCCAATGCATAACCTTTCATTCACTTCTCACTTTCGAAGAAGTTGTAGTGTTGAAATTTTATTTGGCAAAATACCAGAAGTGTATGACTCGTGAAAACTTTCGAGTTCACACAGTTTAGAGAAGGCATATGTTCAACCCATAGGGGCTTCTTAGAAACATATACCACAAGTTTCAAGAGTAAATATCACAAGCTCAAAAGTAGAGCAAGGTTGAGAAAGTAGATGATACCATTTACCAAAGGCATTATGTATCCGAGAGAAGGCTCACAAGCTTATTGAATATGAAGGACGCTGTTGGATAAAATCCATTAAAGGATCTGCCGGTCCATAGCAGAGCTGACGTGAGCATCGGCACACAACCAGAGGAAGTAACAATGCAAATGCATAGGATTATGGAAACAACTAACTAATCCAGAGCTCAAATGCAAAGGAATTATGATTTTCAAATCAAGGGATCAAAAGCAATGTTCTGATTAGGGATGGATAAGTTGAATAGCCTTAGGGGTACAATCGACGGCAATTGGATTTGTTGAGAACCAGCTCATGTTCAAAATGACGTTTGAGCCGGAAAGATAATTTAGAAGGATCAACTGATGATTGCGTGCATTCGCACTCATGTTGAATCAAAGGGATCAAAATGACGGTGTCTAAGGATACTAACGAATATTGCCAGACATATGGAAAGCATCCATCATGCAAGCAGATAAGTATTGCCGAGCAATAAGCTTCTAAGGATTTTTGGAGGATCGAATAGTATTTCGATGACCATTGTGAAACACATGAACAACTGGGGGATGAGCGGATACTCGATAAGTGCGAGAATTATCCGTAGGGGTATTCAGGTGACAAAGAACAGCAAGGCAGTAAGCTCAAAGGATTATCGAAACAACGATGAGTATTTCGGGGTATCTTGTAATAACAACACCAACTGGGAATAAAAGTAAGAACGACAGGTGTAAGTATTTATCCATAGGGATTTTTCGGTGGTAGGGAATTGCAAAAGCAATGGCACAAAGTTTCGGGAGAACATCGGAGAGTATTACCAGAATCTTCTTTTGAAGAAGTCGATCATCTGTAATGAAGGGCTCTCCGGGAGAAAGTGATAACGATATCCTAATGTTAGATTTAGAAAAATTCATTTAACCCGAATAGAAGAGAGTTCAGAGTCCCAGAGTAAGGATCAAGGAGTAAAAGATCCTAATACCACCCAGATGGCGATGTGGGCCCGTAAGCCGCACAGCCATGTTAGTAAAAGTTTTTCAATGACTAGACTCGACTTCGGCCAAGGAGTTGGAAAGGTGGATTCCTGCAGGCAGTCGGCTCTGATACCAACTTGTGACGCCCCCAATTTGACCGTACACTAATCATACACGCAAACGTGTACGATCAAGATCAGGGACTCACGGAAAGATATCACAACACAACTCTACAAATAAAATAAGTCATACAAGCATCATATTACAAGCCAGGGGCCTCGAAGGCTCGAATACAAGAGCTCGATCATAGACGAGTCAGCGGAAGCAACAATATGTGAGTACAGACATAAGTTAAACAAGTTTTCCTTAAGAAGGCTAGCACAAACTGGGATACAGATCGAAAGAGGCGCATGCCTCCTACCTGGGATCCTCCTAAACTACTCCTGGTCGTCGTCAGCGGGCTGCACGTAGTAGTAGGCACCTCCCGAGTAGTAGTAGTCGTCATCGACAGTGGCGTCTGGCTCCTGGGCTCCATCGTCTGGTCGCAGCAATCGAGTATAGGAAGGAAAAAAAGGGGGAGCAAAGCAACCGTGAGTACTCATCCAAAGTACTCGCAAGCAAGGAGCTACACTACATATGTATGCATTGGTATCAAATGGAATAAGGGTATCATATGTGGACTGAACTGCAGAAAGCCGGAATAAGAGGGGGATAGCTAATCCTGTCGAGGACTACGCTTCTGGCCACCTCCATCTTGCAGCATGGAGAAGAGAGTAGATGGTAAGCTCACCAAGTAGCATCGTATAGCATAAACCTAACCGATGATCCTCCCCTCGTCGCCCTGTGAGAGAGCGACCACCGGTTGTATCTGGCACTTGGAAGGGTGTGTTTTATTAAGTATCCGGTTCTAGTTGTCATAAGGTCAAGGTACAACTCCAAGTTGTCCTGTTACCGAAGATCACGGCTATTCGAATAGATTAACTTCCCTGTAGGGGTGCACCACATAACCCAACACGCTCGATCCCATTTGGCCGGACACACTTTCCTGGGTCATGCCCGGCCTCGGAAGATCAACACGTCGCAGCCCTACCTAGGCACAACAGAGAGGTCAGCACGCCGGTCTAAATACTATGGCGCAGGGGTCTGGGCCCATCGCCCATTGCCCACCTGCACGTTGCGAGGTCGGCCGGAAGCAGAACTAGCCCCCTTAATACAAGAGCAGGCTTACGGTCCAATCCGGCGCGCGGCGCTCAGTCGCTGACGTCACGAAGGCTTCGACTGATACCACGACGTCGAGTGCCCGTAACTGTCCCCGCGTAGATGGTTAGTGCGTATAGGCCAGTAGCCAGACTCAGATCAAATACCAAGATCTCGTTAAACGTGTTAAGTATCCGCGAACGCCGACCAGGGCCAGGCCCACCTCACTCCTAGGTGGTCTCAACCTGCCCTGTCGCTCCGCCACAAAGTAACAGTCGAGGGTCGTCAGGAACCCAGGCCCACCTCTACCGGGATGGAGCCACCTGCCCCTTCAGCCCCCAACTCCGAACAGTACCATAAGTAATGTAACAGTATAAAGTATATATCATATGCCCGTGATCACCTCCCGAAGTGATCACGGCCCAGTAGTATAGCATGGCAGACGGACAAGAGTTTAGGGCCACTGATGGAACACTAGCATCCTATACTAAGCATTTAGGATTGCAGATAAAGGTAACAATAGTAGTAGCAAGGACAGGCTATGCATCATGATAGGATAACGGAAAGCAATAACATGCTACACTACTCTAATGCAAGCAGTAGAGAGAAGAACAGGCGATATATGGTGATCAAAGGGGGGGCTTGCCTGGTTCCTCTGGCAAGGAGGGGGTCATCTTCAATGTAGTCGATCACACGAACATCGGCAGTAGTTTCGGAGTCTACCAGAAAGAAGTAACGGAGGGGGAACATAATAAATAACAGAGCAATCAAAGCAACACAAAGCATAACATAGGGATACGCGATGCTAGGGGTGACCTAACGCGGTAGTAGGTGATACCGGCAAAGGGGGGAACATCCGGGAAAATATCCCTGGTGTTTCACGTTTTTGGACAGATGAACCGGAGGGGGAAATTTACGTGTTCGCTATGCTAGAGATGCGTGGCGCACGAACGGGCTGCGTATCCAGATTCGTGTTGTCGTTCTGAGCAACATTCATGTTCAAAGTTTTTCCATCCGAGCTACGGTTTATTTTATATTAATTTTAAAAGATTTAAATCAATTTTTGGATTTATTTAATTATGTAAATCAACATTATCCAAAATAGTGTTTGCTGACGTCATCATGACTCAGCAGTTGACCTGGTCAACCTGACATGTGGGTCCCGTTCGTCATTGACTGTTTAGTCTAATTAGGGTTTAACTAATCTAATTACTGTTTCATTAAACTAACTAGTTAATTAGATTAGTTAATTAGGATTAATTAACTTAATTAATTAATTTAATTATTTATTTTTATTAATTTTGTATCCCTTTTTTTATTCGTTCTGGGGTGGGCCCCCCTTGTCATTGGCCCCAGGGGGCCAAACGGGGCGTTTGTTTAACGGGCGCTAGGGCTCGCGGGCGCCCGACCAGGGCGGAAGCAGCGCGGGCATGGCTAGGCGCGGGCGCGGCGTGGGCGCCGGAGGCGGCCAAGGTCAGCGGCGAAACGGGGGGGGGGGGGGGGGGCGTTGGCGAGGCAACGACAGGGGCCGCGCAGGCGAGTGCAGGGGAAGAGGTGGCCGCGGCCTCAGGCAGCGGGGCAGAGGCGGGGCGGCGCCTGGGGTGAGCAGCAGCGGCTGAGCGCGGGTCGTCCGGCGCGGCGCAGGAGCAGAGCGCAGGCGTAGGAGGGAGGCAGCAGCCGCGCGAACGCGGGCGGGATGAGCGAGGGATACGGGTAGCGGGGGGGGGGGGGGAGGGGGCGACTGTGGGTGCGTTCAGGGGCGCCGGGGCGCGCGTAGTGGTGCGAGGGAGTGCAGTCAACGGTGGGGGGTTACAACTCCAGCGAGCTCGGGCGATAGGGGGGAGAGAGGAAGAGAGGCCGGGCCTCACTTGCGGTGTAGGGGAACGGCAGTGTGCTCGAGGAGGCGACATCGACGGTGGGCGGCTCCGGCATAGCAGTGGCGGAACGAGGCGGCGACGGCGTCGGGGGTGCTAGGGGCGCGATCTAGATCTGTTCGGGGGATGGAGTCGAGGTAGAAGCGGTCCGAGGCGGTCGAGGACGGGGAGGTAGAGGTGGAGGGCGGCGGTGGCGGCTCCGGCGACGTGGTCCCGGGCGGCGGCTTTGGGGTCAATCCCCCCGATCCAATCGGGGGGCAGAGGAGGGGTTGGTGGATCGTGGTGAGGGGAAAAGTGGGGGACTAGGTTATGTCACGCAGCGGGGTGAGGGGGGTATAGCCCAACAGGTGGGCCGACCAGCTGGGTGCCCAGTTGGGCCAAATGGCCCAGGGTGAGGGAGTTTGCCTTTTGTTTTTTTGTTTACAGTTTTGCCTTTTCTTTTTATTTAATTTGCTTTTCTATTTTATTAAATATTGGCTTTTATAGAATAAGAAAAGTTGTGCCTAAATGAGCATTAATAATTATGCCACTACCACAGTTAGCTTGGCATCTAAAACAAAATAGTTTGCGATGGCTTAATATTTTAAAAGCTTTTAAATAATTGGTTTTGTTACTGTTTTCTTCACATTAGAGTTTTAAACACTTTATAAAAGTGGGGTTTCACCACCATGATTAACTATGCTTTATTTGGCACAAACCGAACATTTTAGTTTTAATGTTTGAAAACTTTGATGTTTGCCTTTAATTCAAATTTTGAATTTGAATCGGTTTGAACTAACGCGAGATCAACAACAGTAACTGTGATGACGTGACATCATTAACAGGAAATTACTGTAGCTTAATTATCCGGGCGTCACAATATGATACTCCTAAGCCTAGAACCAAACAGCCCCTAATTTTGCCGTGGGCATACTGCAGTGAGGTGAGCCCTGCCGCGTCGCTCCAGGCAGTGGTACTTGCTACTAGTAGTAAAAATGGCAGTTGCGTCCTACGTGTGGTGTGGAGAAGAGGAGAAAGGGAAGGCGTTGCATGAACGAGCGTACACGGCACCACTGCGTGCATGGCATTGGCATGCATGCAAAGACAAGCCAACCACGACGTGGGACGGCACACATCGCATGCACGCACTCGGTAACAAGGTGACGCGCAGAGAGGCTACGGAGGATCCATGGATGGATGGAGCAGGTCAGGCGCCTGCTAGCACTGGCAGCGAGGCCGACGATCGACGAGGTTGGGCGCCGGCCGGCCACCACACAGCAGGTTCGTACGAGACGAGTGCAGTCAGATGTAGAGAAAGGAAAATGAAATGCACATTAGCTAAATGTCAGTTGATTGAATTTCAAACCTGGGTCAATCGATTTTGAGAGTTCACCGGAGGGAAGGAAAGAGAAAGAAGGGGCTCGCCTGAGGGCAACCCGGTTATATATCTTAGGGTTTAGGACAGGGATGGTGGCGGGGTTTCGCCGGAGGAAGAGAAAGCTGGACACTAGAGGAATGGCCGGGGACGGCGGCAAGACCGGCGGTGTGGGACGGTTCGGTGGAGAGCGGGGCTGCGAGGCGGTCGCGCCGGTGGTAGCCGGCGGCAGGAGGAAGAAAGGTTGGAGGTCGAACGAAGGTGCGGGCCGTTGATTTCGGATCCGACAGTTAAAAGGTCGATTGACCCAGCTGACTGACGTACAGCGACGCCCAATGAAATGAAATGAATCTTTGGCTCCAACGACCCAATCCTGCATGGCCCCAGCGTAGACCTACGTACAAGTCCTACGTAATTGGTGCTACGTGCTAATGTGGCCCAAATTAGTAGGCCAGGATTAGCGCCCGGGTCCCCACACGGCTGAAATCAGGGGGCGGAGGAGAGGATTTAGGAAGGTTACGTAAGTTGCCTACGTAGGTTTACCTAGGTGTAACATGTTTACCCAATCCGGCATGGCCCCAGCGTATGATCGGTCGATCCATCGTACCGCATCTCCCGCAAGATCAGCGAGCCTTCTGAACTGCGTGCCACCTGCAAATCGCGATGGCCATTTACGCGCGACGCATGCATGTCCAACGTAGACGTAGTACGCACGGTTGCTGACCGCGCGCGATCGCGATTGCTTGCTTTCATTTGGCGGCGACAGTGATCGCCATTACCAACGCAGCGCTGCCTGCTAGTGCAATCGCGGCCAATTAATCCATCGGTGCTCCATCGAGATGGAGCTGGAGCTGTGCTGTACTGTACGTACGTGCATGGTTTTCTTTTTTTTTGGAATAAAGGTTCAAGAAAAGCTCGGTTTTGAATTAACGAAGCCATCAACAGACCAGGAATTACATCAGCCCCATACAACGAAAAGGAGAAACAAAGAAATTGAAAACGGCAGATACAAGGTGCTACAAAAACAGCTTATAGACACCACAACAGACAGCACAAGAGATCTACATGAGGACTAGCTAAATGTTGATGGCGCCCTTCGAAGCGAATGAAGCACCAAAGCATGACAGCAAGCGAGCTTCAAGAGGGAATCGCGCCTAGCGAAGATGAACATGCCCTCATCTACTCCAAAAGGAGACCACCATGATCAAACCCTCCTTCTTCAATTCCGAAGGGGACCCTTGCCCCTCGCCCTGGATCGAAGGGCGCCGGACCGTCGCAAATTGAAACAGCTCACCCTAGAGCAAAGAATGGTAGAGATGTTGTGGCACCTTGGGAGATACTCAGCGTGACCAACCCACTGTGCAAGATCACCAAGAGAAGAACCTCACCGCAGCTCAATGGTCCATACACGAAGAAATGAAGTTGTTTAAGGACGAGGGCACCAAAGAAACAAATGCAGAGGATAAACAACCGGAGCATATGTGAGATTAGAGCTCAAAAAAATTATAATCCATGTCTTCTTTCATTGAACGTACATCACCGAAAATTCTAAAATAAATCCAGCAATTGAACCTTGGTGGTCTGGGAAAACTACTGTCCTAACCATCCAACCAACCTCTTTCTACTTGACGAAAGCAAGCACGTAGGCCCTAAGGGCATTTACAATGCCAGGCGCCAACACAGGCGCCAGGATCTGATTCCTGGCCGTTATAACAAAATCCTGCCCGATTCCCTGATTTGTGCTAGCGCCGGAGCAAAGGTAGGCATCGGGTGCTAGCGGACCTTTACGTTAATTTTTTAGTTGGAGTAGCAGCTGTACGCTGCTGCTAGCGTTGGAGAATGAGACTCCAGCATGGGCGCTAAACGTATTTTTTTGCACTAAGCGCTTGCATAAGCGCCTCCCCATTGAAGATGCCCTAAGTTTTTCTTTTTTTTTTCAAAAAAGAAGCACATTATGGCCTAAAAAAGATCAGCCGACCTTTGACCATTGACCAGTTCATTATTGACCACTGACTAGTTCACCTCTAAACTCTAACTGTTAACCATTGACTATATAAATAATCATGAATTAAAAAAAAAGAATCATGAATTTGAAAAAAGTTCATGCATTTGAGAAAAAGTTCATGAGTTTGAAAAAAAATTCACAAGTTTTGAAAAAGTTCATGAGTTTGAAAGATATTTGCGAATATGAAAAAAGTTCAGGAATCTGAAAAAACGTTGCCCTCACTTAGAATGAGACCTACTCCAGCAAGCCTCACGTCAAGCAACCGCGACCATGGGCCGGCTCTGCATGGACTACAGTCCTGGAGCGCATTTTTCTTCCATTTTTTCATGTTTTTGGACTCATTTTTGTTTTATTTTACTATACTTTTCCTTATATTTAGAAATATTTTAAATGTATGTATTAGGCAAAAAACACTTTATACATAAAAATGAAAAATGTTAGTTGTGCATTTTACAAATGTTAAACATGGTTAGAGAAAAAAAATCTAATGTACATGAAAAATTGTAAAATATGTATGAGAAAAATGGACATCAAAACATATATATGAAAAAAAGTTAATCCTGTATTTGGAAAATGTTAAATGTGTATATGAAAACTGTTCCTCATAGATGTAAAAAGTGTAAAATGTGT
Organism: Triticum urartu; assembly: GCF_056163025.1. Lineage (NCBI taxonomy): Eukaryota > Viridiplantae > Streptophyta > Magnoliopsida > Poales > Poaceae > Triticum > Triticum urartu. Next base: position 685,033,407 of record NC_141877.1, read on the forward strand.
TTGGAAGACGTACACATCAAAACAGATATATGAAAAAAAATGTTAAACATGTATTTGAAGATAGTGAAATGTGTACCTAAAAAATGTTCAAAATGTATAAAAAAATCGTGATGTATACAGTATATAATGTTTATTAAAAAAGTAGACATTGAATAATATAATATTGAAAATATGTTAATACTGTATTAGAAAAAGGTAAACATGTTTAAATAAGTTCCTAGTGTATACAAAAAACGTAAAAATGTGTATGAAAAAAAATAGATATGGAAAACCTATGTTTGAAAAAAGTTTAACCATTTATTTAATAAATGTCGTGTATTTTATTTGTTTTATTACAATAAAAATGTTCAACGTGCATTTAAAAATATGTTTTACATTTATTTAAAACAGTGTTCAAACCATATATTAAAAAATGTACATCGTGTATTTGGAAAATTCAATGTATTGCAAAATTGTTATTGTGTACATTAAAATATTTATGGTGTACTGGATAAAAGTAGATATGTGTAAAAAAACCCGATAAAAATCGATGAAGAAACAAAGAAACCCAGTAAAAAACAAGAATCAAAGAGGAAAATACCAAAAGGAAAATAAAAATCGAAGAAAAGGAATGCATAAACAATGGAAGAAGTGAAACCCGAGGAGGAAGCAAAGAGAAACGAAGAAAACTTAGAAAAAAAATGAAGAAAGCAAAGAAAGAAAGGAAGAAACCATTAATAATCGAGAAAAAGAAAAAAGAAACATTGAAAGAAACAAAGAAAATTGTTTAAAAACAAAGACAAATGAAAAAACAAAGAAAACCTGGAACAAACAAATAAAACGGAAAAAGGTGAACTAATAAACAAGCAAAGAGAAGTGAACAAGCGAAGGAGAAAGCGAGCCAGCCCATTAAACAAAGGGAGATCAAAACGGTCGACGCGAGACTTTCTTACATCTGTCTGAGAAAAAGACATTCTTACATCTTGATATAAGCGAGATATAGTTCTTGTTGCCGATTTTCCTTATCTGATGCCTTAAACGCCATGTAGGATTTGGCTGCACCACACAAGATGAACAAGCGCCTCCCTTCCCAATTCCGATCGCCCGTTTAAGATCTGGTCGATAATTTGAGGTGTTCATGTATTGTAAATATCTAATACATTAATCTTCTGACTGTTAAAACTGGGTTTGCCTTGCCATCCGAACAGTAGCTGAGCTAAATTTATGTATGCATGCAGGCATCACTTGGTCTCTAGTTGTCAAACAAGTTGCAGTTTGCCGGTGATGAGAGTTGCCATATCTTTTATATATTAATTATACAGTCAGTATGATATGAAGCAATAATTAGTTATACAGGATAAATTTTTTTTAAAGCTTTTAAAAAGATTATTCTTTCAGATTTTGAATACACACTGTTTAAATCCCAGGCCCGCCCTTTATTGCTTGCCGGCAGGCCTGAACTGTCAGTTTCGGTGTTAGCCGAGGGAAACCGTCAACCAGTGTGATTTGCAAAAAATTAACACTTTCTTGCAGGGCATCCTGAAAAGTTTTTGAAACCTCGTCTTTTCTGCAAAACGATGCGACATATGTGGTGGTTCTGTGCAATTCAGTTTAGTATGTATGCGTGTCGAGGTGGGTGATGAAGAGAAGGTGAATATGCCGCCTTGGTCTTAACCGAAAGGTTCCATAGAAAGCACCCATGTTCACTATCTAAATGTGGAGAGGCTGATATTTTGATCAACTAGTAAATAATAAGATATAAAATCCTCACAGCAGGCTGGTAGCAGTACTAATATGGAAAATTTGAACAGCTCTTTCATTAACTCCTTGGATCCAAACACCGAAATCCAAGGCCGCCTCGATCGCCCTCTGGTTGCTTCTATTTATACCCCACTCACTTCCCTTGCAATATATGCACTGGCACCACTCCCATGCATTATCCTGCAAGAAGCACAAGGCCAAGAATGCCAATGATGCATTCCCTCTCTGTTTATGCCATCCTTTTGTTTCTCTCTTGGCCATTCAGCTCGGTGCCTCTCTGTGCATCCGACCACCTACTTGTCCCTGGCAAGCCGCTCTCCCCTGGTAGTGTTCTTGTCTCGGAAGACCAAGTTTTCGCCCTCGGGTTCTTCTCCCCATCATCATCAAACTCCACCAAGAAGCACTACTACGTCGGAATATGGTACAACGACATCCCTGAGTGCACCGTGGTATGGGTCTCCAACCGGGCCGCTCCCATCACAAACCTTTCCTCTGTGAATCTTGCCGTAACCAGCAGCTCCGACATAGTGCTATCTGATAGCAATGGCCGTGTCCTTTGGAGAACGAACAACATCATCAATTCATCATTGACTACCGCCATCTCGGTGGTAGCGATGCTGGAGAACACTGGAAACTTCATCCTCCGGTCGTTGGCCGACGGTGCCATACTGTGGCAAAGCTTCGACCAGCCTACCGACACCCTCCTGCCCGGCATGAATCTCAGGCTCAGCCACAACATGCATCCACTGCAGCAACTGATTGCTTGGAAAGGCCAGCAAGACCCGGCACCTGGCGTGTTCTCCTACGGCGCAGACCCCAACAACCTCCTGCAAAGCTTCATCTGGAATGGCTCGAGGCCACACCGGCGAAGCCCGGTATGGATAAACTACCTCCTCCGTTTCTACTACATGGATATGTTCAAGTCTACTATCTACATGGCGTTGCATCATGCCGGCGACGAGGTTTACATGTCGTTCGGCATGCCAACCGGCTCCGCCGTGTTGGTTAGGATGAATATTGACTACTCAGGTAAGGTAACTGTCCTAAGCTGGGAAAGCAACATGTCGGTATGGAGAGCCCTGTACGCAGAGCCTGAACATGAGTGCAATACGTATAGCTACTGTGGTCCTTATGGTTACTGCGACAACACAGAAATCATCCCAGTGCGCAAGTGCTTGGATGGTTTCGAGCCGAGGGACGATAAAGGATGGATCGTCGGACGTTTCTTGCAGGGATGCCGCCGGAAGGAGGTGCGAAGGTGTACCCCTGGAGACGGGTTCTTGACCTTTTCGGGCATGAAGGTCCCTGACAAGTTCCTCCATGTCCCGAACAAAAGCTTTGATGAGTGCACTGAGGAATGCAAAAGCAATTGCTCATGTGTGGCATATGATTACTCCAGTATGAGCAACATGGATATCGACGGAGATGACACAAGGTGCCTGCTATGGATGGGGGATTTGATCGACATGGAGAACAACACACAAGGAGGGGAGAACCTCTATGTTCGGACTTACGTATTACAAGGTATGTTTCCTTCGTTGCTCCTCCTTGTATGTATCGTTGCTTATGTTTCAGTAGATAGTTTTTTTAAGGAGGGATCCATGCATTGAAATTGGAAGAAAGAATGGCCAAATGTTTTCATGCTTGCATTAGAGAAAGAGTCATTACTATTCTATGGATGTGATGGTTAGCATTGATAAACGTTGATGATTCTGCGTAAACTAATTCTGTGCAGGTAACCTGAGAAAGGTCAAAACTATAAAAATGGTATTACCATTTGTGTCAAGTTTCTTGATCTTCATATGTGTGGTGTTTATTTGGGCCTACGTCAATAGAGGTAGGAAATTATTATTTTCGTTCTAATTTACTCCCTTCGTTCGGAATTACTTGTCGCAGAAATGGATGTATCTAGACGTATTTTAGTTCTAGATACATCCATTTCTGAGACAAGTAATTCCGAACAGAGGGAGTACATGTCATCTCCAGTCACAACAAACTAATGGGACAGACACACATTCTTGACAGGCAATCATGCTAGCAAAGGTGTCTGGCAAAGGATCATGCGAGTATATTCAAGAACTTGTAAGGAACTCGTTGATAGTAACACAGAGTTTCCCATTTTGAGATTCCGAACAATTGCTGTCGCGACAAATAATTTCTCTGAATCTAGCATTCTCGGCCAAGGAGGTTTTGGCAATGTTTATAAGGCAAGAAGCCCCTGTACTGATAATTGGATCATTAATGGAAGATCTAACCTTTCTTACTCAATAATACCTCATGTTTCAGGGCAAGTTGGAAGATGGTAAGGACATTGCTGTGAAAAGGCTTCGTGTAGGTTCTGTCCAAGGGGAAATGGAGTTCAAGAATGAAATAGTTCTGGTCACCAAGTTGCAGCATAGGAACACGGTCAAACTTTTAGCTTGCAGCATTCATGAAGATGAAAAACTTTTGATTTATGAATACCTACCTAACGGAAGTTTGGATTCCTTTATTTTCAGTACGTCTGCTCACTTGTTGCAAAGTCTCTATGAAAGGAACACACTTCACTGATAGTATGCTTTGTATATTTCTATCATTGGCAGATGACACAAGGAAGTCACTACTCAACTGGCCCACAAGATTTAAGATAATCACAGGTGTAGCCAGAGGCCTTCTTTATCTCCACCAAGACTCTAGATTGACAATGATTCATAGAGATCTCAAGGCAAGCAACATATTGTTGGATGCTGAGATGGACCCCAAAATATCTGATTTTGGTACAGCTAGGATATTTAGTGTCAATGAAAAGCAAGGACACACCAATCGAGTCGTTGGAACATTGTGAGTAGTGAGAATTTTCATTCATGCTAACTCTCGTTTTTGTGCTTAATTCAATTGGTCAAGTTTAACTTTTATGCGGCAAGCAGTGGATACATGTCGCCCGAATATGCAATGGAAGGAATCATCTCCGTCAAGTCTGATGTGTACAGCTTTGGTGTATTACTCCTGGAAATAGTGAGTGGCTTGAAGATCTGCACTACAAGCCCAAGCACGCACTCCCATAACCTTATAGATCATGTAAGTGCTCAAAAGTTGCTCAATTCATATGAATGGGTGCTACCTAGTACTATTTGATATGATTACTTACATTATTGATTCGATGCAGGCGTGCAGCTTACAGAGGGATGGGATGTTGTTGAATCTTGTCGACCCGTCTATCATCGAGGGTTGCTCTCCTGATGAAGCTGATGAAGCTCTACGGTGCATCCATATTGGACTGTTGTCGGTGCAGAACAACCCAAATGCTCGCCCCCTCATGTCTTGGGTGGTAGAAATCCTGGATAACAAAGCCATAAAAGCTCCCGCAGTTGAAAGAGCCCATATACTTTGGATACCAGATCTATGGAAGTGACGGACTAGGATAAAGCCCCGTAAAAAACACGAGCCTCGAAATTCGCAAGGGGAGATAGAAACAGTGTTCTATGGATTCCGAGGATCATGTCATTTACATGTATTTCCAATGGTCGACTCACTGGTACCATAGTTCCAACGTGCAAAGCATATAGAGAGGCTTTTTTGGCTCCAAGACTTGGTAACTCTTCTAGATGTATCAATTGCACACAGTTGGTTATAGATAAAACCAAAATGAATATTAAGTAAATGTATGGTTGGAGTTCGCACAACTATTACGTATCAATATATTGTATTTTATTAAAATTCATATAAAACTATGTGTGTGTTACATTTTCACTAAATAAGAGATTTCTTATACTTATTAGATAATTGCTCATGCGTTGCAATAGGAGCATAAACATTGTACTACCTCCATTCCAAAATATGTCTCATGATTTTAATGTAAGTCTCATGGTAGAGTACTCCGTAACTGCAGGTATATTATTATATTGGTGCGTCAAAATATTAGCAAGTTGTTGTACACAATCACCATAATTTACCTAACGTCTTATTTTTAAGTGCTTATTTGATAAGAAATTATTGCTGTTTAAAAAAAAGGAGGAATACCCCCGGCCTCTGCATCTGGACGATGCATACGGCCAATTTATTAATTATTAACACAAGACCTTACAAAGTCGTACAACAGTAAGACCAAAGCCATCATATTTGCAACCTCTGTCGCTACTCCTATCTAACTGATGAAGGGGCGCTGATGGTCTGGGCCTAATACCAAACAGACCTCGCAGCCAAACCTAACATTTAAGACCTGAGGTCCCAACCAGGACGCCTGCCGGGTATGGGCACCCACCAGTCCGTGCTCCTCAACCAGGACGCCTGCCGGGTATGAGGCCGCCACAGCCACCTGCCACATATCCATCTTCAGAGCGGTACTGTTGCATCGGCCTTGCCCGGTCTCGCTGCCGCCGACGCCACCATGATGCCAGACAGCGTCGACCTCCTGCGCGTGTCCGTCACCACACATCTGACGCCAAGCCTCCGCTACTCCATGCCGCCAAGAGCCGCCGCCAAGAATATGTAGAACGAAACACCGCTCCACCGAAAGGGAGGCAGCACACCCCCACCCCTCACCTGCAGACCCTTCCATCCGATCTCATTAAACGTGTTAAGTATCCGTGAACTCCGACCAGGGCCAGGCCCACCTCACTCCTAGGTGGTCTCAACCTGCCTTGTCGCTCCGCCACAAAGTAACAGTCGAGGGCCGTCGGGAACCCAGGCCCACCTCTACCGGGATGGAGCCACCTGCCCCTTCAGCCCCCAACTCCGAACAGTACCATAAGTAATGTAACAGTATAAAGTATATATCATATGCCCGTGATCACCTCCTGAAGTGATCACCGCCCAGTAGTATAGCAGGGTAGACGGACAAGAGTGTAGGGCCACTGATGGAACACTAGCATCCTATACTAATCATTTAGGATTGCAGATAAAGGTAACAACAGTAGTAGCAAGGACAGGCTATGCATCAGGATAGGATAACGGAAAGCAGTAACATGCTACACTACTCTAATGCAAGCAGTAGAGAGAAGAATATGCGATATATGGTGATCAAAGGGGGGGCTTGCCTGGTTGCTCTGGCAAGTAGGGGTCATCTTCAATGTAGTCGATCACATGGACATCGGCAGTAGTCTCGGAGTCTACCGGAAAGAAGTAACGGAGGGGGAACATAATAAATAACAAAGCAATCAAAGAAACACAAATCATAACATGGGGATACGCGGTGCTAGGGGTGAACTAACGTAGTAGTAGGTGATACCGGCGAAGGGGGGGGGGCATCCGGGAAAATATCCCCGGTGTTTCGTGTTTTCGGACAAATGAACTAGAGGGGGAAAGTTACGTGTTCGCTATGCTAGGGATGCATGGCGGACGAACGGGCTGCGTATCCAGATTCGTCTCGTCGTTCCGAGCAACTTTCATGTACACAGTTTTTCATCCGAGCTATGGTTTATTTTATATTAATTTTAAAAGATTTAAATCAATTTTTGGATTTATTTAATTATTTAAATCAACATTATCCAAAACAGTGTTTGCTGACGTCATCATGACGTCAGCAGTTGACCTGGTCAACCTGACATGTGGGTCGCGTTCGTCATTGACTGTTTAGTCTAATTAGGGTTTAACTAATCTAATTACTGTTTCATTAAACTAATTAGTTAATTAGATTAGTTAATTAGGACTAATTAACTTAATTAACTTAATTATTTTAATTATTTATTTATATTTATTTTTTATCCCTTTTTTTATTTGTTCTGGGCGGGGCCCCCTTGTAATTGGCCCCAGGGGGCCAAACGGGGCGGTTGTTTAACGGGCGCTGGGGCTCGCGGGCGCCCGACTAGGGCGGAAGCCGCGCGGGCATGGCTAGGCGCGGGCGCCGGAGGCGGCCGTGGGCATGGCGGCCAAAGTCAGCGGCGACACGGGGGGGGGGGGGGAGGGGGGCGTTGGCGAGGCAACGACAGGGGCGGCACAGGCGAGTGCAGGGGAAGAGGTGGCCGCGGCCTCAGGCAGCGGGGCAGAGGCGGGGCGGCGCCTGGGGTGAGCAGCAGCGGCTGAGCGCGGGTCGTCCGACGCGGCGCAGGAGCAGAGCGCCAGCATAGGAGGGAGGCAGCAGCAGCGCGAACGCGGGCGGGGCGAGGTTGCGGCGTGCGGGATGAGTGAGGGATACAAGTAGGGGGGGCGACCGTGGGCGCGTTCAGGGGCGCCGGGGCGCGCGCGGTGGTGCGAGGGAGTGCAGGCAACGGTGGGGGGTTACGACTCCAGCGAGCTCGGGCGATAGGGGGGAGAGAGGAAGAGAGGCCGGGCCTCACTTGCGGTGTAGGGGAACGGCAGTGTGCTCGAGGAGGTGACGTCGATGGTGGGCGGCTCCAGCATAGCAGTGGCGGAACGAGGCGGCGACGGTGTCGGGGGCACCAGGGGCGCGATCTAGATCCGTTCGGGGGATGGAGTCGAGGTAGAAGCGGTCCGAGGCGGTCGAGGACGGGGAGGTAGAGGTGGAGGGTGGCGGTGGCGGCTCCGGCGACGTGGTCCCGGGCGGCGGCTTCGGGGTCAATCCCCCCGATCCAATCGGGGGGCAGAGGAGGGGGAGGTGGATCGTGACGGGGGGAGAAATGGGGGAGTGGGTTAGGTCACGCAGCGGGGTGAGGGGGTATAGCCCAACGGGTGGGCCGACCAGCTAGGTGCCCAGTTGGGGCAAACGGCCCAGGGTGAGGGAGTTTGCCTTTTTTGTTTACAGTTTTGCCTTTTCTTTTTATTTAATTCACTTTTCTATTTTATTAAATTTTAGCTTTTATAGAATAAAAAAATTTGTGCCTAAAAGAGCATTAATAATTATGCCACTACCACAGTTAGCTTAGCACCTAAAGCAAAATAGTTTGTGATAGCTTAATATTTTAAAATCTTTTAAATAATTGGTTTTGTTTCTGCTTTGTTCACATTAGAGTTTTAAACACTTTATAAAAGTGGGGTTTCACCACCATGATTAACTATGCTTTCTTTGGCACAAACCGAACATTTTAGTTTTAGTGTTTGAAAACTTTGATGTTTGCCTTTAATTCAAATTTTGAATTTGAATCGGTTTGAACTAACGCGAGATCAACAACAGTAACTGTGGTGACGTGGCATCGTTAACAGGGAATTACTGTAGCTTAATTATCCGGGCATCACAATTCTCCTCCACTACAAGAAATCTCGTCCCGAGATTTAAGAGGTTGTGTAGGGGGGAAAGTTCTGGTTACGAAATTCTAACGAGTCTTCCCGGCCTTGGTTTCTCTTCTCGAAGAAATTAAAACCTTTCGTTGATGTCTTCTATTCTTTATTCCAATGCACCATGATGAAGTTGTCATCCTTTCCTCGCGGAACTCCATCGTACTAACGAATAGGTAAGGGGTAGCTCTACAACGATAGGATGTTATAAGGGAAAATCATATGGGGGTATCCCAAGATTGAACACATGAGTATCTCTCGAGTTGAACAAATGAAACACATCGAGAGCAAAGTAAGAAGGTACCATAAGCAGTCTCAAGCAGATAGACAATCGTTGTTGCCTGAAATAGTGCGTGAAAGGGGTTCAGAGCAACGAGAATTAGTGTTGTGTTTGATACTAGAATTGACGATCTCTCGGAAGGTGGCTCATGAATTACATACGAGTCCACGCGGGAGGAATAACTTTGGGAACAGTGGGTGTACAGGAGAGTCAGGTTTCGATCCTGTGGAACTATGGGTTATGGGCCCACCATGTGGGTTAAAAGTAGGATGAGCGGTGACATCTTGCATGGTCATGATAGCAAGGCATGTCAGAGGGTAGCCTGTCGATTATGTCGGCAACAACATCGGTACCAAGGGCGAGGGATGAAGAGAACCATTTTCCTGCTCGTTGAACGAGGCGGACCAATAGGCAAAGTTCTCGTCCATCGGCGGTTACCGGAAGTCATCAACAGTAGAAACAGGGTCTCACTGACAGAGTTGTACACCGAGGTGTTTACATAAGCAGTGATTTATTATTGCTTAGATCATATAGATCACATCAAAGGTTAAACCAAACGACGGAGAGGAAAATATGGTTATCAGATTAAACAGAACAATGGAAAGGAAAATGTGTTTAAACACATATTTCAAGGGTATATCCTTCCCAAGGACAAGCAGAGCATGATATCCGTGACAATATATAATGTAGAAAACTCTTTAGGTACGGGCGAGAATTTTCATGACATTACCCATACAGCGGTGTTTGGATAATTGAGCGGGAAACATTTAACATTGGGCTTCAAATGTTCATGTTGAAAATCGGAGTACTGAAGACATGCTTCGAGATAGCACTGACACAGTCATGGGGTAAAGATTAGAGTTTGAATACACAAAGGATTCATTAGGAACAACTTATAGAATAAGTCTTACAATTTCCTCATGGAAGAATGGTTAACCTTGCTAAAAAGGAAGCTATAACAGTAGGACCTCCGGCCAGGTGCGCTAGGCATGACATCACCTTACTGGGTTATACAAAATCCAACGTTACGACTTTTGGAAAATATCCCAACCATCATATCTGGCCGAGATTCAGTTCTGATTGGTGTCAGGATACCTCAGACTCATGATGCCTGAGCAGGAAGGGGTGCAACACAATTTGACGAGATGGAGTTGCAGGATTCTTGGGAAATGAACTATGGAAGCAAGTTCTGAATCATGAGTTCACCATTAAGCCAAGGAGAGGATGAGGAGGTGGCTGATGGACTCAGCGACTATTCATCGAGATTAACAAAAGATGGATTTTCACAATGATGTGAACAAGGAGGTAACACTTGTTAGATCAAACGATATAATGATGTATGCTCGAGGAAAACATACACAATTAAACATTGGTTGAAGGTGCGCCCGAATTATGGGTTGGGTTGCACGACCAATGTCAGAATGGTGATTCAATAATCAATAGTCTAAGAATGAACGGATATGGCAAGAAGTGTCACTTGTACCAAGAATGCATAAGAGGTGGTGAAATTCCCACAACATTCTTGACATAAAAGGTGGTAATATCCAAGGTAAAGAAGAACAATGCTGGGTAGCAAGGAACTCAAGGTATAACACAAAACACGAACAAGTTTGTGTCGAACGGAAGGCAATAAAGTGGTAGATGATAAAACAAATCATCAAGGGCAAGGATGGTTTTTCTCATCATGAATTCGATATATATCTTGGAAGAGCTCAGGATGTTGCTGATGACCACGACACATTTGTCGAGAGATTTCATGAAGATGTAATCGGTCGGCGATGACATCAAGTCAAATGATGATGCAGCGAAAGTCAAATAATACTTGAAGAAGAACTCATAAGAAGTTATGCAGTTCCGTGATAATCTCGAGATACCAAAGGGGGTAATACTCGATGACAGATCAAAGTAGAGGTTGGACTGGGGTATTGGTCTACAGAAGACAAGCGCTTAAACTTGCACGCGAAATGGTATTTAAAGGAGAACATGGTCGGAACCACGATTGCAAAAGGCCAGATCCCGGATATAAGATGAACTTATACCAAAGGAATAATTTAATTTAAGAGAAGCTTTAATGATAAGATCTACATCGTGTCCATGGGCATGAACACAAAGTTCAAGGTCGACTCCCACTTCTCCAATGCATAACCTTTCATTCACTTCTCACTTTCGAAGAAGTTGTAGTGTTGAAATTTTATTTGGCAAAATACTAGAAGTGTATGACTCGTGAAAACTTTCGAGTTCACACAGTTTAGAGAAGGCATATGTTCAACCCATAGGGGCTTCTTAGAAACATATACCACAAGTATCAAGAGTAAATATCACAAGCTCGAAAGTAGAGCAAGGTTGAGAAAGTAGATGATACCATTTACCAAAGGCATTATGTATCCGAGGGAAGGCTCACAAGGTTATTGAATATGAAGGACGCTGTCGGATAAAATCCATTAAAGGATCTGCCGGTCCATAGCAGAGCTGACGTGAGCATCGGCACACAACCAGAGGAAGTAACAATGCAAATGCATTGGATTATGGAAACAACTGACTAATCCAGATCTCAAATGCAAAGGAATTATGATTTTCAAATCAAGGGATCAGAAGCAATGTTCTAATTAGGGATGGATAAGTTGAATAGCCTTAGGGGTACAAGCGATGGCAATTGGATTTGTTGAGAACCAGCTCATGTTTAAAATGACGTTTGAGCCAGAAAGATAATTTAGAAGGATCAACTGATGATTGCGTGCATTCGCACTCATGTTGAATCAAAGGGATCAAAATGACGGTGTCTAAGGATACTAACGAATATTGCCAGACATATGGAAAGCATCCATCATGCAAGCAGACAAGTATTGCCGAGCAATAAGCTTCTAAGGATTTTTGGAGGATCGAATAGTATTTCGATGACCATTGTGAAACACATGAACAACTGGGGGATGAGCGGATACTCGATAAGTGTGAGAATTATCCGTAGGGGTATTCAGGTGACAAAGAACAGCAAGGTAGTAAGCTCAAAGGATTATCGAAACAACGACGAGTATTTCGTGGTATCTTGTAATAACAAGACCAACTGGGAATAAAAGTAAGAACGACAGGTGTAAGTATTTATCCACAGGGATTTTTCGGTGGTAGGGAATTGCAAAAGCAACGGCACAAAGTTTCGGGAGAACATCGGAGAGTATTATCAGAATCTTCTTTTGAAGAAGTCGATCATCTGTAATGAAGGGCTCTCCGGGAGAAAGTGATAACGATATCCTAATGTTAGATTTAGCAAAATTCATTTAACCCGAATAGAAGAGAGTTCAGAGTCCCAGAGTAAGGATCGAGGAGTAAAAGATCCTAATACCACCCAGATGGCGATGTGGGCCCGTAAGCCGCACAACCATGTTAGTAAAAGTTTTTCAATGACTAGACTCGACTTCGGCCAAGGAGTTGGAAAGGTGGATTCCTGCAGGCAGTCGGCTCTGATACCAACTTGTGACGCCCCCAATTTGACCGTACACTAATCATACACGCAAACGTGTACGATCAAGATCAGGGACTCACGGAAAGATATCACAACACAACTCTACAAATAAAATAAGTCATACAAGCATCATATTACAAGCTAGGGGCCTCGAAGGCTCGAATACAAGAGCTCGATCATAGATGAGTCAGCGGAAGCAACAATATCTGAGTACAGACATAAGTTAAACAAGTTTGCCTTAAGAAGGCTAGCACAAACTGGGATACAGATCGAAAGAGGCGCAGGCCTCCTACCTGGGATCCTCCTAAACTACTCCTGGTCGTCGTCAGCGGGCTGCACGTAGTACTAGGCACCTCCCGAGTAGTAGTAGTCGTCATCGACAGTGGCGTCTGGCTCCTGGGCTCCATCGTCTGGTCGCAGCAATCGAGTATAGGAAGGAAAAAAAGGGGGAGCAAAGCAACCGTGAGTACTCATCCAAAGTACTCGCAAGCAAGGAGCTACACTACATATGTATGCATTGGTATCAAATGGAATAAGGGTATCATATGTGGACTGAACTGCAGAAAGCCGGAATAAGAGGGGGATAGCTAATCCTGTCGAGGACTACGCTTCTGGCCACCTCCATCTTGCAGCATGGAGAAGAGGGTAGATGGTAAGCTCACCAAGTAGCATCGCATAGCATAAACCTAACCGATGATCCTCCCCTCGTCGCCCTGTGAGAGAGCGACCACCGGTTGTATCTGCCACTTGGAAGGGTGTGTTTTATTAAGTATCCGGTTCTAGTTGTCATAAGGTCAAGGTACAACTCCAAGTTGTCCTGTTACCGAAGATCACGGCTATTCGAATAGATTAACTTCCCTGTAGGGGTGCACCACATAACCCAACACGCTCGATCCCATTTGGCCGGACACACTTTCCTGGGTCATGCCCGGCCTCGGAAGATCAACACGTCGCAGCCCTACCTAGGCACAACAGAGAGGTCAGCACGCCGGTCTAAATCCTATGACGCAGGGGTCTGGGCCCATCGCCCATTGCACACCTGCACGTTGCGAGGGCGGCTGGAAGCAGAACTAGCCCCCTTAATACAAGAGCAGGCTTACGGTCCAATCCGGCGCGCGCCGCTCAGTCGCTGACGTCACGAAGGCTTCGACTGATACCACGACGTCGAGTGCCCGTAACTGTCCCCGCGTAGATGGTTAGTGCATATAGGCCAGTAGCCAGACTCAGATCAAATACCAAGATCTTGTTAAACGTGTTAAGTATCCGCGAACGCCGACCAGGGCCAGGCCCACCTCACTCCTAGGTGGTCTCAACCTGCCCTGTCGCTCCGCCACAAAGTAACAGTCGAGGGTCGTCGGGAATCCAGGCCCACCTCTACCGGGATGGAGCCACCTGCCCCTTCAGCCCCCAACTCCGAATAGTACCATAAGTAATGTAACAGTATAAAGTATATATCATATGCCTGTGATCACCTCCCGAAGTGATCACGGCCCAGTAGTATAGCATGGCAGACGGACAAGAGTGTAGGGCCACTGATGGAACACTAGCATCCTATACTAAGCATTTAGGATTGCAGATAAAGGTAACAATAGTAGTAGCAAGGACAGGCTATGCATCAGGATAGGATAACGGAAAGCAATAACATGCTACACTACTCTAATGCAAGCAGTAGAGAGAAGAACAGGCGATATATGGTGATCAAAGGGGGGGCTTGCCTGGTTCCTCTGGCAAGGAGGGGGTCATCTTCAATGTAGTCGATCACACGAACATCGGCAGTAGTTTCGGAGTCTACCAGAAAGAAGTAACGGAGGGGGAACATAATAAATAACAGAGCAATCAAAGCAACACAAAGCATAACATAGGGATACGTGGTGCTAGGGGTGACCTAACGCAGTAGTAGGTGATACCGGAGAAGGGGGGAACATCCGGGAAAATATCCCTGGTGTTTCACGTTTTTGGACAGATGAACCGGAGGGGGAAATTTACGTGTTCGCTATGCTAGGGATGCGTGGCGCACGAACGGGCTGCGTATCCAGATTCGTGTTGTCGTTCTGAGCAACATTCATGTTCAAAGTTTTTCCATCCGAGCTACGGTTTATTTTATATTAATTTTAAAAGATTTAAATCAATTTTTGGATTTATTTCATAATGTAAATCAATATTATCCAAAACAGTGTTTGCTGACATCATCATGACTCAGCAGTTGACCGGGTCAACCTGACATGTGGGTCCCGTTCGTCATTGACTGTTTAGTCTAATTAGGGTTTAACTAATCTAATTACTGTTTCATTAAACTAACTAGTTAATTAGATTAGTTAATTAGGATTAATTAACTTAATTAACTTAATTAATTAATTTAATTATTTATTTTTATTAATTTTGTATCCCTTTTTTTATTCGTTCTGGGGTGGGCCTCCCTTGTCATTGGCCCCAGGGGGCCAAACGGGGCGTTTGTTTAACGGGCGCTAGGGCTCGCGGGCGCCCGACCAGGGCGGAAGCAGCGCGGGCATGGCTAGGCGCGGGCGCGGCGTGGGCGCTGGAGGCGGCCAAGGTCAGCGGCGAAACGGGGGGGGGGTGGCGTTGGCGAGGCAACGACAGGGGCCGCGCAGGCGAGTGCAGGGGAAGAGGTGGCCGCGGCCTCAGGCAGCGGGGCAGAGGCGGGGCGGCGCCTGGGGTGAGCAGCAGCGGCTGAGCGCGGGTCGTCCGGCGCGGCGCAGGAGCAGAGCGCAGGCGTAGGAGGGAGGCAGCAGCCGCGCGAACGCGGGCGGGATGAGCGAGGGATACGGGTAGCGGGGGGGGGGGGGAGGGGGCGACCGTGGGTGCGTTCAGGGGCGCCGGGGCGCGCGTAGTGGTGCGAGGGAGTGCAGTCAACGGTGGGGGGTTACAACTCCAGCGAGCTCGGGCGATAGGGGGGAGAGAGGAAGAGAGGCCGGGCCTCACTTGCGGTGTAGGGGAACGGCAGTGTGCTCGAGGAGGCGACATCGACGGTGGGCGGCTCCGGCATAGCAGTGGCGGAACGAGGCGGCGACGGCGTCGGGGGTGCTAGGGGCGCGATCTAGATCCATTCGAGGGATGGAGTCGAGGTAGAAGCGGTCCGAGGCGGTCGAGGACGGGGAGGTAGAGGTGGAGGGCGGCGGTGGCGGCTCCGGCGACGTGGTCCCGGGCGGCGGCTTTGGGGTCAATCCCCCCGATCCAATCGGGGGGCAGAGGAGGGGTTGGTGGATCGTGGTGAGGGGAAAAGTGGGGGACTAGGTTATGTCACGCAGCGGGGTGAGGGGGGTATAGCCCAACAGGTGGGCCGACCAGCTGGGTGCCCAGTTGGGCCAAATGGCCCAGGGTGAGGGAGTTTGCCTTTTGTTTTTTTGTTTACAGTTTTGCCTTTTCTTTTTATTTAATTTGCTTTTCTATTTTATTAAATATTGGCTTTTATAGAATAAGAAAAGTTGTGCCTAAATGAGCATTAATAATTATGCCACTACCACAGTTAGCTTGGCACCTAAAACAAAATAGTTTGCGATGGCTTAATATTTTAAAAGCTTTTAAATAATTGGTTTTGTTACTGTTTTCTTCACATTAGAGTTTTAAACACTTTATAAAAGTGGGGTTTCACCACCATGATTAACTATGCTTTATTTGGCACAAACCGAACATTTTAGTTTTAATGTTTGAAAACTTTGATGTTTGCCTTTAATTCAAATTTTGAATTTGAATCGGTTTGAACTAACGCGAGATCAACAACAGTAACTGTGATGACGTGACATCATTAACAGGAAATTACTGTAGCTTAATTATCCGGGCGTCACAATATGATACTCCTAAGCCTAGAACCAAACAGCCCCTAATTTTGCCGTGGGCATACTGCAGTGAGGTGAGCCCTGCCGCGTCGCTCCAGGCAGTGGTACTTGCTACTAGTAGTAAAAATGGCAGTTGCGTCCTACGTGTGGTGTGGAGAAGAGGAGAAAGGGAAGGCGTTGCATGAACGAGCGTACACGGCACCACTGCGTGCATGGCATTGGCATGCATGCAAAGACAAGCCAACCACGACGTGGGACGGCACACATCGCATGCACGCACTCGGTAACAAGGTGACGCGCAGAGAGGCTACGGAGGATCCATGGATGGATGGAGCAGGTCAGGCGCCTGCTAGCACTGGCAGCGAGGCCGACGATCGACGAGGTTGGGCGCCGGCCGGCCACCACACAGCAGGTTCGTACGAGACGAGTGCAGTCAGATGTAGAGAAAGGAAAATGAAATGCACATTAGCTAAATGTCAGTTGATTGAATTTCAAACCTGGGTCAATCGATTTTGAGAGTTCACCGGAGGGAAGGAAAGAGAAAGAAGGGGCTCGCCTGAGGGCAACCCGGTTATATATCTTAGGGTTTAGGACAGGGATGGTGGCGGGGTTTCGCCGGAGGAAGAGAAAGCTGGACACTAGAGGAATGGCCGGGGACGGCGGCAAGACCGGCGGTGTGGGACGGTTCGGTGGAGAGCGGGGCTGCGAGGCGGTCGCGCCGGTGGTAGCCGGCGGCAGGAGGAAGAAAGGTTGGAGGTCGAACGAAGGTGCGGGCCGTTGATTTCGGATCCGACAGTTAAAAGGTCGATTGACCCAGCTGACTGACGTACAGCGACGCCCAATGAAATGAAATGAATCTTTGGCTCCAATGACCCAATCCTGCATGGCCCCAGCGTAGACCTACGTACAAGTCCTACGTAATTGGTGCTACGTGCTAATGTGGCCCAAATTAGTAGGCCAGGATTAGCGCCCGGGTCCCCACACGGCTGAAATCAGGGGGCGGAGGAGAGGATTTAGGAAGGTTACGTAAGTTGCCTACGTAGGTTTACCTAGGTGTAACATGTTTACCCAATCCGGCATGGCCCCAGCGTATGATCGGTCGATCCATCGTACCGCATCTCCCGCAAGATCAGCGAGCCTTCTGAACTGCGTGCCACCTGCAAATCGCGATGGCCATTTACGCGCGACGCATGCATGTCCAACGTAGACGTAGTACGCACGGTTGCTGACCGCGCGCGATCGCGATTGCTTGCTTTCATTTGGCGGCGACAGTGATCGCCATTACCAACGCAGCGCTGCCTGCTAGTGCAATCGCGGCCAATTAATCCATCGGTGCTCCATCGAGATGGAGCTGGAGCTGTGCTGTACTGTACGTACGTGCATGGTTTTCTTTTTTTTGGAATAAAGGTTCAAGAAAAGCTCGGTTTTGAATTAACGAAGCCATCAACAGACCAGGAATTACATCAGCCCCATACAACGAAAAGGAGAAACAAAGAAATTGAAAACGGCAGATACAAGGTGCTACAAAAACAGCTTATAGACACCACAACAGACAGCACAAGAGATCTACATGAGGACTAGCTAAATGTTGATGGCGCCCTTCGAAGCGAATGAAGCACCAAAACATGACAGCAAGCGAGCTTCAAGAGGGAATCGCGCCTAGCGAAGATGAACATGCCCTCATCTACTCCAAAAGGAGACCACCATGATCAAACCCTCCTTCTTCAATTCCGAAGGGGACCCTTGCCCCTCGCCCTGGATCGAAGGGCGCCGGACCGTCGCAAATTGAAACAGCTCACCCTAGAGCAAAGAATGGTAGAGATGTTGTGGCACCTTGGGAGATACTCAGCGTGACCAACCCACTGTGCAAGATCACCAAGAGAAGAACCTCACCGCAGCTCAATGGTCCATACACGAAGAAATGAAGTTGTTTAAGGACGAGGGCACCAAAGAAACAAATGCAGAGGATAAACAACCGGAGCATATGTGAGATTAGAGCTCAAAAAAATTATAATCCATGTCTTCTTTCATTGAACGTACATCACCGAAAATTCTAAAATAAATCCAGCAATTGAACCTTGGTGGTCTGGGAAAACTACTGTCCTAACCATCCAACCAACCTCTTTCTACTTGACGAAAGCAAGCACGTAGGCCCTAAGGGCATTTACAATGCCAGGCGCCAACACAGGCGCCAGGATCTGATTCCTGGCCGTTATAACAAAATCCTGCCCGATTCCCTGATTTGTGCTAGCGCCGGAGCAAAGGTAGGCATCGGGTGCTAGCGGACCTTTACGTTAATTTTTTAGTTGGAGTAGCAGCTGTACGCTGCTGCTAGCGTTGGAGAATGAGACTCCAGCATGGGCGCTAAACGTATTTTTTTGCACTAAGCGCTTGCATAAGCGCCTCCCCATTGAAGATGCCCTAAGTTTTCTCTTTTTTTCTTCAAAAAAGAAGCACATTATGTTTTGAGGAAAAAAAACGTCCGGTATATATTACCAATTACCGGAATATAAGCGCCTCCCCATTGAAGATGCCCTAAGTTTCCGGAATGGTCCCGGTACAATACCAATTACCCCCGAAACGTTCCAGATGGCCGAAACTTGACTTCCTATATATAAATCTTCACCTCCGGACCATTCCGGAACTCCTCATGACGTCCGGGATCTCATCCGGGACTCTGAACAACATTCGGGTTACCGTATACTAATATCTCAACAACCCTAGTGTCCTTTGACCATTGACCATTGACCTGGCCTAAAAAAGATCAGCCGACCTTTGACCATTGACCAGTTCATTATTGACCACTGACTAGTTCACCTCTAAACTCTAACTGTTAACCATTGACTATATAAATAATCATGAATTCAAAAAAAGAATCATGAATTTGAAAAAAGTTCATGCATTTGAGAAAAAGTTCACGAGTTTGAAAAAAAATTCACAAGTTTTGAAAAAGTTCATGAGTTTGAAAGATATTTGCGAATATGAAAAAAGTTCAGGAATCTGAAAAAACGTTGCCCTCACTTAGAATGAGACCTACTCCAGCAAGCCTCACGTCAAGCAACCGCGACCATGGGCCGGCTCTGCATGGACTACAGTCCTGGAGCGCATTTTTCTTCCATTTTTTCATGTTTTTGGACTCATTTTTTGTTTTATTTTACTATACTTTTCCTTATATTTAGAAATATTTTAAATGTATGTATTAGGCAAAAAACACTTTATACATAAAAATGAAAAATGTTAGTTGTGCATTTTACAAATGTTAAACATGGTTAGGGAAAAAAAATCTAATGTACATGAAAAATTGTAAAATATGTATGAGAAAAATGGACATCAAAACATATATATGAAAAAAAGTTAATCCTGTATTTGGAAAATGTTAAATGTGTATATGAAAACTGTTCCTCATAGATGTAAAAAGTGTAAAATGTGTTTGGAAGACGTACACATCAAAACAGATATATGAAAAAAAATGTTAAACATGTATTTGAAGATAGTGAAATGTGTACCTAAAAAATGTTCAAAATGTATAAAAAAATCGTGATGTATACAGTATATAATGTTTATTAAAAAAGTAGACATTGAATAATATAATATTGAAAATATGTTAATACTGTATTAGAAAAAGGTAAACATGTTTAAATAAGTTCCTAGTGTATACAAAAAACGTAAAAATGTGTATGAAAAAAATTAGATATGGAAAACCTATGTTTGAAAAAAGTTTAACCATTTATTTAATAAATGTCATGTATTTTATTTGTTTTATTACAATAAAAATGTTCAACGTGCATTTAAAAATATGTTTTACATTTATTTAAAACAGTGTTCAAACCATATATTAAAAAATGTACATCGTGTATTTGGAAAATTCAATGTATTGCAAAATTGTTACTGTGTACATTAAAATATTTATGGTGTACTGGATAAAAGTAGATATGTGTAAAAAAACCCGATAAAAATCGATGAAGAAACAAAGAAACCCAGTAAAAAACAAGAATCAAAGAGGAAAATACCAAAAGGAAAATAAAAATCAAAGAAAAGGAATGCATAAACAATGGAAGAAGTGAAACCCGAGGAGGAAGCAAAGAGAAACGAAGAAAACTTAGAAAAAAAATGAAGAAAGCAAAGAAAGAAAGGAAGAAACCATTAATAATCGAGAAAAAGAAAAAAGAAACATTGAAAGAAACAAAGAAAATTGTTTAAAAACAAAGACAAATGAAAAAACAAAGAAAACCTGGAACAAACAAATAAAACGGAAAAAGGTGAACTAATAAACAAGCAAAGAGAAGTGAACAAGCGAAGGAGAAAGCGAGCCAGCCCATTAAACAAAGGGAGATCAAAACGGTCGACGCGAGACTTTCTTACATCTGTCTGAGAAAAAGACATTCTTACATCTTGATATAAGCGAGATATAGTTCTTGTTGCCGATTTTCCTTATCTGATGCCTTAAACGCCATGTAGGATTTGGCTGCACCACACAAGATGAACAAGCGCCTCCCTTCCCAATTCCGATCGCCCGTTTAAGATCTGGTCGATAATTTGAGGTGTTCATGTATTGTAAATATCTAATACATTAATCTTCTGACTGTTAAAACTGGGTTTGCCTTGCCATCCGAACAGTAGCTGAGCTAAATTTATGTATGCATGCAGGCATCACTTGGTCTCTAGTTGTCAAACAAGTTGCAGTTTGCCGGTGATGAGAGTTGCCATATCTTTTATATATTAATTATACAGTCAGTATGATATGAAGCAATAATTAGTTATACAGGATAAATTTTTTTTAAAGCTTTTAAAAAGATTATTCTTTCAGATTTTGAATACACACTGTTTAAATCCCAGGCCCGCCCTTTATTGCTTGCCGGCAGGCCTGAACTGTCAGTTTCGGTGTTAGCCGAGGGAAACCGTCAACCAGTGTGATTTGCAAAAAATTAACACTTTCTTGCAGGGCATCCTGAAAAGTTTTTGAAACCTCGTCTTTTCTGCAAAACGATGCGACATATGTGGTGGTTCTGTGCAATTCAGTTTAGTATGTATGCGTGTCGAGGTGGGTGATGAAGAGAAGGTGAATATGCCGCCTTGGTCTTAACCGAAAGGTTCCATAGAAAGCACCCATGTTCACTATCTAAATGTGGAGAGGCTGATATTTTGATCAACTAGTAAATAATAAGATATAAAATCCTCACAGCAGGCTGGTAGCAGTACTAATATGGAAAATTTGAACAGCTCTTTCATTAACTCCTTGGATCCAAACACCGAAATCCAAGGCCGCCTCGATCGCCCTCTGGTTGCTTCTATTTATACCCCACTCACTTCCCTTGCAATATATGCACTGGCACCACTCCCATGCATTATCCTGCAAGAAGCACAAGGCCAAGAATGCCAATGATGCATTCCCTCTCTGTTTATGCCATCCTTTTGTTTCTCTCTTGGCCATTCAGCTCGGTGCCTCTCTGTGCATCCGACCACCTACTTATCCCTGGCAAGCCGCTCTCCCCTGGTAGTGTTCTTGTCTCGGAAGACCAAGTTTTCGCCCTCGGGTTCTTCTCCCCATCATCATCAAACTCCACCAAGAAGCACTACTACGTCGGAATATGGTACAACGACATCCCTGAGTGCACCGTGGTATGGGTCTCCAACCGGGCCGCTCCCATCACAAACCTTTCCTCTGTGAATCTTGCCGTAACCAGCAGCTCCGACATAGTGCTATCTGATAGCAATGGCCGTGTCCTTTGGAGAACGAACAACATCATCAATTCATCATTGACTACCGCCATCTCGGTGGTAGCGATGCTGGAGAACACTGGAAACTTCATCCTCCGGTCGTTGGCCGACGGTGCCATACTGTGGCAAAGCTTCGACCAGCCTACCGACACCCTCCTGCCCGGCATGAATCTCAGGCTCAGCCACAACATGCATCCACTGCAGCAACTGATTGCTTGGAAAGGCCAGCAAGACCCGGCACCTGGCGTGTTCTCCTACGGCGCAGACCCCAACAACCTCCTGCAAAGCTTCATCTGGAATGGCTCGAGGCCACACCGGCGAAGCCCGGTATGGATAAACTACCTCCTCCGTTTCTACTACATGGATATGTTCAAGTCTACTATCTACATGGCGTTGCATCATGCCGGCGACGAGGTTTACATGTCGTTCGGCATGCCAACCGGCTCCGCCGTGTTGGTTAGGATGAATATTGACTACTCAGGTAAGGTAACTGTCCTAAGCTGGGAAAGCAACATGTCGGTATGGAGAGCCCTGTACGCAGAGCCTGAACATGAGTGCAATACGTATAGCTACTGTGGTCCTTATGGTTACTGCGACAACACAGAAATCATCCCAGTGCGCAAGTGCTTGGATGGTTTCGAGCCGAGGGACGATAAAGGATGGATCGTCGGACGTTTCTTGCAGGGATGCCGCCGGAAGGAGGTGCGAAGGTGTACCCCTGGAGACGGGTTCTTGACCTTTTCGGGCATGAAGGTCCCTGACAAGTTCCTCCATGTCCCGAACAAAAGCTTTGATGAGTGCACTGAGGAACGCAAAAGCAATTGCTCATGTGTGGCATATGCTTACTCCAGTATGAGCAACATGGATATCGACGGAGATGACACAAGGTGCCTGCTATGGATGGGGGATTTGATCGACATGGAGAACAACACACAAGGAGGGGAGAACCTCTATGTTCGGACTTACGTATTACAAGGTATGTTTCCTTCGTTGCTCCTCCTTGTATGTATCGTTGCTTATGTTTCAGTAGATAGTTTTTTTAAGGAGGGATCCATGCATTGAAATTGGAAGAAAGAATGGCCAAATGTTTTCATGCTTGCATTAGAGAAAGAGTCATTACTATTCTATGGATGTGATGGTTAGCATTGATAAACGTTGATGATTCTGCGTAAACTAATTCTGTGCAGGTAACCTGAGAAAGGTCAAAACTATAAAAATGGTATTACCATTTGTGTCAAGTTTCTTGATCTTCATATGTGTGGTGTTTATTTGGGCCTACGTCAATAGAGGTAGGAAATTATTATTTTCGTTCTAATTTACTCCCTTCGTTCGGAATTACTTGTCGCAGAAATGGATGTATCTAGACGTATTTTAGTTCTAGATACATCCATTTCTGAGACAAGTAATTCCGAACAGAGGGAGTACATGTCATCTCCAGTCACAACAAACTAATGGGACAGACACACATTCTTGACAGGCAATCATGCTAGCAAAGGTGTCTGGCAAAGGATCATGCGAGTATATTCAAGAACTTGTAAGGAACTCGTTGATAGTAACACAGAGTTTCCCATTTTGAGATTCCGAACAATTGCTGTCGCGACAAATAATTTCTCTGAATCTAGCATTCTCGGCCAAGGAGGTTTTGGCAATGTTTATAAGGCAAGAAGCCCCTGTACTGATAATTGGATCATTAATGGAAGATCTAACCTTTCTTACTCAATAATACCTCATGTTTCAGGGCAAGTTGGAAGATGGTAAGGACATTGCTGTGAAAAGGCTTCGTGTAGGTTCTGTCCAAGGGGAAATGGAGTTCAAGAATGAAATAGTTCTGGTCACCAAGTTGCAGCATAGGAACACGGTCAAACTTTTAGCTTGCAGCATTCATGAAGATGAAAAACTTTTGATTTATGAATACCTACCTAACGGAAGTTTGGATTCCTTTATTTTCAGTACGTCTGCTCACTTGTTGCAAAGTCTCTATGAAAGGAACACACTTCACTGATAGTATGCTTTGTATATTTCTATCATTGGCAGATGACACAAGGAAGTCACTACTCAACTGGCCCACAAGATTTAAGATAATCACAGGTGTAGCCAGAGGCCTTCTTTATCTCCACCAAGACTCTAGATTGACAATGATTCATAGAGATCTCAAGGCAAGCAACATATTGTTGGATGCTGAGATGGACCCCAAAATATCTGATTTTGGTACAGCTAGGATATTTAGTGTCA
This sequence comes from Triticum urartu, assembly GCF_056163025.1. Classification (NCBI taxonomy): domain Eukaryota; kingdom Viridiplantae; phylum Streptophyta; class Magnoliopsida; order Poales; family Poaceae; genus Triticum; species Triticum urartu. Next base: position 685,057,777 of record NC_141877.1, read on the forward strand.
ATGAAAAGCAAGGACACACCAATCGAGTCGTTGGAACATTGTGAGTAGTGAGAATTTTCATTCATGCTAACTCTCGTTTTTGTGCTTAATTCAATTGGTCAAGTTTAACTTTTATGCGGCAAGCAGTGGATACATGTCGCCCGAATATGCAATGGAAGGAATCATCTCCGTCAAGTCTGATGTGTACAGCTTTGGTGTATTACTCCTGGAAATAGTGAGTGGCTTGAAGATCTGCACTACAAGCCCAAGCACGCACTCCCATAACCTTATAGATCATGTAAGTGCTCAAAAGTTGCTCAATTCATATGAATGGGTGCTACCTAGTACTATTTGATATGATTACTTACATTATTGATTCGATGCAGGCGTGCAGCTTACAGAGGGATGGGATGTTGTTGAATCTTGTCGACCCGTCTATCATCGAGGGTTGCTCTCCTGATGAAGCTGATGAAGCTCTACGGTGCATCCATATTGGACTGTTGTCGGTGCAGAACAACCCAAATGCTCGCCCCCTCATGTCTTGGGTGGTAGAAATCCTGGATAACAAAGCCATAAAAGCTCCCGCAGTTGAAAGAGCCCATATACTTTGGATACCAGATCTATGGAAGTGACGGACTAGGATAAAGCCCCGTAAAAAACACGAGCCTCGAAATTCGCAAGGGGAGATAGAAACAGTGTTCTATGGATTCCGAGGATCATGTCATTTACATGTATTTCCAATGGTCGACTCACTGGTACCATAGTTCCAACGTGCAAAGCATATAGAGAGGCTTTTTTGGCTCCAAGACTTGGTAACTCTTCTAGATGTATCAATTGCACACAGTTGGTTATAGATAAAACCAAAATGAATATTAAGTAAATGTATGGTTGGAGTTCGCACAACTATTACGTATCAATATATTGTATTTTATTAAAATTCATATAAAACTATGTGTGTGTTACATTTTCACTAAATAAGAGATTTCTTATACTTATTAGATAATTGCTCATGCGTTGCAATAGGAGCATAAACATTGTACTACCTCCATTCCAAAATATGTCTCATGATTTTAATGTAAGTCTCATGGTAGAGTACTCCGTAACTGCAGGTATATTATTATATTGGTGCGTCAAAATATTAGCAAGTTGTTGTACACAATCACCATAATTTACCTAACGTCTTATTTTTAAGTGCTAATTTGATAAGAAATTATTGCCGTTTAAAAAAAAGGAGGAATACCCCCGGCCTCTGCATCTGGACGATGCATACGGCCAATTTATTAATTATTAACACAAGACCTTACAAAGTCGTACAATAGTAAGACCAAAGCCATCATATTCGCAACCTCTGTCGCTACTCCTATCTAACTGATGAAGGGGCGCTGATGGTCTGGGCCTAATACCAAACAGACCTCGCAGCCAAACCTAACATTTAAGACCTGAGGTCCCAACCAGGACGCCTGCCGGGTATGGGCACCCACCAGTCCGGCGTGCTCCTCAACCAGGACGCCTGCCGGGTATGAGGCCGCCACAGCCACCTGCCACATATCCATCTTCAGAGCGGTACTGTTGCATCGGCCTTGCCCGGTCTCGCTGCCGCCGATGCCACCACGACGCCAGACAGCGTCGACCTCCTGCGCGTGTCCGTCACCACACATCTGACGCCAAGCCTCCGCTACTCCATGCCGCCAAGAGCCGCCACCAAGAATATGTAGAACGAAACACCGCTCCACCGAAAGGGAGGCAGCACACCCCCACCCCTCACCTGCAGACCCTTCCATCCGATCTCATTAAACGTGTTAAGTATCCGCGAACTCCGACCAGGGCCAGGCCCACCTCACTCCTAGGTGGTCTCAACCTGCCCTGTCGCTCCGCTACAAAGTAACAGTCGAGGGCCGTCGGGAACCCAGGCCCACCTCTACCGGGATGGAGCCACCTGCCCCTTCAGCCCCCAACTCCGAACAGTACCATAAGTAATGTAACAGTATAAAGTATATATCATATGCCCGTGATCACCTCCTGAAGTGATCACCGCCCAGTAGTATAGCAGGGTAGACGGACAAGAGTGTAGGGCCACTGATGGAACACTAGCATCCTATACTAATCATTTAGGATTGCAGATAAAGGTAACAACAGTAGTAGCAAGGACAGGCTATGCATCAGGATAGGATAACGGAAAGCAGTAACATGCTACACTACTCTAATACAAGCAGTAGAGAGAAGAATATGCGATATATGGTGATCAAAGGGGGGGCTTGCCTGGTTGCTCTGGCAAGTAGGGGTCATCTTCAATGTAGTCGATCACATGGACATCGGCAGTAGTCTCGGAGTCTACCGGAAAGAAGTAACGGAGGGGGAACATAATAAATAACAAAGAAATCAAAGAAACACAAAGCATAACATGGGGATACGCGGTGCTAGGGGTGAACTAACGTAGTAGTAGGTGATACCGGCGAAGGGGGGGGGGACATCCGGGAAAATATCCTCGGTGTTTCGTGTTTTCGGACAAATGAACTAGAGGGGGAAAGTTACGTGTTCGCTATGCTAGGGATGCATGGCGGACGAACGGGCTGCGTATCCAGATTCGTCTCGTCGTTCCGAGCAACTTTCATGTACACAGTTTTTCATCCGAGCTATGGTTTATTTTATATTAATTTTAAAAGATTTAAATCAATTTTTGGATTTATTTAATTATTTAAATCAACATTATCCAAAACAGTGTTTGCTGACGTCATCATGACGTCAGCAGTTGACCTGGTCAACCTGACATGTGGGTCGCGTTCGTCATTGACTGTTTAGTCTAATTAGGGTTTAACTAATCTAATTACTGTTTCATTAAACTAATTAGTTAATTAGATTAGTTAATTAGGACTAATTAACTTAATTAATTAATTATTTTAATTATTTATTTATATTTATTTTTTATCCCTTTTTTATTTGTTCTGGGCGGGGCCCCCCTTGTAATTGGCCCCAGGGGGCCAAACGGGGCGGTTGTTTAACGGGCGCTGGGGCTCGCGGGCGCCCGACCAGGGCGGAAGCCGCGCGGGCATGGCTAGGCGCGGGCGCGGCGCGGGCGCCGGAGGCGGCCGTGGGCATGGCGGCCAAAGTCAGCGGCGACACGGGGGGGGGGGGGGGGAGGGGGGCGTTGGCGAGGCAACGACAGGGGCGGCACAGGCGAGTGCAGGGGAAGAGGTGGCCGCGGCCTCAGGCAGCGGGGCAGAGGCGGGGCGGCGCCTGGGGTGAGCAGCAGCGGCTGAGCGCGGGTCGTCCGGCGCGGCGCAGGAGCAGAGCGCCAGCATAGGAGGGAGGCAGCAGCAGCGCGAACGCGGGCGGGGCGAGGTTGCGGCGTGCGGGATGAGTGAGGGATACAAGTAGGGGGGGGCGACCGTGGGCGCGTTCAGGGGCGCCGGGGCGTGCGCGGTGGTGCGAGGGAGTGCAGGCAACGGTGGGGGGTTACGACTCCAGCGAGCTCGGGCGACAGGGGGGAGAGAGGAAGAGAGGCCGGGCCTCACTTGCGGTGTAGGGGAACGGCAGTGTGCTCGAGGAGGTGACGTCGATGGTGGGCGGCTCCAGCATAGCAGTGGCGGAACGAGGCGGCGACGGTGTCGGGGGCACCAGGGGCGCGATCTAGATCCGTTCGGGGGATGGAGTCGAGGTAGAAGCGGTCCGAGGCGGTCGAGGACGGGGAGGTAGAGGTGGAGGGTGGCGGTGGCGGCTCCGGCGACGTGGTCCCGGGCGGCGGCTTCGGGGTCAATCCCCCCGATCCAATCGGGGGGCAGAGGAGGGGGAGGTGGATCGTGACGGGGGGAGAAATGGGGGAGTGGGTTAGGTCACGCAGCGGGGTGAGGGGGTATAGCCCAACGGGTGGGCCGACCAGCTAGGTGCCCAGTTGGGGAAAACGGCCCAGGGTGAGGGAGTTTGCCTTTTTTGTTTACAGTTTTGCCTTTTCTTTTTATTTAATTCACTTTTCTATTTTATTAAATTTTAGCTTTTATAGAATAAAAAAATTTGTGCCTAAAAGAGCATTAATAATTATGCCACTACCACAGTTAGCTTAGCACCTAAAACAAAATAGTTTGTGATGGCTTAATATTTTAAAATCTTTTAAATAATTGGTTTTGTTTCTGCTTTGTTCACATTAGAGTTTTAAACACTTTATAAAAGTGGGGTTTCACCACCATGATTAACTATGCTTTCTTTGGCACAAACCGAACATTTTAGTTTTAGTGTTTGAAAACTTTGATGTTTGCCTTTAATTCAAATTTTGAATTTGAATCGGTTTGAACTAACGCAAGATCAACAACAGTAACTGTGGTGACGTGGCATCGTTAACAGGGAATTACTGTAGCTTAATTATCCGGGCGTCACAATTCTCCTCCACTACAAGAAATCTCGTCCCGAGATTTAAGAGGTTGTGTAGGGGGGAAAGTTCTGGTTACGAAATTCTAACGAGTCTTCCCGGCCTTGGTTTCTCTTCTCGAAGAAATTAAAACCTTTCGTTGATGTCTTCTATTCTTTATTCCAATGCACCATGATGAAGTTGTCATCCTTTCCTCGCGGAACTCCATCGTACTAACGAATAGGTAAGGGGTAGCTCTACAACGATAGGATGTTATAAGGGAAAATCATATGGGGGTATCCCAAGATTGAACACATGAGTATCTCTCGAGTTGAACAAATGAAACACATCGAGAGCAAAGTAAGAAGGTACCATAAGCAGTCTCAAGCAGATAGACAATCGTTGTTGCCTGAAATAGTGCGTGAAAGGGGTTCAGAGCAACGAGAATTAGTGTTGTGTTTGATACTAGAATTGACGATCTCTCGGAAGGTGGCTCATGAATTACATACGAGTCCACGCGGGAGGAATAACTTTGGGAACAGTGGGTGTACAGGAGAGTCAGGTTTCGATCCTGTGGAACTATGGGTTATGGGCCCACCATGTGGGTTAAAAGTAGGATGAGCGGTGACATCTTGCATGGTCATGATAGCAAGGCATGTCAGAGGGTAGCCTGTCGATTATGTCGGCAACAACATCGGTACCAAGGGCGAGGGATGAAGAGAACCATTTTCCTGCTCGTTGAACGAGGCGGACCAATAGGCAAAGTTCTCGTCCATCGGCGGTTACCGGAAGTCATCAACAGTAGAAACAGGGTCTCACTGACAGAGTTGTACACCGAGGTGTTTACATAAGCAGTGATTTATTATTGCTTAGATCATATAGATCACATCAAAGGTTAAACCAAACGACGGAGAGGAAAATATGGTTATCAGATTAAACAGAACAATGGAAAGGAAAATGTGTTTAAACACATATTTCAAGGGTATATCCTTCCCAAGGACAAGCAGAGCATGATATCCGTGACAATATATAATGTAGAAAACTCTTTAGGTACGGGCGAGAATTTTCATGACATTACCCATACAGCGGTGTTTGGATAATTGAGCGGGAAACATTTAACATTGGGCTTCAAATGTTCATGTTGAAAATCGGAGTACTGAAGACATGCTTCGAGATAGCACTGACACAGTCATGGGGTAAAGATTAGAGTTTGAATACACAAAGGATTCATTAGGAACAACTTATAGAATAAGTCTTACAATTTCCTCATGGAAGAATGGTTAACCTTGCTAAAAAGGAAGCTATAATAGTAGGACCTCCGGCCAGGTGCGCTAGGCATGACATCACCTTACTGGGTTATACAAAATCCAACGTTACGACTTTTGGAAAATATCCCAACCATCATATCTGGCCGAGATTCAGTTCTGATTGGTGTCAGGATACCTCAGACTCATGATGCCTGAGCAGGAAGGGGTGCAACACAATTTGACGAGATGGAGTTGCAGGATTCTTGGGAAATGAACTATGGAAGCAAGTTCTGAATCATGAGTTCACCATTAAGCCAAGGAGAGGATGAGGAGGTGGCTGATGGACTCAGCGACTATTCATCGAGATTAACAAAAGATGGATTTTCACAATGATGTGAACAAGGAGGTAACACTTGTTAGATCAAACGATATAATGATGTATGCTCGAGGAAAACATACACAATTAAACATTGGTTGAAGGTGCTCCCGAATTATGGGTTGGGTTGCACGACCAATGTCAGAATGGTGATTCAATAATCAATAGTCTAAGAATGAACGGATATGGCAAGAAGTGTCACTTGTACCAAGAATGCATAAGAGGTGGTGAAATTCCCACAACATTCTTGACATAAAAGGTGGTAATATCCAAGGTAAAGAAGAACAATGCTGGGTAGCAAGGAACTCAAGGTATAACACAAAACACGAACAAGTTTGTGTCGAACGGAAGGCAATAAAGTGGTAGATGATAAAACAAATCATCAAGGGCAAGGATGGTTTTTCTCATCATGAATTCGATATATATCTTGGAAGAGCTCAGGATGTTGCTGATGACCACGACACATTTGTCGAGAGATTTCATGAAGATGTAATCGGTCGGCGATGACATCAAGTCAAATGATGATGCAGCGAAAGTCAAATAATACTTGAAGAAGAACTCATAAGAAGTTATGCAGTTCCGTGATAATCTCGAGATACCAAAGGGGGTAATACTCGATGACAGATCAAAGTAGAGGTTGGATTGGGGTATTGGTCTACAGAAGACAAGCGCTTAAACTTGCACGCGAAATGGTATTTAAAGGAGAACATGGTCGGAACCACGATTGCAAAAGGCCAGATCCCGGATATAAGATGAACTTATACCAAAGGAATAATTTAATTTAAGAGAAGCTTTAATGATAAGATCTACATCGTGTCCATGGGCATGAACACAAAGTTCAAGGTCGACTCCCACTTCTCCAATGCATAACCTTTCATTCACTTCTCACTTTCGAAGAAGTTGTAGTGTTGAAATTTTATTTGGCAAAATACTAGAAGTGTATGACTCGTGAAAACTTTCGAGTTCACACAGTTTAGAGAAGGCATATGTTCAACCCATAGGGGCTTCTTAGAAACATATACCACAAGTATCAAGAGTAAATATCACAAGCTCGAAAGTAGAGCAAGGTTGAGAAAGTAGATGATACCATTTACCAAAGGCATTATGTATCCGAGGGAAGGCTCACAAGGTTATTGAATATGAAGGACGCTGTCGGATAAAATCCATTAAAGGATCTGCCGGTCCATAGCAGAGCTGACGTGAGCATCGGCACACAACCAGAGGAAGTAACAATGCAAATGCATTGGATTATGGAAACAACTGACTAATCCAGATCTCAAATGCAAAGGAATTATGATTTTCAAATCAAGGGATCAGAAGCAATGTTCTAATTAGGGATGGATAAGTTGAATAGCCTTAGGGGTACAAGCGACGGCAATTGGATTTGTTGAGAACCAGCTCATGTTTAAAATGACGTTTGAGCCAGAAAGATAATTTAGAAGGATCAACTGATGATTGCGTGCATTCGCACTCATGTTGAATCAAAGGGATCAAAATGACGGTGTCTAAGGATACTAACGAATATTGCCAGACATATGGAAAGCATCCATCATGCAAGCAGACAAGTATTGCCGAGCAATAAGCTTCTAAGGATTTTTGGAGGATCGAATAGTATTTCGATGACCATTGTGAAACACATGAACAACTGGGGGATGAGCGGATACTCGATAAGTGCGAGAATTATCCGTAGGGGTATTCAGGTGACAAAGAACAACAAGGTAGTAAGCTCAAAGGATTATCGAAACAACGACGAGTATTTCGTGGTATCTTGTAATAACAAGACCAACTGGGAATAAAAGTAAGAACGACAGGTGTAAGTATTTATCCACAGGGATTTTTCGGTGGTAGGGAATTGCAAAAGCAACGGCACAAAGTTTCGGGAGAACATCGGAGAGTATTATCAGAATCTTCTTTTGAAGAAGTCGATCATCTGTAATGAAGGGCTCTCCGGGAGAAAGTGATAACGATATCCTAATGTTAGATTTAGCAAAATTCATTTAACCCGAATAGAAGAGAGTTCAGAGTCCCAGAGTAAGGATCGAGGAGTAAAAGATCCTAGTACCACCCAGATGGCGATGTGGGCCCGTAAGCCGCACAGCCATGTTAGTAAAAGTTTTTCAATGACTAGACTCGACTTCGGCCAAGGAGTTGGAAAGGTGGATTCCTGCAGGCAGTCGGCTCTGATACCAACTTGTGACGCCCCCAATTTGACCGTACACTAATCATACACGCAAACGTGTACGATCAAGATCAGGGACTCACGGAAAGATATCACAACACAACTCTACAAATAAAATAAGTCATACAAGCATCATATTACAAGCCAGGGGCCTCGAAGGCTCGAATACAAGAGCTCGATCATAGATGAGTCAGCGGAAGCAACAATATCTGAGTACAGACATAAGTTAAACAAGTTTGCCTTAAGAAGGCTAGCACAAACTGGGATACAGATCGAAAGAGGCGCAGGCCTCCTACCTGGGATCCTCCTAAACTACTCCTGGTCGTCGTCAGCGGGCTGCACGTAGTACTAGGCACCTCCCGAGTAGTAGTAGTCGTCATCGACAGTGGCGTCTGGCTCCTGGGCTCCATCGTCTGGTCGCAGCAATCGAGTATAGGAAGGAAAAAAAGGGGGAGCAAAGCAACCGTGAGTACTCATCCAAAGTACTCGCAAGCAAGGAGCTACACTACATATGTATGCATTGGTATCAAATGGAATAAGGGTATCATATGTGGACTGAACTGCAGAAAGCCGGAATAAGAGGGGGATAGCTAATCCTGTCGAGGACTACGCTTCTGGCCACCTCCATCTTGCAACATGGAGAAGAGAGTAGATGGTAAGCTCACCAAGTAGCATCGCATAGCATAAACCTAACCGATGATCCTCCCCTCGTCGCCCTGTGAGAGAGCGACCACCGGTTGTATCTGCCACTTGGAAGGGTGTGTTTTATTAAGTATCCGGTTCTAGTTGTCATAAGGTCAAGGTACAACTCCAAGTTGTCCTGTTACCGAAGATCACGGCTATTCGAATAGATTAACTTCCCTGTAGGGGTGCACCACATAACCCAACACGCTCGATCCCATTTGGCCGGACACACTTTCCTGGGTCATGCCCGGCCTCGGAAGATCAACACGTCGCAGCCCTACCTAGGCACAACAGAGAGGTCAGCACGCCGGTCTAAATCCTATGACGCAGGGGTCTGGGCCCATCGCCCATTGCACACCTGCACGTTGCGAGGGCGGCTGGAAGCAGAACTAGCCCCCTTAATACAAGAGCAGGCTTACGGTCCAATCCGGCGCGCGGCGCTCAGTCGCTGACGTCACGAAGGCTTCGACTGATACCACGACGTCGAGTGCCCATAACTGTCCCCGCGTAGATGGTTAGTGCATATAGGCCAGTAGCCAGACTCAGATCAAATACCAAGATCTCGTTAAACGTGTTAAGTATCCGCGAACGCCGACCAGGGCCAGGCCCACCTCACTCCTAGGTGGTCTCAACCTGCCCTGTCGCTCCGCCACAAAGTAATAGTCGAGGGTCGTCGGGAATCCAGGCCCACCTCTACCGGGATGGAGCCACCTGCCCCTTCAGCCCCCAACTCCGAATAGTACCATAAGTAATGTAACAGTATAAAGTATATATCATATGCCTGTGATCACCTCCCGAAGTGATCACGGCCCAGTAGTATAGCATGGCAGACGGACAAGAGTGTAGGGCCACTGATGGAACACTAGCATCCTATACTAAGCATTTAGGATTGCAGATAAAGGTAACAATAGTAGTAGCAAGGACAGGCTATGCATCAGGATAGGATAACGGAAAGCAATAACATGCTACACTACTCTAATGCAAGCAGTAGAGAGAAGAACAGGCGATATATGGTGATCAAAGGGGGGGCTTGCCTGGTTCCTCTGGCAAGGAGGGGGTCATCTTCAATGTAGTCGATCACACGAACATCGGCAGTAGTTTCGGAGTCTACCAGAAAGAAGTAACGGAGGGGGAACATAATAAATAACAGAGCAATCAAAGCAACACAAAGCATAACATAGGGATACGTGGTGCTAGGGGTGACCTAACGCGGTAGTAGGTGATACCGGCGAAGGGGGGAACATCCGGGAAAATATCCCTGGTGTTTCACGTTTTTGGACAGATGAACCGGAGGGGGAAATTTACGTGTTCGCTATGCTAGGGATGCGTGGCGCACGAACGGGCTGCGTATCCAGATTCGTGTTGTCGTTCTGAGCAACATTCATGTTCAAAGTTTTTCCATCCGAGCTACGGTTTATTTTATATTAATTTTAAAAGATTTAAATCAATTTTTGGATTTATTTCATTATGTAAATCAATATTATCCAAAACAGTGTTTGCTGACATGATCATGACTCATCAGTTGACCTGGTCAACCTGACATGTGGGTCCCGTTCGTCATTGACTGTTTAGTCTAATTAGGGTTTAACTAATCTAATTACTGTTTCATTAAACTAACTAGTTAATTAGATTAGTTAATTAGGATTATTTAACTTAATTAACTTAATTAATTAATTTAATTATTTATTTTTATTAATTTTGTATCCCTTTTTTTATTCGTTCTGGGGTGGGCCTCCTTGTCATTGGCCCAGGGGGCCAAACGGGGCGTTTGTTTAACGGGCGCTGGGGCTCGCGGGCGCCCGACCAGGGCGGAAGCCGCGCGGGCATGGCTAGGCACAGGTGCGGCGTGGGCGCCGGAGGCGGCCAAGGTCAGCGGCGACACGGGGGGGGGGGGGTGGCGTTGGCGAGGCAACAATAGGGGCCGCGCAGGCGAGTGCAGGGGAAGAGGTGGCCGCGGCCTCAGGCAGCGGGGCAGAGGCGGGGCGGCGCCTGGGGTGAGCAGCAGCGGCTGAGCGCGAGTCATCCGGCGCGGCGCAGGAGCAGAGCGCAGGCGTAGGAGGGAGGCAGCAGCAGCGCGAACACGGGCGGGATGAGCGAGGGATACGGGTAGCGGGGGGGGGGGGGGGGAGGGGGCGACCGTGGGCGCGTTCAGGGGCGCCGGGGCGCGCGCAGTGGTGCGAGGGAGTGCAGGCAACGGTGGGGGGTTACAACTCCAGCGAGCTCGGGCGATAGGGGGGAGAGAGGAAGAGAGGCCGGGCCTCACTTGCGGTGTAGGGGAACGGCAGTGTGCTCGAGGAGGCGACATCGATGGTGGGCGGCCCCGGCATAGGAGTGGCGGAACGAGGCGGCGACGGCGTCGGGGGCGCCAGCGGCGCGATCTAGATCCGTTTGGGGGATGGAGTCGAGGTAGAAGCGGTCCGAGGCGGTCGAGGACGGGGAGGTAGAGGTGGAGGGCGGCGGTGGCGGCTCCGGCGACGTGGTCCCGGTTGGTGGCTTCGGGGTCAATCCCCCCGATCCAATCGGGGGGCAGAGGATGGGTTGGTGGATCGTGTTGAGGGGAAAAGTGGGGGACTAGGTTAGGTCACGCAGCGGGGTGAGGGGGGTATAGCCCAACAGGTGGGCCGACCAGCTGGGTGCCCAGTTGGGCCAAATGGCCTAGGGTGAGGGAGTTTGCCTTTTGTTTTTTTTGTTCACAGTTTTGCCTTTTCTTTTTATTTAATTTGCTTTTCTATTTTATTAAATATTGGCTTTTATAGAATAAAAAAAGTTGTGCCTAAATGAGCATTAATAATTATGCCACTACCACAGTTAGCTTGGCACCTGAAACAAAATAGTTTGTGATGGCTTAATATTTTAAAAGCTTTTAAATAATTGATTTTGTTACTGTTTTCTTCACATTAGAGTTTTAAACACTTTATAAAAGTGGGGTTTCACCACCATGATTAACTATGCTTTATTTGGCACAAACCAAACATTTTAGTTTTAATGTTTGAAAACTTTGATGTTTGCCTTTAATTCAAATTTTGAATTTGAATCGGTTTGAACTAACGCGAGATCAACAACAGTAACTGTGATGACGTGACATCATTAACAGGAAATTACTGTAGCTTAATTATCCGGGCGTCACAATATGATACTCCTAAGCCTAGAACCAAACAGCCCCTAATTTTGCCGTGGGCATACTGCAGTGAGGTGAGCCCTGCCGCGTCGCTCCAGGCAGTGGTACTTGCTACTAGTAGTAAAAATGGCAGTTGCGTCCTACGTGTGGTGTGGAGAAGAGGAGAAAGGGAAGGCGTTGCATGAACGAGCGTACACGGCACCACTGCGTGCATGGCATTGGCATGCATGCAAAGACAAGCCAACCACGACGTGGGACGGCACACATCGCATGCACGCACTCGGTAACAAGGTGACGCGCAGAGAGGCCACGGAGGATCCATGGATGGATGGAGCAGGTCAGGCGCCTGCTAGCACTGGCAGCGAGGCCGACGATCGACGAGGTTGGGCGCCGGCCGGCCACCACACAGCAGGTTCGTACGAGACGAGTGCAGTCAGATGTAGAGAAAGGAAAATGAAATGCACATTAGCTAAATGTCAGTTGATTGAATTTCAAACCTGGGTCAATCGATTTTGAGAGTTCACCGGAGGGAAGGAAAGAGAAAGAAGGGGCTCGCCTGAGGGCAACCCGGTTATATATCTTAGGGTTTAGGACAGGGATGGTGGCGGGGTTTCGCCGGAGGAAGAGAAAGCTGGACACTAGAGGAATGGCCGGGGACGGCGGCAAGACCGGCGGTGTGGGACGGTTCGGTGGAGAGCGGGGCTGCGAGGCGGTCGCGCCGGTGGTAGCCGGCGGCAGGAGGAAGAAAGGTTGGAGGTCGAACGAAGGTGCGGGCCGTTGATTTCGGATCCGACAGTTAAAAGGTCGATTGACCCAGCTGACTGACGTACAGCGACGCCCAATGAAATGAAATGAATCTTTGGCTCCAACGACCCAATCCTGCATGGCCCCAGCGTAGACCTACGTACAAGTCCTACGTAATTGGTGCTACGTGCTAATGTGGCCCAAATTAGTAGGCCAGGATTAGCGCCCGGGTCCCCACACGGCTGAAATCAGGGGGCGGAGGAGAGGATTTAGGAAGGTTACGTAAGTTGCCTACGTAGGTTTACCTAGGTGTAACATGTTTACCCAATCCGGCATGGCCCCAGCGTATGATCGGTCGATCCATCGTACCGCATCTCCCGCAAGATCAGCGAGCCTTCTGAACTGCGTGCCACCTGCAAATCGCGATGGCCATTTACGCGCGACGCATGCATGTCCAACGTAGACGTAGTACGCACGGTTGCTGACCGCGCGCGATCGCGATTGCTTGCTTTCATTTGGCGGCGACAGTGATCGCCATTACCAACGCAGCGCTGCCTGCTAGTGCAATCGCGGCCAATTAATCCATCGGTGCTCCATCGAGATGGAGCTGGAGCTGTGCTGTACTGTACGTACGTGCATGGTTTTCTTTTTTTTGGAATAAAGGTTCAAGAAAAGCTCGGTTTTGAATTAACGAAGCCATCAACAGACCAGGAATTACATCAGCCCCATACAACGAAAAGGAGAAACAAAGAAATTGAAAACGGCAGATACAAGGTGCTACAAAAACAGCTTATAGACACCACAACAGACAGCACAAGAGATCTACATGAGGACTAGCTAAATGTTGATGGCGCCCTTCGAAGCGAATGAAGCACCAAAGCATGACAGCAAGCGAGCTTCAAGAGGGAATCGCGCCTAGCGAAGATGAACATGCCCTCATCTACTCCAAAAGGAGACCACCATGATCAAACCCTCCTTCTTCAATTCCGAAGGGGACCCTTGCCCCTCGCCCTGGATCGAAGGGCGCCGGACCGTCGCAAATTGAAACAGCTCACCCTAGAGCAAAGAATGGTAGAGATGTTGTGGCACCTTGGGAGATACTCAGCGTGACCAACCCACTGTGCAAGATCACCAAGAGAAGAACCTCACCGCAGCTCAATGGTCCATACACGAAGAAATGAAGTTGTTTAAGGACGAGGGCACCAAAGAAACAAATGCAGAGGATAAACAACCGGAGCATATGTGAGATTAGAGCTCAAAAAAATTATAATCCATGTCTTCTTTCATTGAACGTACATCACCGAAAATTCTAAAATAAATCCAGCAATTGAACCTTGGTGGTCTGGGAAAACTACTGTCCTAACCATCCAACCAACCTCTTTCTACTTGACGAAAGCAAGCACGTAGGCCCTAAGGGCATTTACAATGCCAGGCGCCAACACAGGCGCCAGGATCTGATTCCTGGCCGTTATAACAAAATCCTGCCCGATTCCCTGATTTGTGCTAGCGCCGGAGCAAAGGTAGGCATCGGGTGCTAGCGGACCTTTACGTTAATTTTTTAGTTGGAGTAGCAGCTGTACGCTGCTGCTAGCGTTGGAGAATGAGACTCCAGCATGGGCGCTAAACGTATTTTTTTGCACTAAGCGCTTGCATAAGCGCCTCCCCATTGAAGATGCCCTAAGTTTTCTCTTTTTTTTTCAAAAAAGAAGCACATTATGTTTTGAGGAAAAAAATCGTCCTCTGTCGGCTACTTGGCCTGAAGTAGGGGTAATCGCTAACAATATTTACGTCATTTCTAACAACCGGGAGCAACTTGTTGATGAGCGCTCCTTCGGGAGCCTTGCAACAATCATTTGCAGGTGGGCTGAGAGCACATCACTTGGCCTGCTCTCAGCCGCTGCCATGTGTCGCGCTCTGGGTGCTCCCTTTGATTTTTTTTTTCACACGCGTTTTCGGCTTTTTAAACGGGGTTTTCCAGGTTTTTTTGACTTTTTGGTTTTCCACCTTGGACCCAAAAATTATTTAAGAGAAAAAAACACGTTTTTTTCTTCCACGAAAGGCGCGGTTTTGCTTCTGTGAGAGGCGCGGCCGTGCCTCTCGAAAAAAAAAACGTTTTCTATTCTTTTTTCCTTCCACGAGAGGCACGGTTTTCCTTCCATGAAAGGCACGGTTGTGCTTTCGCGAGATGCACGGCCGTGCCTCTCGGAAAAGGAAATAAAACGTGTTGTCTGTTTCTTTCCTTCTGCAAGAGGCACGGTTGTGCTTTTGCGGAAGGCACGGCCCGTGCCTCTCGAAAGCGAAAAAACATGCTTTTTGTTATTTTTTCCTTTCGCGACAGGCACAGTTTATCGTCCGCGAGAGGCACGGCCATGCCTCTCGGAAACGAAAAACACGTGTTTTTTATTTTTTTCCCTTCCGCGAGAGACACGGTTTTGCTTCCTCGAGAGGCACGGTTGTGCTTTCAGGAGTGCCTCTCAGAAACGAAAAAAAATGTGTATTTTGTTTTCTTTCTTTCCGCAAGAGGCATGGTTTTCCTTACGCGCGAGGCACGGTTGTGCTTTCGCGAGAGGCAAGGCCGTGCCTCTTTCAGAAAGGAAAAAGAAACCCTGCTCCTGTTGTGTAACGTAGCAGAATTTTAAAATTTTCTACGCATCACCAAGATCAATCTATGGAGTCATCTAGCAACGAGGGAGAGGGGAGTGCATCTACATACCCTTGTAGATCGCGCGCGGAAGCGTTCAAGAGAACGGGGTTGATGGAGTCGTACTCGTCGTGATCCAAATCACCGATGACCTAGCGCCGAACGGACGGCACCTCCGCGTTCAACACACGTACGGTTGGGAAGACGTCTCCTCCAACTTGATCCAGCAAGGGGGAAGGAGAGGCTGATGAAGATCCAGCAGCACGACGGCATGGTGGTGGAAGCAACGGTGATCTCGGCAGGGCTTCGCCAAGCTCAGGGAGAGGGAGGCGTGTCACAGGAGGGAGAGGGAGGCGCCAGGGGCTAGGGTGCGACTGCCCTCCCCCCACTATATATAGGACTCCTAGGGAGGGTGCCGGCCCGAGGAGAGTCAATCTCCAAGGGGGGGCGGCGACCAAGGGGGGTGGAGTGCCCCCCAATTCAAGCCAAGTGGGGCGCCCCCACCCCTAGGGTTTCCAACCCTAGGCGCAGGGGGAGGCCCATGGGGGGCGCACCAGCCCACTAGGGGCTGGTTTCCCTCCCACTTCAGCCCATGGGGCCCTCCGGGATAGGTGGCCCCACCCGGTGGACCCCCGGGACCCATCCGGTGGTCCCGGTACAATACCAATTACCCCCGAAACGTTCCAGATGGCCGAAACTTGACTTCCTATATATAAATCTTCACCTCCGGACCATTCCGGAACTCCTCGTGATGTCCGGGATCTCATCCGGGACTCTGAACAACATTCGGGTTACCGTATACTAATATCTCAACAACCCTAGTGTCCTTTGACCATTGACCATTGACCTGGCCTAAAAAAGATCAGCCGACCTTTGACCATTGACCAGTTCATTATTGACCACTGACTAGTTCACCTCTAAACTCTAACTGTTAGCCATTGACTATATAAATAATCATGAATTCAAAAAAAGAATCATGAATTTGAAAAAAGTTCATGCATTTGAGAAAAAGTTCACGAGTTTGAAAAAAAAATTCACAAGTTTTGAAAAATTTCATGAGTTTGAAAGATATTTGCGAATATGAAAAAAGTTCAGGAATCTGAAAAAACGTTGCCCTCACTTAGAATGAGACCTACTCCAGCAAGCCTCACGTCAAGCAACCGCGACCATGGGCCGGCTCTGCATGGACTACAGTCCTGGAGCGCATTTTTCTTCCATTTTTTCATATTTTTGGACTCATTTTTTGTTTTATTTTACTATACTTTTCCTTATATTTAGAAATATTTTAAATGTATGTATTAGGCAAAAAACACTTTATACATAAAAATGAAAAATGTTAGTTGTGCATTTTACAAATGTTAAACATGGTTAGAGAAAAAAAATCTAATGTACATGAAAAATTGTAAAATATGTATGAGAAAAATGGACATCAAAACATATATATGAAAAAAAGTTAATCCTGTATTTGGAAAATGTTAAATGTGTATATGAAAACTGTTCCTCATAGATGTAAAAAGTGTAAAATGTGTTTGGAAGACGTACACATCAAAACAGATATATGAAAAAAAATGTTAAACATGTATTTGAAGATAGTGAAATGTGTACCTAAAAAATGTTCAAAATGTATAAAAAAATCGTGATGTATACAGTATATAATGTTTATTAAAAAAGTAGACATTGAATAATATAATATTGAAAATATGTTAATACTGTATTAGAAAAAGGTAAACATGTTTAAATAAGTTCCTAGTGTATACAAAAAACGTAAAAATGTGTATGAAAAAAATTAGATATGGAAAACCTATGTTTGAAAAAAGTTTAACCATTTATTTAATAAATGTCGTGTATTTTATTTGTTTTATTACAATAAAAATGTTCAACGTGCATTTAAAAATATGTTTTACATTTATTTAAAACAGTGTTCAAACCATATATTAAAAAATGTACATCGTGTATTTGGAAAATTCAATGTATTGCAAAATTGTTACTGTGTACATTAAAATATTTATGGTGTACTGGATAAAAGTAGATATGTGTAAAAAAACCCGATAAAAATCGATGAAGAAACAAAGAAACCCAGTAAAAAACAAGAATCAAAGAGGAAAATACCAAAAGGAAAATAAAAATCGAAGAAAAGGAATGCATAAACAATGGAAGAAGTGAAACCCGAGGAGGAAGCAAAGAGAAACGAAGAAAACTTAGAAAAAAAATGAAGAAAGCAAAGAAAGAAAGGAAGAAACCATTAATAATCGAGAAAAAGAAAAAAGAAACATTGAAAGAAACAAAGAAAATTGTTTAAAAACAAAGACAAATGAAAAAACAAAGAAAACCTGGAACAAACAAATAAAACGGAAAAAGGTGAACTAATAAACAAGCAAAGAGAAGTGAACAAGCGAAGGAGAAAGCGAGCCAGCCCATTAAACAAAGGGAGATCAAAACGGTCGACGCGAGACTTTCTTACATCTGTCTGAGAAAAAGACATTCTTACATCTTGATATAAGCGAGATATAGTTCTTGTTGCCGATTTTCCTTATCTGATGCCTTAAACGCCATGTAGGATTTGGCTGCACCACACCAGATGAACAAGCGCCTCCCTTCCCAATTCCGATCGCCTGTTTAAGATCTGGTCGATAATTTGAGGTGTTCATGTATTGTAAATATCTAATACATTAATCTTCTGACTGTTAAAACTGGGTTTGCCTTGCCATCCGAACAGTAGCTGAGCTAAATTTATGTATGCATGCAGGCATCAGTTGGTCTCTAGTTGTCAAACAAGTTGCAGTTAGTTGTCAAACAAGTTGCAGTTTGCCGGTGATGAGACTTGCCATATCTTTTATATATTAATTATACAGTCAGTATGATATGAAGCAATAATTAGTTATACAGGATAAATTTTTTTTAAAGCTTTTAAAAAGATTATTCTTTCAGATTTTGAATACACACTGTTTAAATCCTAGGCCCGCCCTTTATTGCTTGCCGGCAGGCCTGAACTGTCAGTTTCGGTGTTAGCCGAGGGAAACCGTCAACCAATGTGATTTGCAAAAAATTAACACTTTCTTGCAGGGCATCCTGAAAAGTTTTTGAAACCTCGTCTTTTCTGCAAAACGATGCGACATATGTGGTGGTTCTGTGCAATTCAGTTTAGTATGTATGTGTGTCGAGGTGGGTGATGAAGAGAAGGTGAATATG
This sequence comes from Triticum urartu, assembly GCF_056163025.1. Classification (NCBI taxonomy): domain Eukaryota; kingdom Viridiplantae; phylum Streptophyta; class Magnoliopsida; order Poales; family Poaceae; genus Triticum; species Triticum urartu. Next base: position 685,076,273 of record NC_141877.1, read on the forward strand.
CCGCCTTGGTCTTAACCGAAAGGTTCCATAGAAAGCACCCATGTTCACTATCTAAATGTGGAGAGGCTGATATTTTGATCAACTAGTAAATAATAAGATATAAAATCCTCACAGTAGGCTGGTAGCAGTACTAATATGGAAAATTTGAACAGCTCTTTCATTAACTCCTTGGATCCAAACACCGAAATCCAAGGCCGCCTCGATCGCCCTCTGGTTGCTTCTATTTATACCCCACACACTTCCCTTGCAATATATGCACTGGCACCACTCCCATGCATTATCCTGCAAGAAGCACAAGGCCAAGAATGCCAATGATGCATTCCCTCTCTGTTTATGCCATCCTTTTGTTTCTCTCTTGGCCATTCAGCTCGGTGCCTCTCTGTGCATCCGACCACCTACTTGTCCCTGGCAAGCCGCTCTCCCCTGGTAGTGTTCTTGTCTCGGAAGACCAAGTTTTCGCCCTCGGGTTCTTCTCCCCATCATCATCAAACTCCACCAAGAAGCACTACTACGTCGGAATATGGTACAATGACATCCCTGAGTGCACCGTGGTATGGGTCTCCAACCGGGCCGCTCCCATCACAAACCTTTCCTCTGTGAATCTTGCCGTAACCAGCAGCTCCGACATAGTGCTATCTGATAGCAATGGCCGTGTCCTTTGGAGAACGAACAACATCATCAATTCATCATTGACTACCGCCATCTCGGTGGTAGCGATGCTGGAGAACACTGGAAACTTCATCCTCCGGTCGTTGGCCGATGGTGCCATACTGTGGCAAAGCTTCGACCAGCCTACCGACACCCTCCTGCTCGGCATGAATCTCAGGCTCAGCCACAACATGCATCCACTGCAGCAACTGATTGCTTGGAAAGGCCAGCAAGACCCGGCACCTGGCGTGTTCTCCTACGGCGCAGACCCCAACAACCTCCTGCAAAGCTTCATCTGGAATGGCTCGAGGCCACACCGGCGAAGCCCGGTATGGATAAACTACCTCCTCCGTTTCTACTACATGGATATGTTCAAGTCTACCATCTACATGGCGTTGCATCATGCCGGCGACGAGGTTTACATTTCGTTCGGCATGCCAACCGGCTCCGCCGTGTTGGTTAGGATGAATATTGACTACTCAGGTAAGGTAACTGTCCTAAGCTGGGAAAGCAACATGTCGGTATGGAGAGCCCTGTACGCAGAGCCTGAACATGAGTGCAATACGTATAGCTACTGTGGTCCTTATGGTTACTGCGACAACACAGAAATCATCCCAGTGTGCAAGTGCTTGGATGGTTTCGAGTCAAGGGACGATAAAGGATGGATCGTCGGACGTTTCTTGCAGGGATGCCGCCGGAAGGAGGTGCGAAGGTGTACCCCTGGAGACGGGTTCTTGACCTTTTCGGGCATGAAGGTCCCTGACAAGTTCCTCCATGTCCCGAACAAAAGCTTTGATGAGTGCACTGAGGAATGCAAAAGCAATTGCTCATGTGTGGCATATGCTTACTCCAGTATGAGCAACATGGATATCGACGGAGATGACACAAGGTGCCTGGTATGGATGGGGGATTTGATCGACATGGAGAACAACACACAAGGAGGGGAGAACCTCTATGTTCGGACTTACGTATTACAAGGTATGTTTCCTTCGTTGCTCCTCCTTGTATGTATCGTTGCTTATGTTTCAGTAGATAGTTTTTTTAAGGAGGGATCTATGCATTGAAATTGGAAGAAAGAATGGCCAAATGTTTTCATGCTTGCATTAGAGAAAGAGTCATTACTATTCTATGGATGTGATGGTTAGCATTGATAAACGTTGATGATTCTGCGTAAACTAATTCTGTGCAGGTAACCTGAGAAAGGTCAAAACTATAAAAATGGTATTACCATTTGTGTCAAGTTTCTTGATCTTCATATGTGTGGTGTTTATTTGGGCCTATGTCAATAGAGGTAGGAAATTATTATTTTCGTTCTAATTTACTCCCTTCGTTCGGAATTACTTGTCGCAGAAATGGATGTATCTAGACGTATTTTAGTTCTAGATACATCCATTTCTGAGACAAGTAATTCCGAACGGAGGGAGTACATGTCATCTCCAGTCACAACAAACTAATGGGACAGACACACATTCTTGACAGGCAATCATGCTAGCAAAGGTGTCTGGCAAAGGATCATGCGAGTATATTCAAGAACTTGTAAGGAACTCGTTGATAGTAACACAGAGTTTCCCATTTTGAGATTCCGAACAATTGCTGTCACGACAAATAATTTCTCTGAATCTAGCATTCTCGGCCAAGGAGGTTTTGGCAATGTTTATAAGGCAAGAAGCCCCTGTACTGATAATTGGATCATTAATGGAAGATCTAACCTTTCTTACTCAATAATACCTCATGTTTCAGGGCAAGTTGGAAGATGGTAAGGACATTGCTGTGAAAAGGCTTCGTGTAGGTTCTGTCCAAGGGGAAATGGAGTTCAAGAATGAAATAGTTCTGGTCACCAAGTTGCAGCATAGGAACACGGTCAAACTTTTAGCTTGCAGCATTCATGAAGATGAAAAACTTTTGATTTATGAATACCTACCTAACGGAAGTTTGGATTCCTTCATTTTCAGTACGTCTGCTCACTTGTTGCAAAGTCTCTATGAAAGGAACACACTTCATTGATAGTATGCTTTGTATATTTCTATCATTGGCAGATGACACAAGGAAGTCACTACTCAACTGGCCCACAAGATTTAAGATAATCACAGGTGTAGCCAGAGGCCTTCTTTATCTCCACCAAGACTCTAGATTGACAATGATTCATAGAGATCTCAAGGCAAGCAACATATTGTTGGATGCTGAGATGGACCCCAAAATATCTGATTTTGGTACAGCTAGGATATTTAGTGTCAATGAAAAGCAAGGACACACCAATCGAGTCGTTGGAACATTGTGAGTAGTGAGAATTTTCATTCATGCTAACTCTCGTTTTTGTGCTTAATTCAATTGGTCAAGTTTAACTTTTATGCGGCAAGCAGTGGATACATGTCGCCCGAATATGCAATGGAAGGAATCATCTCCGTCAAGTCTGATGTGTACAGCTTTGGTGTATTACTCCTGGAAATAGTGAGTGGCTTGAAGATCTGCACTACAAGCCCAAGCACGCACTCTCATAACCTTATAGATCATGTAAGTGCTCAAAAGTTGCTCAATTCATATGAATGGGTGCTACCTAGTACTATTTGATATGATTACTTACATTATTGATTCGATGCAGGCGTGCAGCTTACAGAGGGATGGGATGTTGTTGAATCTTGTCGACCCTTCTATCATCGAGGGTTGCTCTCCTGATGAAGCCGATGAAGTTCTACGGTGCATCCATATTGGACTGTTGTCGGTGCAGAACAACCCAAATGCTCGCCCCCTCATGTCTTGGGTGGTAGAAATCCTAGATAACAAAGCCATAAAGCTCCCGCAGTTGAAAGAGCCCATATACTTTGGATACCAGATCTATGGAAGTGACGGACTAGGATAAAGCCCCGTAAAAAACACGAGCCTCGAAATTCGCAAGGGGAGATAGAAACAGTGTTCTATGGATTCCGAGGATCATGTCATTTACATGTATTTCCAATGGTCGACTCACTGGTACCATAGTTCCAACGTGCAAAGCATATAGAGAGGCTTTTTTGGCTCCAAGACTTGGTAACTCTTCTAGATGTATCAATTGCACACAGTTGGTTATAGATAAAACCAAAATGAATATTAAGTAAATGTATGGTTGGAGTTCGCACAACTATTACGTATCAATATATTGTATTTTATTAAAATTCATATAAAACTATGTGTGTGTTACATTTTCACTAAATAAGAGATTTCTTATACTTATTAGATAATTGCTCATGCGTTGCAATAGGAGCATAAACATTGTACTACCTCCATTCCAAAATATGTCTCATGATTTTAATGTAAGTCTCATGGTAGAGTACTCCGTAACTGCAGGTATATTATTATATTGGTGCGTCAAAATATTAGCAAGTTGTTGTACACAATCACCATAATTTACCTAACGTCTTATTTTTAAGTGCTTATTTGATAAGAAATTATTGCCGTTTAAAAAAAAAGGAGGAATACCCCCGGCCTCTGCATCTGGACGATGCATACGGCCAATTTATTAATTATTAACACAAGACCTTACAAAGTCGTACAACAGTAAGACCAAAGCCATCATATTCGCAACCTCTGTCGCTACTCCTATCTAACTGATGAAGGGGCGCTGATGGTCTGGGCCTAATACCAAACAGACCTCGCAGCCAAACCTAACATCTAAGACCTGAGGTCCCAACCAGGACGCCTGCCGGGTATGGGCACCCACCAGTCCGGCGTGCTCCTCAACCAGGACGCCTGCCGGGTATGAGGCCACCACAGCCACCTGCCACATATCCATCTTCAGAGCGGTACTGTTGCATCGGCCTTGCCCGGTCTCGCTGCCGCCGACGCCATCACGACGCCAGACAGCGTCGACCTCCTGCGCGTGTCCGTCACCACACATCTGACGCCAAGCCTCCGCTACTCCATGCCGCCAAGAGCCGCCGCCAAGAATATGTAGAACGAAACACCGCTCCACCGAAAGGGAGGCAGCACACCCCCACCCCTCACCTGCAGACCCTTCAATCCGATCCCAATATCCTTGGCGTCGCCTCCAGGAAGGTTACGGTGCACGGGGCGCCGTCGACGCCCGATCCGCATCGGATCTTGGGCTTTCACCCGGACATGGGTCGGAGTGGAGAGATGGTGCCCTCAACAGTGCCCCAAAGGAGGAAAGCGGCGCCAAAAAGTGGCGTCGCCGCTGCCGGCCAGCCAAGGCAGCCAAGGTTTCCCCCGGACACCGATCTGCTCCACCAGAACACATCAGAGGTGGATCCGGCAAGATCCAAACCGAACCGGGAACTGGGAAGGGATGCATGGAAGGGAAGGGGGCAATACCTCCAGATCTGACACGCCTGTGGCTCGCCGTCCTCACGGCCGAACCCTCAGGCACACCGCACGCCACGCCAGCAGGGGCCGCCGCCCCTGGATCCGATGGCCTCCGCGAAGAAGAAGCGCCGAAGACCCCGCCGCCACCTTCCCCGACGCCCGCGCGGGCTTTCCCGGCGGTCGTCTTTGGTGGCGGCGAGGGGGTGGGGGAGGTGGGGGAGGCGGCAGGGGAAAACTCTAGACTCCCCCGAGTCGCCCTAGGGGCGACGCCTGCCAAAAAGTCTACGTGGAACAAGCTACCCGAAAATATTATTTTGCTTTAGTAAATTGAATAAGAGGTGGGACAGTTGAAACGATTTTAGGAAAACCTATAAGATAGGATGAAAAACAATAAAAAAGGAGGAGGGAGGGAGGCGTAGATAGAGAGGTTGGACGAAAGAAAGAGTGAAACAGAAACCTTACATTCTTTTAGTTAATTGAATTATTATATAGTATTTATTATTATAAAATAATAAGAAACTAAAGACTTCTATTCTCCTCATTGAGGGGCAAAATTTGCTATATATTGTCTTTCATATTTACCGTATTTATTTTTATGTGATATAATTCAATTCGTTTCCCCTCAGTTCAATGAAAGCCAAAGAAAATGTGATATAGTATAATCTTAAGATATTCAAACGTCTTGCGCAAGCGCATATATAAAGACACCTGATCCAGGTTTGTTATATAAATGTTTTTTTAGAACACAATACAGACGCATGTGTTCATATATATATATATATGTGCATACACTCATCCCTATGAACTCACACACACCATATCCTTATGAGCACCTCCGAGAGACTGAGCCGACATATCATCTTAAGATTGACGAAGTCACCATAGTCGCCTCGTAGTCAACGGGAACGTCTCGTCCCACTGAATGTGCATCGCCGGAAATCCTGAAATAAATCCAGTAATAAATGCGAGTACCAATACTTGAACTCTGGTGCGCTAGGGATCCCACCGCCCCCCCTAACCATCCAACCACAAGTTGTTTCACCACGTAAATGTTAACATGTAACTTTTTGGCGGCGAAAATGTTAACTTGTGTGTAGTAGTTAAATAAAATAGGCACTTCAGTAATATGCACTGATTGTTGGGTCGTAAAAGGACCGACCAATTGCATGCATTGGCTTGTTCGAACATTCTCCAATTAGCGCGTTCTAACAACAAAACCGGCTATCCAATCCAAAAAATCAAAACAAAAAAGGAGAACTGGTCGGTGGGCCTAGGTTGTCAGTTTGGTTAAAATCCAACCTCCCATATTGACAATGTGTTGAGATGAATCAGGGTCCCACCTGTCAACCTCCCATGCCTTCGCCCACCCCTGTATTCCTGTCGTGGAATTGTCACGGCGGATGTCCTAGCGAAAGGACTTAGTCGTAGGGCCATCGCAACTAGAAAGCTTAAAGGGGTTAATCGGGACAAAGGACACGAGAGGTTTATACTGGTTCGGCCCCTTACGATGAAGGTAAGACCTAGTCCAGTTGATATTGTATTGCTAGTTTCGATGACCAAGGAGCGAATCCGCTAGCTTGGCTATCGATCTGTTGATTTTTGTCCTAAGCCGCCGCCGGGTCGTCCCCTTATATACACGGGTTGATGCCTGACGGCCTACAGAGTCCCGGCCGGCTCATAAAACGTGTCCGGCTCGGTGACTTGTTTTATATGCCTTTCTTTACATATGGCGGTTCACAATATTGGGGCTTAAGCTGCCTCTGGGCTTAGGCCTTCTATAAGTCTCAATAAACTATCACCTTGAATATTATTGGGCTTCTTTTCGTAACCCGCCATTGGGGTTGACCCGGCCCCTCCTGGGCGGGTCATACCTGGTAGCTATATCCCCAACAATAGGCCCCAGGTTGACTTGAACTTTGTTCTTTGTCAATCTTCAACACTTAGACGAAATCCATCTTCCTCTGTCTGTAAAAACTCTGTAACCCGCCATGATGTCATCTTCTGAAAACATGAAAGCCTGCCATGACGTCATCTTCAACGGATCTTTATCTTTTAATATCTTCCAAGAATCGAGGTGTCCCTTTAGCTGGATAATCATTATTTTGGTCTTCCTAAATTTTCGCGCCTGCCTGTTCACTTATCCCCTTATAAATAGGCTTTGCCGGTCTTTCCTCTTTCTTCTTCTTCTTCTTCTTCTTCTTCTTCTTCTGCCTTCCATCTTCTCGCCACCTCTCTGCCTCTCGAGCTCCGCCGTCGCCATAGTGCCCACCGTCGCCTCTCAACGTCGGCCGCTGCATCACCATGAGCTCGTCCCGAGAACCACGTTGACCCTTCGCAGAAGCTCTGCATTTGTAAGTTCTTACCTTTCCGCGCCCTTAGATCTGTTTAGGGTTACGAGTTCATCGGCGTTCTTCGTTGTTCATCACGGACCTTGCTGTAGTTTCTTCTCCGTACCCTCTTTTGATCTAGAAGAAAAGTAGAACTTATGCGGTAGTGGTTTTACACCCATTTTAGATGCTAGTAGATCCTTTTCCTTTGCACAAATACCTTCTTAGAGCTGATGAACTCCTCCACGCTCGTTCTTTAGGTCTAATTTTTTTCTTTTCTGACCCATTTTGATCCATAATAATAGCAATAGCTTGGGAAATCTGTTTGTCTCAACACTTAGCCGATTCTTTTTCTGGTTTCCTTCGAATGTCTTTAGTCATGGCGGCTTATCACGCCAGCCCGCTTTTCCTTTATATGTCATTAGCCCTTACTTAAGCCGCCATTACTCATTTGCACCATCATCATTTAACTTTTAATTTCACCATTGAATTGAACCGGCACATTACTTTATTTTCAGTTTGCCCTTTGCTCATCATGCCGTCAAAATCACAAACTGTCTGCAACTGGGTTTCCGAGACGTGCTACATTTTTTCAAGCTTCGCCCACAAGACATTGGACCCAACTCTATCTCCAACGTCTGCAATTTTCATGTTCTTTGTGAGGTATATCTTCAAGAAGAACCGACTGTGGAACTCTTCACAGAATACTTTTACTTGAACCACCAGAATGAATGCACCAACGACCTTAGTTTGGAGCTTGGTGGAATCTCAATTCAGCGCCGACAGGACGCTGTCTTTCCCTTAATAGTCTTACCGAGCCATCCCAAAGATTGGAATCAGACCTGGTTCTACTTCCAAGACACGTCACCAGCCAATGAAAAACCACTGCTGGGTTATCACGCGGAGCGTCTGGATTCCAAGTTTGTGCTCCCTGACAAGCTTACCACTGCTGAACGCAAGAATCTTATTCCATCTATTAACTGGATTCAAGCTTTGTTGGGGAACGGCTTAACTGGAGTTGACCTGACCCGTTGCTGGGTCGCATGGCGGGTCATCCCTCTAAGCCGCCGATCCAAGTTAATGTATGAGTATGGCGGAGGCCGAAATGACTCTATGCGTTATAGCTCTGTTCAATTGACTGAAGAAGACGTTGTTGTAATGCCAACCATCCTCGTGAACGGCAAATATGAGGACTGCAGTAAGGTTGGGTTAAACCCCTTCTGCAAACTCAACCCGGGCCCAGAGGTGAAAACCCCTAACCTCTCTCTTTTTGTGTTTTCCTCAGTAGTTTAAATATTTGCACGACCCTTCAACCTGTTTATTTATTTACAGGCCAAATCTGACTTCTGTAAGGTTAAGTATGATCATGAAGCTGCCAAGAAGGCCAGAGCCGCTGCCATAGCCGCCAGGAGAACGACCCGGAAGCCCAAGAAGAAGAAGATTGCATCTAACTTATTCCACCTGGATGATGCTTCTGAGTCGGAGGTAGACCTTGACTCCCTTGGCCAATTTTTAACTATATTATTGACACTGACTATTGCCAGGACGACACGGGGGCCAGCCAGGCCATGGAAGAAGAGGTAACTATTTCCTTTGACTCAGCCCCTTTGCCAAGACAGAAACTTCGATTGGTAACCCCGAAAGTAAGGTTTTTGCACCCTTTGGCTTATCTGGACCCTCATTTTCTTTTGAAAAAGCAGCAACATGAGAGCCGCCGTCAGGCCCGGACTAATGATGACGATGAACCGCCTCCCGATTTACAACAAACTCCTCAAAAACGCCAAAATGAGATTTCTTTCATATTTGTCTTTTGTTTTCATTAATGGATCTATTCCCTTGCATCACTGACTTTATTTTACCTTTTGCAGGAGGTTTCTCGCTCTTCTAGCGACTCATCTCAGACTCAATTTCCGGCTTTCAAAACTGCTCCTGGGTAAGGAAAACCCATCTTTCCTCTATATCTTTTAAAACTGCATCCTTACACTAACTGTCTCATAAAATCTTTCTTAGTGGTCAAGCCAAATCCAAGAAGGCTAAGATGATTAAGCCGTCAGAAGACCCGAAGGTTCCTGCACCTGAGCCGGCCATGCCACCTCCTCCCTCTCAAAATGAAGCACCTGAAGACCCGGCTGTTCATACTCAATTGGACCCTCCTGAGTTGTCAGCCGATGAGACCACCCTTAATCCGACCATTACTGAACCATCTAGCTCAGCTAACCCACCAACAACTTCTGATACTGACGTGTTGATTACTAGTAGCCGGTTTGTTGAACCGGGGACCCCCACTGTATTAGCCCGACATACTGCTAAGCAAGAAGCTTTGGAGAAGCAGAAAGTGCGGTTTGATATCTCCCATTACACTCACCTCAATGTCAATGATGTGCTGTCCGGCTATCTCAATCATGTGCACTCCAGCCGTGACTCAAAAATCGAGATGGTCAAACAATTGCAGCTAAAATATGAGGTATGTTCTCAGGTTTACTTATGCTCTGCCAGCCCCCAAGTCTTCAAATGATGAACTTGAATGATTTGTAGACTTTATGATATAAGTTGATACGTTGCCTCTAGGATTTTTGGAAGTCCAATAGAGTAACGTAAACTTCACCTGTAGTTCCCAAGGGCCGGCTCAATTTATCATAAATGAACCGGTACTTAATTGCATAACTGTCTTTGACTAGTCTCAATAAGCTTTGAGATCCGGCTCAATCGTGAAAAACTTTCTGAATATTATGCATTAGCCCCCAAGTGCCAAGTGTTGTTACTTTGTAAAACCCTTGGGACTTGAAACATATAAAAATCATTAAAAGTGCTTTGGTAGACATTAGCCCCCAAGTGTCAAGTGGTATTGCAGAGCAAAGTACTTGAGACTTGAACCTTTATGACTTTTAGTTTAAGTTTTGACACACCTGTGAATGTTTTGTAGAACGCCTTATCTGAGTTGGGCTCCCAATTGACGGATGCCAAGACCCGGTTGGCGGGACAGGAGACAGAGATAAAGACCACTAACTCTAAACTCCAATTGAGCCTCTCTGAATCTGAGAAATTGAAAACCAGCTTATCTGCAAAAAAGAAGTCCTGGGCCGAAGAAAAGACGCTGCTGATACAACATGCTGAGACAGCTGAAGCGGCTCTTAAGGAGGGGTTAAGCTAAGATTCGCATACGATCATATAGCCCCGGTGGCTTTGGCGTTGCGCCGATCAAGAGGGTACCGACAACTATGTTCTCTTTGGTTTGAGTACGACCTATGTTTGAACAGGAAGCCCCAAAATGACCTTGAGAGGTTTTTAACGACCCAGATTCGAATACGATCCAAGTCGGACCCAAAAGGGGTTAATCTATGATTCGGATACGATCAAGAAGCCCCCTAGTGAGTCTAGCCTTGAGCTGATCAAGAGGGTTACGACAGCTATGTTCTCGTTGGTTCGAATACGACCTATGTTTGAACAGGAAGCCCCCAAGTGACCATGAGGTTCACATCTAGATTCGAATACGATCATGAGCCGGACCAAAAGGATTAAGCTAGATTCGGATACGATCAGCCCCCTTTTGGTCATTTTAAACAATGAAAATAATGAAGATATATAATCATTCACTAGTAGAAAAGGGGGCAACGGTCCAGGCCGGGTCAGCCCATTAGTCCCGGTTCAGTCTAGAACCGGGACCAATGGGGGCATTGGACCCGGTTCGTGAGCCCAGGGGGCCGGCCGGGCCACGTGGGCCATTGGTCCCGGTTCATCTGGACCTTTTGGTCCCGGTTGGCGGGACGAACCAGGACCAATGGGCCTCTCTCCTGGCCCACCACCATTGGTCCTGGTTGGTGGCTTGAACCGGGACCAAAGGCTCCCCTTTAGTCCCGGTTCATGCCACCAACCGGGACCAATGAGGTGCCTATATATACCCCCTCACGTAAGAGCAGAGCACACTGCTCTGTTTTTTTCTGGCCGAGGGGGAGAGGGCTTGGTGGTGCTCTAGCTCACCTCCTATGCACACAAGGTGTTCGGTGGAATGCCCGAGCCACACTACTTAAGCTTTCTCCTCTCCAAGCTCGACCTCCAAGCTCCATTTTCCTCAATATTTGTCAAGGTTTAGCGGTCCGTCATGCCCTGTCTCCGTCTTCACCGCCGTCGATCACCCGCCCCGAGCTCATCGCCGGCACCACCGTGGTGAGCCTCTTGTTCTTACCTTCTTTCTGAAAGGAAAAATATTCTTACTTGTATGTTTACATAGGTACTTTTATTATTTTTTTACTTTTATTATTGCATCTTATATAGTGCGATGGTTTTGGTATCCGCCCCCGTCGGCCCTCGTCCTGTCTATGATTCGGATGTGGTATATATATTATCTTTATAACTATTGGTTCATTTATTGTTTATGAAAATTATGCCAACCAACGTGACATAGATTTTATTTATGTAGGATGTATGTGAATCGGAAATGCCAACCGACCCTATTGTCGAGAGGTTAAATTTAGTTGAAGAAGAAAACAATTTGTTGAAGGAAAAAATAAAAAAAATTGAGGAGGAGAAGATGATATTGGAGTTGCATGTTGCAGATGTCGTCGATGATCACAAGATCAAGATGGATGCAATGCGCTTGAAGATTAGAAAGATTAGAAAATATGCCATTCATACCGAGGCTTGGTATCATTATGCCATTGGATCAATTGTTACCTTGGTTGCGATTATGATCGCATTTGTTTTCGCATTGAAATGTTTTACATAGTTTCAATGTATGGTTTAATTAATTAGATGCTTTGGAGAGCTATATGTTGTTAGATGAGAACTATGTATGTACTCTGTTTTTAATGTGATGATGAACATCTATTAATTTGGACACTTAATTATATATAATGCACGCAGATGAACCGGCAATGGATGTACGGTGACAGACACACCTCCGAGTGCATTTAGGGCGTGCATGAGTTTCTCGATGCGGCTGAGGCAAACAAGCAGAATGGTTTTATGTGTTGTCCATGCACTGAATGTGGGAATACGAGGTCTTACTCTAACCGGAAAATCCTTCACTCCCACCTGCTTTACAAGGGTTTCATGCCATACTATAATGTTTGGACGAGGCACGGAGAAATATGGGTTATGATGGAAGACGGCGAAGAAGAAGAGTACGATGACAACTATGTGCCCCCTGAATACGGTGATGCTGCAACGGGGGGAGCTGGTGAAGATCAAGAGGAACCAGACGATGTGCCCAATGATGCTGCAACAGGTGAAGTTTCTGAAGATCAAGAGGAACCAGACGATGTGCCCGATGATGATGATCTCCGCTGGGTCATTGTCGATGCAAGGACGCAATGCGAAAGTCAAAAGGAGAAGCTGAAGTTCGATCCCATGTTAGAGGATCACAAAAAGGGTTGTACCCCAATTGCGAATATGGCAACACAAAGCTCGGTACCGTACTGGAATTGCTGCAGTGGAAGGCAGAGAATGCTGTGGCTGACAAAGGATTTGAGAAGCTACTAAAAATATTGAAGAAGAAGCTTCCAAAGGATAACGAATTGCCCGACAGTACATACGCAGCAAAGAAGGTCGTATGCCCTCTAGGATTGGATGTGGAGAAGATACATGCATGCCCTAATGACTACATCCCCTACCGCGGTGCTACAAGGATCTGAACGCATGCCCGGTATGCGGTGCATTGCGGTATAAGATCAGACGAGATGACCCTGGTGATGTTGACGGCGAGCCCCCCAGGAAGAGGGTTCCTGCGAAGGTGATGTGGTATGCTCCTATAATACCGCGGTTGAAACGTCTGTTTAGAAACGAAGAGCTTGCCAAGTTGATGCGATGGCACAGTGAGGACCGGAAGAAAGACGGGAAGTTGAGAGCACCCGCTGACGGGTCACAGTGGAGAAAAATCGAGAGAAAGTACTGGGATGAGTTTGCAAAGGACCCAAGGAATGTATGGTTTGCTTTAAGCACGGATGGCATTAATCCTTTCGGGGAGCAGAGCAGCAATCACAGCACCTGGCCCGTGACTCTATGTATGTATAACCTTCCTCCTTGGATGTGCATGAAGCAGAAGTTCATTATGATACCAGTTCTCATCCAAGGCCCTAAGCAACCCGGCAATGACATTGATGTGTACCTAAGGCCATTAGTTGAAGAACTTTTATAGCTGTGGAATGGAAACGGTGTACGTACGTGGGATGAGCACAGACAGGAGGAATTTAACCTAAAGGCGTTGCTGTTCGTGACCATCAACGATTGGGCCGCTCTCAGTAACCTTTCAGGACAGACAAACAAAGAATACCACGCATGCACGCACTGTTTAGATGACACTGAAAGTATATACTTGGACAAATGCAGGAAGAATGTGTACCTGGGCCATTGTCGATTTCTTCCAACAAACCATCAATGTCGAAAGAAAGGCAAGCATTTCAAAGGCGAGGCAGATCACCGGAAGAAGCCCGCCATGCGTATCGGTGATCACGTACTTGCTATGGTCAATGATTTACACGTAATATTTGGAAAGGGTCCCGGTGGACTAGCTGTTCCGAATGAAGCTGAGGGACACGCACCCATGTGGAAGAAGAAATCTATATTTTGGGACCTACCCTACTGGAAAGACCTAGAGGTCCGCTCTTCAATCGACGTGATGCATGTGACAAAGAACCTTTGCGTGAACCTGCTAGGCTTCTTGGGCGTGTATGGGATGACAAAAGATACACCTGAGGCACGGGAGGACCTGCAACATTTGCACGAAAAAGACGGCATGCCTCCGAAGCAGTATAAAGGTCCTGCCAGCTACGCTCTTATGAAAGAAGAGAAAGAAATCTTGTTTAAATGCCTGCTCAGTATGAAGGTCACGACTGGCTTCTCGTCGAATATAAAGGGAATAATAAATATGCCAGAGAAAAAGTTTTAGAACCTAAAGTCTCATGACTGCCACGTGATTATGACGCAACTGCTTCCAGTTGCATTGAGGGGGCTTCTACCGGAAAACGTCCGATTAGCCATTGTGAAGCTATGTGCATTCCTCAATGCAATCTCTCAGAAGGTGATTGATCCAGAAATCGTACCAAGGCTAAGGAGTGATGTGGCGCAATGTCTTGTCAGTTTCGAGCTAGTGTTCCCACCATCCTTCTTCAATATCATGACACACGTCCTAGTTCATCTAGTCGACGAGATTGTCATTCTGGGGCCCGTATTTCTACACAATATGTTCCCCTTTGAGAGGTTCATGGGAGTCCTAAAGAAATATGCCCGTAACCGCGCTAGGCCAGAAGGAAGCATCTCCATGGGCCATCAAACAGAGGATGTTATCGGGTTTTGTGTTGACTTCATTCCTGGCCTTAAGAAGATAGGTCTCCCTAAATCGCAGTATGAGGGGAGACTGACTGGAAAAGGCACTCTTGGAAGTGACTCAATAATATGTAGGGACGGATATTCTTGGTCTCAAGCACAGTACACAGTTCTACAGAACTCTACCTTGGTGACCCCGTATGTCGATGAACACAAGAACAGTCTGCGCTCCAAACACCCGGAGCAGTGCAACGACTGGATTACATGTGAACACATCAGCACTTTCAGCAGTTGGTTGGAAACACGTCTTAGAGGTGACAACACTGTTTGTGATGAGCTGTACTTGTTGTCCAGGGGACCATCTTTGACTGTATTGACTTACAAAGGATACGAGATAAATAGGAATACATTTTACACGATCGCCCAAGGTCAAAAGAGCACCAACCAAAACAACGGTGTCCGCTTTGATGCAGCAACCGAGAGCGGAAAGGACACATATTATGGTTACATAGTGGACATATGGGAACTTGACTACGGACATGATTTTAAGGTCCCTTTGTTTAAGTGCAAATGGGTCAATCTGTCAGGCAACGGGGTACAGGTAGACCCACAGTACGGAATGACAACAGTGGATCTGAAATTTTTTGGTTACACTGACGAACCGTTTGTCCTAGCCAATGATGTGGCACAGGTTATCTATGTGAAGGACATGTCTACCAAACCGAGAAAAAGAAAAGATAAGGAAGCGAATACATCATACGATGAGCCAAAGTGCCACATAGTTCTTTTAGGAAAAAGGGATATCCTAGGAGTGGAGGGCAAGACAGACATGTCTGAAGATTATGAAAAGTTTCATGAAATTCCTCCCTTCAATGTCAAGGCTGACCCAAGCATCCTGATAAACGATGAAGATTATCCATGGTTACGGCGCAATAAGCAAATGACACAAGCGAAGAAAAAGTGAAGACTTTCTCCCGCAACTATTATGATGATACCATGCCAACTTTGTAACACACGAGTATGCTATGCCAACTTTTTCAGAGTTCATTTGAAAACTATGAATTTAGGTCGAATTTTCTCTATAGGTGCATCTATGTTCATTTTTTTAGTAAAGTTAATCACAAACTTGTAATTCACACAAATTTCAAAGAATTCAAATTTTAACTATTCAAATTTGAAAACTAATGGCACTAATAGAAAGTTTATAATTTTTCTAAAACTAATGGCACTAACAGAGAGTTTATAATTTTGCTGACCTAAAAGCAAAAAGAATTAAAAAATAAAGCAAAAAACAAAAGAAAATAAATAATACAGAAAACAAAACAAAAAAACTGAAAAATAAAAATAGCAACAATAAGTATTTTTTTGTAAGAAGAAACAAAACAAAATAAATAAAGGAACAAAGGAAAAAACTAAAAAATTGTTTTCAAATTTGAAAACTAATGGCACTAACAGAAAGTTTATAATTTTTCTAAAACTAAATGCAAAAATAATTAAAAAATAAAGCAAAAAACAAAAGAAAATAAATAATGCAGAAAGTTTATAACTTTTGTGACCTAAAAGAAAAAAGAAATCACTAAAAAACTATAAGTTTTTTGTTCTAAGTAGAAATGAAAAAATAAATAGCAAAAAAGAAAAAAATGCCTATAATATTTGTTATGACTAACTAAAATTACCAAATTGAGTATAATGATAAAACACAGTAATATTAAATAGCAGGAAAAAGAATGACTCAAAAATCAATTTTTATAGTAAAGTTATTCATAAACTAGTGATTCACACAAATTTTAAAAAATTCAAATTTAAACTATTTAAATTTTAAAACTAATGGCACTAACAGAAAGTTTATAATTTTTGTGACCTAAAAGAAAAAAATCACTAAAAAACTATAAGTATTTAGTTCTAAGTAGAAATGAAAAAATAAATAGTAAAAAAATGCCACCTACTGGGCCACCACGGCCTGAATACGACTAGAAGCCCATCCATGGGCCAGGATTCAGGCCCGCAGAAGGCCCAGCAGGCCCACAGGCATAGCGGTGTGAGATTAGGTCCAAAGGCCTACAGTTCTGAGGAGTTCAATGGAGAGGGCGGGGCAGCGCTTATAAACAGGTGCGGCCGCTCCTCAGCTAGCGAGGTGGGACTAAACATCCCACCGCACCGCGGCTTTGGCAGGCGTAGGCCTTTGGTCCCGGTTGATGGCACCAACCGGGACTAAAGGGGGCATTGGTCACGGTTCGTGGCACAAACCGTGACCAATGCCCCCCTTTAGTCCCGGTTGGTGCCACCAACCGGGACCAAAGGCTGACGTTTCCCGCCCTTGGGGCTGCTGAAAAGAGGCCTTTGGTCTCGGTTGGTGGCACCAACCGGGACTAAAGGTGGCATTGGTCCCGGTTGGTGCCACGAACCGGAACCAATGCTCTTGGTATATAACCAGGACTTGTGAAAATTTCAGTTTCTCATCCACCATTTGCCCCCGACGACGCCGCCAGGCTACCCCGACGCCGTCCGCCGCCCCTGCAGTCGCCCTCGACCGCGCCGTCGCCGTCGCCCGTGCCTCGCCGTCGTCCGTGCCCTCGCCCGACGCCGCTCGCCGCCCTGCCCCGACGCGCATTGCGCGCCCCAGCCCGCCCGTCGTCGTCGCCCTGCCCCGCTCGTCGCTGTCGCCCCGCCCCGCCCCTGCCCCGCCCGTCGCCGTAGCCCCGCCCCACCCCGCCCGTCGCCGTCGCCCTGCCCCTCAGTTGGTCTGGCCCCCCTGTTTTTTTCATATATTATATGCTTGTGTATATTGTGTATATTGCTTCTTTGTGTATATTATGTATATATGTCAGTATATATATTGTGTATATTGCTTCTTTTTAGATTTTTTTTCATATATATGTTTGTATTTTGTATTTTGCTTTTTTATAAAAATGTATATATGTTTGTATTTTCTCTGTGTATATATGTTCATATATGCAAAAGTTAGATTTAAATATTTAGAAAAGGATTATCTATATATGTTCTGTGATTTAGTAAATTTTAGGTTAGTTTAATTTCTAGAAAAGTTTTATATATTTAGGAGAGGAAAAAGGAAAATAAGAAGAGGAAAAAGGAGAAGAAGAGGAGAGGAAGAAAAGGAAGAGGAGAAGAAGACGAGAGGAAGAAAAGGAAGAGGAGAAGAAGAAAGGAATAATTTTCTATTTTTTCTTCTTCTCCTCTATTCCTTTCTTCTTCTCCTCTTTTTTTCTTCTTTTTTTTCTTCGATCTTCTCCTCTATTCCTTTCTTCTTCTCCTCTTTTTATTTCTTCTTCATATTCTTATGTTTTATCGGGTCTGTCGTCGTCGATATACCCCTCCCGATAACTTCAACACGAGGGGGGGTCGATATACCCCCTCCCGATAACTTTAACACGAGGGGGGGGTCGATATACCCCCTCCCGATAACTTCAACACGAGGGGGGTCGATATATATACCACCTCCCGATAACTTCAACACGAGGGGGGGTCGATATCCCTAAATAGCAAGTACCGTCGGTGTGAGATACATGTGGCCGTCGGTGTCGGATAGTACATCCACGTCCCACAAGTGACGCGTGCGTCGACCCGCGTCACTTGTGGGACGTGGATGTAGTGTCCGACACCGACGGCCACATGTATCTCACGTCCCTATGTACCTTCTGGGTTGCTACACTTTGCCTGTCAAAATACAGAAAAAAGTTGATACAATAATAAATCACTTCTACTGGGAGTAAGAAGAATCAATTTCACATGGTCAGATGGGAACACCTATGCACCCCTAAAGATTATGGTGGTGTGGGCTTCACTGATATGAGAGTCAGAAACATTTGTTTACTGTCAAAGTGGCTGGAGGAGGTCAATTAACTACTGGAGCTTACACTGCAGATACTACTTATTAAAGGGCACACATTTCAAGACACCTTCAAGCTACTGAAATTGGAAAGCAATGATGTTATACTGGGTTATGATTGGCTATATCGTCACAGTCCAATCAATTTAGATTGGAAGGCCAGAACAATGAGTATTTGTCACAATGGGCAAGAAACCATTATTCTTTCTGACAGCAGCAATACTACTTCTCCAACATTGTTAGACCCTGATAAGTTTCAGAAGGAAATTGATAAAGGAGCTATGGGCTACTATCTTTATCCCTTATCTTGTGACTCTGCTGATACCGATGATGAAAATACTTTGGAGGAACTTAACTTGGTATAGTGAGCCTAGCAGGCGGCGGGAGTCCCGTACGATTGCTTGCATTTCTCTGGAATTGAACTAGCCCTTGGGAAAGGTAGACGTGAAGGTACCATCACCCACGATACTTGCTATTTAGTGTTTCCTCTACAGCTCGGCGTCCCTG
This sequence comes from Triticum urartu, assembly GCF_056163025.1. Lineage (NCBI taxonomy): Eukaryota > Viridiplantae > Streptophyta > Magnoliopsida > Poales > Poaceae > Triticum > Triticum urartu. Next base: position 685,095,158 of record NC_141877.1, read on the forward strand.
ACCCTCGACGACCCTCGTTCCTGATAAAAAAAAGAGGAAGAAGAAGAAAAAAAAAAGAGAAGAAGAAACAATATCTGAGTACAGACATAAGTTAAACAAGTTAAACAAGTTTGCCTTAAGAAGGCTAGCACAAACTGGGATACAGATCGAAAGAGGCGCAGGCATCCTGCCTGGGATCCTCCTAAACTACTCCTGGTCGTCATCAGCGGGCTGCACGTAGTAGTAGGCACCTCCCGAGTAGTAGTAGTCGTCATCGACAGTGGCGTCTGGCTCCTGGGCTCCATCGTCTAGTCGCAGCAATTGAGTATAGGAAGGAAAAGAGGGGTAGCAAAGCTACCGTGAGTACTCATCCAAAGTACTCGCAAGCAAGGAGCTACACTACATATGTATGCATTGGTATCAAATGGAATAAGGGTATCATATGTGGACTGAACTGCAGAAAGCCGAAATAAGAGGGGGATAGCTAATCCTGTCGAGGACTACGCTTCTGGCCACCTCCAATCTTGCAGCATGGAGAAGAGAGTAGATGGTAAGCTCACCAAGTAGCATCGCATAGCATAAACCTAACCGATGATCCTCCCCTCGTCGCCTTGTGAGAGAGCGACCACCGGTTGTATCTAGCACTTGGAAGGGTGTGTTTTATTAAGTATCTGGTTCTAGTTGTCATAAGGTCAAGGTACAACTCCAAGTCGTCCTGTTACCGAAGATCATGGCTATTCGAATAGATTAACTTCCCTGCAGGGGTGCACCACATAACCCAACACGCTCGATCCCATTTGGCCGGACACACTTTCCTGGGTCATGCCTGCCGGCCTCGGAAGATCAACATGTCGCAGCCCTACCTAGGCACAACAGAGAGGTCAGCACACTGGTCTAAATCCTAAGGCCTAGGGGTCTGGGCCCATCGCCCATTGCACACGTGCATGTTGCGAGGGCGGCCGGAAGCAGAACTAGCCCCCTTAATACAAGAGTAGGCTTACGGTCCAATCCGGCGCGCGCCGCTCAGTCGCTGACGTCACGAAGGCTTTGACTGATACCACGACGTCGAGTGCCCGTAACTGTCCCCGCGTAGATGGTTAGTGCGTATAGGCCAGTAGCCAGACTCAGATCAAATACCAAGATCTCGTTAAACGTGTTAAGTATCCGCAAACGCCGACCAGGGCCAGGCCCACCTCACTCCTAGGTGGTCTCAACCTGCCCTGTCGCTCCACCACAAAGTAACAGTCGAGGGTCGTCGGGAAGACATGCTTCGAGATAGCACTGACACAGTCATGGGGTAAAGATTAGAGTTTGAATACACAAAGGATTCATTAGGAACAACTTATAGAATAAGTCTTACAATTTCCTCATGGAAGAATGGTTAACCTTGCTAAAAAGGAAGCTATAACAATAGGACCTCCGGCCAGGTGTGCTAGGCATGACATCACCTTACTGGGCTATACAAAATCCAACGTTACGACTTTTGGAAAATATCCCAACCATCATATCTGGCCGAGATTCAGTTCTGATTGGTGTCAGGATACCTCAGACTCATGATGCCTGAGCAGGAAGGGGTGCAACACAATTTGACGAGATGGAGTTGCAGGATTCTTGGGAAATGAACTATGGAAGCAAGTTCTGAATCATGAGTTCACCATTAAGCCAAGGAGAGGATGAGGAGGTGGCTGATGGACTCAGCGACTATTCATCGAGATTAACAAAAGATGGATTTTCACAATGATGTGAACAAGGAGGTAACACTTGTCAGATCAAACGATATAATGATGTATGCTCGAGGAAAGCATACACAATTAAACATTGGTTGAAGGTGCGCCCGAATTATGGGTTGGGTTGCACGACCAATGTCAGAATGGTGATTCAATAATCAATAGTCTAAGAATGAACGGATATGGCAAGAAGTGTCACTTGTACCAAGAATGCATAAGAGGTGGTGAAATTCCCACAACATTCTTGACATAAAAGGTGGTAATATCCAAGGTAAAGAAGAACAATGCTGGGTAGCAAGGAACTCAAGGTATAACACAAAACACGAACAAGTTTGTGTCGAACGGAAGGCAATAAAGTGGTAGATGATAAAACAAATCATCAAGGGCAAGGATGGTTTTTCTCATCATGAATTCGATATATATCTTGGAAGAGCTCAGGATGTTGCTGATGACCACGACACATTTGTCGAGAGATTTCATGAAGATGTAATCGGTCGGCGATGACATCAAGTCAAATGATGATGCAGCGAAAGTCAAATAATACTTGAAGAAGAACTCATAAGAAGTTATGCAGTTCTGTGATAATCTCGAGATACCAAAGGGGGTAATACTCGATGACAGATCAAAGTAGAGGTTGGACTGGGGTATTGGTCTACAGAAGACAAGCGCTTAAACTTGCACGCGAAATGGTATTTAAAGGAGAACATGGTCGGAACCACGATTGCAAAAGGCCAGATCCCGGATATAAGATGAACTTATACCAAAGGAATAATTTAATTTAAGAGAAGCTTTAATGATAAGATCTACATCGTGTCCATGGGCATGAACACAAAGTTCAAGGTCGACTCCCACTTCTCCAATGCATAACCTTTCATTCACTTCTCACTTTCGAAGAAGTTGTAGTGTTGAAATTTTATTTGGCAAAATACTAGAAGTGTATGACTCGTGAAAACTTTCGAGTTCACACAGTTTAGAGAAGGCATATGTTCAACCCATAGGGGCTTCTTAGAAACATATACCACAAGTTTCAAGAGTAAATATCACAAGCTCGAAAGTAGAGCAAGGTTGAGAAAGTACATGATACCATTTACCAAAGGCATTATGTATCCGAGGGAAGGCTCACAAGGTTATTGAATATGAAGGACGCTGTCGGATAAAATCCATTAAAGGATCTGCCGGTCCATAGCAGAGCTGATGTGAGCATCGGCACACAACCAGAGGAAGTAACAATGCAAATGCATTGGATTATGGAAAAACTGACTAATCCAGATCTCAAATGCAAAGGAATTATGATTTTCAAATCAAGGGATCAGAAGCAATGTTCTAATTAGGGATGGATAAGTTGAATAGCCTTAGGGGTACAATCGACGGCAATTGGATTTGTTGAGAACCAGCTCATGTTTAAAATGACGTTTGAGCCGGAAAGATAATTTAGAAGAATCAACTGATGATTGCGTGCATTCACACTCATGTTGAATCAAAGGGATCAAAATGACGGTGTCTAAGGATACTAACGAATATTGCCAGACATATGGAAAGCATCCATCATGCAAGCAGACAAGTATTGCAGAGCAATAAGCTTCTAAGGATTTTTGGAGGATCGAATAGTATTTCGATGACCATTGTGAAACACATGAACAACTGGGGGATGAGCGGATACTCGATAAGTGCGAGAATTATCCGTAGGGGTATTCAGGTGACAAAGAACAGCAAGGCAGTAAGCTCAAAGGATTATCGAAACAACGACGAGTATTTTGTGGTATCTTGTAATAACAAGACCAACTGGGAATAAAAGTAAGAACGACAGGTGTAAGTATTTATCCATAAGGATTTTTCGGTGGTAGGGAATTGCAAAAGCAACGGCACAAAGTTTCGGGAGAACATCAGAGAGTATTATCAGAATCTTCTTTTGAAGAAGTCGATCATCTGTAATGAAGGGCTCTCCGGGAGAAAGTGATAACGATATCCTAATGTTAGATTTAGCAAAATTCATTTAACCCGAATAGAAGAGAGTTCAGACTCCCAGAGTAAGGATCGAGGAGTAAAAGATCCTAATACCACCCAGATGGCGATGTGGGCCCGTAAGCCGCACAGCCATGTTAGTAAAAGTTTTTCAATGACTAGACTCGACTTCGGCCAAGGAGTTGGAAAGGTGGATTCCTGCAGGCAGTCGGCTCTGATACCAACTTGTGACGCCCCCAATTTGACCGTACACTAATCATACACGCAAACGTGTACGATCAAGATCAGGGACTCACGGAAAGATATCACAACACAACTCTACAAATAAAATAAGTCATACAAGCATCATATTACAAGCCAGGGGCCTCGAAGGCTCGAATACAAGAGCTCGATCATAGATGAGTCAGCGGAAGCAACAATATCTGAGTACAGACATAAGTTAAACAAGTTTGCCTTAAGAAGGCTAGCACAAACTGGGATACAGATCGAAAGAGGCGCAGGCCTCCTACCTGGGATCCTCCTAAACTACTCCTGGTCGTTGTCAGCGGGCTGCACGTAGTAGTAGGCACCTCCCGAGTAGTAGTAGTCGTCATCGACAGTGGCGTCTGGCTCCTGGGCTCCATCGTCTGGTCGCAGCAATCGAATATCGGAAGGAAAAAAAGGGGGAGCAAAGCAACCATGAGTACTCATCCAAAGTACTCGCAAGCAAGGAGCTACACTACATATGTATGCATTGGTATCAAATGGAATAAGGGTATCATATGTGGACTGAACTGCAGAAAGCCGGAATAAGAGGGGGATAGCTAATCCTGTCGAGGACTACGCTTCTGGCCACCTCCATCTTGCAGCATGGAGAAGAGAGTAGATGGTAAGCTCACCAAGTAGCATCGTATAGCATAAACCCTCGTCGCCCTGTGAGAGAGCGACCACTGGTTATATCTAGCACTTGGAAGGGTGTGTTTTATTAAGTATCCGGTTCTAGTTGTCATAAGGTCAAGGTACAACTCCAAGTTGTCCTGTTACCGAAGATCACGGATATTCGAATAGATCAACTTCCCTGTAGGGGTGCACCACATAACCCAACACGCTCGATCCCATTTGGCCGGACACACTTTCCTGGGTCATGCCCGGCCTCGGAAGATCAACACGTCGCAGCCCTACCTAGGCACAACAGAGAGGTCAGCACGCCGGTTTAAATACTATGGCGCAGGGGTCTGGGCCCATCGCCCATTGCACACCTGCACGTTGCGAGGGCGGCCAGAAGCAGAACTAGCCCCCTTAATACAAGAGCAGGCTTACGGTCCAATCCGGCGCGCGCCGCTCAGTCGCTGACGTCATGAAGGCTTTGACTGATACCACGACGTCGAGTGCCCGTAACTGTCCCCGCGTAGATGGTTAGTGCGTATAGGCCAGTAGCCAGACTCAGATCAAATACCAAGATCTCGTTAAACGTGTTAAGTATCCGCAAATGCCGACCAGGGCCAGGCCCACCTCACTCCTAGGTGGTCTCAACCTGCCCTGTCGCTCCACCACAAAGTAACAGTCGAGGGTCGTCGGGAACCCAGGCCCACCTCTACCGGGATGGAGCCACCTGCCCCTTCAGCCCCCAACTCCGAACAGTACCATAAGTAATGTAACAGTATAAAGTATATATCATATGCCCGTGATCACCTCCCGAAGTGATCATGGCCCAGTAGTATAGCATGGCAGACGGACAAGAGTGTAGGGCCACTGATGGAACACTAGCATCCTATACTAAGCATTTATGATTGCAGATAAAGGTAACAATAGTAGTAGCAAGGACAGGCTATGCATCATGATAGGATAACGGAAAGCAATAACATGCTACACTACTCTAATGCAAGCAGTAGAGAGAAGAACAGGCGATATATGGTGATCAAAGGGGGGGCTTGCCTGGTTCCTCTAGCAAGGAGGGGGTCATCTTCAATGTAGTCGATCACACGAACATCGGCAGTAGTTTCGGAGTCTACCAGAAAGAAGTAACGGAGGGGGAACATAATAAATAACAGAGCAATCAAAGCAACACAAAGCATAACATAGGGATACGCGGTGCTAGGTGTGACCTAACGCGGTAGTAGGTGATACCGGCGAAGGGGGGAACATCCGGTAAATATCCCTGGTGTTTCACGTTTTTGGACAGATGAACCGGAGGGGGAAATTTACGTGTTCGCTATGCTAGGGATGCGTGGCGCACGAACGGGCTGCGTATCCAGATTCGTGTTGTCGTTCTGAGCAACATTCATGTTCAAAGTTTTTCCATCCGAGCTACGGTTTATTTTATATTAATTTTAAAAGATTTAAATCAATTTTTGGATTTATTTAATTATGTAAATCAACATTATCCAAAACAGTGTTTGCTGACGTCATCATGACTCAGCAGTTGACCTGGTCAACCTGACATGTGGGTCCCGTTCGTCATTGACTGTTTAGTCTTATTAGGGTTTAACTAATCTAATTACTGTTTCATTAAACTAACTAGTTAATTAGATTAGTTAATTAGGATTAATTAACTTAATTAAGTAATTTAATTATTTATTTTTACTAATTTTGTATCCCTTTTTTTATTCGTTCTGGGGTGGGCCCCCTTGTCATTGGCCCCAGGGGGCCAAACGGGGCGTTTGTTTAACGGGCGCTAGGGCTCGCGGGCGCCCGACCAGGGCGGAAGCCGCGCGGGCATGGCTAGGCGCGGCGTGGGCGCCGGAGGCGGCCAAGGTCAGCGGCGACACGGGGGGGGGGGGGGCGTTGGCGAGGCAACGACAGGGGCCGCGCAGGCGAGTGCAGGGGAAGAGGTGGCCGCGGCCTCAGGCAGCGGGGCAGAGGCGGGGCGGCGCTTGGGGTGAGCAGCAGCGGCTGAGCGCGGTTCGTCCGGCGCGGCGCAGGAGCAGAGTGCAGGCGTAGGAGGGAGGCAGCAGCAGCGCGAACGCGGGCGGGATGAGCGAGGGATACAGGTAGCGGGGGGGGGGGGGAGGGGGCGACCGTGGGCGCGTTCAGGTGCGCCGGGGCGCGCGTAGTGGTGCGAGGGAGTGCAGGCAACGGTGGGGGGTTACAACTCCAGCGAGCTCGGGCGATAGGGGGGAGAGAGGAAGAGAGGCCGGGCCTCACTTGCGGTGTAGGGGAACGGCAGTGTGCTCGAGGAGGCGACATCGACGGTGGGCGGCTCCGGCATAGCAGTGGCGGAACGAGGTGGCGACGGCGTCGGGGGTGCCAGGGGCGCGATCTAGATCCGTTCGGGGGATGGAGTCGAGGTAGAAGCGGTCCGAGGCGGTCGAGGACGGGGAGGTAGAGGTGGAGGGCGGCGGTGGCGGCTCCGGCGACGTGGTCCCGGGCGGCGGCTTCGGGGTCAATCCCCCCGATCCAATCGGGGGCAGAGGAGGGGTTGGTGGATCGTGGTGAGGGGAAAAGTGGGGGACTAGGTTAGATCACGCAGCGGGGTGAGGGGGGTATAGCCCAACAGGTGAGCCGACCAGCTGGGTGCCCAGTTGGGCCAAATGGCCCAGGGTGAGGGAGTTTGCCTTTTGTTTTTTTGTTTACAGTTTTGCCTTTTCTTTTTATTTAATTTGCTTTTCTATTTTATTAAATATTGGCTTTTATAGAATAAGAAAAGTTGTGCCTAAATGAGCATTAATAATTATGCCACTACCACAGTTAGCTTGGCACCTAAAACAAAATAGTTTGTGATGGCTTAATATTTTAAAAGCTTTTAAATAATTGGTTTTGTTACTGTTTTCTTCACATTAGAGTTTTAAACACTTTATAAAAGTGGGGTTTCACCACCATGATTAACTATGCTTTATTTGGCACAAACCGAACATTTTAGTTTTAATGTTTGAAAACTTTGATGTTTGCCTTTAATTCAAATTTTGAATTTGAATCGGTTTGAACTAACGCGAGATCAACAACAGTAACTGTGATGACGTGACATCATTAACAGGAAATTACTGTATCTTAATTATCCGGGCGTCACAATATGATACTCCTAAGCCTAGAACCAAACAGCCCCTAATTTTGCCGTGGGCATACTGCAGTGAGGTGAGCCCTGCCGCGTCGCTCCAGGCAGTGGTACTTGCTACTAGTAGTAAAAATGGCAGTTGCGTCCTACGTGTGGTGTGGAGAAGAGGAGAAAGGGAAGGCGTTGCATGAACGAGCGTACACGGCACCACTGCGTGCATGGCATTGGCATGCATGCAAAGACAAGCCAACCACGACGTGGGACGGCACACATCGCATGCACGCACTCGGTAACAAGGTGACGCGCAGAGAGGCTACGGAGGATCCATGGATGGATGGAGCAGGTCAGGCGCCTGCTAGCACTGGCAGCGAGGCCGACGATCGACGAGGTTGGGCGCCGGCCGGCCACCACACAGCAGGTTCGTACGAGACGAGTGCAGTCAGATGGAGAGAAAGGAAAATGAAATGCACATTAGCTAAATGTCAGTTGATTGAATTTCAAACCTGGGTCAATCGATTTTGAGAGTTCACCGGAGGGAAGGAAAGAGAAAGAAGGGGCTCGCCTGAGGGCAACCCGGTTATATATCTTAGGGTTTAGGACAGGGATGGTGGCGGGGTTTCGCCGGAGGAAGAGAAAGCTGGACACTAGAGGAATGGCCGGGGACGGCGGCAAGACCGGCGGTGTGGGACGGTTCGGTGGAGAGCGGGGCTGCGAGGCGGTCGCGCCGGTGGTAGCCGGCGGCAGGAGGAAGAAAGGTTGGAGGTCGAACGAAGGTGCGGGCCGTTGATTTCGGATCCGACAGTTAAAAGGTCGATTGACCCAGCTGACTGACGTACAGCGACGCCCAATGAAATGAAATGAATCTTTGGCTCCAACGACCCAATCCTGCATGGCCCCAGCGTAGACCTACGTACAAGTCCTACGTAATTGGTGCTACGTGCTAATGTGGCCCAAATTAGTAGGCCAGGATTAGCGCCCGGGTCCCCACACGGCTGAAATCAGGGGGCGGAGGAGAGGATTTAGGAAGGTTACGTAAGTTGCCTACGTAGGTTTACCTAGGTGTAACATGTTTACCCAATCCGGCATGGCCCCAGCGTATGATCGGTCGATCCATCGTACCGCATCTCCCGCAAGATCAGCGAGCCTTCTGAACTGCGTGCCACCTGCAAATCGCGATGGCCATTTACGCGCGACGCATGCATGTCCAACGTAGACGTAGTACGCACGGTTGCTGACCGCGCGCGATCGCGATTGCTTGCTTTCATTTGGCGGCGACAGTGATCGCCATTACCAACGCAGCGCTGCCTGCTAGTGCAATCGCGGCCAATTAATCCATCGGTGCTCCATCGAGATGGAGCTGGAGCTGTGCTGTACTGTACGTACGTGCATGGTTTTCTTTTTTTTGGAATAAAGGTTCAAGAAAAGCTCGGTTTTGAATTAACGAAGCCATCAACAGACCAGGAATTACATCAGCCCCATACAACGAAAAGGAGAAACAAAGAAATTGAAAACGGCAGATACAAGGTGCTACAAAAACAGCTTATAGACACCACAACAGACAGCACAAGAGATCTACATGAGGACTAGCTAAATGTTGATGGCGCCCTTCGAAGCGAATGAAGCACCAAAGCATGACAGCAAGCGAGCTTCAAGAGGGAATCGCGCCTAGCGAAGATGAACATGCCCTCATCTACTCCAAAAGGAGACCACCATGATCAAACCCTCCTTCTTCAATTCCGAAGGGGACCCTTGCCCCTCGCCCTGGATCGAAGGGCGCCGGACCGTCGCAAATTGAAACAGCTCACCCTAGAGCAAAGAATGGTAGAGATGTTGTGGCACCTTGGGAGATACTCAGCGTGACCAACCCACTGTGCAAGATCACCAAGAGAAGAACCTCACCGCAGCTCAATGGTCCATACACGAAGAAATGAAGTTGTTTAAGGACGAGGGCACCAAAGAAACAAATGCAGAGGATAAACAACCGGAGCATATGTGAGATTAGAGCTCAAAAAAATTATAATCCATGTCTTCTTTCATTGAACGTACATCACCGAAAATTCTAAAATAAATCCAGCAATTGAACCTTGGTGGTCTGGGAAAACTACTGTCCTAACCATCCAACCAACCTCTTTCTACTTGACGAAAGCAAGCACGTAGGCCCTAAGGGCATTTACAATGCCAGGCGCCAACACAGGCGCCAGGATCTGATTCCTGGCCGTTATAACAAAATCCTGCCCGATTCCCTGATTTGTGCTAGCGCCGGAGCAAAGGTAGGCATCGGGTGCTAGCGGACCTTTACGTTAATTTTTTAGTTGGAGTAGCAGCTGTACGCTGCTGCTAGCGTTGGAGAATGAGACTCCAGCATGGGCGCTAAACGTATTTTTTTGCACTAAGCGCTTGCATAAGCGCCTCCCCATTGAAGATGCCCTAAGTTTTCTCTTTTTTTCTTCAAAAAAGAAGCACATTATGTTTTGAGGAAAAAAAACGTCCGGTATATATTACCAATTACCGGAATATAAGCGCCTCCCCATTGAAGATGCCCTAAGTTTCCGGAATGGTCCCGGTACAATACCAATTACCCCCGAAACGTTCCAGATGGCCGAAACTTGACTTCCTATATATAAATCTTCACCTCCGGACCATTCCGGAACTCCTCATGACGTCCGGGATCTCATCCGGGACTCTGAACAACATTCGGGTTACCGTATACTAATATCTCAACAACCCTAGTGTCCTTTGACCATTGACCATTGACCTGGCCTAAAAAAGATCAGCCGACCTTTGACCATTGACCAGTTCATTATTGACCACTGACTAGTTCACCTCTAAACTCTAACTGTTAACCATTGACTATATAAATAATCATGAATTCAAAAAAAAGAATCATGAATTTGAAAAAAGTTCATGCATTTGAGAAAAAGTTCACGAGTTTGAAAAAAAATTCACAAGTTTTGAAAAAGTTCATGAGTTTGAAAGATATTTGCGAATATGAAAAAAGTTCAGGAATCTGAAAAAACGTTGCCCTCACTTAGAATGAGACCTACTCCAGCAAGCCTCACGTCAAGCAACCGCGACCATGGGCCGGCTCTGCATGGACTACAGTCCTGGAGCGCATTTTTCTTCCATTTTTTCATGTTTTTGGACTCATTTTTTGTTTTATTTTACTATACTTTTCCTTATATTTAGAAATATTTTAAATGTATGTATTAGGCAAAAAACACTTTATACATAAAAATGAAAAATGTTAGTTGTGCATTTTACAAATGTTAAACATGGTTAGGGAAAAAAAATCTAATGTACATGAAAAATTGTAAAATATGTATGAGAAAAATGGACATCAAAACATATATATGAAAAAAAGTTAATCCTGTATTTGGAAAATGTTAAATGTGTATATGAAAACTGTTCCTCATAGATGTAAAAAGTGTAAAATGTGTTTGGAAGACGTACACATCAAAACAGATATATGAAAAAAAATGTTAAACATGTATTTGAAGATAGTGAAATGTGTACCTAAAAAATGTTCAAAATGTATAAAAAAATCGTGATGTATACAGTATATAATGTTTATTAAAAAAGTAGACATTGAATAATATAATATTGAAAATATGTTAATACTGTATTAGAAAAAGGTAAACATGTTTAAATAAGTTCCTAGTGTATACAAAAAACGTAAAAATGTGTATGAAAAAAAATAGATATGGAAAACCTATGTTTGAAAAAAGTTTAACCATTTATTTAATAAATGTCGTGTATTTTATTTGTTTTATTACAATAAAAATGTTCAACGTGCATTTAAAAATATGTTTTACATTTATTTAAAACAGTGTTCAAACCATATATTAAAAAATGTACATCGTGTATTTGGAAAATTCAATGTATTGCAAAATTGTTATTGTGTACATTAAAATATTTATGGTGTACTGGATAAAAGTAGATATGTGTAAAAAAACCCGATAAAAATCGATGAAGAAACAAAGAAACCCAGTAAAAAACAAGAATCAAAGAGGAAAATACCAAAAGGAAAATAAAAATCGAAGAAAAGGAATGCATAAACAATGGAAGAAGTGAAACCCGAGGAGGAAGCAAAGAGAAACGAAGAAAACTTAGAAAAAAAATGAAGAAAGCAAAGAAAGAAAGGAAGAAACCATTAATAATCGAGAAAAAGAAAAAAGAAACATTGAAAGAAACAAAGAAAATTGTTTAAAAACAAAGACAAATGAAAAAACAAAGAAAACCTGGAACAAACAAATAAAACGGAAAAAGGTGAACTAATAAACAAGCAAAGAGAAGTGAACAAGCGAAGGAGAAAGCGAGCCAGCCCATTAAACAAAGGGAGATCAAAACGGTCGACGCGAGACTTTCTTACATCTGTCTGAGAAAAAGACATTCTTACATCTTGATATAAGCGAGATATAGTTCTTGTTGCCGATTTTCCTTATCTGATGCCTTAAACGCCATGTAGGATTTGGCTGCACCACACAAGATGAACAAGCGCCTCCCTTCCCAATTCCGATCGCCCGTTTAAGATCTGGTCGATAATTTGAGGTGTTCATGTATTGTAAATATCTAATACATTAATCTTCTGACTGTTAAAACTGGGTTTGCCTTGCCATCCGAACAGTAGCTGAGCTAAATTTATGTATGCATGCAGGCATCACTTGGTCTCTAGTTGTCAAACAAGTTGCAGTTTGCCGGTGATGAGAGTTGCCATATCTTTTATATATTAATTATACAGTCAGTATGATATGAAGCAATAATTAGTTATACAGGATAAATTTTTTTTAAAGCTTTTAAAAAGATTATTCTTTCAGATTTTGAATACACACTGTTTAAATCCCAGGCCCGCCCTTTATTGCTTGCCGGCAGGCCTGAACTGTCAGTTTCGGTGTTAGCCGAGGGAAACCGTCAACCAGTGTGATTTGCAAAAAATTAACACTTTCTTGCAGGGCATCCTGAAAAGTTTTTGAAACCTCGTCTTTTCTGCAAAACGATGCGACATATGTGGTGGTTCTGTGCAATTCAGTTTAGTATGTATGCGTGTCGAGGTGGGTGATGAAGAGAAGGTGAATATGCCGCCTTGGTCTTAACCGAAAGGTTCCATAGAAAGCACCCATGTTCACTATCTAAATGTGGAGAGGCTGATATTTTGATCAACTAGTAAATAATAAGATATAAAATCCTCACAGCAGGCTGGTAGCAGTACTAATATGGAAAATTTGAACAGCTCTTTCATTAACTCCTTGGATCCAAACACCGAAATCCAAGGCCGCCTCGATCGCCCTCTGGTTGCTTCTATTTATACCCCACTCACTTCCCTTGCAATATATGCACTGGCACCACTCCCATGCATTATCCTGCAAGAAGCACAAGGCCAAGAATGCCAATGATGCATTCCCTCTCTGTTTATGCCATCCTTTTGTTTCTCTCTTGGCCATTCAGCTCGGTGCCTCTCTGTGCATCCGACCACCTACTTGTCCCTGGCAAGCCGCTCTCCCCTGCTAGTGTTCTTGTCTCGGAAGACCAAGTTTTCGCCCTCGGGTTCTTCTCCCCATCATCATCAAACTCCACCAAGAAGCACTACTACGTCGGAATATGGTACAACGACATCCCTGAGTGCACCGTGGTATGGGTCTCCAACCGGGCCGCTCCCATCACAAACCTTTCCTCTGTGAATCTTGCCGTAACCAGCAGCTCCGACATAGTGCTATCTGATAGCAATGGCCGTGTCCTTTGGAGAACGAACAACATCATCAATTCATCATTGACTACCGCCATCTCGGTGGTAGCGATGCTGGAGAACACTGGAAACTTCATCCTCCGGTCGTTGGCCGACGGTGCCATACTGTGGCAAAGCTTCGACCAGCCTACCGACACCCTCCTGCCCGGCATGAATCTCAGGCTCAGCCACAACATGCATCCACTGCAGCAACTGATTGCTTGGAAAGGCCAGCAAGACCCGGCACCTGGCGTGTTCTCCTACGGCGCAGACCCCAACAACCTCCTGCAAAGCTTCATCTGGAATGGCTCGAGGCCACACCGGCGAAGCCCGGTATGGATAAACTACCTCCTCCGTTTCTACTACATGGATATGTTCAAGTCTACTATCTACATGGCGTTGCATCATGCCGGCGACGAGGTTTACATGTCGTTCGGCATGCCAACCGGCTCCGCCGTGTTGGTTAGGATGAATATTGACTACTCAGGTAAGGTAACTGTCCTAAGCTGGGAAAGCAACATGTCGGTATGGAGAGCCCTGTACGCAGAGCCTGAACATGAGTGCAATACGTATAGCTACTGTGGTCCTTATGGTTACTGCGACAACACAGAAATCATCCCAGTGCGCAAGTGCTTGGATGGTTTCGAGCCGAGGGACGATAAAGGATGGATCGTCGGACGTTTCTTGCAGGGATGCCGCCGGAAGGAGGTGCGAAGGTGTACCCCTGGAGACGGGTTCTTGACCTTTTCGGGCATGAAGGTCCCTGACAAGTTCCTCCATGTCCCGAACAAAAGCTTTGATGAGTGCACTGAGGAATGCAAAAGCAATTGCTCATGTGTGGCATATGCTTACTCCAGTATGAGCAACATGGATATCGACGGAGATGACACAAGGTGCCTGCTATGGATGGGGGATTTGATCGACATGGAGAACAACACACAAGGAGGGGAGAACCTCTATGTTCGGACTTACGTATTACAAGGTATGTTTCCTTCGTTGCTCCTCCTTGTATGTATCGTTGCTTATGTTTCAGTAGATAGTTTTTTTAAGGAGGGATCTATGCATTGAAATTGGAAGAAAGAATGGCCAAATGTTTTCATGCTTGCATTAGAGAAAGAGTCATTACTATTCTATGGATGTGATGGTTAGCATTGATAAACGTTGATGATTCTGCGTAAACTAATTCTGTGCAGGTAACCTGAGAAAGGTCAAAACTATAAAAATGGTATTACCATTTGTGTCAAGTTTCTTGATCTTCATATGTGTGGTGTTTATTTGGGCCTACGTCAATAGAGGTAGGAAATTATTATTTTCGTTCTAATTTACTCCCTTCGTTCGGAATTACTTGTCGCAGAAATGGATGTATCTAGACGTATTTTAGTTCTAGATACATCCATTTCTGAGACAAGTAATTCCGAACAGAGGGAGTACATGTCATCTCCAGTCACAACAAACTAATGGGACAGACACACATTCTTGACAGGCAATCATGCTAGCAAAGGTGTCTGGCAAAGGATCATGCGAGTATATTCAAGAACTTGTAAGGAACTCGTTGATAGTAACACAGAGTTTCCCATTTTGAGATTCCGAACAATTGCTGTCGCGACAAATAATTTCTCTGAATCTAGCATTCTCGGCCAAGGAGGTTTTGGCAATGTTTATAAGGCAAGAAGCCCCTGTACTGATAATTGGATCATTAATGGAAGATCTAACCTTTCTTACTCAATAATACCTCATGTTTCAGGGCAAGTTGGAAGATGGTAAGGACATTGCTGTGAAAAGGCTTCGTGTAGGTTCTGTCCAAGGGGAAATGGAGTTCAAGAATGAAATAGTTCTGGTCACCAAGTTGCAGCATAGGAACACGGTCAAACTTTTAGCTTGCAGCATTCATGAAGATGAAAAACTTTTGATTTATGAATACCTACCTAACGGAAGTTTGGATTCCTTTATTTTCAGTACGTCTGCTCACTTGTTGCAAAGTCTCTATGAAAGGAACACACTTCACTGATAGTATGCTTTGTATATTTCTATCATTGGCAGATGACACAAGGAAGTCACTACTCAACTGGCCCACAAGATTTAAGATAATCACAGGTGTAGCCAGAGGCCTTCTTTATCTCCACCAAGACTCTAGATTGACAATGATTCATAGAGATCTCAAGGCAAGCAACATATTGTTGGATGCTGAGATGGACCCCAAAATATCTGATTTTGGTACAGCTAGGATATTTAGTGTCAATGAAAAGCAAGGACACACCAATCGAGTCGTTGGAACATTGTGAGTAGTGAGAATTTTCATTCATGCTAACTCTCGTTTTTGTGCTTAATTCAATTGGTCAAGTTTAACTTTTATGCGGCAAGCAGTGGATACATGTCGCCCAAATATGCAATGGAAGGAATCATCTCTGTCAAGTCTGATGTGTACAGCTTTGGTGTATTACTCCTGGAAATAGTGAGTGGCTTGAAGATCTGCACTACAAGCCCAAGCACGCACTCCCATAACCTTATAGATCATGTAAGTGCTCAAAAGTTGCTCAATTCATATGAATGGGTGCTACCTAGTACTATTTGATATGATTACTTACATTATTGATTCGATGCAGGCGTGCAGCTTACAGAGGGATGGGATGTTGTTGAATCTTGTCGACCCGTCTATCATCGAGGGTTGCTCTCCTGATGAAGCTGATGAAGCTCTACGGTGCATCCATATTGGACTGTTGTCGGTGCAGAACAACCCAAATGCTCGCCCCCTCATGTCTTGGGTGGTAGAAATCCTGGATAACAAAGCCATAAAAGCTCCCGCAGTTGAAAGAGCCCATATACTTTGGATACCAGATCTATGGAAGTGACGGACTAGGATAAAGCCCCGTAAAAAACACGAGCCTCGAAATTCGCAAGGGGAGATAGAAACAGTGTTCTATGGATTCCGAGGATCATGTCATTTACATGTATTTCCAATGGTCGACTCACTGGTACCATAGTTCCAACGTGCAAAGCATATAGAGAGGCTTTTTTGGCTCCAAGACTTGGTAACTCTTCTAGATGTATCAATTGCACACAGTTGGTTATAGATAAAACCAAAATGAATATTAAGTAAATGTATGGTTGGAGTTCGCACAACTATTACGTATCAATATATTGTATTTTATTAAAATTCATATAAAACTATGTGTGTGTTACATTTTCACTAAATAAGAGATTTCTTATACTTATTAGATAATTGCTCATGCGTTGCAATAGGAGCATAAACATTGTACTACCTCCATTCCAAAATATGTCTCATGATTTTAATGTAAGTCTCATGGTAGAGTACTCCGTAACTGCAGGTATATTATTATATTGGTGCGTCAAAATATTAGCAAGTTGTTGTACACAATCACCATAATTTACCTAACGTCTTATTTTTAAGTGCTTATTTGATAAGAAATTATTGCCGTTTAAAAAAAAGGAGGAATACCCCCGGCCTCTGCATCTGGACGATGCATACGGCCAATTTATTAATTATTAACACAAGACCTTACAAAGTCGTACAACAGTAAGACCAAAGCCATCATATTTGCAACCTCTGTCGCTACTCCTATCTAACTGATGAAGGGGCGCTGATGGTCTGGGCCTAATACCAAACAGACCTCGCAGCCAAACCTAACATTTAAGACCTGAGGTCCCAACCAGGACGCCTGCCGGGTATGGGCACCCACCAGTCCGTGCTCCTCAACCAGGACGCCTGCCGGGTATGAGGCCGCCACAGCCACCTGCCACATATCCATCTTCAGAGCGGTACTGTTGCATCGGCCTTGCCCGGTCTCGCTGCCGCCGACGCCACCATGACGCCAGACAGCGTCGACCTCCTGCGCGTGTCCGTCACCACACATCTGACGCCAAGCCTCCGCTACTCCATGCCGCCAAGAGCCGCCGCCAAGAATATGTAGAACGAAACACCGCTCCACCGAAAGGGAGGCAGCACACCCCCACCCCTCACCTGCAGACCCTTCCATCCGATCTCATTAAACGTGTTAAGTATCCGTGAACTCCGACCAGGGCCAGGCCCACCTCACTCCTAGGTGGTCTCAACCTGCCTTGTCGCTCCGCCACAAAGTAACAGTCGAGGGCCGTCGGGAACCCAGGCCCACCTCTACCGGGATGGAGCCACCTGCCCCTTCAGCCCCCAACTCCGAACAGTACCATAAGTAATGTAACAGTATAAAGTATATATCATATGCCCGTGATCACCTCCTGAAGTGATCACCGCCCAGTAGTATAGCAGGGTAGACGGACAAGAGTGTAGGGCCACTGATGGAACACTAGCATCCTATACTAATCATTTAGGATTGCAGATAAAGGTAACAACAGTAGTAGCAAGGACAGGCTATGCATCAGGATAGGATAACGGAAAGCAGTAACATGCTACACTACTCTAATGCAAGCAGTAGAGAGAAGAATATGCGATATATGGTGATCAAAGGGGGGGCTTGCCTGGTTGCTCTGGCAAGTAGGGGTCATCTTCAATGTAGTCGATCACATGGACATCGGCAGTAGTCTCGGAGTCTACCGGAAAGAAGTAACGGAGGGGGAACATAATAAATAACGAAGCAATCAAAGAAACACAAATCATAACATGGGGATACGCGGTGCTAGGGGTGAACTAACGTAGTAGTAGGTGATACCGGCGAAGGGGGGGGCATCCGGGAAAATATCCCCGGTGTTTCGTGTTTTCGGACAAATGAACTAGAGGGGGAAAGTTACGTGTTCGCTATGCTAGGGATGCATGGCGGACGAACGGGCTGCGTATCCAGATTCGTCTCGTCGTTCCGAGCAACTTTCATGTACACAGTTTTTCATCCGAGCTATGGTTTATTTTATATTAATTTTAAAAGATTTAAATCAATTTTTGGATTTATTTAATTATTTAAATCAACATTATCCAAAACAGTGTTTGCTGACGTCATCATGACGTCAGCAGTTGACCTGGTCAACCTGACATGTGGGTCGCGTTCGTCATTGACTGTTTAGTCTAATTAGGGTTTAACTAATCTAATTACTGTTTCATTAAACTAATTAGTTAATTAGATTAGTTAATTAGGACTAATTAACTTAATTAATTAATTATTTTAATTATTTATTTATATTTATTTTTTATCCCTTTTTTTATTTGTTCTGGGCGGGGCCCCCTTGTAATTGGCCCCAGGGGGCCAAACGGGGCGGTTGTTTAACGGGCGCTGGGGCTCGCGGGCGCCCGACTAGGGCGGAAGCCGCGCGGGCATGGCTAGGCGCGGGCGCCGGAGGCGGCCGTGGGCATGGCGGCCAAAGTCAGCGGCGACACGGGGGGGGGGAGGGGGGCGTTGGCGAGGCAACGACAGGGGCGGCACAGGCGAGTGCAGGGGAAGAGGTGGCCGCGGCCTCAGGCAGCGGGGCAGAGGCGGGGCGGCGCCTGGGGTGAGCAGCAGCGGCTGAGCGCGGGTCGTCCGACGCGGCGCAGGAGCAGAGCGCCAGCATAGGAGGGAGGCAGCAGCAGCGCGAACGCGGGCGGGGCGAGGTTGCGGCGTGCGGGATGAGTGAGGGATACAAGTAGGGGGGGCGACCGTGGGCGCGTTCAGGGGCGCCGGGGCGCGCGCGGTGGTGCGAGGGAGTGCAGGCAACGGTGGGGGGTTACGACTCCAGCGAGCTCGGGCGACAGGGGGGAGAGAGGAAGAGAGGCCGGGCCTCACTTGCGGTGTAGGGGAACGGCAGTGTGCTCGAGGAGGTGACGTCGATGGTGGGCGGCTCCAGCATAGCAGTGGCGGAACGAGGCGGCGACGGTGTCGGGGGCACCAGGGGCGCGATCTAGATCCGTTCGGGGGATGGAGTCGAGGTAGAAGCGGTCCGAGGCGGTCGAGGACGGGGAGGTAGAGGTGGAGGGTGGCGGTGGCGGCTCCGGCGACGTGGTCCCGGGCGGCGGCTTCGGGGTCAATCCCCCCGATCCAATCGGGGGGCAGAGGAGGGGGAGGTGGATCGTGACGGGGGGAGAAATGGGGGAGTGGGTTAGGTCACGCAGCGGGGTGAGGGGGTATAGCCCAACGGGTGGGCCGACCAGCTAGGTGCCCAGTTGGGGCAAACGGCCCAGGGTGAGGGAGTTTGCCTTTTTTGTTTACAGTTTTGCCTTTTCTTTTTATTTAATTCACTTTTCTATTTTATTAAATTTTAGCTTTTATAGAATAAAAAAATTTGTGCCTAAAAGAGCATTAATAATTATGCCACTACCACAGTTAGCTTAGCACCTAAAGCAAAATAGTTTGTGATAGCTTAATATTTTAAAATCTTTTAAATAATTGGTTTTGTTTCTGCTTTGTTCACATTAGAGTTTTAAACACTTTATAAAAGTGGGGTTTCACCACCATGATTAACTATGCTTTCTTTGGCACAAACCGAACATTTTAGTTTTAGTGTTTGAAAACTTTGATGTTTGCCTTTAATTCAAATTTTGAATTTGAATCGGTTTGAACTAACGCGAGATCAACAACAGTAACTGTGGTGACGTGGCATCGTTAACAGGGAATTACTGTAGCTTAATTATCCGGGCGTCACAATTCTCCTCCACTACAAGAAATCTCGTCCCGAGATTTAAGAGGTTGTGTAGGGGGGAAAGTTCTGGTTACGAAATTCTAACGAGTCTTCCCGGCCTTGGTTTCTCTTCTCGAAGAAATTAAAACCTTTCGTTGATGTCTTCTATTCTTTATTCCAATGCACCATGATGAAGTTGTCATCCTTTCCTCGCGGAACTCCATCGTACTAACGAATAGGTAAGGGGTAGCTCTACAACGATAGGATGTTATAAGGGAAAATCATATGGGGGTATCTCAAGATTGAACACATGAGTATCTCTCGAGTTGAACAAATGAAACACATCGAGAGCAAAGTAAGAAGGTACCATAAGCAGTCTCAAGCAGATAGACAATCGTTGTTGCCTGAAATAGTGCGTGAAAGGGGTTCAGAGCAACGAGAATTAGTGTTGTGTTTGATACTAGAATTGACGATCTCTCGGAAGGTGGCTCATGAATTACATACGAGTCCACGCGGGAGGAATAACTTTGGGAACAGTGGGTGTACAGGAGAGTCAGGTTTCGATCCTGTGGAACTGTGGGTTATGGGCCCACCATGTGGGTTAAAAGTAGGATGAGCGGTGACATCTTGCATGGTCATGATAGCAAGGCATGTCAGAGGGTAGCCTGTCGATTATGTCGGCAACAACATCGGTACCAAGGGCGAGGGATGAAGAGAACCATTTTCCTGCTCGTTGAACGAGGCGGACCAATAGGCAAAGTTCTCGTCCATCGGCGGTTACCGGAAGTCATCAACAGTAGAAACAGGGTCTCACTGACAGAGTTGTACACCGAGGTGTTTACATAAGCAGTGATTTATTATTGCTTAGATCATATAGATCACATCAAAGGTTAAACCAAACGACGGAGAGGAAAATATGGTTATCAGATTAAACAGAACAATGGAAAGGAAAATGTGTTTAAACACATATTTCAAGGGTATATCCTTCCCAAGGACAAGCAGAGCATGATATCCGTGACAATATATAATGTAGAAAACTCTTTAGGTACGGGCGAGAATTTTCATGACATTACCCATACAGCGGTGTTTGGATAATTGAGCGGGAAACATTTAACATTGGGCTTCAAATGTTCATGTTGAAAATCGGAGTACTGAAGACATGCTTCGAGATAGCACTGACACAGTCATGGGGTAAAGATTAGAGTTTGAATACACAAAGGATTCATTAGGAACAACTTATAGAATAAGTCTTACAATTTCCTCATGGAAGAATGGTTAACCTTGCTAAAAAGGAAGCTATAACAGTAGGACCTCCGGCCAGGTGCGCTAGGCATGACATCACCTTACTGGGTTATACAAAATCCAACGTTACGACTTTTGGAAAATATCCCAACCATCATATCTGGCCGAGATTCAGTTCTGATTGGTGTCAGGATACCTCAGACTCATGATGCCTGAGCAGGAAGGGGTGCAACACAATTTGACGAGATGGAGTTGCAGGATTCTTGGGAAATGAACTATGGAAGCAAGTTCTGAATCATGAGTTCACCATTAAGCCAAGGAGAGGATGAGGAGGTGGCTGATGGACTCAGCGACTATTCATCGAGATTAACAAAAGATGGATTTTCACAATGATGTGAACAAGGAGGTAACACTTGTCAGATCAAACGATATAATGATGTATGCTCGAGGAAAGCATACACAATTAAACATTGGTTGAAGGTGCGCCCGAATTATGGGTTGGGTTGCACGACCAATGTCAGAATGGTGATTCAATAATCAATAGTCTAAGAATGAACGGATATGGCAAGAAGTGTCACTTGTACCAAGAATGCATAAGAGGTGGTGAAATTCCCACAACATTCTTGACATAAAAGGTGGTAATATCCAAGGTAAAGAAGAACAATGCTGGGTAGCAAGGAACTCAAGGTATAACACAAAACACGAACAAGTTTGTGTCGAACGGAAGGCAATAAAGTGGTAGATGATAAAACAAATCATCAAGGGCAAGGATGGTTTTCCTCATCATGAATTCGATATATATCTTGGAAGAGCTCAGGATGTTGCTGATGACCACGACACATTTGTCGAGAGATTTCATGAAGATGTAATCGGTCGGCGATGACATCAAGTCAAATGATGATGCAGCGAAAGTCAAATAATACTTGAAGAAGAACTCATAAGAAGTTATGCAGTTCCGTGATAATCTCGAGATACCAAAGGGGGTAATACTCGATGACAGATCAAAGTAGAGGTTGGACTGGGGTATTGGTCTACAGAAGACAAGCGCTTAAACTTGCACGCGAAATGGTATTTAAAGGAGAACATGGTCGGAACCACGATTGCAAAAGGCCAGATCCCGGATATAAGATGAACTTATACCAAAGGAATAATTTAATTTAAGAGAAGCTTTAATGATAAGATCTACATCGTGTCCATGGGCATGAACACAAAGTTCAAGGTCGACTCCCACTTCTCCAATGCATAACCTTTCATTCACTTCTCACTTTCGAAGAAGTTGTAGTGTTGAAATTTTATTTGGCAAAATACTAGAAGTGTATGACTCGTGAAAACTTTCGAGTTCACACAGTTTAGAGAAGGCATATGTTCAACCCATAGGGGCTTCTTAGAAACATATACCACAAGTATCAAGAGTAAATATCACAAGCTCGAAAGTAGAGCAAGGTTGAGAAAGTAGATGATACCATTTACCAAAGGCATTATGTATCCGAGGGAAGGCTCACAAGGTTATTGAATATGAAGGACGCTGTCGGATAAAATCCATTAAAGGATCTGCCGGTCCATAGCAGAGCTGACGTGAGCATCGGCACACAACCAGATGAAGTAACAATGCAAATGCATTGGATTATGGAAACAACTGACTAATCCAGATCTCAAATGCAAAGGAATTATGATTTTCAAATCAAGGGATCAGAAGCAATGTTCTAATTAGGGATGGATAAGTTGAATAGCCTTAGGGGTACAAGCGACGGCAATTGGATTTGTTGAGAACCAGCTCATGTTTAAAATGACGTTTGAGCCAGAAAGATAATTTAGAAGGATCAACTGATGATTGCGTGCATTCGCACTCATGTTGAATCAAAGGGATCAAAATGACGGTGTCTAAGGATACTAACGAATATTGCCAGACATATGGAAAGCATCCATCATGCAAGCAGACAAGTATTGCCGAGCAATAAGCTTCTAAGGATTTTTGGAGGATCGAATAGTATTTCGATGACCATTGTGAAACACATGAACAACTGGGGGATGAGCGGATACTCGATAAGTGCGAGAATTATCCGTAGGGGTATTCAGGTGACAAAGAACAGCAAGGTAGTAAGCTCAAAGGATTATCGAAACAACGACGAGTATTTCGTGGTATCTTGTAATAACAAGACCAACTGGGAATAAAAGTAAGAACGACAGGTGTAAGTATTTATCCACAGGGATTTTTCGGTGGTAGGGAATTGCAAAAGCAACGGCACAAAGTTTCGGGAGAACATCGGAGAGTATTATCAGAATCTTCTTTTGAAGAAGTCGATCATCTGTAATGAAGGGCTCTCCGGGAGAAAGTGATAACGATATCCTAATGTTAGATTTAGCAAAATTCATTTAACCCGAATAGAAGAGAGTTCAGAGTCCCAGAGTAAGGATCGAGGAGTAAAAGATCCTAATACCACCCAGATGGCGATGTGGGCCCGTAAGCCGCACAGCCATGTTAGTAAAAGTTTTTCAATGACTAGACTCGACTTCGGCCAAGGAGTTGGAAAGGTGGATTCCTGCAGGCAGTCGGCTCTGATACCAACTTGTGACGCCCCCAATTTGACCGTACACTAATCATACACGCAAACGTGTACGATCAAGATCAGGGACTCACGGAAAGATATCACAACACAACTCTACAAATAAAATAAGTCATACAAGCATCATATTACAAGCCAGGGGCCTCGAAGGCTCGAATACAAGAGCTCGATCATAGATGAGTCAGCGGAAGCAACAATATCTGAGTACAGACATAAGTTAAACAAGTTTGCCTTAAGAAGGCTAGCACAAACTGGGATACAGATCGAAAGAGGCGCAGGCCTCCTACCTGGGATCCTCCTAAACTACTCCTGGTCGTCGTCAGCGGGCTGCACGTAGTACTAGGCACCTCCCGAGTAGTAGTAGTCGTCATCGACAGTGGCGCCTGGCTCCTGGGCTCCATCGTCTGGTCGCAGCAATCGAGTATAGGAAGGAAAAAAAGGGGGAGCAAAGCAACCGTGAGTACTCATCCAAAGTACTCGCAAGCAAGGAGCTACACTACATATGTATGCATTGGTATCAAATGGAATAAGGGTATCATATGTGGACTGAACTGCAGAAAGCCGGAATAAGAGGGGGATAGCTAATCCTGTCGAGGACTACGCTTCTGGCCACCTCCATCTTGCAGCATGGAGAAGAGGGTAGATGGTAAGCTCACCAAGTAGCATCGCATAGCATAAACCTAACCGATGATCCTCCCCTCGTCGCCCTGTGAGAGAGCGACCACCGGTTGTATCTGCCACTTGGAAGGGTGTGTTTTATTAAGTATCCGGTTCTAGTTGTCATAAGGTCAAGGTACAACTCCAAGTTGTCCTGTTACCGAAGATCACGGCTATTCGAATAGATTAACTTCCCTGTAGGGGTGCACCACATAACCCAACACGCTCGATCCCATTTGGCCGGACACACTTTCCTGGGTCATGCCCGGCCTCGGAAGATCAACACGTCGCAGCCCTACCTAGGCACAACAGAGAGGTCAGCACGCCGGTCTAAATCCTATGACGCAGGGGTCTGGGCCCATCGCCCATTGCACACCTGCACGTTGCGAGGGCGGCTGGAAGCAGAACTAGCCCCCTTAATACAAGAGCAGGCTTACAGTCCAATCCGGCGCGCGCCGCTCAGTCGCTGACGTCACGAAGGCTTCGACTGATACCACGACATCGAGTGCCCGTAACTGTCCCCGCGTAGATGGTTAGTGCATATAGGCCAGTAGCCAGACTCAGATCAAATACCAAGATCTCGTTAAACGTGTTAAGTATCCGCGAACGCCGACCAGGGCCAGGCCCACCTCACTCCTAGGTGGTCTCAACCTGCCCTGTCGCTCCGCCACAAAGTAACAGTCGAGGGTCGTCGGGAATCCAGGCCCACCTCTACCGGGATGGAGCCACCTGCCCCTTCAGCCCCCAACTCCGAATAGTACCATAAGTAATGTAACAGTATAAAGTATATATCATATGCCTGTGATCACCTCCCGAAGTGATCACGGCCCAGTAGTATAGCATGGCAGACGGACAAGAGTGTAGGGCCACTGATGGAACACTAGCATCCTATACTAAGCATTTAGGATTGCAGATAAAGGTAACAATAGTAGTAGCAAGGACAGGCTATGCATCAGGATAGGATAACGGAAAGCAATAACATGCTACACTACTCTAATGCAAGCAGTAGAGAGAAGAACAGGCGATATATGGTGATCAAAGGGGGGGCTTGCCTGGTTCCTCTGGCAAGGAGGGGGTCATCTTCAATGTAGTCGATCACACGAACATCGGCAGTAGTTTCGGAGTCTACCAGAAAGAAGTAACGGAGGGGGAACATAATAAATAACAGAGCAATCAAAGCAACACAAAGCATAACATAGGGATACGTGGTGCTAGGGGTGACCTAACGCAGTAGTAGGTGATACCGGCGAAGGGGGGAACATCCGGGAAAATATCCCTGGTGTTTCACGTTTTTGGACAGATGAACCGGAGGGGGAAATTTACGTGTTCGCTATGCTAGGGATGCGTGGCGCACGAACGGGCTGCGTATCCAGATTCGTGTTGTCGTTCTGAGCAACATTCATGTTCAAAGTTTTTCCATCCGAGCTACGGTTTATTTTATATTAATTTTAAAAGATTTAAATCAATTTTTGGATTTATTTCATAATGTAAATCAATATTATCCAAAACAGTGTTTGCTGACATCATCATGACTCAGCAGTTGACCGGGTCAACCTGACATGTGGGTCCCGTTCGTCATTGACTGTTTAGTCTAATTAGGGTTTAACTAATCTAATTACTGTTTCATTAAACTAACTAGTTAATTAGATTAGTTAATTAGGATTAATTAACTTAATTAACTTAATTAATTAATTTAATTATTTATTTTTATTAATTTTGTATCCCTTTTTTTATTCATTCTGGGGTGGGCCTCCCTTGTCATTGGCCCCAGGGGGCCAAACGGGGCGTTTGTTTAACGGGCGCTAGGGCTCGCGGGCGCCCGACCAGGGCGGAAGCAGCGCGGGCATGGCTAGGCGCGGGCGCGGCGTGGGCGCTGGAGGCGGCCAAGGTCAGCGGCGAAACGGGGGGGGTGGCGTTGGCGAGGCAACGACAGGGGCCGCGCAGGCGAGTGCAGGGGAAGAGGTGGCCGCGGCCTCAGGCAGCGGGGCAGAGGCGGGGCGGCGCCTGGGGTGAGCAGCAGCGGCTGAGCGCGGGTCGTCCGGCGCGGCGCAGGAGCAGAGCGCAGGCGTAGGAGGGAGGCAGCAGCCGCGCGAACGCGGGCGGGATGAGCGAGGGATACGGGTAGCGGGGGGGGAGGGGGCGACCGTGGGTGCGTTCAGGGGCGCCGGGGCGCGCGTAGTGGTGCGAGGGAGTGCAGTCAACGGTGGGGGGTTACAACTCCAGCGAGCTCGGGCGATAGGGGGGAGAGAGGAAGAGAGGCCGGGCCTCACTTGCGGTGTAGGGGAACGGCAGTGTGCTCGAGGAGGCGACATCGACGGTGGGCGGCTCCGGCATAGCAGTGGCGGAACGAGGCGGCGACGGCGTCGGGGGTGCTAGGGGCGCGATCTAGATCCGTTCGAGGGATGGAGTCGAGGTAGAAGCGGTCCGAGGCGGTCGAGGACGGGGAGGTAGAGGTGGAGGGCGGCGGTGGCGGCTCCGGCGACGTGGTCCCGGGCGGCGGCTTTGGGGTCAATCCCCCCGATCCAATCGGGGGGCAGAGGAGGGGTTGGTGGATCGTGGTGAGGGGAAAAGTGGGGGACTAGGTTATGTCACGCAGCGGGGTGAGGGGGGTATAGCCCAACAGGTGGGCCGACCAGCTGGGTGCCCAGTTGGGCCAAATGGCCCAGGGTGAGGGAGTTTGCCTTTTGTTTTTTTGTTTACAGTTTTGCCTTTTCTTTTTATTTAATTTGCTTTTCTATTTTATTAAATATTGGCTTTTATAGAATAAGAAAAGTTGTGCCTAAATGAGCATTAATAATTATGCCACTACCACAGTTAGCTTGGCACCTAAAACAAAATAGTTTGCGATGGCTTAATATTTTAAAAGCTTTTAAATAATTGGTTTTGTTACTGTTTTCTTCACATTAGAGTTTTAAACACTTTATAAAAGTGGGGTTTCACCACCATGATTAACTATGCTTTATTTGGCACAAACCGAACATTTTAGTTTTAATGTTTGAAAACTTTGATGTTTGCCTTTAATTCAAATTTTGAATTTGAATCGGTTTGAACTAACGCGAGATCAACAACAGTAACTGTAATGACGTGACATCATTAACAGGAAATTACTGTAGCTTAATTATCCGGGCGTCACAATATGATACTCCTAAGCCTAGAACCAAACAGCCCCTAATTTTGCCGTGGGCATACTGCAGTGAGGTGAGCCCTGCCGCGTCGCTCCAGGCAGTGGTACTTGCTACTAGTAGTAAAAATGGCAGTTGCGTCCTACGTGTGGTGTGGAGAAGAGGAGAAAGGGAAGGCGTTGCATGAACGAGCGTACACGGCACCACTGCGTGCATGGCATTGGCATGCATGCAAAGACAAGCCAACCACGACGTGGGACGGCACACATCGCATGCACGCACTCGGTAACAAGGTGACGCGCAGAGAGGCTACGGAGGATCCATGGATGGATGGAGCAGGTCAGGCGCCTGCTAGCACTGGCAGCGAGGCCGACGATCGACGAGGTTGGGCGCCGGCCGGCCACCACACAGCAGGTTCGTACGAGACGAGTGCAGTCAGATGTAGAGAAAGGAAAATGAAATGCACATTAGCTAAATGTCAGTTGATTGAATTTCAAACCTGGGTCAATCGATTTTGAGAGTTCACCGGAGGGAAGGAAAGAGAAAGAAGGGGCTCGCCTGAGGGCAACCCGGTTATATATCTTAGGGTTTAGGACAGGGATGGTGGCGGGGTTTCGCCGGAGGAAGAGAAAGCTGGACACTAGAGGAATGGCCGGGGACGGCGGCAAGACCGGCGGTGTGGGACGGTTCGGTGGAGAGCGGGGCTGCGAGGCGGTCGCGCCGGTGGTAGCCGGCGGCAGGAGGAAGAAAGGTTGGAGGTCGAACGAAGGTGCGGGCCGTTGATTTCGGATCCGACAGTTAAAAGGTCGATTGACCCAGCTGACTGACGTACAGCGACGCCCAATGAAATGAAATGAATCTTTGGCTCCAACGACCCAATCCTGCATGGCCCCAGCGTAGACCTACGTACAAGTCCTACGTAATTGGTGCTACGTGCTAATGTGGCCCAAATTAGTAGGCCAGGATTAGCGCCCGGGTCCCCACACGGCTGAAATCAGGGGGCGGAGGAGAGGATTTAGGAAGGTTACGTAAGTTGCCTACGTAGGTTTACCTAGGTGTAACATGTTTACCCAATCCGGCATGGCCCCAGCGTATGATCGGTCGATCCATCGTACCGCATCTCCCGCAAGATCAGCGAGCCTTCTGAACTGCGTGCCACCTGCAAATCGCGATGGCCATTTACGCGCGACGCATGCATGTCCAACGTAGACGTAGTACGCACGGTTGCTGACCGCGCGCGATCGCGATTGCTTGCTTTCATTTGGCGGCGACAGTGATCGCCATTACCAACGCAGCGCTGCCTGCTAGTGCAATCGCGGCCAATTAATCCATCGGTGCTCCATCGAGATGGAGCTGGAGCTGTGCTGTACTGTACGTACGTGCATGGTTTTCTTTTTTTTGGAATAAAGGTTCAAGAAAAGCTCGGTTTTGAATTAACGAAGCCATCAACAGACCAGGAATTACATCAGCCCCATACAACGAAAAGGAGAAACAAAGAAATTGAAAACGGCAGATACAAGGTGCTACAAAAACAGCTTATAGACACCACAACAGACAGCACAAGAGATCTACATGAGGACTAGCTAAATGTTGATGGCGCCCTTCGAAGCGAATGAAGCACCAAAGCATGACAGCAAGCGAGCTTCAAGAGGGAATCGCGCCTAGCGAAGATGAACATGCCCTCATCTACTCCAAAAGGAGACCACCATGATCAAACCCTCCTTCTTCAATTCCGAAGGGGACCCTTGCCCCTCGCCCTGGATCGAAGGGCGCCGGACCGTCGCAAATTGAAACAGCTCACCCTAGAGCAAAGAATGGTAGAGATGTTGTGGCACCTTGGGAGATACTCAGCGTGACCAACCCACTGTGCAAGATCACCAAGAGAAGAACCTCACCGCAGCTCAATGGTCCATACACGAAGAAATGAAGTTGTTTAAGGACGAGGGCACCAAAGAAACAAATGCAGAGGATAAACAACCGGAGCATATGTGAGATTAGAGCTCAAAAAAATTATAATCCATGTCTTCTTTCATTGAACGTACATCACCGAAAATTCTAAAATAAATCCAGCAATTGAACCTTGGTGGTCTGGGAAAACTACTGTCCTAACCATCCAACCAACCTCTTTCTACTTGACGAAAGCAAGCACGTAGGCCCTAAGGGCATTTACAATGCCAGGCGCCAACACAGGCGTCAGGATCTGATTCCTGGCCGTTATAACAAAATCCTGCCCGATTCCCTGATTTGTGCTAGCGCCGGAGCAAAGGTAGGCATCGGGTGCTAGCGGACCTTTACGTTAATTTTTTAGTTGGAGTAGCAGCTGTACGCTGCTGCTAGCGTTGGAGAATGAGACTCCAGCATGGGCGCTAAACGTATTTTTTTGCACTAAGCGCTTGCATAAGCGCCTCCCCATTGAAGATGCCCTAAGTTTTCTCTTTTTTTCTTCAAAAAAGAAGCACATTATGTTTTGAGGAAAAAAAACGTCCGGTATATATTACCAATTACCGGAATATAAGCGCCTCCCCATTGAAGATGCCCTAAGTTTCCGGAATGGTCCCGGTACAATACCAATTACCCCCGAAACGTTCCAGATGGCCGAAACTTGACTTCCTATATATAAATCTTCACCTCCGGACCATTCCGGAACTCCTCATGACGTCCGGGATCTCATCCGGGACTCTGAACAACATTCGGGTTACCGTATACTAATATCTCAACAACCCTAGTGTCCTTTGACCATTGACCATTGACCTGGCCTAAAAAAGATCAGCCGACCTTTGACCATTGACCAGTTCATTATTGACCACTGACTAGTTCACCTCTAAACTCTAACTGTTAACCATTGACTATATAAATAATCATGAATTCAAAAAAAGAATCATGAATTTGAAAAAAGTTCATGCATTTGAGAAAAAGTTCACGAGTTTGAAAAAAAATTCACAAGTTTTGAAAAAGTTCATGAGTTTGAAAGATATTTGCGAATATGAAAAAAGTTCAGGAATCTGAAAAAACGTTGCCCTCACTTAGAATGAGACCTACTCCAGCAAGCCTCACGTCAAGCAACCGCGACCATGGGCCGGCTCTGCATGGACTACAGTCCTGGAGCGCATTTTTCTTCCATTTTTTCATGTTTTTGGACTCATTTTTTGTTTTATTTTACTATACTTTTCCTTATATTTAGAAATATTTTAAATGTATGTATTAGGCAAAAAACACTTTATACATAAAAATGAAAAATGTTAGTTGTGCATTTTACAAATGTTAAACATGGTTAGGGAAAAAAAATCTAATGTACATGAAAAATTGTAAAATATGTATGAGAAAAATGGACATCAAAACATATATATGAAAAAAAGTTAATCCTGTATTTGGAAAATGTTAAATGTGTATATGAAAACTGTTCCTCATAGATGTAAAAAGTGTAAAATGTGTTTGGAAGACGTACACATCAAAACAGATATATGAAAAAAAATGTTAAACATGTATTTGAAGATAGTGAAATGTGTACCTAAAAAATGTTCAAAATGTATAAAAAAATCATGATGTATACAGTATATAATGTTTATTAAAAAAGTAGACATTGAATAATATAATATTGAAAATATGTTAATACTGTATTAGAAAAAGGTAAACATGTTTAAATAAGTTCCTAGTGTATACAAAAAACGTAAAAATGTATATGAAAAAAATTAGATATGGAAAACCTATGTTTGAAAAAAGTTTAACCATTTATTTAATAAATGTCATGTATTTTATTTGTTTTATTACAATAAAAATGTTCAACGTGCATTTAAAAATATGTTTTACATTTATTTAAAACAGTGTTCAAACCATATATTAAAAAATGTACATCGTGTATTTGGAAAATTCAATGTATTGCAAAATTGTTACTGTGTACATTAAAATATTTATGGTGTACTGGATAAAAGTAGATATGTGTAAAAAAACCCGATAAAAATCGATGAAGAAACAAAGAAACCCAGTAAAAAACAAGAATCAAAGAGGAAAATACCAAAAGGAAAATAAAAATCGAAGAAAAGGAATGCATAAACAATGGAAGAAGTGAAACCCGAGGAGGAAGCAAAGAGAAACGAAGAAAACTTAGAAAAAAAATGAAGAAAGCAAAGAAAGAAAGGAAGAAACCATTAATAATCGAGAAAAAGAAAAAAGAAACATTGAAAGAAACAAAGAAAATTGTTTAAAAACAAAGACAAATGAAAAAACAAAGAAAACCTGGAACAAACAAATAAAACGGAAAAAGGTGAACTAATAAACAAGCAAAGAGAAGTGAACAAGCGAAGGAGAAAGCGAGCCAGCCCATTAAACAAAGGGAGATCAAAACGGTCGACGCGAGACTTTCTTACATCTGTCTGAGAAAAAGACATTCTTACATCTTGATATAAGCGAGATATAGTTCTTGTTGCCGATTTTCCTTATCTGATGCCTTAAACGCCATGTAGGATTTGGCTGCACCACACAAGATGAACAAGCGCCTCCCTTCCCAATTCCGATCGCCCGTTTAAGATCTGGTCGATAATTTGAGGTGTTCATGTATTGTAAATATCTAATACATTAATCTTCTGACTGTTAAAACTGGGTTTGCCTTGCCATCCGAACAGTAGCTGAGCTAAATTTATGTATGCATGCAGGCATCACTTGGTCTCTAGTTGTCAAACAAGTTGCAGTTTGCCGGTGATGAGAGTTGCCATATCTTTTATATATTAATTATACAGTCAGTATGATATGAAGCAATAATTAGTTATACAGGATAATTTTTTTTAAAGCTTTTAAAAAGATTATTCTTTCAGATTTTGAATACACACTGTTTAAATCCCAGGCCCGCCCTTTATTGCTTGCCGGCAGGCCTGAACTGTCAGTTTCGGTGTTAGCCGAGGGAAACCGTCAACCAGTGTGATTTGCAAAAAATTAACACTTTCTTGCAGGGCATCCTGAAAAGTTTTTGAAACCTCGTCTTTTCTGCAAAACGATGCGACATATGTGGTGGTTCTCTGCAATTCAGTTTAGTATGTATGCGTGTCGAGGTGGGTGATGAAGAGAAGGTGAATATGCCGCCTTGGTCTTAACCGAAAGGTTCCATAGAAAGCACCCATGTTCACTATCTAAATGTGGAGAGGCTGATATTTTGATCAACTAGTAAATAATAAGATATAAAATCCTCACAGCAGGCTGGTAGCAGTACTAATATGGAAAATTTGAACAGCTCTTTCATTAACTCCTTGGATCCAAACACCGAAATCCAAGGCCGCCTCGATCGCCCTCTGGTTGCTTCTATTTATACCCCACTCACTTCCCTTGCAATATATGCACTGGCACCACTCCCATGCATTATCCTGCAAGAAGCACAAGGCCAAGAATGCCAATGATGCATTCCCTCTCTGTTTATGCCATCCTTTTGTTTCTCTCTTGGCCATTCAGCTCGGTGCCTCTCTGTGCATCCGACCACCTACTTGTCCCTGGCAAGCCGCTCTCCCCTGGTAGTGTTCTTGTCTCGGAAGACCAAGTTTTCGCCCTCGGGTTCTTCTCCCCATCATCATCAAACTCCACCAAGAAGCACTACTACGTCGGAATATGGTACAACGACATCCCTGAGTGCACCGTGGTATGGGTCTCCAACCGGGCCGCTCCCATCACAAACCTTTCCTCTGTGAATCTTGCCGTAACCAGCAGCTCCGACATAGTGCTATCTGATAGCAATGGCCGTGTCCTTTGGAGAACGAACAACATCATCAATTCATCATTGACTACCGCCATCTCGGTGGTAGCGATGCTGGAGAACACTGGAAACTTCATCCTCCGGTCGTTGGCCGACGGTGCCATACTGTGGCAAAGCTTCGACCAGCCTACCGACACCCTCCTGCCCGGCATGAATCTCAGGCTCAGCCACAACATGCATCCACTGCAGCAACTGATTGCTTGGAAAGGCCAGCAAGACCCGGCACCTGGCGTGTTCTCCTACGGCGCAGACCCCAACAACCTCCTGCAAAGCTTCATCTGGAATGGCTCGAGGCCACACCGGCGAAGCCCGGTATGGATAAACTACCTCCTCCGTTTCTACTACATGGATATGTTCAAGTCTACTATCTACATGGCGTTGCATCATGCCGGCGACGAGGTTTACATGTCGTTCGGCATGCCAACCGGCTCCGCCGTGTTGGTTAGGATGAATATTGACTACTCAGGTAAGGTAACTGTCCTAAGCTGGGAAAGCAACATGTCGGTATGGAGAGCCCTGTACGCAGAGCCTGAACATGAGTGCAATACGTATAGCTACTGTGGTCCTTATGGTTACTGCGACAACACAGAAATCATCCCAGTGCGCAAGTGCTTGGATGGTTTCGAGCCGAGGGACGATAAAGGATGGATCGTCGGACGTTTCTTGCAGGGATGCCGCCGGAAGGAGGTGCGAAGGTGTACCCCTGGAGACGGGTTCTTGACCTTTTCGGGCATGAAGGTCCCTGACAAGTTCCTCCATGTCCCGAACAAAAGCTTTGATGAGTGCACTGAGGAATGCAAAAGCAATTGCTCATGTGTGGCATATGCTTACTCCAGTATGAGCAACATGGATATCGACGGAGATGACACAAGGTGCCTGCTATGGATGGGGGATTTGATCGACATGGAGAACAACACACAAGGAGGGGAGAACCTCTATGTTCGGACTTACGTATTACAAGGTATGTTTCCTTCGTTGCTCCTCCTTGTATGTATCGTTGCTTATGTTTCAGTAGATAGTTTTTTTAAGGAGGGATCCATGCATTGAAATTGGAAGAAAGAATGGCCAAATGTTTTCATGCTTGCATTAGAGAAAGAGTCATTACTATTCTATGGATGTGATGGTTAGCATTGATAAACGTTGATGATTCTGCGTAAACTAATTCTGTGCAGGTAACCTGAGAAAGGTCAAAACTATAAAAATGGTATTACCATTTGTGTCAAGTTTCTTGATCTTCATATGTGTGGTGTTTATTTGGGCCTACGTCAATAGAGGTAGGAAATTATTATTTTCGTTCTAATTTACTCCCTTCGTTCGGAATTACTTGTCGCAGAAATGGATGTATCTAGACGTATTTTAGTTCTAGATACATCCATTTCTGAGACAAGTAATTCCGAACAGAGGGAGTACATGTCATCTCCAGTCACAACAAACTAATGGGACAGACACACATTCTTGACAGGCAATCATGCTAGCAAAGGTGTCTGGCAAAGGATCATGCGAGTATATTCAAGAACTTGTAAGGAACTCGTTGATAGTAACACAGAGTTTCCCATTTTGAGATTCCGAACAATTGCTGTCGCGATAAATAATTTCTCTGAATCTAGCATTCTCGGCCAAGGAGGTTTTGGCAATGTTTATAAGGCAAGAAGCCCCTGTACTGATAATTGGATCATTAATGGAAGATCTAACCTTTCTTACTCAATAATACCTCATGTTTCAGGGCAAGTTGGAAGATGGTAAGGACATTGCTGTGAAAAGGCTTCGTGTAGGTTCTGTCCAAGGGGAAATGGAGTTCAAGAATGAAATAGTTCTGGTCACCAAGTTGCAGCATAGGAACACGGTCAAACTTTTAGCTTGCAGCATTCATGAAGATGAAAAACTTTTGATTTATGAATACCTACCTAACGGAAGTTTGGATTCCTTTATTTTCAGTACGTCTGCTCACTTGTTGCAAAGTCTCTATGAAAGGAACACACTTCACTGATAGTATGCTTTGTATATTTCTATCATTGGCAGATGACACAAGGAAGTCACTACTCAACTGGCCCACAAGAT
Source organism: Triticum urartu (assembly GCF_056163025.1). Taxonomy (NCBI): domain Eukaryota; kingdom Viridiplantae; phylum Streptophyta; class Magnoliopsida; order Poales; family Poaceae; genus Triticum; species Triticum urartu. The sequence continues at coordinate 685,130,429 of NC_141877.1, forward strand.
TTAAGATAATCACAGGTGTAGCCAGAGGCCTTCTTTATCTCCACCAAGACTCTAGATTGACAATGATTCATAGAGATCTCAAGGCAAGCAACATATTGTTGGATGCTGAGATGGACCCCAAAATATCTGATTTTGGTACAGCTAGGATATTTAGTGTCAATGAAAAGCAAGGACACACCAATCGAGTCGTTGGAACATTGTGAGTAGTGAGAATTTTCATTCATGCTAACTCTCGTTTTTGTGCTTAATTCAATTGGTCAAGTTTAACTTTTATGCGGCAAGCAGTGGATACATGTCGCCCGAATATGCAATGGAAGGAATCATCTCCGTCAAGTCTGATGTGTACAGCTTTGGTGTATTACTCCTGGAAATAGTGAGTGGCTTGAAGATCTGCACTACAAGCCCAAGCACGCACTCCCATAACCTTATAGATCATGTAAGTGCTCAAAAGTTGCTCAATTCATATGAATGGGTGCTACCTAGTACTATTTGATATGATTACTTACATTATTGATTCGATGCAGGCGTGCAGCTTACAGAGGGATGGGATGTTGTTGAATCTTGTCGACCCGTCTATCATCGAGGGTTGCTCTCCTGATGAAGCTGATGAAGCTCTACGGTGCATCCATATTGGACTGTTGTCGGTGCAGAACAACCCAAATGCTCGCCCCCTCATGTCTTGGGTGGTAGAAATCCTGGATAACAAAGCCATAAAAGCTCCCGCAGTTGAAAGAGCCCATATACTTTGGATACCAGATCTATGGAAGTGACGGACTAGGATAAAGCCCCGTAAAAAACACGAGCCTCGAAATTCGCAAGGGGAGATAGAAACAGTGTTCTATGGATTCCGAGGATCATGTCATTTACATGTATTTCCAATGGTCGACTCACTGGTACCATAGTTCCAACGTGCAAAGCATATAGAGAGGCTTTTTTGGCTCCAAGACTTGGTAACTCTTCTAGATGTATCAATTGCACACAGTTGGTTATAGATAAAACCAAAATGAATATTAAGTAAATGTATGGTTGGAGTTCGCACAACTATTACGTATCAATATATTGTATTTTATTAAAATTCATATAAAACTATGTGTGTGTTACATTTTCACTAAATAAGAGATTTCTTATACTTATTAGATAATTGCTCATGCGTTGCAATAGGAGCATAAACATTGTACTACCTCCATTCCAAAATATGTCTCATGATTTTAATGTAAGTCTCATGGTAGAGTACTCCGTAACTGCAGGTATATTATTATATTGGTGCGTCAAAATATTAGCAAGTTGTTGTACACAATCACCATAATTTACCTAACGTCTTATTTTTAAGTGCTAATTTGATAAGAAATTATTGCCGTTTAAAAAAAAGGAGGAATACCCCCGGCCTCTGCATCTGGACGATGCATACGGCCAATTTATTAATTATTAACACAAGACCTTACAAAGTCGTACAATAGTAAGACCAAAGCCAGCATATTCGCAACCTCTGTCGCTACTCCTATCTAACTGATGAAGGGGCGCTGATGGTCTGGGCCTAATACCAAACAGACCTCGCAGCCAAACCTAACATTTAAGACCTGAGGTCCCAACCAGGACGCCTGCCGGGTATGGGCACCCACCAGTCCGGCGTGCTCCTCAACCAGGACGCCTGCCGGGTATGAGGCCGCCACAGCCACCTGCCACATATCCATCTTCAGAGCGGTACTGTTGCATCGGCCTTGCCCGGTCTCGCTGCCGCCGATGCCACCACGACGCCAGACAGCGTCGACCTCCTGCGCGTGTCCGTCACCACACATCTGACGCCAAGCCTCCGCTACTCCATGCCGCCAAGAGCCGCCGCCAAGAATATGTAGAACGAAACACCGCTCCACCGAAAGGGAGGCAGCACACCCCCACCCCTCACCTGCAGACCCTTCCATCCGATCTCATTAAACGTGTTAAGTATCCGCGAACTCCGACCAGGGCCAGGCCCACCTCACTCCTAGGTGGTCTCAACCTGCCCTGTCGCTCCGCTACAAAGTAACAGTCGAGGGCCGTCGGGAACCCAGGCCCACCTCTACCGGGATGGAGCCACCTGCCCCTTCAGCCCCCAACTCCGAACAGTACCATAAGTAATGTAACAGTATAAAGTATATATCATATGCCCGTGATCACCTCCTGAAGTGATCACCGCCCAGTAGTATAGCAGGGTAGACGGACAAGAGTGTAGGGCCACTGATGGAACACTAGCATCCTATACTAATCATTTAGGATTGCAGATAAAGGTAACAACAGTAGTAGCAAGGACAGGCTATGCATCAGGATAGGATAACGGAAAGCAGTAACATGCTACACTACTCTAATACAAGCAGTAGAGAGAAGAATATGCGATATATGGTGATCAAAGGGGGGGCTTGCCTGGTTGCTCTGGCAAGTAGGGGTCATCTTCAATGTAGTCGATCACATGGACATCGGCAGTAGTCTCGGAGTCTACCGGAAAGAAGTAACGGAGGGGGAACATAATAAATAACAAAGAAATCAAAGAAACACAAAGCATAACATGGGGATACGCGGTGCTAGGGGTGAACTAACGTAGTAGTAGGTGATACCGGCGAAGGGGGGGGACATCCGGGAAAATATCCTCGGTGTTTCGTGTTTTCGGACAAATGAACTAGAGGGGGAAAGTTACGTGTTCGCTATGCTAGGGATGCATGGCGGACGAACGGGCTGCGTATCCAGATTCGTCTCGTCGTTCCGAGCAACTTTCATGTACACAGTTTTTCATCCGAGCTATGGTTTATTTTATATTAATTTTAAAAGATTTGAATCAATTTTTGGATTTATTTAATTATTTAAATCAACATTATCCAAAACAGTGTTTGCTGACGTCATCATGACGTCAGCAGTTGACCTGGTCAACCTGACATGTGGGTCGCGTTCGTCATTGACTGTTTAGTCTAATTAGGGTTTAACTAATCTAATTACTGTTTCATTAAACTAATTAGTTAATTAGATTAGTTAATTAGGACTAATTAACTTAATTAATTAATTATTTTAATTATTTATTTATATTTATTTTTTATCCCTTTTTTATTTGTTCTGGGCGGGGCCCCCTTGTAATTGGCCCCAGGGGGCCAAACGGGGCGGTTGTTTAACGGGCGCTGGGGCTCGCGGGCGCCCGACCAGGGCGGAAGCCGCGCGGGCATGGCTAGGCGCGGGCGCGGCGCGGGCGCCGGAGGCGGCCGTGGGCATGGCGGCCAAAGTCAGCGGCGACACGGGGGGGGGGGGGAGGGGGGCGTTGGCGAGGCAACGACAGGGGCGGCACAGGCGAGTGCAGGGGAAGAGGTGGCCGCGGCCTCAGGCAGCGGGGCAGAGGCGGGGCGGCGCCTGGGGTGAGCAGCAGCGGCTGAGCGCGGGTCGTCCGGCGCGGCGCAGGAGCAGAGCGCCAGCATAGGAGGGAGGCAGCAGCAGCGCGAACGCGGGCGGGGCGAGGTTGCGGCGTGCGGGATGAGTGAGGGATACAAGTAGGGGGGGGCGACCGTGGGCGCGTTCAGGGGCGCCGGGGCGCGCGCGGTGGTGCGAGGGAGTGCAGGCAACGGTGGGGGGTTACGACTCCAGCGAGCTCGGGCGACAGGGGGGAGAGAGGAAGAGAGGCCGGGCCTCACTTGCGGTGTAGGGGAACGGCAGTGTGCTCGAGGAGGTGACGTCGATGGTGGGCGGCTCCAGCATAGCAGTGGCGGAACGAGGCGGCGACGGTGTCGGGGGCACCAGGGGCGCGATCTAGATCCGTTCGGGGGATGGAGTCGAGGTAGAAGCGGTCCGAGGCGGTCGAGGACGGGGAGGTAGAGGTGGAGGGTGGCGGTGGCGGCTCCGGCGACGTGGTCCCGGGCGGTTGCTTCGGGGTCAATCCCCCCGATCCAATCGGGGGGCAGAGGAGGGGGAGGTGGATCGTGACGGGGGGAGAAATGGGGGAGTGGGTTAGGTCACGCAGCGGGGTGAGGGGGTATAGCCCAACGGGTGGGCCGACCAGCTAGGTGCCCAGTTGGGGCAAACGGCCCAGGGTGAGGGAGTTTGCCTTTTTTGTTTACAGTTTTGCCTTTTCTTTTTATTTAATTCACTTTTCTATTTTATTAAATTTTAGCTTTTATAGAATAAAAAAATTTGTGCCTAAAAGAGCATTAATAATTATGCCACTACCACAGTTAGCTTAGCACCTAAAACAAAATAGTTTGTGATGGCTTAATATTTTAAAATCTTTTAAATAATTGGTTTTGTTTCTGCTTTGTTCACATTAGAGTTTTAAACACTTTATAAAAGTGGGGTTTCACCACCATGATTAACTATGCTTTCTTTGGCACAAACCGAACATTTTAGTTTTAGTGTTTGAAAACTTTGATGTTTGCCTTTAATTCAAATTTTGAATTTGAATCGGTTTGAACTAACGCAAGATCAACAACAGTAACTGTGGTGACGTGGCATCGTTAACAGGGAATTACTGTAGCTTAATTATCCGGGCGTCACAATTCTCCTCCACTACAAGAAATCTCGTCCCGAGATTTAAGAGGTTGTGTAGGGGGGAAAGTTCTGGTTACGAAATTCTAACGAGTCTTCCCGGCCTTGGTTTCTCTTCTCGAAGAAATTAAAACCTTTCGTTGATGTCTTCTATTCTTTATTCCAATGCACCATGATGAAGTTGTCATCCTTTCCTCGCGGAACTCCATCATACTAACGAATAGGTAAGGGGTAGCTCTACAACGATAGGATGTTATAAGGGAAAATCATATGGGGGTATCCCAAGATTGAACACATGAGTATCTCTCGAGTTGAACAAATGAAACACATCGAGAGCAAAGTAAGAAGGTACCATAAGCAGTCTCAAGCAGATAGACAATCGTTGTTGCCTGAAATAGTGCGTGAAAGGGGTTCAGAGCAACGAGAATTAGTGTTGTGTTTGATACTAGAATTGACGATCTCTCGGAAGGTGGCTCATGAATTACATACGAGTCCACGCGGGAGGAATAACTTTGGGAACAGTGGGTGTACAGGAGAGTCAGGTTTCGATCCTGTGGAACTGTGGGTTATGGGCCCACCATGTGGGTTAAAAGTAGGATGAGCGGTGACATCTTGCATGGTCATGATAGCAAGGCATGTCAGAGGGTAGCCTGTCGATTATGTCGGCAACAACATCGGTACCAAGGGCGAGGGATGAAGAGAACCATTTTCCTGCTCGTTGAACGAGGCGGACCAATAGGCAAAGTTCTCGTCCATCGGCGGTTACCGGAAGTCATCAACAGTAGAAACAGGGTCTCACTGACAGAGTTGTACACCGAGGTGTTTACATAAGCAGTGATTTATTATTGCTTAGATCATATAGATCACATCAAAGGTTAAACCAAACGACGGAGAGGAAAATATGGTTATCAGATTAAACAGAACAATGGAAAGGAAAATGTGTTTAAACACATATTTCAAGGGTATATCCTTCCCAAGGACAAGCAGAGCATGATATCCGTGACAATATATAATGTAGAAAACTCTTTAGGTACGGGCGAGAATTTTCATGACATTACCCATACAGCGGTGTTTGGATAATTGAGCGGGAAACATTTAACATTGGGCTTCAAATGTTCATGTTGAAAATCGGAGTACTGAAGACATGCTTCGAGATAGCACTGACACAGTCATGGGGTAAAGATTAGAGTTTGAATACACAAAGGATTCATTAGGAACAACTTATAGAATAAGTCTTACAATTTCCTCATGGAAGAATGGTTAACCTTGCTAAAAAGGAAGCTATAACAGTAGGACCTCCGGCCAGGTGCGCTAGGCATGACATCACCTTACTGGGTTATACAAAATCCAACGTTACGACTTTTGGAAAATATCCCAACCATCATATCTGGCCGAGATTCAGTTCTGATTGGTGTCAGGATACCTCAGACTCATGATGCCTGAGCAGGAAGGGGTGCAACACAATTTGACGAGATGGAGTTGCAGGATTCTTGGGAAATGAACTATGGAAGCAAGTTCTGAATCATGAGTTCACCATTAAGCCAAGGAGAGGATGAGGAGGTGGCTGATGGACTCAGCGACTATTCATCGAGATTAACAAAAGATGGATTTTCACAATGATGTGAACAAGGAGGTAACACTTGTTAGATCAAACGATATAATGATGTATGCTCGAGGAAAACATACACAATTAAACATTGGTTGAAGGTGCGCCCGAATTATGGGTTGGGTTGCACGACCAATGTCAGAATGGTGATTCAATAATCAATAGTCTAAGAATGAACGGATATGGCAAGAAGTGTCAGTTGTACCAAGAATGCATAAGAGGTGGTGAAATTACCACAACATTCTTGACATAAAAGGTGGTAATATCCAAGGTAAAGAAGAACAATGCTGGGTAGCAAGGAACTCAAGGTATAACACAAAACACGAACAAGTTTGTGTCGAACGGAAGGCAATAAAGTGGTAGATGATAAAACAAATCATCAAGGGCAAGGATGGTTTTTCTCATCATGAATTCGATATATATCTTGGAAGAGCTCAGGATGTTGCTGATGACCACGACACATTTGTCGAGAGATTTCATGAAGATGTAATCGGTCGGCGATGACATCAAGTCAAATGATGATGCAGCGAAAGTCAAATAATACTTGAAGAAGAACTCATAAGAAGTTATGCAGTTCCGTGATAATCTCGAGATACCAAAGGGGGTAATACTCGATGACAGATCAAAGTAGAGGTTGGACTGGGGTATTGGTCTACAGAAGACAAGCGCTTAAACTTGCACGCGAAATGGTATTTAAAGGAGAACATGGTCGGAACCACGATTGCAAAAGGCCAGATCCCGGATATAAGATGAACTTATACCAAAGGAATAATTTAATTTAAGAGAAGCTTTAATGATAAGATCTACATCGTGTCCATGGGCATGAACACAAAGTTCAAGGTCGACTCCCACTTCTCCAATGCATAACCTTTCATTCACTTCTCACTTTCGAAGAAGTTGTAGTGTTGAAATTTTATTTGGCAAAATACTAGAAGTGTATGACTCGTGAAAACTTTCGAGTTCACACAGTTTAGAGAAGGCATATGTTCAACCCATAGGGGCTTCTTAGAAACATATACCACAAGTATCAAGAGTAAATATCACAAGCTCGAAAGTAGAGCAAGGTTGAGAAAGTAGATGATACCATTTACCAAAGGCATTATGTATCCGAGGGAAGGCTCACAAGGTTATTGAATATGAAGGACGCTGTCGGATAAAATCCATTAAAGGATCTGCCGGTCCATAGCAGAGCTGACGTGAGCATCGGCACACAACCAGAGGAAGTAACAATGCAAATGCATTGGATTATGGAAACAACTGACTAATCCAGATCTCAAATGCAAAGGAATTATGATTTTCAAATCAAGGGATCAGAAGCAATGTTCTAATTAGGGATGGATAAGTTGAATAGCCTTAGGGGTACAAGCGACGGCAATTGGATTTGTTGAGAACCAGCTCATGTTTAAAATGACGTTTGAGCCAGAAAGATAATTTAGAAGGATCAACTGATGATTGCGTGCATTCGCACTCATGTTGAATCAAAGGGATCAAAATGACGGTGTCTAAGGATACTAACGAATATTGCCAGACATATGGAAAGCATCCATCATGCAAGCAGACAAGTATTGCCGAGCAATAAGCTTCTAAGGATTTTTGGAGGATCGAATAGTATTTCGATGACCATTGTGAAACACATGAACAACTGGGGGATGAGCGGATACTCGATAAGTGCGAGAATTATCCGTAGGGGTATTCAGGTGACAAAGAACAGCAAGGTAGTAAGCTCAAAGGATTATCGAAACAACGACGAGTATTTCGTGGTATCTTGTAATAACAAGACCAACTGGGAATAAAAGTAAGAACGACAGGTGTAAGTATTTATCCACAGGGATTTTTCGGTGGTAGGGAATTGCAAAAGCAACGGCACAAAGTTTCGGGAGAACATCGGAGAGTATTATCAGAATCTTCTTTTGAAGAAGTCGATCATCTGTAATGAAGGGCTCTCCGGGAGAAAGTGATAACGATATCCTAATGTTAGATTTAGCAAAATTCATTTAACCCGAATAGAAGAGAGTTCAGAGTCCCAGAGTAAGGATCGAGGAGTAAAAGATCCTAATACCACCCAGATGGCGATGTGGGCCCGTAAGCCGCACAGCCATGTTAGTAAAAGTTTTTCAATGACTAGACTCGACTTCGGCCAAGGAGTTGGAAAGGTGGATTCCTGCAGGCAGTCGGCTCTGATACCAACTTGTGACGCCCCCAATTTGACCGTACACTAATCATACACGCAAACGTGTACGATCAAGATCAGGGACTCACGGAAAGATATCACAACACAACTCTACAAATAAAATAAGTCATACAAGCATCATATTACAAGCCAGGGGCCTCGAAGGCTCGAATACAAGAGCTCGATCATAGATGAGTCAGCGGAAGCAACAATATCTGAGTACAGACATAAGTTAAACAAGTTTGCCTTAAGAAGGCTAGCACAAACTGGGATACAGATCGAAAGAGGCGCAGGCCTCCTACCTGGGATCCTCCTAAACTACTCCTGGTCGTCGTCAGCGGGCTGCACGTAGTACTAGGCACCTCCCGAGTAGTAGTAGTCGTCATCGACAGTGGCGTCTGGCTCCTGGGCTCCATCGTCTGGTCGCAGCAATCGAGTATAGGAAGGAAAAAAAGGGGGAGCAAAGCAACCGTGAGTACTCATCCAAAGTACTCGCAAGCAAGGAGCTACACTACATATGTATGCATTGGTATCAAATGGAATAAGGGTATCATATGTGGACTGAACTGCAGAAAGCCGGAATAAGAGGGGGATAGCTAATCCTGTCGAGGACTACGCTTCTGGCCACCTCCATCTTGCAACATGGAGAAGAGAGTAGATGGTAAGCTCACCAAGTAGCATCGCATAGCATAAACCTAACCGATGATCCTCCCCTCGTCGCCCTGTGAGAGAGCGACCACCGGTTGTATCTGCCACTTGGAAGGGTGTGTTTTATTAAGTATCCGGTTCTAGTTGTCATAAGGTCAAGGTACAACTCCAAGTTGTCCTGTTACCGAAGATCACGGCTATTCGAATAGATTAACTTCCCTGTAGGGGTGCACCACATAACCCAACACGCTCGATCCCATTTGGCCGGACACACTTTCCTGGGTCATGCCCGGCCTCGGAAGATCAACACGTCGCAGCCCTACCTAGGCACAACAGAGAGGTCAGCACGCCGGTCTAAATCCTATGACGCAGGGGTCTGGGCCCATCGCCCATTGCACACCTGCACGTTGCGAGGGCGGCTGGAAGCAGAACTAGCCCCCTTAATACAAGAGCAGGCTTACGGTCCAATCCGGCGCGCGGCGCTCAGTCGCTGACGTCACGAAGGCTTCGACTGATACCACGACGTCGAGTGCCCATAACTGTCCCCGCGTAGATGGTTAGTGCATATAGGCCAGTAGCCAGACTCAGATCAAATACCAAGATCTCGTTAAACGTGTTAAGTATCCGCGAACGCCGACCAGGGCCAGGCCCACCTCACTCCTAGGTGGTCTCAACCTGCCCTGTCGCTCCGCCACAAAGTAATAGTCGAGGGTCGTCGGGAATCCAGGCCCACCTCTACCGGGATGGAGCCACCTGCCCCTTCAGCCCCCAACTCCGAATAGTACCATAAGTAATGTAACAGTATAAAGTATATATCATATGCCTGTGATCACCTCCCGAAGTGATCACGGCCCAGTAGTATAGCATGGCAGACGGACAAGAGTGTAGGGCCACTGATGGAACACTAGCATCCTATACTAAGCATTTAGGATTGCAGATAAAGGTAACAATAGTAGTAGCAAGGACAGGCTATGCATCAGGATAGGATAACGGAAAGCAATAACATGCTACACTACTCTAATGCAAGCAGTAGAGAGAAGAACAGGCGATATATGGTGATCAAAGGGGGGGCTTGCCTGGTTCCTCTGGCAAGGAGGGGGTCATCTTCAATGTAGTCGATCACACGAACATCGGCAGTAGTTTCGGAGTCTACCAGAAAGAAGTAACGGAGGGGGAACATAATAAATAACAGAGCAATCAAAGCAACACAAAGCATAACATAGGGATACGTGGTGCTAGGGGTGACCTAACGCGGTAGTAGGTGATACCGGCGAAGGGGGGAACATCCGGGAAAATATCCCTGGTGTTTCACGTTTTTGGACAGATGAACCGGAGGGGGAAATTTACGTGTTCGCTATGCTAGGGATGCGTGGCGCACGAACGGGCTGCGTATCCAGATTCGTGTTGTCGTTCTGAGCAACATTCATGTTCAAAGTTTTTCCATCCGAGCTACGGTTTATTTTATATTAATTTTAAAAGATTTAAATCAATTTTTGGATTTATTTCATTATGTAAATCAATATTATCCAAAACAGTGTTTGCTGACATGATCATGACTCATCAGTTGACCTGGTCAACCTGACATGTGGGTCCCGTTCGTCATTGACTGTTTAGTCTAATTAGGGTTTAACTAATCTAATTACTGTTTCATTAAACTAACTAGTTAATTAGATTAGTTAATTAGGATTATTTAAATTAATTAACTTAATTAATTAATTTAATTATTTATTTTTATTAATTTTGTATCCCTTTTTTTATTCGTTCTGGGTGGGCCTCCTTGTCATTGGCCCCAGGGGGCCAAACGGGGCGTTTGTTTAACGGGCGCTGGGGCTCGCGGGCGCCCGACCAGGGCGGAAGCCGCGCGGGCATGGCTAGGCACAGGTGCGGCGTGGGCGCCGGAGGCGGCCAAGGTCAGCGGCGACACGGGGGGGGGTGGCGTTGGCGAGGCAACAATAGGGGCCGCGCAGGCGAGTGCAGGGGAAGAGGTGGCCGCGGCCTCAGGCAGCGGGGCAGAGGCGGGGCGGCGCCTGGGGTGAGCAGCAGCGGCTGAGCGCGAGTCATCCGGCGCGGCGCAGGAGCAGAGCGCAGGCGTAGGAGGGAGGCAGCAGCAGCGCGAACACGGGCGGGATGAGCGAGGGATACGGGTAGCGGGGGGGGGGGGGGGGGAGGGGGCGACCGTGGGCGCGTTCAGGGGCGCCGGGGCGCGCGCAGTGGTGCGAGGGAGTGCAGGCAACGGTGGGGGGTTACAACTCCAGCGAGCTCGGGCGATAGGGGGGAGAGAGGAAGAGAGGCCGGGCCTCACTTGCGGTGTAGGGGAACGGCAGTGTGCTCGAGGAGGCGACATCGATGGTGGGCGGCCCCGGCATAGGAGTGGCGGAACGAGGCGGCGACGGCGTCGGGGCGCCAGGGGCGCGATCTAGATCCGTTTGGGGGATGGAGTCGAGGTAGAAGCGGTCCGAGGCGGTCGAGGACGGGGAGGTAGAGGTGGAGGGCGGCGGTGGCGGCTCCGGCGACGTGGTCCCGGTTGGTGGCTTCGGGGTCAATCCCCCCGATCCAATCGGGGGGCAGAGGATGGGTTGGTGGATCGTGTTGAGGGGAAAAGTGGGGGACTAGGTTAGGTCACGCAGCGGGGTGAGGGGGGTATAGCCCAACAGGTGGGCCGACCAGCTGGGTGCCCAGTTGGGCCAAATGGCCCAGGGTGAGGGAGTTTGCCTTTTGTTTTTTTTGTTCACAGTTTTGCCTTTTCTTTTTATTTAATTCGCTTTTCTATTTTATTAAATATTGGCTTTTATAGAATAAAAAAAGTTGTGCCTAAATGAGCATTAATAATTATGCCACTACCACAGTTAGCTTGGCACCTGAAACAAAATAGTTTGTGATGGCTTAATATTTTAAAAGCTTTTAAATAATTGATTTTGTTACTGTTTTCTTCACATTAGAGTTTTAAACACTTTATAAAAGTGGGGTTTCACCACCATGATTAACTATGCTTTATTTGGCACAAACCAAACATTTTAGTTTTAATGTTTGAAAACTTTGATGTTTGCCTTTAATTCAAATTTTGAATTTGAATCGGTTTGAACTAACGCGAGATCAACAACAGTAACTGTGATGACGTGACATCATTAACAGGAAATTACTGTAGCTTAATTATCCGGGCGTCACAATATGATACTCCTAAGCCTAGAACCAAACAGCCCCTAATTTTGCCGTGGGCATACTGCAGTGAGGTGAGCCCTGCCGCGTCGCTCCAGGCAGTGGTACTTGCTACTAGTAGTAAAAATGGCAGTTGCGTCCTACGTGTGGTGTGGAGAAGAGGAGAAAGGGAAGGCGTTGCATGAACGAGCGTACACGGCACCACTGCGTGCATGGCATTGGCATGCATGCAAAGACAAGCCAACCACGACGTGGGACGGCACACATCGCATGCACGCACTCGGTAACAAGGTGACGCGCAGAGAGGCTACGGAGGATCCATGGATGGATGGAGCAGGTCAGGCGCCTGCTAGGACTGGCAGCGAGGCCGACGATCGACGAGGTTGGGCGCCGGCCGGCCACCACACAGCAGGTTCGTACGAGACGAGTGCAGTCAGATGTAGAGAAAGGAAAATGAAATGCACATTAGCTAAATGTCAGTTGATTGAATTTCAAACCTGGGTCAATCGATTTTGAGAGTTCACCGGAGGGAAGGAAAGAGAAAGAAGGGGCTCGCCTGAGGGCAACCCGGTTATATATCTTAGGGTTTAGGACAGGGATGGTGGCGGGGTTTCGCCGGAGGAAGAGAAAGCTGGACACTAGAGGAATGGCCGGGGACGGCGGCAAGACCGGCGGTGTGGGACGGTTCGGTGGAGAGCGGGGATGCGAGGCGGTCGCGCCGGTGGTAGCCGGCGGCAGGAGGAAGAAAGGTTGGAGGTCGAACGAAGGTGCGGGCCGTTGATTTCGGATCCGACAGTTAAAAGGTCGATTGACCCAGCTGACTGACGTACAGCGACGCCCAATGAAATGAAATGAATCTTTGGCTCCAACGACCCAATCCTGCATGGCCCCAGCGTAGACCTACGTACAAGTCCTACGTAATTGGTGCTACGTGCTAATGTGGCCCAAATTAGTAGGCCAGGATTAGCGCCCGGGTCCCCACACGGCTGAAATCAGGGGGCGGAGGAGAGGATTTAGGAAGGTTACGTAAGTTGCCTACGTAGGTTTACCTAGGTGTAACATGTTTACCCAATCCGGCATGGCCCCAGCGTATGATCGGTCGATCCATCGTACCGCATCTCCCGCAAGATCAGCGAGCCTTCTGAACTGCGTGCCACCTGCAAATCGCGATGGCCATTTACGCGCGACGCATGCATGTCCAACGTAGACGTAGTACGCACGGTTGCTGACCGCGCGCGATCGCGATTGCTTGCTTTCATTTGGCGGCGACAGTGATCGCCATTACCAACGCAGCGCTGCCTGCTAGTGCAATCGCGGCCAATTAATCCATCGGTGCTCCATCGAGATGGAGCTGGAGCTGTGCTGTACTGTACGTACGTGCATGGTTTTCTTTTTTTTGGAATAAAGGTTCAAGAAAAGCTCGGTTTTGAATTAACGAAGCCATCAACAGACCAGGAATTACATCAGCCCCATACAACGAAAAGGAGAAACAAAGAAATTGAAAACGGCAGATACAAGGTGCTACAAAAACAGCTTATAGACACCACAACAGACAGCACAAGAGATCTACATGAGGACTAGCTAAATGTTGATGGCGCCCTTCGAAGCGAATGAAGCACCAAAGCATGACAGCAAGCGAGCTTCAAGAGGGAATCGCGCCTAGCGAAGATGAACATGCCCTCATCTACTCCAAAAGGAGACCACCATGATCAAACCCTCCTTCTTCAATTCCGAAGGGGACCCTTGCCCCTCGCCCTGGATCGAAGGGCGCCGGACCGTCGCAAATTGAAACAGCTCACCCTAGAGCAAAGAATGGTAGAGATGTTGTGGCACCTTGGGAGATACTCAGCGTGACCAACCCACTGTGCAAGATCACCAAGAGAAGAACCTCACCGCAGCTCAATGGTCCATACACGAAGAAATGAAGTTGTTTAAGGACGAGGGCACCAAAGAAACAAATGCAGAGGATAAACAACCGGAGCATATGTGAGATTAGAGCTCAAAAAAATTATAATCCATGTCTTCTTTCATTGAACGTACATCACCGAAAATTCTAAAATAAATCCAGCAATTGAACCTTGGTGGTCTGGGAAAACTACTGTCCTAACCATCCAACCAACCTCTTTCTACTTGACGAAAGCAAGCACGTAGGCCCTAAGGGCATTTACAATGCCAGGCGCCAACACAGGCGTCAGGATCTGATTCCTGGCCGTTATAACAAAATCCTGCCCGATTCCCTGATTTGTGCTAGCGCCGGAGCAAAGGTAGGCATCGGGTGCTAGCGGACCTTTACGTTAATTTTTTAGTTGGAGTAGCAGCTGTACGCTGCTGCTAGCGTTGGAGAATGAGACTCCAGCATGGGCGCTAAACGTATTTTTTTGCACTAAGCGCTTGCATAAGCGCCTCCCCATTGAAGATGCCCTAAGTTTTCTCTTTTTTTTTTCAAAAAAGAAGCACATTATGTTTTGAGGAAAAAAATCGTCCTCTGTCGGCTACTTGGCCTGAAGTAGGGGTAATCGCTAACAATATTTACGTCATTTCTAACAACCGGGAGCAACTTGTTGATGAGCGCTCCTTCGGGAGCCTTGCAACAATCATTTGCAGGTGGGCTGAGAGCACATCACTTGGCCTGCTCTCAGCCGCTGCCATGTGTCGCGCTCTGGGTGCTCCCTTTGATTTTTTTTTTCACACGCGTTTTCGGCTTTTTAAACGGGGTTTTCCAGGTTTTTTTGACTTTTTGGTTTTCCACCTTGGACCCAAAAATTATTGAAGAGAAAAAAACACGTTTTTTTCTTCCACGAAAGGCGCGGTTTTGCTTCTGTGAGAGGCGCGGCCGTGCCTCTCGAAAAAAAAACGTTTTCTATTCTTTTTTCCTTCCACGAGAGGCACGGTTTTCCTTCCATGAAAGGCACGGTTGTGCTTTCGCGAGATGCACGGCCGTGCCTCTCGGAAAAGGAAATAAAACGTGTTGTCTGTTTCTTTCCTTCTGCAAGAGGCACGGTTGTGCTTTTGCGGAAGGCACGGCCCGTGCCTCTCGAAAGCGAAAAAACATGCTTTTTGTTATTTTTTCCTTTCGCGACAGGCACAGTTTATCGTCCGCGAGAGGCACGGCCATGCCTCTCGGAAACGAAAAACACGTGTTTTTTATTTTTTTCCCTTCCGCGAGAGACACGGTTTTGCTTCCTCGAGAGGCACGGTTGTGCTTTCAGGAGTGCCTCTCAGAAACGAAAAAAAATGTGTATTTTGTTTTCTTTCTTTCCGCAAGAGGCATGGTTTTCCTTACGCGCGAGGCACGGTTGTGCTTTCGCGAGAGGCAAGGCCGTGCCTCTTTCAGAAAGGAAAAAGAAACCCTGCTCCTGTTGTGTAACGTAGCAGAATTTTAAAATTTTCTACGCATCACCAAGATCAATCTATGGAGTCATCTAGCAACGAGGGAGAGGGGAGTGCATCTACATACCCTTGTAGATCGCGCGCGGAAGCGTTCAAGAGAACGGGGTTGATGGAGTCGTACTCGTCGTGATCCAAATCACCGATGACCTAGCGCCGAACGGACGGCACCTCCGCGTTCAACACACGTACGGTTGGGAAGACGTCTCCTCCAACTTGATCCAGCAAGGGGGAAGGAGAGGCTGATGAAGATCCAGCAGCACGACGGCATGGTGGTGGAAGCAACGGTGATCTCGGCAGGGCTTCGCCAAGCTCAGGGAGAGGGAGGCGTGTCACAGGAGGGAGAGGGAGGCGCCAGGGGCTAGGGTGCGACTGCCCTCCCCCCACTATATATAGGACTCCTAGGGAGGGTGCCGGCCCGAGGAGAGTCAATCTCCAAGGGGGGGCGGCGACCAAGGGGGGTGGAGTGCCCCCCAATTCAAGCCAAGTGGGGCGCCCCCACCCCTAGGGTTTCCAACCCTAGGCGCAGGGGGAGGCCCATGGGGGGCGCACCAGCCCACTAGGGGCTGGTTCCCCTCCCACGTCAGCCCATGGGGCCCTCCGGGATAGGTGGCCCCACCCGGTGGACCCCCGGGACCCATCCGGTGGTCCCGGTACAATACCAATTACCCCCGAAACGTTCCAGATGGCCGAAACTTGACTTCCTATATATAAATCTTCACCTCCGGACCATTCCGGAACTCCTCGTGATGTCCGGGATCTCATCCGGGACTCTGAACAACATTCGGGTTACCGTATACTAATATCTCAACAACCCTAGTGTCCTTTGACCATTGACCATTGACCTGGCCTAAAAAAGATCAGCCGACCTTTGACCATTGACCAGTTCATTATTGACCACTGACTAGTTCACCTCTAAACTCTAACTGTTAGCCATTGACTATATAAATAATCATGAATTCAAAAAAAGAATCATGAATTTGAAAAAAGTTCATGCATTTGAGAAAAAGTTCACGAGTTTGAAAAAAAATTCACAAGTTTTGAAAAATTTCATGAGTTTGAAAGATATTTGCGAATATGAAAAAAGTTCAGGAATCTGAAAAAACGTTGCCCTCACTTAGAATGAGACCTACTCCAGCAAGCCTCACGTCAAGCAACCGCGACCATGGGCCGGCTCTGCATGGACTACAGTCCTGGAGCGCATTTTTCTTCCATTTTTTCATATTTTTGGACTCATTTTTTGTTTTATTTTACTATACTTTTCCTTATATTTAGAAATATTTTAAATGTATGTATTAGGCAAAAAACACTTTATACATAAAAATGAAAAATGTTAGTTGTGCATTTTACAAATGTTAAACATGGTTAGAGAAAAAAAATCTAATGTACATGAAAAATTGTAAAATATGTATGAGAAAAATGGACATCAAAACATATATATGAAAAAAAGTTAATCCTGTATTTGGAAAATGTTAAATGTGTATATGAAAACTGTTCCTCATAGATGTAAAAAGTGTAAAATGTGTTTGGAAGACGTACACATCAAAACAGATATATGAAAAAAAATGTTAAACATGTATTTGAAGATAGTGAAATGTGTACCTAAAAAATGTTCAAAATGTATAAAAAAATCGTGATGTATACAGTATATAATGTTTATTAAAAAAGTAGACATTGAATAATATAATATTGAAAATATGTTAATACTGTATTAGAAAAAGGTAAACATGTTTAAATAAGTTCCTAGTGTATACAAAAAACGTAAAAATGTGTATGAAAAAAATTAGATATGGAAAACCTATGTTTGAAAAAAGTTTAACCATTTATTTAATAAATGTCGTGTATTTTATTTGTTTTATTACAATAAAAATGTTCAACGTGCATTTAAAAATATGTTTTACATTTATTTAAAACAGTGTTCAAACCATATATTAAAAAATGTACATCGTGTATTTGGAAAATTCAATGTATTGCAAAATTGTTACTGTGTACATTAAAATATTTATGGTGTACTGGATAAAAGTAGATATGTGTAAAAAAACCCGATAAAAATCGATGAAGAAACAAAGAAACCCAGTAAAAAACAAGAATCAAAGAGGAAAATACCAAAAGGAAAATAAAAATCGAAGAAAAGGAATGCATAAACAATGGAAGAAGTGAAACCCGAGGAGGAAGCAAAGAGAAACGAAGAAAACTTAGAAAAAAAATGAAGAAAGCAAAGAAAGAAAGGAAGAAACCATTAATAATCGAGAAAAAGAAAAAAGAAACATTGAAAGAAACAAAGATAATTGTTTAAAAACAAAGACAAATGAAAAAACAAAGAAAACCTGGAACAAACAAATAAAACGGAAAAAGGTGAACTAATAAACAAGCAAAGAGAAGTGAACAAGCGAAGGAGAAAGCGAGCCAGCCCATTAAACAAAGGGAGATCAAAACGGTCGACGCGAGACTTTCTTACATCTGTCTGAGAAAAAGACATTCTTACATCTTGATATAAGCGAGATATAGTTCTTGTTGCCGATTTTCCTTATCTGATGCCTTAAACGCCATGTAGGATTTGGCTGCACCACACCAGATGAACAAGCGCCTCCCTTCCCAATTCCGATCGCCTGTTTAAGATCTGGTCGATAATTTGAGGTGTTCATGTATTGTAAATATCTAATACATTAATCTTCTGACTGTTAAAACTGGGTTTGCCTTGCCATCCGAACAGTAGCTGAGCTAAATTTATGTATGCATGCAGGCATCAGTTGGTCTCTAGTTGTCAAACAAGTTGCAGTTAGTTGTCAAACAAGTTGCAGTTTGCCGGTGATGAGACTTGCCATATCTTTTATATATTAATTATACAGTCAGTATGATATGAAGCAATAATTAGTTATACAGGATAAATTTTTTTTAAAGCTTTTAAAAAGATTATTCTTTCAGATTTTGAATACACACTGTTTAAATCCTAGGCCCGCCCTTTATTGCTTGCCGGCAGGCCTGAACTGTCAGTTTCGGTGTTAGCCGAGGGAAACCGTCAACCAATGTGATTTGCAAAAAATTAACACTTTCTTGCAGGGCATCCTGAAAAGTTTTTGAAACCTCGTCTTTTCTGCAAAACGATGCGACATATGTGGTGGTTCTGTGCAATTCAGTTTAGTATGTATGTGTGTCGAGGTGGGTGATGAAGAGAAGGTGAATATGCCGCCTTGGTCTTAACCGAAAGGTTCCATAGAAAGCACAAATGTTCACTATCTAAATGTGGAGAGGCTGATATTTTGATCAACTAGTAAATAATAAGATATAAAATCCTCACAGTAGGCTGGTAGCAGTACTAATATGGAAAATTTGAACAGCTCTTTCATTAACTCCTTGGATCCAAACACCGAAATCCAAGGCCGCCTCGATCGCCCTCTGGTTGCTTCTATTTATACCCCACACACTTCCCTTGCAATATATGCACTGGCACCACTCCCATGCATTATCCTGCAAGAAGCACAAGGCCAAGAATGCCAATGATGCATTCCCTCTCTGTTTATGCCATCCTTTTGTTTCTCTCTTGGCCATTCAGCTCGGTGCCTCTCTGTGCATCCGACCACCTACTTGTCCCTGGCAAGCCGCTCTCCCCTGGTAGTGTTCTTGTCTCGGAAGACCAAGTTTTCGCCCTCGGGTTCTTCTCCCCATCATCATCAAACTCCACCAAGAAGCACTACTACGTCGGAATATGGTACAACGACATCCCTGAGTGCACCGTGGTATGGGTCTCCAACCGGGCCGCTCCCATCACAAACCTTTCCTCTGTGAATCTTGCCGTAACCAGCAGCTCCGACATAGTGCTATCTGATAGCAATGGCCGTGTGCTTTGGAGAACGAACAACATCATCAATTCATCATTGACTACCGCCATCTCGGTGGTAGCGATGCTGGAGAACACTGGAAACTTCATCCTCCGGTCGTTGGCCGATGGTGCCATACTGTGGCAAAGCTTCGACCAGCCTACCGACACCCTCCTGCCCGGCATGAATCTCAGGCTCAGCCACAACATGCATCCACTGCAGCAACTGATTGCTTGGAAAGGCCAGCAAGACCCGGCACCTGGCGTGTTCTCCTACGGCGCAGACCCCAACAACCTCCTGCAAAGCTTCATCTGGAATGGCTCGAGGCCACACCGGCGAAGCCCGGTATGGATAAACTACCTCCTCCGTTTCTACTACATGGATATGTTCAAGTCTACCATCTACATGGCGTTGCATCATGCCGGCGACGAGGTTTACATTTCGTTCGGCATGCCAACCGGCTCCGCCGTGTTGGTTAGGATGAATATTGACTACTCAGGTAAGGTAACTGTCCTAAGCTGGGAAAGCAACATGTCGGTATGGAGAGCCCTGTACGCAGAGCCTGAACATGAGTGCAATACGTATAGCTACTGTGGTCCTTATGGTTACTGCGACAACACAGAAATCATCCCAGTGTGCAAGTGCTTGGATGGTTTCGAGTCAAGGGACGATAAAGGATGGATCGTCGGACGTTTCTTGCAGGGATGCCGCCGGAAGGAGGTGCGAAGGTGTACCCCTGGAGACGGGTTCTTGACCTTTTCGGGCATGAAGGTCCCTGACAAGTTCCTCCATGTCCCGAACAAAAGCTTTGATGAGTGCACTGAGGAATGCAAAAGCAATTGCTCATGTGTGGCATATGCTTACTCCAGTATGAGCAACATGGATATCGACGGAGATGACACAAGGTGCCTGGTATGGATGGGGGATTTGATCGACATGGAGAACAACACACAAGGAGGGGAGAACCTCTATGTTCGGACTTACGTATTACAAGGTATGTTTCCTTCGTTGCTCCTCCTTGTATGTATCGTTGCTTATGTTTCAGTAGATAGTTTTTTTAAGGAGGGATCTATGCATTGAAATTGGAAGAAAGAATGGCCAAATGTTTTCATGCTTGCATTAGAGAAAGAGTCATTACTATTCTATGGATGTGATGGTTAGCATTGATAAACGTTGATGATTCTGCGTAAACTAATTCTGTGCAGGTAACCTGAGAAAGGTCAAAACTATAAAAATGGTATTACCATTTGTGTCAAGTTTCTTGATCTTCATATGTGTGGTGTTTATTTGGGCCTATGTCAATAGAGGTAGGAAATTATTATTTTCGTTCTAATTTACTCCCTTCGTTCGGAATTACTTGTCGCAGAAATGGATGTATCTAGACGTATTTTAGTTCTAGATACATCCATTTCTGAGACAAGTAATTCCGAACGGAGGGAGTACATGTCATCTCCAGTCACAACAAACTAATGGGACAGACACACATTCTTGACAGGCAATCATGCTAGCAAAGGTGTCTGGCAAAGGATCATGCGAGTATATTCAAGAACTTGTAAGGAACTCGTTGATAGTAACACAGAGTTTCCCATTTTGAGATTCCGAACAATTGCTGTCACGACAAATAATTTCTCTGAATCTAGCATTCTCGGCCAAGGAGGTTTTGGCAATGTTTATAAGGCAAGAAGCCCCTGTACTGATAATTGGATCATTAATGGAAGATCTAACCTTTCTTACTCAATAATACCTCATGTTTCAGGGCAAGTTGGAAGATGGTAAGGACATTGCTGTGAAAAGGCTTCGTGTAGGTTCTGTCCAAGGGGAAATGGAGTTCAAGAATGAAATAGTTCTGGTCACCAAGTTGCAGCATAGGAACACGGTCAAACTTTTAGCTTGCAGCATTCATGAAGATGAAAAACTTTTGATTTATGAAGACCTACCTAACGGAAGTTTGGATTCCTTCATTTTCAGTACGTCTGCTCACTTGTTGCAAAGTCTCTATGAAAGGAACACACTTCATTGATAGTATGCTTTGTATATTTCTATCATTGGCAGATGACACAAGGAAGTCACTACTCAACTGGCCCACAAGATTTAAGATAATCACAGGTGTAGCCAGAGGCCTTCTTTATCTCCACCAAGACTCTAGATTGACAATGATTCATAGAGATCTCAAGGCAAGCAACATATTGTTGGATGCTGAGATGGACCCCAAAATATCTGATTTTGGTACAGCTAGGATATTTAGTGTCAATGAAAAGCAAGGACACACCAATCGAGTCGTTGGAACATTGTGAGTAGTGAGAATTTTCATTCATGCTAACTCTCGTTTTTGTGCTTAATTCAATTGGTCAAGTTTAACTTTTATGCGGCAAGCAGTGGATACATGTCGCCCGAATATGCAATGGAAGGAATCATCTCCGTCAAGTCTGATGTGTACAGCTTTGGTGTATTACTCCTGGAAATAGTGAGTGGCTTGAAGATCTGCACTACAAGCCCAAGCACGCACTCTCATAACCTTATAGATCATGTAAGTGCTCAAAAGTTGCTCAATTCATATGAATGGGTGCTACCTAGTACTATTTGATATGATTACTTACATTATTGATTCGATGCAGGCGTGCAGCTTACAGAGGGATGGGATGTTGTTGAATCTTGTCGACCCTTCTATCATCGAGGGTTGCTCTCCTGATGAAGCCGATGAAGTTCTACGGTGCATCCATATTGGACTGTTGTCGGTGCAGAACAACCCAAATGCTCGCCCCCTCATGTCTTGGGTGGTAGAAATCCTAGATAACAAAGCCATAAAGCTCCCGCAGTTGAAAGAGCCCATATACTTTGGATACCAGATCTATGGAAGTGACGGACTAGGATAAAGCCCCGTAAAAAACACGAGCCTCGAAATTCGCAAGGGGAGATAGAAACAGTTTTCTATGGATTCCGAGGATCATGTCATTTACATGTATTTCCAATGGTCGACTCACTGGTACCATAGTTCCAACGTGCAAAGCATATAGAGAGGCTTTTTTGGCTCCAAGACTTGGTAACTCTTCTAGATGTATCAATTGCACACAGTTGGTTATAGATAAAACCAAAATGAATATTAAGTAAATGTATGGTTGGAGTTCGCACAACTATTACGTATCAATATATTGTATTTTATTAAAATTCATATAAAACTATGTGTGTGTTACATTTTCACTAAATAAGAGATTTCTTATACTTATTAGATAATTGCTCATGCGTTGCAATAGGAGCATAAACATTGTACTACCTCCATTCCAAAATATGTCTCATGATTTTAATGTAAGTCTCATGGTAGAGTACTCCGTAACTGCAGGTATATTATTATATTGGTGCGTCAAAATATTAGCAAGTTGTTGTACACAATCACCATAATTTACCTAACGTCTTATTTTTAAGTGCTTATTTGATAAGAAATTATTGCCGTTTAAAAAAAAGGAGGAATACCCCCGGCCTCTGCATCTGGACGATGCATACGGCCAATTTATTAATTATTAACACAAGACCTTACAAAGTCGTACAACAGTAAGACCAAAGCCATCATATTCGCAACCTCTGTCGCTACTCCTATCTAACTGATGAAGGGACGCTGATGGTCTGGGCCTAATACCAAACAGACCTCGCAGCCAAACCTAACATCTAAGACCTGAGGTCCCAACCAGGACGCCTGCCGGGTATGGGCACCCACCAGTCCGGCGTGCTCCTCAACCAGGACGCCTGCCGGGTATGAGGCCACCACAGCCACCTGCCACATATCCATCTTCAGAGCGGTACTGTTGCATCGGCCTTGCCCGGTCTCGCTGCCGCCGACGCCATCACGACGCCAGACAGCGTCGACCTCCTGCGCGTGTCCGTCACCACACATCTGACGCCAAGCCTCCGCTACTCCATGCCGCCAAGAGCCGCCGCCAAGAATATGTAGAACGAAACACCGCTCCACCGAAAGGGAGGCAGCACACCCCCACCCCTCACCTGCAGACCCTTCAATCCGATCCCAATATCCTTGGCGTCGCCTCCAGGAAGGTTACGGTGCACGGGGCGCCGTCGACGCCCGATCCGCATCGGATCTTGGGCTTTCACCCGGACATGGGTCGGAGTGGAGAGATGGTGCCCTCAACAGTGCCCCAAAGGAGGAAAGCGGCGCCAAAAAGTGGCGTCGCCGCTGCCGGCCAGCCAAGGCAGCCAAGGTTTCCCCCGGACACCGATCTGCTCCACCAGAACACATCAGAGGTGGATCCGGCAAGATCCAAACCGAACCGGGAACTGGGAAGGGATGCATGGAAGGGAAGGGGGCAATACCTCCAGATCTGACACGCCTGTGGCTCGCCGTCCTCACGGCCGAACCCTCAGGCACACCGCACGCCACGCCAGCAGGGGCCGCCGCCCCTGGATCCGATGGCCTCCGCGAAGAAGAAGCGCCGAAGACCCCGCCGCCACCTTCCCCGACGCCCGCGCGGGCTTTCCCGGCGGTCGTCTTTGGTGGCGGCGAGGGGGTGGGGGAGGTGGGGGAGGCGGCAGGGGAAAACTCTAGACTCCCCCGAGTCGCCCTAGGGGCGACGCCTGCCAAAAAGTCTACGTGGAACAAGCTACCCGAAAATATTATTTTGCTTTAGTAAATTGAATAAGAGGTGGGACAGTTGAAACGATTTTAGGAAAACCTATAAGATAGGATGAAAAACAATAAAAAAGGAGGAGGGAGGGAGGCGTAGATAGAGAGGTTGGACGAAAGAAAGAGTGAAACAGAAACCTTACATTCTTTTAGTTAATTGAATTATTATATAGTATTTATTATTATAAAATAATAAGAAACTAAAGACTTCTATTCTCCTCATTGAGGGGCAAAATTTGCTATATATTGTCTTTCATATTTACCGTATTTATTTTTATGTGATATAATTCAATTCGTTTCCCCTCAGTTCAATGAAAGCCAAAGAAAATGTGATATAGTATAATCTTAAGATATTCAAACGTCTTGCGCAAGCGCATATATAAAGACACCTGATCCAGGTTTGTTATATAAATGTTTTTTTAGAACACAATACAGACGCATGTGTTCATATATATATATATATGTGCATACACTCATCCCTATGAACTCACACACACCATATCCTTATGAGCACCTCCGAGAGACTGAGCCGACATATCATCTTAAGATTGACGAAGTCACCATAGTCGCCTCGTAGTCAACGGGAACGTCTCGTCCCACTGAATGTGCATCGCCGGAAATCCTGAAATAAATCCAGTAATAAATGCGAGTACCAATACTTGAACTCTGGTGCGCTAGGGATCCCACCGCCCCCCCTAACCATCCAACCACAAGTTGTTTCACCACGTAAATGTTAACATGTAACTTTTTGGCGGCGAAAATGTTAACTTGTGTGTAGTAGTTAAATAAAATAGGCACTTCAGTAATATGCACTGATTGTTGGGTCGTAAAAGGACCGACCAATTGCATGCATTGGCTTGTTCGAACATTCTCCAATTAGCGCGTTCTAACAACAAAACCGGCTATCCAATCCAAAAAATCAAAACAAAAAAGGAGAACTGGTCGGTGGGCCTAGGTTGTCAGTCTGGTTAAAATCCAACCTCCCATATTGACAATGTGTTGAGATGAATCAGGGTCCCACCTGTCAACCTCCCATGCCTTCGCCCACCCCTGTATTCCTGTCGTGGAATTGTCACGGCGGATGTCCTAGCGAAAGGACTTAGTCGTAGGGCCATCGCAACTAGAAAGCTTAAAGGGGTTAATCGGGACAAAGGACACGAGAGGTTTATACTGGTTCGGCCCCTTACGATGAAGGTAAGACCTAGTCCAGTTGATATTGTATTGCTAGTTTCGATGACCAAGGAGCGAATCCGCTAGCTTGGCTATCGATCTGTTGATTTTTGTCCTAAGCCGCCGCCGGGTCGTCCCCTTATATACACGGGTTGATGCCTGACGGCCTACAGAGTCCCGGCCGGCTCATAAAACGTGTCCGGCTCGGTGACTTGTTTTATATGCCTTTCTTTACATATGGCGGTTCACAATATTGGGGCTTAAGCTGCCTCTGGGCTTAGGCCTTCTATAAGTCTCAATAAACTATCACCTTGAATATTATTGGGCTTCTTTTCGTAACCCGCCATTGGGGTTGACCCGGCCCCTCCTGGGCGGGTCATACCTGGTAGCTATATCCCCAACAATAGGCCCCAGGTTGACTTGAACTTTGTTCTTTGTCAATCTTCAACACTTAGACGAAATCCATCTTCCTCTGTCTGTAAAAACTCTGTAACCCGCCATGATGTCATCTTCTGAAAACATGAAAGCCTGCCATGACGTCATCTTCAACGGATCTTTATCTTTTAATATCTTCCAAGAATCGAGGTGTCCCTTTAGCTGGATAATCATTATTTTGGTCTTCCTAAATTTTCGCGCCTGCCTGTTCACTTATCCCCTTATAAATAGGCTTTGCCGGTCTTTCCTCTTTCTTCTTCTTCTTCTTCTTCTTCTTCTTCTTCTTCTTCTTCTGCCTTCCATCTTCTCGCCACCTCTCTGCCTCTCGAGCTCCGCCGTCGCCATAGTGCCCACCGTCGCCTCTCAACGTCGGCCGCTGCATCACCATGAGCTCGTCCCGAGAACCACGTTGACCCTTCGCAGAAGCTCTGCATTTGTAAGTTCTTACTTTCCGCGCCCTTAGATCTGTTTAGGGTTACGAGTTCATCGGCGTTCTTCGTTGTTCATCACGGACCTTGCTGTAGTTTCTTCTCCGTACCCTCTTTTGATCTAGAAGAAAAGTAGAACTTATGCGGTAGTGGTTTTAC
Source organism: Triticum urartu (assembly GCF_056163025.1). Lineage (NCBI taxonomy): Eukaryota > Viridiplantae > Streptophyta > Magnoliopsida > Poales > Poaceae > Triticum > Triticum urartu. The sequence continues at coordinate 685,156,527 of NC_141877.1, forward strand.
ACCCATTTTAGATGCTAGTAGATCCTTTTCCTTTGCACAAATACCTTCTTAGAGCTGATGAACTCCTCCACGCTCGTTCTTTAGGTCTAATTTTTTTCTTTTCTGACCCATTTTGATCCATAATAATAGCAATAGCTTGGGAAATCTGTTTGTCTCAACACTTAGCCGATTCTTTTTCTGGTTTCCTTCGAATGTCTTTAGTCATGGCGGCTTATCACGCCAGCCCGCTTTTCCTTTATATGTCATTAGCCCTTACTTAAGCCGCCATTACTCATTTGCACCATCATCATTTAACTTTTAATTTCACCATTGAATTGAACCGGCACATTACTTTATTTTCAGTTTGCCCTTTGCTCATCATGCCGTCAAAATCACAAACTGTCTGCAACTGGGTTTCCGAGACGTGCTACATTTTTTCAAGCTTCGCCCACAAGACATTGGACCCAACTCTATCTCCAACGTCTGCAATTTTCATGTTCTTTGTGAGGTATATCTTCAAGAAGAACCGACTGTGGAACTCTTCACAGAATACTTTTACTTGAACCACCAGAATGAATGCACCAACGACCTTAGTTTGGAGCTTGGTGGAATCTCAATTCAGCGCCGACAGGACGCTGTCTTTCCCTTAATAGTCTTACCGAGCCATCCCAAAGATTGGAATCAGACCTGGTTCTACTGCCAAGACACGTCACCAGCCAATGAAAAACCACTGCTGGGTTATCACGCGGAGCGTCTGGATTCCAAGTTTGTGCTCCCTGACAAGCTTACCACTGCTGAACGCAAGAATCTTATTCCATCTATTAACTGGATTCAAGCTTTGTTGGGGAACGGCTTAACTGGAGTTGACCTGACCCGTTGCTGGGTCGCATGGCGGGTCATCCCTCTAAGCCGCCGATCCAAGTTAATGTATGAGTATGGCGGAGGCCGAAATGACTCTATGCGTTATAGCTCTGTTCAATTGACTGAAGAAGACGTTGTTGTAATGCCAACCATCCTCGTGAACGGCAAATATGAGGACTGCAGTAAGGTTGGGTTAAACCCCTTCTGCAAACTCAACCCGGGCCCAGAGGTGAAAACCCCTAACCTCTCTCTTTTTGTGTTTTCCTCAGTAGTTTAAATATTTGCACGACCCTTCAACCTGTTTATTTATTTACAGGCCAAATCTGACTTCTGTAAGGTTAAGTATGATCATGAAGCTGCCAAGAAGGCCAGAGCCGCTGCCATAGCCGCCAGGAGAACGACCCGGAAGCCCAAGAAGAAGAAGATTGCATCTAACTTATTCCACCTGGATGATGCTTCTGAGTCGGAGGTAGACCTTGACTCCCTTGGCCAATTTTTAACTATATTATTGACACTGACTATTGCCAGGACGACACGGGGGCCAGCCAGGCCATGGAAGAAGAGGTAACTATTTCCTTTGACTCAGCCCCTTTGCCAAGACAGAAACTTTGATTGGTAACCCCGAAAGTAAGGTTTTTGCACCCTTTGGCTTATCTGGACCCTCATTTTCTTTTGAAAAAGCAGCAACATGAGAGCCGCCGTCAGGCCCGGACTAATGATGACGATGAACCGCCTCCCGATTTACAACAAACTCCTCAAAAACGCCAAAATGAGATTTCTTTCATATTTGTCTTTTGTTTTCATTAATGGATCTATTCCCTTGCATCACTGACTTTATTTTACCTTTTGCAGGAGGTTTCTCGCTCTTCTAGCGACTCATCTCAGACTCAATTTCCGGCTTTCAAAACTGCTCCTGGGTAAGGAAAACCCATCTTTCCTCTATATCTTTTAAAACTGCATCCTTACACTAACTGTCTCATAAAATCTTTCTTAGTGGTCAAGCCAAATCCAAGAAGGCTAAGATGATTAAGCCGTCAGAAGACCCGAAGGTTCCTGCACCTGAGCCGGCCATGCCACCTCCTCCCTCTCAAAATGAAGCACCTGAAGACCCGGCTGTTCATACTCAATTGGACCCTCCTGAGTTGTCAGCCGATGAGACCACCCTTAATCCGACCATTACTGAACCATCTAGCTCAGCTAACCCACCAACAACTTCTGATACTGACGTGTTGATTACTAGTAGCCGGTTTGTTGAACCGGGGACCCCCACTGTATTAGCCCGACATACTGCTAAGCAAGAAGCTTTGGAGAAGCAGAAAGTGCGGTTTGATATCTCCCATTACACTCACCTCAATGTCAATGATGTGCTGTCCGGCTATCTCAATCATGTGCACTCCAGCCGTGACTCAAAAATCGAGATGGTCAAACAATTGCAGCTAAAATATGAGGTATGTTCTCAGGTTTACTTATGCTCTGCCAGCCCCCAAGTCTTCAAATGATGAACTTGAATGATTTGTAGACTTTATGATATAAGTTGATACATTGCCTCTAGGATTTTTGGAAGTCCAATAGAGTAACGTAAACTTCACCTGTAGTTCCCAAGGGCCGGCTCAATTTATCATAAATGAACCGGTACTTAATTGCATAACTGTCTTTGACTAGTCTCAATAAGCTTTGAGATCCGGCTCAATCGTGAAAAACTTTCTGAATATTATGCATTAGCCCCCAAGTGCCAAGTGTTGTTACTTTGTAAAACCCTTGGGACTTGAAACATATAAAAATCATTAAAAGTGCTTTGGTAGACATTAGCCCCCAAGTGTCAAGTGGTATTGCAGAGCAAAGTACTTGAGACTTGAACCTTTATGACTTTTAGTTTAAGTTTTGACACACCTGTGAATGTTTTGTAGAACGCCTTATCTGAGTTGGGCTCCCAATTGACGGATGCCAAGACCCGGTTGGCGGGACAGGAGACAGAGATAAAGACCACTAACTCTAAACTCCAATTGAGCCTCTCTGAATCTGAGAAATTGAAAACCAGCTTATCTGCAAAAAAGAAGTCCTGGGCCGAAGAAAAGACGCTGCTGATACAACATGCTGAGACAGCTGAAGCGGCTCTTAAGGAGGGGTTAAGCTAAGATTCGCATACGATCATATAGCCCCGGTGGCTTTGGCGTTGCGCCGATCAAGAGGGTACCGACAACTATGTTCTCTTTGGTTTGAGTACGACCTATGTTTGAACAGGAAGCCCCAAAATGACCTTGAGAGGTTTTTAACGACCCAGATTCGAATACGATCCAAGTCGGACCCAAAAGGGGTTAATCTATGATTCGGATACGATCAAGAAGCCCCCTAGTGAGTCTAGCCTTGAGCTGATCAAGAGGGTTACGACAGCTATGTTCTCGTTGGTTCGAATACGACCTATGTTTGAACAGGAAGCCCCCAAGTGACCATGAGGTTCACATCTAGATTCGAATACGATCATGAGCCGGACCAAAAGGATTAAGCTAGATTCGGATACGATCAGCCCCCTTTTGGTCATTTTAAACAATGAAAATAATGAAGATATATAATCATTCACTAGTAGAAAAGGGGGCAACGGTCCAGGCCGGGTCAGCCCATTAGTCCCGGTTCAGTCCAGAACCGGGACCAATGGGGGCATTGGACCCGGTTCGTGAGCCCAGGGGGCCGGCCGGGCCACGTGGGCCATTGGTCCCGGTTCATCTGGACCTTTTGGTCCCGGTTGGCGGGACGAACCAGGACCAATGGGCCTCTCTCCTGGCCCACCACCATTGGTCCTGGTTGGTGGCTTGAACCGGGACCAAAGGCTCCCCTTTAGTCCCGGTTCATGCCACCAACCGGGACCAATGAGGTGCCTATATATACCCCCTCACGTAAGAGCAGAGCACACTGCTCTGTTTTTTTCTGGCCGAGGGGGAGAGGGCTTGGTGGTGCTCTAGCTCACCTCCTATGCACACAAGGTGTTCGGTGGAATGCCCGAGCCACACTACTTAAGCTTTCTCCTCTCCAAGCTCGACCTCCAAGCTCCATTTTCCTCAATATTTGTCAAGGTTTAGCGGTCCGTCATGCCCTGTCTCCGTCTTCACCGCCGTCGATCACCCGCCCCGAGCTCATCGCCGGCACCACCGTGGTGAGCCTCTTGTTCTTACCTTCTTTCTGAAAGGAAAAATATTCTTACTTGTATGTTTACATAGGTACTTTTATTATTTTTTTACTTTTATTATTGCATCTTATATAGTGCGATGGTTTTGGTATCCGCCCCCGTCGGCCCTCGTCCTGTCTATGATTCGGATGTGGTATATATATTATCTTTATAACTATTGGTTCATTTATTGTTTATGAAAATTATGCCAACCAACGTGACATAGATTTTATTTATGTAGGATGTATGTGAATCGGAAATGCCAACCGACCCTATTGTCGAGAGGTTAAATTTAGTTGAAGAAGAAAACAATTTGTTGAAGGAAAAAATAAAAAAAATTGAGGAGGAGAAGATGATATTGGAGTTGCATGTTGTAGATGTCGTCGATGATCACAAGATCAAGATGGATGCAATGCGCTTGAAGATTAGAAAGATTAGAAAATATGCCATTCATACCGAGGCTTGGTATCATTATGCCATTGGATCAATTGTTACCTTGGTTGCGATTATGATCGCATTTGTTTTCGCATTGAAATGTTTTACATAGTTTCAATGTATGGTTTAATTAATTAGATGCTTTGGAGAGCTATATGTTGTTAGATGAGAACTATGTATGTACTCTGTTTTTAATGTGATGATGAACATCTATTAATTTGGACACTTAATTATATATAATGCACGCAGATGAACCGGCAATGGATGTACGGTGACAGACACACCTCCGAGTGCATTTAGGGCGTGCATGAGTTTCTCGATGCGGCTGAGGCAAACAAGCAGAATGGTTTTATGTGTTGTCCATGCACTGAATGTGGGAATACGAGGTCTTACTCTAACCGGAAAATCCTTCACTCCCACCTGCTTTACAAGGGTTTCATGCCATACTATAATGTTTGGACGAGGCACGGAGAAATATGGGTTATGATGGAAGACGGCGAAGAAGAAGAGTACGATGACAACTATGTGCCCCCTGAATACGGTGATGCTGCAACGGGGGGAGCTGGTGAAGATCAAGAGGAACCAGACGATGTGCCCAATGATGCTGCAACAGGTGAAGTTTCTGAAGATCAAGAGGAACCAGACGATGTGCCCGATGATGATGATCTCCGCTGGGTCATTGTCGATGCAAGGACGCAATGCGAAAGTCAAAAGGAGAAGCTGAAGTTCGATCCCATGTTAGAGGATCACAAAAAGGGTTGTACCCCAATTGCGAAGATGGCAACACAAAGCTCGGTACCGTACTAGAATTGCTGCAGTGGAAGGCAGAGAATGCTGTGGCTGACAAAGGATTTGAGAAGCTACTAAAAATATTGAAGAAGAAGCTTCCAAAGGATAACGAATTGCCCGACAGTACATACGCAGCAAAGAAGGTCGTATGCCCTCTAGGATTGGATGTGGAGAAGATACATGCATGCCCTAATGACTACATCCCCTACCGCGGTGCTACAAGGATCTGAACGCATGCCCGGTATGCGGTGCATTGCGGTATAAGATCAGACGAGATGACCCTGGTGATGTTGACGGCGAGCCCCCCAGGAAGAGGGTTCCTGCGAAGGTGATGTGGTATGCTCCTATAATACCGCGGTTGAAACGTCTGTTTAGAAACGAAGAGCTTGCCAAGTTGATGCGATGGCACAGTGAGGACCGGAAGAAAGACGGGAAGTTGAGAGCACCCGCTGACGGGTCACAGTGGAGAAAAATCGAGAGAAAGTACTGGGATGAGTTTGCAAAGGACCCAAGGAATGTATGGTTTGCTTTAAGCACGGATGGCATTAATCCTTTCGGGGAGCAGAGCAGCAATCACAGCACCTGGCCCGTGACTCTATGTATGTATAACCTTCCTCCTTGGATGTGCATGAAGCAGAAGTTCATTATGATACCAGTTCTCATCCAAGGCCCTAAGCAACCCGGCAATGACATTGATGTGTACCTAAGGCCATTAGTTGAAGAACTTTTATAGCTGTGGAATGGAAACGGTGTACGTACGTGGGATGAGCACAGACAGGAGGAATTTAACCTAAAGGCGTTGCTGTTCGTGACCATCAACGATTGGGCCGCTCTCAGTAACCTTTCAGGACAGACAAACAAAGAATACCACGCATGCACGCACTGTTTAGATGACACTGAAAGTATATACTTGGACAAATGCAGGAAGAATGTGTACCTGGGCCATTGTCGATTTCTTCCAACAAACCATCAATGTCGAAAGAAAGGCAAGCATTTCAAAGGCGAGGCAGATCACCGGAAGAAGCCCGCCATGCGTATCGGTGATCACGTACTTGCTATGGTCAATGATTTACACGTAATATTTGGAAAGGGTCCCGGTGGACTAGCTGTTCCGAATGAAGCTGAGGGACACGCACCCATGTGGAAGAAGAAATCTATATTTTGGGACCTACCCTACTGGAAAGACCTAGAGGTCCGCTCTTCAATCGACGTGATGCATGTGACAAAGAACCTTTGCGTGAACCTGCTAGGCTTCTTGGGCGTGTATGGGATGACAAAAGATACACCTGAGGCACGGGAGGACCTGCAACATTTGCACGAAAAAGACGGCATGCCTCCGAAGCAGTATAAAGGTCCTGCCAGCTACGCTCTTATGAAAGAAGAGAAAGAAATCTTGTTTAAATGCCTGCTCAGTATGAAGGTCACGACTGGCTTCTCGTCGAATATAAAGGGAATAATAAATATGCCAGAGAAAAAGTTTTAGAACCTAAAGTCTCATGACTGCCACGTGATTATGACGCAACTGCTTCCAGTTGCATTGAGGGGGCTTCTACCGGAAAACGTCCGATTAGCCATTGTGAAGCTATGTGCATTCCTCAATGCAATCTCTCAGAAGGTGATTGATCCAGAAATCGTACCAAGGCTAAGGAGTGATGTGGCGCAATGTCTTGTCAGTTTCGAGCTGGTGTTCCCACCATCCTTCTTCAATATCATGACACACGTCCTAGTTCATCTAGTCGACGAGATTGTCATTCTGGGGCCCGTATTTCTACACAATATGTTCCCCTTTGAGAGGTTCATGGGAGTCCTAAAGAAATATGCCCGTAACCGCGCTAGGCCAGAAGGAAGCATCTCCATGGGCCATCAAACAGAGGATGTTATCGGGTTTTGTGTTGACTTCATTCCTGGCCTTAAGAAGATAGGTCTCCCTAAATCGCAGTATGAGGGGAGACTGACTGGAAAAGGCACTCTTGGAAGTGACTCAATAATATGTAGGGACGGATATTCTTGGTCTCAAGCACAGTACACAGTTCTACAGAACTCTACCTTGGTGACCCCGTATGTCGATGAACACAAGAACAGTCTGCGCTCCAAACACCCGGAGCAGTGCAACGACTGGATTACATGTGAACACATCAGCACTTTCAGCAGTTGGTTGGAAACACGTCTTAGAGGTGACAACACTGTTTGTGATGAGCTGTACTTGTTGTCCAGGGGACCATCTTTGACTGTATTGACTTACAAAGGATACGAGATAAATAGGAATACATTTTACACGATCGCCCAAGGTCAAAAGAGCACCAACCAAAACAACGGTGTCCGCTTTGATGCAGCAACCGAGAGCGGAAAGGACACATATTATGGTTACATAGTGGACATATGGGAACTTGACTACGGACATGATTTTAAGGTCCCTTTGTTTAAGTGCAAATGGGTCAATCTGTCAGGCAACGGGGTACAGGTAGACCCACAGTACGGAATGACAACAGTGGATCTGAAAATTTTTGGTTACACTGACGAACCGTTTGTCCTAGCCAATGATGTGGCACAGGTTATCTATGTGAAGGACATGTCTACCAAACCGAGAAAAAGAAAAGATAAGGAAGCGAATACATCATACGATGAGCCAAAGTGCCACATAGTTCTTTTAGGAAAAAGGGATATCCTAGGAGTGGAGGGCAAGACAGACATGTCTGAAGATTATGAAAAGTTTCATAAAATTCCTCCCTTCAATGTCAAGGCTGACCCAAGCATCCTGATAAACGATGAAGATTATCCATGGTTACGGCGCAATAAGCAAATGACACAAGCGAAGAAAAAGTGAAGACTTTCTCCCGCAACTATTATGATGATACCATGCCAACTTTGTAACACACGAGTATGCTATGCCAACTTTTTCAGAGTTCATTTGAAAACTATGAATTTAGGTCGAATTTTCTCTATAGGTGCATCTATGTTCATTTTTTTAGTAAAGTTAATCACAAACTTGTAATTCACACAAATTTCAAAGAATTCAAATTTTAACTATTCAAATTTGAAAACTAATGGCACTAATAGAAAGTTTATAATTTTTCTAAAACTAATGGCACTAACAGAGAGTTTATAATTTTGCTGACCTAAAAGCAAAAAGAATTAAAAAATAAAGCAAAAAACAAAAGAAAATAAATAATACAGAAAACAAAACAAAAAAACTGAAAAATAAAAATAGCAACAATAAGTATTTTTTTGTAAGAAGAAACAAAACAAAATAAATAAAGGAACAAAGGAAAAAACTAAAAAATTGTTTTCAAATTTGAAAACTAATGGCACTAACAGAAAGTTTATAATTTTTCTAAAACTAAATGCAAAAATAATTAAAAAATAAAGCAAAAAACAAAAGAAAATAAATAATGCAGAAAGTTTATAACTTTTGTGACCTAAAAGAAAAAAGAAATCACTAAAAAACTATAAGTTTTTTGTTCTAAGTAGAAATGAAAAAATAAATAGCAAAAAAGAAAAAAATGCCTATAATATTTGTTATGACTAACTAAAATTACCAAATTGAGTATAATGATAAAACACAGTAATATTAAATAGCAGGAAAAAGAATGACTCAAAAATCAATTTTTATAGTAAAGTTATTCATAAACTAGTGATTCACACAAATTTTAAAAAATTCAAATTTAAACTATTTAAATTTTAAAACTAATGGCACTAACAGAAAGTTTATAATTTTTGTGACCTAAAAGAAAAAAATCACTAAAAAACTATAAGTATTTAGTTCTAAGTAGAAATGAAAAAATAAATAGTAAAAAAATGCCACCTACTGGGCCACCACGGCCTGAATACGACTAGAAGCCCATCCATGGGCCAGGATTCAGGCCCGCAGAAGGCCCAGCAGGCCCACAGGCATAGTGGTGTGAGATTCGGTCCAAAGGCCTACAGTTCTGAGGAGTTCAATGGAGAGGGCGGGGCAGCGCTTATAAACAGGTGCGGCCGCTCCTCAGCTAGCGAGGTGGGACTAAACATCCCACCGCACCGCGGCTTTGGCAGGCGTAGGCCTTTGGTCCCGGTTGATGGCACCAACCGGGACTAAAGGGGGCATTGGTCACGGTTCGTGGCACAAACCGTGACCAATGCCCCCCTTTAGTCCCGGTTGGTGCCACCAACCGGGACCAAAGGCTGCCGTTTCCCGCCCTTGGGGCTGCTGAAAAGAGGCCTTTGGTCTCGGTTGGTGGCACCAACCGGGACTAAAGGTGGCATTGGTCCCGGTTGGTGCCACGAACCGGAACCAATGCTCTTGGTATATAACCAGGACTTGTGAAAATTTCAGTTTCTCATCCACCATTTGCCCCCGACGACGCCGCCAGGCTACCCCGACGCCGTCCGCCGCCCCTGCAGTCGCCCTCGACCGCGCCGTCGCCGTCGCCCGTGCCTCGCCGTCGTCCGTGCCCTCGCCCGACGCCGCTCGCCGCCCTGCCCCGACGCGCATTGCGCGCCCCAGCCCGCCCGTCGTCGTCGCCCTGCCCCGCTCGTCGCTGTCGCCCCGCCCCGCCCCTGCCCCGCCCGTCGCCGTAGCCCCGCCCCACCCCACCCGTCGCCGTCGCCCTGCCCCTCAGTTGGTCTGGCCCCCCTGTTTTTTTCATATATTATATGCTTGTGTATATTGTGTATATTGCTTCTTTGTGTATATTATGTATATATGTCAGTATATATATTGTGTATATTGCTTCTTTTTAGATTTTTTTTCATATATATGTTTGTATTTTGTATTTTGCTTTTTTATAAAAATGTATATATGTTTGTATTTTCTCTGTGTATATATGTTCATATATGCAAAAGTTAGATTTAAATATTTAGAAAAGGATTATCTATATATGTTCTGTGATTTAGTAAATTTTAGGTTAGTTTAATTTCTAGAAAAGTTTTATATATTTAGGAGAGGAAAAAGGAAAATAAGAAGAGGAAAAAGGAGAAGAAGAGGAGAGGAAGAAAAGGAAGAGGAGAAGAAGACGAGAGGAAGAAAAGGAAGAGGAGAAGAAGAAAGGAATAATTTTCTATTTTTTCTTCTTCTCCTCTATTCCTTTCTTCTTCTCCTCTTTTTTTCTTCTTTTTTTTCTTCGATCTTCTCCTCTATTCCTTTCTTCTTCTCCTCTTTTTATTTCTTCTTCATATTCTTATGTTTTATCGGGTCTGTCGTCGTCGATATACCCCTCCCGATAACTTCAACACGAGGGGGGGTCGATATACCCCCTCCCGATAACTTTAACACGAGGGGGGGGGTCGATATACCCCCTCCCGATAACTTCAACACGAGGGGGGTCGATATATATACCACCTCCCGATAACTTCAACACGAGGGGGGGTCGATATCCCTAAATAGCAAGTACCGTCGGTGTGAGATACATGTGGCCGTCGGTGTCGGATAGTACATCCACGTCCCACAAGTGACGCGTGCGTCGACCCGCGTCACTTGTGGGACGTGGATGTAGTGTCTGACACCGACGGCCACATGTATCTCACACCCACGATACTTGCTATTTAGTGTTTCCTCTACAGCTCGGCGTCCCTGACCCTCGACGACCCTCGTTCCTGATAAAAAAAAGAGGAAGAAGAAGAAAAAAAAAGAGAAGAAGAAACAATATCTGAGTACAGACATAAGTTAAACAAGTTAAACAAGTTTGCCTTAAGAAGGCTAGCACAAACTGGGATACAGATCGAAAGAGGCGCAGGCATCCTGCCTGGGATCCTCCTAAACTACTCCTGGTCGTCATCAGCGGGCTGCACGTAGTAGTAGGCACCTCCCGAGTAGTAGTAGTCGTCATCGACAGTGGCGTCTGGCTCCTGGGCTCCATCGTCTAGTCGCAGCAATCGAGTATAGGAAGGAAAAGAGGGGTAGCAAAGCTACCGTGAGTACTCATCCAAAGTACTCGCAAGCAAGGAGCTACACTACATATGTATGCATTGGTATCAAATGGAATAAGGGTATCATATGTGGACTGAACTGCAGAAAGCCGAAATAAGAGGGGGATAGCTAATCCTGTCGAGGACTACGCTTCTGGCCACCTCCAATCTTGCAGCATGGAGAAGAGAGTAGATGGTAAGCTCACCAAGTAGCATCGCATAGCATAAACCTAACCGATGATCCTCCCCTCGTCGCCTTGTGAGAGAGCGACCACCGGTTGTATCTAGCACTTGGAAGGGTGTGTTTTATTAAGTATCTGGTTCTAGTTGTCATAAGGTCAAGGTACAACTCCAAGTCGTCCTGTTACCGAAGATCATGGCTATTCGAATAGATTAACTTCCCTGCAGGGGTGCACCACATAACCCAACACGCTCGATCCCATTTGGCCGGACACACTTTCCTGGGTCATGCCTGCCGGCCTCGGAAGATCAACATGTCGCAGCCCTACCTAGGCACAACAGACAGGTCAGCACACTGGTCTAAATCCTAAGGCCTAGGGGTCTGGGCCCATCGCCCATTGCACACCTGCATGTTGCGAGGGCGGCCGGAAGCAGAACTAGCCCCCTTAATACAAGAGTAGGCTTACGGTCCAATCCGGCGCGCGCCGCTCAGTCGCTGACGTCACGAAGGCTTTGACTGATACCACGACGTCGAGTGCCCGTAACTGTCCCCGCGTAGATGGTTAGTGCGTATAGGCCAGTAGCCAGACTCAGATCAAATACCAAGATCTCGTTAAACGTGTTAAGTATCCGCAAACGCCGACCAGGGCCAGGCCCACCTCACTCCTAGGTGGTCTCAACCTGCCCTGTCGCTCCACCACAAAGTAACAGTCGAGGGTCGTCGGGAAGACATGCTTCGAGATAGCACTGACACAGTCATGGGGTAAAGATTAGAGTTTGAATACACAAAGGATTCATTAGGAACAACTTATAGAATAAGTCTTACAATTTCCTCATGGAAGAATGGTTAACCTTGCTAAAAAGGAAGCTATAACAATAGGACCTCCGGCCAGGTGTGCTAGGCATGACATCACCTTACTGGGCTATACAAAATCCAACGTTACGACTTTTGGAAAATATCCCAACCATCATATCTGGCCGAGATTCAGTTCTGATTGGTGTCAGGATACCTCAGACTCATGATGCCTGAGCAGGAAGGGGTGCAACACAATTTGACGAGATGGAGTTGCAGGATTCTTGGGAAATGAACTATGGAAGCAAGTTCTGAATCATGAGTTCACCATTAAGCCAAGGAGAGGATGAGGAGGTGGCTGATGGACTCAGCGACTATTCATCGAGATTAACAAAAGATGGATTTTCACAATGATGTGAACAAGGAGGTAACACTTGTCAGATCAAATGATATAATGATGTATGCTCGAGGAAAGCATACACAATTAAACATTGGTTGAAGGTGCGCCCGAATTATGGGTTGGGTTGCACGACCAATGTCAGAATGGTGATTCAATAATCAATAGTCTAAGAATGAACGGATATGGCAAGAAGTGTCACTTGTACCAAGAATGCATAAGAGGTGGTGAAATTCCCACAACATTCTTGACATAAAAGGTGGTAATATCCAAGGTAAAGAAGAACAATGCTGGGTAGCAAGGAACTCAAGGTATAACACAAAACACGAACAAGTTTGTGTCGAACGGAAGGCAATAAAGTGGTAGATGATAAAACAAATCATCAAGGGCAAGGATGGTTTTTCTCATCATGAATTCGATATATATCTTGGAAGAGCTCAGGATGTTGCTGATGACCACGACACATTTGTCGAGAGATTTCATGAAGATGTAATCGGTCGGCGATGACATCAAGTCAAATGATGATGCAGCGAAAGTCAAATAATACTTGAAGAAGAACTCATAAGAAGTTATGCAGTTCTGTGATAATCTCGAGATACCAAAGGGGGTAATACTCGATGACAGATCAAAGTAGAGGTTGGACTGGGGTATTGGTCTACAGAAGACAAGCGCTTAAACTTGCACGCGAAATGGTATTTAAAGGAGAACATGGTCGGAACCACGATTGCAAAAGGCCAGATCCCGGATATAAGATGAACTTATACCAAAGGAATAATTTAATTTAAGAGAAGCTTTAATGATAAGATCTACATCGTGTCCATGGGCATGAACACAAAGTTCAAGGTCGACTCCCACTTCTCCAATGCATAACCTTTCATTCACTTCTCACTTTCGAAGAAGTTGTAGTGTTGAAATTTTATTTGGCAAAATACTAGAAGTGTATGACTCGTGAAAACTTTCGAGTTCACACAGTTTAGAGAAGGCATATGTTCAACCCATAGGGGCTTCTTAGAAACATATACCACAAGTTTCAAGAGTAAATATCACAAGCTCGAAAGTAGAGCAAGGTTGAGAAAGTACATGATACCATTTACCAAAGGCATTATGTATCCGAGGGAAGGCTCACAAGGTTATTGAATATGAAGGACGCTGTCGGATAAAATCCATTAAAGGATCTGCCGGTCCATAGCAGAGCTGATGTGAGCATCGGCACACAACCAGAGGAAGTAACAATGCAAATGCATTGGATTATGGAAAAACTGACTAATCCAGATCTCAAATGCAAAGGAATTATGATTTTCAAATCAAGGGATCAGAAGCAATGTTCTAATTAGGGATGGATAAGTTGAATAGCCTTAGGGGTACAATCGACGGCAATTGGATTTGTTGAGAACCAGCTCATGTTTAAAATGACGTTTGAGCCGGAAAGATAATTTAGAAGAATCAACTGATGATTGCGTGCATTCACACTCATGTTGAATCAAAGGGATCAAAATGACGGTGTCTAAGGATACTAACGAATATTGCCAGACATATGGAAAGCATCCATCATGCAAGCAGACAAGTATTGCAGAGCAATAAGCTTCTAAGGATTTTTGGAGGATCGAATAGTATTTCGATGACCATTGTGAAACACATGAACAACTGGGGGATGAGCGGATACTCGATAAGTGCGAGAATTATCCGTAGGGGTATTCAGGTGACAAAGAACAGCAAGGCAGTAAGCTCAAAGGATTATCGAAACAACGACGAGTATTTTGTGGTATCTTGTAATAACAAGACCAACTGGGAATAAAAGTAAGAACGACAGGTGTAAGTATTTATCCATAGGGATTTTTCGGTGGTAGGGAATTGCAAAAGCAACGGCACAAAGTTTCGGGAGAACATCAGAGAGTATTATCAGAATCTTCTTTTGAAGAAGTCGATCATCTGTAATGAAGGGCTCTCCGGGAGAAAGTGATAACGATATCCTAATGTTAGATTTAGCAAAATTCATTTAACCCGAATAGAAGAGAGTTCAGACTCCCAGAGTAAGGATCGAGGAGTAAAAGATCCTAATACCACCCAGATGGCGATGTGGGCCCGTAAGCCGCACAGCCATGTTAGTAAAAGTTTTTCAATGACTAGACTCGACTTCGGCCAAGGAGTTGGAAAGGTGGATTCCTGCAGGCAGTCGGCTCTGATACCAACTTGTGACGCCCCCAATTTGACCGTACACTAATCATACACGCAAACGTGTACGATCAAGATCAGGGACTCACGGAAAGATATCACAACACAACTCTACAAATAAAATAAGTCATACAAGCATCATATTACAAGCCAGGGGCCTCGAAGGCTCGAATACAAGAGCTCGATCATAGATGAGTCAGCGGAAGCAACAATATCTGAGTACAGACATAAGTTAAACAAGTTTGCCTTAAGAAGGCTAGCACAAACTGGGATACAGATCGAAAGAGGCGCAGGCCTCCTACCTGGGATCCTCCTAAACTACTCCTGGTCGTTGTCAGCGGGCTGCACGTAGTAGTAGGCACCTCCCGAGTAGTAGTAGTCGTCATCGACAGTGGCGTCTGGCTCCTGGGCTCCATCGTCTGGTCGCAGCAATCGAATATCGGAAGGAAAAAAAGGGGGAGCAAAGCAACCATGAGTACTCATCCAAAGTACTCGCAAGCAAGGAGCTACACTACATATGTATGCATTGGTATCAAATGGAATAAGGGTATCATATGTGGACTGAACTGCAGAAAGCCGGAATAAGAGGGGGATAGCTAATCCTGTCGAGGACTACGCTTCTGGCCACCTCCATCTTGCAGCATGGAGAAGAGAGTAGATGGTAAGCTCACCAAGTAGCATCGTATAGCATAAACCCTCGTCGCCCTGTGAGAGAGCGACCACTGGTTGTATCTAGCACTTGGAAGGGTGTGTTTTATTAAGTATCCGGTTCTAGTTGTCATAAGGTCAAGGTACAACTCCAAGTTGTCCTGTTACCGAAGATCACGGATATTCGAATAGATCAACTTCCCTGTAGGGGTGCACCACATAACCCAACACGCTCGATCCCATTTGGCCGGACACACTTTCCTGGGTCATGCCCGGCCTCGGAAGATCAACACGTCGCAGCCCTACCTAGGCACAACAGAGAGGTCAGCACGCCGGTTTAAATACTATGGCGCAGGGGTCTGGGCCCATCGCCCATTGCACACCTGCACGTTGCGAGGGCGGCCAGAAGCAGAACTAGCCCCCTTAATACAAGAGCAGGCTTACGGTCCAATCCGGCGCGCGCCGCTCAGTCGCTGACGTCACGAAGGCTTTGACTGATACCACGACGTCGAGTGCCCGTAACTGTCCCCGCGTAGATGGTTAGTGCGTATAGGCCAGTAGCCAGACTCAGATCAAATACCAAGATCTCGTTAAACGTGTTAAGTATCCGCAAACGCCGACCAGGGCCAGGCCCACCTCACTCCTAGGTGGTCTCAACCTGCCCTGTCGCTCCACCACAAAGTAACAGTCGAGGGTCGTCGGGAACCCAGGCCCACCTCTACCGGGATGGAGCCACCTGCCCCTTCAGCCCCCAACTCCGAACAGTACCATAAGTAATGTAACAGTATAAAGTATATATCATATGCCCGTGATCACCTCCCGAAGTGATCATGCCCAGTAGTATAGCATGGCAGACGGACAAGAGTGTAGGGCCACTGATGGAACACTAGCATCCTATACTAAGCATTTATGATTGCAGATAAAGGTAACAATAGTAGTAGCAAGGACAGGCTATGCATCATGATAGGATAACGGAAAGCAATAACATGCTACACTACTCTAATGCAAGAAGTAGAGAGAAGAACAGGCGATATATGGTGATCAAAGGGGGGGCTTGCCTGGTTCCTCTAGCAAGGAGGGGGTCATCTTCAATGTAGTCGATCACACGAACATCGGCAGTAGTTTCGGAGTCTACCAGAAAGAAGTAACGGAGGGGGAACATGATAAATAACAGAGCAATCAAAGCAACACAAAGCATAACATAGGGATACGCGGTGCTAGGGGTGACCTAACGCGGTAGTAGGTGATACCGGCGAAGGGGGGAACATCCGGTAAATATCCCTGGTGTTTCACGTTTTTGGACAGATGAACCGGAGGGGGAAATTTACGTGTTCGCTATGCTAGGGATGCGTGGCGCACGAACGGGCTGCGTATCCAGATTCGTGTTGTCGTTCTGAGCAACATTCATGTTCAAAGTTTTTCCATCCGAGCTACGGTTTATTTTATATTAATTTTAAAAGATTTAAATCAATTTTTGGATTTATTTAATTATGTAAATCAACATTATCCAAAACAGTGTTTGCTGACGTCATCATGACTCAGCAGTTGACCTGGTCAACCTGACATGTGGGTCCCGTTCGTCATTGACTGTTTAGTCTTATTAGGGTTTAACTAATCTAATTACTGTTTCATTAAACTAACTAGTTAATTAGATTAGTTAATTAGGATTAATTAACTTAATTAAGTAATTTAATTATTTATTTTTACTAATTTTGTATCCCTTTTTTTATTCGTTCTGGGGTGGGCCCCCTTGTCATTGGCCCCAGGGGGCCAAACGGGGCGTTTGTTTAACGGGCGCTAGGGCTCGCGGGCGCCCGACCAGGGCGGAAGCCGCGCGGGCATGGCTAGGCGCGGCGTGGGCGCCGGAGGCGGCCAAGGTCAGCGGCGACACGGGGGGGGGGGGGCGTTGGCGAGGCAACGACAGGGGCCGCGCAGGCGAGTGCAGGGGAAGAGGTGGCCGCGGCCTCAGGCAGCGGGGCAGAGGCGGGGCGGCGCTTGGGGTGAGCAGCAGCGGCTGAGCGCGGTTCGTCCGGCGCGGCGCAGGAGCAGAGTGCAGGCGTAGGAGGGAGGCAGCAGCAGCGCGAACGCGGGCGGGATGAGCGAGGGATACAGGTAGCGGGGGGGGGGGGGGGAGGGGGCGACCGTGGGCGCGTTCAGGGGCGCCGGGGCGCGCGTAGTGGTGCGAGGGAGTGCAGGCAACGGTGGGGGGTTACAACTCCAGCGAGCTCGGGCGATAGGGGGGAGAGAGGAAGAGAGGCCGGGCCTCACTTGCGGTGTAGGGGAACGGCAGTGTGCTCGAGGAGGCGACATCGACGGTGGGCGGCTCCGGCATAGCAGTGGCGGAACGAGGTGGCGACGGCGTCGGGGGTGCCAGGGGCGCGATCTAGATCCGTTCGGGGGATGGAGTCGAGGTAGAAGCGGTCCGAGGCGGTCGAGGACGGGGAGGTAGAGGTGGAGGGCGGCGGTGGCGGCTCCGGCGACGTGGTCCCGGGCGGCGGCTTCGGGGTCAATCCCCCCGATCCAATCGGGGGCAGAGGAGGGGTTGGTGGATCGTGGTGAGGGGAAAAGTGGGGGACTAGGTTAGATCACGCAGCGGGGTGAGGGGGGTATAGCCCAACAGGTGAGCCGACCAGCTGGGTGCCCAGTTGGGCCAAATGGCCCAGGGTGAGGGAGTTTGCCTTTTGTTTTTTTGTTTACAGTTTTGCCTTTTCTTTTTATTTAATTTGCTTTTCTATTTTATTAAATATTGGCTTTTATAGAATAAGAAAAGTTGTGCCTAAATGAGCATTAATAATTATGCCACTACCACAGTTAGCTTGGCACCTAAAACAAAATAGTTTGTGATGGCTTAATATTTTAAAAGCTTTTAAATAATTGGTTTTGTTACTGTTTTCTTCACATTAGAGTTTTAAACACTTTATAAAAGTGGGGTTTCACCACCATGATTAACTATGCTTTATTTGGCACAAACCGAACATTTTAGTTTTAATGTTTGAAAACTTTGATGTTTGCCTTTAATTCAAATTTTGAATTTGAATCGGTTTGAACTAACGCGAGATCAACAACAGTAACTGTGATGACGTGACATCATTAACAGGAAATTACTGTATCTTAATTATCCGGGCGTCACAATATGATACTCCTAAGCCTAGAACCAAACAGCCCCTAATTTTGCCGTGGGCATACTGCAGTGAGGTGAGCCCTGCCGCGTCGCTCCAGGCAGTGGTACTTGCTACTAGTAGTAAAAATGGCAGTTGCGTCCTACGTGTGGTGTGGAGAAGAGGAGAAAGGGAAGGCGTTGCATGAACGAGCGTACACGGCACCACTGCGTGCATGGCATTGGCATGCATGCAAAGACAAGCCAACCACGACGTGGGACGGCACACATCGCATGCACGCACTCGGTAACAAGGTGACGCGCAGAGAGGCTACGGAGGATCCATGGATGGATGGAGCAGGTCAGGCGCCTGCTAGCACTGGCAGCGAGGCCGACGATCGACGAGGTTGGGCGCCGGCCGGCCACCACACAGCAGGTTCGTACGAGACGAGTGCAGTCAGATGGAGAGAAAGGAAAATGAAATGCACATTAGCTAAATGTCAGTTGATTGAATTTCAAACCTGGGTCAATCGATTTTGAGAGTTCACCGGAGGGAAGGAAAGAGAAAGAAGGGGCTCGCCTGAGGGCAACCCGGTTATATATCTTAGGGTTTAGGACAGGGATGGTGGCGGGGTTTCGCCGGAGGAAGAGAAAGCTGGACACTAGAGGAATGGCCGGGGACGGCGGCAAGACCGGCGGTGTGGGACGGTTCGGTGGAGAGCGGGGCTGCGAGGCGGTCGCGCCGGTGGTAGCCGGCGGCAGGAGGAAGAAAGGTTGGAGGTCGAACGAAGGTGCGGGCCGTTGATTTCGGATCCGACAGTTAAAAGGTCGATTGACCCAGCTGACTGACGTACAGCGACGCCCAATGAAATGAAATGAATCTTTGGCTCCAACGACCCAATCCTGCATGGCCCCAGCGTAGACCTACGTACAAGTCCTACGTAATTGGTGCTACGTGCTAATGTGGCCCAAATTAGTAGGCCAGGATTAGCGCCCGGGTCCCCACACGGCTGAAATCAGGGGGCGGAGGAGAGGATTTAGGAAGGTTACGTAAGTTGCCTACGTAGGTTTACCTAGGTGTAACATGTTTACCCAATCCGGCATGGCCCCAGCGTATGATCGGTCGATCCATCGTACCGCATCTCCCGCAAGATCAGCGAGCCTTCTGAACTGCGTGCCACCTGCAAATCGCGATGGCCATTTACGCGCGACGCATGCATGTCCAACGTAGACGTAGTACGCACGGTTGCTGACCGCGCGCGATCGCGATTGCTTGCTTTCATTTGGCGGCGACAGTGATCGCCATTACCAACGCAGCGCTGCCTGCTAGTGCAATCGCGGCCAATTAATCCATCGGTGCTCCATCGAGATGGAGTTGGAGCTGTGCTGTACTGTACGTACGTGCATGGTTTTCTTTTTTTTGGAATAAAGGTTCAAGAAAAGCTCGGTTTTGAATTAACGAAGCCATCAACAGACCAGGAATTACATCAGCCCCATACAACGAAAAGGAGAAACAAAGAAATTGAAAACGGCAGATACAAGGTGCTACAAAAACAGCTTATAGACACCACAACAGACAGCACAAGAGATCTACATGAGGACTAGCTAAATGTTGATGGCGCCCTTCGAAGCGAATGAAGCACCAAAGCATGACAGCAAGCGAGCTTCAAGAGGGAATCGCGCCTAGCGAAGATGAACATGCCCTCATCTACTCCAAAAGGAGACCACCATGATCAAACCCTCCTTCTTCAATTCCGAAGGGGACCCTTGCCCCTCGCCCTGGATCGAAGGGCGCCGGACCGTCGCAAATTGAAACAGCTCACCCTAGAGCAAAGAATGGTAGAGATGTTGTGGCACCTTGGGAGATACTCAGCGTGACCAACCCACTGTGCAAGATCACCAAGAGAAGAACCTCACCGCAGCTCAATGGTCCATACACGAAGAAATGAAGCTGTTTAAGGACGAGGGCACCAAAGAAACAAACGCAGAGGATAAACAACCGGAGCATATGTGAGATTAGAGCTCAAAAAAATTATAATCCATGTCTTCTTTCATTGAACGTACATCACCGAAAATTCTAAAATAAATCCAGCAATTGAACCTTGGTGGTCTGGGAAAACTACTGTCCTAACCATCCAACCAACCTCTTTCTACTTGACGAAAGCAAGCACGTAGGCCCTAAGGGCATTTACAATGCCAGGCGCCAACACATGCGCCAGGATCTGATTCCTGGCCGTTATAACAAAATCCTGCCCAATTCCCTGATTTGTGCTAGCGCCGGAGCAAAGGTAGGCATCGGGTGCTAGCGGACCTTTACGTTAATTTTTTAGTTGGAGTAGCAGCTGTACGCTGCTGCTAGCGTTGGAGAATGAGACTCCAGCATGGGCGCTAAACGTATTTGCACTAAGCGCTTGCATAAGCGCCTCCCCATTGAAGATGCCCTAAGTTTTCTCTTTTTTTCTTCAAAAAAGAAGCACATTATATTTTGAGGAAAAAAAACGTCCTCTGTTGGCTACTTGGCCTGAAGTAGGGGTAATCGCTAACAATATTTACGTCATTTCTAACAACCGGGAGCAACTTGTTGATGAGCGCTCCTTCGGGAGCCTTGCAACAATCATTTGCAGGTGGGCTGAGAGCACATCACTTGGCCTGCTCTCAGCCGCCGCCATGTGTCGCGCTCTGGGTGCTCCCTTTGATTTTTTTTCACACTCGTTTTCGGCTTTTTAAACGGGGTTTTCCAGGTTTTTTTGACTTTTTGGTTTTCCACCTTGGACCCAAAAATTATTGAAGAGAAAAAACATGTTTTTTTCTTCCACGAAAGGCGCGGTTTTGCTTCTGTGAGAGGCACGGCCGTGCCTCTCGAAAAAAAAAACGTTTTCTATTCTTTTTTCCTTCCACGAGAGGCACGGTTTTCCTTCCATGAAAGGCACGGTTGTGCTTTCGCGAGATGCACGGCCGTGCCTCTCGGAAAAGGAAATAAAACGTGTTGTCTGTTTCTTTCCTTCTGCAAGAGGCACGGTTGTGCTTTTGCGGAAGGCACGGCCCGTGCCTCTCGGAAGCGAAAAAACATGCTTTTTGTTATTTTTTCCTTTCGCGACAGGCACGGTTTATCGTCCACGAGAGGCACGGCCATGCCTCTCGGAAACGAAAAACACGTGTTTTTTATTTTTTTCCTTCCGCGAGAGACACGGTTTTGCTTCCTCGAGAGGCACGGTTGTGCTTTCGGGAGTGCCTCTCAGAAACGAAAAAAAACGTGTATTTTGTTTTCTTTCTTTCCGCAAGAGGCATGGTTTTCCTTACGCGCGAGGCACGGTTGTTCTTTCGCGAGAGGCAAGGCCGTGCCTCTTTCAGAAAGGAAAAAGAAAACCTGCTCCTGTTGGGTAACGTAGCAGAATTTTAAAATTTTCTACGCATCACCAAGATCAATCTATGGAGTCATCTAGCAACGAGGGAGAGGGGAGTGCATCTACATACCCTTGTAGATCGCGCGCGGAAGCGTTCAAGAGAACGGGGTTGATGGAGTCGTACTCGTCGTGATCCAAATCACCGATGACCTAGTGCCGAACGGACGACACCTCCGCGTTCAACACAGGTACGGTTGGGAAGACGTCTCCTACAACTTGATCCAGCAAGGGGGAAGGAGAGGTTGATGAAGATCCAGCAGCACGACGGCGTGATGGTGGAAGCAACGGTGATCTCGGCAGGGCTTCGCCAAGCTCAGGGAGAAGGAGGCGTATCACAGGAGGGAGAGGGAGGCGCCAGGGGCTAGGGTGCGACTGCCCTCCCCCCACTATATATAGGACCCCTAGGGAGGGTGCCGGCCCTAGGAGAGTCAATCTCCAAGGGGGGGGCGGCGACCAAGGGGGGTGGAGTGCCCCCCAATTCAAGCCAAGTGGGGCGCCCCCACCCCTAGGGTTTCCAACCCTAGGCGAAGGGGGAGGCCCATGGGGGGCGCACCAGCCCACTAGGGGCTGGTTCCCCTCCCACTTCAGCCCATGGGGCCCTCCGGGATAGGTGGCCCCACCCGGTGGACCCCCGGGATGTTGGGGAACGTAGCAGAAATTCAAAATTTTCCTACGTGTCACCAAGATCTATCTATGGAGAGACTAGCAACGAGGGAAGGAGAGTGCATCTACATACCCTTGTAGATCGCTAAGCGGAAGCGTTCAAGTGAACGGGGTTGATGGAGTCGTACTCGTCGTGATTCAAATCACCGATGATCAAGTGCAGAACGGACGGCACCTCCGCGTTCAACACACGTACAGCCCGGTGACGTCTCCCATGCCTTGATCCAGCAAGGAGAGAGGGAGAGGTTGAGGAAGACTCCATCCAGCAGCAGCACAACGGCGTGGTGGTGATGGAGGAGCGTGGCAATCCTGCAGGGCTTCGCCAAGCACCGCAGAAGAGAAGAAGAACTTGGGAGAGAGGGAGGGGCTGCACCAAAGGCAAAAAAGTGTGTATAGAAGCCCTCCTACCCCCACTATATATAGGGATCCCAAGGGGGGGTGCGCCAGCCCTAGGAGATCCCATCTCCTAGGGAGGCGGCGGCCAGGGGAGGAGTCCTCCCCCCCCCCCCCAAGGCACCTAGGAGGTGCCTTCCCCTGCTGGGACTCTTCCTTTAGGGTTTCCCCAGGCGCATGGGCCTCTTGGGGATGGTGCCCTTGGCCCATGTAGGCCAAGGCGCACCCCCTACAGCCCATGTGGCCCCCCGGGGCAGGTGGCCCCACCCGGTGGGCCCCCGGGACCCTTCCGGTGGTCCCGGTACAATACCGATGACTCCGAAACTTGTCCCGATGGCCGAAATAGGACTTCCTATATATAAATCTTTACCTCCGGACCATTCCGGAACTCCCCATGACGTCCGGGATCTCATCCGGGACTCCGAACAACATTCGGTAACCACATACAAACTTCCTTTATAACCCTAGCGTCATCGAACCTTAAGTGTGTAGACCCTACGGGTTCGGGAGACATGCAGACATGACCGAGACGTTCTCCGGTCAATAACAAACAGCGGGATCTGGATACCCATGTTGGCTCCCACATGTTCCACGATGATCTCATCGGATGAACCATGATTTCAAGGACTTAATCAATCCCGTATACAATTCCCTTTGTCGAGCGGTATTGTACTTGCCCGAGATTCGATCGTCGGTATCCCGATACCTTGTTCAATCTCGTTACCGGCAAGTCTCTTTACTCGTTCCGTAACACATAATCCCGTGATCAACTCCTTTGGTCACATTGCGCATATGATGATGTCTTACCTAGTGGGCCTAGAGATACCTCTCCGTTTACACGGAGTGACAAATCCCAGTCTCGATTCGTGCCAACCCAACAGACACTTTCGGAGACACCTGTAATGCACCTTTATAGTCACCCAGTTACGTTGTTACGTTTGGTACACCCAAAGCATTCCTACGATATCCGGGAGTTGCACAATCTCATGGTCTAAGGAAATGATACTTGACGTTAGAAAAGCTTTAGCATACGAACTACACGATCTAGTGCTATGCTTAGGATTGGGTCTTGTCCATCACATCATTCTCCTAATGATGTGATCCCGTTATCAACGACATCCAATGTCCATGGTCAGGAAACCGTAACCATCTATTGATCAACGAGCCAGTCAACTAGAGGCTTACTAGGGACATGGTGTTGTCTATGTATCCACACATGTATCTGAGTTTCCTATCAATACAATTATAGCATGGATAATAAACGATTATCATGAACAAGGAAATATAATAATAACTTATTTATTATTGCCTCTAGGGCATTTTTCCAACAGTCTCCCACTTGCACTAGAGTCAATAATCTAGTTCACATCGCCATGTGATTAACACTCATAGGTCACATCGTCATGTGACTAACACCCAAGAGTTTACTAGAGTCAGTAGTCTAGTTCACATCACTATGTGATTAACACTCAATGTGTTCTGGGTTTGATCATGTTGCTTGTGAGAGAGGTTTTAGTCAACAGGTCTGAACCTTTCAGATCCGTGTGTGCTTTACAAATCTCTATGTCATCTCCTAGATGTAGCTACCACGTTCTATTTGGAGCTATTCCAAATAACTGTTCTACTTGGAGCTATTCTAAATTGTTGCTCCATTATACGTATCCGGTATCTCTACTCAGAGCTATCCGGATAGGTGTTAAGCTTGCATCGACGTAACTCTTTACGTCAAACTCTTTATCACCTCCATAATCGAGAAAATTCCTTAGTCCACTAGTTACTAAGGATAACTTTGACCGCTGTCCTGTGATCCATTCTTGCATCACTCTTGTACCCCTTGACTGACTCATGGCAAGGCACACTTCAGGTGCGGTACACAGCATAGCATACTGTAGAGCCTATGTCTTAAGCATAGGGGACGACCTTCGTCCTTTCTCTCTATTCTGCCGTGGTCGAGCTTTAAGTCTTAACTTCATACCTTACAACTCAGGCAAGTACTCCTTCTTTGACTGATTCAACTTGAACACCTTCAAGATCATGTCAAGGTATGTGCTCATTTGAAAGTACCATTAAGCGTTTTGATCTATCCTTATAGATCTTGATGCTCAATGCTCAAGTAGCTTAATCTAGGCTTTCATTGAAAAACAATTTCCAAATAACCCTATATGCTTTCCAGAAATTCTACGTCATTTCTGATCCATAATATGTCAACAACATATACTCATCAGAAATTCTATAGTGCTCCCACTCACTTCTTTGGAAATACAAGTTTCTCATAAACTTTGTATACACCCAAAACTTTGATCATCTCATCAAAGCATACATTCCAACTCCGAGATGCTCACTCCAGTCCTCAGAAGGATTGCTGGAGCTTTGCATACTTATTAGCATCTTTCAGGATTGACAAAACCTTCCGGTTGTATCACATACAACCTTTCCTCAAGAAAAACGTCGAGGAAACAATGCTTTGACATCCTATCTGCAAGATTTCATAAATAATGCAGTAGTTGCTAATATAATTCCAACAGACTCTTGGCATCGCTACGAGTGAGAAAATCTCACCGCAGTCAACTCCTTGAACTTGTCAGAAAACATCTTAACGACAAGTCGAGCTTTCTCAATGGTGACATTTACCATCATTGTCCGTCTTCCTTTTAAAATCCATCTGTACTCAACAGCCTCACAACCATCGAGCCATTCTGCCAAAGTCTACACTTTGTTTTCATACATGGATCCTCTCTCGGATTATATGGCCTCGAGCCATTTATCGGAATCCGGGCCCACCATCGCTTCTCCATAGCTCGTAGGTTCATTGTTGTCTAGCAACATGACTTCCAAGACAGGATTACATACCACTCTGAAGTAGTACGCATCCTTGTCATCCTACGAGGTCTGTGAGTGACTTGATCCGAAGTCTTATGATCAATATCATAAGCTTCCACTTCAATTGGTGTAGGTGCCACAGGAACAACTCTTTGTGCCCTGCTATACACTAGTTGAAGTGACGGTTCAATAACCTCATCAAGTCTCCACCATCCTCCCACTCAATTCTTTCGAGAGAAACTTTTCCTCGAGAAAGGACCCGATTCTAGAAACAATCCCTTATTGCTTTCCGATCTGAGACAGGAGGTATACCCAACTGTTTTGGGTGTCCTATGAAGATGCATTTATCCGCTTTAGGTTCGAGCTTATCAGCCTAAAACTTTTTCACATAAGCGTCGCAGCCCCAAACTTTTAAGAAATGACAGCTTAGGTTTCTCTAAACCATAGTTCATACGGTGTCATCTCATCGGAATTACGTGGTACCCTATTTAAAGTGAATGTGGTTGTCTCTATTGCCTAACCCATAAACTATCGTGGTAATTCGATAAGAGACATCATGGTGTGCATCATATCCAATAGGGTGCAGTTATGATGTTCGGACACACCATCACAGTATGGTGTTCCAGGCTGTATCAGTTGTGAAACAATTTCCACAATGTCTTAATTCTGTGCCAAACTCGTAATTCAGATATTCATCTCTATGATCACATCATAGATATTTTATCCTCTTGTCACGACGATCTTTCAACTTCACCCTGAAATTACTTGAACCTTTCAATAATTCAGACTCGTGATTCATCAAGTAAATATACTCAACATCTACTCAAATCATCTGTGAAGTAAGAACATAACGATATCCACTACATGCCTCAGCACTCATTGGACTGCACACATCAAAATGTATTACTTCCAACAAGTTGCTTTCTAGTTCCATTTTACTGAAACCGAGGCTTTCAGTCATCTTTCCCATGTGGTATGATTTGCATGTCTCAAGTGATTCAAAATCAAGTGAGTCCAAATGGTCCATTTGCATGGAGTTTCTTTATGCATATACACCAATGGACATGGTTTGCATGTCTCAAACTTTTCAAAAATGAGTGAGTCCAAAGATCCATCAACATGGAGCTTCTTCATGCGTTTTATACCGATATGACTTAAGTGGCAGTGCCACAAGTAGGTGGTACTATTCATTACTATCTTTTGGCATGAACATGTGTATCACTACGATCGAGATTCAATAAACCATTCATTTTAGGTGCAAGACCATTGAAGGTATTATTCAAATAAACAGAGTAACCATTATTCTCCTTAAATGAATAACCGTATTGCGATAGACATAATCCAATCATGTCTATGCTCAACGCAAACACCAATCTCGATGGTAGGGGGAGCGTACGATATTCGATCAACCTTGGAAATACTTCCAACACATATCGTCATCTCATCTGTCAGCTAGTCTCCGTTTATTCCGTAGCCTTTTGTTTCGAGTTACTAACACTTAGCAACCAAACCGGTATCTAATACCCTGGTGCTACTAGGAGTACTAGTAAAGTACACATCAACACATTGTATATCCAATATACCTCTATCGACCTTGCTAGCCTTCTCATCTACCAAGTATCTAGGGTAATTCTGCTCCAGTGGCTGTTCCCCTTATTACAGAAGCACTTAGTCTCGGGTTTGGGTTCAACCTTGGGTTTCTTCACTAGATCAGCAGCTGAATTGCCGTTTCATGAAGTATCCCTTCTTGCCCTTGCCCTTCTTGAAACTAGTGGTTTCACTAACCATCAACAATTGATGCTCCTTCTTGATTTCTACTTTCGCGGTGTCAAACATCACGAATATTTCAAGGATCATATCTATCCCTGATATGTTATAGTTCATCACGAAGCTCTAGCAGCTTGGTGGTAATGACTTCGGAGAAACATCACTGTCTCATCTGGAAGATCAACTCCCACTCGATTCAGATGATTGTGGTACTCAGACAATCTGAGCACAAGCTCAACAATTGAGCTATCTCCCTTAGTTTGCAGGCTAAGAAAATCGTCGGAGGTTTTATACCTCTTGACATGGGCACGAGCCTGAAATCCCAATTTCAGCCCTCAAAACATCTCATATGTTTTGTGACGTTTCAAAAACGTCTTCGGTGCCTCAACTCTAAACCGTTTAACTGAACTATCACGTAGTTATCAAAATGTGTATGTCAGATGTTCGCAACATCCACAGACGACGTTCGAGGTTCAGCACACTGAGCGGTGCATTAAGGACATAAGCCTTCTACGAAGCAATGAGGACAATCCTCAGTTTACGGACCTAGTCCGCATAATTGCTACTATCAACTTTCAACTAATTTTCTCTAGGAACATAACTAAACAGTAGAA
This sequence comes from Triticum urartu, assembly GCF_056163025.1. Taxonomy (NCBI): domain Eukaryota; kingdom Viridiplantae; phylum Streptophyta; class Magnoliopsida; order Poales; family Poaceae; genus Triticum; species Triticum urartu. The sequence goes on from NC_141877.1 coordinate 685,184,582, forward strand.
CTGAAGCGCGAGCTACGACATAATTTGCAAAATCCTTTTGACTATGTTCAGGATAATTAAGTTCATCTTATGAACTCCCACTCAGATAGACATCCCTCTAGTCATCTAAGTGATTACATGATCCGAGTCAACTAGGCCGTGTCCGATCATCACGTGAGACGGACTAGTCAACGTCGGTGAACATCTTTATGTTGATCGTATCTTCTATACGACTCATGCTCGACCTTTCGGTCTTCTGTGTTCCGAGGCCATGTCTATACACATGCTAGGCTCGTCAAGTTAACCCTAAGTGTTTTGCATGTGTAAAACTGTCTTACACCCGTTGTATGTGAACGTAAGGATCTATCACACCCGATCATCACGGCGTGCTTCGAAACGATGAACTGTAGCAACGGTGCACAGTTAGGGGAGAACACTTCTTGAAATTTTAATGAGGGATCATCTTATTTACTACCGTCATTCTAAGCAAATAAGATGTATAAACATGATAAACATCACATGCAATCAAATAGTGACATGATATGGCCAATATCACTTTGCTCCTTTTGATCTCCATCTTCGGGGCTCCATGATCATCATCGTCACCGGCATGACACCATGATCTCCATCATCATGATCTCTATCATCGTGTCTTCTTGAAGTTGTCACGTCATCTATTACTTCTACTACTACAGCTAACGGTTAGCAATAAAGTAAAGTAATTACATGACGTTTATGTTGACACGCAGGTCATAAATAAATAAAGACAACTCCTATGGCTCCTGCCGGTTGTCATACTCATCGACATGCAAGTCGTGATTCCTATTACAAGAACATGATCAATCTCATACATCACATATATCATTCATCACATCCTTTGGCCATATCACATCACATAGCATACCCTGCAAAAACAAGTTAGACGTCCTCTAATTGTTGTTTGCATGTTTTACGTGGCTGCTATGGGTTTCTAGCAAGAACGTTTCTTACCTACGCAAAGACCACAACGCGATATGGCAATTGCTATTTACCCTTCATAAGGACCCTGTTCATCGAATCCGATCCGACTAAAGTGGGAGAGACAGGCACCCGCCAGCCACCTTATGCAACTAGTGCATGTTTGTTGGTGGAACCGGTCTCATGTAAGAGTACGTGTAAGGTTGGTCCGGGCCGCTTCATCCCACGATGCCACCGAATCAAGATAAGACTAGTAACAGCAAGCATATTGAACAAAATCAACGCACACAACTACTTTGTGTTCTACTCGTGCATAGAATCTACGCAATAGACCTAGCTCATGATGCCACTGTTGGGGAACGTAGCAGAAATTCAAAATTTTCCTACGTGTCACCAAGATCTATCTATGGAGAGACTAGCAACGAGGGAAGGAGAGTGCATCTACATACCCTTGTAGATCGCTAAGCGGAAGCGTTCAAGTGAACGGGGTTGATGGAGTCGTACTCGTCGTGATTCAAATCACCGATGATCAAGTGCAGAACGGACGGCACCTCCGCGTTCAACACACGTACAGCCCGGTGACGTCTCCCATGCCTTGATCCAGCAAGGAGAGAGGGAGAGGTTGAGGAAGACTCCATCCAGGAGCACCACAACGGCATGGTGGTGATGGAGGAGCGTGGCAATCCTGCAGGGCTTCGCCAAGCACCGCAGAAGAGAAGAAGAACTTGGGAGAGAGGGAGGGGCTGCACCAAAGGCAAAAAAGTGTGTATAGAGGCCCTCCTACCCCCACTATATATAGGGATCCCAAGGGGGGTGCGCCAGCCCTAGGAGATCCAATCTCCTAGGGAGGCGGCGGCCAGGGGAGGACTCCTCCCCCCCCCCCAAGGCCCCAAGGCACCTAGGAGGTGCCTTCCCCTGCTGGGACTCTTCCTTTAGGGTTTCCCCAGGCGCATGGGCCTCTTGGGGCTGGTGCCCTTGGCCGATGTAGGCCAAGGCGCACCCCCTACAGCCCATGTGGCCCCCCGGGGCAGGTGGCCCCACCCGGTGGGCCCCCGGGACCCTTCCGGTGGTCCCGGTACAATACCGATGACCCCGAAACTTGTCCCGATGGCCGAAATAGGACTTCCTATATATAAATCTTTACCTCCGGACCATTCCGGAACTCCCCGTGACGTCCAGGATCTCATCCGGGACTCTGAACAACATTCGGTAACCACATACAAACTTCCTTTATAACCCTAGCGTCATCGAACCCTAAGTGTGTAGACCCTACGGGTTCGGCAGACATGCAGACATGACCGAGACGTTCTCGGTCAATAACCAACAGCGTGATCTGGATACCCATGTTGGCTCCCACATGTTCCACGATGATCTCATCGGATGAACCACGATGTCAAGGACTTAATCAATCCCGTATACAATTCCCTTTGTCGAGCGGTATTGTACTTGCCCGAGATTTGATCGTCGGTATCCCGATACCTTGTTCAATCTCGTTACCGGCAAGTCTCTTTACTCGTTCCGTAACACATAATCCCGTGATCAACTCCTTTGGTCACATTGCGCATATGATGATGTCTTACCGAGTGGGCCCAGAGATACCTCTCCGTTTACACGGAGTGACAAATCCCAGTCTCGATTCGTGCCAACCCAACAGACACTTTCGGAGACACGTGTAATGCACCTTTATAGTCACCCAGTTACGTTGTGACGTTTGGTACACCCAAAGCATTCCTACGGTATCCGGGAGTTGCACAATCTCATGGTCTAAGGAAATGATACTTGACATTAGAAAAGCTTTAGCATACGAACTACACGATCTAGTGCTATGCTTAGGATTGGGTCTTGTCCATCACATCATTCTCCTAATGATGTGATCCCGTTATCAACGACATCCAATGTCCATGGTCAGGAAACCGTAACCATCTATTGATCAACGAGCCAGTCAACTAGAGGCTTACTAGGGACATGGTGTTGTCTATGTATCCACACATGTATCTGAGTTTCCTATCAATACAATTATAGCATGGATAATAAACGATTATCATGAACAAGGAAATATAATAATAACTTATTTATTATTGCCTCTAGGGCATATTTCCAACACGGGACCCATCCGGTGGTCCCGGTACAATACCAATTACCCCCGAAACGTTCCAGATGACCGAAACTTGACTTCCTATATATAAATCTTCACCTCCGGACCATTCCGGAACTCCTCGTGACGTCTGGGATCTCATCCGGGACTCTGAACAACATTCGGGTTACCGTATACTAATATCTCAACAACCCTAGTGTCACCGAACCTTAAGTGTGTAGACCCTACGGGTTCGGGAGACACACAGACATGACCGAGACGACTCTCCGGTCAATAACCAACAGCGGGATCTGGATACCCATGTTTGCTCCCACATGCTCCTCGATGATCTCATCGGATGAACCACGATGTCGAGGATTCGATCAATCCCGTATACAATTCCCTTTGTCAATCGGTACGTTACTTGCCCGAGACTCGATCGTCGGTATCCCAATACCTCGTTCAATCTCGTTACCGGAATGTCACTTTACTCGTACCGTAATGCATGATCCCGTGATCAAGCACTTGGTCACATTGAGCTCATTATGATGATGCATTACCGAGTGGGCCCAGAGATACCTCTCCGTCATACGGAGTGACAAATCCCAGTCTCGATTCGTGCCAACCCAACAGACACTTTCGGAGATACCCGTAGTATACCTTTATAGTCACCCAGTTATGTTGTGACGTTTGGCACACCCAAAGCACTCCTACGGTATCAGGGAGTTGCACAATCTCATGGTCTAAGGAAATGATACTTGACATTCGGAAAAGCTATAGCAAACAAACTACACGATCTTTGAGCTATGCTTAGGATTGTGTCTCGTCCATCACATCATTCTCCTAATGATGTGATCCCGTTATCAATGACATCCAATGTCCATAGTCAGGAAACCATGACTATCTTTTGATCAACGAGCTAGTCAACTAGAGGCTCACTAGGGACATGTTGTGGTCTATGTATTCACACATGTATTGCGATTTCCGGATAACACAATTATAGCATGAATAATAGACAATTATCATGAACAAAGAAATATAATAATAACCATTTTATTATTGCCTCTAGGGTATATTTCTAACAGTCTCCCACTTGCGCTAGAGTCAATAGTCTAGTTACATTGTGATGAATCGAACACCCATGCAGTTCTGGTGTTGATCATGTTTTGCTCTAGGGAGAGGTTTAGTCAATGGATCTGCCACATTCAGGTCCGTATGTACTTTACAAATATCTATGTCTCCATTTTGAACACTTTCACGGATGGAGTTGAAGGGACGCTTGATATGCCTGGTCTTCCTGTGAAACCTGGGCTCCTTGGCAAGGGCAATAGCTCCAGTGTTGTCACAGAAGAGAGTCATCGGGCCCGACGCATTGGGTATGACTCCTAGGTCGGTAATGAACTCCTTCACCCAGATTGCTTCTTGTGCTGCCTCCGAGGCTGACATGTATTCCGCTTCACATGTAGATCCCACCACAACGCTTTCCTTGCAACAACACCAGCTTACTGCCCCACCATTCAAAATATACACGTATCCGGTTTGTGACTTAGAGTCATCCAGATCTGTGTCGAAGCTAGCATTGATGTAACCCTTTACGACGAGCTCTTCGTCACCTCCATAAACGAGAAACATATCCTTAGTCCTCTTCAGGTACTTCAGGATATTCTTGACCGCTGTCCAGTTTTCCATGCCGGGATTACTTTGGTACCTTCCTACCAAACTTACGACAAGGTTTACATCAGGTCCGGTACACAACATAGCATACATGATAGACCATATGGCCGAGGCATAGGGGACAACAATCATCTTTTCTCTATCTTCTGCCGTGGTCGGGCATTGAGCCTGTTGGGGAACGTAGTAATTCCAAAAAATTTCCTATGCACACGCAAGATCATGGTGATGCATAGCAATGAGAGGGGAGAGTGTTGTCTACGTACCCACGCAGACCGACTACGGAAGTGTTGACACAACGTAGAGGAAGTAGTCGTACGTCTTCCCGATCCGACCGATCCAAGCACCGTTACTCCGGCACCTCCGAGTTCTTAGCACACGTACAACTCGATGACGATCCCCGGGCTCTGATCCAGCAAAGCGTCGGGGAAGAGTTCCGTCAGCACGACGGCATGGTGACGATCTTGATGTTCTACCGTTGCAGGGCTTCGCCTAAGCACTGCTACAATACGATCGAGGTGGAATATGGTGGCAGGGGGCACCGCACACGGCTAATGAACGATCTCAAGGATCAACTTGTGTGTCTAGAGGTGCTCCCTTGCCTCCGTATATAAAGGAGCCAAGGGGGAGGGTGCGGCCGACCAGGAGGAGGGCGCAGGAGGAGTCCTACTCCTACCGGGAGTAGGACTCCCCCCCAATCCTAGATGGAATAGGATTCCCTGAGGGGGGGAAAGAGAGAGAGGGGGCCGGCCACCTCTCCTTGTCCTAATAGGACTAGGGGAGGGGGGAGGCGCGCAGCCCACCTTGGGCTGTCCATTTCACCTTTCCACTAAAGCCCACTAAGGCCCATATAGCTCCCGGGGGGTTCCGGTAACCTCCCGGTACTCCGGTAAAATCCCGATTTCACCCGAAACACTTCCGATATCCAAACATAGGCTTCCAATATATCAATCTTTATGTCTCGACCATTCCGAGACTCCTCGTCATGTCCGTGATCACATCCGGGACTCCGAACTAACTTCGGTACATCAAAATGCATAAACTCATAATAACTGTCATCGTAACGTTAAGCGTGCGGACCCTACGGTTCGAGAACAATGTAGACATGACCGAGACACGTCTCCGGTCAATAACCAATAGCGGGACCTGGATGCCCATATTGGCTCGTACATATTCTACAAAGATCTTTATCGGTCAGACCGCATAACAACATACGTTGTTCCCTTTGTCATCGGTATGTTACTTGCCCGAGATTCGATCGTCGGTATCCAATACCTAGTTCAATCTCGTTACCGGCAATTCTCTTTACTCGTTCCGTAATACATCATCTCACAACTAACATATTAGTTGTAATGCTTGCAAGGCTTATGTGATGTGCATTACCGAGAGGGCCCAGAGATACCTCTCCGACAATCGGAGTGACAAAACCTAATCTCGAAATACGCCAACCCAACATCTACCTTTGGAGACACCTGTAATGCTCCTTTATAATCACCCAGTTACGTTGTGACGTTTGGTAGCACCCAAAGTGTTCCTCCGGCAAACGGGAGTTGCATAATCTCATAGTCATAGAAACATGTATAAGTCATGAAGAAAGCAATAGCAACATACTAAACGATCGGGTGCTAAGCTAATGGAATGGGTCATGTCAATCAGATCATTCAACTAATGATGTGATCCCGTTAATCAAATAACAACTCTTTGTTCATGGTTAGGAAACATAACCATCTTTGATTAATGAGCTAGTCAAGTAGAGGCATACTAGTGACACTCTGTTTGTCTATGTATTCACACATGTATTATGTTTCCGGTTAATACAATTCTAGCATGAATAATAAACATTTATCATGATATAAGGAAATAAATAATAACTTTATTATTGCCTCTAGGGCATATTTCCTTCAGTCTCCCACTTGCACTAGAGTCAATAATCTACATTACACAGTAATGATTCTAACACCCATGGAGTCTTGGTGCTGATCATGTTTTGCTCGTGGAAGAGGCTTAGTCAACGGGTCTTCCACATTCAGATCCGTATGTATCTTGCAAATCTCTATGTCTCCCACCTGGACTAGATCCCGGATGGAATTGAAGCGTCTCTTGATGTGCTTGGTTCTCTTGTGAAATCTGGATTCCTTTGCCAAGGCAATTGCACCAGTATTGTCACAAAAGATTTTCATTGGACCCGATGCACTAGGTATGACACCTAGATCGGATATGAACTCCTTCATCCGGACTCCTTCATTTGCTGCTTCCGAAGCAGCTATGTACTCCGCTTCACATGTAGATCCCGCTACGACGCTTTGTTTAGAACTGCACCAACTGACAGCTCCACCGTTTAATGTAAACACGTATCCAGTTTGCGATTTAGAATCGTCCGGATCAGTGTCAAAGCTTGCATCAACGTAACCGTTTACGATGAGCTCTTTGTCACCTCCATATACGAGAAGCATATCCTTGGTCCTTTTCAGGTATTTCAGGATGTTCTTGACCGCTGTCCAGTGATCCACTCCTGGATTACTTTGGTACCTCTCTGCTAAACTTATAGCAAGGCACACATCAGGTTTGGTACACAGCATTGCATACATGATAGAGCCTATGGCTGAAGCATAGGGAACATCTTTCATTTTCTCTCTATCTTCTGCAGTGGTCGGGCTTTGAGTCTTACTCCATTTCCCACCTTGTAACACAGGCAAGAACCCTTTCTTTGCTTGATCCATTTTGAACCTTTTCAAAACTTTGTCAAGGTATGTGCTTTGTGAAAGTCCAATTAGGAGTCTTGATCTATCTCTATAGATCTTAACGCCTAATATGTAAGCAGCTTCACCGAGGTCTTTCATTGAAAAACTCTTGTTCAAGTATCCCTTTATGCTATCCAGAAATTCTATATCATTTCCAATCAGTAATATGTCATCCACATATAATATCAGAAATGCTACAGAGCTCCCACTCACTTTCTTGTAAATACAGGCTTCTCCAAAAGTCTATATAAAACCAAATGCTTTGATCACACTATCAAAGCGTTTATTCCAACTCCGAGAGGCTTGCACCAGTCCATAAATGGATCGCTGGAGCTTGCACACTTTGTTAGCTCCCTTTGGATCGACAAAACCTTCCGGTTGCATCATATACAACTCTTCTTCCAGAAATCCATTTAGGAATGCAGTTTTGACATCCATCTGCCAAATTTCATAATCATAAAATGAGGCAATTGCTAACATGATTCGGACAGACTTAAGCATCGCTACGGGTGAGAAGGTCTCATCGTAGTCAACCCCTTGAACTTGTCGAAAACCTTTTGCGACAAGTCGAGCTTTGTAGACAGTAATATTACAATCAGCATCAGTCTTCTTCTTGAAGATCCATTTATTCTCAATTGCTTGCCGATCATCGAGCAAGTCAACCAAAGTCCATACTTTGTTCTCATACATGGATCCCATCTCAGATTTCATGGCTTCAAGCCATTTTGCGGAATCTGGGCTCACCATCGCTTCTTCATAGTTCGTAGGTTCATCATGATCTAATAGCATGACTTCCAGAACTGGATTACCGTACCACTCTGACGCGGACCTCACTCTGGTTGATCTACGAGGTTCAGTAGTATCTTGATCTAAAGTTTCATGATCATCATCATTAGCTTCCTCACTAATTGTTGTAGGTGTCACTGAAACAGTTTTCTGTGATGTACCACTTTCCAATAAGGGAGTAGGTACAGTTACCTCGTCAAGTTCTACTTTCCTCCCACTCACTTCTTTCGAGAGAAACTCCTTCTCCAGAAAGTTTCCGAACTTAGCAACAAAAGTCTTGCCTTCGGATCTGTGATAGAAGGTGTATCCAATAGTTTCCTTTGGATATCCTATGAAGACACATTTCTCCGATTTGGGTTCGAGCTTATCAGGTTGAATCTTTTTCACATAAGCATCGCAGCCCCAAACTTTCAGAAACGACAACTTTGGTTTCTTGCCAAACCACAGTTCATAAGGCGTCGTCTCAACGGATTTTGATGGTGCCCTATTTAACGTGAATGCGGCCGTCTCTAGAGCGTATCCCCAAAACGATAGCGGTAAATCAGTAAGAGACATCATAGATCGCACCATATCCAGTAAAGTACGATTATGACGTTCGGACACACCATTACGCTGTGGTGTTCCGGGTGGCGTGAGTTGCGAAACTATTCCACAATTTTTCAAATGTACACCAAACTCGCAACTCAAATCTTCTCCTCCACGATCAGATCGTAGAAACTTTATTTTCTTGTTACGATGATTTTCAACTTCACTCTGAAATTCTTTGAACTTTTCAAATGTTTCAGACTTATGTTTCATTAAGTAGATATACCCATATCTGGTTAAATCATCTGTGAATGTGAGAAAATAACGATATCCGCCACGAGCCTCAATATTCATCGGACCAGATACATCTGTATGTATGATTTCCAACAAATCCGTTGCTCTCTCCGTTATACCGGAGAACGGTGTTTTAGTCATCTTGCCCATGAGGCACGGTTCGCAAGTACCAAGCGATTCATAATCAAGTGGTTCCAAAAGCCCATCAGTATGGAGTTTCTTCATGCGCTTTACACCGATATGACCTAAACGGCAGTGCCACAAATAAGTTGCACTATCATTATCAACTCTGCATCTTTTGGCTTCAATATTGTGAATATGTGTATCACTACTCTCGAGATTCAATAAGAATAGACCACTCTTCAAGGGTGCATGACCATAAAAGATATCGCTCATATAAATAGAACAACCATTATTCTCTGATTTAAATGAATAACCGTCTCGCATTAAACAAGATCCAGATATAATGTTCATGCTCAACGCTGGCACCAAATAACAATTATTTAGGTCTAATACTAATCCCGAAGGTAGATGTAGAGGAAGCGTGCCGACTGCGATCACATCGACTTTGGAACCGTTTCCCACGCGCATCGTCACCTCATCCTTAGCCAATCTTCGCTTAATCCGTAGTCCCTGTTTCGAGTTGCAAATATTAGCAACAGAACCAGTATCAAATACCCAGGTGCTACTGCGAGCATTAGTAAGGTACACATCAATAACATGTATATCACATATACCTTTGTTCACCTTGCCATCCTTCTTATCCGCCAAATACTTGGGGCAGTTCCGCTTCTAGTGACCAGTCTGCTTGCAGTAGAAGCACTCAGTTTCAGGCTTAGGTCCACACTTGGGTTTCTTCTCTTGAGCAGCAACTTGCTTGCTGTTCTTCTTGAAGTTCCCCTTCTTCTTCCCTTTGCCCTTTTTGTTGAAACTAGTGGTCTTGTTGACCATCAACACTTGATGCTCCTTTTTGATTTCTACCTCCGCAGCTTTCAGCATTGCGAAGAGCTCGGGAATAGTCTTATTCATCCCTTGCATATTATAGTTCATCACGAAGCTCTTGTAGCTTGGTGGCAGTGATTGGAGAATTCTGTCAATGACGCAATCATCTAGAAGATTAACTCCCAATTGAATCAAGTGATTATTATACCCAGACATTTTGAGTATATGCTCACTGACAGAACTGTTCTCCTCCATCTTGCAGCTATAGAACTTATTGGAGACTTCATATCTCTCAATCCGGGCATTTGCTTGAAATATTAACTTCAACTCCTGAAACATCTCATATGCTCCATGACGTTCAAAACGTCGTTGAAGTCCCGATTCTAAGCCGTAAAGCATGGCACACTGAACTATCGAGTAGTCATCAGCTTTGCTCTGCCAGACGTTCATAACATCTGGTGTTGCTCCAGCAGTAGGCCTGGCACCCAACGGTGCTTCCAGGACGTAATTCTTATGTGCAGCAATGAGGATAATCCTCAAGTTATGAACCCAGTTCGTGTAATTGCTACCATCATCTTTCAACTTTGCTTTCTCAAGGAACGCATTAAAATTCAACGGAACAACAGCACGAGCCATCTATCTACAATCAACATAAACAATCAAGATACTATCAGGGACTAAGTTCATGATAAATTTAAGTTCAATTAATCATATTACTTAAGAACTCCCACTTAGATAGACATCCCTCTAATCCTCTAAGTGATCACGTGATCCAAATCAACTAAACCATGTCCGATCATCACGTGAGATGGAGTAGTTTCATTGGTGAACATCACTATGTTGATCATATCTACTATATGATTCACGCTCGACCTTTCGGTCTCTGTGTTCCGAGGCCATATCTATATATGCTTGGCTCGTCAAGTATAACCTGAGTATTCTGCGTGTGCAACTGTTTTGCACCCGTTGTATTTGAACGTAGAGCCTATCACACCCGATCATCACGTGGTGTCTCAGCACGAAGAACTTTCACAACGGTGCATTCTCAGGGAGAACACTTCTTGATAATTTAGTGAGAGACCATCTTATAATGCTACCGTCAATCAAAGCAAGATAAGATGCATAAAAGATAAACATCACATGCAATCAATATAAGTGATATGATATGGCCATCATCATCTTGTGCTTGTGATCTGCATCTCCGAAGCACCGTCGTGATCACCATCGTCACCGGCGCGACACCTTGATCTCCATCGTAGCATCGTTGTCGTGTCACCAATCTTATGCTTCCACGACTATCAGTACCGCTTAGTAATAAAGTAAAGCATTACATCGCGATTGCATTGCATACAATAAAGCGACAACCATATGGCTCCTGCCAGTTGCCGATAACTCGGTTACAAAACATGATCATCTCATACAATAAAATTTGGCATCATGCCTTGACCATATCACGTCACAACATGCCCTGCAAAAACAAGTTAGACGTCCTCTACTTTGTTGTTGCAAGTTTTACGTGGCTGCTACGGGCTTAAGCAAGAACCAATCTCACCTACGCATCAAAACCACAATGATAGTTTGTCAAATAGACTTCGTTTTAACCTTCGCAAGGACCGGGCGTAGCCACACTAGGTTCAGCTAAAGTTGGAGAGACAGTCGCCCGCAAGCCACCTGTGTGCAAAGCACGTCGGGGGAACCAGTCTCGCGTAAGCGTACGCGTAATGTTGGTCCGGGTCGTCTCGTCCAACAATACAGCCGAACCAAAGTATGACATGCTGGTAGGCAGTATGACTTATATCACCCACAACTCACTTGTGTTCTACTCGTGCAAATAACATCAAACCATAAAACCTAGGCTCTGATACCACTGTTGGGGAACGTAGTAATTTCAAAAAATTTCCTACGCACACGTAAGATCATGGTGATGCATAGCAACGAGAGGGGAGAGTGTTGTCTACGTACCCACGCAGACCGACTGCGGAAGCGTTGACGCAACGTAGAGGAAGTAGTCATACGTCTTCCCGATCCGACCGATCCAAGCACTGTTACTCCGGCACCTTCGAGTTCTTAGCACACGTACAACTCGATGACGATCCCCGGGCTCCGATCCAGCAAAGCGTCGGGGAAGAGTTCCGTCAGCACGACGGCGTGGTGACGATATTGATGTTCTACCGTTGCAGGGCTTCGCCTAAGCACTGCTACAATACGATCGAGGTGGAATATGGTGGCAGGGGGCACCGCACACGGCTAATGAACGATCTCAAGGATCAACTTGTGTGTCTAGAGGTGCCCCCTTGCCTCCGTATATAAAGGAGCCAAGGGGGAGGGTGCGGCCGGCCAGGAGGAGGGCGCAGGAGGAGTCCTACTCCTACCGGGATTAGGACTCCCCCCCAATCCTAGTTGGAATAGGATTCCCCGAGGGGGGGAAAGAGAGAGAGGGGGCCGGCCACCTCTCCTTGTCCTAATAGGACGAGGGGAGGGGGGAGGCGTGCAGCCCACCTTGGGCTGCCCCTTTCACCTTTCCACTAAAGCCCATTAAGGCCCATATAGCTCCCGGGGGGTTCCGGTAACCTCCCGGTACTCCGGTAAAATCCCGATTTCACCCGGAACACTTCCGATATCCAAACATAGGCTTCCAATATATCAATCTTTATGTCTCGACCATTCCGAGACTCCTCGTCATGTCCGTGATCACATCCGGGACTCCGAACTAACTTCGGTACATCAAAATGCATAAACTCATAATAATTGTCATCGTAACGTTAAGCGTGCGGACCCTACGGTTCGACAACAATGTAGACATGACCGAGACACGTCTCCGGTCAATAACCAATAGCGGGACCTGGATGCCCATATTGGCTCCTACATATTCTACGAAGATCTTTATCGGTCAGACCGCATAACAACATACGTTGTTCCCTTTGTCATCGGTATGTTACTTGCCCGAGATTCGATCGTCGGTATCCAATACCTAGTTCAATATCGTTACCGGCAAGTCTCTTTACTCGTTCCGTAATACATCATCTCACAACTAACATATTAGTTGTAATGCTTGCAAGGCTTATGTGATGTGCATTACCGAGAGGGCCCAGAGATACCTCTCCGACAATCGGAGTGACAAAACCTAATCTCGAAATACGCCAACCCAACATCTACCTTTGGAGACACCTGTAATGCTCCTTTATAATCACCCAGTTACGTTGTGACGTTTGGTAGCACCCAAAGTGTTCCTCCGGCAAACGGGAGTTGCATAATCTCATAGTCATAGGAACATGTATAAGTCATGAAGAAAGCAATAGCAACATACTAAACGATCGGGTGCTAAGCTAATGGAATGGGTCATGTCAATCAGATCATTCAACTAATGATGTGATCCCGTTAATCAAATAACAAATCTTTGTTCATGGTTAGGAAACATAACCATCTTTGATTAACAAGCTAGTCAAGTAGAGGCATACTAGTGACACTCTGTTTGTCTATGTATTCACACATGTATTATGTTTCCGGTTAATACAATTCTAGCATGAATAATAAACATTTATCATGATATAAGGAAATAAATAAATAACTTTATTATTGCCTCTAGGGCATATTTCCTTCAGAGCCGTGCTCAATCTCGTACCTTGCAATACAGGCAAGAACCCCTTCTTTGACTGGTCCATATTGAACTTCTTCAATATCTTGTCAAGGTACTTACTCTGTGAAAGACCAATGAGGCGTCTTGATCTATGTCTATAGATCTTGATGCCTAATATGTAAGCATCTTCTCCAAGATCCTTCATTGAAAAACACTTGTTCAAGTAGGCCTTTATGCTTTCCAAGAATTCTATATCATTTCCCATCAACAGTATGTCATCCACATACAATATGAGAAATGCTACAGAGCTCCCACTCACTTTCTTGTAAATGCAGACTTCTCCATAAGTCTGCGTAAACCCAAACGCTTTGATCATCTCATCAAAACGAATGTTCCAACTTCGAGATGCTTGCACCAGCCCGTAGATCGAGCGTTGGAGCTTGCACACCTTGTCAGCATTCTTAGGATTGACAAAACCTTCCGGCTGCATCATATACAATTCTTCCTTAAGGAAACCATTAAGGAATGCCGTTTTGACGTCCATTTGCCATATCTCATAATCATAGAATGCGGCAATTTCTAACATGATTCGGACAGACTTCAGCTTCGCTATGGGTGAGAAAGTCTCATCGTAGTCAACCCCTTGAACTTGTCGATAACCCTTAGCGACAAGCTGAGCTTTATAGATGGTTACATTACCATCCGCGTCTGTCTTCTTCTTAAAGATCCATTTATTTTCTATGGCTCGCCGATCATCAGGCAAGTCAGTCAAAGTCCATACTTCGTTTTCATACATGGATCCTATCTCGGATTTCATGGCTTCCAGCCATTTGTCGGAATCCGGGCCCGCCATCGCTTCTTCATAGTTCGAAGGTTCACCGTTGTCTAACAACATGATTTCCAAGACAGGGTTGCCGTACCACTCTGGTGCGGAACGTGTCCTTGTGGACCTACGAAGTTCAGTAGCAACTTGATCTGAAGTTTCATGATCATCATCATTAACTTCCTCTCTAGTCGGTGCAGGCACCTCAGGAACAATTTCCTGAGCTGCGCCACTCTCCGGTTCAAGAGGTAATATTTCATCAAGTTCTACTTTCCTCCCACTTATTTCTTTCGAGAGAAACTCTTTCTTTAGAAAGGATCCATTCTTGGCAACAAAGATCTTGCCTTCGGATCTGAGGTAGAAGGTATACCCAATAGTTTCTTTAGGGTATCCTATGAAGACGCATTTTTCCGACTTGGGTTCAAGCTTTTCAGGTTGAAGTTTCTTGACATAAGCATTGCATCCCCAAACTTTTAGAAACGACAGCTTAGGTTTCTTCCCAAACCATAATTCATATGGTGTTGTCTCAACGGATTTCGACGGAGCCCTATTTAAAGTGAATGCGGCAGTCTCTAAAGCATAGCCCCAAAATGACAGCGGTAGATCGGTAAGAGACATCATAGATCGCACCATATCCAATAGAGTGCGATTACGATGTTCGGACACACCATTACGCAGAGGTGTTCTAGGCGGCGTGAGTTGTGAAACTATTCCACATTTCCTTAAGTGTGTGCCAAATTCATGACTCAAGTATTCTCCCCCACGATCTAATCGCAAGAACTTGATTTTTCTGTCACGTTGATTCTCAACCTCACTCTGAAATTCCTTGAACTTTTCAAAGGTCTCAGACTTGTGTTTCATTAAGTAGACATACCCATATATACTCAAGTCATCAGTGAGGGTGAGAACATAACGATAGCCACCGCGAGCCTCAACACTCATTGGACCGCACACATCAGTATGTATGATTTCCAATAAGTTGGTTGCTCGCTCCATTGTTCCTGAGAACGGAGTCTTGGTCATTTTACCCATGAGGCATGGTTCGCACGTGTCAAATGATTCGTAATCAAGAGACTCCAAAAGTCCATCTGCATGGAGCTTCTTCATGCATTTGACACCTATGTGACCAAGGCGGCAGTGCCACAAGTATGTGGGACTATCATTATCAACCTTACATCTTTTGGTATTCACAATATGAATATGTGTAACATTACGCTCGAGATTCATTAAGAATAAACCATTCACCAGCGGAGCATGACCATAAAACATATCTCTCATATAAATAGAACAACCATTATTCTCGGACTTAAATGAGTAGCCATCTCGAATTAAACGAGATCCTGATACAATGTTCATGCTCAAAGCTGGTACTAAATAATAATTTTGAGGTTTAAAACTAATCCCGTAGGTAAATGTAGAGGTAGCGTGCCGACGGCGATCACATCGACCTTGGAACCATTCCCGACGCGCATCGTCACCTCATCCTTCGCCAGTCTCCGCTTATTCCGCAGCTCCTGCTTTGAGTTACAAATGTGAGCAACCGCACCGGTATCAAATACCCAGGAGCTACTACGAGTACTGGTAAGGTACACATCAATTACATGTATATCACATATACCTTTAGTGTTGCCGGCCTTCTTGTCCGCTAAGTATTTGGGGCAGTTCCACTTCCAGTGACCACTTCCCTTGCAATAAAAACACTCAGTCTTAGGCTTGGGTCCATTCTTTGACTTCTTCCCGGCAGCTTGCTTACCGGGCGCGGCAACTCCCTTGCCGTCCTTCTTGAAGTTCTTTTTACCCTTGCCTTTCTTGAACTTGGTGGTTTTATTCACCATCAACACTTGATGTTCCTTTTTGATTTCCACCTCCGCTGATTTCAGCATTGAATATACCTCAGGAATGGTCTTTTCCATCCCATGCATATTGAAGTTCATCACAAAGCTCTTGTAGCTCGGTGGAAGCGACTGAAGGATTCTGTCAATGACCGCATCATCCGGGAGATTAACTCCCAGCTGAGTCAAGCGGTTATGCAACCCAGAAATTTTGAGTATGTGCTCACTAACAGAACTGTTTTCCTCCATCTTACAACTGAATAACTTGTCAGAGACTTCATATCTCTCGACCCGGGCATGAGCTTGGAAAACCATTTTTAGCTCTTCGAACATCTCATATGCTCCGTGTCGCTCGAAACGCTTTTGGAGCCCCGGTTCTAAGCTGTAAAGCATGCCGCACTGAACGAGGGAGTAATCATCAGCATGTGACTGCCAAGCGTTCATAACGTCTTGGTTCTCTGGGATGGGTGCGTCACCTAGCAGTGCTTCTAGGACATAATCTTTCTTGGCAGCTATGAGGATGATCCTCAGGTTCCGAACTCAGTCCGTATAGTTGCTGCCATCATCTTTCAGCTTGGTTTTCTCTAGGAACGCGTTGAAGTTGAGGGAAACATTAGCGTGGGCCATTTGATCTACAAGACATAGTGTAAAGATTTTAGACTAAGTTCATGATAATTAAGTTCATCTAATCAAATTATTTAATGAACTCCCACTCAGATAGACATCCCTCTAGTCATCTAAGTGAAACATGATCCGAGTCAACTAGGCCGTGTCCGATCATCACGTGAGACGGACTAGTCAACATCGGTGAACATCTTCATGTTGATCGTATCTTCTATATGACTGATGCTCGACCTTTCGGTCTTCCGTGTTCCGAGGCCATGTCTGTACATGCTAGGCTCGTCAAGTCAATCTAAGTGTATTACGTGTGTAAATCTGGCTTACACCCGTTGTATTCGAACATTAGAATCTATCACACCCGATCATCACGTGGTGCTTCGAAACAAAGAACCTTTGCAACGGTGCATAGTTAGGGGGAACACTTTCTTGAAATCATTACGAGGGATCATCTTATTTAAGCCACCGTTGTTCTAAGCAAATAAGATGTAAAACATGATAAACATCACATGCAATCAAATAGTGACATGATATGGCCAATATCATTTGCTCCTTTTGATCTCCATCTTCGGGGATCCATGATCATCGTTGTCACTGGCATGACACCATGATGATCTCCATCATCATGTCTTCTTGAAGTTGTCTCGTCATCTATTACTTCTACTACTATGGCTAACGCTTTAGCAATAAAGTAAAGTAATTACATGACATTTATGTTGACATGCAGGTCATAAATAAATAAAGACAACTCCTATGGCTCCTGCCGGTTGTCATACTCATCGACATGCAGGTCGTGATTCCTATTACAAGAACATGATCAATCTCATACATCACATATATCATTCATCAGATCCTTTTGGCCATATCACATCACACGGCACATGCTGCAAAAACAAGTTAGACGTCCTCTAATTGTTGTTGCAAGTTTTTATGTGGCCGCTATAGGTTTCTAGCAAAAACGTTTCTTACCTACGCCAAAACCACAATGTGATATGCCAATTTCTATTTACCCTTCATAAAGACCCTTTTTATCGAATCCGATCCGACTAAAGTGGGAGAGACAGACACCCGCCAGCCACCTTATGCAACTAGTGCATGTCAATCGGTGGAACCAGTCTCACGTAAGCGTACGTGTAAGGTCGGTCCGAGCCGCTTCATCCCACGATGCCGCCGAATCAAGATAAGACTAGTAACGGCAAGCAAATTCACAATATCCATGCCCACAACTTCTTTGTGTTCTACTCGTGCATAGAAACTACACATAGACCTAGCTCATGATGCCACCGTTGGGTAACGTAGCAGAATTTTAAAATTTTCGACGCATCACCAAGATCAGTCTATGGAGTCATCTAGCAACGAGGGAGAGGGGAGTGCATCTACATAGCCTTGTAGATCGCGCGCGGAAGCGTTCAAGAGAACGGGGTTGATGGAGTCGTACTCGTCGTGATCCAAATCACTGATGACCTAGCGCCGAACGGACGGCACCTCCGCGTTCAACACACGTACGGTTGGGAAGACGTCTCCTCCAACTTGATCCAGCAAGGGGGAAGGAGAGGTTGATGAAGATCCAGCAGCACGACGGCGTGGTGGTGGAAGCAACGGTGATCTCGGCAGGGCTTCGCCAAGCTCAGGGAGATGGAGGAGTGTCACGGGAGGGAGAGGGAGGCGCCAGGGGCTACGGTGCGGCTGCCCTCCCTCCCCCCACTATATATAGGACCCCTAGGGGGGCGCCGGCCCTAGGAGATTGAATTTCCAAGGGGGGGGGGCGGCCAAGGGGGGTGGAGTGCCCCCCAAGCCAAGTGGGGCGCCCCCACCCCTAGGGTTTCCAACCCTAGGTGCAGGGGGAGGCCCATGGGGGGCGCACCAGCCCACTAGGGACTGGTTCCCCTCCCACTTCAGCCCATGGGGCCCTCCGGGATAGGTGGCCCCACCCGGTGGACCCCCGGGACCCTTCCGGTGGTCCCGGTACAATACCGATTACCCCCGAAACTTTCCCGATGGCCGAAACTTGACTTCCTATATATAAATCTTCACCTACGGACCATTCCAGAACTCCTCGTGACGTCCGAGATCTCATCCAGGACTCCGAACAACTTTCGGGTTACCGTATACTAATATCTCAACAACCTTAACGTCACCGAACCTTAAGTGTGTAGACCCTACAGGTTCGGGAGACACGCAGACATGACCGAGACGACTCTCCGGTCAATAACCAACAGCGGGATCTGGATACCCATGTTGGCTCCCACATGCTCCTCGATGATCTCATCGGATGAACCACGATGTCGAGGATTCGATCAATCCCGTATACAATTCCCTTTGTCAATCGGTACGTTACTTGCCCGAGACTCGATCGTCGGTATCCCAATACCTTGTTCAATCTCGTTACCGGCAAGTCACTTTACTCGTACCGTAATGCATGATCCCGTGATCAAGCACTTGGTCACATTGAGCTCATTATGATGATGCATTACCGAGTGGGCCCAGAGATACCTCTCCGTCATACGGAGTGACAAATCCCAGTCTCAATTTGCGCCAACCCAACAGACAATTTCGAAGATACCCGTAGTATACCTTTATAGTCACCCAGTTACGTTGTGACGTTTGGCACACCCAAAGCACTCCTACGGTATCCGGGAGTTGCACAATCTCAGGGTCTAAGGAAATGACACTTGACATTCGGAAAAGCTATAGCAAACGAACTACACGATCTTTGAGCTATGCTTAGGATTGGGTCTCGTCCATCACATCATTCTCCTAATGATGTGATCCCGTTATCAATGACATCCAATGTCCATAGTCAGGAAACCATGACTATCTTTTGATCAACGAGCTAGTCAACTAGAGGCTCACTAGGGACGTGTTGTGGTCTATGTATTCACACATGTATTACGATTTCCGGATAACACAATTATAGCATGAATAGTAGACAATTATCATGAACAAAGAAATATAATAATAACCATTTTATTATTGCCTTTAGGGCATATTTCCAACAGCTCTCGGTTCGGTTTTTTCATCTGTTTTTTCGTGAAAAAAGAGCTCGTCAAAACCTATCAACATGGGATCTAGTATTGAAAATCTCAACATGAGGAATCCAACGATGAATAACGGTTCGAGATTTGGACGCACGGTTTAAGAGATAAAACGTTTTGAATAAACGGGTGTACGAAAAAGGAAAAACTCCCAGGTTGCGGCAAGTAGCGCGCATGCAGAGCACTGCTTGTCACAACCTGTGGAGATGGGAGTGATCTTTGCAACTACTCCTCAATTAGTGATTTCCCTAACAACCTGTAGTTATTCTAAAAAAAATCTCTAGCTTGAACTCATGATCTAAACGCAACTTGCATTTGATTTTCACTGATATGAGCTGCAAACACCGCTAAGTGCGTTACTGGTCACTAAACCCTAAATCCTCTTATGTCTTTTACCCTGTACTCCCTCCGTACACAAGCATAACATGTTTGGGATATTTTGATACGGCTTTCAATTTGTTTTTCATTTTCCATTTTCTGTTTTTATTTCATTTTTATGTTTTACCTATTTGTTTTCTTTTGCCCACCCTTTTATTTCCATGTCAGTTAATGGAGGGAGTATATTATCATATTTTTATCCATCTAGTATTGTAGATGTTCATATAGTTCACTATAAATTAAATCAAACATTCACTTTTAAAGAACTAATACAACTTATATTCTAGAAAGGGGCCGCTAAGCTGTGTAGCGAATTTAAGTCACCAGTAAAGGTCTCACCGCATCTTTTTAGAGGAGGGAAGGGTAGAGTTTGTATGCATGCCTCTGCCATTCTTCATCCCTTTCAGTGAAAAAGTTGCTCCCTTGATCCATATTAATTGACACTAAATTAGTACAGATTTTCACTAATTTCATACCCCCCCCCCCCCGGTTCCATATAAAGTATCACATACTAAATCAGCAACACTTAATATGGAACAGAGGGACGATATTGGTATAATCTTAGGTTGTCATTTTATAAAAAAGAGTGAACATTTTTCAAAATTGTGTAAACAAATTTTTGGAAGACATCATATCTTCTAAAAGTCGAAGAACACTTTCAGAATAAAAAACATTTTTTTACAAAAATACTATAGCTATGGGACAACCAAGCGACATTGAAATACGAAAAGAGAAAGATCATACAAAATAGAAGTGGTTTTCCGTTTTCCGAAGAATGACGCTATAATTAGGTAGCGGGGGAAAGCGTCAGCTTGATAAGGTTTCACCACAAAGTAGTATGCTTGTCGGACCTATCACCTTTACTTTATTGCATACCTAAAAGTATTCCCATAGTATATGAACCATTAGTTCCTTTTGTTGCAACAAAAATGTTTTGTTTATCTTTGGCTAGAGTCAAGCTATAGGAAAAAATGTTTCATTGGATAAGTGTGATTCATGTGAGGAGAAGATGTTTTAAACTTTTCTCTAAATTGGATATATATAGTCACGTTTTACTGTATTTGTTCACTCATTTCCAATCCTAATGACTGTTGGTGGCCCAATGGTGAGTGCTCCTCCACAACGCCTATTGCGCCATGTAAGCCATGAGCGCTCATGCTAGCCAGCGTGTGGGCCCAACAAAGCACCTCTCTCTGTTTGTTGATAGTTTGATTGTCGACCTGGCCTAAAAAAGATCAGCCGACCTTTGACCATTGACCAGTTCACTATTGACCACTGACTAGTTCACCTCTAAACTCTAACTGTTAACCATTGACTATATAAATAATCATGAATTCAAAAAAAGAATCATGAATTTGAAAAAAGTTCATGCATTTGAGAAAAAGTTCACGAGTTTGAAAAAAAATTCACAAGTTTTGAAAAAGTTCATGAGTTTGAAAGATATTTGCGAATATGAAAAAAGTTCAGGAATCTGAAAAAACGTTGCCCTCACTTAGAATGAGACCTACTCCAGCAAGCCTCACGTCAAGCAACCGCGACCATGGGCCGGCTCTGCATGGACTACAGTCCTGGAGCGCATTTTTCTTCCATTTTTTCATATTTTTGGACTCATTTTTTGTTTTATTTTACTATACTTTTCCTTATATTTAGAAATATTTTAAATGTATGTATTAGGCAAAAAACACTTTATACATAAAAATGAAAAATGTTAGTTGTGCATTTTACAAATGTTAAACATGGTTAGAGAAAAAAAATCTAATGTACATGAAAAATTGTAAAATATGTATGAGAAAAATGGACATCAAAACATATATATGAAAAAAAGTTAATCCTGTATTTGGAAAATGTTAAATGTGTATATGAAAACTGTTCCTCATAGATGTAAAAAGTGTAAAATGTGTTTGGAAGACGTACACATCAAAACAGATATATGAAAAAAAATGTTAAACATGTATTTGAAGATAGTGAAATGTGTACCTAAAAAATGTTCAAAATGTATAAAAAAATCGTGATGTATACAGTATATAATGTTTATTAAAAAAGTAGACATTGAATAATATAATATTGAAAATATGTTAATACTGTATTAGAAAAAGGTAAACATGTTTAAATAAGTTCCTAGTGTATACAAAAAACGTAAAAATGTGTATGAAAAAAATTAGATATGGAAAACCTATGTTTGAAAAAAGTTTAACCATTTATTTAATAAATGTCGTGTATTTTATTTGTTTTATTACAATAAAAATGTTCAACGTGCATTTAAAAATATGTTTTACATTTAGTTAAAACAGTGTTCAAACCATATATTAAAAAATGTACATCGTGTATTTGGAAAATTCAATGTATTGCAAAATTGTTACTGTGTACATTAAAATATTTATGGTGTACTGGATAAAAGTAGATATGTGTAAAAAAACCCGATAAAAATCGATGAAGAAACAAAGAAACCCAGTAAAAAACAAGAATCAAAGAGGAAAATACCAAAAGGAAAATAAAAATCGAAGAAAAGGAATGCATAAACAATGGAAGAAGTGAAACCCGAGGAGGAAGCAAAGAGAAACGAAGAAAACTTAGAAAAAAAATGAAGAAAGCAAAGAAAGAAAGGAAGAAACCATTAATAATCGAGAAAAAGAAAAAAGAAACATTGAAAGAAACAAAGAAAATTGTTTAAAAACAAAGACAAATGAAAAAACAAAGAAAACCTGGAACAAACAAATAAAACGGAAAAAGGTGAACTAATAAACAAGCAAAGAGAAGTGAACAAGCGAAGGAGAAAGCGAGCCAGCCCATTAAACAAAGGGAGATCAAAACGGTCGACGCGAGACTTTCTTACATCTGTCTGAGAAAAAGACATTCTTACATCTTGATATAAGCGAGATATAGTTCTTGTTGCCGATTTTCCTTATCTGATGCCTTAAACGCCATGTAGGATTTGGCTGCACCACACCAGATGAACAAGCGCCTCCCTTCCCAATTCCGATCGCCCGTTTAAGATCTGGTCGATAATTTGAGGTGTTCATGTATTGTAAATATCTAATACATTAATCTTCTGACTGTTAAAACTGGGTTTGCCTTGCCATCCGAACAGTAGCTGAGCTAAATTTATGTATGGATGCAGGCATCACTTGGTCTCTAGTTGTCAAACAAGTTGCAGTTTGCCGGTGATGAGAGTTGCCATATCTTTTATATATTAATTACACAGTCAGTATGATATGAAGCAATAATTAGTTATACAGGATAAAATTTTTTTAAAGCTTTTAAAAAGATTATTCTTTCAGATTTTGAATACACACTGTTTAAATCCTAGGCCCGCCCTTTATTGCTTGCCGGCAGGCCTGAACTGTCAGTTTCGGTGTTAGCCGAGGGAAACCGTCAACCAGTGTGATTTGCAAAAAATTAACACTTTCTTGCAGGGCATCCTGAAAAGTTTTTGAAACCTCGTCTTTTCTGCAAAACGATGCGACATATGTGGTGGTTCTGTGCAATTCAGTTTAGTATGTATGCGTGTCGAGGTGGGTGATGAAGAGAAGGTGAATATGCCGCCTTGGTCTTAACCGAAAGGTTCCATAGAAAGCACCCATGTTCACTATCTAAATGTGGAGAGGCTGATATTTTGATCAACTAGTAAATAATAAGATATAAAATCCTCACAGCAGGCTGGTAGCAGTACTAATATGGAAAATTTGAACAACTCTTTCATTAACTCCTTGGATCCAAACACCGAAATCCAAGGCCGCCTCGATCGCCCTCTGGTTGCTTCTATTTATACCCCACTCACTTCCCTTGCAATATATGCACTGGCACCACTCCCATGCATTATCCTGCAAGAAGCACAAGGCCAAGAATGCCAATGATGCATTCCCTCTCTGTTTATGCCATCCTTTTGTTTCTCTCTTGGCCATTCAGCTCGGTGCCTCTCTGTGCATCCGACCACCTACTTGTCCCTGGCAAGCCGCTCTCCCCTGGTAGTGTTCTTGTCTCGGAAGACCAAGTTTTCGCCCTCGGGTTCTTCTCCCCATCATCATCAAACTCCACCAAGAAGCACTACTACGTCGGAATATGGTACAACGACATCCCTGAGTGCACCGTGGTATGGGTCTCCAACCGGGCCGCTCCCATCACAAACCTTTCCTCTGTGAATCTTGCCGTAACCAGCAGCTCCGACATAGTGCTATCTGATAGCAATGGCAGTGTCCTTTGGAGAACGAACAACATCATCAATTCATCATTGACTACCGCCATCTCGGTGGTAGCGATGCTGGAGAACACTGGAAACTTCATCCTCCGGTCGTTGGCCGACGGTGCCATACTGTGGCAAAGCTTCGACCAGCCTACCGACACCCTCCTGCCCGGCATGAATCTCAGGCTCAGCCACAACATGCATCCACTGCAGCAACTGATTGCTTGGAAAGGCCAGCAAGACCCGGCACCTGGCGTGTTCTCCTACGGTGCAGACCCCAACAACCTCCTGCAAAGCTTCATCTGGAATGGCTCGAGGCCACACCGGCGAAGCCCGGTATGGATAAACTACCTCCTCCGTTTCTACTACACGGATATGTTCAAGTCTACCATCTACATGGCGTTGCATCATGCCGGCGACGAGGTTTACATGTCGTTCGGCATGCCAACCGGCTCCGCCGTGTTGGTTAGGATGAATATTGACTACTCAGGTAAGGTAACTGTCCTAAGCTGGGAAAGCAACATGTCGGTATGGAGAGCCCTGTACGCAGAGCCTGAACATGAGTGCAATACGTATAGCTACTGTGGTCCTTATGGTTACTGCGACAACACAGAAATCATCCCAGTGTGCAAGTGCTTGGATGGTTTCGAGCCGAGGGACGATAAAGGATGGATCGTCGGACGTTTCTTGCAGGGATGCCGCCGGAAGGAGGTGCGAAGGTGTACCCCTGGAGACGGGTTCTTGACCTTTTCGGGCATGAAGGTCCCTGACAAGTTCCTCCATGTCCCGAACAAAAGCTTTGATGAGTGCACTGAGGAATGCAAAAGCAATTGCTCATGTGTGGCATATGCTTACTCCAGTATGAGCAACATGGATATCGACGGAGATGACACAAGGTGCCTGGTATGGATGGGGGATTTGATCGACATGGAGAACAACACACAAGGAGGGGAGAACCTCTATGTTCGGACTTACGTATTACAAGGTATGTTTCCTTCGTTGCTCCTCCTTGTATGTATCGTTGCTTATGTTTCAGTAGATAGTTTTTTTAAGGAGGGATCCATGCATTGAAATTGGAAGAAAGAATGGCCAAATGTTTTCATGCTTGCATTAGAGAAAGAGTCATTACTATTCTATGGATATGATGGTTAGCATTGATAAACGTTGATGATTCTGCGTAAACTAATTCTGTGCAGGTAACCTGAGAAAGGTCAAAACTATAAAAATGGTATTACCATTTGTGTCAAGTTTCTTGATCTTCATATGCGTGGTGTTTATTTGGGCCTATGTCAATAGAGGTAGGAAATTATTATTTTCGTTCCAATTTACTCCCTTCGTTCGGAATTATTTGTCGCAGAAATGGATGTATCTAGACGTATTTTAGTTCTAGATACATCCATTTCTGAGACAAGTAATTCCGAACGGAGGGAGTACATGTCATCTCCAGTCACAACAAACTAATGGGACAGACACACATTCTTGACAGGCAATCATGCTAGCAAAGGTGTCTGGCAAAGGATCATGCGAGTATATTCAAGAACTTGTAAGGAACTCGTTGATAGTAACACAGAGTTTCCCATTTTGAGATTCCGAACAATTGCTGTCGCGACAAATAATTTCTCTGAATCTAGCATTCTCGGCCAAGGAGGTTTTGGCAATGTTTATAAGGCAAGAAGCCCCTGTACTGATAATTGGATCATTAATGGAAGATCTAACCTTTCTTACTCAATAATACCTCATGTTTCAGGGCAAGTTGGAAGATGGTAAGGACATTGCTGTGAAAAGGCTTCGTGTAGGTTCTGTCCAAGGGGAAATGGAGTTCAAGAATGAAATAGTTCTGGTCACCAAGTTGCAGCATAGGAACACGGTCAAACTTTTAGCTTGCAGCATTCATGAAGATGAAAAACTTTTGATTTATGAATACCTACCTAACGGAAGTTTGGATTCCTTCATTTTCAGTACGTCTGCTCACTTGTTGCAAAGTCTCTATGAAAGGAACACACTTCACTGATAGTATGCTTTGTATATTTCTATCATTGGCAGATGACACAAGGAAGTCACTACTCAACTGGCCCACAAGATTTAAGATAATCACAGGTGTATCCAGAGGCCTTCTTTATCTCCACCAAGACTCTAGATTGACAATGATTCATAGAGATCTCAAGGCAAGCAACATATTGTTGGATGCTGAGATGGACCCCAAAATATCTGATTTTGGTACAGCTAGGATATTTAGTGTCAATGAAAAGCAAGGACACACCAATCGAGTCGTTGGAACATTGTGAGTAGTGAGAATTTTCATTCATGCTAACTCTCGTTTTTGTGCTTAATTCAATTGGTCAAGTTTAACTTTTATGCGGCAAGCAGTGGATACATGTCGCCCGAATATGCAATGGAAGGAATCATCTCCGTCAAGTCTGATGTGTACAGCTTTGGTGTATTACTCCTAGAAATAGTGAGTGGCTTGAAGATCTGCACTACAAGCCCAAGCACGCACTCTCATAACCTTATAGATCATGTAAGTGCTCAAAAGTTGCTCAATTCATATGAATGGGTGCTACCTAGTACTATTTGATATGATTACTTACATTATTGATTCGATGCAGGCGTGCAGCTTACAGAGGGATGGGATGTTGTTGAATCTTGTCGACCCGTCTATCATCGAGGGTTGCTCTCCTGATGAAGCTGATGAAGCTCTACGGTGCATCCATATTGGACTGTTGTCGGTGCAGAACAACCCAAATGCTCGCCCCCTCATGTCTTGGGTGGTAGAAATCCTGGATAACAAAGCCATAAAGCTCCCGCAGTTGAAAGAGCCCATATACTTTGGATACCAGATCTATGGAAGTGACGGACTAGGATAAAGCCCCGTAAAAAACACGAGCCTCGAAATTCGCAAGGGGAGATAGAAACAGTGTTCTATGGATTCCGAGGATCATGTCATTTACATGTATTTCCAATGGTCGATTCACTGGTACCATAGTTCCAACGTGCAAAGCATATAGAGAGGCTTTTTTGGCTCCAAGACTTGGTAACTCTTCTAGATGTATCAATTGCACACAGTTGGTTATAGATAAAGCCAAAATGAATATTAAGTAAATGTATGGTTGGAGTTCGCACAACTATTACGTATCAATATATTGTATTTTATTAAAATTCATATAAAACTATGTGTGTGTTACATTTTCACTAAATAAGAGATTTCTTATACTTACTAGATAATTGCTCATGCGTTGCAATAGGAGCATAAACATTGTACTACCTCCATTCCAAAATATGTCTCATGATTTTAATGTAAGTCTCATGGTAGAGTACTCCGTAACTGCAGGTATATTATTATATTGGTGTGTCAAAATATTAGCAAGTTGTTGTACACAATCACCATAATTTACCTAACGTCTTATTTTTAAGTCCTTATTTGATAAGAAATTATTGGCATTTAAAAAAAAAGAGGAATACCCCCGGCCTCTGCATCTGGACGATGCATACGGCCAATTTATTAATTATTAACACAAGACCTTACAAAGTCGTACAACAGTAAGACCAAAGCCATCATATTCGCAACCTCTGTCGCTACTCCTATCTAACTGATGAAGGGGCGCTGATGGTCTGGGCAGGTGGGGGAGGCGGCGGGAGGAAACTCTAGACTCCCCCGAGTCGCCCCTACGCCTGCCAAAAAGTCTACGTGGAACAAGCTACCCGAAAATATTATTTTGCTTTAGTAAATTGAATAAGAGGTGGGACAGTTGAAACGATTTTAGGAAAACCTATAAGATAGGATGAAAAACAATAAAAAAGGAGGAGGGAGGGAGGCGTAGATAGAGAGGTTGGACGAAAGAAAGAGTGAAACAGAAACCTTACATTCTTTTAGTTAATTGAATTATTATATAGTATTTATTATTATAAAATAATAAAAAACTAAAGACTTCTATTCTCCTCATTGAGGGGCAAAATTTGCTATATATTGTCTTTCATATTTACCGTATTTATTTTTATGTGATATAATTCAATTCGTTTCCCCTCAGTTCAATGATAGCCAAAGAAAATGTGATATAGTATAATCTTAAGATATTCAAACGTCTTACGCAAGCGCATATATAAAGACACCTGATCTAGGTTTGTTATATAAATGTTTTTTTAGAACACAATACAGACGCATGTGTTCATACATATATGTGCATACACTCATCCCTATGAACTCACACACACCCTATCCTTATGAGCACCTCCGAGAGACTGAGCCGACATATCATCTTAAGATTGACGAAGTCACCATAGTCGCCTCGTAGTCAACGGGAACGTCTCGTCGCACTGAATGTACATTGCCGGAAATCCTGAAATAAATCCAGTAATAAATGCGAGTACCAATACTTGAACTCTGGTGCGCTAGGGATCCCACCGCCCCCCTAACCATCCAACCACAGGTTGTTTCACCACGTAAATGTTAACATGTAACTTTTTGGCGGCGAAAATGTTAACTTGTGTGTAGTAGTTAAATAAAATAGGCACTTGAGTAATATGCACTGATTGTTGGGTCGTAAAAGGACCGACCAATTGCATGCATTGGCTTGTTCGAACATTCTACAATTAGCGCGTTCTAACAACAAAACCGGCTATCCAATCCAAAAAATCAAAACAAAAAAGGAGAACTGGTCGGTGGGCCTAGGTTGTCAGTCTGGTTAAAATCCAACCTCCCATATTGACAATGTGTTGAGATGAATCAGGGTCCCACCTGTCAACCTCCCATGCCTTCGCCCACCCCTGTATTCCTGTCGTGAAATTGTCACGGCAGATGTCCTAGCGAAAGGACTTAATCGTAGGGCCATCGCAACTAGGAAGCTTAAAGGGGTTAATCGGGACAAAGGACACGAGAGGTTTATACTGGTTCGGCCCCTTACGATGAAGGTAAGACCTAGTCCAGTTGATATTGTATTGCTAGTTTCGATGACCAAGGAGCGAATCCGCTAGCTTGGCTATCGATCTGTTGATTTTTGTCCTAAGCCGCCGCCGGGTCGTCCCCTTATATACACGGGTTGACGCCTAACGGCCTACAGAGTCCCGGCCGGCTCATAAAACGTGTCTGGCTCGGTGACTTGTTTTATATGCCTTTCTTTACAAGTCTTTCTTTACATATGGCGGTTCACAATATTGGGGCTTAAGCTGCCTCTGGGCTTAGGCCTTCTATAAGTCTCAATAAACTATCACCTTGAATATTATTGGGCTTCTTTTCGTAACCCGCCATTGGGGTTGACCCGGCCCCTCCTGGGCGGGTCATACCTGGTAGTTATATCCTCAACAATAGGCCCCAGGTTGACTTGAACTTTGTTCTTTGTCAATCTTCAACACTTAAACGAAATCCATCTTCCTCTGTTTGTAAAAACTCTGTAACCCGCCATGATGTCATCTTCTGAAAACATGAAAGCCTGCCATGACGTCATCTTCAACGGATCTTTATCTTTTAATATCTTCCGAGAATCAAGGTGTCCGTTTAGCTGGATAATCATTATTTTGGTCTTCCTAAATTTTCGCGCCTGCCTGTTCACTTATCCCCTTATAAATAGGCTTTGCCGGTCTTTCCTCTTTCTTCTTCTTCTTCTTCTTCTGCCTTCCATCTTCTCGCCACCTCTCTGCCTCTCGAGCTCTGCCGTCACCATAGTGCCCACCGTCGCCTCTCAACGTCGGCCGCTGCATCACCATGATCTCGCCCCGAGAACCACGTCGACCCTTCGCAGAAGCTCTGCACTTGTAAGTTCTTACCTTTCCGCGCCCTTAGGTCTGTTTAGGGTTACGAGTTCATCGGCGTTCTTCGCTGTTCATCACGGACCTTCCTGTAGTTTCTTCACCGTACCCTCTTTTGATCCAGAAGAAAAGTAGAACTTGTGCGGTAGTGGTTTTACACCCATTTTAGATGCTAGTAGATCCTTTTCCTTTACAAAGATACCTTCTTAGAGCTGATGAACTCCTCCACGCTCGTTCTTTAGGTCTAATTTTTTTTCTTTTCTGACCCATTTTGATCCATAATAATAGCAATAGCTTGGGAAATCTGTTTGTCTCAACACTTAGCCGATTCTGT
The DNA here is from genome assembly GCF_056163025.1 of Triticum urartu. Taxonomy (NCBI): domain Eukaryota; kingdom Viridiplantae; phylum Streptophyta; class Magnoliopsida; order Poales; family Poaceae; genus Triticum; species Triticum urartu. Next base: position 685,215,067 of record NC_141877.1, read on the forward strand.
TTCTGGTTTCCTTCGAATGTCTTTAGTCATGGCGGCTTATCACGCCGGCCCGCTTTTCCTTTATATGTCATTAGCCCTTACTTAAGCCGCCATTACTCATTTGCACCATCATCATTTAACTTTTAATTTCACCATTGAATTGAACCGGCACATTACTTTATTTTCAGTTTGCCCTTTGCTCATCATGCCGTCAAAAGCACAAACTGTCTACAACTGGGTTTTCGAGACGTGCTACATTTTTTCAAGCTTCGCCCACAAGACATTGGACCCAACTCTATCTCCAACGTCTGCAATTTTCAAGTTCTTTGTGAGGTATATCTTCAAGAAGAACCGACTGTGGAACTCTTCACAGAATACTTTTACTTGAACCACCAGAATGAATGCACCAACGACCTTAGTTCGGAGCTTGGTGGAATCTCAATTCAGCGCTGACAGGACGCTGTCTTTCCCTTAATAGTCTTACCGAGCCATCCCAAAGATTGGAATCAGACCTGGTTCTACTGCCAAGACACGTCACCAGCCAATGAAAAACCACTGCTGGGTTATCACGCGGAGCGTCTGGATTCCAAGTTTGTGCTCCCTGACAAGCTTACCACTGCTGAACGCAAGAATCTTATTCCATCTATTAAGTGGATTCAAGCTTTGTTGGGGAACGGCTTAACTGGAGTTGACCTGACCCGTTGCTGGGTCGCATGGCGGGTCATCCCTCTAAGTCGCCGATCCAAGTTAATGTATGAGTATGGCGGAGGCCGAAATGACTCTCTGCGTTATAGCTCTGTTCAATTGACTAAAGAAGACGTTGTTGTAATGCCAACCATCCTCGTGAACGGCAAATATGAGGACTGCAGTAAGGTTGGGTTAAACCCCTTCTGCAAACTCAACCCGGCCCCAGAGGTGAAAACCCCTAACCTCTCTCTTTTTGTGTTTTCCTCAGTAGTTTAAATATTTGCACGACCCTTCAACCTGTTTATTTATTTACAGGCCAAATCTGACTTCTGTAAGGTTAAGTATGATCATGAAGCTGCCAAGAAGGCCAGAGCCGCTGCCATAGCCGCCAGGAGAATGACCCGGAAGCCCAAGAAGAAGAAGAATGCATCTAACTTATTCCACCTGGATGATGCTTCTGAGTCGGAGGTAGACCTTGACTCCCTTGGCCAATTTTTAACTATCTTATTGACACTGACTATTGCCAGGACGACACGGGGGCCAGCCAGGCCATGGAAGAAGAGGTAACTATTTCCTTTGACTCAGCCTCTTTGCCAAGACAAAAACTTCGATTGGTAACCCCAAAAGTAAGGTTTTTGCACCCTTTGGCTTATCTGGACCCTCATTTTCTTTTGAAAAAGTAGCAACATGAGAGCCGCCGTCAGGCCCGGACTAATGATGACGATGAACCGCCTCCCAATTTACAACAAACTCCTCAAAAACGCCAAAATGAGATTTCTTTCATCTTTGTCTTTTGCTTTCATTAATGGATCTATTCCCTTGCATCACTGACTTTATTTTACCTTTTGCAGGAGGTTTCTCGCTCTTCTAGCGACTCATCTCAGACTCAATTTCCGGCTTTCAAAACTGCTCCTGGGTAAGGAAAACCCATCTTTCCTCTATATCTTTTAAAACTGCATCCTTACACTAACTGTCTCATAAAATCTTTCTTAGTGGTCAAGCCAAATCCAAGAAGGCTAAGGTGATTAAGCCGTCAGAAGACCCGAAGGTTCCTGCACCTGAGCCGGCCATGCCACCTCCTCCCTCTCAAAATGAAGCACCTGAAGACCCGGCTGTTCATACTCAATTGGACCCTCCTGAGTTGTCAGCCGATGAGACCACCCTTAATCCGACCATTACTGACCCATCTAGCTCAGCTAACCCACCAACAACTTCTGATACTGACGTGTTGATTACTAGTAGCCGATTTGTTGAACCGGGGACCCCCACTGTATTAGCCCGACATACTGCTAAGCAAGAAGCTTTGGAGAAGTAGAAAGTGCGGTTTGATATCTCCCATTACACTCACCTCAATGTCAATGATGTGCTGTCCGGCTATCTCAATCATGTGCACTCCAGCCGTGACTCAGAAATCGAGATGGTCAAACAATTGCAGCTAAAATATGAGGTATGTTCTCAGGTTTACTTATGCTCTGCCAGCCCCCAAGTCTTCAAATGATGAACTTGAATGGTTTGTAGACTTTATGATATAAGTTGATACGTTGCCTCTAGGATTTTTGGAAGTCCAATAGAGTAACGTAAACTTCACCTGTAGTCCCCAAGGGCCGGCTCAATTTATCATAAATGAACCGGTACTTAATTGCATAACTGTCTTTGACTAGTCTCAATAAGCTTTGAGATCCGGCTCAATCGTGAAAAACTTTCTGAATATTATGCATTAGCCCCCAAGTGCCAAGTGTTGTTACTTTGTAAAACCCTTGGGACTTGAAACATATAAAAATCATAAAAAATGCTTTGGTAGACATTAGCCCCCAAGTGTCAAGTGGTATTGCAGAGCAAAGTACTTGAGACTTGAACCTTTATGACTTTTAGTTTAAGTTTTGACACACCTGTGAATGTTTTTTAGAACGCCTTATCTGAGTTGGGCTCCCAATTGACGGATGCCAAGACCCGGTTGGCGGGACAGGAGACAGAGATAAAGACCACTGACTCTAAACTCCAATTGAGCCTCTCTGAATCTGAGAAATTGAAAACCAGCGTATCTGCAAAAAAGAAGTCCTGGGGCAAAGAAAAGACGCTGCTGATACAACGTGCTGAGACAGCTGAAGCGGCTCTTAAGGAGGTCACCACGGAGCTCACCGGCTTAAGAAACCATGTGTCTCAAATGGTCTCCGCCATCTTCGGTAAGTCATTTGTATTAATCACTTATACTTTATTTTGGCCAGGAATATAAGCCGCTTGCTGAACCTTTGTTAAAATCACTCGCAGGTCCACGAAGTAGAAATCTGAGCCAAGATAATGTGACGATACTGAAGGCGGTTTATACCTTGGTGGAGCAATTGTATATTGGCGCTCAACGAGGACTTGCCACTATCTCCCCTGCCAACCAAGGATCCAATCGGTTGAGCGATGTCTTAAAGAAGTTATCGATCTTACCCGCCAGGTTTCAAGAGGTCAAACGATCCTGTGCCAGAGCTGGAGCCCTGACTGCTCTGAGCCGCTCCAAAGCCTGGGTGCCAGATCTAGACCCGGTGGATGTGGCTAAGGGGTACCCTACCGTGAAGGAAGACGGGACTCCATTTGAGCAAGATGACTTTATTTCCTATGTGAGGGGAGTTCGTCCTCAAGCTACCATTCTTGGAGAGGAAACCAACATCGATAAATATAAGCCGGGTTTTGATATGGAGAATAAGAAGATGGCGACTCCCTCTTATAAGGTGACAGACCTTATCCCGCCGGTTCGTCAACACACTTTTGCTCCGGAAGTTGACCTAGTCGGCCTGATTGACGATGAAGCGGAGTTCATTGCTCTGAACGGCTTTGACTGGTCCAATCCCAGCTTCCAACCAGTAGAAGGAGGTGAACCGACAAGGGGAGAGTCCTAACCATCTTGTGGGCTCGCAAAGCCTTGTAATAGATTAGCTTGAAAACTGCATGTTTTGCCTATGCCATCGCGCATAAAATGTTGCATACGACTCTTTGCCAATGATGTCAATATAAATATGCAGCACATTTGTGATTACATCTGCAATGTTTTAACTTTGTTCCAATAAAAAGTGAAAGAGCAGGCCTGGCGGTTTAGCACCGGACGGGTCAAAACACCCGGTATATGTCTTTATGAAATTATCACAGTGGAAAAGGCAGAACCAAATGTAAGATAAACAAGGCTAAAAAATCCTTTGATTTATGAAAGTCAATACTTCCATATGTCTGATGACCGTTATGCCTTGACAATTCATTGTCAAATAACCAAGCTGGTTTAATTTGAAACCATACTGACAGTTAGATTTGAGATCAATAAGTCAAAAACATTAAGCTTCAGACAATGTAAATCAAAACATTTATTTAAAAGCTGGAGGCTTCTGATTCGAATACGATCAGTAAACCGTACCAAAGGGGTTAAGCTAAGATTCGAATATGATCATATAGCCCCAGTGGCTTTGGCATTGCGCCGATCAAGAGGGTACCGACAACTATGTTCTCTTTGGTTTGAGTACGACCTATGTTTGAACAGGAAGCCCCCAAATGACCTTGAGAGGTTTTTAACGACCCAGATTCGAATACGATCCAAGTCGGACCCAAAAGGGGTTAATCTATGATTCGGATACGATCAAGAAGCCCCCTAGTGAGTCTAGCCTTGAGCTGATCAAGAGGGTTACGACAGCTATGTTCTCTTTGGTTCGAATACGACCTATGTTTGAACAGGAAGCCCCCAAGTGACCATGAGGTTCACATCTAGATTCGAATATGATCATGAGCCGGACCAAAAGGATTAAGCTAGATTCGGATACGATCAGCCCCCTTTTGATCATTTTAAACAATGAAAATAATGAAGATATATAATCATTCACTAGTAGAAAAGGGGGCAACGGTCCAGGCCAGGTCAGCCCATTAGTCCCGGTTCAGTCTAGAACCGGGACCAATGGGGGCATTGGACCCGGTTCGTGAGCCCAGGGGGCCGGCCGGGCCACGTGGGCCATTGGTCCCGGTTCATCTGGACCTTTTGGTCCCGGTTGGCGGGACGAACCAGGACCAATGGGCCTCGCTCCTGGCCCACCACCATTGGTCCCTGTTGGTGGCTTGAACCGGGACCAAAGGCTCCCGTTTAGTCCCGGTTCATGCCACCAACCGGGACCAATGAGGTGCCTATATATACCCCCTCACATAAGAGCAGAGCACACTGCTCTGTTTTTTTCTGGCCGAGGGGGAGAGGGCTTGGTGGTGCTCTAGCTCACCTCCTATGCACACAAGGTGTTCGATGGAATGCCTGAGCCACACTACTTAAGCTTTCTCCTCTCCAAGCTCGACCTCCAAGCTCCATTTTCCTCAATATTTGTCTAGGTTTAGCGGTCCGTCACGCCCTGTCTCCGTCTTCACCGTCGTCGATCACCCGCCCCGAGCTCATCGCCGGTACCACCGTGGTGAGCCTCTTGTTCTTATCTTCTTTCTGAAAGGAAAAATATTCTTACTTGTATGTTTACATAGATACTTGTATTATTTTCTTACTTTTATTATTGCATCTTATATAGTGCGATGGTTTTGGTATCCGCCCCCGTCGGCCCTCGTCCTGTCTATGATTCGGATGTGGTATATATATTATCTTTATAACTATTGGTTCATTTATTGTTTATGAAAATCATGCCAACCAACGTGACATAGATTTTATTTATGTAGGATGTATGTGAATCGGAAATGCCAACCGACCCTATTGTCGAGAGGTTAAATTTAGTTGAAGAAGAAAACAATTTGTTGAAGGAAAAAATAAAAAAATTGAGGAGGAGAAGATGATATTGGAGTTGCATGTGGCGGATGTCGTCGATGATCACAAGATCAAGATGGATGCAATGCGCTTGAAGATTAGAAAGATTAGAAAATATGCCATTCATACCGAGGCTTGGTATCATTATGCCGTTGGATCAATTGTTACCTTGGTTGCGATTATGATCGCATTTGTTTTCGCATTGAAATGCTTTACATAGTTTCAATGTATGGTTTAATTAATTAGATGCTCTGGAGAGCTATATGTTGTTAGATGAGAACTATGTATGTACTTTGTTTTTAATGTGATGATGAACATCTATTAATTTGGACACTTAATTATATATAATGCACGCAGATGAACCGACAATGGATGTACGGTGACAGACACACCTCCGAGTACATTAAGGGCGTGCATGAGTTTCTCGATGCGGCTGAGGCAAACAAGCAGAATGGTTTTATGTGTTGTCCATGCACTGAATGTGGGAATACGAGGTCTTACTCTAACCGGAAAATCCTTCACTCCCACCTGCTTTACAAGGGTTTCATGCCACACTATAATGTTTGGACGAGGCACGGAGAAATATGGGTTATGATGGAAGACGGAGAAGAAGAAGAGTACAATGACAACTATGTGCCCCCTGAATACGGTGATGCTGCAACGGGGGGAGCTGGTGAAGATCAAGAGGAACCAGACGATGTGCCCAATGATGCTGCAACAGGTGAAGTTGCTGAAGATCAAGAGGAACCAGACATGTGCCCGATGATGATGATCTCCGCTGGGTCATTGTCGATGCTAGGACGCAATGCGAAATTCAAAAGGAGAAGCTGAAGTTCCATCCCATGTTAGAGTATCACAAAAGGGTTGTACCCCAATTGCGAAGATGGCAACACAAAGCTAAGTACCGTACTGGAATTGCTGCAGTGGAAGGCAGAGAATGCTGTGGCTGACAAAGGATTTGAGAAGCTACTGAAAATATTGAAGAAGAAGCTTCCAAAGGATAACGAATTGCCCAACAGTACATACGCAGCAAAGAAGGTCGTATGCCCTCTAGGATTGGATGTGGAGAAGATACATGCATGCCCAAATGACTACATCCCCTACCGCGGTGCATACAAGGATCTAAACGCATGCCCGGTATGCGGTGCATTGCGGTATAAGATCAGACGAGATGACCCTGGTGATGTTGACGGCGAGCCCCCCAGGAAGAGGGTTCCTGCGAAGGTGATGTGGTATGCTCCTATAATACCGCGGTTGAAACGTCTGTTTAGAAACGAAGAGCTTGCCAAGTTGATGCGATGGCACAGTGAGGACCGGAAGAAAGACGGGAAGTTGAGAGCACCCGCTGACGGGTCATAGTGGAGAAAAATCGAGAGAAAGTACTGGGATGAGTTTGCAAAGGACCCAAGGAATGTATGGTTTGCTTTAAGCACGGATGGCATTAATCCTTTCGGGGAGCAGAGCAGCAATCATAACACCTGGCCCGTGACTCTATGTATGTATAACCTTCCTCCTTGGATGTGCATGAAGCAGAAGTTCATTATGATGCCAGTTCTCATCCAAGGCCCTATGTGTCGGGGGATATGCTGACCCACGAGCACCTATGGGACCACGGCGGACCGGAGCCCCTTTTTGGTTCGGCGGGGGGGGGGGGGGGCGTGGTTGCACAAAGAGCAGATCGAGGCGAGGCACGCGAGCGATTTACCCAGGTTCGGGCCGCACGGATGCGTAAAACCCTACTCCTGCTTTGTGGATTGTATTGAGTTCTTGCTCGGGAGCGCGGAGTGCTACAGTACACTCCAGCAGCTGGCTGGACCGAGCGTGAGAATGGCCGTCCCCTTGCTACGTTGCACACGGGCCTCCTTTTATATGCTCAAGGGGTCACCGACAGGTGGCAACGTAGACAGAAGGGCAAAAACGGAAGAGTGGTGGTTGGTACAACTACCGTACAGTGGTATCGTACCTACCCCTGACAGCAGGGGACAAGGGCATTAAATGCCCGTCTGTGTCACTGTGACGGCCCAGAGAGGGACCGCTAGGAACGCCACCGTTTGCCACGATGGCTGCCTTGTTAGTGCATGCTTGCCACCTTGCACCCCTAGCTGCGCAGCCTCCCCGCCACGTGTGCTTCAGAGCGACACGTGGTGGGTGAGCTGGAGCGCGGGCACGGAGTGGGGGCTTGCCGCGGCAAGCGCCTTGCCGTGGTTGTTGTCTTGTCGCGTCCGGGAGCTTGTCACTCACCGAGCCTTGCCGGGGCGCGTGGCGCGTCGCGGCAAGTCTCCTTGATGTGCCTTGGTTAGCCTTCCCGGCAAGCTCCTCTTGCCGAGGTCTTGCATGCCTCGATAGGCCTTCCCGGCAAGCTCCTCTTGCCAGGGGCTGGTTTTCTTCCCGGCAAGCTCCTCTTGCCGGGGCCTTGGTCTAAACTCTTTGCTCTTTGAACGGCTCCAAAGTAGCCACGGAGGGCCTTGGCGGTTACCCGGCAAGCCTTGCCACGGGACGCTGCGACTGCCCGTGCACGAGTTCGGGGTACTAAGCGTACCCCTACTTTAGTACACCGACAGGAGCCCCCGGGCCTGGGCCAGACATGGGGCCGAGCGCTGTTGGGCCAGGCCCTAAACAGTGCACGGGCACGCGTGGCCTAGGTCACGCCGTAAATCTCTCCGCACCCACTGCACGCGCCCCACGCGGCACGCATCGAACGCGGCGTCGTGGGCGGGATCGTGGGTGGTATGCGCGGGGCTAAGTCCCGCGTGCGTGCGTTGCGTCATGATAAAGGAGACGGTTCGCGCCCTCCCCCATAGACGGAGGTAGGAGTGGGGGCGCGGTGCATTTACGGGGCGGAGCCGATGCGCGGTCTTCGAGGCGCCCACTCCCCATGATCGGGGTGGGGTGAGGTCGCCTCATCCGTCGCTTTGGTTCTGCACGTCTGCCATGCGCCCCCCATGCGCTTGGGGTCGCGGACGGTGGAGGCGGGAAAACGGGCCGTCACGGGTCGTGGCAGCGGGGTCGGCCCCATTTTCCTGCTCTCCCCGTGACTGGATTCGCCAAGCGGGGCGGCCGGGCCCCCATCTTGCTCCTTTATAAAGAGCGGGCGGGAGCACGGTAGCCCACATTCTCCCATCTCCTCCTTCCTTCAGCTTCTGTTCCCCTTCCTCCCATTCATGGAGAAAGGGAATCCTGGGCCTTCATCGGTGGCGGCGAGGGTCGCCGTGAGACAGCGCATCCCTCCCTCTTCCGCGCTCGTGGCGGCAGAGCTGGCCAGAGTGGGGAGAGGGAGGGGGCGAGGTCGTGGACGAGGCCGTGGACGAGGTCGAGGCGCTCGGGGAAGAGGCGGACGGGGCGACGCGCCGGCTCCGCCTCCGCCAGAGGTTCCCCCTCGTGCGGCGGTCCACATTGGGGACGACCCTTGTGAGTTCCTCGTCAGGCTGCGCCGGGCGCCTCATCGCCGCCTCCGACTCCCAGCTCCGTTTGCGGGTGTGATGGAATTGGACCCGCCCGAGACGCTGAGACTGCACATGAGGGGCTGTGGAATTAACGGCACGCGAGTCTGTGTTGAATTCCCAGCCCCTAATGTGATGTATCTTGCCCGAGGGTGGAAGACGTTCGCCCGCATCCACAGCCTGACGGAAGGGCTTACCCTCCATCTTAAGTTGATGGAGGGCGATCTCCTCTCCGTCAAGGTCTTCGGGTGTTTCGGCACTCGGGCGAAGTGCTGCGTGGATAGATCCTCCGATAGTGAAGGCTCCTCCTCGAGCGAGAGTGACGAGGAGGAGAGCGCCAGCGATGACGAAAGAGGCGGGCGGCGGGACGACGGGTCCGACTAGGTGTCGGGCGTCGCCCCGCGCGGCACCGGCGACCCCATCATCCGCGTCGCCAGCTTGAACTCCCCGGGGCCGTCTCCTTGGGCGGCTGGCGTAGGGAGGCTGCGGAAGAGGAAGAGGGCTGGCGGCAAGGCCGTCAAGTCGGAGTACAAGGGCGTGGTGCCCTCGACAGCGTGCCGACGTCCTGCTGCCTCGTCTTCGAGCCCTGCTTCCGGCGCCACCATCACCGTCCAGCCTTCGGACGGGCCCCGGGGTGTTCTCTTGGTGTCTTCTGGCATCCGTAGCTCGCCTAGGCGCCCCTTTTGTCCATTTCTCCTCCTCGACCTATCTCCTGAAGAGGGGGACAGGGAAAGGGATTACGGGCATCTTATCTTTTTAATCTGTAAGCCTTTGGGCCTTAGCTGTATTTAAAGCTTGTAATCCTCTCTTTCATCTTTTTCATTCTCTATGGACTGTACCTGAGCGGAATGTTTTTAATGAAAAGGGGGATGCTTGCCGGGTTATTTGTCTCGCGCGTAGAACCCACGTCAAGGAATAAATCCTTGATATCTTTCCGATAGACACTTCTTTTCCCGGCAACATGCCCTGCCGCCCTCCCACGTCGCTTGACCTTTCTCACGCTTTTGGCGGAGGCGGGAACAAGGCGGGCGCGGCCTCCCCGTTTCATCCCTTTGCTGCCGCTGCTACGACCAAACTCGGCCCCGGGAACGAAACCCAGGGCCTAGAGTTGAGGGAGCACGGTAATTTTCAGGAAGAAACGGGGTTTCGCATTCCTCAGTCCATAAGAGAATGCATGAAGAGGGACGAAAAACTTATCTGAGATCGCAGCCCTCGGCAACTCTGGCTTGCCGCGGGCGAAACTTGACACTTGCAGCCCCCGGCAACACTGGCTTGCCGGGGCCCAGATGCCGGTGCGTCCTTCTTCTCCCTCTCATCCTCCGGTGGTCTGGCCAGGATACGCGAGCCCTGCGAACCAAGGAAAACGAAAGAAAGGCAAAGGGACGCACACTCGACCTCTAAGTTAGGGGTTAGCTGCTGTTAGGCACTATCAACCCTAACCAAGGACGAGACTCGATCTAGCATGCATGCTTATAACCCCGGGGTATGGCAGCGCTTCATTTTCTGGTGCTCAGGGTCTGCGCCTAGCTCTGTACAGAGGATTACATGCAGCAGCGGCAAGACTCGTATAGAAAGGTGGTTGCCGGACGGGGTCCGACAACCGCGCCTTACGGGCAAAACTTGCGAAGACGCTTGATGTTCCAGGAGTTGCTCACTGGTACGCCATCTTCGGTCTCCAGGCGGACAGCGCCAGGCCTGGTGACTCGTTTCACCCGGTAAGGGCCTTCCCGCTTCGGCGTCAACTTGTTGGAATTCTTGGCCGACTGAACGCGCCGAAGAACAAGGTCGCCTTCCTCGAAGCTTCTGGCGTTAGCTTTGCGGCTATGGTAGCGACGCAAAGCTTGCTGGTAGCGAGCGGCTCGCACAGCAGCCTGAAGACGATCTTCCTCAAGGAGCAGCGCGTCATCTTGCCGCAACCGCTCTTGCTCAAGCTCATCATAAGCGAGCACTCGAGGTGACCCGTATACGAGTTCCACGGGGATAACTATTTCTGCGCCAGGGTCTGCGCCTGGCTCTGTACAAAGGATTACATGCAACAGCGGCAAGACTTGTACAGAGAGGTGGTTGCCGGACAGGGTCCGATAACCGCGCCTTACGGGTAAAACTTGCGAAGATGCTCGATGTTCCAGGAGTTGCTCATCGGAATGCCATCTTCGGTCTCCAGGCGGACAGCGCCAGGCCTGGTGACTCGTCTCACCCGGTAAGGGCCTTCCCACTTCGGCGTCAACTTGTTGGAATTCTTGGCCGACTGAACGCGCCGAAGAACAAGGTCGCCTTCCTCGAAGCTTCTGGCATTAACTTTGCGGCTATGGTAGCGGCGCAAAGCTTGCTGGTAGCGAGCGGCTCGCACAGCAGCCTGAAGACGATCTTCCTCAAGGAGCAGCGCGTCATCTTGCCGCAGCCGCTCTTGCTCAAGCTCATCGTAAGAGAGCACTCGAGGTGACCCGTATACGAGTTCCGTGGGGGTAACTGCCTCCACTCCATAGACTAGAGCGAAGGGTGTCTGGCCGGTGGCTCGATTTGGCGTCATTCTGATCGACCAAAGAGCCACCGGTAGCTCCTCTATCCAGTTTCTTCCGCACTTGTGCAGCCTGTCGAAAGTTCTGGTCCTGAGCCCGCGCAGCACTTCGGCGTTCGCCCTTTCCGCTTGACCGTTGCTCCTTGGGTGAGCAACAGAAGCGAAGCAGACTTTGGCGCCAAGATCTTGGACGTACTGCATGAAGGTGTGGCTCGTAAATTGCGTGCCGTTGTCGGTGATGATCCGGTTGGGGACACCGAAGCGGCAAACGATCGACCTGAAGAACTTGACGGCTGACTGTGCGGTCACCTTCCTCACTGGTTCCACTTCCGGCCACTTTGTGAACTTGTCGATTGCAACGTACAAGTACTCAAAGCCCCAGATTGCTCGGGGGAAGGGGCCGAGGATGTCGAGCCCCCAGACCGAAAATGGCCAAGATAAAGGGATCGTCTGGAGAGCTTGAGCTGGCTGGTGTATCTGCTTGGAATGGAACTGGCAAGCTTCACACTTGGTGACTTTTGCAGTTGCATCCTGGAGGGCTGTCGGCCAGAAGAAACCCTGTCGGAACGCTTTGCCGGCAAGTGCTCTTGCGCCAATGTGGTGACCACATATGCCTCCATGTATCTCTGCCAACAGCTTCTGCCCGTCTTCCCGGGGAATACACTTCAATTTCACACCGTTGAGTCTTCTTCTGTACAGTTTGTTGTCGACAAACTGGTACATACTTGACTGCCGGGCTATTCTTTCCGCTTCTTCTTGCTCTTCGGGAAGCTCTCCTGTCTGGAGGAAACGGACGATCGGCTGTGCCCATGTTGGAGCCTGTGGCTCGACAACAAGGACTAAAGGCATATCTGCTGCTGCGGGAACATCCGCTTCTACGGCGAGCGCCTGCGGCTCAGCCGGAGCTTGATGTTCCCCGACAAGCTTGCCGGAGCAAAACCTGTCGGGAGCCTCTGCTCGAACGGAACAAGGCCTGGGGCTTGTCGGAGCAGGACGTTCCCCGGGAAGTTTGCTGGAGCAAAACTTGGCGGGAGCCTCTGCTCGAACGGAACAAGGGCCAGGGCCTGCCGGAGCAGACCGCTCCTCAGCACTCTGGGTGTTGATCCTGGGGACCTTCTTGACGGCGGCTTCAGGAAGCTCTGCCGGAAGGTAGTCGCCAGAAACCAACTTCCTCTTCTTGCTCTGCCCAGTTGATGGTGTCACGGACGGCTGAGTCAGCTTGAGCACAAAGATCCCCGGTTCCACAGGTAACTTAAGTGCTGCGCACTTTGACAGGCCGTCGACAATGTCGTTCTCAGCTCTTGGAACGTGCTCCATTTGCAGGTCGTCAAAGTTCTCTTCCAGCTTCCTCACTTCGTCGACGTAAGCTTCCATCAACGGGCTCTGATAATCTTTGTTCACTTGGCGGACGACAAGCTGTGAGTCACCCCTTACAATGAGCTTCTTGATCCCAAGGTCTGCCGCGATCCTGAGACCGGCAAGCAAGCCCTCATACTCTGCAGTATTGTTTGTTGCTTGCTCCCTGGGAAAGTGCATCTAGACCGCGTACTTGAGGTGCTCTTCGGTAGGTGCGACAAGCAGCGCACCAGCGCCGGCGCCTTGCAGCGAAAAGGCACCATCAAAGTACAACAGCCACTCCTTGCCCGCCTCCTTGACGGGGATGCTCATCTCCGGGATTTCCTCATCTGGTGTTGGCGTCCACTCTGCTATGAACTCTGCCAATGCTCTGCTCTGGATAGTTGAAGTGCTTTCAAACTTGAGACGATAGCTTGACAGTTCCAGTGCCCACTCGACGATCCTGCCGGTCGCTTCGGGATTCTGCAGTATCCTCTTCAGCAGAAAGCGAGTGACAACTGTGATCTCGTGTGCTTGGAAGTAATGGCGCAGCTTTCTCGAGGCCATGAGGAGGCCGAAAAGCAATTTCTGCACGCCAGAGTACCTTGATCTAGCCCCCTGCAGGAGGGAGCTGACAAAGTAAACTGGGCGCTGCACCATTTTCTTCCGTACACCTTCATGCATCTGCGCAGGTCCATCCTTGCCGGGGCCAGAGCTTGTCGGGGGAGCCCCCTGCTTGTCGCCGGACGGGCTTGCCGGGGTTGCGGGCTCATCGTCTGCCTCCCTCTCCGCAACTAGCGCAGCACTAACCACTTGATTGGTTGCCGCTAGGTACAGCAGCAACTTCTCTTGTGGTTTCGGCGCGACGAGCGTTGGAGCGGAGGACAGGTATTTCTTCAAGTCCCGTAGCGCGGCCTCCGCTTCCGGAGTCCATTGCATCGGACCTACCCTCTTCAAGATCTTGAAAAATGGCAGGGCGCGCTCGGCAGACCTAGAAATAAACCTGCTGAGAGCAGCCACGCAACCGGCAAGTCTTCGTACATCCTTGACGCGCTTCGGTGCTTCAATCTGCTCGATGGCCCTGATCTTGTCGGGATTGGCTTCAATTCCCCGCTGAGACACAAAGAACACGAGAAGCTTGCCGGAAGGAACTCCGAACACACACTTCTCAGGGTTCAGCTTGAGGTTGATCTTGCGCAGATTCACGAAGGTCTCATCTAAGTCTTGGATCAGAGTTGCCCTGTCCTTGCTCTTGACCACTATATCATCCATATAGGCTTCCACATTTCTGTGCATCTGAGGCTCAAAAGCGACATGGACAACTCTTGCAAATGTTGAACCAGCATTCTTTAAACCGAAAGGCATCCGCACGAAACAGTACGTGCCACATGGTGTAATGAATGCGGTTTTCTCCTCATCTTCTTCTGCCATGAAGATCTGATGATATCCTGAGTAGGCGTCAAGAAATGAAAGCAATTCGCATCCAGCCGTGGAGTCAACAATCTGGTCGATGCGCGGCAAGGGAAACGGGTCTTTGGGACAAGCTTTATTGACGTCGGTGAAGTCAATACAAAGCCTCCATTTCCCATTCGCCTTGCGCACGACCACAGGATTGGCCAGCCACGTGGGATGGAGCACTCCTCTGACGAGGCCTGCTGCTTCCAACTTCTTGATTTCTTCCGCAATAAACTCTTGGCGCTCCACCGCCTGCTTCCTGGCTTTCTGCTTGACGGGCCGCGCGTGAGGACAAACGGCAAGGTGGTGCTCAATTACTTTCCTAGGAACACCGGGGATGTCAGACGGTTGCCATGCAAACACGTCGACATTCGCCTGCAGGAAAGCAACGAGCGCGCTTTCCTATTTAGGGTCAAGCGTGGCACTGATGGTGAAGGTACCACCAGCGCCATCCTCCTTGGTGGGCACCTTCTTAGTTTCCGGCGGAGCTGCCATCGTCTTCTTGATCTTGCCGGTGGAGCTCGATGGCGCGTCCTCGACGGCAACGCAGCACTCCGAAGAGGTGCGCTTGCCGGAGTGGGCACCAGAGCACTCGCCGGTCTTGGCCTTGCACTTGCCGGTGGAGCTCGATGGCGCGTCCTCGACGGCAGCGCAGCACTCCGAAGAGGTGCGCTTGCCGGAGTGGGCACCAGAGCACTCGCCGGACTTGGTCTTGTACTTGCCGGTGGAGCTCGCTGGCGCGTCCTCGACGGCAGCGCAGCACTCCGAAGAGGTGCGCTTGCCGGAGTGGGCACCAGAGCACTTGCCGGACTTGGTCTTCTCCTTGCCCCCGGGAGCTTCAGCGGCAAGTGATTCTGTTGCAGCTGCTACCTCCCGGAAGATCTTGTCGGCACAGATGAGAGCGTCTTTCTTGTCGCCAGGGACAGAGATGACACTTATCGGGCCGGGCATCTTGAGCATGTTGTAGGCGTAATGAGAGGCCGCCATGAACTTGGCGAGTGCCGGACGGCCAAGTATCCCATTGTAAGGCAATGGGAGATCGGCAACGTCAAAAGTCACCCTCTCAGTCCTGAAGTTTAGCTCGCTGCCAAATGTCACCGGCAGTGCGATCTTCCCCTTCGGCTTGGTTCTTCCCGGAGTGATTCCTTGGAATGTGCCAGTCTCCTCGAGCTCGCCGTCAGGGATCTGGAGTCTCTGGAGTACAGCGGAGGAGATCAGGTTCAAGCCGGCCCCGCCGTCCACTAACATCTTGGTAACCTTGAGGTTGCGGATGGTGGGCGAAACCAACATCGGCAAGCACCCGACCGCAGTTGTGCGATCAGGGTGGTCCTCAACATCAAAGATGATAGGCGTGCTGGACCATTTCAGGAGTCTGCGCGACTCGACAGGTGGTTCTACTGCATTGACTTCCCGCGCCCACTGCTTGAGTTGGCGGTGTGAAGTATGCAGGGAAGCACCACCGTCAACGCACAAAACCTCCGTGGCTTTCTGAAACTCCTGCTCACTGTTCTCGACATCATCCATGCCTTCGTCGCTGTCGCCGTCGTCTTCGTCTTTATCGCGACCGCGGGGAGGCCGGTCTCCTTGCCGCTGCTTGGCCTTGTCGCGGCGCTCCCCCGGGCCGGCGCGCTTCTTGCTAGATTCCCCAGCACCTCCCTGGGCCCTTTCCTTGTAGCGCCGCTCGTACTCAGCCCTCTGTTGCTGGACGAGCTGCTCGACCTTTTTGCAGCTCTGGAGGTCATGGCCCTTGGTGCGGTGAATCTTGCAGTATTGCTTGCCGGAACTGCCCTGCTTGTCGGCGGCGGCCACAGCCCGGCAGTTGGTGCATGCGGCAACCTCCTTGCCGGAGCTGCCAACTTCGGCTTGCTTGGCGCCGCCGTCGCTGCTGGACTGCTCAACGACTAGCACCTCTTTGTTCTGCTTCTTCTTGTTGTTGCGCCGCCGGTTTTTCTTTGCCGGGGCGGCATCCTCGCTGTCAGATCCTCCTGCTCCAGTGCTTTCTCCAGGAAATTTCCTTCCCTCCTCAGCGCGTGCACACTTGTCCACCAGGGCGTATAGCTCGCTGACGTCCCGGATCTTGCACATCGCCATCTCCTCCCGCATCCTGCGGTTACGCACGTTCTGATGGAACGCGCTGATCACCGCGGCAGGGTGGATATTTGGGATGTTGTGCTGTACACGGCTGAACCTCTGGATGTACTGGCGCAGGGGCTCCCCTTCCTTATGGATGAGCAGGTGAAGGTCACTCTCTTGGCCGTGCGGTTTGTGGCCGCCTGTGAAGGCGCCAACAAACTGATGGCACAGGTCTGCCCAGGAGGATACGGAGTTGTCCGGCAAGTGCATGAGCCAGGATCTGACGTTGGGCTTGAGCACCAGTGGGAAGTAGTTGGCAAGGATCTTGTCGTCCCGTCCCCCAGCAGCCCGCACCGCGATGGTGTAGATGCTGAGGAACTCCGACGGATGCGACTTGCCGTCGTACTTCTCCGGCACGTCTGGCTTGAAATTTTTCGTACTGGGCCACTAGACTTGCCGCAGCTCTGGAGTAAACGCAGGGCAACCTACCGCGTATGGCAAGTTGTCTGGCTCCTCCGGCACGTGCATGTCAACAGGGGGCCCAGCGCGCAGGTCTGACTGACGCCGTGCTTCTCGTCGACGCTCGATACGAGTGCGAGCGTCTTCTTGTTGGCGTTCATGGAGAACTTGGCGTTGATCGCGGCGAGCTCGCGGATCTGACGACGCAGTGGAACCGCTGTCGATGTGGATCCGGCGAGCCGGCGATCTTGGCCTCCGGGCTGGGGAGTGCACGGTGGTAGCACCCTCACCAGTCTTGTCGCCGTCGGCTCACGCCTGGCTAACTTGCCGCGGCTGTGATGTGCTCGGCTGCCGCGGGTTGTCGCCGTTGGCGAAGCCGATGAGGCTCTGAATGGTGACCCTCCAGTCGTCGATCTTGTCCGCTGCTGGAGGGTAGTCTAGCAGCAGCTGAGCTCGCGCTAGAGCTTCTGCGGGAGTGGCGGGCGGCGGTGGCGAACGGTGCGAGGAACGGGATATGCTCTGACTTCTAACTATGTTAGAAGGAGCAATATCTCGCCCAAGCGACCGTGCCTCGCTCGGGCCAGCGTGCTGATGCACATGCTGGTCTTGAGCCCTCCGTGACCCGCCAGCTTGGTCTTGATCCAGTGAACGCATGGTACCGTGGGTACCACGGCGCTGTCGGTCCCGCGTCTCCTGAGATGGGCGGGGTGCGTGTACGGACGCCGAGGTCTTGGAGTGGGCGCGGTCATTGTGGGAGGCGACCGCGCCGCCGACGTGCGGTGCGGCCTGGTCCTTGGACCTGGCGGCGCCACAAGTCTCCGCGTCGGCGCCCGCTCTTCCGCCAGCGCCTGCTCCACCAGCCGTCCGCTCTGGCGATGGCGGGCCCGGCACAGACGGAGCGGCTGCCTCCGAAATCTTCTTCTTCGGCGGCATGTTGGTGAAGATGATGAAGATCTGGCTCGCGCGAACGCCGGATCAGGTTCGCACAACCTCGACGCACCCCTACCTGGCGCGCCAAAGATGTCGGGGGATATGCTGACCCACGAGCACCTATGGGACCACGGCGGACCGGAGCCCCTTTTTGGTTCGGCGGGGGGGCGTGGTTGCACAAAGAGCAGATCGAGGCGAGGCACGCGAGCGATTTACCCAGGTTCGGGCCGCACGGATGCGTAAAACCCTACTCCTGCTTTGTGGACTGTATTGAGTTCTTGCTCGGGAGCGCGGAGTGCTACAGTACACTCCAGCAGCTGGCTGGACCGAGCGTGAGAATGGCCGTCCCCTTGCTACGTTGCACACGGGCCTCCTTTTATATGCTCAAGGGGTCACCGACAGGTGGCAACGTAGACAGAAGGGCAAAAACGGAAGAGTGGTGGTTGGTACAACTACCTTTACAGTGGTATCGTACCTACCCCTGACAGCAGGGGACAAGGGCATTAAATTCCCGTCTGTGTCACTGTGACGGCCCAGAGAGGGACCGCTAGGAACGCCACCGTTTGCCACGATGGCTGCCTTGTTAGTGCATGCTTGCCACCGCGCACCCCTAGCTGCGCAGCCTCCCCGCCACGTGTGCTTCAGAGCGACACGTGGTGGGTGAGCTGGAGCGCGGGCACGGAGTGGGGGCTTGCCGCGGCAAGCGCCTTGCCGCGGTTGTTGTCTTGTCGCATCCGGGAGCTTGTCGCTCACCGAGCCTTGCCGGGGCGCGTGGCGCGTCACGGCAAGTCTCCTTGATGTGCCTTGGTTGGCCTTCCCGGCAAGCTCCTCTTGCCGAGGTCTTGCATGCCTCGATAGGCCTTCCCGGCAAGCTCCTCTTGCCAGGGGCTGGTTTTCTTCCCGGCAAGCTCCTCTTGCCGGGGCCTTGGTCTAAACTCTTTGCTCTTTGAACGGCTCCAAAGTAGCCACGGAGGGCCTTGGCGGTTACCCGGCAAGCCTTGCCACGGGACGCTGCGACTGCCCGTGCACGAGTTCGGGGTACTAAGCGTACCCCTACTTTAGTACACCGACACTAAGCAACCCGGCAATGACATTGATGTGTACCTAAGGCCATTAGTTGAAGAACTTTTACAGCTGTGGAATGGAAACGGTGTATGTACGTGGGATGAGCACAGACAGGAGGAATTTAACCTCAAGGCGTTGCTGTTCGTGACCATCAACGATTGGCGCGCTCTCAGTAACCTTTCAGGAGAGACAAACAAAGGATACCACGCATGCACGCACTGTTTAGATGACACTGAAAGTATATACTTGGACAAATGCAGGAAGAATGTGTACCTGGGCCATCATCAATTTCTTCCAACAAACCATCAATGTCGAAAGAAAGGCAAGCATTTCAAAGGCGAGGCAGATCACCGGAAGAAGCCCGCCATGCGTATCGGCGATCACGTACTTTCTATGGTCAATGATTTACACGTAATCTTTGGAAAGGGTCCCGGTGGACTAGCTGTTCCGAATGACGCTAAGGGACACACACCCATGTGGAAGAAGAAATCTATATTTTGGGACCTACCCTACTGGAAAGACCTGGAGTTCCGCTCTTCAATCGACGTGATGCATGTGACAAAGAACCTTTGCGTGAACCTGCTAGGCTTCTTGGGCGTGTATGGGAAGACAAAAGATACACCTGAGGCACGGGAGGACCTGCAACGTTTGCACGAAAAAGACGGCATGCCTCCGAAGCAGTATAAAGGTCCTGTCAGCTATGCTCTTACGAAAGAAGAGAAAGAAATCTTCTTTAAATGCCTGCTCAGTATGAAGGTCACGACTGGCTTCTCGTCGAATATAAAGGGAATAATAAATATGCCAGAGAAAAAGTTTCAGAACCTAAAGTCTCATGACTGCCACGTGATTATGACGCAACTGCTTCCGGTTGCATTGAGGGGGCTTCTACCGGAAAACGTCCGATTAGCCATTGTGAAGCTATGTGCATTCCTCAATGCAATCTCTTAGAAGGTGATCGATCCAGAAATCATACCAAGGCTAAGGAGTGATGTGGCGCAATGTCTTGTCAGTTTCGAGCTGGTGTTCCCACCATCCTTCTTCAATATCATGACACACGTCCTAGTTCATCTAGTCAACGAGATTGTCATTCTAGGGCCCGTATTTCTACACAATATGTTCCCCTTTGAGAGTTTCATGGGAGTCCTAAAGAAATATGTCCGTAACCGCGCTAGACCAGAAGGAAGCATCTCCATGGGCCATCAAACAGAGGATGTTATCGGGTTTTGTGTTGACTTCATTCCTGGCCTTAAGAAGATAGGTCTCCCTAAATCGCAGTATGAGGGGAGACTGACTGGAAAAGGCACTCTTGGAAGTGACTCAATAATATGTAGGGACGGATATTCTTGGTCTCAAGCACAGTACACAGTTCTATAGAACTCTACCTTGGTGACCCCGTATGTCGATGAACACAAGAACAGTCTGCGCTCCAAACACCCGGAGCAGTGCGACGACTGGATTACATGTGAACACATCAGCACTTTCAGCAGTTGGTTGGAAACATGTCTTAGAGGTGACAACACTGTTTGTGATGAGCTGTACTTGTTGTCCAGGGGACCATCTTTGACTGTATTGACTTACAAAGGATACGAGATAAATAGGAATACATTTTACACGATCGCCCAAGGTCAAAAGAGCACCAACCGAAACAGCGGTGTCCGCTTTGATGCAGCAACCGAGAGCGGAAAGGACACATATTATGGTTACATAGTGGACATATGGGAACTTGACTACGGACATGATTTTAAGGTCCCTTTGTTTAAGTGCAAATGGGTCAATCTGTCAGGCAACGGGGTACAGGTAGACCCACAGTACGGAATGACAACAGTGGATCTGAAAATTTTTGGGTACACTGACGAACCGTTTGTCCTAGCCAATGATGTGGCACAGGTTATCTATGTGAAGGACATGTCTACCAAACCGAGAAAAAGAAAAGATAAGGAAGCGAATACATCATACGATGAGCCAAAGCGCCACATAGTTCTTTTAGGAAAAAGGGATATCCTAGGAGTGGAGGGCAAGACAGACATGTCTGAAGATTATGAAAAGTTTCATGAAATTCCTCCCTTCAATGTCAAGGTTGACCCAAGCATCCTGATAAACGATGAAGATTATCCATGGTTACGGCGCAATAAGCAAATGACACAAGCGAAGAAAAAGTGAAGACTTTCTCCCGCAACTATTATGATGATACCATGCCA
This sequence comes from Triticum urartu, assembly GCF_056163025.1. Taxonomy (NCBI): domain Eukaryota; kingdom Viridiplantae; phylum Streptophyta; class Magnoliopsida; order Poales; family Poaceae; genus Triticum; species Triticum urartu. Next base: position 685,235,965 of record NC_141877.1, read on the forward strand.
ACTTTGTAACACACGAGTATGCTATGCCAACTTTTTCAGAGTTCATTTGAAAACTATGAATTTAGGTCGAATTTTCTCTATAGGTGCATCTATGTTCATTTTTTTAGTAAAGTTAATCACAAACTTGTAATTCACACAAATTTCAAAGAATTCAAATTTTAACTATTCAAATTTGAAAACTAATGGCACTAATAGAAAGTTTATAATTTTTCTAAAACTAATGGCACTAACAGAAAGTTTATAATTTTGCAAACCTAAAAGCAAAAAGAATTAAAAAATAAAGCAAAAAACAAAAGAAAATAAATAATACAGAAAACAAAACAAAAAAACTGAAAAATAAAAATAGCAACAATAAGTATTTTTTTGTAAGAAGAAACAAAACAAAATAAATAAAGGAACAAAGGAAAAAAAACTAATAATTGTTTTCAAATTTGAAAACTAATGGCACTAACAGAAAGTTTATAATTTTTCTAAAACTAAAAGCAAAAATAATTAAAAAATAAAGCAAAAAACAAAAGAAAATAAATAATGCAGAAAGTTTATAACTTTTGTGACCTAAAAGAAAAAAGAAATCACTAAAAAACTATAAGTTTTTTGTTCTAAGTAGAAATGAAAAAATAAATAGCAAAAAAGAAAAAAATGCCTATAATGTTTGTTATGACTAACTAATATTACCAAATTGAGTATAATGATAAAACACAGTAATATTAAATAGCAGGAAAAAGAATGACTCAAAAATCAATTTTTATAGTAAAGTTATTCATAAACTAGTGATTCACACAAATTTTAAAAAATTCAAATTTAAACTATTTAAATTTGAAAACTAATGGCACTAACAGAAAGTTTATAATTTTTGTGACCTAAAAGAAAAAAATCACTAAAAAACTGTAAGTATTTAGTTCTAAGTAGAAATGAAAAAATAAATAGTAAAAAAATGCCACCTACTGGGCCACCACGGCCTGAATACGACTAGAAGCCCATCCATGGGCCAGGATTTAGGCCCGCAGAAGGCCCAGCAGGCCCACAGGCATAGCGGTGTGAGATTAGGTCCAAAGGCCTACAGTTCTGAGGAGTTCAATGGAGAGGGCGGGGCAGCGCTTATAAACAGGTGCGGCCGCTCCTCAGCTAGCGAGGTGGGACTAAACATCCCACCGCACCGCGGCTTTGGCAGGCGTAGGCCTTTGGTCCCGGTTGATGGCACCAACCGGGACTAAAGGGGGCATTGGTCACGGTTCGTGGCACAAACAGTGACCAATGCCCCCCTTTAGTCCCAGTTGGTGCCACCAACCGGGACCAAAGGCTGTCGTTTCCCGCCCTTGGGGCTGCTGAAAAGAGGCCTTTGGTCTCGGTTGGTGGCACCAACCGGGACTAAAGGTGGCATTGGTCCCGGTTGGTGCCACGAACCGGGACCAATGCTCTTGGTATATAACTAGGACTTGTGAAAATTTCAGTTTCTCATCCACCATTTGCCCCCGACGACGCCGCCAGGCTGCCCCGACGCCGTCCGCCGCCCCTGCAGTCGCCCTCGACCGCGCCGTCGCCGTCGCCCGTGCCTCGCCGTCGGCCGTGCCCACGCCCGACGCCGCTCGCCGCCCTGCGCCGACGCGCATCGCGCGCCCCAGCCCGCCCGTCGTCGTCGCCCTGCCCCGCCCGTTGCTGTCGCCCCGCCCCGCCCCTGCCCCGCCCGTCGCCGTAGCCCCGCCCCGCCCCGCCCCACCCATCGCCGTCGCCCTGCCCCTCAGTTGGTCTGGCCCCCCTGTTTTTTTCATATATTATATGCTTGTGTATATTGTGTATATTGCTTCTTTGTGTATATTATGTATATATGTCAGTATATATATTGTGTATATTGCTTCTTTTCAGATTTTTTTCATATATATGTTTGTATTTTGTATTTTGCTTTTTTATAAAAATGTATATATGTTTGTATTTTCTCTGTGTATATATGTTCATATATGCAAAAGTTAGATTTAAATATTTAGAAAAGGATTATCTATATATGTTCTGTGATTTAGTACATTTTAGGTTAGTTTCATTTCTAGAAAAGTTTTATATATTTAGGAGAGGAAAAAGGAAAATAAGAAGAGGAAAAAGGAGAAGAAGAGGAGAGGAAGAAAAGGAAGAGGAGAAGAAGACGAGAGGAAGAAAAGGAAGAGGAGAAGAAGAAAGGAATAATTTTCTATTTTTTCTTCTTCTCCTCTATTCCTTTCTTCTTCTCCTCTTTTTTTATTCATTTTTTTTCTTCGATCTTCTCCTCTATTCCTTTCTTCTTCTCCTCTTTTTATTTCTTCTTCATATTCTTATGTTTTATCGGGTCTGTCGTCGTCGATATACCCCTCCCGATAACTTCAACACGAGGGGAGGTCGATATACCCCCTCCCGATAACTTTAACACGAGGGGGGGGGGTCGATATACCCCCTCCCGATAACTTCAACACGAGGGGGGCCGATATATATACCACCTCCCGATAACTTCAACACGAGGGGGGGGGTCGATATCCCTAAATAGCAAGTACCGTCGGTGTGAGATACATGTGGCCGTCGGTGTCGGATAGTACATCCACGTCCCACAAGTGACGCGTGCGTCGACCCGCGTCACTTGTGGGACGTGGATGTAGTGTCCGACACCGACGGCCACATGTATCTCACACCCACGATACTTGCTATTTAGGGTCTCCTCTACTGCTCGGCGACCCTGGCCCTTGACGACCCTCGTTCCCGATAAAAAAAGAGGAAGAAGAAGAAAAAAAGAGAAGAAGAAAGAAACCCTGACCCTCGACGACCCTCGTTCCCGATAAAAAAAGAGGAAGAAGAAGAAAAAAAAGAGAAGAAGAAAGATTCTTTCTTCTTCTCTTTTTTTTCTTCTTCTTCCTATTTTTTTATCGGGAACGAGGGTCGTCGAGGGTCAGGGTCGCCGAGCGGTAGAGGAAACCCTAAATAGCAAGTATCGTTGATGTGAGATACATGTGGCCGTCGGTGTCGGACTCTACATCCACGTCCCAAAAGTGATGCGGGCTTCGACGCCCACATCACTTGTGGGACGTGGATGTAGTGTCCGACACCGACGGCCACATGTATCTCACACCCACGATACTTGCTATTTAGGGTTTCCTCTACCGCTCGGTGACCCTCGACGACCCTCATTCCCAATAAAAAAAGAGGAAGAAGAAGAAAAAAAGAGGAGAAGAAAGAATAGAGGAGTAAGAACCCCTCTATTGTTTCTTCTCCTCTTTTTTTCTTCTTCTTCTTCTTTTTTTATCATTGAAGCGTTGTCGAGGCCACTCCAAACCCTAGAGAAGCAGCGTCGAGGCCTCCCCAAACCCTAGAGAAGCAGCGTCGAGGCCACTAATTAATATTAGTTCTATGTTTGCCACTAATATATCCATCTGTCATGTTTGAATAATAATTGTCATGTTGTAAATATTTGTAGAAACTATGGACACCGCCCGAGACGAAGTACAAGAAGAGTTGTTGGGGGACATAATCGCACGAGGAAGTGATGCCGTCTGCTCGTTGTTTCTCAACGACACCGATGGTCTAGAAGCAGCTGGCTATGATTATGATGGCTCCGGTGACCTAATGCTGGTGCAAGGAGACCGTGAGGACGGCTCCGGTGACCCAATGCCGGTGCAAGAAGGAGACCGTGATGACGTCTCTGGTGACCGAACCGAGTCCGGCCAGGTATATATATTAGTTAAGTTTCTGCTGACTAGCTAATTGATGCATTCATTGTTTTGGTATGTACACATATTAATTAAGTCTTTGTTCTTTTTTCTAGCCCTCCGGATCGAGCACAACTTCGGTAAAGAGACGAGGCCCGAAGAAAAAGTTGAGCTCGGATGAAAAGTTTGAGATCATAGCAATCGCTCCCGACGGCCAACCGATTGAACCCCTCCGGACAAAGAACGCATTTGTTGCTTAGTGCGGGGTTTTGGTTAGGGACAAGATCCCGATCAGCATCCAACAATGGTTAAAGCCGGCTACAGAAGACCCTGAGGTGTCTTATGTCAATGATATGCAGAAAAATGATCTTTGGACTGAGCTGAAGTCAAATTTCACCCTACCGCCAGAGGATGATCCACAGAAGTCAGTTAAAGAGCAATTAATCAAGTCTTTTGCTCTTAAGAGGATGGCAGAACTATTCAGGAGGTGGAAGAAAGAGCTGAATAAGTATGTCGAAAATAAAGAGACACCAGAATTCAAGGGTAGATATGAGAAGATCAGAGATCACTGGCCCGCATTTGTGGCCCACAAGACATCAGAAAAGAGTAAGAAGATGTCGGTGACAAACAAGCAAAATGCTGTGAAGAAGAAGCATCACCATCGCACGGGGTCAGGTGGCTACCTCATAGCCCGGCCTAAGTGGGCCAAGACTGAGAATGATCTGGTTGATAAAGGGATCGAACCAGAGACAATTAACTGGCTAGACCATTGCCGGACTTGGTTCTTCGGGGCTGGCGGAACCTTGGACCCTATATCAGGGAAGTGAATTTGTACGAACGATCAAATGGACATGCCAGTCAAGAAGCTTCAGCAGTATATCGAAGCAGCGCAGCAAGGGACGTTCATTCCAGACAGAGAGAACGATGAGCTCACAATGGCCCTCGGGAATCCTGAGCACCCTGGACGGACACGAGGCACGCCAGGCTCCATTCCGTGGAAGGTTGGGTTTCCGGACGCAGGCGGTTACAAATGCCACGAGAGGAGGAAGAAAGTGGAGCAGACCCAACTGCAGGTGCTGCACGCTAGGCTAGAAGCGATATTGGAACGAGAAGCAAATCGCAGCAAACGAACTGCCGAAGCTTCCCCCGAAGCTACCCCGCCATCTCAGCGGAGAAGCATTGTGGCTTCCACCGAGCTGCTTCAGCCGGAGCATGTCTTAACGGCTCCTGTCAGCTATCCCGTGGATGCTATCACGGAGTCTCAAAATTGCCACCTTATGACGCAATGGATTAATATGAAGGTCAAGGCGGCTGTTGGCTCTGTTTTTCCTACTGAACCCGGCGCAACTTTTCACTGCCGGCCGATTCCAGAAGGATATGCTAGGGTGATGGTGGATGAAATAACGGAGGGATTTGAGGACCTCTAGCTTGACCACCCTACCGGTGAAGGGGAGACTCAGCTGGGTTCTGCTCTGAAGACTCCATGCCTATGGCAGAAGGAGCTCATCAACCTTCCGAACTGGACGCCTCCGCCTCCTCCTCCTCCTCCGGCAAGTCAGGGCACTCCGCCTCCTCCACTGCCTCCTCCTCCGGCGAGTGACGATCAGGGCACTCGGCCGGCTCCTTCTCCGGCGCGTGGCGGCACTCTGCCTCCTTCTCCGCCTGCGCCGGCGCACCCGAGCAGCCAGCCTCCTCCTTCTCTGCCTCATCAGCAAGGGCGGAAGAGACCTGCCGCCGCTCCGGCTGCTCCAGCGCGTCGTAGTCCTTCTCCTCCGCCTTGTAAGCAAGTAAAGAAGACAACCGCTCCGTCTGCTCTGCCGGCGTCTAGCAGTACAGCCAGAGGCGGGAGGACATACAGATTCGGTCCTTCTCTGAAGACTCCAGAGAAGTTACCATATGAGAGGACCCCGGAGGAGAACGCCGAGGTCGCGCGAGAAGAAGTGACGGACTACTTTGAAGGGGCGAAAGCAAAGAAACATCCACCTCTGGAGGAGAAGGTAGATCCGGTGAAAGCGAAGCGCACTCTAGCTGCCCTGACAAAACCACCCAAGTCTCCGATGAAAGGAAACTATGAGCGCATTATTGGAAAGGAATTCGCCGAAGCGGAGCGGTCGGAAAGTACTGTCAGTGATCAAAGGCTGAAAGAACGACGAGCTGGGAAACAAATTGCCCATCTCAGCGAACAAGCGAAGCAATCATGCCCCCCGCTCAAGGTGCCTAGCGACATCGTCGCTAATGATCCGAGGATGGTGCCCGGTTATAGCAATCTTGAGGATTACCTGCCCGACGATGTACATTATGATTTCATGGAGGTGCAGATACAAAGATACGAGTATGGGAAGCCTCTCGTCAAAGATGAAAGATCTCTATCAATGATGATGCGAAGATTGCATGATTGGTACTTGAAAATCCGCAGAGAGTCTAGTGGGAGGAGTACTTTGTATGTGAGAGTTAAAAAGGAGCATGACCTCGTTGGAATTGATCTATTGCCTATTACATTTGAGGAGTTCTTTCAGTTTTTCAATCAATTGGCCCTCGATAAAGCAATGGTCACCTGCTATTGCCTGTAAGTAGTACTACTTCTGTCATTAAGTCTCTCTATATAGCTCAGCTCTTTCATTGCATGTATTTATAATTATCCTCACTATATTATGCAGATTGAAGCTCATCGAATTGAAGAAAAGACAAATCGGTGATATTGGGTTCATTAACACAAATATCATAGATGCAACTCAGGTTAGAATTCATGCCGCAGATACCGAGGCCAACTTGCTACGATCATTGGTAATAAATGAAAACAATGATATAATACTCTTTCCTTACAACTTCAAGTGAGTGTTACTGTCTTGTGCGTATTCGGTTTCCCTTATATATTAGTCAAGGTTATAGTAATGTAATTGATGAGTTATGCATGCGTGTGCAGTTTCCACTATATTCTCCTAGAGATTAAGCTTGAGCAGGGACTAGTAACCGTCTTAGACTCAAGACGAAAAGATCTCCAGGACTATGCGGACATGACTCAAATGCTCGAGAAGTAAGTTAAATCGATCATTATCCACCATATCAACAACTTTGTTCATTTCCTGATATATCAAGTAATTGTTTTCTTTGTCTGGCAGGGTTTGGAAAAAATTCACCAAAAAAGCTCCGGGTCTCCCAAAGAAGCTGCAATTTAGACACCCGAAAGTAAGTACTATAGTAGCATGTTCCGCGCATCTCCTATTGATTCAAGTGCTAGTTTCATCAATACCATTTGGCATTCTTGCTTATCAGTTTGATTGACCTCTATTTCTTGTAAAGTGGTTGTGGCAGGAACATGGGAATGATTTCTGTGGATACTACATTTGCGAGTACATCCGCCACATGACCTGTGAGCGGGGCTACTCTGACGAACAATATGAAGTGCGTAAATAACAACATTCACAATTTTATTTTATTACCATCATTTGTGTTGAGTTTCATTCATTCATATATATATATATATGTATTGACCCCCTTCTTCAAATTAGATGTTTCGGAAGCAGGATGAACTCCTAGCACCAGCTCGCATGCGAGCAATTCAAGAGGAATTGGCGGCATTCTTTCTTGACCACGTGATTGCTGAAGACGGAGAATACTATGCGGATCATGAGTCCATATGTTAGGAGATTATATTGGTAAGAGATAATTATTGTATATATGTAGCCGGTAGTTTTGGATAGATATACGAGAACTTGTTGCTCGACCAATCTCTTGGAGAAGGAGAGGTGGTCGATATCACTTCTCTCTGTATGCATATATGTTCATGACGATCTTCTGTTTCCTTCGTTTGCTTACTAGCTAGCTAGCGTGTCTAGTCCTCTCTATACGTATGTATAGTACGTAGCGTCGACCAAGCACGGACATAAGAGAGGACACTTCTCTCTATTAATTATAGCTAGCTAACACAATATATGAAACACCTAAATTAACCCCCCAAAACCCCCAACCCCCCCCCCTTTAAAAAAACAAAACCCCCAGCCACAGGAATGCTGATGCGTGGATGCCTATTGGTCCCGGTTGGTGCCACCAACCGGGACCAAAGGCCCTCCTGCCTGGGCTCCGCGCACAAGCCACGTGGAGGCCCATCTGTCCCGGTTCTGGATTGAACCGGGACTAAAGGGACAGGACATTCGTACCGACCCTTTAGTCCCGGTTCAGGAACTGGGACAAAAGGCCCTTACGAACCGGGACAATAGGCCCTTTTTCTACTAGTGATTGAAAGGGAAAAGGACAGAGGTCCTGCTTTATTACTTATCATAATATATACAACGTCAAAGTATGTACATGATGAGAGCCGGTGACTTAATTAAGTATAGTATGGCCGAAGTTGAGAAATGTTCCATGGCCGGTGGGTCTCCTCCTCCGACTTACGTGAGTCTTTATGCTCTCGAACACCAATGAGGTAATATGACCCGTTGTTTAAGTTCTTTCTGACCACAAAGGGTCCTTCCCAAGGTGGGGATAGCTTGTGTGCATCAGACAGATCCTGGATGAGCCGAAGCACCAGGTCACCTTCTTGAAAGGTTCTGGACTTAACCGGCGGCTATGATAACGTCGCAGGTCCTGTTGATAAATTGCCGATCGAGCCGCTGCCAAATATCTCTCCTCATCTAACAAGTCAAGTGCATTCTGTCGGGCTTGTTCATTATCAGCTTCAACGTAAGCCGCCACACGAGGCGAGTCATGAGGGATGTCACTAGGCAGCATTGCTTCTGCCCCATAAACCATGAAGAAATGTGTATAGCCTGTAGACCTGTTAGGAGTGGTATTAATGCTCCACAACACCGAAGGTAATTCCTCTACCCAACAACCCGGCGTCCGTTGTAAGGGAACCATAAGCCTGGGCTTGAGACCTTTTAGGGCCTGATTTGCTCTCTCAGCTTGACCATTGGATTGGGGGTGAGCTACTGAAGAAACATCAAGCCGGATATGCTCACATTGACAAAACTCCTCCATAGCACCTTGGGACAAATTAGTGCCATTGTCGGTTATAATGCTGTGTGGAAAACCAAAGCGAAAAATCACCTTTTTCATGAACTGAACCACTGTGGCTGCATCACACTTGCTCACCGGCTCTGCCTTAACCCATTTCATGAATTTGTCAACTGCCACCAAAAGATGTGTCTTTTTATCTTTGGACCTTTTGAAAGGCCCAACTATCGTGGAATTGTCACGGAAGATGTCCTAGCAAAAGGACTTAGTCGTAGGGCCATCGCAAAATGGGTTAATCGGGACAAAGGACACGAGAGGTTTTATACTAGTTTGGCCCCTTACGATGAAGGTAAAAGCCTACATCTAGTTGTGTTGGAATTGTTGGGGTTTCGATCACCAAGAGGCTAATCCGCCGGCTTGGTTATCAATCTCTTGTTTCTTGCCCTAAGCCGCCACCGGGTCGTCCCCTTATATACACGGGTTGACGCCTGGCGGCCTATAGAGTCCCGGTCGGTTCATAAAACGTGCCCGGCTCGGTGACTTCTTTGTATGCCTTTCTTTACAAGTCTTTCCTTACAATGGCGGTTTACAATATTGGACCTTAAGCTGCCTCTAGGCTTTAGGCCTTCTATAAGTCTTAATAAACTATCACCTTGAATGTTACTGGGCTTCTTTTGTAACCCGCCATTGGGGCTGACCCGGCCCCTCCTGGGCGGGTCTTACCTGGTATCTATATTCCCAACATTAGGCCCCAGGTTGACTTTGAACTTTGTTACTTGTCAATCTTCAATACTTAAATGAAATCAATCTTCCCCTCTCTATAAAAAATCTGTAACTCGTCGTGACGTCATCTTCTGAAAACACAAAAAGCTGTTATGACGTCATCCTCAACGGATCTTTATCTTTTAATGTCTTTCGAGAATCGAGGCGTCCGTTTAGTTGGATAGTCATTATTTGGGTCTTCCTCAATTTTCACGCCCGCCTGTTCGCTTATCTCCTTATAAATAGGCACGCCCCAGTCTTTCTCATTCTTCTCTTTCTCCGTCTTCTTCCTCGCAACCCTACCACCGCTCGAGCTCCGCCGCCATCGCAGAGCTCCTCGTCTTCGTCGACCTTGGCCGTTGCATCAACCTGAATTGGTCCAGAGAACAGCAGTGACCTCCGCAGAAGATCCGTGGTTGTAAGTTTTCACCTTCCTGCTCCTCAGATCCGCATTAGGGTTTCTAAGTTTCCTGCGTGTTCTTCACAGTTCGTCACGGGTTCGTTGTAGTTCTTCCACTGCAGCTTCTTCTTGATCCAAAAAGAAACATATAATCGTACGGTAGTTGTTTTGTGCCCATCCTTGATACTAGTAGATTCCTTTTTCTGGTAAAAAGGGTTTCATTAGAGCTCACGAACTCTTCTGTGCCAGACTTTTAGGTCTAGAATATTTTCCATTTTGAATGACCACTCGATCCAGAATAATATCAAGAATTTAGGAAACCTGTTTGCCTCAACACTTTGCCAATTCTGTTTCTGTTTTCCTTCAAATGTCTGTAGTCATGGCGGCTTATGACGCCGGCTTAATTTTCCCGTATATGACATTAGCCTTACTTAATCTGCCATTACTTATTTGCGCCATCATCATTTAACTTTTGAAAAAGCAGCAACATGAGAGCCGCCGTCAGGCCCGGAATGATGATGAACCGCCTTCTGTTCTTCAACAAACTCCTCAAAAACGCCAGAATGAGGTATCTTTTATCTTCATCTTTTACTTTTCATTAATGGACCTTCTCCCTTGCATTACTAACTCTATTTTATCTTCTACAGGAGGTCTCTCTCTCTTCTGGCGACTCATCTCAAACTCAATTTCCGGCTTTCAAGACTGCCCCTGGGTAAGGAAAAAAATCATCTTTCCTCCGTTTCTTTCAAACTGCATCTTTGTACTAAATGTCTCGTAACATCTTTCGTAGTGGCCAAGACAAGTCCAAGAAGGCCAAAGTAACTAAACCGGCGGAAAACCTATCAGTCCTTGCTGCTGAACCGGCCATGCCAACTTCTCCCCCTCGAACTGAAGCACCAAAAGACCCGGCTGCTAACACTCAATTAGACCCTCCTGAGCCGTCAGCTGATGACACCGTTGTTAACCCCTCTACTGCCGGACCATCCAGCTCGGCTAACCCGCCATCCACTACTAGGGAAAACCCTAGTAGTAGCGCAGGTTTTGAGGCTAGCAGCAGCGCAGGTGGTCGCGCTACTAAGAAGGCGCTACATCTAACTTATAGTAGTAGCGCGGTCCTTACCCGCACTACTACAGTTTTTTTTGACTGTGCGCGCTACTACAGTTGACGATATCAGCAGCGCTTTTTATGAACACGCTACTATTACTTAGCTGTAGCGATTTCGTAGTCCCTCGCTACTGCTATATCTTTCATCATTTTCCCCCGTACCCCTTTCCCTTTCAGTTTCCCTTTCAGATACTAGATACTAGGTACTGCTAGTAGATATCAAATTCATAAACCATTACTGGGTAGTACTCCCTTCGTTCCAAATTACTCGTCGTGGTTTTAGTTCAAACCACGATGAGTAATTTGGAACGAAGGGAGTACTAGATAACAATTTAATGCATAGTCAACATGCATCCTCAAGCAGTACAAGGTCATATCAACGGCGATCATCATATGTAGTTCTAGATGATATCGACGACGCTCATCATATGTAGTTCTAGATGATATAGCCACACACACATATGTAGTTCTTGATGATATAGCCACACACACATATGTAGTTCTAGATGATATCGAAGACAATCATCATCCTCAAGCCTGGGCGGTTGGTGTTCCTGATAGTAATTAGGATGGCCTGTCCAACATGAAGATTCTTGCCATCGAGGAATTTCTTCCACCCAACCGAGTTTAAGTGTGTGCGACCGTCCGTGTCCACGCGGTAAGTACAGGTTGTGACGGAGCCCCTTGTAGTAAGGCATAGTCCAGCTGAGCCTTCTTCATCAGGCTCGATACCATAACTCACAGATATGCTCTTTGCCAATTTCTGAATAAGAAAAACATTTCAATTAATAAATAGCCTCGCAAATAAGTACATGTGGATTATCTACACTATTAATAGTTTCCTTAGATTCTACACTAATAAGCATGCGATCGAACTCTACACTAAAACATATCATCGACTAGATTCCACACAACATACCATATCATTGGACTGTACACTAAGTATTTCATCGGATAATTTGCATTTGTAAGTATAACATACCATATCATGTCGATCAACCATGGTATTTGTCAGTCGGGTCACGAATGGCACCCCAAGAAAGTCAGCATGTGGCGAAATTATGTCCCACAGGTTGGACACCTCCTCCTCGCTTAGCCTTGTTCTTTGAGCTACGATGGCTTCATGAAGTGGGTCCTCATCATCTTCATCGAGTGGGTCCTCATTATCTTCATCTTCTCCGTCATCTTCATCATCTTCCACCAGGTTGAGATAAATGACAGCTAGCTTGGGTCTTTCTGCTCTAAAGGATAAGCTGATCAACTCACCAGTAGTAAGACGCATGCGAGCAACGAAACGGGCCCATCCATCTCCTCAAATCTGTGACATATTGCGTCCTTTCTCGACCTCCATAGTGTATGACCCCCCAGGAGCCTCAAATGTCACAGTGTCTCCTGTCAGCTTGTTGAATTTCAACCTCACATTGCATGGGACCATCTGTGTAAAATAAGCAAAATGACACAATGCAGTAATGCCAACACTAAAAATAAAATAGTTATTACATTTCATCTAATTTCTTACCGCCGCATGACGAAAACCCGACTGGCGCACCTTGACGAAAACCCGACAGCTTGCCAGTTGCAAGGCTACTGGCGCACCTTGACTTGCACAGTCGACATAGTGGTGGTGGTGGTGGCGCCATTTTTCCTAAAGCAATATGAGCAAAGGATTAACGATCCACTTCATAGGAAAGAAAAACAGTAGCATGAGATATTTTTGGTTCTTCTGCGAGAAGCAATTTGATGGACAATTATAATCCTAAGATCTAGTGACATATTAGATGATAAGGTACCACCTACATTTTGCCAAAAAGTAACTAAATCAACTAAATGAAAATGTTCTAAATCAACTAAATGAAAATATTCTAAATCAACTAAATGAAAATGGTGCATACTAAATCAACTAAATGAACTAGCCTACTAAATCAACTAAATCAAAATGGTCTAAATCAACTAAATCAACCAGCCTACTAAATCAACTAAATAAAAATGTTCTAAATCAACTAAATCAACTAGCCTACTAAATCAACTAAATCAAAATGTAGGCAGGACGGAGGAGGAGGCTGGTACCGAGTCCAGCAAGGAGGAGGAGGGGCCGGCCGGCGGCCAGTGGAGGGAGGACAGAGGAGGAAGGCGGAGCGAGGAGGGGTCGGCCGACGGCCAGTGGAGGGAGGACAGAGGAGGAAGGCGGAGCAAGGAGGGGCGGCCATTGGCGAGTGGAGAGGGAGGACAGAGGAGGAGGCCGGTACCGAGTCCAGCAAGGAGGAGGAGGTGACGGTGGCGCAGAGGGAGGAGGGGCAACGGGGGAGGACCGATGCGGGGGATTGAGAGGGATCCAGTGAGTGTGTGACTGGGAGTGGATCGGATAGAGGAGATAGGGTGGGAGATGGAATGGCTTAGCAGTAGCGCGCTATGGAGAAAGACGCTACTGGTAAACTACATAGCAGCGGCGCCTTTCACAAAGAAGCGCTACTGCTATGTGTCAGCATGCACTAGTAGAAAAAGGGTCAAACGTGAAGCACATTAGTGCCGGTTTGAATTTGAGCCGGCACTAATGTGTGCATTAGTGCCGGTTCCAACGGCTAGCTGGCCGCTCTCATTAGTACCGGTTCGTGGCAAACCTTTAGCACCGGTTCGTGCCATGAACCGGTACTAAAGTGAGTGGTGGCAGGATGTTGTTAGTCCGGGGTCCCTCCAGCACCTTTAGTACCGGGTCGTATCATGAACCGGTCCTAAAGGTCGTCCTACATAGACCCTTCGTCCACTCGAGCTCGCTCTATTCTTCCCCTTTCCCCTCTCCTCTCTGTTCTTTTCCCTCTTCCTCTCAAGTTCATCACACATTTTGCCCAAAATTTGTCAAGATTTGAAGGCCCCCATCCATTCAAATGATCACAAAGGTTAGCAACTTTGTCCTTTCATCTCTCATTGCTAGATTAGCTCATGCAATGCTTTATATAGTGATTGATTTTTGAGTTTAGTAACTTGGGAGGAATTATATATATGTGCTAGTATTTGATTTATATGCAATTTGAGGTCAAAAATAACACTTAGTTTGCATATGTAGGTGTGGTTTACTTAGTACCTTCTAAATCTCTGTCGTAACCACCGTCGATCGCTCGCAACGTCCCGTCGCCGGCACCACCTTGTGGTGAGCCTCTTGTTCATGAAGTTTTATATAAAAAATTGATGTTTGTGTGATTTGGATATATAGTTACTCGTATAATTATCTTACCCATACGTTGTTTGTTATACATAGTGCCATGGTTTTGATATCCGTCCCCGTCGGCCCTCGTCCGGGTTATGATTCGGATGTGGTATATTCTCTTTTAAAACTATTCATTGCATTTCGTGTTTATGAAAAATTATGCCCATCAAGTTGACATAGATATTTGTATGTAGGAGGTAGTTGAACCGGAAATTCCAACCGACCCTATTGTCGAGAGGCTAAATTTAGTTGAAAGAGAAAATGAGGATTTGAAGAAAAAATTGAAAAGAATTGAGGGGGAGAGGATGGAATTGGAGTTGCATGTTTCCGATGTCGTCGATGATCACAAGATTAAGATGGAGAAAATGCGCTTGAAGATTAGAAAGATTAGAAAATATGCCATTCATAGTGAGGCTTGGTATCATTATGCTGTTGGATCAATTGTTACCTTAGTTGCAATCTTGATCGCATTTGTTGTTGCATTTAAATTCTTTAGCTAGAGAGTTATTTGTTTGTTGCATTTAAGTGTTGTATGATCTTTATGTATGAACTTTATGTATTGTATTAATTTGGTGTTTTCGGTGCTGTGTATTGAAGATGAGCCGGCAATGGATGTACGATGACCGATGCTGTCCCGAGTTCATTAATGGCATGCGTACTTTTCTGCTTGTGGCTAAGGCAAACAAGCGGGCGGATGGTTTTATGCCTTGTCCATGTGCTGGCTGTAAGAATGGTCACAATTACTCTACGTCAAGAACCATTCACATCCACTTGTTTGAGCCCGGTTTCATGCCCCACTATAATGTTTGGACGAAGCATTGAGAAAGAGGGGTTATGATGGAAGACAATGAAGAAGAAGAGGACGACGACAGCTATCCTGGCCATGGGTTCCCTGAATACGATGATACAACAATGAGGGAAGAAGCTGAGCCGGTAATGCGGGAAGAAGCTGAAGAAGAGGCATCAGATGAGCCCGTTGATGATCTAGGTCGGGCTATTGCCGATGCAAAGATAAACCGCGCAAGTGATTTGGAGAAGAAGAAGTTGCAGCGCATGTTAGAGGATCACAAAAAATTGTTGTACCTGAATTGCGTAGGTGACAAGAAAAAGCTGGGCACCACACTGGAATTGCTACAATGGAAGGCAGAGAATGGTGTATCTGACAAGGGATTTGGAAAGTTGCTGGTAATGATAAATAATATGCTTCCAAAGGACAACGAATTGCCCGAGAGTACGTACAAAGCAAAGAAGGCTGTCTGCCCTCTAGGGTTAGTGTTGGGGAACGTTGCAGAAAACAAAATTTTTCCTACGGTTTCACCAAGATCCATCTATGAGTTCATCTAGCAATGAGTGATCGGATGCATCTACATACCTTGTAGATCGCGAGCAGAAGCGTTCAAAGAACGGGGATGAGGGAGTCGTACTCGACGTGATCCAAATCACCGGAGATCCTAGCGCCGAACGGACGGCACCTCCGCGTTCAACACACCTACGGTCAGCGTGACGTCTCCTCCTTCTTGATTCAGCAAGGGGGGAGGAGAGGTTGACGAAGATCGCTCCAGCAGCAGCACGACGGCGTGGTGATGATGGAGAAGCAGCACTCCGGCAAGGCTTCGCCGAGCTCTACGGACGAGGAGAGGTGTATCAGGGGAGAGGGAGGGCGCCAAGACTCAAGGGTGCGGCTGACCCTCCCTCCCCTCCCTTTATATAGCCCCCCAAGGGGGGGGGGGCGCCGGTCCTGGAGATCCATCTCCCAAGGGGGCGGCGGCCAGGGGGGTTGGAGTGCCCCCCAAGGCAAGTGGGCGCCCCCACCCTAGGGTTTCAACCCTAGGCACAAGGGGTTGGGCCAAGGGGGCGCACCAGCCCATTAAGGGCTGGTTCCCCTCCCACTTCAGCCCATGGGGCCCTCCGGGATGGGTGGCCCCACCCGGTGGACCCCCGGGACCCTTCCGGTGGTCCTGGTACAATACCGGTGACCCTGAAAATTGTCCCGATGGCCGAAATAGCACTTCCTATATATAATTCTTTACCTCCGGACCATTCCGGAACTCCTCGTGACGTCCGGGATCTCATCCGAGACTCCGAAAAACTTTCGGGTTACTGCATATTCATATCCCTACAACCCCAGCGTCACCGAACCTTAAGTGTGTAGACCCTACGGGTTCGGGAGACATGTAGACATGACCGAGATTGCTCTCCGGTCAATAACCAACAGCGGGATCTGGATACCCATGTTGGCTCCCACATGCTCCTCGATGATCTCATCGGATGAACCACGATGTCGAGGATTCAAGCAACCCCGTATACAATTCCCTTTGTCAATCGGTACGTTACTTACCCGAGATTCGATCGTCGGTATCCCAATACCTCGTTCAATCTCGTTACCGGCAAGTCACTTTACTCGTACCGTAATGCATGATCCCGTGACCAGACACTTGGTCACTTTGAGCTCATTGTGATGATGCATTACCGAGTGGGCCCAGAGATACCTCTCCGTAATACGGAGTGACAAATCCCAGTCTTGATCCATGTCAACCCAACAGACACTTTCGGAGATACCCGTAGTATACCTTTATAGTCACCCAATTACGTTGTGACATTTGGTACACCCAAAGCACTCCTACGGTATCCAGGAGTTACACGATCTCATGGTCTAAGGAAAAGATACCTGATATTGGAAAAACTCTAGCAAACGAACTATACGATCTTGTGCTATGTTTAGGATTGGGTCTTGTCCATCACATCATTCTCCCAATGATGTGATCTCATTATCAATGACATCCAATGTCCATAGTCAGGAAACCATGACTATCTGTTGATCAACGAGCTAGTCAACTAGAGGCTTGCTAGGGACATGTTGGTGTCTATTTATTCACACATGTATTACGATTTCCGGATAACACAATTATAGCATGAATAAAAGACAATTATCATGAACAAGGAAATATAATAATAATGCTTTTATTATTGCCTCTAGGGTATATTTCCAACAGTCTCCCACTTGCACTAGAGTCAATAATCTAGTTACATTGTGATGAATCGAACACCCATGGAATTCTTTTGTTGATCATGTTTTGCTCTAGGGAGAGGTTTAGTCAACGAATCTGCTACATTCAGGTCCGTATGTACTTTACAAATATCTATGTTTCCATTTTGAACATTTTCACGAATGGAGTTGAAGCGACGCTTGATGTGCCTGGTCTTCTTGTGAAACCTGGGCTCCTTGGCAAGTGCAATAGCTCCAGTGTTGTCACAGAAGAGTTTGATCGGCCCCGACGCATTGGGTATGACTCCTAGGTCGGTGATGAACTCCTTCACCCAAATTGCTTCATGTGCTGCCTCCGAGGCTACCATGTACTCCGCTTCACATGTAGATCCCGCCACGATGCTCTGCTTGCAACTGCACCAGCTTACCGCCCCACCATTCAAAATATACACGTATCCTGTTTGTGACTTAGAGTCATCCAGATCTGTGTCGAAGCTAGCGTCGACGTAACCCTTTACGACGAGCTCTTTGTCACCTCCATAAATGAGAAACATTTCCTTAGTCCTTTTCAGGTACTTCAGGATATTCTTGACCGCTGTCCTGTGTTCCTTGCCGGGATTACTTTGGTACCTACCTACCAAACTTACGGCAAGGTTTACATCAGGTCTGGTACACAACATGGCATACATAATAGAACCTATGGCTGAGGCATAGGGGATGACACTCATCTCTTCTATATCTTCTGCCGTGGTCGGACATTGAGCTGTGCTCAATTTCACACCTTGCAACACAGGCAAGAACCCCTTCTTAGACTGATCCATATTGAACTTCTTCAATATCTTATCAAGGTATGTGCTTTGTGAAAGACCTATGAGGCGTCTTGATCTATCTCTATAGATCTTGATGCCTAATATATATGCAGCTTCTCCAAGGTCCTTCATTGAAAAACTCTTATTCAAGTAGGCCTTAATGCTGTCCAAGAGTTCTATATCATTTCCCATCAAAAGTATGTCATCTACATATAATATGGGAAATGCTATAGAGCTCCCACTCACTTTCTTGTAAACGCAGGCTTCTCCATAAGTCTGCGTAAACCCAAACGCTTTGATCATCTCATCAAAGCGAATGTTCCAACTCCGAGATGCTTGCACCAGCCCAGAAATCGAGCGTTGGAGCTTGCACACCTTGTCAGCATTCTTAGGATCGACAAAACCTTCCGGCTGCATCATATACAATTCTTCCTTAAGGAAACCATTAAGGAATGCCGTTTTGACGTCCATCTACCATATCTCATAATCATAGAATGCGGCAATTGCTAACATGATTCGGACGGACTTTAGCTTCGCTACCGGTGAGAAAGTCTCATCGTAGTCAACCCCTTGAACTTGTCGATAACCCTTAGCGACAAGCCGAGCTTTATAGATGGTCACATTACCATTCGCGTCTGTCTTCTTCTTAAAGATCCATTTATTTTCTATGGCTCGCCGCTCAACAGGCAAGTCAGTCAAAGTCCATACTTCGTTTTCATACATGGATCCTATCTCGGATTTCATGGCTTCTAGCCATTTGTCGGAATCCGGGCCCGCCATCGCTTCTTCATAGTTCGAAGGTTCACCGTTGTCTAACAACATGATTTCCAAGACAGGATTGCCGTACCACTCTGGTGCGGAACGTGTCCTTGTGGACCTACGAAGTTCAGTAGCAACTTGATCTGAAGTTTCATGATCATCATCATTAATTTCCTCTCTAGTCGGTGCAGGCACCTCAGGAACATTTTCTTGAGTTGCGCCATTTTACAGTTCAAGAGGTAATACTTCATCAAGTTCTACTTTCCTCCCACTTACTTCTTTCGAGAGAAACTCCTTCTCTAGAAAGGATCCATTCTTGGCAACAAAGATCTTGCCTTCGGATCTGAGGTAGAAGGTATACCCATAGTTTCTTTAGGATATCCTATGAAGACACACTTTTCCGATTTGGGTTCGAGCTTTTCAGGTTGAAGTTTCTTGATATAAGCATCGCATCCCCAAACTTTTAGAAACGACAACTTAGGTTTCTTCCCAAACCATAATTCAAACGGTGTCGTCTCAACGGATTTTGACGGAGCCCTATTTAAAGTGAATGCGGCAGTCTCTAAAGCATAGCCCCAAAATGATAGCGGTAAATCGGTAAGAGATATCATAGATCGCACCATATCTAATAGAGTGCGATTACGACGTTCGGACACACCATTACGCTGAGGTACTCCAGGAGGCGTGAGCTGTGAAACTATTCCACATTTTCTTAAGTCTGTGCCAAATTCGTGACTCAAGTATTCTCCCCCATGATCTAATCGCAAGAACTTGATTTTCCTGTCACGTTGATTCTCAACCTCACTCTGAAATTCCTTGAACTTTTCAAAGGTCTCAGACTTGTGTTTCATTAAATAGATATACCCATATCTACTCAAGTCATCAGTGAGGGTGAGAACATAACGATAGCCACCACGAGCCTCAACACTCATTGGACCGCACACATCAGTATGTATGATTTCCAATAAGTTGGTTGCTCGCTCCATTGTTCCTGAGAATGGAGTCTTGGTCATTTTTCCCATGAGGCATGGTTCGCACGTGTCAAATGATTCGTAATCAAGAGACTCTAAAATTCCATCTACACGGAGCTTCTTCATGCGTTTGACACCTATGTGACCAAGGCGGCAGTGCCACAAGTATGTGGGACTATCATTATCAATCTTACATCTTTTGGTATTCACACTATGAATATGTGTAGCATTACGCTCGAGATTCATTAAGAATAAACCATTCACCATCGGAGCATGACCATAAAACATATCTCTCATATAAATGGAACAACCATTATTGTCGGATTTAAATGAGTCGCCATCTCGTATTAAACGAGATCCTGATACAATGTTCATGCTCAAACTTGGCACTAAATAACAATTATTGAGGTTCAAAACTAATCCCGTAGGTAAATGTAGAGGTAGCGTGCCGACGGCGATCACATCGACCTTGGAACCATTCCCGACGCGCATCGTCACCTCGTCCTTCGCCAGTCTCCGCTTATTCCGCAGCTCCTGCTTTGAGTTACAAATATGAGAAACTGCACTGGTATCAAATACCCAAGAGCTACTACGAGTACTGATAAGGTACACATCAATTACATGTATATCACATATACCTTTCGTGATGCCAGCCTTCTTGTCCGCTAAGTATTTGGGGCAGTTCCGCTTCCAGTGAACACTTCCCTTGCAATAAAAACACTCAGTCTCGGGCTTGGGTCCATTCTTTGTCTTCTTCCCGGCAGCTTGCTTGCCGGGCGCGGCAACTCCCTGGCCGTCCTTCTTGAAGTTTTTCTTACCCTTGCCTTTGTTGAACTTAGTGGTTTTATTCACCATCAACACTTGATGTTCCTTTTTGACTTCTACCTCTGCTGATTTCAGCATTGTAAATACTTCAGGAATGGTCTTTTCCATCCCCTGCATATTGAAGTTCATCACAAAGCTCTTGTAGCTTGGTGGAAGCGACTGGAGGATTCTGTCAATGACCGCGTCATCCGGGAGATTAACTCCTAGCTGAGTCAGGAGGTTATGTAACCCAGACATAGTGAGTATGTGCTCACTGACAAAACTATTTTCCTCCATCTTACAGCTAAAGAACTTGTCGGAGACTTCATATCTCTCGACCCGGGCATGAGCTTGAAAAACCATTTTCAGCTCTTCGAACATCTCATATGCTCCGTGTCTCTCAAAACGCTTTTGGAGCCCCGGCTCTAAGCTGTAAAGCATGCCGCACTGAACGAGGGAGTAATCATCGGAACGTGTCTGCCAAGCGTTCAAAACGTCTTGTTCAGCAGGGAGAACAGGTGCTTCACCTAGCGGTGCTTGTAGGACATAATCTTTCTTGGCAGCTATGAGGGTGATCCTCAGGTTCCGGACCCAGTCCGTATAGTTGCTACCATCATCTTTCAGCTTGGTTTTCTCTAGGAACGCGTTGAAGTTGAGGACAATGTTGGCCATTTGATCTACAAGACATATTGTAAATATTTTAGACTAAGTTCATGATAATTAAGTTCATCTAATCAAATTATTCAATGAACTCCCACTTAGATAGACATCCCTCAAGTCATCTAAGTATAACATGATCCGAGTTAACTAGGCCGTGTCCGATCATCACGTGAGACGGACTAGTCAACATCGGTGAACATCTTCATGTTGATCGTATCTTCTATACGACTCATGCTCGACCTTTCGGTCTTCTGTGTTCCGAGGCCATGTCTGTACATGCTAGGCTCGTCAAGTCAACCTAAGTGTTTGCATGTGTAAATCTGTCTTACACCCGTTGTATGTGAACGTTGGAATCTATCACACCCGATCATCACGCGGTGCTTCGAAACAACGAACTGTCGCAATGGTGCACAGTTAGGGGGAACACTTTCTTGAAATTATTATGAGGGATCATCTTATTTACTACCGTCGTTCTAAGTAAACAAGATGCAAAAACATGATAAACATCACATGCAATCAAATAATAATAGTGACATGATATGTCCAATATCACATAGCTCCTTTGATCTCCATCTTGGGGCTCCATGATCATCTTGTCACCGGCATGACACCATGATCTCCATCATCATGATCTCCATCATCATGTCTCCATGAAGTTGCTCGCCAACTATTACTTCTACTACTATGGCTAACACGTTTAGCAATAAAGTAAAGTAATTTACATGGCGTTTCTCAATGACACGCAGGTCATACAAAAAATAAAGACAACTCCTATGGCTCCTGCCGGTTGTCATACTCATCGACATGCAAGTCATGACTCCTATTACAATGACATGAACATCTCATACATCACATATATATCATTCATCATTCATCACAACTTTGGCCATATCACATCACAAGACACTTGCTGCAAAAACAAGTTAGACGTCCTCTAATTGTTGTTGCAAGTTTTACGTGGCTGCAATAGGGTTCTAGCAAGAACATTTTCTTACCTACGTGAAAGCCACAACGTGATTTGTCAACTTCTATTTACCCTTCATAAGGACCCTTTTCATCGAATCCGCTCCAACTAAAGTGGGAGAGACAGACACCCGCCAGCCACCTTATGCAACTAGTGCATGTTAGTCGGTGGAACCGGTCTCACGTAAGCGTACGTGTAAGGTTGGTCCGGGCCGCTTCATCCCATAATACCGCTGAAGCAAAATAAGACTAGTAGCGGCAAGAAAGTTGACAACATCTACGCCCACAACAAATTGTGTTCTACTCATGCAAAGAGAACTACGCATAGACCTAGCTCAGGATGCCACTGTTGGGGAACATTGCAGAAAACAAAAATTTTCCTACGGTTTCACCAAGATCCATCTATGAGTTCATCTAGCAACGAGTGATCGGATGCATCTACATAACTTGTAGATCGCGAGCGGAAGCGTTCAAAGAACGGGGATGAGGGAGTCGTACTCGACGTGATCCAAATCACCGGAGATCCTAGCGCCGAACGGACGGCACCTCCGCGTTCAACACACGTACGGTCAGCGTGACGTCTCCTCCTTCTTGATCCAGCAAGGGGGAAGGAGAGGTTGAGGAAGATCGCTCCAGCAGCAGCACGACGGCGTGGTCATGCTGGAGAAGCAGCACTCCGGCAAGGCTTCGCCGAGCTCTACGGACGAGGAGAGGTGTAGCAGGGGAGAGGGAGGGCGCCAAGACTCAAGGGTGCGGCTGACCCTCCCTCCCCTCCCTTTATATAGGCCCCCAAGGGGGGGGGGGGGCGCCGGTCCTGGAGATCCATCTCCCAAGGGGGCGGCGGCCAGGGGGTTTGGAGTGCCCCCCAAGGCAAGTGGGCGCCCCCACCCTAGGGTTTCAACCCTAGGCACAAGGGGTTGGGCCAAGGGGGCGCACCAGCCCATTAAGGGCTGGTTCCCCTCCCACTTCAGCCCATGGGGCCCTCCGGGATGGGTGGCCCCACCGGGTGGACCCCCGGGACCCTTCCGGTGGTCCCGGTACAATACCGGTGACCCTGAAACTTGACCCGATGGCCGAAATAGCACTTCCTATATATAATTATTTACCTCCGGACCATTCCGGAACTCCTCGTGACGTCCGGGATCTCATCCGGACTCCGAGCAACTTTCGGGTTACTGCATATTCATATCCCTACAACCCTAGCGTCACCGAACCTTAAGTGTGTAGACCCTACGGGTTCGGTAGACATGTAGACATGACCAAGATTGCTCTCTGGTCAATAACCAACAGCGGGATCTGGATACCCATGTTGGATCCCACATGCTCCTCGATAATCTCATCGGATGAACCACGATGTCGAGGATTCAAGCAACCCCGTATACAATTCCCTTTGTCAATCGGTACGTTACTTACCCGAGATTCGATCGTCGGTATCCCAATACCTCGTTCAATCTCATTACCGGCAAGTCACTTTACTCGTACCGTAATGCATGATCCCGTGACCAAACACTTGGTCACTTTGAGCTCATTGTGATGATGCATTACCGAGTGGGCCCAGAGATACCTCTCCGTCATACGGAGTGACAAATCCCAGTCTTGATCCATGTCAACCCAACAGACACTTTCGGAGATACCCGTAGTATACCTTTATAGTCACCCAGTTACGTTGTGACGTTTGGTACACCCAAATCACTCCTACGGTATCCGGGAGTTACACGATCTCATGGTCTAAGGAAAAGATACTTGACATTGGAAAAACTCTAGCAAACGAACTATACGATCTTGTGCTATGTTTAGGATTGAGTCTTGTCCATCACATCATTCTCCCAATGATGTGATCTCGTTATCAATGACATCCAATGTCCATAGTCAGGAAACCACGACTATCTGTTGATCAACGAGCTAGTCAACTAGAGGCTTGCTAGGGACATGTTGGTGTCTATTTATTCACACATGTATTACGATTTCCGGATAACACAATTATAGCATGAATAAAAGACAATTATCATGAACAAGGAAATATAATAATAATGCTTTTATTATTGCCTCTAGGGCATATTTCCAATAGTTAGAGGTTTAGAAGATACATGCATGCCCTAATGATTGCATCCTCTACCGCGGTGAGTACGAGGATTTGAACGCTTGCCCAGTATGTGGTACATTGTGCTATAAGATCAGCCGCGATGACCCTGGTGATGTCGAGGGTGAGCGCCTCAGGAAGAAGATTCCTACCAAGGTGATGTGGTATGCTCCTATAATACCACGGTTGAAACGTTTGTTCCAAAACAAAGAGCATGCCAAGGCGATGCGATGGCACAGAGAAGACTATAAGAAAGACGGAAAGTTGAGAGTACCCGCTGACGGGTCGCAGTGGAGAAAAATCGAAAGAAAGTATGGGAAGGAGTTTGCAGATGACGCAAGGAACGTATGGTTTGGTCTAAGCGCAGATGTAATTAATCCTTTTGGGGAGCAGAGTAGCAACCATAGCACCTGGCCTGTGACTCTATGTTTGTATAACCTTCCTTCTTGGTTGTGCATGAAGCGGAAGTTCATTATGATGCCAGTGCTCATCCAAGGCCCTAAGCAACCCGGCAATGACATTGATGTGTACCTAAGGCCATTAGTTGAAGAACTCTTACAACTGTGGAATGGAACAGGTGTACGTGCGTGGGATGAGCACATGGGGGAAGAATTTGACCTAAAGGCGTTGCTGTTCGTGACCATCAATGATTGGCCTACTCTTAGTAACCTTTCAGGACAGATAAACAAGGGATACCGCGCATGCACGCACTGTTTGGGCGATACCGACAGTATATATTTGGCTAATTGTAAGAAGAATGTGTACCTGGGACATCGTCGATTTCTTTCGAGCAGGCATCCCGTAAGAAAGAAAGGCAAGCATTTCAAAGGTGAGGCGGATCACCGGACGAAGCCTCGCCACCGTACTAGTGCTAATGTACATGATATGGTCAAGGATTTGAAGGTGGTCTTTGGAAAGGGTCCTGGTGGACAACCTGTTCCAAATGACGCTGACGGACGCGCACCCATGTGGAAGAAGAAATCTATATTTTGGGACCGGCCCTATTGGAAAGACCTAGAGGTCCGCTCCGCAATCGACGTGATGCACGTGACGAAGAATCTTTGTGTGACCCTGCTGTTGACACCTGATTTTGGCAAGATACACAGTGAGAGGGTTTTCAGCATAAGAAAGTTTCACATCGTCGAGTGGAACAACTTTCATATTTAGGCTATCGCCATTCGACCTCATCTTAGGGGCCGAAAATGTACTCCGAGTGACAGAATTTAATGTTCCGAGTGCTTTTCGGCCAATTTTTCTTTCAGGACTACCTCGGATGAAGGAGCACTCTAAATAAATTGTCTTCGTCTCGTCGAGGCAATTGATTTTCATATATAAATCATCTTAATCCGAGTTCATATGCAAAAGTTATAGTCAACACGGTCTGGACAGGCCAGAGACCAAAATATTACCATTGACACCAGTTGATGAGTGTCTGATGCAGTGCGTAAGCAATTCGGCCCTCAAGACGGCCATGAATTGAAAAACCTTCAACATGGAAAAGTTTCGTATCATCGAGCCGATCGATTTTCATATATAATTCGTCTCAATCCGAGGTAGTGTGAGGCCTGGAGAGACAAATCAAGATCGGGCTATGTTTTCAGTCGAAAAATCCGAATAAAAAGTTTACCATCCGAGTGAAAGTTTACGGTCGAGTGAAAATTTACCGGTCGAGTGAAAGTTAGCTGACCGGATGAACTTATTATTATCCAAGTGGAAATATAGTCATCCGAGTGGAAATATGGTCATCCGAGTGAAATTGTCCTCCAGGTGAAAATATTCCGAGTGAAAAGATTATCATCGGGACGAAAACTTGCCGATCGAACAAGATAGTGCCTTCTGAGTGGAAATATAGTCATCCGAGTGGAAATGTAGTCATCCGAGTGAAAATATAGTCATCCGAGTGAAAGATTGTCTTCCGAGTGAAAAGTCCAGTTGGACGATCCAAGTGAATGACTCTAATCCGAGTGGATGAGCTCGAATCCGAGTGAAACTGAACATATGCCTGAAAGTTTATCAAGATGACCTCGGATGAAGAAGTGTTCAATACAGAAGATGTGCGTATCATCAAGACGGTAAACTTTGATTTCGGAGTCATCATCATCAGAAATATTATATAGCCTACAAATTCACTACGAGACTCGGATAATCCAGTCTACCGCAAGACCGAGTCCGACTGGATGATAAAGATGACCTCCAAAAGTATTCAAGATAGCCTTATTTGAAGAAGTGATCAACATGAGAGTTGTTCGTATCGTCAAGGCGCACGAGTTTGATATTTGGGCCGTCTTGATCGGAGATCATATGCAAGCCCAGCGGCCCGCGCAAGAAGGAAGACAGAGTTTGGGCCAGATTCAGACTTAATCCGAGTTGGAATAGAATTAGGACTCTAGGACGTGAATTGATGTAATTTTTCTTGTAAGGAAAGCCTAGATGAATCCTTTACTTGTACGGGAAGTCCAGCCGCCTCTTATATATGTTGGGGGTGATGGCCGATTGAACAACACACAATCGAACAAATCAATATACTACTTTTTCATATACGTTTTATCTCTCCACCGTTTTTCTATCTCGTTCTTCGCTGTTCTTCGTGTTTGAGAGCTGCGAATTCCGAGGCTCTAGGGGCGAGCAAATCGACCTAGGGCAGCCCATAGCCGCCGCACTCCCTGATGGGGTCCCTCCCGGGGGTGTGGGGTTTTCGGGTCTGCAAAAGTGCCCGTCGACTGTCTTGCGTATCGCGCTGTCGGTCGGGTCTCCTTCGATGTGAGCTGCGTCGCATCACCCCCGGCGTCGAGGGCACACGTGACGTGTTCGTGTGTCAACACACTTTTTGGCGACTCCGCTGGGGATCGAAGATCAATCGTCATCATCCACCATGTCCGATCTTCCCAAACCATCTGAGGTAGACACCGATAACATCATTAAGCCTAGTCTTGATGAGATATCGGCCGATCATTGCCAAGTCTATGAAGATTATAAGAAGGCGCGCGAGGAGAAGGACCTGCAGGAGTTCCATGCAAAATTCAAGAAAGATCGCAAAGGCAACATCACTCCGATTGAAGAAATCAAGTTCCCTCCTCTTCAAACTGGACAGGTTAAGCCTTCTGTAAGTACTGCCTTTTCTCCTGAGCAATGGGCTGAGATTGAAAGTCGTATTGCTGATGGTAACAATCTAGTCTATCAAACTTTTATAGAAAATACTAATGCTCAGAAGAATATATCTCAATCGTCTAGTGGTAATAATGGTGTAGCTGCTAGTGTGCAAAACCCTAATCTGACTTTACCTATTGCATCGGCGGCTCCCGTGCCGATGACTTATTATCCTACCTAAACAAATCAGATTGTGGCTACACCCATTAATCCTATTACGAGCATGACAGGTTCGGTGACAACGCCGAACCAAACTCTATCTACAGCTACAACCACTCAACCACTACCAAATTATGGGTCGACATACATGCCACAATTCCTACCTACAGCTAGTAACCATACTCTTCCTATATCACCGCCACAAGCTTCATTGTCCACTACGGATGATGGTCTAGCTAATCTTAGAGAGGAGATGGCTAAGATCTTAGAGAGAATTTTGGAGTTGAGTTACCTCGGAATCGGATTTACCAAAAGCCATACCCCGAGTACTTTGATGCCATCCAGTGCCCTCCGGGATATAAGATTCCAGATTTTGTTAAGTTCAATGGAGAGGGCACAAAAACCACATGGGAGCATGTTAGTCAATATTTAGCACAACTAGGTGAAGCAGGCTCACTAAATGAGTTGAAAGTGTGTTTGTTTCCTTTATATTTAACTGGTACTGCATTTTCATGGTTTTCTTCTTTACCACATGGTTCCATTCGGGTTTGGTCGCAGCTAGAGCAGAAATTTCATGATCACTTTTATAGCGGCAACAATGAACTCAAGTTATCACATCTAACATCGGTTAAACAAAAGCATGATGAATCGGTCTCCGATTACGTCAAGAGATTCAGAGAAACAAAAAACCGGTGTTTTAGTTTGGTGATAACCGAGAGAGACTTGGCAGACCTAGTGCTGAGTGGTTTGAGAACTCCCATTAGAGAAAAGCTGGAAGGTTATGAGTTCTTAAATATCAACCAAGTCTTACAAAGGGCTTTGGCTCAGGAAAGCCGAAGCAAAGATCTCAAAGAAGTGCATAGATACAAAGCCGATCGTCCAAAGATGAATATGGTGGAATATGATAGTGATCACTCGGACGATGAGAGTGATGTTTTTGCTACTGAATTTGTTTGTCCATCTAAGGCCAAACCCTTTACTTGCAATGTTCTGAAACCGATTCATAAGAATCATGATGAAGAGATGAAGTTTACTTTTAACATTGCTAAGTGTGATAGAATATTTGATGCTTTGCTGCAGGCTAAGATTATTAGAATATCTCATACTTTACCGCTGTTTGAAGAGCTAAAACGGCATGCTTATTGCAAGTATCATAATTCTTTTTCTCATGCTACTAACGATTGCAATGTTTTTCGACGACAGATACAATCGGCCATTAATGACGGACGATTGAACTTTTCTGAGATGCAAGTTGATAAACAGCCTTTTCCAATGAATACCATGGATTTGGAGGGGAAGAAGCTACTCATTCGACCGGAGGTAGAAGAATCTGCTAATAAAGCTAATGTCATTGTTGGTGAGCCCAGGAAAGACAAGGAGGACAACAAAGTCTTGGGGAGACAGGTTGTGCTTGGTAAGCAACCCGATGGCAAGGAAGTGATCAAAATTACCATCAAGAATCCTACACTTGGGGGGCAACTGCAAGTGCAAGAAAATGCTCGTGTGAGATTTATCAAGCCCAAGAGTCCAGAAATTGGCAAGTGGAAAAGGAATGAAGTTAAAGTACAGCGCAAGCGGATCAAGCCAACTTTTGATATGTTGCTGTCCAAGTACACCAACCAGTCGGCCGGTTCTAGCTTTAATCGGCCGACTCATCTGAAGCGACCAAGGTCACCATCAGCTGATATGTTCAGTCAGTATATGAAACCGAGTGGACCAAGGGTGCCGTTTCCAGAAGAGCATACACAATCTGTTTGGGATCGACTTGACTATTCACATAGAGGCCGACTGAACATCGGTAACTATCGGTCGGCTGGTCAAAACATGCGATCGGATGGAAATTATCCAAGTGTAAGAATGCACCCAGGTGGAAGCTATCCGAGTGAAAAAATGCCGAGTAGATTCCATCCGACTGGATTCCATCCGAGTGATATCCATCCGAGTGGATTCCATCAGAGTAAAAAGGTGCGCCCGAGTGGAAATTTCATGCATCTGGAAAGTCGAAAAGAATGGCGTGTTAAATCACCAAGTGTTGCAGCAGTTGAGTCGGGAAAAGGCAAGGAGAAAATGGATGTCGACTCACTTATCTTGGGCACCGAAACATTCGCCATACAGCAGCCGATTGTGCATAGCAATCCGACTGAGCCGATACTTGCTATCGCACCAAAACACTCGACCAATGACCATGAAGCAAGCACCAGCCAGGTAAAAACGAGAGATCCGAAATACACTCAGCCAAAGTGGTGTCCTCCAGGGCTAACAAAGACACAAAAGAGGAAACTACAGAGATTAAGGAGTCAAGAGATGGCAGAAAAGGAGGTCGAGAAACAAAGGGATAAGTTGTTCAATGACACTCGACCTATGGTTCCAGCAAAACAAGTGTGGAGGCCCAAACAAATACAAGATACAGTGGCCTCTACACCTATCATAGCAGCACCTACGCTACCAAAAGGGGACGACGCAATCATTACATCGTCTACATTACCTAGTGCTTCCTTTTCACTCGGACAAATTTCTGAATCGGTGGATGCACTCGAGGAGGAGGCTGATATGTTGGACTATGAGTCTACACCGGTTCATGAAGGTATCGATATCAATATGGTGTATTACTTACCTGCTGAGTTTCGTGCTGTAGATGAGGAAGGGGAAGTGGCTCAGCTGGATTTTGGCCCTAAAATGCAATATTCGAGAAGCCAAAAGAACCAGTAACACATTTGAAACCGTTATATCTCAGAGGTCATATCAATGGGTCGCCACTCACTCGGATGCTCGTGGATGGAGGTGCTATGGTAAATCTTATGCCCTATTCGGTCTTCAAGAAATTGGGTTTGCCTGATGAAGAATTGATCAAGACCAATATGGTGCTCAACGGGTTTGAAGGCAAAGAGAAAACTGAAGCCAAAGGTGTAATGTATGTGGAGCTTGCAGTCGGAAGCAAAACTTTGGCTACTGCATTCTTTGTCGCTGAGGTGCAAGGTAACTACAACGTTATACTAGGCCGTGATTGGGTTCATGCAAACCAGTGCGTGCCATCCACTATGCACCAGTTTTTGATTTAGTGGGTTGATGATGAAGTAGAAGTCATTCATGCGGATAACTCGGCATGTGTTGCTTTGGCCGATGCATCGGTGGATTGGCAACATCCCAATGCTACTTGCTTGACGGGACGTGACTTATCAGAATTTGATTTTCTCAGCGCGACCAAGAATGGTTTTGTGCCTGTCTCTTTAAAGCCGACTGAATGCAATCGGCTCCAAGGTATGATATGTTTAAATGGATTCTAGCTCCGAGTGGTTACAAAAACGTCTTATGAAATATCGGTCCAGCGAGAACGATATGTATGAGTCTATAGAGGAGTTGGATGACATGGATAAGCTTGGACAAGGTTTTACGTCGGCCGATCCATTAGAAGAGGTAGATATTGGAGATGGTTCAGTCACTCGACCGACGTTTGTAAACAAAAATTTGAAAGCCGATTGTAAAGCTAAGTTAATCAAGCTATTGAAAGAATATGTTTGTTGCTTTGCGTGGGAATATCATGAGATGCCAGGTTTAAGCCAAGAGCTAGTGGAGCATCGGTTACCTATAAAGGCCGGTTTTAGACCATATAAACAGTCGGCCAGAAAGTTTAATCCAAAAACATATGACCGGATCAAGGAAGAGATCGGTCGACTGCTTGAAGCTAATTTCATTCGACCTTGCAGGTATGCCGAGTGGATTTCTAACATTGTCCCAGTGGAGAAGAAAGGATCCGGCAAGTTGAGGGTGTGCATTGACTTCAGAGATTTGAATAGGGCCACACCCAAAGATGAGTATCCTATGCCAATAGCCGATATGCTTATTAATGATGCTTCTGGACATAAGGTTATTAGCTTTCTAGATGGTAATGCCGGATACAACCAAATTTTTATGGCCGAAGAGGACATGTACAAGACTGCTTTTTGATGCCCTGGTTTCCTTGGTTTATTTGAGTGGACAGTGATGACATTCGGATTAAAAAATGTTGGTGCCACATATCAAAGGGCTATGAATTTGATTTTTCATGATTTACTCGATGTCATACTTGAAGTTTATATTGATGATATTGTTGTCAAATCGGGTTCTTTTGAATCTCACTTGGCCGATTTGCGTTTAGCTTTTGAAAGAATGAAAAAGTATGGAGTGAAGATGAATCCTTTGAAGTGTGCTTTCGGCGTGTCAGCTGGCAAGTTTTTGGGTTTCATTATTCATGAAGATGGCATAGAGATTGATCCCAAAAAGATAGAGGCCATACAGAAAGTGGAAGCTCCAACATGCAAGAGAGATATGCAAAAGTTCCTTGGCAAGGTCAATTATTTGAGAAGGTTCATAGCTAATCTATCAGGGAAAGTTGATGCATTTACTCCTATCCTTCGGTTGAAGAATGATGCTGATTTCACTTGGGGGGCAAAACAGCAAGAAGCATTTGATATGATCAAGAATTATTTGTGCACTCCTCCGGTGATGAGAGCACCCAAGCATAGGGAACCCTTCAGACTTTACATTGCCGCAGAGGAAAGAGTTATTGGTGCTGTTCTAACTCAAGAGACCGAAGGAAAAGAGCATGCCATCACTTATTTGAGCCGCCGCTTATTGGACGCAGAGACAAGGTATACATTTATTGAGAAATTATGTCTATGCTTATATTATGCTTGCACAAAATTGAGACATTATTTAGTGCCGAGTGCTTGAGTAGTAGCTTGTCAGACCGATGTCATTAAATACATGTTGCATAGGCCAATTCTTAGTGGTAGAATTGGCAAGTGGGCTTATGCTTTGATTGAATATGATTTGGCTTATGAATCTCTAAAATCCATGAAGGGCCAAATTGTTGCTAATTTCATTGTTGAACATCGGATTAATGACAAGCATGATAGTGATATGAACCTTGTTTCATTAATACCATGGAGATTATACTTTGATGGTTCAGTTTGTAGCAATGGCCAAGGTGTTGGTATTGTTTATATATCTCATCATGGTGCTGTTTTTGAAGCCTCATGCCGCTTAGAATATTTTTGCACAAACAATCAAGCCGAATATGAAGCATTGTTATTCGGCCTAGAGATGTTACTTGCTATAGGTGTTACATATATTGAGGCTTATGGTGATTCGTTACTAATGGTGCAGCAAATATCCAAAGTCTTTCAGTGTTTGGACGAATCACTTAATGTTTATCTTGATAAATGTCTAGATATAATCTCTACTTTGGATTGTTTTAGCATTGCACATATATCTAGACATGACAACTGGAAAGCAAATGAGTTGGCACAGCAAGCATCTGGATACCATGTTGATCATGGCATGTTTCATATTTCTCAAAGTTCGATGTCTTGTCTTACCAGTATAGAAGAGGCCGAACCAGAACCCACTGATTCGGTCATTAACAAAAAATCTAGTGCAGGTGACAATTCCGACTGGAGGAAGCCCATTGTTGCTTACTTGCATAATCCGACTGAAAGGGTGGACAGGGCTGTTCGGCGTATGGCTTTTAAATATACTATGAGGGATGATGATCTTTATCGCCGAACAGTTGATGGTATTCTTTTAAAGTGCTTGGATGAAGACCAAGCAAGAGTTGCTATGGGAGAGGTACATGAAGGCATTTGTGGTACTCACCAGTCGGCTCCCAAGATGAAATGGTTATTACGACGTGCTGGGTTTTATTGGCCGACCATGATTAATGATTGCTTCAGATATTATAAAGGGTGCGAAGCTTGTCAAAAATTTGGTGATATTCAATTGGCTCCTGCTGCTATGTTACATCCTATTATCAAGCCGTGGCCTTTCAGAGGTTGGGGTTTAGACTTCATTGGACAAATCCATCCGTCTTCCTCAAAAGGGCATCGGTTCTTATTGGTGGCAACTTATTATTTCACTAAATGGTCTGAAGCAGTATCTCTCAAGAACATGACACATACGGAGGTAATTCAATTCATAACTGAGCACATTATTCATAGATTCGGTATTCCTCAAATGTTAACTACAGATCAAGGTTCATCTTTTATGTCACATCAAGTCAGAGAGTTTGCCGAATCTTATAATATAAAGTTGCTCAATTCCTCTCCGTATTATGCCCAAGGTAATGGACAAGCCGAGTCTAGCAATAAAATTTTAATCAAGCTCATCAAGAAGAAGATTGAGGATAATCCGAGGAGATGGCATGAGTTGTTGTCTGAAGCTTTGTGGGCACACAGAATTTCAAGGCATGGTGTTACGAAGGTGACTCCATATGAGCTAGTATATGGTCAAGAGGCTGTTTTACCAGTGGAAGTAAATTTGAATGCTTTGAGAATAGCCAAACAAAATAATTTATCGGTAGTAGACTTTTATAACTTGATGATGGACAATATTGATGAGGTTGCCGATAAAAGTTTGGCTGCTTTGAAGGCCGTAGAGAGAGATAAGTTGAGGGTGGCAAGAGCTTACAATAAGAAAGTCAAGTTGAAGAATTTTCAAGTTGGTGATCTCGTCTGGAAAGTGATTCTGCCGATTGGTTCAAGAGATAGAAAATTCGGGAAGTGGTCTCCAAGTTGGGAAGGTCCTTTCAGGATTACGAGAGTTGTTCCCGGAAATTCATATTTGGTGGAATCAATACAAGGGGCATTGTTACCTCGAGCTCTCAATGGCAAATATTTGAAGAAGTACCACCCGAGTGTGTGGTAGGAAGCCTAAGTAGGTAATGGCCGATATGTGATTTCGCCCTTAGAACAAACATGGCCGATACATAATTATCGTCCTGAGAAAAATAAATGGCCGATGGAGTGTTGACATCGTCCTTAGAATGAATACTATGCATATTATTTTTCGGCGTGCAAGCTTTGCCGAAAAACAGGGGGGCATGTGTTGACACCTGATTTTGGCAAGATACACAGTAAGAGGGTTTTCAGCATAAGAAAGTTTCACATCGTCGAGTGGAACAACTTTCATATTTAGGCTATCGCCATTCGACCTCATCTTAGGGGCCGAAAATGTACTCCGAGTGACAGAATTTAATGTTCCGAGTGCTTTTCGGCCAATTCTGCTTTCAGGACTACCTCGGATGAAGGAGCACTCTAAATAAATTGTCTTCGTCTCGTCGAGGCAATTGATTTTCATATATAAATCATCTTAATCCAAGTTCATATGCAAAAGTTATAGTCAATACGGTCTGGACAGGCCAGAGACCAAAATATTACGCTTGACACCAGTTGATGAGTGTCTGATGCAGTGCGTGAGCAATTCGGCCCTCAAGAAGGCCTTGAATTGAAAAACCTTCAACATGGAAAAGTTTCGTCTCGTCGAGCCGATCGATTTTCATATATAATTCGTCTCAATCCAAGGTCGTGTGAGGCCTGGAGAGATAAATCAAGATCGGCCTATGTTTTCAGTCGGAAAATCCGAATGAAAAGTTTACCATCCGAGTGAAAGTTTACGGTCGAGTGAAAATTTACCGGTCGAGTGAAAGTTTGCTAACCGGATGAACTTATTATTATCCAAGTGGAAATATAGTCATCCGAGTGGAAATATGGTCATCCGAGTGAAATTGTCCTCCAGGTGAAAATATTCCGAGTGAAAAGATTATCATTGGGACGAAAACTTGCCGATCAAACAAGATAGTGCCTTCTGAGTGGAAATATAGTCATTCGAGTGGAAATGTAGTCATCTGAGTGAAAATATAGTCATCCGAGTGAAAGATTGTCTTCCGAGTGAAAAGTCCAGTCGGACGATCCAAGTGAATGACTCTAATCCGAGTGGATGAGCTCGAATCCGAGTGAAACTGAACATATGCTTGAAAGTTTATCAACATGACCTCGGATGAAGAAGTGTTCAATACAGAAGATGTGCGTATCATCAAGACGGTAAACTTTGATTTTGGAGTCATAATCATCAGAAATATTATATAGCCTACAAATTCACTACGAGACTCGGATAATCCAGTCTACCGCAAGACCGAGTCCGACTGGAAGATAAAGATGACCTCCAAAAGTATACAAGATGGCCTTATTTGAAGAAGTGATCAACATGAGAGTTGTTCGTATCGTCGAGGCGCACGAGTTTGATATTTGGGCCGTCTTGATCGGAGATCATATGCAAGCCCAGCGGCCCGCGCAAGAAGGAAGACAGAGTTTGGGCCAGATTCAGACTTAATCCGAGTTGGAATAGAATTAGGACTCTAGGACGTGAATTGATGTAATTTTTCTTGTAAGGAAAGCCTAGATGAATCCTTTACTTGTACGGGAAGTCCAGCTGCCTCTTATATGTGTTGGTGGTGATGGCCGATTGAACAACACACAATCGAACAAATCAATATACTACTTTTTCATATACGTTTTATCTCTCCACCGTTTTTCTATCTCGTTCTTCGCTGTTCTTCGTGTTTGAGAGCTGTGAATTCCGAGGCTCTAGGGGCGAGCGAATCGACCTAGGGCAGCCCATAGCCGCCGCACTCCCTGACGGGGTCCCTCCCGGGGGTGTGGGGTTTTCGGGTCTGCAAAAGCGCCCGTCGACTGTCTTGCGTATCGCGCTGTCGGTCGGGTCTCCTTCGACGTGAGCTGCGGTGCATCACCCCCGGTGTCGAGGGTATACGTGACGTGTTCGTGTGTCAACACCTGCTTGGCTTCTTGGGCATGTATGGGAAGACAAAAGATACACCTGAGGCATGGGAGGACCAAAGAAGAGAAGGAAATCTTCTTTGAATGCCTGCTCAGTATTAAGGTACCTCTGGCTTCTCGTCGAATATAAAGGGAATAATAAACATGGCAGAGAAAAAGTTCCAGAACCTAAAGTCTCATGACTGCCATGTGATTATGACGCAACTGCTTCCGGTTGCATTGAGGGGGCTTCTACCGGAAAACATTCGATTAGCCATTGTGAAGCTATGTGCATTCCTCAATGCAATCTCTCAGAAGGTAATCGATCCAGAAATCGTACCAAGGTTAGAGAATGATTTGGTGCAATGTCTTGTCAATTTCGAGTTGGTGTTCCCACCATCCTTCTTCAACATCATGACGCACGTCCTAGTTCACCTATGTGAAGAGATTAACGTTTTGGGTCCTGTATTTCTACACAATATGTTCCCCTTTGAGAGGTTCATGGGAGTCTTAAAGAAATATGTCCATAACCGTGCTAGGCCAGAAGGAAGCATCTCCAAGGGCCATGAAAATGAGGAGGTCATTGAGTTTTATATTGACTTTATTCCTGACCTTAAGCCGATTGGTGTTCCTGAATCGCGGCATAAGGGCAGACTGGATGGAAAAGGCACGCTAGGAGGGGAACAAATAATATGTATGGACGGATATTCTCTCACTGAAGCACACTACACAGTTCTACAGAATTCCGCCTTGGTGGCTCCGTATATGGATGAACATAATAATTTGCTACGCTCCAAACACCCGGAGCGGTCTGATGACTGGATTACATGTGAACAAACCAGGAGTTTCGCCAGCTGGTTGCAGACACGTACCATGCATGACGCCTCTATTGAAGATGACCGGGACTGGCTGTCCCAGTTACCATCTTAGAATATAATGACTTTCAAAGGGTACGAGATAAATGGTAATACATTTTACATGATCGCCCAAGATAAGAAGAGCACCAACCAAAACAGTGGTATTCGCTTTGATGCAGAAACCAAGACGGGGAATGAAACATATTATGGTTATATACAGGACATATGGGAACTTGACTATCGACGTGGTTTGAAGGTCCCTTTGTTTCGGTGCAAATGGGTCAATATGACATGGGGCGGGGTAATGGAAGACCCGCAGTATGGAATGACAACAATGGATCTCAACAATCTTGCGTATGCAGACGAACCATTCGTCCTAGCCAATGATGTGGCACAGGTTTTCTATGTGAAGGACATGTCTACCAAGCCGAGAAAAAGAAAAGATAAGGAAGCGAATGCATCATACGATGAGCCAAAGCAGCACATAGTTCTTTCTGGGAAGAGAAACATCATGGGAGTGGATGACAAGACAGACATGTCAGAAGATTATGAAAAGTTTGATGAAATTGCTCCATTCACAGTGAATATTGACTTGAGCATCCAGTTAAATGATGAATATTTTCCATGGCTACAGCGCAAAGGGACACACGCGAAGAAAAAGTTTCACACCCAAAGATCTGGGATGTGATCGGCTTCACTATCATCACTTTCTTCTGTGTTTCACACCCAGGAGGGAATCTCTGTAACAGTTAGGGTAGCTAGTTATGTGTTTTGGCATTTGAAACGCGAAGACATTTTATGTGCAAGCAAATTCTTTCATGCATTTACTGATTTTTCAGCTAAATGACCCTGAAATTGAAAAGCATTTCAAATGAACTCAGAAAAGGTTGAAAGTTGGCATGGTATCATAATTTCACCCACATAGCATGTGCAAAAAAGTAGAGAGGGTTACCGCAAAAACTGGATGCACTTCGTGTACAAAATGGACAATCTCTTTCGAAGTATCAGGGTTTCGGACGAAAACTCATCCGTTACAAAGGCATTTCATTTTTTAAATAACCTAAGCATTACCAAATTGAATATAATGATAAAACACAGTAATATTAAACATAAGAAAAAAGAATCACTGAAAAATCTATTTTCAAAGTTAAGTTATTCACAAACTAGTGATTCACACAAATTTCAAATAATTCAAAATTTAAACTATTCAAATTTGCAAACTACCGGTACTAACAGAAAGTTTGTAACTTTTTGTACCTAAAGCAAAAATATTCACAAACAAACTCTAAATACAGCAAAAAACAACTCTAAAATAAATAAAACAAAAATAAATAAAGCAAAAAAAAGAAAAAAAAAGCCCACCTACTGGGCCACAACGGCCTGCATACGACTAGAAACCCAAATTCTAGTTGGGCCAGTATGCAAGCCTGCTAGCCCAGTAGGCCCAATAGGGCATCGCAGAAGAGGTAGGACCAGAAGGCCTGCTTAAGAGACGAGCTCGAGACAGCAGCGACGACGGGGCTTATAAGCAGGTGCGAGTGCCCATCGGCTAGCGAGGTGGGACTAAACTTTTGCGCCCCTCACTTGGCAGCGCACACCCTTTAGTACCGGGTCGTGGCTCCAACCGGTACTAATGGGGGGGGGGGTCTTTAGTACCGGTTGGAGCCACCACCTGGTACTAAAGGGGTGTCGTTCCCGCCGCTTGGCCTGGCCAAAACAGACCTTTAGTACCGGTTGGTGGCTCCAATCGGTACTAAAGGTTCACTACGAGAAATGTGTTAATACATGACGGATTTGCAGTGACAGTTTCCGAAACCGTCATGGACACACTAGTATAGCCCGCAAGCCCACCAAAGCCCGCCTGAAGCCCTAAACCATTCCTCGTATATAAAATCTAACCCTGGAGATACCCCCACCCTTTCTCCTCCTCCTCCTCCGCCGCCCCCATCTTGGCCCTCTCTAGTTAGCGACTTCCTGCCCTGCCCGCGCCGCGTCATCGTATCCTCCTCCTTTGCACCGCGACCGTCCTATTCCTGCCCGTCGTCCTGCTCCTGCTCCTCCAACGGAACCAACCAGAGCACGCATGGAAGCGAAGGAAATTCTCGTCTGTCTCTACTGGATCTGGATCGGCTCCCATGACTCTTCCTCCCTCTGTTGGTAAGGACGCACTAGCATATCTACTAACTTTTCCAGCGAAGAATCGAACTGAATCCAATTCAATTCAGGCGGACCTCTTAGCTTTGCGAACATTTGCGTTGATCCGGCATGGAGGTCAAACCCGACGCTGGCTTGTCGGAGCGGAGTGGCCGTGCACTGGTCGGTCTACTGCATGGCTCACTGGAGGCAGCAATGCAGCTGCATCGCGTTTCCTTCCCCGTCCATGAGGTCTGATCTCCCGCCTGCCCCATACACCGAAACTCAAGATCCACCTGTTCTTGTTTTTTTTTTCATTTTTCTTTGGACTAATCTCATAGGCCAGTTCGTCTTTTATCTTCTGTAACCCCAAATAATTTCCACAAATCAGTATCTTCGTTGATTTTGGTCTGTGGCTACCTAATTCTACAGCTAGAATAGAATAGAACAGGTTGAGGGGATCGATCTGAAATTGAGTTGGCAAACATTTCATTCTAGGTTAGTCAGTGGTTTTGGAGAAAAATTGAACGCCCCCAAAAGAAATATCTGCACACGGGACAAAAAAGAAAATGGTATTTTGAAACAGCTGAATAAAATTTCAATGCAACGAGAGCGCCATATCGGTAGACTGCTAGAGCTGCACTTGTTTTCATTTCCTGCTATTCGATTTGCTATTAATCTTACTTTCCCAATGTACAGACGTGCTTTACAAATGTTAAAAAATCTTGATGGTTAACGCTTTAACTTAAGGAGTTATTTCCATAAGTAAGTTCAGTTTCTTGCTGTACTGGGTTCTATTAGCTTATTCTGAATCTGAATATGACATGACAAACCACTGAAACATGATTGGATTTTTTTGTGTGTGTATTTAACAAGTTCCTTTGATTGATTGGCATACATCTCACGCGCACATACTGGATCGCAGCGGCGCGGCCAACCTCTGGCCTCTGCTTCTTCCTCCCTGACGGCGGCGTGGAACCAACAGTGGGTTCCGCTACCCCCAACCACGGCCTCACATGCATGGACTGAAGCGTTGGACAGGCGCCCACTATTCGGCTCTGCGTAGCTGGGTCATCTGAGACAAGTTATTCTGTCTCTTCCTTAAAGTGAGATCGTGTGCTTCTCTGATCCAGTTGTAGTAAGTTGTAGAAGGCCTTAGCTGGTTTTCAGGGAGGAACCTTAATCTCACGGCTGAAACTTGTGTAAAACTATGGGCATACAAAATACATCTTTGTTTTTGTTGCCTTACAAACATGGTTGTGAATGAACTGAGTGTTGGCAAACAACTGTATATCCATCCTCACTTATTCTGATATTTTTGAAAGTGAAAGGGATTAAGGATAGCGCAAAGAGCGGAGAGCACACGGGTTATGTTGGAAAAATTGGTCGAAGTTACAGTCCAGTAGCTGGCATAAGCATAGGACAACTAGAATGCATAGATGCACGCAACGTTGATGGTAAGGCATGCTTGACAACTACCTAACACAATCAGATTATTCATTTCGTAAATTTAGACAAAAAATAGTATTGTCTTCACAATGTCCACCACTGAATATCTTTGTGCATTTCTAGACCTTGATGTTATATAAAAAAACAATGCAATTTATCTTCTCGCTTGTGTCTTGGAAGGTTTCATCATCTGTACCTATATCCGTGATTGCTTCATTAATGTAAAGTAATTTTTAAGATATGTATAGACTAAATTTGTAGTCTGATTCATGCAAGCCTTGTTCCTACTGCTGCCACTTTGTATAAATATATACTGGTTCGTGCAAGCCTTGCTCCTACTTCACATTTGTAGTCTGGACGTACCTATATATCCGTGCATCAGACTAAATTTGTAGTTTGATTCATGAAGTAGAAGCAAGGCTTGTTCCTACTGCTGCCACCTTGTATAAATATATACTGGTTCATTTCATTTCATTTATTTTTTCTGTTATAAATAATAGTACTATGCTGGTCAAGTCGGCAGCATATAAAATTGTTATGCACAGAAGTAACACGGATAATAAAATCAATGGGTTTATGATAGAAAAGCTTTTCTGTATATCCTGATTGAATATAAACGATGCATGATCATTTAAAGCTGCACTTCCCTATCTATTATTTCATTGTTTATCAAGTATTTTCAAGTTTCATAGTCCAGTACATTACAAATGTTGACTTTTCATCTAATAACAAATACATAGCTTAATGTTCCATGAATAAAACTAAGTGTGGGAGATCTCTGAAGGAAACTGTATCATATTCTTTGTTGAAATTTACTATGCCATTTGAAGTTCACTTGGCAAGCAAGTATTGTTTACTATTTGTCAGCCCTTTGAGATGTAGTTGCAACATAAACATTGCCGCTGCTCGTCGACCCAGATGACATAAACTTCAAATGTTCATGTGTCAACAAGTTTACACATCATGGGGGGGCGATTGTTTGTTAGTGATATGCCATTTCGTTGGCGGGTTTATATGGCCTCAACTACTGCTGCTATAGTACTTGGAGTTCTGTGATGTGTATTTTGTCACTTTGTCATTTGAATTTCATTTTTCACACTTTCTTTCGATTAATTTTAAGAAACCACATGTTTACTCTTGTTTTATAGTAGATACAATGTTATTCTGGACAACATGTAATTCATTTTTATTTTTGTTGAAATTCTCTTATTTCTACTATCCATTCATATCTGCAATTATCTAATATTCTTGTAAATATGCTAGGTTAGATTGGACAGAGTGCTACTTGGTGCTGCCCATCACAATCAGCCGCAGCATGATAGTTGCCATCAAGAGCGTCGACGGCAAGAGCCTGAATAACAACAACCTCAATATTTTATATGTTCTGTTGATGTAAAATGGATTGTATTGGTTCATAACTCTGTTGTGTGATATATTTTCTCAATCTATGTTGTATGTTATCATTTTGTAGAGGATTTTTTAAACTGCTATGTTGTAGATGCTATGTTGTAGATACGTACAGATGGATGTGATAAACTTTGTAATGTTTCACACCTTGCAAATATTTTTGGTTGGGCCAAAATCGGCATTAGGATTTGTGTAACGCATTATGTTAAAAACATACTGGGTCCAATTTAGGCCACAAGAAATGGGATATTGGGTCCAATTTCTGCCCTTTAAATTTTGTCTACATTCATGATGGATTTCGTGACGAAAAATAGTATCCACGTAGGCAGCCACATCATTCGAATTAGTGAATTGAAAATCCTATGTGGCGTTAGTCCATGACGGATTGTTCCGTCACAAAGGATTGGGCTTGGGCGGGCCTGGGGCAGATCCATGACGGCCAAGAACCGTCATGACTCGTACCATATCAAATTATGACGCGATATACATGAAGGATTTCAAATCCGTCAAGGATGAGCACCCATGAAATTTTTTCACTAATCTGTGACGGACTAGATCCATCACGTATTAATAGATTTCTTGTAGTGGTTGTTCTATATAAGAAAACACTTCAAAAAAAATTGTCAGTTTCTCATCTCACCCTGCTTCTTTCTCCTCTGCCCCGTCACCGCCCCCGTCGCCGTCCGTCGCCGTCCATCGCCATCGCCGTCCCCGTCCCCGTCGTCCCCGTCGCCGCGCCCCGCCCCATCGCCGCGCCGCGCCCCATCCTCCCGTCGTCCCCGCCCGGCCCGTCCTCCCGTATGTCGTCCCCGCCCGGCCTGTCCCTG
Organism: Triticum urartu; assembly: GCF_056163025.1. Lineage (NCBI taxonomy): Eukaryota > Viridiplantae > Streptophyta > Magnoliopsida > Poales > Poaceae > Triticum > Triticum urartu. The sequence continues at coordinate 685,278,648 of NC_141877.1, forward strand.
TCCCCGTCGTCGCCGCCCCGTCCCCGTCGTCGCCACACCGTCTCCGGCTCTGTCCCCGTCCCCGTCACCGCCCACCGTCGTCGCGCCTCGCCGGTGAGCTGTGCCCCGGCCGCCAACCACACACACACACACATTATAAGAAATGTTAGTTATAGAATTATTAGAAATGTTAGTTTTAGTTATAAAAATGTTAGTATATATAGAAATGTTAGTTATATAGAAATATTAGAAATGTTAGTTATATAGAAATGTTTTTTAGTTATAGAAATATTAGAAATGTTAGTTTTAGTTATAAAATTTAGAATTTGCATATATGTAATCACAATCCATCATTTAAAAAATGTTACTTTTCTTTTGTGGAATATAGTATTTGTTGTCGACGATGCCCGGCCCGCATCCTCGCCGTCGACCCGTTCGCGATGACGTCCTGCTTCAGAGGACCCATGTCCGGGACTGGGCTCCGCCGGACTGGCACTGGGAGGTGCTACCTTCAGGGGCGCGACGCTTGGTGAGGAACCCGGCCCCGGGTCGCGTCGTCGACCCTCATCTCCTTTGGTGGCGTTCGCGTGGGCCACTTTCGGTGCGGAGGGAGCCGGCCCCGCCGGAGGTGGTATGTCGCCGTGTCAGGGAGGAGGACGAGCACGTCCATCGCTACATGGCTGCTATGGACGTCAGGTTCTCCAATACCTAGCAGGTTCTTTTGGGAGATCACCCGAGCTATGATCCTGTGATGGTTCCTTCTCTACGGGTGTCCACCGCCCGCACCTCAGGAACCGCGAGTGGCCTAGATTACTCTATAGTATTCGATCTTTATTAGCTTGCTAGCTAGCTAGCTAGTGATGTATTCGATATTATATCTATTATTCGAGACCATGTATTCGAGATTATATCTATTATTCAAGACGATGTATTCGAGATTATATCTATTATTCGAGACGATGTATTCGAGATTATATTCGATGATGCTTATTATGTACTATGATTGATTCAGTTTTTCCTTATTAATTGATTGCATCCATGCATTGTAATTTGAATATATTTCTTTTGGATTAGTTAAACAAAACCTATGGCGGACAATACTGGTAGAGAGGGAGAAGAGGCCCTGTTCAATATCATACGCAATCCTCGCGGGCCAGATGATGATCAGAATGAAGAAGATTATGACGACTCTGAATATCTAAACAACACCGGGGAGGGTGATATGATATTCGATCGCGACGACCGAATTGATGAAGTCATGAACTATGAACATGACGAAGAAAATGTTGATCTTGAAACAACAAAGACCGGCGAGGTATATATATTTATATAAGCAGGCATATGGTGATCATCACATGTTTTAAATGACTTGAAGATATATTAACGAATCGATCTTTCTTCTTTCAGCCATCCGGATCGAGCAAATCTTCAGGCAACAGGAAACGTGGCCCGAAAAAAAAGTTGAAGGAGGGCGTAAAGTACAATATCGAGGCCATCAGACCTAATGGCGAACCATTAGTGCCTAAGAAGATTGCGGACAAGTTCATTTGTCAGTGCGGAGTTCTTGTGAAGGACCAACTCCCGATCTCCCTTCTAGAATGGAGAGAGCCAGCAAAGCCACGTCCAGGAGTTACTTTTGTCGACGACAGACAAAAACTTCTGCTTTGGGAAACGCTCATGGAAAATTTCACCCTACCAGATCATTTCACAGATGCAAATGTGGAGAAAGTCAAGGACGCTGCTCTTAGTAAGATGGCGGTTGCAGTCAAGAACCACAAGATTCGTGAATGGGCCAAGTACGTCAACAGAGGAAGGAAGACTCCAGTATTTGAGGGAACACTAGAGAAGCAAAGTGCTCATTGGGACAATTTCGTGAAATTCAAGGATTCGGAATTATCTAAGGAATGGTCGAGAATAAACAAGGCCAATGCCGCAAAAAAGGATAAGTTCCATAAGCTGGGGCCCTGTGGCTATGCGGTGGGAATTCCTAAGTGGGATAAGTCTGAGAAAGAGATGCTGGATGCAGGTGTCACTCCAGAAACATTGAGCTGGCCCCCTAGGTGCAGGACTTGGTTCTATGCGCATGGGGGGGAGTTGGACCCGAAGACAAACAAAGTTTCGAAGAAGGCATGTCTGGACGGAGCCGAAGATAAGCTACTTGTTGCAATAGAAGAGGCTCGATCGGGGTTGTTCGAGCCCAACAGAGAGAATGACAAGCTTACGCGTGCCCTGGGAAATCCTGAACACCCGGGAAGAACACGAGGTATGGGTGCTATTCCGTGGTATGAGGGGTTTTCGGACTAGAACGCCGACTACAGAACCCGTGCGAGAAAGAAGATTGCGGAGGAGAAGAAGAGGAAGATGGAGGAGGAGCAGAGGAAGCTAGACTATGAACGCCTTCAAGGCCTAGAATCAGCACACGCGGACTTGGCAGTCAAATTCCAGCGGCAGCAGGAGCAGATCGACTCACTTAGCCAGCAAAGGGGGTCTCAGCAGCTAGCGGATGATCCACCATTGGATAGCACCGTCCCATCCATGCCGAGAAGCAGCGTGGGTTCCGCCCCGGGCGACGCATTGCTGGATAGCTACCTAGTGGATGACATCATGGAGAACACTAACTGCGAGCTACACTTCAAAATGAAGAACATATCCATGAAGGTGGCGGACGCCCTTGCTTTTACAAATCCCCCCGAGGCAACCTTCCACTGCAACCCGATTCCAGCGGGCTATGCTCGTGTCTTGGTTGATGAGGTGGTGGACCAATATTCGGGGCTAGAGCTTGACATTCCTGGAGGTGACGATGAGCACACACTAAGAGAGGCCAACCATCGTATCATCCTATGGAGAAAGGATTGCATCATCTTTCGAAGGCCACCGACACCGTGTCATCCGACTCCTCGTCGCAGTCCGCCACCGAGTCAGCAGACTCCCGCTCCTCCAAGTCCACCAACGCGTCAGGCCACTCCTCCTCCAAGTCCTGCACAGCTTCAGGCCACTCCTCCTCCTCCAAGTCCGGCAAAGCGTCAGGCCACTCCTCCTCCAAGTCCGGCATAGCTTCAGGCCACTCCTCCTCCAAGTCCGACACAGCTTCAGGCCACTCGTCCTCCTCCAACTCAGCCATGTCAGCCGTCTTCGCCGCCTCAGCAATCACGGAAGAGAGCCGCCTCAGCTATGGTGCGTAGCGGTACAAGTCGAGGTAGTACTGGAGGTACAGGCGGAGGCAAGCGATTTCAATATGGTCCAAGCCTCGCGCCTCTTCCACAGAGGCCTTATGACAAGTCCGAGGAGGAAAACATAGCCATATCGAAGGCTGAGGTGGAAGCCCATTTTGCACCGAAACCGCCACTGCCGCCAAGGGAGAAAGTGCCTATGGAAAAGATTGACCACTTCATTCGTATGGCTAGAGCACCAGCTCCCAAGCCTGTTGACACAGACTATGAGCACCACATCAAGAAGTTAAATCGAGCACGTCTACAGAAAGAGGCGAGCTCGAGCTCGAGCAAATCAGCTGGCAAAAGGAGCGGTAAAACCGTTCCCCAGCTGGGAGAACAGGCGGCGCAATCAATCCCCCCACTTGTTGTGCCAACAACACATGAGAGTAGGCGCGCCCAATATTATTGTGGGCAAACCGTTAACGTTCCCGGGGTGGGCGATGTGGTAATAACTGAGGCGCATATTGCGCAGGCTGAATCGATCGGGATCACTGTTGGACAACTCCTCGATATCGAGCCGATGTCTCCGACTAGAGAGGAGGAAATAAAACGGAAATATGCCCGGGGCCAACCTTTGGTCGAGCCAGAGGAGGTCAATAAGCTCCCAACTAGAATGTATGAATTGGATCAATGGTACATGGACATTACCAAGATTTCCAATCGAGAGTCCCTCATGGTGAATGTCAACAAGGATCATTACTACCATGAGAAAGCTGTGACCATTGAGTATTCAGAACTATTTCAGCTATACAATAAAGACGCACTCGACAAATCTATCATCAGTTGCTATTGTCTGTAAGTGATTTCTTTCTATACTTTAAGTCTCAAGCTAGCTGTAGTGATCATTTTGATCAATCATTACTTGCAATTATCATCACTATATTCTTTTCTGTGGTATTATGTAGGATGAAGATTTATGAAATGAAAAAAGGTGGACGCTATGGCATTGGGTTCGTTGACCCAAATACCATTAATGAATACACATGGAAAATAGATCCATATCACGAAAAAAGTGTAGAGGAAAGCATACTACAGTTCTTCAAGGAACTCAAATACAATGAAGATATACTACTTCCTTACAACTTCCAGTGAGTCACACTGTCTTGTACTACAAATTCTATTTTTCCCTACTAGCTAGCTACATGTTTTTGCTTACATATGCCCGCTTAATTAAGACATGCAAATGTGTGTGCATGCAGATTTCACTGGATCTTGTTAGCCATTAAAGTTGATGAAGGAACAGTTGAAGTACTAGACTCACTACTTAAGAAAGCAAGTGACTACACCATCGTGATGGGGATAGTCAACAGGTAATTTCAATCATTATTAACTATATCTCAGCCTATTTAATTAGTTCGTCATTTCCTGATAACAACTATTTAATAACCCATTTATTCATTTTCTTTGTCGGCGGGCAGGGCTTGGGAAAAGTTCATCAGGGCCACTCCAGGCCCATGGAAACAAAATCTGAAATGGTATCGACCCAAGGTAAGTAATTAAGTAGTACTAGCTAGCTGCCATCTCTTTAATTATCATGCTTGATTAATTATTATCTGATCAAATTCCATTCTCGTAAAGGCCCTGAAGCAGGCGCCGGGGAATGATCTATGTGCATACTACGTTTGCAAGAACATTCGCATGATGGCGTCCGAAAGGAGCAAATCTCAAAGACAGGAGTGGGTACGATATCGATTGTCAGAACACTATTCACAATTTTTACACCATTATCGATATCTAGTCACACAACTAATACACATGCATATTGATCTCCTTCTTAACAGTTCAAAGAGGTGCAGGACAAGCTCCTAGCAAAGGACCGCATAGAAGCAATTCAAGAGGAAATAGCGGGATTTTTGCTCGACCAGGTCATAGATCCCAAAGGAGAATACTATTACCCGCTACCGCCCCCATGAACCACCTGCAATTGTTATCGTGCTCCGAAGGCACCAATTAGCTAGGCTAATGCAATTGGCTAAGAAGGCACCAATTAGGAGAAATTGTATATATATACATGTGTGTATATATGTGTGAATTAATTAATGGTGGTTGTGAGACATTCGATCATATATATATATATTATGATCGGTTCTACTAGAAAATCTATTTATATATATGCACAACGTGTACAATATGTAGTATCGTAAAATACCAGCAAACGAAAAATAATTAAATGGAAAACACAAAATTAAATGAAAAAGAAATCATAAATCCAAACCCCCCAACCTTTTAATACCGGTTGGTGACACCAACCGGTACTAAAGGGCTCCCTGCCCCCGAAGCTGGCTCGTGCCACGTGGTTGCCCTTTTGCACCGGTTCGTGCTGAACTGGTACTAAAGGGGGGCCCTTTAGTGCCTACACTTTTGCACCGGTTACCAAACCGGCACTAAAGGGCCTTACGAACCGGTGCTATTGCCCGGTTCTGCACTAGTGATGTAAAAATAGACTTATAGTTCAATGTATCAAAAATACATTGATCATCAACGATCTTTTTGTGTACAATCTGATTTGTCAATATGAGTCCTCACCTGTTTAGGAATAAGTGAAGACTCATATTGCAGCCACAAATTCTACACATAGAGTTCAATGAAGACCAAGTGCTTGTCAAAGTTTGAGAAGTAACATATTTAAGGTGGTAGAAACTCTCTTCACGGAGCGAGGTGGGACTAAATTTTTGTAGTAAACTTAGCATTAGCGCTTATTAGCGAAATGCACTGCTACTATGCTACGTAGGAGTAGCGCCCATCGTTATAACGCGTTGCTGCTATAGCTAGCCTCGCGGCAGCCTCGTGGGAATTATAGCAGTAGCGCGTCTTTGAGCTGGTGCGCTACTGCTATATTTATTTCAGCAGCGAGTAATTCTTGAGCTCGCTACTGCTAATTAGCAGCAGCGCCTTATTTTAAAGCGCGTTGCTGATAAGATTATATGTATAGGCTTTTCCCTAGTAGTGATCATCTTCTGATCATGATGTTCTGATCACTGGAAGCCGTTTTGTTGAGCCGGGGACTCCCACCGTGTTAGCTCGACACACCGCTAAACAAGAAGCCATGGAGAGACAGAAAGTGCGTTTTGATATCTCTCACTACAATCATCTGAATGCTAATGACATATTGTCCGGCTATCTCAGCCATGTTCATTCCAGCCGTGAGTCAGAGATTGAGATGGTCAAGCAACTTCAGATGAAATATGAGGTATGTTCTCCGGTTTACTTATACTCTGCCAGCCCCTAAGTCTTCAGATGATGATTTTGAATGATCTGGAGACTTTATGATATAGATGGATACTTTCTCTCTAAGTCTTTCAAAAGTCCAACAGAATAGTGCAAACTTCACCTGTAGTCCCCAAGGGCTGGTTCACTTGATCATAAATGAGCCGGTACTTAGTTTCATAACTGTCTTGTGCCAGTCTCAATAAATATTGTAATCCAGTTTAATCTTGAGAAACTTTCTAAATGTCATTAGCCCCCAAGTGCCATGTGCCGTTACTTTGTAAGGTACTTGGGACTTGAAATATATAAAATTCATAAGAAACTGTTTTAACAGACATTAGCCCCCATGTGTCAAGTGGTATTGCAGTGCAAAGTACTTGAGACTTGAATCTTTATAACTTTTAGTTTAAACCTTGAGACACCTATGTATGTTTTGTAGAACGCCCTATCTGAATTGGGCTCCGAATTAAGTGATGCAAAGACCCGGCTGGCGGATCAAGAGGCAGAAATCAAGTCTGCTGATTCTAAACTTCAATTGAGTCTTGCTGAGACGGAAAAATTGAAAACCAGCTTGACTGCCAAAAAGAAGGCCTGGGCTGAAGAAAAGACGCTGCTGACACAACGCGCCGAAAAAGCTGAAGCGGCTCTTGAGGAGGTTACCACAGAGCTGGCCGGCTTAAAGAACCGGGTGTCTCAAATGGTTTCCGCCATCTTTGGTAAGCCATTTGTACTGATCTTTTATACCCTCTTTTGACCCAAAATATAAGCCGCCGTTGAGCCTTAGTTTAATACTCGCAGGTCCACGCAGCAAAAAATCTGAGCCAAGACAGTGTGGCCAAATTGAAGGCGGTTTATACCTTGGTGGAGCAATTGTACACGGGTGCTCAACGAGCACTTGCTGCTATCTCTCCTGCCAACCAAGGACCCAATCGGCTCAGCGATGTCTTGAAAAAATTGTCAATCTTACCCGCCAGGTTTCAAGAAGTCAAACGATCCTGTGCCAGAGCCAGAGCCTTGACTGCCTTGAGCCGCTCCAAAGCCTGGGTGCTAGATCTAGACCCGGAGGATGTAGCTAGGGGGTATCCTAGCTAGGGGGTATCCCACCGTGAAGGAAGACAGGTCTCTATTTGAGCAGGATGACTTCGTCGCTTGCGTGAGGGGAGTTCAACCTCAAGCTACCGTTCTTGGAGATGAGACCAGCATTGACAAATATCAGCCGGGTTTTGATTTGGAGAATAAGAAGATGGCGACTCCCTCTTACAAGATGACAGACCTTATCCTGCCGGTTCGTCAACATACGTTTGCCCCAGAAGTTGATCCGGCTGGCCTGGTTGATGATGAAGCAGAGTTCATTGCCGTGAACGGCTTTGACTGGTCCAATCCCAGCTTCCAATTAACAGAAGGAGGTGAACCGGCGAGGGAAGAGTGAGAACCAGCTTTGTGGGCTCTTTAAAGCGTTGTAATAGAATTAGCTTGAGCAACTACATATTTTGCCTATGCCATCATGCATAAGATGAAGTGTGTGACTCTTTGCTTCCTGATGTCAATATATGCGTCACATTTATGGTTATCTCTGGAATATTACGGCTCTGTTCCTGTAGAAAAGGGAAAAACTGGCTTGGCGGTTTAGCACCGAACGGGTCAGAACAGCCGGTACATGACCAATGATTTTATCATAGTAGTAAAATAGAACCAGATGTGGGAAGAAACAAGGTTGAAACAACCTTCGACTAACACATAAATAACCGTTTCTCAATAACAGTCATACCTGTATTTTTTTGCATTTGGATCAACGGTTCACATGACCCAGTCCTTTTTTGAGAAGTTAATGCTTCTTCATGCCTGCTGACCATCATGCCTTGGCGGTTTATTGTCAAATAGTCAAGCCGGTAAAAATGACCGTGCTGATCGTTTAAAATTGAGACAATAAAAAACCAGTAAGGCAAATAATAGTTTGCAAACAATATAAATTAACCTTGTAACTGAAAGTTGGGGGTTTCTGATTCAAATACGATCAGTAAACCGGACCAAAGGGGTTAAGCTAAGATTCGAATACGATCATATAGCCCCAAGTGGCTTTGGTGTTGCGCCGATCAAGAGGGTACCGACAGCTATGTTCTCTTTGGTTCGAATACGACCTATGTTTGAACAGGAAGCCCCCAAATGACCTTGAGAGGTTTTTAACGACCCTGATTCGAATATGATCCAAGTCGTACACAAAAGGGGTTAAGCTATGATTCGGATACGATCAAGAAGCCCCTAGTGAGTTTGGCTTTGAGCCGATTCAAGAGGGTTACGACAGCTATGTTCTCTTTGGTTAGAACATGGCCATTTTTGAACAGGAAGCCCCCAAGTGATCATGAGGTTTACAGCTAGATTCGAATACAATCATAAGCCGGACCAGAGAGGTTAAGCTAAATTCAGATATGATCAGCTCCTTAATAATCATGAAAAATAGTAAAGATATATAACCTTTGAGGAGAAAAAAGGACAGAGGTCCTGCTTTATTACTTATCATAGTATATACAACGTCAAAGTATGTACATGACGAGAGCCGGTAGCTCAGGTGTAGTATGGCCGAAGTTGAGCAATGTTCCAAGACCGGCGAGTCTCCTCCTCCGACTTACGTGAGTCTTTGTGCTCTCGAACGTCAATGAGGTAATATGACCCGTTGTTTAAGTTCTTGCTGACCACAAAGGTTCCTTCCCAAGGCAGGGATAGCTTGTGTGCATCTGACAGATCCTGGATGAGCCGGAGCACCAGGTCACGTTCTTGAAAAGTCCTGGACTTAACCCGACGGCTGTGATAACGGCGCAGGTCCTGTTTATAAATTGCTGATCGAGCCGCTGCTAGGTCTCTCTCCTCATCTAACAAGTCAAGTGCATCCTGTCGGGCTTGTTCATTATTAGCTTCAACGTAAGCTGCCACACGAGGCGAGTCATGACGGATGTTGCTAGGCAGCACTGCTTCCGCTCCATAAACCATGAAGAAAGGTGTATAACTTGTAGACCTGTTAGGAGTGGTGTTGATACTCCATAGTACCAAGGGTAACTCCTCTACCCAACAACCCGGTGTCCGTTGTAAGGGAACCATGAGCCGGGGCTTGAGACCTTTTAAGATTTCCTGATTTGCTCTCTCAGCCTGCCCGTTAGATTGAGGTTGAGCTACAGAATAAACATCCATCCGGATGTGCTCTCTTTGACAAAACTCCTCCATAGCCCCTTGGGACAAATTAGTGTCATTGTCAGTGATAATGCTGTGTGGAAAACCAAAGCGAAAAATCACCTTTTTCATGAACTGAACCGCCGTGGCTACATCACACTTACTCACTGGCTCTGCCTCAACCCACTTTGTGAATTTGTCAACTACCACTAAAAGATGTGTCTTTTTATCCTTGGACCTTTTGAAAGGCCAACCATGTCAAGCCCCCAGACTGCAAACGGCCAAGTGATTGGAATCACCCGCAATTCCTGAGCCGGCACATGCGCTCGTCGTGCAAATTTTTGACATCCATCACATCTATTGACCAGATCTTCTACATCAGCGTGAGCCGTCAACCAGTAAAAACCATGACGCAAAGCCTTGGCCACAAGAGATTTTGACTCGGCGTGATGACCACAATCCCCTTCATGGATCTCACGAAGTATTTCTTGGCCTTCTTTAGGAGAAACACACCACTGAAATGCTCCATTGACTTGGACCGGCGGGTTATCTGTCGGGCCAGGGTCTCATCCTCTGGCAACTCGCCCCGGGTCATGTAAGCCAAGAACGGTATTGTCCAATCTGGGATGACGTGAAGGGCCGCCACCAACTGTGCCTCTGGGTCAGGAACGACCAAATCTTCCTCTGTAGGTAACTTAACAGACGGGTTATGCAAAACATCCAAAAAGGTGTTAGGTGGCACCGGCTTACGCTGAGATCCTAGCCGGCTTAAGGCATCGGCCGCTTCATTCTTTCTTCGGTCAATGTGTTCCACTTGATAACCCTTAAAATGTCCTGCAACATCATCAACTTCACGGCGATAAGCCGCCATGAGAGGATCCTTGGTATCCCACTTGCCTGACACCTGTTGAGCCAGCAAATCTGAATCGCCAAGGCATCGGACCCGGCTCAGACTCATTTCTTTAGCCATTCGAAGACCATGGAGCAAGGCTTCATATTCTGCTGCATTGTTAGTACAAGAAAACATCAACCGCAACACATAACAAAACTTGTCACCTCGAGGGGAAGTTAAAACAATTCCAACCCCCGAGCCTTCCAACTGTCTGGACCCATCAAAGTGAATCGTCCAATATGTGTTGTCTGGTTTCTCCTCTAGCATCTGCATCTCTGTCCAGTCATTAATAAAGTCAACAAGCGCTTGAGATTTGATCGCAGTACGTGGCACATACTTCAACCCATGAGATCCAAGTTCAATGGCCCACTTGGCGAGTCATCCAGTAGCTTCTCTATTTTGAATGATGTCTCCAAAAGGAGCGGAGCTAACCACAGTGATAAGGTGACCCTGAAAGTAATGTTTGAGCTTCCGGCTTGCCATGAACACCCCATACACGAGCTTCTGCCAATGTGGATATCTTTGCTTAGATTCAATCAGCACTTCACTGACGTAATAAACTGGCCGTTGGACTAGATGTTCCTTGCCGGCCTCCTTGCGTTCCACCACAATGGCCACACTAACAGCTCATGAGTTAGCAGCTACATATAATAACAACGGCTCTTTCTCAACTAGAGCAGCAAGAACCGGGGGTTTAGCGAGTTGTTTATTCAAATCCTCAAAAGCAGAGTTAGCAGCATCACTCTAGACGAAGTCATCCACCTTTTTCATCATTTGATACAAAGGCATCGCCTTCTCCCCTACCAGCTTATGAACCGGCTTAAGGCCGCGATGTGACCCGCCAGCCGCTGAACGTCATTGATGCACACTAGTTTAGCCAGAGATGTGATTGCCTTGATCTTCTCTGGGTTAGCCTCAATACCTCTGTTAGACACCAGAAAACCCAAAAGTTTGTCAGCTGGGACTCCGAAAACACACTTTGCCGGGTTAAGCAGCATCTTGTAGACCCGGAGGTTATCAAAGGTCTCCTTCAGATCTGTTACCAAGGTTTTCTCCCTTCTAGACTTGAGCACTATATCATCCACATAAGCATGAACATTCCACCCAATCTGACTGTGAAGGCAATTCTGTACACACCGTTGATAAGTCGCCTGAGCACTTTTAAGCCCAAAAGGCATAGACACATAGCAGAAGGCTCCAAACGGAGTGATGAAAGATGTTTCTCCTGGTCATTAACTGCCATCTTGATCTAATGATAACTGCTACCTCTTGAGCACTGCGTTGGATTTCCTTGAAGAGGAAAGGATGATGCAGCAAAGTAGCGTAAGTATTTCCCTTAGTTTTTGATAACGAAGGTATCAATCCAGTAGGAGGCTACGCGCGAGTCCCTCGTACCTGCACAAAACAAATAACTCCTCGCAACCAACACGATAAGGGGTTGTCAATCCCTTCACGGTCACTTACGAGAGTGAGATATGATAGATATGATAAGATAATATTTTTGGTATTTTTATGATAAAGATGCAAAGTAAAATAAAAGCAAAGGAAAAAGCAAAGGAAATAACTAAGTATTGGAAGATTAATATGATGAAGATAGACCCGGGGCCATAGGTTTCACTAGTGGCTTCTCTCAAGAGGATATGTATTTTACGGTGGGTGAACGAATTACTGTTGAGCAATTGACAGAATTGAGCATAGTTATGAGAATATCTAGGTATGATCATGTATATAGGCATCATGTCCGAGACAAGTATACCGACTCCTGCCTCCATCTACCACTATTACTCCAGTCATCGACCGCTATCCAGCATGCATCTAGAGTATTAAGTTCATGAAAACAGAGTAACGCCTTAAGCAAGATGACATGATGTAGAGGGATAAATTCATGCAATATGATAAAAACCCCATCTTGTTATCCTCGATGGCAACAATACAATACGTGCCTTGCTTCCCCTATTGTCACTGGGAAAGGACACCGCAAGATTGAACCCAAAGCTAAGCACTTCTCCCATTGCAAGAAAGATCAATCTAGTAGGCCAAACCAAACTGATAATTCGAAGAGACTTGCAAAGATAACCAATCATACATAAAAGAATTCAGAGAAGATTCAAATATTGTTCATAGATAATCTTGATCATAAACCCACAATTCATCGGTCTCAACAAACACACCGCAAAAAGAAGATTACATCGAATAGATCTCCACAAGAGAGGGGGAGAACATTGTATTGAGATCCAAAAAGAGAGAAGAAGCCATCTAGCTAATAACTATGGACCCAAAGGTCTGAGGTAAACTACTCACACTTCATCGGAGAGGCTATGGTGTTGATATAGAAGCCCTCTGTGATGGATGCCCCCTCCGGCGGAGCTCCGAAACAAGCCCCAAGATGGGATCTCATGGATACAGGAAGTTACGGCAGTGGAATTAGGGTTTTGGCTCCGTATCTGATCGTTTGGGGGTACGTAGGTATATATAGGAGGAAGGAGTACGTCGGTGGAGCAACAGGGGGCCGACGAGGGTGGAGGGCGCGCCTGGGGGGGTAGGCGCGCCCCTACCTCGTGGCCTCCTCCTTTATTTCTTGACGTAGGGTCCAAGTCTCCTCGATCATGTTCGATGAGAAAATCACGTTCCCGAAGGTTTCATTCCATTTGGACTCCGTTTGATATTCATTTTCTTCGAAACCCTAAAATAGGCAAAAAAAACAACAATTCTGGGCTGGTTAGTCCCAAAAATAATATAAAAGTGGATAATAAAGGCCAATAATGTCCAAAACAGTAGATAATATAGCATGGAGCAATCAAAAATTATAGATACATTGGAGACGTATCAATAACCTGAGTATGCATCCAAAAAACTCAAACGATCACAACCCACCATAGCATCAATGATCTGATCAATACGAGGGAGAGAAAAAGGGTCAGGAAGTGTTAAACCAACCACCGGGTTACCAACCACTCTGGGTGAAAAACTTCCACAATGAACCCGGCCGCCAAGAGCCGGGCCACCTCTTCTCCTATGGCCTTGCGTCGTTCGTCGTTAAACCACCGAAGGAACTGCCTGACCGGCTTAAACTTGGGATCAATGTTAAGAGTGTGCTCAGCGAGTTCTCTCGGTACACCCGGCATGTCAGAAGGCTTCCATGCAAAGATGTCCCGATTCTCACGGATGAACTCGATGAGCATGCTTTCCTATTTTGGATCCAAGTTGGCACTGATGATGAACTGTTTGGATGATTCGCCTGGCACAAAATCAACCATCTTGGTGTCATCAGCCGACTTGAACTTCAACACCAGTTCATGCTCCGTAGTTGGCTTCTTCAAAGACGTCATGTCCGCCAGGTCAACATTATCTTTATAAAACTTCAACTCCTCTTTCGCGCAAACAGACTCCGCATAAGCGGCATCACCTTCCTCACATTCTAGGGCTATTTTCCGGCTTCCATGCACTGTAATGGTGCCTTTATAGCCCGACATCTTGAGTTGCAGATATACATAATACGGCCGAGCCATGAACTTGGCGTAAGTCGGCCGTCCAAACAGAGCATGATATGGACTTTTGATCTTAACCACCTCAAAAGTTAACTTCTTAGCCCTGGAATCGTATTCATACCCAAAGTCTACTTCTAGTTCAATCTTACCAACTGGGTATGCCGACTTGCCAGGCACAACACCATGAAAAACAATGTTGGATTGCTTAAGACTCTTATTAGTCAACCCCATCCGACGAAACGTCTCATAGTAGAGGATGTTGATGCTACTGCCTCCATCCATGAGCACTTTAGTAAATTTATATCCACCAACCTGAGGTGCCACTACCAAGGCTAAGTGACCCGGATTATCAACCCGGGGAGGATGATCTTCTCTGCTCCACACAATAGGCTGTTCCGACCATCTCAAATAACGTTGAATCGCCGGCTCAACGGCATTGACAGCCCTCTTATGAAGCCTCTGGTCCCTCTTGCATAAACTAGTGGTAAATATATGGTACTGCCCACTATTCAACTGTTTTGGGTTGCTTTGATATCCGGACTATTGCTGCTGATTACCTTGGCCGGGTTGTGGATTATAACCTCAATGGTTACCCGTATGGCCATGACCGTGAAAGCCGCCTCCACCTGAACCAGCGCCCGGGCCATGAAAGCCGCCTCCACCTGAACCGGCGCCTGGGCCATGAAAGCCGCCTCCGCCTGAACCGCCGCCAGGCCCGTGACCTCCATCAAATGTGTTTGAATTTTTAAATGCCTTCATGATTGTACAGTCCTTCCACAGATGGGTGGCTGGCTTCTCCTGGGTGCCGTGTCTTGGACAAGGTTCATTCAATAGTTGCTCGAGGGTGGGACCTGACCCGCCTGACCGAGGGGGTTGACTACCCTTGCGCCGTTGATTGTTGCCCCGTGCATTGGTGTTAGCCACAAATTCGTCAGCCTTATGTTTATTACCTCCTTGATTTGCCGGGTTATGTTGGTGACCCTTGCCTTTGCCGTTCTTCTTTCCCTTCCTTATTTTTTATTCATCAGACACGGGGTCCTTGGTACTATCAGAATCAGCATACTTGACCAGGGCCGCCATCAACTGGCCCATGTCATTGTAGTCACGCTTTAGCTGCCCCGGCTTCTGCTTCAGAGGTTCAAAATGACAATTTTTCTCCAACATTAAGACTGCCGAGCCGGTATCCATCTTATCAGATGAATGTATTATCTCCTTGACCCGGCGCACCCAATGGGTTGTGGACTCACCTTGCTCTTGCTTACAATTAGTCAGGTCCACGATTGACATAGGTTGTTTGCATGTGTCCTTGAAGTTCTGAATGAACCGGGCTTTTAATTCCTCCCATGAGCCGATGGAATTGGGGGGCAATCCTTTCAACCAAGTGCGAGCCGTTCCATCCAACATCATAGTGAAATACTTAGCCATTGCTGCATCGCTGACTTCCAGCAGCTCCATCGCCATCTCATAACTCTCAATCCAGGCCCCAGGCTGCAAGCCAGCCGTGTAATTAGGCACCTTGCGAGGCCCCTTGAAGTCTTTTGGCAAGCGCTCATTACGTATAGCCCGTACCAGGCAAGGGACACCTCCTATTCTTGTGGCTACTCCTGCCTCAACAGAGGTTGCCGGATAAGCCGGAAAAGCCTGATGAGCCGCCTGCTCAGCTGCCAGTTGAACCGCCCGTTGAGCCTCTTGACGGATCCTCTCCTGATCCGCCAAGTTAAGGGCTCCACTCTGTATCGGCTCGTGCCTGTGCGGTTGGTTACGGCGTTGAGCGTTGCTCAACATTTCGGCTGAGTTCATTTGCCTGCTGTAGCTTGGGCTCCAGCTTGGGCGAGGGGTTGAGTGGATTCTGTCTTGACTGTAAGAGTACGCATCCTGTTGTGCCAGAGCCGTCTGAAGAAGTTCTCGCACCCTTTGCGTTTCGATTGCTGCCGGAGAGTCGCCTTCCATCGGGAGAGCCGCCAAATGAGCCGACGCAGCAATGAGATTTTCCAAAGGATTGGAAAAGTGACCCGATGGTATTGGTGTATAATGAGGCGGAGCGGTATTCATATGAGGCGGCTCCATGGCCCGCGGTTGAACCGGCGCTCCAGGTGTCGTGATTCGATTTGCCTCTGGCGGGTTACTTGGACCGGCCCCGGGTGTATGGAAAAGGTTCCTAGGATCGAGCGTCAGAGGTAGAAGCGACTGAGTTTTCTGATGCCTTCTCCTCATGACCTCGTTTGACGCGTTCAGATCCATCGAGAGCCGGAAAGTCTCTGCTTGAAGTTGCTGAGCACGAGCGTCCAAAGCCACCCGTTCCGCGGCCATCCTGACCTCTTCCGCTGGTGGACAGGTGGTGGGCCCCCTAGCCATCATCTTTTGTAGGTATTTTTTATATTTTCCAAAAAGTTGTTCCGTGAAGTTTCAGGTCATTCCGAGAACATTTGTTTCTGCACATAAATAACACCATGGTAATTCTGCAGAAAACAGCGTCAGTCCGGGTTAGTTCCATTCAAATCATGCAAGTTAGAGTCCAAAACAAGGGCAAAAGTGTTTGGAAAAGTAGATACGACGGAGACGTATCAACTCCCCCAAGCTTAAACCTTTTCTTGTCCTCAAGCAATTCAGTTGACAAACTGAAAGTGATAAATAAAAACTTTTACAAACTTTGTTTGCTCTTGTTGTTGTAAATATGTAAAGCCAGCATTCAAGTTTTCAGCAAAGATTATAACTAACCATATTCGCAATAACGCTTAGGTCTCAAGTTTTACTCATATCAATGGCATAACAACTAGCGAGCAATAATAATAAATCTCGGATGACAACACTTCTTGAAAACAATCATAATATGATATAACAAGATGGTATCTCGCTAGCCCTTTCTGAGACCGCAAAACATAAATGCAGAGCACCATTAAAGGCCAAGGGCTGACTAGACATTGTAATTCATGGTAGAAGAGATCCAGTTAAGTCATACTCAATGTAAACTAACAGTAATGAATGCAAATGACAACGGTGCTCTCCAACTGGTGCTTTTTAATAAGAGGATGATGACTTAGCATAAAAGTAAATAGATAGGCCCTTCGCAGAGGGAAGCAGGGATTTGTAGAGGTGCCAAAACTCGGTTTTGAAATAGAGGTAAATAATATTTTGAGCGGTATACTTTCATTGTCAACATAACAACCAAGAGATGGCGATATCTTCCATGCTACACACATTATAGGCGGTTACCAAACAGAATGGTAAAGTTTATACTCCCCCTTCCACCAACAAGCATCAATCCATGGCTTGCTCGAAACAACGAGTGCCTCCAACTAACAAGAGTCACAGGGGGAGTTCTGTTTGCAATTATTTTGATTTAGTTTGCATAATGCACGGGACTGGGCATCCCGGTGACCAGCCATTTATCTCATGAGTGAGGAGCGGAGTCCACTCCTCTTGAGAATAACCCGCCTAACGTGGAAGATACAGACAGCCCTAGTTGATACATAAGCTATTCGAGCATACAAAACATGATATTTATTTGAAGGTTTAGAGTTTGGCACATACAAATTTACTTGGGACGGCAGGTAGATACCGTATATAGGTAGGTATAGTGGACTCATGTGGAATAACTTTGGGGTTTAAGGGAGTGGATGCACAAGCAGTATTCCCACTTAGTACAGGTGAAGGCTAGCAAAAGACTGGGAAGCGACCAGCTAGAGAGCTACAATAGTCATGAACATGCATTAAAATTAATCAATACCGAATGAAAGCATGAGTAGGATATAATCCACCATGAACATAAATATCGTGAAGGCTATGTTAATTTTGTTTCAATTACATGTGTGAACATGCGCCAAGTCAAGTCACTTAAATCATTCAGAGGAGGATACCACCCTATCATACCACATCATAACCATCTCAATAGCATGTTGGCACGCAAGGTAAACCATTATGACTCATAGCTAATCAAGCATGGCACAAGGAACTATAATCTCTAGTTGTCATTGCAAACATGTTTATTCATAATAGGCTGAATCAGGAACGATGAACTAATCATATTTACAAAAACAAAAGAGGTCGAGTTCATACCAGCTTTTCTCATCTCAATTAGTCCATCATATATCGTCATAATTGCCTTTCACTTGCACGCCCGAACGATGTGAATAATAATAATAGTGCGCATTCATTGGACTAAGCTGGAATCTGCAAGCATTCAATAAACAGGAGAAGACAAGGCAATATGGGCTCTTTTATCAGATCAACAAGTATGCATACAAGAGCCACTTCAACAATTTAATTATGGTCTTCTCCTATCGACCCCCCAAAGAAAAGAAAAGAAATAAAACTATTTACAGGGGAGAGCTCCCAACAAGTAAAAGAAGAACATGAAATCTTTTTGGGGTTTCTTTTTAATTACTACTACAAGCATGGAAATTAAACTAACTAAAAGCTACATCTACTTTTTTTGTTTTTCTTAAGGTTTATTAAACACACAAGAAGAAAGTATATAAACAAAAATAAACTCGTATGGATGATACAATGAAAAAGTATGAGCACCGACATCTAGCAATGAGTGTGTGAACATAAATGTAATGTCGGTGGGAAATACGTACTCCCCCAAGCTTAGGCTTTTGGCCTAAGTTGGTTTATGGCCACGGCTGGCCTGGCGGATATCCATAATAATAGTTGGGGTCGTACTGAGATGCAGCGGCTATCGCCTGCTGAGCTGCAGCGTGGCGACGAGCGGCCTCCACTATCCTCTCGTACTCATCTGCCTCCTCTCTGGTGATAGTATATCTTCCCTTTGCCTGATGATCAAAGAAAGCAGGAGCAGGGAGAGTAATATGGATAGCATAGCATCTGTCAAAGATTAGTCGATACTGGAGAGGTGATTCATTCCTCTCGACAAACTGGTGGTGAACCATAGCATTAAAGTCTAGGTAAGGAGGAGGTAATTCAATATCATCTTCACGTATGGCTATACCAAGAAAATTAGCTATGCGGCTTGCATAAATTCCTCCAAAGAAATCTCCATTAAATCTATTAAGATGCAACCTACGTGCAACAATGGCTCCCAAATTATAAGATTTATCTCCTAACACGGCACTCCTAAGAATACTGAGGTCAGGGACACACATGTGACATGCCTCATCTTTACCATTAATGCATCTACCTATGAAGAGAGCAAAATAATGTATAGCAGCAAAGTGAATGCTCCCTATGGTAGCTTGTCTTATATCTCTAGATTCTCCCACAGTTATACTAGCAAGAAAATCTCTAAATTCAGATTTGCGAGGATCCCTTATACTACCCCATTGTGGAAGTTTGCAAGCAGTGGTAAAGTCCTCTAAGTCCATAGTATAAGAATTTTCATAAAGATCAAACAGGACAATTGGAGAATTACGTGAAGATGAAAATTCAAACCTCCTCACAAAGGTGTTGGTGAGATTGTGATACTGACTGCACTTCTCTTCCTCGAAGCTCACAAGATCGGCTTTATGCAAATATGCGTTGAATTATTCTTTAATTCCTACTCGGTCCATAAAATTTTCAAAAGGCCACTCACAAGGACGCACTGGAGCGTCTCTTGGTGGCTCTTCATCAGCATCACGCATTGCAAGCCTGGGTCCTTGCTTCCTTGAGGAACCACCTTCGAACATTTTCCTAAGCATTTTTCTTCCTCTGAAAAATTCTGAAATTTTTTAGTAACTTCAAAATAAAAGTAAACCAAACTCAATAATATTGATAGCAACTACTCCTACAAATGCCTAGAGCCTATATCATGCATCAAAACTACTTTTAACCATATAAATTTGACATGGAAGCTCAAGAACAGGGTCACCTAAGCATCAAAAATTTGCAATGAATAAAGCACTAGAACAAAAACTAATTTTACAAATGGAGGAGTGACATACCAAGGAACAATCTCCCCAAGCAATTTTGTAAGAGGTGCTTTGAGCAAGGAGATCGAAAATGGCAGCAAAATGAGCTTGGACTCGGGTTTGAGATGGATATTCGTGTTTGGGGGAGGAAGAAGGACTGTGTGGGTGAAAGGATAAGTGGAGGAGGGCCACCGTAGGACCACGAGGCAGGGGGCGCGCCCAGGGGGGTAGGGCGCGCCCTCCACCCTCGTGGGCAGGTGGTTGACCCCCTTGCTGTGTTCTCAGTGCCAAATATTCTCAAATATTCTAGAAAAAAAATCATATTTAAATTTCAAGGCATTTGGAGAACTTTTATTTTCGGGGTATTTTATTGCACTGATAATCAGATAACATATAGAAAAATATTTATTTTAATTTTATTTAATATAAATAACAAAAGGTAAAAGTGGGGTACAGAAGGTTGTGCTCTCTAATTTCATCCATCTCATGATCATCAAAAGGAATCCACTAACAAGGTTGATCAAGTCTTGTTAACGAACTCATTCCGAATAACATGGAACCGCAAAAATTTCGAATAACACTATGTTACCTCAATGGGGATGTGCACATCCCCAATAATAAGAATATAATATTTCTTCTTGACAGTAGGAAGAGGAAATTCAAAACCTCCAAATATAATTGATGGAATTTTTCCAATATAGTTGATACTATGAACTTGAGGTTGTTTCCTCGGAAAGTGTACCGTGTGCTCATTACCATTAACATGAAAAGTGACATTGCCTTTAGTGCAATCAATACCAGCCCCTGCAGTATTCAAAAAGGGTCTTCCTAGAATAATAGACATATTATCGTCCCCAGGAATATCAAGAATAACAAAGTCCGTTAAAATAGTAAAATTTGCAACTGCAACAGGCACATCCTCACAAATATCGACAGGTATAGCAGTTGATTTATCAGCCATTTGCAAAGATCAGTAGGTGTCAACTTATTCAAATCAAGTCTATGATATAAAGAGAGAGGCATAACACTAACACTGGCTCCAAGATCACATAAAGAAGTTTTAACATAGTTTCTTTTAATAGAGCATGGTATAGTGGGTACTCCTAGATCTCCAAGTTTCTTTGGTATTCCACCCTTAAAAGTATAATTAGCAAGCATGGTGGAAATTTCAGCTTCCGGTATCTTTCTTTTATTTGTAACAATTTCTTTCATATACTTAGCATAAGGATTCATTTTGAGCATATCAGTTAATTGCATACGCAAAAAGATAGGTCTAATCATTTCAGCAAAGCACTCAAAAATCCTCATCATCCTTTTTCTTGGATGGTTTGGGAGGAAAAGGCATGGGTTTCTGAAGCCATGGTGCTCTTTCTTTACCATGTTTCCTAGCAACAAAGTCTTTCTTATCGTAACGTTGATTCTTTGATTGTGGGTTATCAATATTAACAGCAGGTTCAATTTCTATATCATTATCATTACTAGGTTGAGCATCATCATGAACATTATTATTAGAATTATCATTAGTTTCAGGTTCATTACCAGATTGTGTTTCAGCATCAGAAATAGAAATATCATTTGGATTCTCAGGTGATTCAATAACAGGTTCACTAGAAGCATGCAAAATCCTATCATTTTTCTTTTTCTTCCTTTTAGAAGGACTAGGTGCATCTATATTATTTCTCCAAGAATCTTGCTCAATTATCTTAGGGTGGCCTTCAGGATACAAAGGTTCCTGAGTCATTTTACCAGTTCTAGTAGCCACTCTAACAGCATTATCATTATCTTTACTATTCAATTCATTGAGCAAATCATTTTGAGCTTTAAGTACTTGTTCTACTTGAGTGGTAACCATAGAAGCATGTTTACTAATAAGTTTAAGTTCACCTTTGACATTAGCCATATAATCACCCAAGTGTTCAAGCATATTTGAATTGTATTTCAATTGTCTACCAAAATAAGCATTAAAGTCTTCTTGCTTAGACATAAATTTATCAAACTCATCTAAGCATGGTCTTGTTGGGGAACGTAGTAATTTCAAAATTTTCCTACGCACACGCAAGATCATGGTAATGCATAGCAACGACAGGGGAGAGTATGATCTACGTACCCTTGTAGATCGCAACGGAAGCGTTGACACAACGTAGAGGAAGTAGTCGTACGTCTTCCCGATCCGACCGATCCAAGCACCGTTACTCCGGCACCTCCGAGTTCTTAGCACACGTACAGCTCGATGACGCTCCCCGGGCTCCGATCCAGCAAAGCTTCGGGGATGAGTTCCGTCAGCACAACGGCGTGGTGACGATGATGATGTTCTACCGACGCAGGGCTTCGCCTAAGCACTAAAATGATATGACCGAGGTGGAATATGGTGGCAGGGGGCACCGCACACGGCTAAGGAACGATCACGAGGATCAACTTGTGTGTTCTAGGGTTCCCCCCTGCCTCCATATATAAAGGAGCCAAGGGGGAGGGGGCGGCCGGCCAAGAGGAGGGCGCAAGAGGAGTCCTACTCCTACCGGGAGTAGGACTCCTCTCCCCGTTCCTTGTCCAACTAGGAGAGGTGGAGGGAGAGAAGGAAAGGGGGGGCGCCGCCTATCCCTCCTTGTCCAATTCGGACTAGGGGGAGAGGGGGCGCACGGCCTGCCCTGGCAGCCCCTTCCTCTTCTCCACATTAGGCCCAGAAGGCCCATTAACCCCCCGGGGGGTTCCGGTAACCCCCCGGTGCTCCGGTTTTATCCGAAATTCATCCGGAACACTTCCGGTGTCCGAATAGAGTCGTCCAATATATCAATCTTTATGTCTCGACCATTTTGAGACTCCTCGTCATGTCTGTGATCACATCCGGGACTCCGAACTAACTTTGGTACATCAAAATGCATAAACTCATAATAACTGTCATCGTAACTTTAAGCGTGCGGACCCTACGGTTCGAGAACAATGTAGACATGACCGAGACACGTCTCCGGTCAATAACCAATAGCGGGACCTGGATGCCCATATTGGCTCCTACATATTCTACGAAGATCTTTATCGGTCAGACCGCATAACAACATACGTTGTTCCCTTTGTCATCGGTATGTTACTTGCCCGAGATTCGATCGTCGGTATCCAATACCTAGTTCAATCTCGTTACTGGCAAGTCTCTTTACTCGTTCCGTAATACATCATCTCACAACTAACATATTAGTTGTAATGCTTGCAAGGCTTATGTGATGTGCATTACCGAGAGGGCCCAGAGATACCTCTCCGACAATCGGAGTGACAAATCCTAATCTCGAAATACGCCAACCCAACATCTACCTTTGGAGACACTTGTAGTGGTCCTTTATAATCACCCAGTTACGTTGTGACGTTTGGTAGCACCCAAAGTGTTCCTTCGGCAAACGGGAGTTGCATAATCTCATAGTTATAGGAACATGTATAAGTCATGAAGAAAGCAATAGCAACATACTAAACGATCGGGTGCTAAGGTAATGGAATGGTTCATGTCAATCAGATCATTCAACTAATGATGTGATCCCATTAATCAAATAACTACTCTTTGTTCATGGTTAGGAAACATAACCATCTTTGATTAACGAGCTAATCAAGTAGAGGCACACTAGTGACACTCTGTTTGTCTATGTATTGACACATGTATTATGTTTCCGGTTAATAAAATTCTAGCATGAATAATAAACATTTATCATGAAATAAGGAAATAAATAATAACTTTATTATTGCCTCTAGGGCATATTTCCTTCAGTCTCCCACTTGCACTAGAGTCAATAATCTAGATTACACAGTAATGATTCTTACACCCATGGAGTCTTGGTGCTGATCATGTTTTGCTCGTGGAAGAGGCTTAGTCAACGGGTCTGCAACATTCAGATCCGTATGTATCTTGCAAATCTCTATGTCTCCCACCCGGACTAGATCCCGGATGGAATTGAAGCGTCTCTTGATGTGCTTGGTTCTCCTGTGAAATCTGGATTCCTTTGCCAAGGCAATTGCACCAGTATTGTCACAAAAGATTTTCATTGGACCCGATGCACTAGGTATGACACCTAGATCGGTTATGAACTCCTTCATCCAGACTCCTTCATTTGCTGCTTCCGAAGCAGCTATGTACTCCGCTTCACATGTAGATCCCGCTACGACGCATTGTTTCGAACTGCACCAACAGACAACTCCACCGTTTAATGTAAACACGTATCCGGTTTGCGATTTAGAATCCTCCGGATCAGTGTCAAAGCTTGCATCAACGTAACCGTTTACGATGAGCTCTTTGTCACCTCCATATACGAGAAACATATCCTTAGTCCTTTTCAGGTACTTCAGGATGTTCTTGACCGCTGTCCAGTGATCCACTCCTGGATTACTTTGGTACCTCCCTGCTAAACTTATCGCAAGGCACACATCAGGTCTGGTACACAGCATTGCATACATGATAGAGCCTATGGCTCCGAGGTTGACGACGACGACATCGAGATCCTCCGCCAGACACGGCGGCTACCTGGCAGGGACTTAGTGCGGGTCCGCCTCGCACCGGAGGGAGAGATATTGCCGGCGCCGGAGGAGGGCGAGCGGGTCATATTCCGCTCGCACCTCATGCGCGGCCTGGGACTGCCGGCGAGCGGCTTCTTCCGCTCCTTCTTGGAGTTCCACGGGCTCCAGCCGCACCACCTTACTCCGAACACGGTGGTGCTGCTGGCTGCCTTCGCCACCCTGTGCGAAGGCTTCCTCGGCGTTCTCCCCACCATCGAGCTCTGGGGTGAGTTCTTCTAATCCAAGCTCGGCACACACGTCGCTGGCGTGCCGGCCCAGTGCGGTGCATTCATCGCGATGCGGAGATCAGTGGCCGACAATCCGTTTCCCACCATCGCACTGATTAAGTTGGTGAAGATGTGGCAGCGGTCATATTTTTATGTGAAGAACGTCGCCCTAGAAGGCGACTGGGTCAACTTGCCAGCTTACGAAGCCGGCATGCCGGCTGGAAGGCTCCCCAGCTGGTCACACCGAGCCAAGCCGCTGTCTCCCGCTGGTGCCACCGCCGTCGCGCGACTCCGAGTGCTGACGCAGTCGGAGGGCCTGACCGGGGCCGATTTGCTGGCCGCCTTCGTGGCGTGCTGAGTCCTCCGACTCCAACGCCGACCTCACCTGATCTGCCAGATGAGCGGTCATTGGTACCCGAGTCAGATGTGCTCCAAGGACATGCCTCACGCGGAGGTGGCGAACACGATGAACTACATCGCGAACTGTGGTCTCTCGGTGGACTGGCGGTTTGGCAAGGAGCCGTATTCGCGCGCCAACCCCCCACCTATTGTAAGTCATCTTCCTTCTTCTTTTGTTTCTTTGATGCCGAGTCCGACTCGTCAAGTCTGACCATTTTTGTTTTGAATCAGAATCCTCTCGTCCCTCCTTCGGCCGGCACCACGGGGCCGGCTCGTCAGTTTGTCCCCGATCGAGCGGAGAGCGACGTTGACGATCCCGACTTGGGGGCGGCGGCCATGGAAGCCGACGCCAAGGGAGGAGGAGGAGAAGCAGGCGGCTCCAGGCCTTCGGCCACTTTTACCGACTAGCCTGACGACGAGGCCGAGGGAGAAGTCGCCCCACGTCGCCAGCCAAAAGCCGGCCAGCCAAGTGCGAGTTCCTCCGCCGGCTTGGACGCTCAAGGCGGTGCGAAGAAGCGCCGAGCCGGGCCGAGTACGCTTGGTGGCCGGTCGAAGAAGTTCAAGGGAGTGGCCGCCGCGACCAAGCGGGAAGAGGCGGCCACGAAAGAGAACCGCTTCCGCAAGGAAGTGAAGAAGCCGCCGCTGGTCTCTGCGTAAGCGCCTCTATCCCTTATCTTTATTTTCTCTTTGTTGATCTTGTCTGAGTTTTTCATATGCTTTCCTCGCCTCAGGGCTCCCCTCACTCTTGAGAGGGTTGCCGCTGCCTCCGTTATGGGGTCGGTGGAGACGTCTGCCACCACTCGACGGATTGACCCCGCCGCCGACCTTCGGGAGGTGACGGAGCGGAACGCGCGGGAGAAGCGCGAGGAGGATGAGGCCGCCCGCCGGGAGAAAGCGGAGGCCGAGAAGGCGGAGGCCTCCGCCCTGAAGAAGCTGGAGGCGGCCGAGGCCGCCGCTGCGGCAAAGCGGCCGGCCAAGGAAGTCGCGCCCCGGCGGTCGGTGGTGTTCATCACCCCTCTGAACTCCGCGCCGCCCCCCTCCCCCGGAGTTCATGGGGCAATCAGGGGAAGCCAGCGGCGAGTTCCCGATCGTGGAGAGGGGCGGCGGCGACGCCCCCATGCCGGATGCGGTCGTGTCACCACAGCCGGCGGATCCGCCCTTGCCGCCGACTGAAGATGAGGCCGTGGCAAGGCTACTCCTTCATGTCGGCTCGCCAATGCGCCGCCGTCTAGAGAAGGCGACTTTGGCGGCACACCGCTTGGAGACCGGCACCGCTAGCTCGACGATTCCAGACGCCGAAGCGACAAGCGCCGCGCCCATTGGGTGGGTGCGAGGAGGCGGCACGGGCCCGCTGAACCAGGTGCTTCTGGATGTCCAAACGAAGCTGTGAGCTGAGAGCGACGCCATCCAAAACTGCACCAAGGCACACCTAGCGTCGCGGGCAGCCATCCGGGTATGCTTTCTCCTTTGTCCCTGTTTTCTTGTTTCTCTCTGTGGGGGCGCGCCAGCGCACCCACTGGGTGTAGTCCCCGAGTTCTGGGCCGGCTGCTGAGCAGGCGGCGCGGAACTCCAATTGGTAAGTTCCGGGTACTAACCTTTGTTCTGAAATACTTGTTGCAGGACTATCACAACCTCCGTGTCACCGCCTTCAATCGCAACATTGAAGAGCTGGGCAAGCGGACTGCCGACTTGTCGGAGAGCCGGAGTGAGTCCTTTTACTTCTTTGCGGGGGCGCGCTGGCGCACCCGTGTGTTGTAGTCCCCAAGATTCGGGACGATTGCTGAGCAGTCGGGCCGGATCTCCCTGGTGACCTTCTTCGTTGATGACTTAACGCCTTCTTTCTTCTTTCTCTTCAGAGGCCAACGCCGCTCTTCAACAGCAGCTGATTGAAGCCAACTCCGCGTTGCGCGCCAAGGGGGAGGAGTGCAGCAAGCTCGCCGTAGAGCGCGATCTGCTGGTCGCACAATTGGCAGAGCAGAAGGAGCTGCTTACAAAGACGCAGAAGGAGGCGGAAGATGCGGAAGGCACCTTCCTGGCCGAGTTCGCGAGCGAGCGCTCCTCCTGGACCAACAAGGAGGCAATGCTGGTCTCCGGCTTCCACGAGATCGAGGACTTCGTCGACGGTGAGCTTCTTTGCTTTCCTTCTTCGAGCCGCCGACTATATGTCGAGCCGACTCCTGGTTTTTTTGACTTGTTCTTCATTCTTTCCGTCTTGGCAGGCTTCTTCCCCGGCCACTCGTAGGCCGCCATTCAAGCTATTGAGGCTGACCGCGAGGAGCGGTGGGCGGGTGGCGCGGAGATCGCTGCTAATGCCCCTCGGACTCTTGACGAGCATATTCTGAGCATTGGGGCTCGCCTGCGGCCAGCCCACCAGATGCTGCGCCGGCTTCAACGTGTCGGCGCCCAAGTGATCGCCGCCCTGTGGCCAGACATGCAGGCTCCGCGCACCCCCAGTCGGACTGCCGACTGGCTGGAGGTCGCGGCTGGCCGTCTTGAGGCCTGGACGGGTTCCTCGGCCCGGAGCGCCCCGAGCCTTGGAATTCGTCAAGGCGTGGTATCCGGGGCTACACCTAGACCGGCTGGCCACACTCCAGTTAGAGGCCCAGCCGGAGCTGGCAGCCGCGGAAGACGCCCTTGTCAAGCGTGCGGCGGCGATCGCTGAGTACACCGACACCGGCATCTTTGTTCCTGAGCGGGCTGAAGATGGTGAGGAGGTGCCGCCGGAGTGGTTTGGGCTGGACCCCGACTATGGTGAGGACTCGGCAGAGGTGATCGGCTCTAGCGTCGAGGAGGAAGACAAGGCGGAGGACGGGAGCGAGACGGAGGCACCGGAAGACGGAGCGGACGGCCAGCCTCAGCTCGACCGTGCCTCCAGCAACGAGCCATGCCCGCCCGAGCCGACTGCTGCCGGAGGTGATCAAGCCGAGACCGCCCAGCCGGCCGCCCCAATATCCAACACCGCCATCTCCTCCGATCCTCCAAACCTGTCTGCCGCCCCCTAGGCTGCCACCTTGTCTTTGTTTTATCTGTTCTAATAGTTTTTGAAGAACTTGTTAATTCGCACAATTCCACCTGCGCGGTGTATTTTGAAATTCTGCTCGAAGATTTGGCCAAGGGCCTTTGTTATGTAAATATTCATCCGACTTCTATGTTTCTTGCTCATTGTTCTTTTGGCTTTTTCCTTTGCCATCTTCCCTCAGTTGTTGTCTTTGTCAGTCAGACAGCCGCTCTGAGGACTGCTGCTGGATCAAATTCTTGGTCACTTTGGGAAGGCAAGTACTTAGTTGTTTTTAGGTTGTTTAACAAGTCGGATAGAAGGCGGCAAGCCGACTATTCAAGAGTCGGTTTGTGAAAAAAAGGCTGGAAGCCGGCCTTAAGCTATGTTTGTGCTTTGAGTCCTTAGCCATTTTTCATGTGGACGCCCATTCTTCCTTACTCCTGCCCACCAAACAGTCACTCTGTGAGCTGCGGCTTCTGGCGGGAGACGGTTTAGACGCCACACACTACTTGTCCGGCTGCAGGAAGCATTTCATAGCGCAGGTCAGCAAGTCCCCGGGCTGACTAGTCGAACCCGGTGCCAAGCGGCATAACAAAGAGTAATATACTCGAAGGCATATTTCTTATCATATAGATAAAAGAGGGCAGTCCCCGAGCTCTTCTCGGGGCCCCGAAGTCTTGGTACTTTTAATACAAAAGGTAGCATGATACATACTGCGTTTAACTGTAAAATTTTCGGAGGAGATTTGCATTCCATGGCCGCTCTGTCTCTTTGCCGGAGTCGTCCCTCTTGCGTGCTCGGGGCTTCTGAGCGTCAATCAGGTAGTAGGAGTCGTTGCCCAGCACTTTGCTGATGGTGAAGGGGCCTTCCCAAGGTGCTGACAGCTTGTGCTGGCCGGCTGTTCACTAGATTAATCGGAGCACGAGGTCGCCCTCCTGAAAAGATCTCGGCCTGACCTTCCTGTTGTAGTATCTGCGCAAGCTCTGCTGGTAGATGCTGGGCTGGCTGAGTGCCAATAGCCGGCCCTCTTCCAGCAGGTCGACGCCGTCTTGTCGTGCTTCTTATGCTTCTTCCTCGGTGTACATGGTGACTCGCGGGGAATCGAATTCTATGTCCGTTGGGATGACGGCTTCAGCATCGTAGACGAGGAAGAAAGGCGTGAAGCCGGTTGACTTGTTTGGAGTCGTGCGCAGACTCCAGAGAACGGCTGGCAACTCGTCGAGCCAGCAGCCAGCCGAGCGCTCCAGAGGCTCGATCAGTCGGGGCTTGATGACGGACAGGATGAGGCCGTTTGCTCGCTCCACCTGGCCGTTTGACTGTGGATGGGCGAAGGATGCTAGGTCCAGTCGGATGCCCTGTGTCGCACACAAACAGGCCAAGGCGCCTTTGGCAAAATTCGTGCCGTTGTCGGTGATGATGCTGTGTGGTATGCCGTACCGAATTGTGATGTCGGAGATGAAAGTCATGGCAGTCGGACCGTTCAGTTTCTTGATTGGCTTCGCTTCTATCCACTTGGTGAACTTGTACATCGCGACAAGTAAGTGAGTTAAGCCACCTCGTGCCGTCTTGAATGGTCCCACCATGTCTAGACCCCAAACTGCGAAAGGCCAGGCAATGGGGATGGTCTTGAGTGTAGAAGCCGGCTGATGCGGCTTGGAGCGGAACTTCTGGCACCCTTTGCATTTTTGGACCAATTCCTTGGCCTCTTCTAAGGCCGTTGGCCAAAAGAAACCATGTCGGAAAGCTTTGGCGACGAGTGCTCTTGAAGGGGCATGGTGGCCGCACTCGCCTTGATGGATGTCTTTGAGGATTGCTTGGCCTTGCTCTGGCTCTACGCAACGCTGGTAGACACCAGTGACGCTGCGCCTGACCAGCTCTCTGTTGACTATTGTGTAGGCTGCCTCTCGACGTTTTACTTGCCGAGCTAAGGTCTCATCAGCGGCAGCTCTTTGCTCAACAGAAATTTGAGGATGGGCTGGGCCCATGAGGGTACTGCTATTTCTTCGACTGCCAGAACTGTGACTTGGACGAGGGCGGCTGGGCTGGGAGGCGGCTGGTTGGAGTCAACAACCACTTGCTACATTAATGGAGTCCCCGGGCTGACTGGCGCAGCTCTTGGGCCAAGTTCTGGAGTCTTCGGGCCGGCCGCCACAGTCCCCGGCCCGGGTTCTGCAGTCCCTGGGCCGGCCTCGACTGTGGCGGCTTTGGAGCCATCTGCCAAAATCCCCGTATCGTCCGCCGGGGCTCTGGGGTCGGATCCGACTTCTTCGGGAGGAGCCGGCACGAAGATGAAGTCTGACTATGGTGAAGGCTTGACAGACGGCTTGAGGAGGCGTTGAAGGGGGATGCCGGATGGTATTGCTTGGCAGGTAGAGCCGATTCATGCCAAGGCGTCTGCTTGGTCGTTGTCGTTTCTTGGCACATGGAGGAACTCGCACCCCTCGAAATATCCACTGAGTTGCTGCACGAGGAAACGATAACCCGCCATGTTTGCATCTTTGGCGTCCCAGTCGCCAGACGACTGCTGGACCACTAAGTCCGAGTCGCCATAACACAGGATCCGGCAAATGCCAAGTTCTTTGGCAAGCCGGAGCCCGTGAAAGAGCGCCTCGTACTCGGCAACGTTGTTGGAGGCGGCAAAATGGATTTGTAGTGCATATTTGAGCTTGTCGCCTTTAGGATAAGTGAGGACAACACCGGCTCCCAAGCCGGTGCGCATCTTGGAGCCGTCGAAATGCATCCGCCAATGGGTGGAGTCGGGCGCTGGAGGTAGGTACTGGGTCTCGGCCCAGTCGACGAGAAAGTCGGCCAGTGCTTGTGACTTGATGGCGGTGCGGGGCTGGTAGTGGATGGTGTAGGGAGCTAGCTCTATGGCCCATTTGGCCACTCGGCCAGAAGCATCTCGGCTTCCGATGATCTCGGCAAGTGGGGCCGTGCAGACCACAGTGATTGGATGCTCTTGAAAGTAAGGCTTCAATTTCTTGGCGGCAAAGTGCACGCCATAGCACATCTTCTGGTAGTGGGGGTAGTTCTGCTTGGAGGCCGACAGTACTTCGCTCAGGTAATATACCGGTCTCTGGACAGGTAATGCCTTGCCTTCCTCCTTGCGTTCCACTACAATGACTGTGCTGACTACCCGGCTGGTGGCGGCGATGTACAGGAGCATAGGTTCCTTAGGAGTCGGAGCCGCCAGAACGGGTGGAGTAGTCAGCATCTTCTTCAACTGGAGAAAAGCTTCGTCCGCCTTGTGGTTCCACTCAAAAAAAGTGGTCTTCTTCATGAGCTGGTATAAGGGGAGAGCTTTCTCGCCCAGCCAACTAATGAATCGGCTGATGGACGCCAAGCAGCCGATGAACTTTTGCACGTCCAGCAGTCGGTTGGGTACCTCCATCCTCTCAATGGCCT
This sequence comes from Triticum urartu, assembly GCF_056163025.1. Taxonomy (NCBI): domain Eukaryota; kingdom Viridiplantae; phylum Streptophyta; class Magnoliopsida; order Poales; family Poaceae; genus Triticum; species Triticum urartu. The sequence goes on from NC_141877.1 coordinate 685,309,993, forward strand.
TGATCTTTACAGGATTGCAGTCTATGCCGCGTTCAGAGACCAGGAAGCCAAGGAGTTGGCCGGCTGGTACTCCGAAGACGCACTTCTTAGGGTTGAGCTTGATCTGGAATCGGCGCAGGTTCTCAAAGGTCTCCTTGAGGTCTTCCAGCAGTGTTCCATGCTTTTCCGTCTTCACCACCACATCGTCCACGTAGACGTGGGCATTTCTGCCGAGTCATGGTGAGGTAGCAGAAGGCTCCAAACGGCGTGATGAAGGTGGTCTTCAGTCTGTCAGCCGGGTTCAGCTTGATCTGGTGATATCCTGAATATGCATCGAAAAAGCTCAACAACTCGCATCCGGCTGTGGAGTCTATCACCTGATCAATTCTTGGTAAAGGAAATGGGTCCTTGGGGCAAGCCTTGTTGAGGCTTGTGTAGTCAATACACATTCGCCACTGCTTGTTCTTCTTCAGTACCAGGACTGGGTTGGCTAACCACTCTGGAAAGAATACTTCCATAATGAAGCCGGCTGCTAGGAGTCGGGCTATCTCTTCTCCGACAACTCTTCTCTTTTCTTCTGATAGGCGGCGCAAGGGCTGCCTGACCGGCTTTGCATCAGATCGGACATGTAACTTGTGCTCGGCGAATTCCGTCGGCACACCTGGCATGTCTTTGGGGGACCATGCGAAGATGACCCGATTCTCACGGAGGAAATCGACGAGCTCGCCTTCCTATTTGGTGTCGAGGTTTGCGCCTACGACAGCGTACCTCTCTGGGTGCTCCGGATCCAAGGGTATCTTCTTTGTCTCCTTGGTCGGCTTGACCGAACCCTCAGCCTCCGACTCCTTTGGGTTAGGCGACACCTCTAGCTGCTTGCCGGCCATCGCCACAACCCGGTCAAGGAGCCGCTTCTCGGCCGTGATCACCATGGACTCGGCCAGCCGACTACTCTCAGCCGCACAGGCAGACGACTTCCGGTAGTCGCCGGCTACGGTCAGAATCCCCCTGGAACTGGGCATCTTCATTTTGAGGTAGGCGTAGTGGGGGACCGCCATGAACTTGGCCAGGGCGGGTTGGCCAAGTAATGCATGGTATGGGCTCTCGAGGTCCACCACCTCAAACCAAACTGACTCTCGGCGGAAGTGATCTTTGTCTCCAAAGAGGACGTCCATCAGGATCTTGCCGATTGGTGAGCAGGAAAGACCAGGAACAATGTCGTGGAACACAGTCCGGCTGTTCTGAAGCTGTCTTTGCTTGATTCCTAACTTCTCCATGATGTCCTTGTACAAGATGTTGATGCTGCTGCCACCGTCTATCAGAAATCGCGAGAAACAAGCAGCTCGTCTATCCGTGGCAAAGGTGGCATCCAAGACCAAGGCATAAGAGCCCGGACTCGGCATCACCTCTGGGTGATCGGCCCTGCTCCAGCTGATAGGCTTCTCGGACCAGTCCATGAACTCTGGCATCTCTGATGCTACTACATTCACCTCTTGTCGCTGCAGCTGCCTGCTGCGTCGATCATCAGCCACGCTGGTAAATATCACGTAGGCTCCGTCCTCTTCGGGGTACTCGTCTTGTACTGCACCGACTGGCCTGACAGCCGGCTGCTGGGGCGGAGGCGGAGGCTGCTGCCCAGCAGGCGGGGGAGGTAGGAGGCCATATCCTTTGGCGATCCTAGTGAGCCAGTGGCACTTCCGGGGGGTGTGATTCGACGGCTTCGCGCCACTATGGAACTTGGAAGGACCATCCAGAGTCTGCTCGTATGAGAAAGCCGGCAACCAGTTGGGCTTGCCACCTTTCTGTCGCTTGGGTGGAGGCTGCCCATCCGGCTGCTGGTCTTCAACTGTCGCGACCTGCCGGCTGCTGGAAGCCGGCTGCGGGGCCTTGCGCTTGTGGTCGTTCTGCTGTTGCCGCCGACTGGCGTCTCCTGCCAGAGTTCTAGGAGCCTGAGAGGCCACTTTGCCAATCGCGCTAACTTGAATCTCTGCCTTCATGGAGGAGTCGGCCGTGGCATACTTGTCTGCTATGATCAGCAGCTCGTCGAGGGTTTCTGGCTCGTCGCAGAGGAGCTTGTGCTTGAGGAGGGTGCCTTCTCTGCACCCAGCGGTGAATTACTCGATAGCCTGCACCTCGTGCACACCCTCACAGGAGTTCCGAAGCTCAGCCCAACGTGTGAGGTAGTCGCGAGTCGACTCGTTGGGGCCTTGCATGCACAAGGAAAGCTGATGAGGCTTGGGAGGATGCTTGTACGTGCTTGTGAAGTTGCGGACGAATGCATTGGTGAAGTCAACCCAGCTGTTGATCCTGCGGGGCTTCAGGCTATTCAGCCATGTCCGGGCCGTGCCCTGGAGCATGAGCGGAACGTACTTTACGGCGACACGCTTGTTGCCGTTCTCTATGTTGACAGCCGTGGAGTAGTCAACCACCCAGTCCTCCGGCTTCACGGAGCCAGTGTACTTGGGCGTGTCTCTTGGGAGCGTGAACCCTTTGGGAAAGGGCTCGTCTCGAATGCGGGGCCCGAAACATGGCGGACCCAACTCGTCTTCTTCTTCCAGCGCCAGGGATCGGTGAAGTCGGTCGATCCGGTGGCGGGTGTCGTTTTCTCCGACTCCCTCTTGGCGGCCAAGGCGGTCGCCGAGAGTCGGATGGTCAACAGGCGGCGGGGAGACTCACCTTTCCTTGCGAGGAGGAGGAGGCGGACAGTCGCCCCGTCGTTCCACTGCTCTCGGGCGGCCGTCTTGGTCGCGCTCTATGGTAATGTGAGTCTGACTGTGGCTGACAGCCGGACCCTTGTCTTTCCTTCCTCCGTTGCCGCCAGTCGGCGTCCGAGACGTCGCGCCTTGATCTCGGCGTGGAGGCGGGTCGTCGTTTTGTCGCTGCGGTGCCTCCGTGCGGCAGCCGGCCTCGTTCTGCGCGGCAGCCGCGTCGAGGAGCCACTGGACTCGCTCCGTCATCAGGCGGCGCTCTTCGCCCTCGAAGTTGTCCAGCTCGTCCGCCGCCGCCTGGGCGGCTCGAATGTTCTCCGCAGGCATGGCGTACACAGGACGATTTGCCCCGAACAGGTTGGCGATGGCCACGCCGCGCTGCTGGACTGCGCCAAGGCGGCTAGGCCCAGCAGGGGCTGGCGAGCCACCCATAGCGCGATCCATCTCACGCTGGTAGGCTTCTAACAAGCGTCTCATGCTAGCCAGCTTCTTCGCGCCTTCGACAAGCTGAAGGCGGCGCGCCTCCAATGTCTCTGCGTCAGCGTCTTCCGAAATGGGCGCAGTCAGGTCTTGCAGTGCCACGCCAAGTGGGTCATGCGCTCCTCCGCCGGGAGGCTCGTCATGACCGATGACGAGCACCTCGGTGACGGTGCTTCTGTCGCTCTCCGCGCAGGGAGAGGCTCGTCGTAGACCACCACGTTGGTGGGAAATGCGTCGAGCGACGCGGTGTTGGAGTCGACCAGCATCGGGTCAGTGGAGCCTACAGACTCCAAGTCCACGGCATGCTCGTCGGCGACGTGCAGTTGGTCGAGGAGGCCCGCGAGGAGGCTCTCGGGGCCGCCCATGCCTGCGTTGGATGCAGGTTCGTCGGAGAGGCGAACCTCGCCGACAAGATCGGCGAGGCAGCTGGCTGCGCAGGCGATCTCAATGCCGTGCAGCACGTCAGCGCAAACTCCGTCTGGCGTGCCGGGCTGGCTGCGCTCGCCAGGGAGAAAAAGGGTTCCCGTCCAGAGCAGGTCTCCGGACGACGGTGCACCAGGCCCCACGGTGGGCACCAAATGTCGGGGGTTGGGTGCGACATATGCCAAAGGATGGATTATCATGGTGGGGGCGAGTAGAACGTCTTCGGTGCCTGGAAACGGGATAAGGCGAAGACATGCACGCCGGCGAATCTTACCCAGCTTCAGGGCTCTTCGGGGAGATAATACCCCTACTGCTGCTCTACGGGGTCTCTGCATGATCACTATGGCAAAGTGTTTACACGATTGCTCCTCGAGCTGTTTCCTGGAGGTAGGAGAAGGCAAGGCTAGCTCTCTCCTTCCAACATGATCTGGTCTAGTGCTCATGGATTCCAACCCTTTGCATGGATTCCCTGGGGGGGTTTATATAGGCCTACCCCCCAGGGGTACAATGGTAATCCGGCTGGGTGCGGGCCCAGCCGTTAGTCTCTTTGGCCGCCGTCTTATCCGCCGACTCCTGGGCCCGCCGACTGGTGGGCCCCGCCGACTGGCTCGGTGTGGAGCCGACAGGCCGCGTCCGCCGCGGGCGGGTCTTGCCGGCTGCGGATTACTGTAGCCGTGCCTCTAATGACGCATGCTCGGTCATGAGGTCGTGGCGACAGCTCCGCCGTCTGGCGGGCGATCACTGTGGCCACTACTTGTCGTGTCTGATTAATGGCGCGTGGAGCCCGTGGGAGGGGCCGGCCGACTTTTGGTGGCCGACTCCCATCCGGGCCGACCGGTGGGACCCATCATCCCTGGGTCGTACCAGCAGGCCGTCGTAGGCACAGGGCTCCGCCCTCTGGGGTTGACGTCAGGGCCGGCATGGCAATAGTGTCGCGCTGCACGGAGATCTCTGCGGGTACAGCGTACTGTAGCCACGCCTGCCCTTGGAAAAGGGGTGGGGGTGGACCTTACTATGGCCACTCCCCGTCCCGTCCCTCTTTATGAGGGCATGGGGGTTGTTGGCGTCGCGGGCCGACTCCCCAAGGCCGGCTTCTCTGGAAGTCGCCAGTCAGGAGTCGGCTCATCCTGAAGTCGTCCCTGGAACTCGGCCGTGAGTGGGTAGTCGGCCGCCTCGCCGCCGAATCTCAGAAAATAGCTCTTCGTCCTGGGGTCTCAAGGGGCATAGTCTGCCTCAATGTCTTGAAAGGTTCTGGGCCTGGGTTAGCCTACCCGTGGCCCATTACTCCGACAGGTGGTACCGGCTTACGCTGAGATCCCAACCGTCTTAAGGCATCGGCTGCTTCATTCTTTCTGCGGTCAATGTGTTCCACTTGATAACCCTTAAAATGCCCCGCAATAGCGTCGACCTCGCGGCGATAAGCCGCCATGAGAGGATCCTTGGAATCCCACTTGCCCGACACCTGTTGAGCCACCAAATCTGAATCGCTAAGGCACCGTACCCGGCTCAGACTCATCTCTTTAGCCATTCAAAGACCATGGAGCAAGGCTTCATATTCTGCTGCGTTGTTACTACAAAGAAACATCAATCGCAACACATAACAAAACTTGTCACCTCGAGGAAAAGTTAAAACAACTCCAGCACCCGAGCCTTCCAACTGTCTGGACCCATCAAAGTGAATCGTCCAATATGTGTTGTCTGGTTTCTCCTCTGGCATCTTCAACTCTATCCAGTCATTAATGAAGTCAACCAGCGCTTGAGATTTGATCGCAATACGTGGCACATACTTCAAACCATGAGACCCAAGTTCAATAGCCCACTTGGCGACTCGTCCTGTGGCTTCTCTATTTTGAATAATGTCTCCTAGAGGAGCAGAGCTAACCGCAGTGATTGGGTGAACCTGAAAGTAATGTTTGAGCTTCCGGCTTGCCATGAACACCCGATAAACGAGTTTCTGCCAATGTGGATATCTTTGTTTAGATTCAATGAGCACCTCACTGACATAGTAAACCGGTTGTTGGACCGGATGTTCCTTGACAGCCTCCTTGCGCTCCACAACAATGGCCACACTGACAGCACGTGAGTTAGCATCCACATACAACAACAACGACTCTTTCTCAACCGGAGCAGCAAGAACTGGCGGCGTGTTGTTTCTTCAGATCCTCAAAAGCAGAGTTAGCAGCATCACTCCAGACAAAGTTATCCACCTTCTTCATCATTTGATATAAAGGCATTGCCTTTTCCCCTAACCAGCTTATGAACCGGCTTAAGGCTGCGATGCAACCCGCCAACCGCTGAACGTCATTGATGCACGCCAGTTTAGCCAGAGATGTAATTGCCTTAATTTTCTCCAGGTTAGCCTCAATACCTCTGTTAGACACCAAAAAACCCAACAGTTTACCAACTGGGACTCCAAAAACAGATTTGGCTGGGTTAAGCATCATCTTGTAGACCCAGAGGTTATCAAAGGTCTCCTTCGGATCTGTTACCAAGGTTTCCTTCTCTCTGGATTTCACCACTATGTCATCCACGTAAGCATGAACATTATGCCCAATCTGACTGTGAAGGCAATTTTGTACACATCATTGATAAGTCTCCTAGGCACTTTTCAGCCCAAAAGGCATAGACACATAGCAGAAGGCTCCAAACGGAGTTATGAAAGCTGTCTTATTCTGGACCTTAATTGCCATCTTGATCCGATGATAACCCGAATAGGCATCCAAAAAGCTCAAACGCTCGCAACCCGCCGTAGCATCAATGATCTGATCAATACGAGGGAGGGCAAAAGGGTCAGCATGACAAGCCTTGTTTAAATCGGTGTAATCCACACACATATGCCAGGTGCCGTTCTTTTTTAGTACAAGCACCGGGTTAGCCAACCACTCCGGGTGAAAAACTTCAACAATGAACCTGGCTGCCAAGTGTCGGGCCACCTCTTCTCCAATCGCCTTGCGCCTTTCCTCATTAAACCATCGAATAAACTGCATGACTGGCTTAAATCTCAGATCAATATTGAGAGTGTGCTCAGCGAGTTCTCTCGGGACACCTGGCATGTCAGAAGGCTTCCATGCAAAGATGTCCCGGTTCTCACGGATGAACTCGATGAGCGCGCTTTCCTATTTTGGATCTAAGTTGGCACTGATAATGAACTGTTTGGATGAGTCGCTAGGCACAAAATCAACTGTCTTAGTGTCATCAGCTGACTTGAATTTCAACACCGGTTCATGCTCCGTAGTTGGTTTCTTCAAAGACGTCATGTCTGCCGGGTCAACATTATCTTTATAAAACTTTAATTCCGCTGTTGCACAAACAGACACAGCATAAGCAGCATCACCTTCTTCACATTCCAGGGCTATTTTTCAGCTTCCATGTACTGTGATGGTGCCTTTATAACCCGGGCCATGAACTTGGCATAGGCCGGCCATCCAAACAGGGCATGATATGGGCTTTTGATTTTAACCACTACAAAAGTTAACTTCTCAGCCCTAGAATCGTATTCATCCCCAAAGGCTACTTCTAGCTCAATCTTTCCAACTGGGTATGCCGACTTACCAAGTACAACACCATGAAAAATAGTGTTGGACTATTTAAGACTCTTGTCAGTCAATCCCATGCGACGAAATGTCTCATAATAGAGGATGTTGACGCTACTGCCTCCGTCCATGAGCACCTTAGTAAACTTATATCCACCAACCCGAGGCGCCACCACCAAAGGCAAGTGACCCGGATTATCAACCCGGGGAGGGTGATCCTCCCTACTCCACACAATAGGTTGTTCTGACCATCTCAAATAACATGGAACCGCCGGCTCAACAGTGTTTACAGCCCTCTTATGAAGTTTCTGGTCCCTCTTGCACAAACTAGTGGTAAATACGTGGTATTGGCCACTGTTCAGCTATTTTGGGTTACTCTGGTACCCGGACTGCTGCTATTGTTGTTGTTGATTACTTTGCCGGACTGCTGATTATAACCACCTTGGTTACCCGGATAGCCCTGGCCGTGAAAACCGCCTCCGCCTGAGCCGACGCCCAGGCCATGAAAGCCGCCTCTGCCCGAATCGCCGCCAAGACCATGGTTACCATCAAACATGTTGGAATTTTTAAATGCCTTCATGATCGTACAGTCCTTCCATAAATGGGTGGCTGGCTTCTCCCAGGTGCCGTGTCTAGGACAAGGTTCATTCAATAGTTGCTCCAGGGTGGGACCTGACCCGCCTGACTGAGGAGGTGGCCTCCCCTTGCGCCATTGGTTTTTGCCCTGTGTATTGGTGTTAGCCACAAACTCGTCAGCCTTATGTTTATTACCTCCTTGATTCGCTGGGTTATGCTAGTGACCCTTTCCATTGCCATTCTTTTTTCCCTTCCCTGCCTTCTCTTCATCAGACGTGGGATCCTTGGTACTATCTGAATCAGCATACTTGACCAGAGCCGCCATCAACTGGCCCATGTCATGACAATCACGCTTGAGCCGCCCCAGCTTCTGCTTCAGAGGTTCAAAACGGCAATTTTTCTCCAACATTAAGACCGCAGAGCCGGCATCCATCTTATCAGATGAATGTATTATCTCCTTGACCCGGCGCACCCAATGGGTCGTGGACTCACCCTCCTCTTGCTTATAGTTGTTCAAGTCCACGATTGACATGGGTTGCTTATAGGTGTCCTTGAAGTTCTGAATGAAACAAGCTTTTAATTCCGCCCATGAGTCGATCGAGTTGGGTGGCAACCCTTTCAACCAAGTGCGAGCTGTTCCATCCAACATCATAGTGAAATATTTAGCCATTGCTGTAGCTGACCTCCAATAGCTCCATCGCCATCTCATAACTCTCAATCCATGCCCCAGGCTGCAAGTCGGTCGTTTAATTAGGCACTTTACAAGGCCCCTTAAAATCTTTTGGCAAGCGCTCATTACGTAGAGCCGGCACCAGGCAAGGGACACATTCTGTCCTTGTGGCCACTCCTGCCTCGACAGAGGTTGCTGGATAAACCAGAAAAGTCTGATGAGCCACCTGCTAAGCTGTCAGTTGAACCGCCTGCTCGGCCTCCTGATGGATCATCTCCTGATCCACCAGGTTAAAAGCTCCGTCCTGCGCCGGGTCATGCATGCACGGTTGGTTACGGCGTTGGGCATTGCTTGACATAGCCAGTGAATCCATATGCCTGCTATAGCTCGGGCTCCGGCTTGGGCGAGGGGTTGATCGAATGGATCCTGTCTCGACTATAAGAATACCCATCCTGCTGCGCCAGGGCTGTCTGAAGAAGTTCCCTGACCCTTTGTGTTTCGATTGCCGTTGGAGAGTCGCCTTCCATTGGGAGAGCCGCCAGACGGGCCGACGCAGCAATTAAATTCTCCAAAGGGTTAGAGAAGTGACCTGGTGGTACTGGCGTGTAATGAGGCGGAGCTGTATTCACACGGGGTGGTTCCATGGCCCTTAGCTGAGCTGGCGCCCCCGCCCCGGGTGTTGTGATCCGGTTTGCCTCCGACGGGTTGCTGGGACCGGCCTTGGGTGTGTGGAAAAGGTTCCTGGGATCGTAAGCCAGAGGCAGACGTGACTGAGTTTTCTGGTGTCTTCTCCTCATGACCTTGTTTGATGCGTTCAGATCCACTGAGAGCCGGAAAGTCTCTGCTTGAAGCTGCTGAGCACGAGCATCCAAAGCCGCCCGCTCTGTAGCCATCCTGACTTCTTCTGCTGCTAGATTTTCCTTGGCCTGTGCCATCTCTTCGCGTAGTCGTGCCACCTCCGCGTCATGCTGAGCCTTATCTGCCGGCTCCACTACAGCAGTCAACAGAGCTGTCATCTTATCCATGAGGTCCATTAGTACATGAGCTGGAGGGCGCGCGGGGTCTCCTGACCCGGCCGCTGCCGACCCGTTGGTTATTGCTGCCGTAGCCGTAGAGTTCTGCCCGGGTTGAGTGCCACCCATGAAGACTCCGGCTCGATTCGGCGGCTCAGAGGGGTCCGGAATACTGCTGCCGTCGGAACAGCCCCCAAGCACGCCATCTTGTAGCTGATACAAAAAATCTGTCTCACCTATTGACGATGCAGCGTCGGAACAGATGGCTGTCTCACCACCGTCTGCCGATCCTTTAGAAAACTCCCCTCCATGGATGCAACCCACGAAGGCGCGCCTCACGGCAGGTTGAGCCCGGGCAGGTCTCGCTCGCTGAGCCATCTCAATGAGGTCGGCGCAGATGTCCGGCTCAGGGCCCGGCTCACCGATCTGGCTAATGAAGACGTGGATTCCGCCGAAGGGGACCCGGTATCCGTACTCGATTGAGCCGGCGTTGGGACCCCAGCCTTCATCGTCGATGTAGAGCTTGCCGCGACGACTCTTGGTCATCCGGCCCACAACATATCCCTTGATCCCTTCAAAGTTGCCCTTCAAGAACTCAAATCCACCATGCGCTGGCCCCATGGTGGGCGCCAACTTTCGTGGAATTGTCACAGCAGATGTCCTAGCGAAAGGACTTAGTCATAGGGCCATTGCAACTAGGAAGCTTAAAGGGGTTAATCGGGACAAAGGACACGAGGGGTTTATATTGGTTTGGCCCCTTAAGATGAAGGTAAGACCTAGTCCAGTTGATGTTGTATTGCTAGGTTTCGATGACCAAGGATCGAATCCGCTAGCTTGGCTATCAATCTGTTGATTCTTGTCCTAAGCCGCCGTCGGGTCGTCCCCTTATATACACGGGTTGACGCCTGGCGGCCTACAGAGTCCCGACCGGCTCATAAAATGTGTCCGGCTCGGTGACTTCTTTTATATGCCTTTCTTTACAAGTCTTTCTTTACATATGGCGGTTCACAATATTGGGCCTTAAGCCGCCTCTGGGCTTAGGCCTTCTATAAGTCTCAATAAGCTATCACCTTGAATATTACTGGGCTTCTTTTTGTAACCCGCCATTGGGGTTGACCCGGCCCCTCCTGGGCAGGTCATACCTGGTAGCTATATCCCCAGCAATTCCCGTGTTTCCTCCTACTTGATGTCCCTCTCACCTACTCCTCCATCCACAAGACGCGAGCCCCTCGGTATGGACCCACCATCGTCGCATTCTTCACACGAGACCTACTAGGCGCACCCAAGGAGCAGCTTGCACGGAGATCCAAAGCGACCATGGCCATGACCCGTCTAGTGCTCGGCCACCGGCCAATGGGCCACTTCTTTGTGTGTGTACTATACTCTGCACATGCTCGCCACACACTCTCGCATGTCAGCAGTGGCCTGGAAAGGAAAGTAGTCCTTCTATGGGTAAAGATTTTGGCCCTTTAGCTCCACGTAGCTACTAGCTCGCGCCTTCAACACCTTCAAGTCTCACAACATGAACTTGATTTGCACGTCGAGCCTCCCCAGTTGCAACACCACCTCCGCTACGCCACCGGAGACATGCATCTTAAACACCATCATCCTGACCTCGCCGTATGCATTGTAAAGCCAACAATCAGGAGCCCCTCGATCTCTCTCCATGACCAACTATTGCTTTGTCCCAATGCATTCACCTGCTACATCGACCAATGGCTGGTGGCGTGGCTGACATGCCGCCCATGCAGCCAGACATCAGCATTCGAGCCCGGCAAGCGCTTCTTGGCCGCATATTTGAGGATGGGACGGGAGGTGTGGGACAAAGGCAATCGATGATGTTGAGTGGAAGATGGATTCGATGAAGAAAGTTCTATTGGAAATTAGACATGTGGGGGTCTAATTCTGTTGGTGGGGAAGCTAAACTCATCGAGATAGTCTCATTCAACTCAGTTGTACCGCTCAGGTAGGGTGTCGGCCACGTCGACCATGAAAACTGAAGGAAATATGCCCTAGAGGCAATAATAAAGTTGTTATTTCTATTTCCTTATATCATGATAAATGTTTATTATTCATTCTAGAATTGTATTAACAGAAAACTTAGTACATGTGTGAATACACAGACAAACAGAGTGTCACTAGTTTGCCTCTACTTGACTAGCTCGTTGAATCAGTGATGGTTATGTTTCCCAACCATAGACATGAGTTGTCATTTGATTAAAGGGATCACATCACTAGAGAATGATGTTATTGACTTGACCCATCCGTTAGCTTAGCATGATGATCGTTTAGTTTGTTGCTATTGCTTTCTCCATAACGTATACATGTTCCTATGACTATGAGATCATACAACCCCCGAATACCAGGGGAACACCTTATGTGCTATCAAACATCACAACGTAACTGGGTGATTATAAAGATGCTCTACAGGTGTCTCCAATGGTGTTTGTTGAGTTGGCATAGATCGAGATTAGGATATGTCACTCCGTCTATTGGAGAGGTATCTCTGGGCCCTCTCGGTAATGCACATCACTATAAGCCTTGCAAGCAATATGACTAATGAGTTAGTTGTAGGATGATGCATGATGACCCACAAGTATAGGGGATATATCATAGCCTTTTTGATAAGTAAGAGTGTCAAACCCATAGAGGAGCAGAAGGAAATGATAAGCGGTTTTCAGCAAGGTATTCTTTGCAAGCACTGAAATTATAGGCAATAGATAGTTTAGTGATAAGATAATTTGTAACGGGTAGCAAGTAATAAAAGTAAATAAGGTGCGGCAAGATGGCCCAATCCTTTTTGTAGCAAAGGACAAGCCTGGACAAACTCTTATATAAAGGAAAGCGCTCCCGATGACACATGAGAATTATCATCAAGCTAGTTTTCATCACGCTCATATGATTCGCGTTCGGTACTTTGATAATTTGATATGTGGGTGGACCGGTGCTTGGGTACTGTCCTTCCTTGGACAAGCATCCCACTTATGATTAACCCCTATTGCATGCATCCGCAACTACAATAGAAGTATTAAGGTAAACATAACCATAGCATGAAACATATGGATCCAAATCAGCCCCTTACGAAGCAACTCATAAACTAGGGTTTAAGCTTCTGTCACTCTAGCAACCCATCATCTACTTATTACATCCCAATGCCTTCGTCTAGGCCCAAATAACGGTGAAGTCTCATGTAGTCAATGTTCACATGACACCACTAGAGGAGAGACAACATACATCTCATCAAAATATCGAACGAATACCAAATTCACATGACTACTTATAGCAAAACTTCTCACATGTCCTCAGGAACAACGTAACTACTCACAAATCATATTCATGTTCATAATCAGAGGGGTATTAATATGCATAAACATATGATCTTCCACCAGATAAACCAACTAGCATCAACTACAAAGAGTAATCAACACTACTAGCAACCCACAGGTACCAATCTGAGGTTTGGATACAAAGATTGGATACAAGAGATGAACTATGGTTTGAGATGAGATGGTGTTGGTGAAGACGTTGATGGAGATTGACCCCCTCCTAATAAGAGGATCGTTGGTGATGATGATGGTGATGATTTCCCCCTCCCGGAGGGAAGTTTCCCGGGCAGAACAGCTCCACCGGAGCCCTAGATTGGTTCCGCCTCGTGGCGCCGGAGTTTCATCCCATGAGCTAGCTTATGATTATTTTTCCTCGACAAAATACTCCATATAGCCAAAGATGGGCATCAGAGGGCCACCAGGAGGCCCATGAGGCAAGGGGGCGCGCCTAGGGGGTAGGGCACGCCCCCCACCCTCGTGGATGGTGGGTGGCCCCCCTCTGGTACTTTCTTGGCTCAGTATTTTTTATATATTCTGAAAATAATTCATGTGGAGTTTCAGGACTTTTGGAGATGTGCAGAATAGGTCTCTAATGTTTGCTCCTTTTCCAGCCTAGAATTCTAGCTGCCGACATTCCCCCTCTTCATGTAAACCTTGTAAAATAAGAGACAATATGTCCACATGTTTGCTCCTTTTCCAGCCCATAATGTTTCTAATGTTTGCTCCTTTTCCAGCCCAGAATAGGTCTCTAATGTTTGCTCCTTTTCCAGCCCATAATGCAATAAATATCGATATAAAAGCATCATGCAAAATGGACGTATCAACTCCCCCAAGCTTAGACCTTGCTTTTCCTCAAGCGAAAGCCGAAATCGAAAAATATGTCCACATGTTTAGAGATAGAGGTGTCGATAAAATGAAATACAGACATGAGGGCATCATGATCATTCTTAGAACAACACACACACACACACACACACACACACACATATATATATATATATATATATTGTCTTGATAGGGGCTTATAGTTTTGCCTCCCAACTTTTTACCTCAAGGGTAATGTCAACAATAATAGTTCATGAAAACACACATCCAATTAGCTATATATATCAGGATCTTTCCAACATATTGTGCTTGCCAAAGGATAAAATGTAAAAAGGAAAGGTGAAGATCACCATGATTCTTATATGAAGTATACGAAAAGAATAAAAGATAGGCCCTTCGTAGAGGGAAGCAGAGGTTTTCATGTGCTTTTGTTGGGTAACGTAGTAATTTCAAAAAAATTCCTACGCACACACAAGATCATGGTGATGCATAGCAACGAGAGGGGAGAGTATGATCTACGTACCCTTGTAGATCGCAACGGAAGCGTTGACACAACGTAGTGGAAGTAGTCGTACGTCTTCTTCCCGATCCGACCGATCCAAGCACCGTTACTCCGGCACCTCCGAGTTCTTAGCACACGTACAGCTCGATGACGCTCCCCGGGCTCCGATCCAGCAAAGCTTTGGGGATGAGTTCCGTCAGCACAACGGCGTGGTGACGATGATGATGTTCTACCGACGCAGGGCTTCGCCTAAGCACTACAACGATATGACCGAGGTGGAATATGGTGGCAGGGGGCACCGCACACGGCTAAGGAACGATCACGAGGATCAAATTGTGTGTCCTAGGGTGCCCCCTGCCTCCGTATATAAAGGATCCAAGGGGGAGGGGGCCGCCGGCCAAGGTGGGCGCGCCAAGGGAGTCCTACTCCCTCTGGGAGTAGGATCCCCCCCCCAATCCTAGTTGGAATAGGATTCCTTGAGGGGGGAAAAGAGAGAGGGGGGCCGGCCACCTCTCCTTGTCCTAATAGGACTAGGGGAGGGGGGAGGCGCGCGGCCCATCTTGGGCTGCCCCTTCTCTTTTCCGCTAAAGCCCACTAAGGCCCATATAGCTCCCGGGGGGTTCCGGTAACCTCCCGGTACTCCTGTAAAATCCCGATTTCACCCGGAACACTTCCAATATCCAAACATAGGCTTCCAATATATCAATCTTTATGTCTCGACCATTTCGAGACTCCTCGTCATGTCCGTGATCACATCCGGGACTCGGAACTAACTTTGGTACATCAAAACGCGTAAACTCATAATAACTGTCATCGTAACGTTAAGCGTGCGGACCCTACGGTTCGAGAACAATGTAGACATGACTGAGACAAATCTCCGGTCAATAACCAACAGCGGGACCTGGATGCCCATATTGGCTCCTACATATTCTACGAAGATCTTTATCGGTCAGACCGCATAACAACATACGTTGTTCCCTTTGTCATCGGTATGTTACTTGCCCGAGATTCGATCGTCGGTATCCAATACCTAGTTCAATCTCGTTACCGGCAAGTCTCTTTACTCGTTCCGTAATACATCATCTCACAACTAACATATTAGTTGCAATGCTTGCAAGGCTTATGTGATGTGCATTACCGAGAGGGCCCAGAGATACCTCTCCGACAATCGGAGTGACAAATCCTAATCTCGAAATACGCCAACCCAACATCTACCTTTGGAGACACCTGTAATGCTCCTTTATAATCACCCAGTTACGTTGTGACGTTTGGTAGCACCCAAAGTGTTCCTCCGGTAAATGGGAGTTGCATAATCTCATAGTCATAGGAACATGTATAAGTTATGAAGAAAGCAATAGCAACATACTAAACGATCGGGTGCTAAGCTAATGGAATGGGTCATGTCACTCAGATCATTCAACTAATGATGTGATCCCGTTAATCAAATAACAACTCTTTGTTCATGGTTAGGAAACATAACCATCTTTGATTAACGAGCTAGTCAAGTAGAGGCATACTAGTGACACTCTGTTTGTCTATGTATTCACACATGTATTATGTTTCCGGTTAATACAATTCTAGCATGAACAATAAACATTTATCATGAAATAAGGAAATAAATAATAACTTTATTATTGCCTCTAGGGCATATTTCCTTCAGTCTCCCACTTGCACTAGAGTCAATAATCTAGATTACACAGTAATGATTCTTACACCCATGGAGTCTTGGTGCTGATCATGTTTTGCTCGTGGAAGAGGCTTAGTCAATGGTTCTGCAACATTCAGATCCGTATGTATCTTGCAAATCTCTATGTCTCCCACCTGGACTAGATCCCGGATGGAATTGAAGCGTCTGTTGATGTGCTTGGTTCTCTTGTGAAATCTGGATTCCTTTGCCAAGGCAATTGCACCAGTATTGTCACAAAAGATTTTCATTGGACCCGATGCACTAGGTATGACACCTAGATCGGTTATGAACTCCTTCATCCAGACTCCTTCATTTGCTGCTTCTGAAGCAGCTATGTACTCCGCTTCACATGTAGATCCCGCTACGACGCTTTGTTTAGAACTGCACCAACTGACAGCTCCACCGTTTAATGTAAACACCTATCCGGTTTGCGATTTAGAATCGTCCGGATCAGTGTCAAAGCTTGCATCAACGTAACCGTTTACGATGAGCTCTTTGTCACCTCCATATACGAGAAACATATCCTTAGTTCTTTTCAGGTACTTCAGGATGTTCTTGACCGCTGTCCAGTGATCCACTCCTGGATTACTTTGGTACCTCCCTTCTAAACTTATAGCAAGGCACACATCAGGTCTGGTACACAGCATTGCATACATGATAGAGCCTATGGCTGAAGCATAGGGAACATCTTTCATTTTCTCTCTATCTTCTGCAGTGGTCGGGCTTTGAGTCTTACTCAATTTCACACCTTGTAACACAGGCAAGAACCATTTCTTTTCTTGATCCATTTTGAACTTTTTCAAAATCTTGTCAAGGTATGTGCTTTGTGAAAGTCCAATTAAGCGTCTTGATCTATCTCTATAGATCTTAATGCCTAATATGTAAGCAGCTTCACCGAGGTCTTTCATTGAAAAACTCTTGTTCAAGTATCCCTTTATGCTATCCAGAAAATCTATATCATTTCCAATTAGTAATATGTCATCCACATATAATATCAGAAATGCTACAGAGCTCCCACTCACTTTCTTGTAAATACAGGTTTCTCCAAAAGTCTGTAAAAAACCAAATGCTTTGATCACACTATCAAAGCGTTTATTCCAACTCCGAGAGGCTTGCACCAGTCCATAAATGGATCGCTAGAGCTTGCACACTTTGTTAGCTCCCTTTGGATCGAAAAAACCTTCTGGTTGCATCATATACAACTCTTCTTCCAGAAATCCATTCAGGAATGCAGTTTTGACATCCATCTGCCAAATTTCATAATCATAAAATGCGGTAATTGCTAACATGATTCGGACAGACTTAAGCATCGCTACGGGTGAGAAGGTCTCATCGTAGTCAATTCCTTGAACTTGCCGAAAACCTTTTGCGACCAGTCGAGCTTTGTAGACAGTAACATTACCATCAGCGTCAGTCTTCTTCTTGAAGATCCATTTATTCTCAATTGCTTGCCGATCATCGAGCAAGTCAACCAAAGTCCATACTTTGTTCTCATACATGGATCCCATCTCAGATTTCATGGCTTCAAGCCATTTTGCGGAATCTGGGCTTACCATCGCTTCTTCATAGTTTGTACGTTCATCATGATCTAGTAGCATGACTTCCAGAACAGGATTACCGTACCACTCTGGTGCGGATCTCACTCTGGTTGATCTACGAGGTTCAGTAGTATCTTGATCTAAAGTCTCATGATCATCATCATTAGCTTCCTCACTAACTGGTGTAGGCGTCACTGAAACAGTTTTCTGTGATGTACTACTTTCCAATAAGGGAGCAGGTACAGTTACCTCGTCAAGTTCTACTTTCCTCCCACTCACTTCTTTCGAGAGAAACTCCTTCTCTAGAAAGGATCCATTCTTAGCAACGAATGTCTTGCCTTCGGATCTGTGATAGAAGGTGTACCCAACAGTTTCCTTTGGGTATCCTATGAAGACACATTTCTCCGATTTGGGTTCGAGCTTATCAGGTTGAAGCTTTTTCACATAAGCATCGCAGCCCCAAACTTTAAGAAACAACAACTTTGGTTTCTTGCCAAACCATAGTTCATAAGGCGTCGTCTCAACGGATTTTGATGGTGCCCTATTTAACGTGAATGCGGCCGTCTCTAAAGCATAACCCCAAAACGATAGCGGTAAATCTGTAAGAGACATCATAGATCGCACCATATCTAATAAAGTATGATTACGACGTTCGGACACACCATTACGCTGTGGTGTTCCGGGTGGCGTGAGTTGCGAAACTATTCCACAATTTTTCAAATGTACACCAAACTCGTAACTCAAATATTCTCCTCCACGATCAGATCGTAGAAATTTTATTTTCTTGTTACGATGATTTTCAACTTCACTCTGAAATTCTTTGAACTTTTCAAATGTTTCAGACTTATGTTTCATTAAGTAGATATACCCATATCTGCTTAAATCATCTGTGAAGGTGAGAAAATAACGATATCCGCCATGAGCCTCAACATTCATCGGACCACATACATCTGTATGTATGATTTCCAATAAATTTGTTGCTCTCTCCACAGTACCGTAGAATGGTGTTTTAGTCATCTTGCCCATGAGGCACGGTTCGCAAGTACCAAGTGATTCATAATCAAGTGATTCCAAAAGTCCATCAGTATGGAGTTTCTTCATGCGCTTTATACCGATATGACCTAAACGGCAGTGCCACAAATAAGTTGCACTATCATTATCAACTCTGCATCTTTTGGCTTCAACATTATGAATATGTGTATCACTACTATCGAGATTCATTAAAAATAGACCACTCTTCAAAGGTGCATGACCATAAAAGATATTACTCATATAAATAGAACAACCATTATTCTCTGATTTAAATGAATAACCGTCTCGCATTAAACAAGATCCAGATATAATGTTCATGCTCAACGCTGGCACCAAATAACAATTATTTAGGTCTAATACTAATCCCGAAGGTAGATGTAGAGGTAGCGTGCCGACCGCGATCACATCGACTTTGGAACCATTTCCCACGCGCATCGTCACCTCGTCATTTGCCAGTGTTCGCTTAATCCGTAGTCCCTGTTTCGAGTTGCAAATATTAGCAACAGAACCAGTATCAAATACCCAGGTGCTACTGCGAGCTCTAGTAAGGTACACATCAATAACATGTATATGACATATACCTTTGTTCACCTTGCCATCCTTCTTATCCGCCAAATACTTGGGGCAGTTCCGCTTCCAGTGACCAGTCTACTTGCAGTAGAAGCACTCAGTTTCAGGCTTAGGTCCAGACTTGGGTTTCTTCTCTTGAGCAGCAACTTGCTTGCCGTTCTTCTTGAAGTTCCCCTTCTTCTTCCCTTTGCCCTTTTTCTTGAAACTAGTGGTCTTGTTGACCATCAACACTTGATGCTCCTTTTTGATTTCTACCTCCGCGGCTTTCAGCATTGCGAAGAGCTCGGGAATAGTCTTATTCATCCCTTGCATATTATAGTTCATCACGAAGCTCTTGTAGCTTGGTGGCAGTGATTGGAGAATTCTGTCAATGATGCAATCATCTGGAATATTAACTCCCAATTGAATCAAGTGATTATTATACCCAGACATTTTGAGTATATGCTCACTGACAGAACTGTTCTCCTCCATCTTGCAGCTATAGAACTTATTGGAGACTTCATATCTCTCAATCCGGGCATTTGCTTGAAATATTAAATTCAACTCCTGGAACATCTCATATGCTCCATGACGTTCAAAACGTCGTTGAAGTCCTGATTCTAAGCCGTAAAGCATGGCACACTGAACTATCGAGTAGTCATCAGCTTTGCTCTGCCAGACGTTCATAACATCTGGTGTTGCTCCAGCAGCAGGCCTGGCACCCAGCGGTGCTTCCAGGACGTAATTCTTCTGTGCAGCAATGAGGATAATCCTCAAGTTATGGACCTAGTCCGTGTAATTTCTACCATCATCTTTCAACTTTGCTTTCTCAAGGAACGCATTAAAATTCAACGAAACAACAGCACGAGCCATCAATCTACAATCAACATAAACAAGCAAGATACTATCAGGGACTAAGTTCATGATAAATTTAAGTTCAATTAATCATATTACTTAAGAACTCCCACTTAGATAGACATCCCTCTAATCTTCTAAGTGATCACGTGATCCAAGTCAACTAAACCATAACCGATCATCACGTGAAATGGATTAGTCTTCAATGGTGAACATCATTATGTTGATCATATCTACTATATGATTCATGCTCGAACTTTCGGTCTCCGTGTTCCGAGGCTATATCTGCATATGCTAGGCTCTTCAAGTATAACCCGAGTATTCTGCGTGTGCAAAACTGGCTTGCACCCGTTGTAGATGGACGTAGAGCTGATCACACCCGATCATCACGTGGTGTCTGGGCACGATGAACTTTGGCAACGGTGCATACTCAGGGAGAACACCTCTTGATAATTTAGTGAGAGATCATCTTATAATGCTACCGTCAATCAAAGCAAGATAAGATGCACAAAAGATAAACATCACATGCAATCAATATAAGTGATATGATATGGCCATCATCATCTTGTGCCTGTGATCTCCATCTCCGAAGCACCGTCATGATCACCATCGTCACCGGCGCGACACCTTGATCGCCATCGTAGCATCGTTGTCGTCTCGCCAATCTTATGCTTACACGACTATCGCTACCGCTTAGTGATAAAGTAAAGCATTACATCGCGATTGCATTGCATACAATAAAGCGACAACCATATGGCTCCTGCCAGTTGCCGATAACTCGGTTACAAAACATGATCATCTCATACAATAAAATTTAGCATCATGTCTTGACCATATCACATCACAACATGCCCTGCAAAAACAAGTTAGACGTCCTCTACTTTGTTTGTTGCAAGTTTTACGTGGCTACTACGGGCTTAAGCAAGAACCAATCTCACCTACGCATCAAAAAACCACAACGATAGTTTGTCAAGTTGATGCTGTTTTAACCTTCGCAAGGACCGGGCGTAGCCACACTCGGTTCAACTAAAGTTGGAGAGACAGTCGCCCGCAAGCCACCTATGTGCAAAGCACGTCGAGAGAACCGGTCTCGCGTAAGTGTACGCGTAATGTTGGTCCGGGTCGTCTCGTCCAACAATACCGCCGAACCAAAGTATGACATGCTGGTAGGCAGTATGACTTATATCGCCCACAACTCACTTGTGTTCTACTCGTGCAAATAACATCAAACCATGAAACCTAGGCTCGGATGCCACTGTTGGGTAACGTAGTAATTTCAAAAAAATTCGTACGCACACACAAGATCATGGTGATGCATAGCAACGAGAGGGGAGAGTATGATCTACGTACCCTTGTAGATCGCAACGGAAGCGTTGACACAACGTAGTGGAAGTAGTCGTACGTCTTCTTCCCGATCCGACCGACCCAAGCACCGTTACTCCGGCACCTCCGAGTTCTTAGCACACGTACAGCTCGATGACGCTCCCCAGGCTCCGATCCAGCAAAGCTTCGGGGATGAGTTCCGTCAGCACAACGGCGTGGTGACGATGATGATGTTCTACCGACGCAGGGCTTCGCCTAAGCACTACAACGATATGACCGAGGTGGAATATGGTGGCAGGGGGCACCGCACACGGCTAAGGAACGATCACGAGGATCAACTTGTGTGTCCTAGGGTGCCCCCCTGCCTCCGTATATAAAGGAGCCAAGGGGGAGGGGGCGGCCGGCCAAGGTGGGCACGCCAAGGGAGTCCTACTCCCTCTGGGAGTAGGATCCCCCCCCCCCAATCCTAGTTGGAATAGGATTCCTTGAGGGGGGAAAAGAGAGAGGGGGGCCGGCCACCTCTCCTTGTCCTAATAGGACTAGGGGAGGGGGGAGGCGCATGGCCCATCTTGGGCTGCCCCTTCTCTTTTCCACTAAAGCCCACTAAGGCCCATATAGCTCCCGGGGGGTTCCGGTAACCTCCCGGTACTCCGGTAAAATCCCGATTTCACCCGGAACACTTCCGATATCCAAACATAGGCTTCCAATATATCAATCTTTATGTCTCGACCATTTCAAGACTCCTCGTCATGTCCGTGATCACATCCGGGACTCCGAACTAACTTCGGTACATCAAAATGCATAAACTCATAATAACTGTCATCGTAACGTTAAGCGTGCGGACCCTATGGTTCAAGAATAATGTAGACATGACTGAGACAAATCTCTGGTCAATAACCAACAGCGGGACCTGGATGCCCATATTGGCTCCTACATATTCTACGAAGATCTTTATCGGTCAGACCGCATAACAACATACGTTGTTCCCTTTGTCATCGGTACGTTACTTGCCCGAGATTCGATCGTCGGTATCCAATACCTAGTTCAATCTTGTTACCGGCAAGTCTCTTTACTTGTTCCGTAATACATCATCTCACAACTAACATATTAGTTGCAATGCTTGCAAGGCTTATGTGATGTGCATTACCAAGAGGGCCCAGAGATACCTCTCCGACAATCGGAGTGACAAATCCTACTCTCGAAATACGCCAACCCAACATCTACCTTTGGAGACACCCGTAATGCTCCTTTATAATCACCTAGTTACGGTGTGACGTTTGGTAGCACCCAAAGTGTTCCTCCGGTAAACGGGAGCTGCATAATCTCATAGTCATAGGAACATGTATAAGTTATGAAGAAAGCAATAGCAACATACTAAACGATCGGGTGCTAAGCTAATGGAATGGGTCATGTCAATCAGATCATTCAACTAATGATGTGATCCCGTTAATCAAATAACAACTCTTTGTTCATGGTTAGGAAACATAACCATCTTTGATTAACGAGCTAGTCAAGTAGAGGCATACTAGTGACACTCTGTTTGTCTATGTATTCACACATGTATTATGTTTCCGGTTAATACAATTCTAGCATGAACAATAAACATTTATCATGAAATAAGGAAATAAATAATAACTTTATTATTGCCTCTAAAGCATATTTCCTTCAGCTTTATGGTTGGATGCACAAAATCTTAACGCAAAAGAACGTCACTTTATATTGCCACATGTGATATGGACCTTTATTATGCAGTCCGTCGCTTTTATTTCTTCCACATCACAAGATCGTATAAAGCTTATTTTCTTCACACTAATAAATCATACATATTTAGAAAAAAATATTGCTTCCAACGATGAAACTTACTTGAAGGATCTTACTCAATCCATAGGTAGATATGGTGGACTCTCATGGCAAAACTGGGTTTAAGGATAGTTGGAAGCACAAGTAGTATTTCTACTTGGTGCAAAGAACTTGGCTAGCATGAGAGGAAAAGGCAAGCTCAACATGTTGGATGATCCATGACAATATAATTTATCTCCGATGTAAGAAAACATAACCCATTACGCTATCTTCCTTGTCCAACGTCAACTCTTTAGCATGTCATATTTTAATGAGTGATCACAATCATAAAAGATGTCCAAGATAGTATATTTATATGTGAAAACCTCTCATTCTTTATTACTTCCTATTAATTGCAACGATGACCAAAACTATGTTTGTCAACTCTCAACAACTTTTATTCATCATACTCTTTATATGTGAAGTCATTACTCTCCATAAGATCCATATGATCTGTTATCAAATTAAGAAGGTTCTATTGTTATACATTTGTCATTTTGAGAAATTACCAACTTCATGATTTTTATTTTATTTACCAAAAGGATTTAACTAAGAAAAACGATAAAGATAAAAGTGTGATGGTGATACGATACCGGGGCACTCCCCCAAGCTTGGCAGATGCCAAGGGGAGTGCCCATACCCATGTGTTTATGTCTCCTTCCTCAGAGGTGGTGATGATGGAATTGTTGATGATGTAGGCTTGTCATCCATCTCCAAAGGCATAGGCTCACCATCATAGAAGGATGATCGAGTCTCCGGGATCCTCAAATCTGCAGCCAAACTCATCCTCTTGAATCTATATTCATACTCACAGTTTTGGTTTTGCAGGTCATAGATCTGAGCTTGGAGGTGCTCGATTTTCTCATGAAGCTTGAAGATGGCCTCCCCAATGTTCTTGTCATCCAGCTTGTGGTTGTTGGTGAACTCCATGATCATTATATGATTGGAGTCGAGTCCACATTCCACCATCTCCTAGCACTTGAAAACTTGTTGCTCCATTGCCTCGAGCCTTGTCTCCACGCTTCCGGTCCTCCTTGGTCCCTCAACATCGCGGATGTGCAGCAACCCCTTGCGCATCTCAATGGTTTGAGGGTGTTGCAACACCCCCGCAAGGTAGGGGTTGATGACCTTCTCGAAGAACTTGTCCTTGGGTGCGCTTGAAGACGTCATGGTGATCTAGATCTGTCAGAAAAACAGCTCGAAACAAAGAAAGAAGATATTTGCATGATACGGTGGTCAAAACATTCAGGAGATTATACAATGAATTTTTACCGACCAAAAGAAGTATCGTGCAAAAAAAACGGAGTCCGGAGAGCACACAAGGTGCCCACGAGGCAGGGGACGCGCCCTCCACCCTCGTGGACGCCTCATGTCCTTCCCGGACTACTTCTTATTTTCCTATTTTCTTAAATATTCCAAAACGGAGAAAAATTGCCATTAGAACAGTTTTGGAGTTGGTTTACTTACCGTACCACATACCTATTCCTTTTCGGAGTCTGAAACATTCTGAAAAGTGTCCCTTGTGTATTCCTCCGGGTTACGATTTCAATAACATTACTTTCAACATTTATAGGATTACCTGAGATATAATGTTTGATTCTTTGACCGTTCACCACCCTTGAATTTGTGCCTTCGAAGTTGTTGATTTTTATGGCATCGGAACGATAGACCTCCTCGATGATGTATGGACCTTCCCATTTAGAGAGGAGTTTGCCTACAAAAAATCTTAAACGAGAGTTGTATAGCAATACATTAAAGTCACATTATTGTAACATTTTATCATGCCATCTTTTAACTTTTTCTTTAAATAGTTCGACATTCTCACAAGCCTGGGTTCTCCATTCATCAAGTGAGCTAATGTCAAAAAGCCTCTTCTCACCGGCAAATTTGAAGTCATAGTTGAGCTCTTTAATAGCCCAATATGCCTTATGTTCTAGTTCAAGAGGTAAGTGACATGCTTTTCCATAAACCATCTTATACAGAGACATACCCATAGGATTCTTATATGCAGTTCTATAAGCCCATAATGCATCATCAAGTTTCCTGGACCAATTCTTTCTAGATCTATTAACAGTCTTTTGCAAAATTAATTTAAGATCTCTATTACTCAATTCTACTTGACCACTAGACTGTGGGTGATAAGGAGATGCAATTCTATGATTAACATCATACTTAGCAAGCATTTTATGAAAAGCACCATGAATAAAATGCGAACCACCATCAGTCATTAAGTATCTAGGGACTCCAAAACTCAGAAAAATAACTTCTTTAAGCATCTTAATAGAGGTGTTATGATCAGCACTAGTAGTTGGAATAGCTTCTACCCACTTAGTAACGTAATCAACAACAACTAAAATATGTGTGTACCCATTAGAGGAAGGAAACGGTCCCATATAATCAAAGCCCCAAACATCAAATGGTTCAATAACAAGTGAATAATTCATAGGCATTTCTTGACGTCTACTAATATTACAAATTCTTTGACATTCATCACAAGACAAAACAAACTTACAGGCATCCTTGAAGAGAGTAGGCCAATAAAAACCGGATTGCAATACCTTATGTGTACTTCTGTGTCCAGCATGGTGTCCTCCATAAGCCTCAGAGTGACACCTATGTAGGATCTGTTCCTATTCATGCTCAGGAACACAACGTCTAATAACACCATCTACTCCTTTATAGAGATGTGGGTCATCCCAGAAGTAATGCCTTAAATCATAGAAGAACTTTTTCTTTTGCTGGCATGTGAAACTAGGTGGTATAAACTTAGCAACAATGTAATTAACATAATCAGCATATCATGGAGCAGTATGAGAAGCATACATGAAAGCTAATTGTTCATCAGGGAAGCTATCATCAATAGGTAGTGGGTCATCAAGAACATTCTCTAACCTAGACAAGTTGTCTGCAACGGGGTTCTCAGCTCCCTTTCTATCAATAATATGCAAATCAAATTCTTGTAGCAAGAGAACCCATCTAATAAGTCTAGGTTTAGCATCTTTACTTTCCATAAGATATTTAATAGAAGCATGATCAGTGTGAACAGTTACTTTGGAATCAACAATATAAGGTCTGAACTTATCATAAGCAAAAACAACTGCTAAAAATTCTTTTTCAGTAGTAGCATAATTTCTTTGGGCACTGTCTAGAGTTTTACTAGCATATTGGATAACATTTAATTTCTTATCAACTCTTTGTCCTAGAACAACCCCTACAACATAATCACTAGCATCACACATAATTTCAAAGGGTAAATTCCAATCAGGAGGCTGAACAATAGGTGCAGAAATCAAAGCTTTCTTAAGTATTTCAAATGCTTCTACACAATCATCATCAAAGACAAAAGGAACATCTTTTTGTAAAAGATTAGTTAGAGGCTGAGAAATTTTAGAAAAGTCCTTAATGAACCTCCTATAAACACCGACATGACCAAGGAAATTTCTTATACATTTAATATCCTTAGGACACGTCATCTTTTCAATAGCATCAACTTTAGCTTTATCAACTTCAATACCTCTTTCAGAAATTTTATGCCCCAAGACAATACCTTCATTAACCATAAAGTGGCACTTCTCCCAATTCAAGACAAGATTAGTTTCTTCACATCTCTGCAAAACTCGATCAAGGTTGATTAAGCAATCATCAAAAGAAGTTCCATAAACGGAGAAATCATCCATGAAAACCTCAACAATCTTTTCACAAAAGTCAGAGAATATAGCAGTCATACATCTTTGAAAGGTAGCAGGTGCATTACATAAACCAAAAGGCATACGTCTATAAGCAAAGGTACTGAAAGGGCAAGTAAAAGTTGTCTTTTCTTGATTCTCTTTTGACACAGGTATTTGAGAGAAACCAGAATAACCATCTAGAAAGCAAAAATGTGTATGCTTGGATAATCTTTCTAGCATTTGATCAATAAAAGGTAAAGGGTAATGATCCTTTTAAGTTGCTTTATTTTATTTATGGAAATCAATTACCATTCTATAACCTGTAACAATTCTTTGTGGGATCAATTCATCTTTATCATTAGGAACCATAGTAATACCTCCCTTCTTAGGGACACAATGAACAGGACTTACCCATTGACTATCAACAACGCGATAAATTATACCTGCCTCCATAAGCTTTAGTATTTCTTTTCTTACCACTTCTTTCATCTTAGGATTTAACCTTTGTTGGTGATCATCAACTAGTTTAGCGTCTTTATCTGTTGGGGAACGTAGCAGAAATTCAAAATTTTCTACGCATCACCTAGATCAATCTATGGAGTAATCTAGCAACAAGGGGAAGGAGAGTGCATCTACATACCCTTGTAGATAGCTAAGTGGGAGCGTTCAAGTGAACGGGGTTGATGGAGTCGTACTCGTCGTGATCCAAATCACCGATGATCCTAGTGCCGAACGGACGGCACCTCCGTGTTCAACACACATACAGCCCGATGACGTCTCCTACGCCTTGATCCAGGAAGGGGAGAAGGAGAGGTTGGGGAAGACTCCATCCAGCAGCAGCACGACGGTGTGGTGGTGGTGGAGGAGCATGGTACTCCAGTAGGGCTTCCCCAAGCACCGCGAGATATGAGGAGAAAGAGAGGTAGGGCTGCGCCAGGGAGAGGTCAAGAACTCATGTGTGTTGGGCAGCCCAAACCTCAAGTATATATAGGGGGAGGGGAGGGGCTGCGCCCCCACCTAGGGTTCCGTCCCTAGGGGTGGCGGCAGCCCCCAGATCCCATCTGGGTGGCGGCCACAAGGGGGAGAGGGGGAGGCGTACCTGGGGTGGGCCTTAGGGCCCATCTGCCCTAGGGTTTGCCCCCCCCCCTTCCCTCTTGGAGGCGCCTTGGGCCCTTGTTGGGGGGCGCACCAGCCCACCTGGGGCTGGTCCCCTCCCACACTTGGCCCATGTAGCCCTCCGGGGCTTGTGGCCCCACTTGGTGGACCCCCGGGACCCTCCCGGTGGTCCCGGTACGTTACCGATAAACCCCAAAACTTTTCCGGCGACCAAAACAGGACTTCCCATATATAAATCTTTACCTCCGGACCATTCTGGAACTCCTCGTGACGTCCGGGATCTCATCCGGGCTCCGAACAATATTCGGTAACCACGTATATCTATTCCCTATAACCCTAGCGCCATCGAACCTTAAGTGTGTAGACCCTACGGGTTCGGGAAACATGCAGACATGACCGAGATAACTCTCTGGTCAATAACCAACAATGGGATCTGGATACCCATGTTGGCTCCCACATGCTTCACGATGATCTCATCGGATGAACCACGATGTCATGGACTTAATCAATCCCGTATATAATTCCCTTTGTCTAGCGGTACGATACTTGCCCGAGATTCGATCGTCGGTATCCCGATACCTTGTTCAATCTCGTTACCGGCAAGTATCTTTACTCGTTTCGTAACACATCATCCCATGATCAACTCCTTGATCACATTGTGCACATTATGATGATGTCCTACCGAGTGGGCCTAGAGATACCTCTCCGTTTACACGGAGTGACAAATCCCAGTCTCGATTCGCGCCAACCCAACAGACACTTTCAGAGATACCTGTAGTGTACCTTTATAGCCACCCAGTTACGTTGTGACGTTTGGCACACCCAAAGCACTCCTACAGTATCCGGGAGTTGCACAATCTCATGGTCTAAGGAAATGATACTTGACATTAGAAAAGCTTTAGCATACGAACTACATGATCTTGTGCTAGGCTTAGGATTGGGTCTTGTCCATCACATCATTCTCCTAATGATGTGATCCCATTATCAACGACATCCAATGTCCATGGTCAGGAAACCGTAACCATCTATTGATCAACGAGCTAGTCAACTA
This sequence comes from Triticum urartu, assembly GCF_056163025.1. Lineage (NCBI taxonomy): Eukaryota > Viridiplantae > Streptophyta > Magnoliopsida > Poales > Poaceae > Triticum > Triticum urartu. The sequence goes on from NC_141877.1 coordinate 685,338,683, forward strand.
GAGGCTTACTAGGGACATGGTGTTGTCTATGTATCCACACATGTATCTGAGTTTCCTATCAATACAATTCTAGCATGGATAATAAACGATTATCATGAACAAGGAAATATAATAATAACCAATTTATTATTGCCTCTAGGGCATATTTCCAACATTATCCAATTTTATTTTGTGCTGACATAGAGTGGGACTAATGCCCTTAAGATCATCAAGAGTTTATCCAATAGCAGCATGGTGCTTCTTCAGAGTTTTCAATAATTTCTTTTCTTCATGCTCTGAAAGGTTAGCACTAATAATAATAGGATATATCTTCTTTTCATCAAGATAAGCATATTTAAGAGTATCCGATAAAGGTTTAAGATCAAACACAGGATCACCCTTAGGTGGAGGAGGATCCCCTAAGATTTCAACAGGCAAGTTGTGCTTCAAAATAGGTCCATGTTTAAAGAATACTTCATCTATTTCCCTTCTTTCATTCATAAACATATCATTTTCATGGTCTAGCAAATATTGTTCTAAAGGATCTGTAAGTGCATCTAGTGCCACCCCTAGTTGGTTTTGGAGTATTGACGACAAACCTAGTTGAGGGACTAATGTGTTTGTGAGAATTGCAGGATAACACAGGTAGAAGTCCCTCATTGATTCGGTTTTACTACCAGAGATGACCCCTAAAAATGTACGAAGACATTGAAGTCAATGGTGGTATATGAAGATATTCACATTGAAGACTATGACAAGCGAAGACACCAAGTGAAGCCTATGGAACTCGAAGACTTAGATCTTTCGTAGTTCTCTTTCTTTTGTGTTGAGTCATAGGAACCACCGTACTGTTAAGTGGGGTCCAAGAGAACCAGTTAGAACGACTGAAGTGATGCCTAATTCAAAACCTATGTCTTCGAGTGAAGACTATGAGAGCAAATCTTGTCCAGAATCGGACAAGTCAGCTTTGCTTGTAGCCCAAGTAAAGTTGTCGTGTGAGTTTGAAATCTGACCATTGGAACACGTGTCAGTTCCTTAGTGACCCGGGGTCATTTCGGACAAATCAGGTTGGGTTGCCAAGTGGCTATAAATAGCCCACCCCCACAACCATAAACGGTTGGCTGCTCAGATTTCAGTGCACGGCTTTTGTCGTTTGAGAGCAACCCACCTCGAAGCCTTTGAGAGAAAATTCCTAGCGAGGAGAAAAGCCCTAACCACCCAGAGCCAGAGAGAATTGGGCATCACCTAAGTCTTCTTGTCTGAGTGATCTGAAGACTTATTACACTTGAGGACTGTGCATCCTCCAGACGGTTAGGCGTCGCGTTCTAAGCATCCAAGAGACATTGTGGATTGCCGGTGAACGAAGTCTGTGAAGGTTTGGGAGTCCACCTTGAAGACTTACTAGAGTGATTGGGCGAGGTCTGTGTGACCTTAGCTCAAGGGGAATACGGTGAGGACTGGGTGTCCTGAGCTGCGTGTTCAGGACTGGGTGTCCGGGACTGTGTGTCCTTTGGTTTAAATACCTAGCTGCCCTAACCAAACGTACAGTTGTCACAGCAACTGGAACTGGTCCAACAAATCATTGTCTTCAACGAGTCACTGGTTTCATCTTCACTTCCTTTTACTTACTGTTACTCATTGTGAAGTCATTGCATGCCTGCTATATCCTCTGTCTTCACAACGTGACTGTATGATTTGTTTGGCTTCATAACTTCTTCCTACCTGATCCTTATTACACTGCAGCTATCTGTCACTGTGCTTTCACTCTATTGAATACTTGACCATGGCTTGCCTAGTGTAATCTAACTTCCGCTGCATAGTGATAGGCATATCTCTATTGTTTGTCTTCATAACTTCTACGTTTTGAAGACTTTCATAAAAACCGCCTATTCACCCCCCCCCCCATCTAGTCGATATAACACACTTTCAATTGGTATCAGAGCAAGGTGCTCCCTTGTTCTGTGTGATTCGGTTTAACCACCTGGAGTTTTAGCTATGTCGACTGCAGGGATAATCAAAGTCTCCGCTGCGTGCCCCGTCTTCGATGGAACTGAATATCCCTACTGGAAGAATAAGATGCGCATGCATCTTGAAGCCATTGACGTCGACCTATGGTATGTCGTTGAGAACGGAGTTCCCAAGGCTGGAGAAGGTGTCACTGCTGCTGATGTCAAGAAGTTCACTCAACTGGACTCTACTGCCAAGAATATCATCTATGGTCATCTGACCAAAGGACAGTATGGCCGTGTGAGTGCCTTGAAGACATCCAAGCTGGTCTGGGACTGGCTCTCCAAGGTCAATGAAGGCATCTCAACCCAGAGAGATCAGAGAATCAGTGTTCTTCGCAACCTCTTCAACCACTTCAAGCGAAATGACAATGAGAATGCCAGCACACATTTGATCGACTCACTAACATCACAAATGAGCTTCAAGCCCTCGGCGCCACTGAGATCACCAAACATGAAGTCGTCAAGACGCTGCTGAGATCACTTGATAGTTCATTTGACATTCTAGCCCTGATGATTCAAGAACATCCTAATTTCAATACACTCGATCCGTCTGACATACTTGAGAGGCTCAACACACATGAGTTTCAGCTTTCTGAGAAAAGAGATATCTACGGTCCAAACTATGGGCGAACTCGTGCCTTGAAGGCAAAAGTTGTTTCCTCATCTGAAGAAGAATCTGACAGCAGTTCTGATGATCCTGAAGACATTGGAAGGGAACTTGCAATGCTAGTGAAGAAGTTCCAAAAATTTACCAAGAAGAAAGGCTTCAGAAAGTCTTCACGATCAAGCTAAAGGAATGATGAAGCTTCTGCTCATGACTACAAGAAGAAAACATGCCACAAGTGCAAGAAAACTGGACACTTCATCTCTGAGTGTCCACAGTGGGACAATGAGAACAGAAGGAAGAAGAAGAGCAAGGAATATGACTCTGACGACAAGAAGAAGAAGAAATACTCGAAGTCTTCTTCCAAGTCTTCCTCAAAGTCTTCATCACACAAGAAGAGCTCATCTTGCAAGGCACGTGCATTTCTTGGCAAGGAAATGGATTCAGAGGAGGAGTCCGCTTCTGAGGAGGCAGAGGTGGAGTCTAAGGAGGAGTCTGATTCTGGCATCGCAAGTCTGGCTACAGCATACGTCGCCAAGTCCATCTTCAACACTGAAGACAATGACCTCATCACCGACACCGATGCAAATGACAAGGATGATTCCACTCCTACCTACTGCTTCATGGCACGCGGTGCCAAGGTAAACAAACGCACTACTCACTATCAAACATCTAGTGACGATGACTCTGATTGTGATTCAAAAACTAGTTACAAAACACTTGCTAAAATTGCAACTGAACAACAGAAAGCCATGGAACATATTCAAAAACTGTTAGACAGAAGCGATGATCTGTTGGGTGCTGAAATGACTCGATCTGAATCCTTAATTGAAGACATAAAAAATCTTCATGTTAAGTATCAGGAACTTGAAGATCGTCATGATACTCTCTCAACAACTCATGAAAAGCTTTCCTATGATTATCTTCAAAGGAAGCAAGATCTTGAGAAATTGAGAGCGGCTCATGAAGATCTTCAAAAGGAAAACGAGTCACTTCGCGCCGAACAGATCAGTTCCACTCAGGAAGGATTTGAACCACCATGTCTTAAATGCATTGAGCGTGATAATGCTACTTCTGTTGCTGAATGTTCCACTGCTACTGCTGTTGCTATATCTTCAAGTGTTGAAGTGGTAACTAACCCCTCTGCTGAGGATACCACAGCTATTGCTGATGAGAATGCTAGGTTGAAGACATTGCTTGAAACAGGGATGTACAAAAGTCTTAAAGGGCATTAGACATTATGTGATGTCCTCAAGAAGCAGATTCTGAACCGAAACCCTAGGAAAGAGGGTGTTGGGTTCGTAAGGAAAATAAATGCAGATGGCTCTTACTGGAAACCTGAGCAGTACCCCAAAACCACATGGGTTGCTGCAAAGGAATCTTCAGCAGATCCATCCAATCTATCTGGCTTCACTTGTGCTAATCCCATTATCATTGATGAATCCTTTGATGCAAACTATAAACTGTTTAAGAATCAGAATGGTGAAGTGTTTGCCAGGTACATTGGTACTAACTGCAGGAATGGACCACCTATGAAGAAGATCTGGGTTCCGAAAACGTGTCTGGAAAATCTTCCTGTGAATGTCTTCATGACACCTCACGGGAAGAAGACAAACCTCAGACCAAAGGCTTCATACGGTCCAAAGGCTTCATACAGACAGAGGACTCACCTGAGTCGCACTAACGCAAATGTTTTGCAGGGAAACCATTATTCTGCCTATTCTTATGAGTACTATTGTTCGCCTGCTAGACTGTTTGCTAGGGCTCCAAAGCCAAAATTCTGAGATGCTGCACTTAGACTTATTGCTTCTAAGCCACCCTTGAAGATGTGGGTGGTTAAGAAAGCTTAACTCTCTTCTGTAGGGAAAGGTCTCCAGCAGAAAACCAAAATCTTCTGACGCTATTGCTGGGGATCTTAAAAATCTTGTAGGGCGCAAGATCAAATGCCCGAATGGCATCACTATGTATTTCGTTCCTGAATCGCATGCTACTCTCCCTATTAGTCCTAATCTGGATCTAAGTTTTCATAACCCACTGGTTCGTCAAATGTTTTTGCTTCACAATTCTATTCGTGAAGCCTATCCCCCTAACTGCACTGTAGGGTACGACACCAGCGCCTTCAAAGTCTTCAGAATGGATTATTGATAGTGGGTGTACAAATCACATGACCGGCAAAAGAAGTCTTCTTATGGACTCAACCTTACGTCCATGTGACAAGAGCCACATCACATTTGCTGACATTGGTAAAAGCAAGGTATTGGGTCTAGGTAGAGTTGCAATCTCAAAGGATCAACACATGGATAAAGTCATGCTTGTTGAATCCCTTGGCTTCAACTTATTGTCTGTCTCAATGCTTTGTGATTTGAACATGGTCGTAATATTTGGAAAATATCGTTGCCTGGTACTAATGGAATCTGACAAGTCTCTAGTGTTTGAAGGGTATCGGAAAGATGATTTGTATGTGGTAGATTTCTCAGCAGGGCCACAGCTGGCAATATGTCTTCTGGCAAAGGCTTCAGAATGATGGCTTTGGCATCGGAGGCTTGGACATGCTGGCATGAGGATGAAGGAAATATGCCCTAGAGGCAATAATAAAGTTATTATTTATTTCCTTATATCATGATAAATGTTTATTATTCATGCTAGAATTGTATTAACCGGAAACATAATACATGTGTGAATACATAGACAAACAGAGTGTCACTAGTATGCCTCTACTTGACTAGCTCGTTAATCAAAGATGGTTATGTTTCCTAACCATGAACAAAGAGTTGTTATTTGATTAACGGGATCACATCATTAGTTGAATGATCTGATTGACATGACCCATTCCATTAGCTTAGCACCCGATCGTTTAGTATGTTGCTATTGCTTTCTTCATGACTTATACATGTTCCTATGACTATGAGATTATGCAACTCCCGTTTGCCGGAGGAACACTTTGGGTGCTACCAAACGTCACAACGTTACTCGGTGATTATAAAGGAGCATTACAGGTGTCTCCAAAGGTAGATGTTGGGTTGGCGTATTTCGAGATTAGGTTTTGTCACTCCGATTGTCGGAGAGGTATCTCTGGGCCCTCTCGGTAATGCACATCACATAAGCCTTGCAAGCATTGCAACTAATATGTTAGCTGTGAGATGATGTATTACGGAACGAGTAAAGAGACTTGCCAGTAACGAGATTGAACTAGGTATTGGATACCGACGATCGAATCTCGGGCAAGTAACATACCGATGACAAAGGGAACAACGTATGTTGTTATGCGGTCTGACCGATAAAGATCTTCGTAGAATATGTAGGAGCCAATATGGGCATCCAGGTCCCGCTATTGGTTATTGACCGGAGACGTGTCTCGGTCATGTCTACATTGTTCTCGAACCGTAGGGTCCGCACGCTTAACGTTACGATGACAGTTATTATGAGTTTATGCATTTTGATGTACCGAAGTTAGTTCGGAGTCCCGGATGTGATCACGGACATGACGAGGAGTCTCGGAATGGTCGAGACATAAAGATTGATATATTGGAAGCCTATGTTTGGATATCGGAAGTGTTCCGGGTGAAATCGGGATTTTACCGGAGTACCGGGAGGTTACCGGAACCCCCCGGGAGCTATATGGGCCTTAATGGGCTTTAGTGGAAAGGTGAAAGGGGCAGCCCAAGGTGGGCTGCGCGCCTCCCCCCTCCCCTAGTCCTATTAGTACAAGGAGAGGTGGCCGGCCCCCTCTCTCTCTCTTTCCCCCCCTCGGGGAATCCTATTCCAACTAGGATTGGGGGGGAGTCCTACTCCCGGTAGGAGTAGGACTCCTCCTGCGCCCTCCTCCTGGCCGGCCGCACCCTCCCCCTTGGCTCCTTTATATACGGAGGCAGGGGGGCACCTCTAGACACACAAGTTGATCCTTGAGATCGTTCCTTAGCCGTGTGCGGTGCCCCTTGCCACCATATTCCACCTCGATCGTATTGTAGCAGTGCTTAGGCGAAGCCCTGCAACGGTAGAACATCAAGATCGTCACCACGCCGTCGTGCTGACGGAACTCTTCCCCGACGCTTTGCTGGATTGGAGCCCGGGGATCGTCATCGAGCTGTACATGTGCTAAGAACTCGGAGGTGCTGGAGTAACGGTGCTTGGATCGGTTAGATCGGGAAGACGTACGACTACTTCCTCTATGTTGCGTCAACGCTTCCGCAGTCGGTCTGCGTGGGTACGTAGACAACACTCTCCCCTCTCGTTGCTATGCATCACCATGATCTTGCGTGTGCGTAGGAAATTTTTTGAAATTACTACGTTCCCCATCAGAGGAACCTCCACACCCTTGCAAAGAAGAAGCATGTCATAGGCATCGAAGGTGTCAAGTTCAAGAAAGATCACTTTTGCGGTGCCTGTGAAGCAGGGAAGATGACGAGGGAAAAACATCCCTCGAAGACAATCATGACCACTACTCGACCCTTCGAACTGCTTCACATGGATCTGTTTGGTCCCACTCACTACTCAACTTTCTCCACTATTGCTTGCCTCTATGGTTTTGTCATTGTTGATGATTATTCCAGATATACTTGGGTGCACATAATCCTTTACAAGACTGAAGTGCAGGATGTCTTCAGACGCTTCGCCAATCGAGCAATGAACAACTATGGCGCCAAGATAAAGCACATCAGAAGTGACAATGGCACTGAATTCAAGAACACTGGCCTTGATACATATCTTGATACTTTGGGCATCACACATGAATTCTCAGCTCCGTACACGCCACAGCAGAATGGCATCGTCGAACGCAAGAACAGAACACTCATTGAGATGGCCAGAACGATGCTAGATGAATACAAGACTCCAAGAAAATTTTGGCCTGAAGCCATTGACACTGCATGCCATACAATCAACTGCATTTATCTTCACAAGCTTCTGAACAAGACATCTTATGAACTCCTAACTAGCAAGAAGCCAAATGTCAGTTACTTCAGAGTATTTGGCACAAGGTGCTGGATCAAGGACCCACACCACACCTCAAAGTTTGCACCAAAAGCACATGAGGGTTTTATGCTTGGATATGGAAAGGATTCGCATTCCTACAGAGTCTTCAATCTCTTTCACTACAAAGTGGTTGAAACAGTGGAAGTGCGGTTTGATGAGACCAATGGTTCACAAAGAGAGCAACTGCCAAATGTGCTAGATGAAGTTCCAGCTAGTGAGTCAATCAAGCTTATGGGAACTGGAGAGATTATACCTTCTGAAGCTCATCCTGAAGAAGAACTTATCATCTCAGCACCTGATCCACATGAAGACAATGCTCAGCCTGAAGACATTCCTCCCAACAATGACACAGATCAGCAAGAGCAAAGTCTTCGCCCTGTACATCCTCGTGTTGCCAATGAAGTGCAGATTGACAGAATAATTGACAGCATCAATGCACCTGGTCCACTCACTCGTTCAAGGGAAACTCAACTGGCAAATTTCTGTGGGCACTTCGCATTCGTCTCAATTTCAGAACCCAAGAAAGTTGAAGAAGCCTTTATGGAACCTGAATGGATTCAAGCAATGCAAGAAGAGCTTCAACAGTTTGAGCTGAAAAATGTATGGGAACTGGTTAAGCGTCCTGATCCACGGAAGCACAACATAATAGGCACCAAATGGATATACCGCAACAAGCAAGATGAGCATGGTCAAATCATCAGAAACAAAGATCGCCTCGTTGCTCAAGGATATACTCAAGTGGAAGGCATTGACTTCGATGAAACATTTGCTCCTGTGGCTAGACTTGAAGCCATACGCATACTGCTGGCCTATGCAAATCATCATAACATACTTCTATATCAAATGGATGTGAAGAGTGCCTTTCTCAATGGCAAGATTGAAGAAGAAGTGTATGTTGCACAACCGCCTGGGTTTGAAGATCCAAAACATCCTGACATGGTATACAAGCTCAACAAGGCACTGTATGGCCTCAAACAAGCCCCTCGGGCCTGGTATGACACACTCAAATACTTCCTGAAGAGCAAAGGCTTCATACCTAGTTCCCTAGATCCCACTCTCTTCACGAAGACATATGATGGTGAACTGTTTGTGTGCCAAATATATGTGGATGACATTATCTTCGGCTGCACCAATCAGAAATACAGTGAAGAGTTTGGCTATATGATGCAAGAGCAATATCAGATGTCTATGATGGGGGAGCTGGAGTTCTTCCTCGGTCTTCAAATACGACAACAACGCAATGGCATCTTCATATCTCAAGAGAAGTATCTCAAAGAGTGCCTGAAGAAGTTTGGTATGCAAGACTGCAAAGGCTTCACAACACCAATGCCAGCCAAACATCATCTGGGTCCTGTCAACAATGGTAAAGAGTTCGATCAAAAGGAATACCGCTCCATGATTGGTTCTTTGCTTTATTTATGTGCATCTAGGCCAGATATTATGCTTAGTGTTTGCATGTGTGCTCGATTTCAAGCGGCACCAAAGGAGTCGCATCACTTAGCTGTGAAGCGAATTCTTCGATATTTGGCTCACACCCCAACTCTAGGATTATGGTATCCAAAGGGCTCAGAGTTTGATCTGGTTGGATTCTCGGATGCTGATTATGTTGGTGACAAGGTTGATCGGAAGTCTACATCAGGCACATGCCACTTTCTGGGACGATCACTTGTATGTTGGTCTTCAAAGAAGCAGAACTGTGTATCCCTCTCCACTGCTGAATCTGAATACATTGCTGCTGGATCTTGCTGCGCTCAGCTTCTGTGGATGAAGCAAACACTCAAGGGCTATGGCGTTCATCTGAAGCAAGTGCCACTTTACTGCGACAACGAAAGCGCCATCAAGATCGCCAACAACCCAGTTCAGCACTCGAAGACAAAGCACATTGAAATTCGTCATCACTTCCTCAGAGATCATGTTGCGAAAGAAGATATTGACATCATACACGTCAACACTGAAGAGAAATTGGCAGATATCTTCACCAAGCCCTTGGATGAGAAGAGATTTTGCAAGTTACAGTGTGAGCTAAATATCCTGGAATCCTCAAATGTCCTGTGATCAGGCACACATCCTAACACTTATGCATATTGATGACTTAGATGTGCAACACACGAAGTAACGTATGTCTTCAATCAATGAAGACATACATTCTAAGTGTGAATACATTAATATGGAAATTGACTTCGGAGCGCCACGATAATTGTGCGCCATGTCTGGGTCTAATACTTCCTATACGGTGGGTAACGCCACCCCCAAACGTTTTATTTTGAAGTGTTTCACTCATGGCGTTACCTTGCAATGTCTTCACATTTGGTTGGCTTCAATCTCAACATGTTTTCATGATTATCTTCACTATGTTGATTATATAGATATATACTAGTGTTCTGTCCTCTACAGCATTCACTTATAGCTATGTCTTCTTGTTTGAACCTTTTGAACTAAGTGAATGTGATCGGACCCTAACCTCTCTATGCTTTCTATCTCAAATTCTATCTCTCCAAGTCATATGCATTCTATTGAAACTGTCGAATGTCTTCTCTGCGTCCTTGTCAACAGAAGACACAGAGACAACATTTGAGTCCGTTTTCAATGCTCATTTATCCACATGAAATCCGGAGAAGTAGGAACGACCACCCGACAATCCAGGCGTGTGTGGGACGTGGAACTGCCCCCGAAATCCCGCATGATAGCCACGTGTTGCTCAGATGCGAATCGCCAGGGGCACCTGTGTAATAGCGCAGTGCTGCCCCTGTGACTATAAATACACAATCACCGCAGTCATTATCTCCTTCTTCCTCCCTCGCACGAACCCTAGCGCCACTGCTAGCTCTCGATGACGCCGGCGACGAAGCGCTTCGCTGCCACAACCTCTCCGACGCCGTCCTCACGCCGATCGCGGACATCGTCCTCTCCGCTGTCGCCGTAGGTGTCTTCAGTCGCCAAGTTAGGGCACGGAAGATTGAATTGCTCGGCCTCATCTCCCTCTCCGTCTAGCAGTTCCCAGTGTGGTAAATAAAACTTCTTTTTACAGCCTCTTTTGATCCTATGGATTCGTCACTTTCTACCATAAGAAGTTTCTATTCACACAAGTTAGAACTCTCTCAATCTGCATCTCATAACATGCCTAGAATATTCACTTGTGCTTCATGAAGTAGTTAGATTCCTCACTTGTACTGATCTGTGGGTTCGTACAAATCTGGAACCAACTTCTTATCTATGAGTGAATGGCTTCGCACGATGAGGTCAATGTCTTCTAAACTGATTTATCTTCAAAATCTTCTGAGAATGCATATGACCTCTTCCCCTTCCCTCGCACCTTAATGCTGTCACAGGTACATGTCCGTGGGAGAATCCTTTGGTTCTCATAGTCTGCATTCATTTGCAGAGTTCTTACAGCATCACATAAATTCTCCTGAAGCCAGTTCCAGCAAGAGAAAGCCTTTGAAGCCTTTGAACGCCTTAAAGCCCTTCAAGTTAAAGTTTATGGCTTCAGAAACAGCAGCAAGGAAGGGGGGCAGACAGCGTCGTGGCGGCACGTCCAAAGATCTGCCTGATGAACTGGCAGAAATGTACAAAACCGATCCTGAAGAGAGTTACGGACAGCGCAAGACCCGAATCCAATGGATTCGACGCTACTGGGCAGAGCAATGGTTCAAATACCGCTTCACAACCCAAGAGTATGCTGAGAAAAGCGCCATCAAGTGACCGTGGGGAGACATTCTATTCAAAAATCTTGTACCCAGGTCCAGAGATGAAGCCATTGCTCAAGGCTTCTATCCATGCATGGTCCGTGGACCACAGCCTGATGATGCACATCCGTCGTCACTACTCTGGTGTTGTGACGACAATCTATTCAAGCGCAACTTTCAGTTTGCCCAAAACTCAGTGAAGCAGAACAAGAAGAAGTTTGGGTTAGACTTCAACCCTGGTCCCTCAGCACCAAGGGCAGATGGCACACGCGACGCAGAACCCAATGTCATCGGTCCCTTCACCAACCTTGACGGCCTCATCACCTACATCATGGTTCAAGGAACTGCAGTGAATGAGCCTGCAGCTGACACTGAGTCTGATGAAGCGCCTGCTGTACCGAAGCCAAAGCAGTCGAAGAAGCCAAAAGCTTCAAGGCAGGCCCCTTCGCCCAAAATCTCAAGGGCGAAGCCATTGGCAACTGCACCTCCTGAAGACAGTGTGCAGTCTGAAGACTTATCACGTGTCTCCAAGCCCAAGAAGGCCAAGATGCCTCAGCCACACACTGGGAAAGAGCTCACAGCTGCTGCCATTCTGCGTAGTGAAACCATTGATCTGTCAAGTGATGAAGATCTTGGAGATGATGCTCTTGAGCAACTCATCAAGAGAAAAGAGGAAGCTGAAATATTCAACAATCTGCCTCTCTTTGATGTCGCCATCATCCACAACTTCATCGACGAGTGGTTTGCCACACCAAACATCAGCTTCGAAGATCTGCAGCTGCCCGTTGGCCTCAGCGTCGCCTTCCAAGGCGCTATCGCTTCAGAACTTGCTATTGCCCAGCGCATAGTTGAACTAAAGCAGAAAATTGATTTTGAAAAGGCTCAGTTCAAGAAGCACATGGCCAGGCTCAGCGTGCAAGAAGTGAAGAACTTCAAGATCATGTTGCACGAGCTAAAGGAGAACTTTCTGAAGAAGCATGCAGAAGCTCAGGGTTCGCGTGAGCGAATGAAGACTCTGGCTGACAGATGCGTGCAAGCCTACAATGAGGCTGAGAAGCGCAAGGCACTTGGGCGTCCAGGCATCGACCCCAAGATGGCCGCAAAGAAGAAGAAGAAGCCTGCAACGGCTGAAGCTGATGCACCAAGCCAAGAAGCAGCTCCGATTGTCTTCCCAACTGCAATAACTGGCTCGAAGTCAAAGAGCTGGTCAACAGCTTCAGAGCTCAAAAAGACGAGGTCTGCTGAGGCCGAAGCAAGGAAGCGAAAATATCCTGAAGCTTCTGAACCTGCCCCCTCTAAGAAGAAGAGGAAGACAAAGAAAGCTCGGGCTGCTCCCACAGAGCCCTTGATAGTTGAACCCATCTCTATGGTTCATCCTGACGCAGAACGTCAGCTGACAGTTCATGAGCCTACTTCCACAGAGGCTCCTGAAGCTGAAGACATTCTAGCAGCCGATCCCATCGCTGCTGAAGACATTGGTCATCATGACAATGCACAAGATGATGCAGCCCTTCCTCAGCTTGAACACAGCGAACTGATTAGCATTGGTCGTCCATTGACGCCAATTGCACAAGATGCTTCATGGGCGGATTGCCCACGGGAAGAAGAAGACAATGAGGCCCAGCCCACTCCAACTCCACAGGCGTCGTCTGCGTTCCGCAGGCTTCGCAAAGGTCCAAGGCCTCAAGTTTCTGCTGAAGACATTCCGGCTGCATCAGCCGAAGATGATGAAGAAGTACCACAAGATCCCTCTCCCCCGCTCCACCAAGAAGCCGTTCTCCAGGAGAACGTGCCTGAGTCTGACCCTCCAGCTAGTCAAGTGGAGGCTGAAAATATGGAGGCTGCCACAACCAACACTGAAGCCAATGTGGAGTCCTCCCCACCAAAAGCTTCAGAAGACAGCGAAGCTACTGATCCAGACACTTCTGTTCCTGAGTCTGCTGCAGGTCCTCAATTTGATTACCATGTTGAGCACAGGCCTCATGTCCAGAAGCCAGTCCCAAGGCTGCTGAGGTTCCCCGGTCCTGCATCAGCACCTGGCTCCTTTAACATCAATAGCTTCAAGGCAGATAATACGTTCTTCAACAGCTCCAAGAACCCCTATTCAAGGGAAAGGATTTCATCAGATAGGTTCTGGAGCTATCCTCAGCGCAGCTACTACTCATGCATCCTGTACAACCAAGGTCGCATCTTCCCACACATGCGCCTTGATGTTGAAGCTATTGCTGGTCTGCCCTGTCTTGAAGAAGCATTAGATTGCTTCAAGCAAGTGGGTCTGCTGCAGTTTGTGACTGATGAAGAGCACTGGAATGAAGAGCTTCTGCTGCAATCTATGCCACCCTCCACATCAAAGGATACAACAGAGATCCGAAGACTTGGGTCCTGGAGTGGATGACCGGAAATACTCATCACGAAGCCAATGCATTTGATATCATTGAGCTCACCGGCCTGCCCACTCCTGGCGAATTCTTCGAGGAAGGCTGTCAGCTACACACTGAAGCTCTTGAGAGCATATTCCAAAGGCCTGAACCGAATATGAGTCAGATGCTCTCCATGATGAAGCCATTGCCCCACGATGCTCCTTATCCAACAGAGTTCTTCGTTGAAGACCTTGAGTACCTGCCCAGGACCATCTATCACATCATCCGGCGGACTCTCTGGCCCATTAAAGGACACTCTCCACATTCCAAGATTGAGGGTGCAATGAAGACTCTGGTATTCTGTATCCTTCATGGAAAATGCTTCAATGCACAGGACTTCTTCATACGCCAACTAGCTGCATCGGGCTCAGATCTGTTTGGTTTAAAGTTCTATGCTCCGTGGGTAATGAGGCTGATCAAACTTCACTCTACGATCTCATATCAGCCCTCAGCCCGCAACCATCGGATCTTCTTGCCAGATGTGGATACCTCTGCTGAAGCCATATATCCTGAGCCTGCCAAGCAACCTCTGTGTCTTCAGAATGCAGAACACCAGAGCTTTACTCAGAACGTTGAAGGTGTTGAAGCCATCTCCAGGGTGTATCCGTTGGCTGGCACTACACGTGCACCACGCCCTGCCTCTATAGAAGCCACTGACAGCACAACTGCTCCAAGACCCAAGAAGCGTGCTCGTGCTCTTACTGACAGAGAGCTTCTTGTAACTCTTCATCAAAAGCAGGATATGCATCATGATTGGCTGAAGAGATAGATGAAAAGCCTCTTGGTGGATGTAAATCTCCTTAGAAATCTTGCCACCAAGAATGCATTCGTTGCACATGAAACCTGTCTCCGCACCTGGAAAGGACTCACAATGATGTGTTCTGAAGCTGATCTTCAAGAAGATGGCTTCAAAGAGCGATTCAAGTTTGATACCACACCTCCTAGAAGGGCTGTGATGCGAGGCACACCATCACTTGAAGACTCCGAGTTCTCTTCATCTGCTGCCACCGTGTCTGCAAGAATTATCGAGGATGAAGACGATGCTACATCACCTCCACCTCCTTCAGCACGCGTCGATTCGGCACCAAGCTCTTCAGCACAACCAAACACCTCCAACGACCCTGCTGCTCCTGGGAACGCATAGAAAACTCTATGTCTTCAAACCTTTTTGGTCCTCACTGACAAAAGGGGGAGAAGCATATGAAGTTGATAGTCTTCAAGCGCGGGTCAATATGGGTGGCTGCCTTTATTTTGCTATATTTTGCTTCGTGCTTACAACTACCGTTTTGCTACATTTGCTTCTTTGAGTTGTAACACTTAAACTCGATGGTCGTCTGCTACTTGTTTGACACTGTGTTTTGCGAAGATAAATTCCGCATGTGCGACGATAAATTCCGCACTTAGATCATTCTGCAGACATTCATTTTTCATTATGCATGTCATTATCTTCATATACTTTTACATGCATAGTGGATTGTCATCATAAGTTGAAGTGGATCTCCACAAGTACAACCTGCCATGTGCATTTGCATTCCAAAAGCAAATCACTTATATGCACATCTTCAGGGGGAGCCCTTGCAACTTATGAAGACAATTCCTTATCCTTTACAACTTCACAGATTTTATTCCCCATTGAAAACATCAACTAGTTTGTCATCAATCACCAAAAAGGGGGAGATTGTAAGTGCATCTAATGCCTTAAATCATAGAAGAACTTTTTCTTTTGCTGGCATGTGAAATAGGTGGTATAAACTTAGCAACAATGTAATTAACATAAGCAGCATATCATGGAGCAGTATGAGAAGCATACATGAAAGCTAATTGTTCATCAGGGAAGCTATCATCAATAGGTAGTGGGTCATCAAGAACATTCTCTAACCTAGACAAGTTGTCTGCAACGGGGTTCTCAGCTTCCTTTCTATCAATAATATGCAAATCAAATTCTTGTAGCAAGAGAACCCATCTAATAAGTCTAGGTTTAGCATCTTTCTTTTCCATAAGATATTCAATAGCAGCATGATCAGTGTGAACAGTTACTTTGGAATCAACAATATAAGGTCTGAACTTATCATAAGCAAAAACAACTGCTAAAAATTCTTTTTCAGTAGTAGCATAATTTCTTTGGGCACTGTCTAGAGTTTTACTAGCATATTGGATAACATTTAATTTCTTATCAACTCTTTGTCCTAGAACAGCCCCTAAAACATAATCACTAGCATCACACATAATTTCAAAGGGTAAATTCCAATCAGGAGGCTGAACAATAGGTGCAGAAATCAAAGCTTTCTTAAGTATTTCAAATGCTTCTACACAATCATCATCAAAGACAAAAGGAACATCTTTTTGTAAAAGATTAGTTAGAGGCTGAGAAATTTTAGAAAAGTCCTTAATGAACCTCCTATAAACACCGGCATGACCAAGGAAACTTCTTATACATTTAATATCCTTAGGACACGTCATCTTTTCAATAGCATCAACTTTAGCTTTATCAACTTCAATACCTCTTTCAGAAATTTTATGCACCAAGACAATACCTTCATTAACCATAAAGTGGCACTTCTCCCAATTCAAGACAAGATTAGTTTCTTCACATCTCTGCAAAACTCGATCAAGGTTGCTTAAGCAATCATCAAAAGAAGTTCCATAAACGGAGAAATCATCCATGAAAACCTCAACAATCTTTTCACAAAAGTCAGAGAATATAGCAGTCATACATCTTTGAAAGGTAGCAGGTGCATTACATAAACCAAAAGGCATACGTCTATAAGCAAAGGTACTGAAAGGGCAAGTAAAAGTTGTCTTTTCTTGATCCTCTTTTGACACAGGTATTTGAGAGAAACCAGAATAACCATCTAGAAAGCAAAAATGTGTATGCTTGGATAATCTTTCTAGCATTTGATCAATAAAAGGTAAAGGGTAATGATCCTTTTAAGTTGCTTTATTTTATTTATGGAAATCAATTACCATTCTATAACCTGTAACAATTCTTTGTGGGATTAATTCATCTTTATCATTAGGAACCATAGTAATACCTCCCTTCTTAGGGACACAATGGATAGGACTTACCCATTGACTATCAGCAACGCGGTAAATTATACCTGCCTCCATAAGCTTTAGTATTTCTTGTCTTACCACTTCTTTCATCTTAGGATTTAACCTTTCTTGGTGATCAACAACTGGTTTAGCGTCTTTATCCAATTTTATTTTGTGCTGACATAGAGTGGGACTAATGCCCTTAAGATCATCAAGAGTTTATCCAATAGCAGCATGGTGCTTCTTCAGAGTTTTCAATAATTTATTTTCTTCATGCTCTGAAAGGTTAGCACTAATAATAATAGGATATATCTTCTTTTCATCAAGATAAGCATATTTAAGAGTATCCGATAAAGGTTTAAGATCAAACACAGGATCACCCTTAGGTGGAGGGGGATCCCCTAAGATTTCAACAGGCAAGTCGTGCTTCAAAATAGGTCCCTGTTTAAAGAATACTTCATCTATTTCCCTTCTTTAATTCATAAACATATCATTTTCATGGTCTAGCAAATATTGTTCTAAAGGATCACTAGGAGGCACGGCAATAGAAGCAAGACCAATAATTTCATCTTTACTAGGCAATTCTTTAACATGGGGTTGTCTACAAAATTTAGCAAAATTAAACTCATGAGACATATCCCCTAAACCAATAGTGACAACATCCTTATTGCAGTCTATCTTAGCATTAACGGTATTCAAGAAGGGTATACCAAATATAATGGGACAAAAGTTATCTTGTGGGGAACCAAGAACAAGAAAATCAGAAGGATATTTAACTTTCCCACACAAGACTTCAACATCTCTAACAATCCCAACTCGTGAAATAGTATCTCTATTGGCAAGCTTAATTGTAACATCAATCTCTTCTATCTCAGCAGGTGCAATATCATGCCTAATTTATTTATATAAGGAATGAGGTATTGCACTTGCACTAGCACCCATATCACATAAGCCATGATAACAATGATCTCCTATTTTCACAGAAATAACAGGCATGCCTACAACAGGTCTATGTTTATTTTTAGTATCAGGTCTAGCAATTATAGCAGCTTCATCACAGAAGTAAATAACATGCCCATCAATATTATCGGCCAAGAGATCTTTAACCATAGCAATATTCGGTTCAACTTTAATTTTCTCAGGGGGTTTGGGTGTCTTAATATTACTTTTGTTGACCACAGTTGAAGCTTTAGCATGATCCTTTATTCTAACAGGGAAAGGTGGTTTCTCAATATAAGCAGTAGGAACAACAGGATCATTATAAGTGATAGTATTTTCTTCAACTTTAATAGGTGCAACTACTTTTACTTCAATGGGAGGATTATATTTAAACCACTTCTCCTTAGGGAGATCAAAATGAGTAGCAAAGGATTCACAGAAAGAAGCTGCTATCTCAGAGTCAAGTCCAGATTTAGTGCTAAATTCATGAAAAGCATCGGTATCCATAAAACATTTAACGCAATCAAACTTAGGTGTTATACCTCGTCGAGATCCCAATCTTCAGAGTTGCGTTTAATTCTCTCCAATAAATCCCATTTGAATTCAATAGTCTTCATCATAAAAGAACCAGTATAAGAAGTACCAAGCATGGAGCGATTACTGAGAGAAAGCCGAGCATAATTTTTTTGAATAATTATTTCTTTTGAGAGCTCATGATTGGGGCATGAATATAACATTAACTTAAGCCTCCCCAAGCTTGAGCGATGCTTTCTCCTTCGCGAGGCCAAAAATTATATATATAATTACGATCACGATGAAACAGATGCATAGGATAAAACTTCTGATGAAATTCCAATTTCAATCGTTGGTAGTTCCATGATCCAATATAATCACATAGCCTAAACCATGTCAATGTCTCTCCCTTCAATGATAAAGGGAAGACCTTCTTATTGATAACATCCTCGGGCATACCTGCAAGCTTAAATAATCCACAAACTTCATCCACACAGATTAGTTGCAAATCGGGATGTAATGTTCCATCACCTGTGATAGGATTAGCTAGCATTTTCTCTATCATACCCGAAGGAATTTCAAATTAAACAATTTTAGTAGGTTCAGTAGGTTGAGGAGCAACTCTTTGCTCTACTGGTCGGGCTGAAGATACCCCGAACAAGCCCCTCAAAGGATTATGTTCCATAGTAACAACTGACAGTAAATTTCAGCACACTATATAAATTTTTCCTTACCAAATTCCACCTACCAAAGGCGCTTCACTCCCCGGCAATGGCGCCAGAAAAGAGTCTTGATGACCCACAAGTATAGGGGATCTATCGTAGCATTTTCGATAAGTAAGAGTGTCAAACCCAACGAGGAGCAGAAGGAAATGATAAGCGGTTTTTAGCAAGGTATTCTTTGCAACCCACATGTACCAATCTGAGGTTTGGATACAAAGATTGGATACAAGATATGAACTAGGGTTTGAGATGAGATGGTGCTGGTGAAGATGTTGATGGAGATTGACCCCCTCCCGATGAGAGGATCGTTGGTGATGACAATGGTGATGATTTCCCCCTCCCGGAGGGAAGTTTCCCCAGCAGAACAGCTCTGCCGGAGCCCTAGATTGGTTCCGCAAAGGTTCCGTCTCGTGGAGGCGGAGTTTCGTCCCGTGAGCTAGCTTATGATTTTTTTGCTCGACGAAAGACTCCATGTAGCCAAAGATGGGCATCAGAGGGCCACCAGGGGGCCCACGAGGCAGGGGGCGCGCCCAGGGGGTAGGGTGCGCCCCCACCCTCGTGGATGGTGGGTGGCCCCCCTTTGGTACTTTTTTCGCTCAGTATTTTTTATATATTCTGAAAATAATTCCCGTGGAGTTTCAGGACTTTTGGAGATGTGCAGAATAGGTCTCTAATATTTGTTCCTTTTCCAGCCCAGAATTCTAGCTGCCGGCATTCCCCCTCTTCATGTAAACCTTGTAAAATAAGAGAGAATAGGCAAAAGTATTGTGACATAATGTGTAACAACAACCCATAATGCAATAAATATCGATATAAAAGCATGATGCAAAATGGATGTATCAATGCATTACTGAACGAGTAAAGAGACTTGGCGGTAACGAGATTGAACTAGGTATTGAGATACCGACGATCGAATCTCAGGCAAGTAACATACCGATGTCAAAGGGAACAACGTATGTTGTTATGCGGTTTGACCGATAAAGATCTTCGTAGAATATGTAGGAACCAATATGAGCATCCAGGTTCCGCTATTGGTTATTGACCGGGGATGAGTCTCGGTCATGTCTACATAGTTCTCGAACCCGTAGGGTCCGCACGCTTAATGTTCTGTTACGATTTGTATTATGAGTTATGTGATTTGATGACCGAAGTTTGTTCGGAGTCCCGTATGAGATCAGGGACATGACGAGGAGTCTCGAAATGGTCAAGACGTAAAGATCAATATATTGGAAGGCTATATTCGGACATCGGAAAGGTTCCGAGTGATTCGGATATTTTTTGGAGTACCGGAGAGTTACCGGAATTCGTATTGGGCCTTAATGGGTCATACGGGAAAGGAGAGAAAGGCCTCAAGGGTGGCCGCGCCCCTTCCCCATGGACTGGTCCGAATTGGACTAGGGAAAGGGGGCGCCCCCTTCCTTCCTTCTCCTTCTCCCTTCCCTTTTTCCTATTCCATGTGGGAGGTGGAATCCTACTAGGACTAGGGAGTCCTAGTAGGACTCCACACTTTGGGCGCGCCCTATGAGGGCCAGCCTCATCCTCCCTCCATCCTTTATATACGTGGCCAGGGGGGCACCCCATAGACACACAAGTTGATCATTGATCTCTTAGCCGTGTGCGGTGCCCCCCTCCACTATAATCCACCTCGGTCATATTGTCGTAGTGCTTAGGCAAAGCCATGCGCCGGTAGCTTCATCATCACCGTCATCACGCCGTCGTGATGATGAAGCTCTCCCTCGACACTCTGCTGGATCGTGAGTTCGTGGGACGTCACCGAGCCGAACATGTGCAGATTGCAGAGGTGCCGTACTTTCGGTGCTAGGATCGGTCGATTGTGAAGACGTACGACTACATCAACCGCGTTGTCATAACGCTTCTGCTCACGGTCTACGAGGGTACGTAGACAACACTCTCCCTCTTGTTGCTATGCATCACCATGATCTTGCGTGTGCGTAGGATTTTTTTGAAATTACTATGTTCCCCTACAAAAACCACATCAACTGGCATGCTCTGACATCAAGGTAGAAGGTGGATGAGGAAGGAAGGGGGCAGAACTAGTCTGAGGGGAAGGAAAGAGCGCAACAAGGCGGTTGTAGAAGTGATATTATCCTCGAGGATGGGATCTTTATATTTCCTCCAGCGACACCTCATTCTTCATCTCTCGGCCTACCATCGCCCGGTAGCTGCCATGACCAACCATCAAGCTCTTGTGTGGCCTGCACCACTACTCCCTCTCGTGCACCTGCCATCCTCTCCATGGACGGTTAGAGAGAGAGAGAGGGAGGGAGGAGAGGGTGACCCCTTTATAAGGGCTCCTCTACAACTTTCCATTGGGAGCTTGGGAAGTAGAGTGTTACATGCGCGCTCCTCCTCCTCCGCCGTCCGCCTAGCGACCACTGTCGATGTCAAAACCGGCAGATCTCGGGTAGGGGGTCCCGAAATGTGCGTCTAGGATAGATGGTAACAGGAGACGGGGGACACGATGTTTACCCAGGTTCGGGCCCTCTCTATGGAGGTAATACCCTACTTCCTGCTTGATTGATCTTGATGAATATGAGTATTACAAGAGTTGATCTACCACGAGATCGTAATGGCTAAACCCTAGAAGTCTAGCCTATGAGTATATGGTAATGAATCTGTCCTATTCAGACTATGCTCTCCAGTTTATATAGACACCGGAGAGATCTAGGGTTACACGAGGTCGGTTACATAAGAGGGAATCTTCATAATCGGTCGCCTAGCTTGCCTTCCACGCCAAGTAGAGTCCAAACCGAACACGGGTATAGTCTTCAGTCTTCATGTCTTCATAGCCCATCAGTCCGGCCCATCGGATAACAGGCCGGACGCCCGAGGACCCCTTAGTCCAGGACTCCCTCAACCACGCGCGCTGCGGGTTGCGGGAATGAGCCCAGTCTTAGTTTTGTCGGTCAGGAATGGTTAATTATTTATGGATTAGTTAACAAGTCACAAACAGAAGTGCCACTCTCCGAGACATTGGACTGTGGGCTATTACTGGACTCGATTGCGGGCCTAAGCCCAGTCCCATCTTGTTGACGGCCTATATAAGGAGGCTTTGGCATGTGGAGTGAGCCCTAACTCACTCATTCCCTCCTGCATGACCCTAGTTGTCATCTATTGTTCCTCTCATTGTGCTGCTTCCAGCGATCCCATCCCAACGACCACGTGCACAGTTGATTGGGAGAGCAGCTGCCTCCGGAACCCCGTCATTTCAGATCCTGCTCAAGAGAATGGCGATAAGATTTTTGGGCAGCGTCTTGACGCAATTGCTCCTGATTCATTCTCATCACCATCGGCCTCTGCTTTGACTACTTCCCTTGCATCGACTCCATGACCGTGGAGGATGCTCAGGCTGCTGCTACCGCCGCCGCATTTCCCTCGCCAACCAGAGGGTATGATTCGTCCATCCTCTATTTGCTCGTTCATGTGCTAGCCGTATATGTTGTGCTCATGGATGTTACGGTTCTATGTACTGTACATGCTCACATGCTTAGGTATCAGTATGAAGTGCATATTGTGACTGCCAACTTTATCATGTGCTTGTGGGTTAGATTAATCAAAAAGGTGCTAACATTTCCAACAATTACCTTCATTATTGTCAATCATTCATGCAACACGATTTAATCTTGCTTGTGGGTGCTCATCACCTATATTAGTCAGATATAAAATGTAATAAATGGATGTAACCATGTTGCAGTGGCGGTAAATGCGGGCGCAATGACCATCAGGGTACTTCTTTCTAAACACCGATTATAATGTAAGCATACACATGCACACTCAGACATCGTGTACTGAAGATCATGTCAGAGTTATGGAGCTTCATGATTGACTAAATCATTATGCGCGTCATCCATCAATGGTAATGTGACCCCGATTGAAAGAATAATCTATACTAATGCGACACCAAAGGGTCAAGTACCATAGGTTTGATCCTTGATGGGCCACGTGTACCATACAACCAGCCTTGTAACATTCTTGTCGCTCATGATACTAGACTATGGGCATGCGGATGGTCATAGCTATAGTTTATGGGGTCATCTATTACTGATAAGGTCAAGGTCTTGACATCTAAGGCCCACCTAGAGTCCCACACCATCATTGGAAGGTCCCTGGACCACAGGCGCATTCGGATGCGCACCCCTAGAAGTCCACCTGGATATTCCAACATCACTCGAACGTCTTCCCGCCAGTCGGCCTCGCCAGTATCACTCGCACAGTGGAGGCATGGAGGCGGTGTGGGATTCCCAACGGTCGGGTGCCTTAATCTCAGACTTCAAGTGTAGTTATAGCTGCTGTTACCAGTAACTGGTGTAGTTATGCTTATTAAACCCCTTGTAACGTGGCATTAATGGGCCGAGCTGCACTATGTTTAAGCCTCCCCTCAACTCCATGACAAGTGTTCAACATCCATTGTAATCATACACCCCGAAGAGAAAACACAAGCCCCCGGGCATGAGACGTAGGGTTGTGACCTTTCTGAGAGAGGCCTGAACTTGCTAAATCCAAGTGATACTCGTGCGCCGTAGCTAAGCTCTGCCCTTAGTTCGTACCCCTAGTACTCATTGTCAGGTTCATTAATTGCCTCAAAAATAGCCCCCCACCCCCTCCTAGTAAAAACATTGTATTTGTCAAATTGAACCCTTGAGCTCAGGGGCGGATCTACGTTGGTCCAGCCGGTGTCACTGGACACCGGGTAGAAATCCAGCTTAAGTTATGTATAGTACGTATTTTGTGCCTGGACACCGGTAAAAATTAAAGTTGGACACCGGCTGAAACGAGACAAAGACATAGAGAGAAATACCCGGCGAGTATTCGCGCAGCCGCATGCACACCCGTCTAGTAGGAGTGGCGCTATCAATGGATCAGGTCGTCTGTTTTGGTCTTATATACTCTGTACGTACGTGCCTAACATGAGATGGCTCTGATGTCTAACATGCTTTGTATGTACGTGCCTAACTTGCGCCGATTCTGCTGCAGCATGCTCGCCTCCACTGGGTCGCACCGTCGCCAGTCACCAGCCCGCGGTCGGCTGGAGAATGACACCATCAACCTGCCCCTGCCCTCGCCTGTTGGCCGATGCAGACCGCTAAATAATCGATGGAAATATGTATGGCTCAATCAAGAATGTGTCCATATCTCAAATTCTTGTTGCCTAAATATATGGTTAGAGTTTTCAAATTTAAGAGTATGACAAGTGATAATGAGACCGCTATCTGATATTTTTGTCTTGGTGATTCACATCTATTTGCAATTCTGGACTTTTCGACCGTATGTGACACCAGTAAGACACATTTTTGCGAATCAACCTGTGGTTAAGTTGGTTAGGTGGACAGTGGTATCCCTAACCCACCAGGGTTCAAATCCTGGTGCTCGCATTATTCCTGGATTTATTTCAGGATTTCCGGCGATGCGCTTTCAGTGGGAGGAGACGTTCCCGTCAACGACGAGGCGCCTACGGTGACTTCGTAAATCTCAAGATGATATGCCGGCTCAGTCTCTCGGAGGTGCTCATAGGGGTAGGGTGTGCATGTGTGCGTTCATAGGGATGAGTGTATGCGCGTGTATATGAGCGCTTGTGTCTGTACTGATGCTCAAAAAAAAGTAAGACACATTTTTAGGGGGGATTTGTGATAAATATAATGAGACAAATAATGTAACTCAATTGTGCAGTTGTGATAATATAATAAGCGGCAAATTATTAGGGGAATTCATGTTGCCCTCGTTGAACTTTTTTTTTGAGTTGGTCATTCATCATATTTGTTTTTATTGTTTGGGTTTCTTGTGTTTTATATTTCAACTATACATAATCAACTAAAATTTCAAATGAAACGCTTCATTTTGGCAAAGATTTTTTGTCATCGAATATTTTAGATTGTTGAGTTTGGTGTACACGTGGACACCGGATGATTTTTGTTCTGGGTCCGCCCCTGCTTGAGCTTGTGGAAAGATGCGATGTGTCACTCGATTACATATGAAAAAGAAATATAATATCATGCCTTTATGGGAAACAACTAATATATAGATACGCGTGTCCTCTTCTTTGCCATATGTCTTCTTTTGCTTCCATGGATGGCCTTCTCCATGCAACGCCATGGATTATTCCACAAGCCACGTATGTCAGCCTATTCTGTTGGGATATTTCTCATGGGTGGTTTTCACAGACTAACAAACTCGAACTCGATGACAAGGACGCCAATGACTATAAATAGTTGTAGTTCGTTAGTTTAGCTCTAAAAGCTAGCGTTGCCGTTACCACAATCAGCGGGGTGCCCTTAATAGAAGTAAACAACTTATGCATGAACACACATTGGTGAGTTGTTCTGTACCATGTCCTTGCTCTAAGCTCCTCAAACTAAGATCGATTATGTTACGTCTTGGGCTGTATCAATGCAAACTACGTTCTTGTAACTTATTTTCATTTCCACGAGTTCTTCTTAAAAACAATGTCATGATTATTGGCTAGCAAATGTGATATTTCTTAGTATCAATGTGATATGGTTGTCATGCCGCATTGGTTTCTCTGGCACAATATGATGACACGTTACCTTAATAAACTCACATGTCATCAGAATTCAGAAAGATATCTATGCAGAAAGCTTTTGCATGTTCATTCTCCAACTCGGCAAATTGTACACCTAGGCATGCCACGTTGGCTCGACAGGCAGGACCCATGAATCAATTTGGCTTTTTCGCAAACAATTAATTATTTGTGGCCCTCAAATTTGGTGGTTCAGTGTGATTTCCCCTGAATGTTGTGACATCATGTTACCATAGCCTCAAATATGGTGGTTTTGTCTAGTACCTTCATATATGTGGATCATTCACGCAAGAATGTTTAATGTTGCTTGTATAGGTGTTCATCGCCTATAGGGAACCACTAGGCATCAGACTACTAACAATATGCATCCATCAGACAGAGAAATGGAATGTAATCAAGTAGACAGAGAAAAATAAGGCATAGTAACAATAACGCCCTATGTAATAAGGGGCATGTGATTAAATCCTCTGGACCGTGTCATCAATGCCAATAAATTGAGTACCCGTTGAACCAGAACCCCCCAAAAAACGCACTCTCACTATAAATAGTAGCAATGACACTATGGTACAACAACATCCATCCATTCTTATCTTGAGTTACCAGTCTGCTACAATGGCAAGCCATTGGGTCTTCTTCCTCTCACTCTGTCTCCTCCTCGTAGCCGTTTCTTCCATAGATGTGGAGCCCCCTTTAGATTCCCCCCACCTCCAAAAGCCAATTGCTACAGGTCTGTGACAGAGACACCATGGAAGTGCGCGGGCCTCCAGGCTCTAATCTTCGGCGAAGTGTGCATCACCAAGGACTGCTGCAAGGTGCTCCGTAGGGTTGGCGATGAAACTTGCATCATCAGCTACATGTGTGCCTCCATTGGCTAGCTAGTTCTCAAGATTTGATCTAACTTCATCGGAAGATATTACATGATGTATGTACAATCTAGTTTTTTTAATAAATATTATAATGGTGTGTGTTGGTTTTGGATTATATAGAGAGTAACTCATCATTGTGGCCTTAGCATATGGTCTTTGTTTTTTTTTTGCGGGTAGAAATTTGTATTACTCATCCACCAAAGTCCTTACAATCAATCGCAGCTAGTTCCAAAGCCTCAGGAGGACGAGAACCTAACCAAGTCATGGTTCTACCCTCACTATGAGCAAATTTAGCTAAGCTATCACTAACTTTATTTTGGCTACGACTTACATGAGTAATACAATTTTCATGTAGAGACATAAGATATCTAATCTCCTTGATGATGGACGAATATACCGATCTGTCAACCTCTGAAGCCTGGATCAATTTCACTGCAATTATAGAATCCATGTCGATCTGCACTGGTAGCTCACTTCTATGGATGGAGAAAGATAAATCTTCCATGCATGCACATAATTCAGCTTCAAGTGCATCCCGGCAAGAAAATAACTGCCTACAGGAAGAGAAGATGATGGCTCCCTTGTCGTCTCTTAACACCATTCCAGCACCGGCCAATCCATCAACAGCAAATGAACCATCAGTACACAACTTAACCCAGCCGGGCTTAGGAGCAGTCCACTTGGGGTCTGCTACGACCATTACCGCATGTGGCCGAACTGAAGTATATGTTATGATTGACTTCCCTTTGCTAGGATCGGCAATTAGATCAATTTTAATGCCAATTAGAGAATCCAAGTAGCTCATCAAGAACCTTCGAAAAGCCTCCATGGGTGGCGGGGATTTATTATGGACAATCTCATTGCGTATGTGCCACGCCCTCCACAATGTCATGAGAAGCATCGGACGCTCAATATCCGGCAGAGGAGCAAGAGCGTGCAGCAGCCACTCGACAGCTGTATTCTGCACGGTAGTAATATTTGGAAGAGTCCATACTTCTGCCATAGCATCCCAGAGAACTCTCGAAAGGGTGCAGCGACATAGTGCATGGAAGCAATCCTCGGACTCTATCGAACACACAGGGCACAAATCACTAGTTTCCAACCCTCTTGTATGCTTGTTACTCCATGTAGGCAGAGAGTTTGTAGCGACCCGCCATGTGAAATTACGAACCGAAGGAGGAACATCAGTCGACCATATAAATTTCCAGCAGTCCCGACGCCCATCTGGACGTGAGCTGGAGCCTGTCGAAGTGCTTCTGTGAGCTTCCTCAAAGCCGAACTGCTACGCACTCCTCACTGAAAAGGAGCCAAACTTGCCAGGGCCCTACGTCAACGTATCATCCTCCTGTCTTGGCAACGCCCTGATTTTCAAAATCTCCACAACATCCGCTGGCATAAAGAATTTCTGTAACAAGCCAACCTTCCATGAGCCGTTCTCATTCAGCAAATCTGAGATGAAGCGAATTATGCACCTCCCTTGTAAAGTGAAAGGTTTATAAGAGAAGGGTCTGGGTATCCAATTGTCACGCCAAACACGTATATTTCTTCCGTTCCCAACTCTCCAAATCAGACCCTTCTTCAAGAGTTCAAGACCGTAGCTAATAGCTTGCCAAGAAGAAGAAGCATTTCCGGCGAAAACAGTATCCTCAAGTTTACCATCTGGATAGTATCTTGCTTTTAACACTAGTGTGCACAGACTGTCAGGCTTTGTAATTAATCTCCATGCTTGCCTAGCTAATAGTGCTTGGTTAAAAATTCTGAAATCTCTAAAACCAACACCTCCTTTACTCTTTGGTTGCATCAGATTATCCCATGCCCGCCAGTGCACTTTCCTCTTCCCCTTCTCAGCTCCCCAATAAAAGGCTCTTACCATTCTAGTAAGTTCATCACACACTGAAAAGGGTAATTTAAAGACCCCCATCATATAAGTGGGAAGGGCCTAAGCAACGGACTTAATGAGTGTCTCCCTCCCTGGTTGAGCAAGGTGACCATCTCCCCAATAGAGCAATCTTTTAGTTAAACTCATCTGAAGATTCTGAAATCTTCCCTTAGACATGTGACCATCAGGCGTGGGGAGTCCAAGGTACTTCTCCTCAAAAACCTAACTAGTGACATTGAGAACTCCTCTGATTTCCTCCTGTCTGACATAAGGGCAAGCCTCCCCAAAAAGAATAGAACACTTGTCAAAATTCAAACTTTGACCCGTTGCCTTTCCATATTGATCCAATTCTAGCTTTATTGTTTCGGCCTGAGCACGGTTTGCTTCGAAAAATAACATAGTATCATCAGCAAACAATAGGTGTGAGATTCCTGGAGCTCTTCTACATACCTTGACAGGTGTAATATCACCACTAGACACATACTGCTTCAGAATTGCAGAAAGTCCATCAGCCACAAAAAGGAACAAGAAGGGGGATAGCGGATCGCCCTGCCGAAGCCCACGCGACGGTGCAAATGAATCCAAGAGGGTCCCATTAAGTTTGACAGAGTATCTCACCGATGTGACACAAGACATTATCCAGTCCACCCATCATTGAGAGAAACCCAACTTTTGCATCACCTGCTTCAAGAACTTCCAATCCACCCTATCATATGCTTTTGAGAGATCGAGTTTGTAAGCACAAAAGCTTTTTGTAGGATCCTTTTCTTGCTTAATGTGGTGGATACATTCAAAAGCCACAAGAGCATTATCAGTAATCAAACACCCTGGGATAAAGGCACTTTGCTCTGGAGAAACAATACCATCCAATAATGGCCTTAAATGATTCACCATGCACTTTGAGATGACCTTGTATATGACATTACATAGACTAATCGGCCTGTAGTGAGACAAGCTGTAGGGGTTAGCAATTTTAGGAATAAGAACTACGGAGGTAGAATTTACCCCTTCCAGAATAATCCCAGAAGCAAAAAATCCCCTGACCGCTGCAATCACACTATTTTGTAGCACGTCCCAATTCCGCTGAAAGAACCTCGCGGGTAGACCATCTGGACCTAGGGCCTTCAATGGTCCAATCTGAAACAGGGCATCAGAGATCTCCTTATCGCTACAGGGAGCACACAAGCGCGCATTGTCCTGCTCAGTGACTTTTGCTTCAAGCAAATCAAGAACCCATGTTGCATCCAACGCCTGGTCTGAAGCAAAAATCCCTTGAAAATACTCATTTGCCAGACTAGCCATTTCCTCAAAGTTTGAATGAACCACACCAATACTGTCGGTTAGCTCGCGTATTTTATTTTTGCGAGCGCGCCAAACAGCCTTACTCTGAAAATATTTAGTGTTGCGGTGGCCTTCCTTCAACCACGTAATTCTTGAGCGTTGTAGCCACATCATTTCCTCCTGGTACAAAAGCTCGTTCATCTTCTCAGTGATGTTTCTAATTTCTTGTCTATCTGCATTCATGGTCATAAGTTCCTCCAGTTGTGTTCTTGACTTGGCTAGTTCCCTTGTTATATTGCCGAATTTCTTGCTGCCCCAAGTACTGAATGTAGCCAAGGTCTTCCTTAGCGCTGTTTGGAGCTTCTCCAAATTGTCCACATTGCCAACAGATTCCCATGCCTCCTTAACAACAGCCGGTAGAGATGAGTCTCTTTCCCAAAAAACTTCATAGCGTCTAGGATTGGGGACTTGCTGGCCCGTGTCCGGAGCGTCCTTCAAAACCAGCGCCACATGATCCGAGCATGGTGACACCACATGTTGTACTGTATAAAACGGAAAAAGATTGCGCCATTCATTTCTTGCAGTAGCTCTATCAAGACGAACCTTCACATTACTCGCCCCGACACGCAGGTTATCATAAGTAAACGGAATCCCTGAGAACCCAAGATAAATCAGACTGCAAATTTCCAGAGTATATCGGAAGGCTATCATTTGTTGTTCCGGTCTAGGGGTAGCCGACAGGTGTTCGAAATCCCAAAGAGCTTCATTAAAATCACCAATAACAAGCCAAGGCCTATCACACACACTTGTTAGACCCTGTAATTTGGCCCACATGGGGTGGCGATTCTCGACTCGTGGTTCACCATAAACAATGGTGACTCTCCACTGTTCTGCATCCGCATGTACCTTCACCAGAGCATCGATATACCGTTCCTCCTTGTCCAGGATTTCAACCACAAAAGACTCATACCAGAAAAAGAGCTAGGCCACCACTCAAACCATTACTGTCCACCCCGTCAAAACCTTTCAATCCGAGGCGTCCACGAATTCTTCTCATTTTTGTTGCTTTCTGTCTGGTCTCGCAAAGGAAAACCAGCATGGGGGAGTGTGACTGGGAGAGCGTCACAATTTCTCGAACAGTCCGAGAGTTCCCCCCGCCCCGGCAGTTCCAACTGATGAGATTCATTGCTCCCGGCAGACGTGAGGTCGCCGATGGATCAGTCGCTTCGTCACTTAATAACTCGGGACCTTCAGAAGCGCCCGTACTGCCGCTGCCTGCTTCAAAACCTGCTTGGACCGAAGGAGCATACAAACACATCTACTAGAACCCAACGTTCATTGAGATCCGTAATAGATTTTGGAGAGACCAGCTACATGTGTGCCTCCATTGGCTAGCTAGTTCTCAAGATTTGATCTAACTTCACCGGAAGATATTACATGATGTATGTACAATCTAGTTTTTTAATAAATATTATAATGGTGTGTGTTGGTTTTGGATTATATAGAGAGTAACTCATCATTGTGGCCTTAGCATATGGTCTTTGAATTTAACTTCTTAATTATTGTGCTAAAGAATTCAGAAAAGAGTTGAAGTTGGGCCTGGTTTTTGGGCTTAACACAAACACAGTATCATCAGTTGGGCCTCTGGCATTTATAATGACTCTGGTCCGACGAAGTTTACAATTGCGCAGGTTTCCTGCAAGTAGTACGAAAACAGTTTTGGACCAAACTCTGTTGCACTAGCGCCGCCTTTATAGTTCAACACTTTTGCTATATGTAAGTTGATTGAAATTTATATTTGGGTAAGTCGCTTTTTTTCCTTGTACAGTAATTAGTATGTTTTTTCCTTTTTCTAGTGTCAACTTTTGTGTGCGTGCATGTGTGTTTGTCGCATACATGTCTACTGTGTGCATGTGCATGTGTGTGCTCACGTCCGAGTGGGAGTGTGTGTGTGTGTGCATGCGCGAGTGTGCAGACGATGACACCATCGATATGAGATACATTTTATTTTTATGTGTTAAGGTACAACTAATCATTAATTTAAGAATATATAAAACATAATATATGCAATTAAGTTTCATGCAACTTATGTGCAAAACATATCTTTATCCAAAAAAGCCTCTACGATATACTTATTTATCTTATTGTGCAACAGTGCAATTCTTGTGTAAATTATGTGCAATTTTTTTATCATCATTTGTTTCAATTGTTTTTCATTTTCTTTATTTTCTAGGGTAAAACCGTGCTCTAATTCATTCGACCTTAGAAAAATATTATTTTTTGTCCTTTTAGCTTCGTACTAGTTTTAGTCTTTATTATTCTTTACCAAGTTGTTTTTAGTCGATTTTCCATTTTATTTATGTGTATTGTGTAAATATTAGGTGTGTGTAAATGTACACAAAAGTGTTATACAATATGTGTGTAAATTACTTTAAAGTGCAAAAAATTTCCCTATTATATGCCTATTTTTACATCTATAAAAATATGCAGTTTCAGAACAAATTGTGTGCAAGTTTTCTCATCATTTTTTTATGGATTTTTATTCATTTTCTTTCATAGCAATACCACTCATTAATTACTTCTTAATTTTTTTGAAAATTCCACTATATGCTTATTCTTGCATAATATAAGAAATTGCAACTTATAGGTAAATTATGTGCAAATTATTTCCTTATTTGTTTAATGTTTTTTCTTCTGGAAGGGTAATACCAATGCCACTAATTCATTCCTTAAAGCTTAATTATTTTGGTTTCTTTTTAGTTTTTATTTGGTTTTCTTTCTTCTTTAAGGCTAACACCAATGTCACTAATTCATTCTTTGTGAGGAAACTCCTTTTTTGCAAAAATCACAATATTATATGTTTATTCTTACATATTATAAAAAAACACAATTTCTGCGTATATTATGTGCAAATTTTGTCATTATTTGTTTTATTATTCCTTCTGGAAGGGTAAAACCAATGCCCTAATTCATTCTTTCTTAGAAACTTCATTATTTTAATTTTGTTTTATTTTCTTCTCCGTGAAGGATAATACCAATGACAGTAATCCAATCCTTGCGAGGAAACAACTTTTTTCCAAAAATTACACTACAGTCCCTCTGTTCTAAAGTATAGGGTGCATTAGTTTTTTCAAAAGTCAAACATGTGCAGGGATTTATTTTGCATCGCAAATGTCGATATTTTAATTCTATAATCTTGATGAAACATACACAAATTTGTTCCTTATATCGACACCTTATATTCTATAATGGAGGAAGTATATGCTTATTATTGCATATATTGCAAAAAAAAGTGCAATTTCTATGTACATTGTGTGCAAATTGTATAATTGTTATTTTTCAGACTGAAGTGTAGTTTTATGGTTGGAGATTAGAAGGGGAAGCGGGGCCACCAGCGGAAATCGGGGGGGGGGAGATTGGTGGAGTTGTCTTCCGTGAAAACAATCGGTAGAAAGCTTCTGTTAGGGTAGCATTTTTGAAGAAAAATAGGCATGCACATGTGACCTAGCTAACACTGCCGCAAACATTTTTTTAGGGAAGCACTGTCGCTAACACTAATTTCTACTTCTAATGGAGCAGTTGGTGGGATTGCGTCCAGTTTTTTTCGTCCGGGTTTTTTTCGTCCCTCCATCCCTCCACGATGGTTTTCTCCCTCTCAATAAAGCACCCATGTTTGACTGTTGTTTTTTCCTTGCCTACCACACAAAGGGAAAAAAATCCTGAATGGATCTAAACTTTCCATACGAACAAAAGATATTTAGTAATGTCTTCATTTGAAAGAATCAATCAAGATTAATCTTTTGTTGGGGATCGTTGCAGAAATTAATTTTTTTTCTACGCATCACCAAGATCAATCTATGGAGAGACTAGCAACGAGAGAGAGGGGAGTGTATCTTCATACCCTTGAAGATCGTGAAACGGAAGCGTTACAAGAACGCGGATGAAGGAGTCGTACTCACAGCGATTTAGATCACGGTTGATTCCGATCTACGCGCCGAACAACGGCGCCTCCGCGTTCAACACACGTACAACCCGGGGACGTCTCCTCCTTCTTGATCCAGCAAAGGGAGAGGAGAAGTTGAGGAAGAACTCCGACAACACGCCGGCGTGGTGGTGGAGCTTGCAGTTCTCCGGCAGGGCTTCGCCAAGAACTACTACGGAGGAGGAGGTGTTGGCGAGGGAGAGGGCTGCGCCAGGGGAAGGGTGCGGCAGCCCTCCCGCCTCCCCTCTATTTATAGGGGCAAGGGAGAGGGGTCCGGCCCCCACCAGATGGATCTAGAGGGGGGCAGCGGCCAAGGGGAGGTGGCTTGCCCCCCAAGCCAAGGGGGGCGCCCCCTTTAGGGTTTCCCCTAAACCCTAGGCGCATGGGCCCTAGGGGGTTTGGCGCCCAGCCTACCTAGGGGCTGGTTCCCCTCCATATTCAGCCCATAGGGCCCTTCGGGGTAGGTGGACCCTCCCGGTGGACCCCCGAAACCCTTTCGGTGGTCTCGATACAATACCGATAAACCCCCGAACACTTCCGGCGACCGTATAAGGACTTCCCATATATAAATCTTTATCTCCAGACCATTCCGGAACTCCTCGTGACGTCCGGGATCTCATCCGGGACTCCAAACAACATTCGGTAACTGCATACTAATTCCCATAACAACTATAGCGTCACCAAACCTTAAATGTGTAGACCCTACGGGTTCGGGAACCATGTAGACATGACCGAGACATCTCTCCGGCCAATAACCAATAATGGGATCTAGATACCCATGTTGGCTCCCACATGTTCCACGATGATCTCATTGGATGAACCACAATGTCGAGGATTCAATCAATCTCGTATACAATTCCCTTTGTCAATCGGTACGTTACTTTCCCGAGATTCGATTGTCGGTATCCCAATACCTCGTTCAATCTCGTATTACAAGAAACTGAGTGGGAGCTCTGTAGCATTTCTAATATTATATGTAGATGACATATTGTTGATTGGAAATGATATAGCATAAAAGGGTACTTGAATAAGAGTTTTTCAATGAAAGACCTCGGTGAAGCTGCTTATATATCAGGCATCAAGATCTATAGAGATAGATCAAGACGCTTAATAGGACTTTCACAAAGCACATACCTTGATAAAGTTTTGAAGAACTTCAAAATGGATCACTCAAAGAAAGGGTTCTTGCCTGTGTTACAAGGTGTGAAATTGAGTCAAACTCAATGTCCGACCACTTCAGAAGATAGAGAGAAAATAAAAGTCATTCCATATGCCTCAGCCATAGGTTCTGTCATGTATGATATGTTGTGTACCAGACCTGATGTGTGCCTTGCTATAAGTCTGGCAGGGAGGTACCAAAGTAATTCAGGAGTGGATCACTTGATAGCGGTCAAGAACATCCTGAAGTACCTAAAACGGACCAAGGATATGTTTCTCATTTATGGAGGTGACAAAGAGCTCGTCGTAAATGGTTACATCGATGCTAGCTTTGATACTGATCCGGATGACTCTAAGTCACAAACCGGATACGTATTTATATTGAATGGTGGAGATGTTAGTTGGTGCAGTTCCAAGCAGAGCGTCGTGGCAGGATCTACGTGTGAAGCGGAGTACATAGCCGCTTCGGAAGCAGCAAATGAAAAAGTATGGATAAAGGAGTTCATATCCGATCTAGGTGTAATACCTAGTGCATGGGGTCCAATGAAAATCTTTTGTGACAATACTGGAGCAATTGCCTTGGCGAAGGAATCTCGATTTCACAAAAGAACCAAACACATCAAGAGACGCTTCAACTCCATCCGTGATCAAGTCAAGAAGGGAGACATAGAGATTTGCAAAATACATGTAGATCTGAATGTTGCAGACCCGTTGACGAAGCCTCTTCCACGAGCAAAACATGATCAGCACCATGACTCCATGGGTGTTAAAATCATTACAATGTAGTCTAGATTATTGACTCTAGTGCAAGTGAGAGACTGAAGGAAATATGCCCTAGAGGCAATAATAAAGTTGTTTATATTTCCTTATTCATGATAAATTTTTATTATTCATGCTAGAATTGTATTGACCGGAAACCTTAATACATGTGTGAATACATAGACAAAACACTGAGTCCCTAGTGAGCCTCTACTTGACTAGCTCGTTGATCAAAGATGGTTAAGGTTTCCTAACCATGGACATGAGTTGTCATTTGATAACGGGTTCACGTCATTGGGAGAATGATGTGATGGACATGACCCATCGTTAGCTTAGCATATTGATCATTCAGTTTTATTGCTATTGTTTTATTCATGTCAAATACATATTCCTTCAACTATGTGATTATGTAACTCCCGGATACCAGAGGAATGCCTTGTGTGCTATCAAACGTCACAACATAACTGGGTGATTATAAAGTGCTCTACAGCTATCTCCGTAGGTGTTTGTTGGGTTGGCATACATCGAGATTAGGATTTTTCACTCCGAGTATTGGAGAGGTATCTCTAGGCCCTCTCGGTAATGTACATCATAAGAAGCCTTGCAAGCAAAGTGACTAATGAGTTAGTTACAGGATGATGTATTACGGAATGAGTAAAGAGACTTTCCGGTAACGAGATTGAATTAGGTAAGTAGAAAGCGACAATTGAATCTCGGGCAAGTAACATACCGATGACGAAGGGCATAACGTATGTTGTCATTACGGCTCGATCGATAAAGATCTTCGTAGAATATGTAGGAGCCAATATGAGCATCCAGGTTCCGTTACTGGTTATTGACCGGAGAGGTGTCTCGGTCATGTCTACATAGTGCTCGAACCCGTAGGGTCCGCATGCTTAACGTTCGATGACTATTTAGTATTATATGAGTTATATAATTTGGTGACTGAATGTTGTTCGAAGTGCCGGATGAGATAAGAGACATGACTATTTAGTTCGGTTTGTTATTTTTTCCTTCTATTTTTTTATCCTTTTCCGTTTCTTCTTTTTGTTTTCTTTAATGCGCGCTTTTTTATGAGGTAAATATACCAGAAGTCATAGAACTTGCATCCGACGGTCAGTTTGGTGCATAAACTTGTAAAATACGTGTTTCTGGTCATCTAACTTGTCGTCTCGTTTATATACGGTGCTTCCCACTCTATCCGGTCGTATCCATACGCGCGCCAACGTATGGAAGGGTGTGCTCAAAAGGGGAAGCCACGGTTCGAAAATATGATCTTAAAAGCTCGCCTCGTGTACAAGTGCCGACCATCTGGCCATAATGACACTTGACAACATAAACAAAATTTATCTTTTGTATTGTATAGTTTCAAATTTATGCATCCCAATGCCAGCAAATTATGTATAATTTTGTTTTGCACATATAGATCTTTTTGCACATAGTACCTAACTTTAAACATATATTCCTGAAAAAATAGTGCAGAATGAATGAACGTAAATTATTTTGGACAAACCAAAAAAATTTTGATTTGAATTTCAATAATTTTAAATTTAAAATCTAGATAAAAGGAAATATAGTATAGAATGAATGTATGTAAATTCTTTTGGGAAAATCAACAAAACTTTTGTTTGAATACGAATAATTTAAAATTTAAATATTTATATAAAAGGAAACATAGTGCAGAATGAATGTACATAATTTAAAATTTGAAAATCAAGATAAAGAAAAGTATAGCTCAAAATAAATGTGTCTATTTTTTAGGACAAATCAATGAAATTTTTGTTTGAATGTGAATTATGTAGATAAAGGAAAATATACTTCAGAATGAATGTATCCAAATTTCCTTTGGAGTGCGCCCTCAAGCCTGAGGTCTGATTTTTTTTTTCATAATAGTAGTCCTACTAACTTCGGTTTTAGTAATGAAAAAGTTTGGACAAATCAATGTAAATTTTGTTTGAATTCAAATAATTTTAAATTTAAAAATCTTGATAAAAGAAAATATAGTTCTTTTTTTACACTAAAGAAAATATAGTTCAGAATGTGTACTTTTTCACTTGGATATACCTTAGTAGCCTCAAATAAACATGAAGTAACATCAGTTACGTTGGTTAGAACGCCCGCTTTATTGGAACGGGTTGCCGGTTCGAAGCAGGGATTACCTTTTCTACGTTTTGATTTGACTTTAATTTGTATGGTCTGGTTCTATAAAGCTATTTTTTTGGCTGAAACAAACTTCAGTGGTGGCTATCTATGCAGGGCGAACCGCGGCCAGTCGTGGTTCGAATCCCACCGCGCGCAACAACGTTTTTAGTTTTATTTGAGAATTTTTCTGTGTAAATAAATAAAATGCAAGGGTAATATCTGAAGAAAAAAACAGTATGCATGGATGACCACCACCTCAGCCATTGACAATGGGCCCCGCCACGTTGGCACATTTAAGGATACGGCCGGATATGATAGAGAGCACCGTATATGAACGAGAGGACAAGTTAGATGACCAGAAACACGTATTTTGCAAGTTTATGCACTAAACTGACTGTCATGTGCAAGTTATATGACTTGCAGTGTATTTACCTCTTTTTTATAATCCGTGAACTTTTTTTCGAAATTGATAAACTTTTTCAAATACATGAACTCTTTTCAGATTTGATCAACTTTTTTCAAATTTGAAGAACTCTTTTCAACTTTGATGCACTTTTCTTTACAATCTGATGAATGTTTTTTCAAAATTGATGATTTTTTTAAAATTGGATGAACTCCATTTCAAATCCGATGATTTTTTTTGAAAAGTTGATGAACCTTTTTAAAATTCGATGACCTTTTCCAAAATTCAGTGAACTTTTTTCAAATTTGGTGAACTTTTCTCAAAATCGATGAACTCTTTTTGAATTTCATGAACTATCTTTTTAGAATTGGATGAACGTTTTTAAAATTGATGAACTTTCTTAAAATTTGATGAACTTTCTTAAAATTCGATGAACTTTTGCCAAATTTGATGAACTTTTTCCAAAACCGATGAACTTTTTTCAAAATGGAAGAATTTTTTTGCAAAACTGGTGAACTTTTTAAAAAATTGATGAACTATTTTCCAAAATTCGCGAACATTTTCCCAAATTGGACGAAATTTTTCCGAAATTGATGTACTTTTTTCTAAATTTTGTGAACTTTTTGAGAATCTATGAAATATTTTCAGATTAGATTAACTTTTAAAAAAACAATGACATTTTTTTCAGAATTCGTGAACTTTTTCTCAAATTCGTGAACTTTCCTCAAATTGACGAACCTTTTTCACTTTGTACGAATGTTTTGAAATTTATGAACTTTCTTCAAGTTCATTTTTTTATTGTGTATGCTTTTTTATTTATATCGTAAAATAATATGCATAACAAACTGGGTATATATTGCTCCTACATGCTAATGTTGTATTAAGAGAAGTCAAATAGAGTATTTTCCTCATAGTGGACAAGAAAGAGTAGGCGTCCTAGTGGTTATTGCCTAAAAGGTGTGAAGTTAGCAGGTAGGGATCGAATCCTGTTTCTCGCTATTTTGCGCTGTGAGCGCCAGTTGCGATAAGTAGCGCCGAAAGCACCGAACAGGAGCTCCCAACCACTAATTCTCAAAAAAAAGGAGCTCCCGACCACTTCTGTAGAGATCAGAGAGGAAAAACTGGACTGGGCCATAATGCAATGCAACAGAAAGAATGGACAGAAAGGCTAAGGCCAGGGGAATTCTCTGTACGCCGCTTACCGCGGCAAGTAGTCGCGGATTCTTTGACCGTTCACCACCCTTGAATTTGTGCCTTCGAAGTTGTTGATTTTTATGGCATCGGAACGATAGACCTCCTCGATGATGTATGGACCTTCCCATTTAGAGAGGAGTTCGCCTGCAAAAAATCTTAAACGAGAGTTGTATAGCAATACATTAAAGTCACATTATTGTATCGTTTTATCATGCCATCTTTTAACTTTTTCCTTAAACAGTTCGACATTCTCACAAGCCTGGGTTCTCCATTCATCAAGTGAGCTAATGTCAAAAAGCCCCTTCTCACCGGCAAATTTGAAGTCATAGTTGAGCTCTTTAATAGCCCAATATGCCTTATGTTCTAGTTCAAGAGGTAAGTGACATGCTTTTCCATAAACCATCTTATACAGAGACATACCCATAGGATTCTTATATGCAGTTCTATAAGCCCATAATGCATCATCAAGTTTCTTGGACCAATTCTTTCTAGATCTATTAACAGTCTTTTGCAAAATTAATTTAAGATCTCTATTACTCAATTCTACTTGACCACTAGACTGTGGGTGATAAGGAGATGCAATTCTATGATTAACATCATACTTAGCAAGCATTTTATGAAAAGCACCATGAATAAAATGCGAACCACCATCAGTCATTAAGTATCTAGGGACTCCAAAACTCAGAAAAATAACTTCTTTAAGCATCTTAATAGAGGTGTTATGATCAGCACTACTAGTTGGAATAGCTTCTACCCACTTAGTAACGTAATCAACAACAACTAAAATATGTGTGTACCCATTAGAGGAAGGAAACGGTCCCATATAATCAAAGCCCCAAACATCAAATGGTTCAATAACAAGTGAATAATTCATAGGAATTTCTTGACGTCTACTAATATTACAAATTCTTTGACATTCATCACAAGACAAAACAAACTTACAGGCATCCTTGAAGAGAGTAGGCCAATAAAAACCGGATTGCAATACCTTATGTGCAGTTCTGTCTCCAGCATGGTGTCCTCCATAAGCCTCGGAGTGACACATGTGTAGGATCTGTTCATGTTCATGCTCAGGCACACAACGTCTAATAACACCATCTACTCCTTTATAGAGATGTGGGTCATCCCAGAAGTAATGCCTTAAATCATAGAACAACTTTTTCTTTTGCTGGCATGTGAAACTAGGTGGTATAAACTTAGCAACAATGTAATTAACATAAGCAGCATATCATGGAGCAGTATGAGAAGCATACATGAAAGCTAATTGTTCATCAGGGAAGCTATCATCAATAGGTAGTGGGTCATCAAGAACATTCTCTAACCTAGACAAGTTGTCTGCAACAGGGTTCTCAGCTCACTTTCTATCAATAATATGCAAATCAAATTCTTGTAGCAAGAGAACCCATCTAATAAGTCTAGGTTTAGCATCTTTCTTTTCCATAAGATATTTAATAGCAGCATGATCAGTGTGAACAGTTACTTTGGAATCAACAATATAAGGTCTGAACTTATCATAAGCAAAAACAACTGCTAAAAATTCTTTTTCAGTAGTAGCATAATTTCTTTGGGCACTGTCTAGAGTTTTACTAGCATATTGGATAACATTTAATTTCTTATCAACTCTTTTTCCTAGAACAGCCCCTACAACATAATCACTAGCATCACACATAATTTCAAAGGGTAAATTCCAATCAGGAGGCTGAACAATAGGTGCAAAAATCAAAGCTTTCTTAAGTATTTCAAATGCTTCTACACAATCATCATCAAAGACAAAAGGAACATCTTTTTGTAAAAGATTAGTTAGAGGCTGAGAAATTTTAGAAAAGTCCTTAATGAACCTCCTATAAACACCGGCATGACCAAGGAAACTTCTTATACATTTAATATCCTTAGGACACGTCATCTTTTCAATAGCATCAACTTTAGCTTTATCAACTTCAATACCTATTTCAGAAATTTTATGCCCCAAGACAATACCTTCATTAACCATAAAGTGGCACTTCTCCCAATTCAAGACAAGATTAGTTTCTTCACATCTCTGCAAAACTCGATCAAGGTTGCTTAAGCAATCATCAAAAGAAGTTCCATAAACGGAGAAATCATCCATGAAAACCTCAACAATCTTTTCACAAAAGTCAGAGAATATAGCAGTCATACATCTTTGAAAGGTAGCAGGTGCATTACATAAACCAAAAGGCATACGTCTATAAGCAAAGGTACTGAAAGGGCAAGTAAAAGTTGTCTTTTCTTGATCCTCTTTTGACACAGGTATTTGAGAGAAACCAGAATAACCATCTAGAAAGCAAAAATGTGTATGCTTGGATAATCTTTCTAGCATTTGATCAATAAAAGGTAAAGGGTAATGATCCTTTTGAGTTGCTTTATTTAATTTATGGAAATCAATTACCATTCTATAACCTGTAACAATTCTTTGTGGGATCAATTCATCTTTATCATTAGGAACCATAGTAATACCTCCCTTCTTAGGGACACAATGGACAGGACTTACCCATTGACTATGAGCAACGCGATAAATTATACCTGCCTCCATAAGCTTTAGTATTTCTTGTCTTACCACTTCTTTCATCTTAGGATTTAACCTTTCTTGGTGATCAACAACTGGTTTAGCGTCTTTATCCAATTTTATTTTGTGCTGACATAGAGTGGGACTAATGCCCTTAAGATCATCAAGAGTTTATCCAATAGCAGCATGGTGCTTCTTCAGAGTTTTCAATAATTTCTTTTCTTCATGCTCTGAAAGGTTAGCACTAATAATAATAGGATATATCTTCTTTTCATCAAGATAAGCATATTTAAGAGTATCCGATAAAGGTTTAAGATCAAACACAGGATCACCCTTAGGTGGAGGAGGATCCCCTAAGATTTCAACAGGCAAGTTGTGCTTCAAAATAGGTCCCTGTTTAGAGAATACTTCATCTATTTCCCTTCTTTCATTCATAAACATATCATTTTCATGGTCTAGCAAATATTGTTCTAAAGGATCACTAGGAGGCACGGCAATAGAAGCAAGACCAATAATTTCATCTTTACTAGGCAATTCTTTAACATGGGGTTGTCTACAAAATTTAGCAAAATTAAACTCATGAGACATATCTCCTAAACCAATAGTGACAACATCCTTATTGCAGTCTATCTTAGCATTAACGGTATTCAAGAAGGGTCTACCAAATATAATGGGACAAAAGTTATCTTGTGGGGAACCAAGAACAAGAAAATCAGAAGGATATTTAACTTTCCCACACAAGACTTCAACATCTCTAACAATCCCAACTCGTGAAATAGTATCTCTATTGGCAAGCTTAATTGTAACATCAATCTCTTCTATCTCAGCAGGTGCAATATCATGCCTAATTTATTTATATAAGGAATGAGGTATTGCACTAGCACTAGCACCCATATCATATAAGCCATGATAACAATGATCTCCTATTTTCACAGAAATAACAGGCATGCCTACAACAGGTCTATGTTTATTTTTAGTATCAGGTCTAGCAATTCTAGCAGCTTCATCACAGAAGTAAATAACATGCCCATCAATATTATCGGCCAAGAGATCTTTAACCATAGCAATATTCGGTTCAACTTTAATTTGCTCAGGGGGTTTGGGTGTCTTAATATTACTTTTGTTGACCACAGTTGAAGCTTTAGCATGATCCTTTATTCTAACAGGGAAAGGTGGTTTCTCAATATAAGCAGTAGGAACAACAGGATCATTATAAGTGATAGTATTTTCTTCAACTTTAATAGGTGCAACTACTTTTACTTCAATGGGAGGATTATATTTAAACCACTTCTCCTTAGGGAGATCAACATGAGTAGCAAAGGATTCACAGAAAGAAGCTGCTATCTCAGAGTCAAGTCCATATTTAGTGCTAAATTCACAAAAAGCATCGGTATCCATAAAAGATTTAACGCAATCAAACTTA
This sequence comes from Triticum urartu, assembly GCF_056163025.1. Lineage (NCBI taxonomy): Eukaryota > Viridiplantae > Streptophyta > Magnoliopsida > Poales > Poaceae > Triticum > Triticum urartu. Next base: position 685,381,726 of record NC_141877.1, read on the forward strand.
GGTGTTATACCTCGTCGAGATCCCAATCTTCAGATTGCGTTTAATTCTCTCCAATAAATCCCATTTGAATTCAATAGTCTTCATCATAAAAGAACCAGTATAAGAAGTACCAAGCATGGAGCGATTACTGAGAGAAAGCCGAGCATAATTTTTTTTGAATAATTATTTCTTTTCAGAGCTCATGATTGGGGCATGAATATAACATTGACTTAAGCCTCCCCAATCTTGAGCGATGCTTTCTCCTTCGCGAGGCCAAAAATTATATATATAATTATGATCACGATGAACCAGATGCATAGGATAAAACTTCTGATGAAATTCCAATTTCAATCGTTGGTAGTTCCATGATCCAATATCATCACATAGCCTAAACCATGTCAATGTCTCTCCCTTCAATGATAAAGGGAAGACCTTCTTATTGATAACATCCTCGGGCATACCTGCAAGCTTAAATAATCCACAAACTTCATCCACACAGATTAGTTGCAAATCGGGATGTAATGTTCCATCACCTGTGATAGGATTAGCTAGCAGTTTCTCTATCATACCCGAAGGAATTTCAAATTAAACAATTTTAGTAGGTTCAGTAGGTTGAGGAGCAACTCTTTGCTCTACTGGTCGGGCTGAAGATACCCCGAACAAGCCCCTCAAAGGATTATGTTCCATAGTAACAAGTGACAGTAAATTTCAGCACACTATATAAATTTTTCCTTACCAAATTCCACCTACCAAAGGCGCTTCACTCCCCGGCAATGGCGCCAGAAAAGAGTCTTGATGACCCACAAGTATAGGGGATCTATCATAGCATTTTCGATAAGTAAGAGTGTCAAACCCAACGAGGAGCAGAAGGAAATGATAAGCGGTTTTTAGCAAGGTATTCTTTGCAACCCACATGTACCAATCTGAGGTTTGGATACAAAGATTGGATACAAGAGATGAACTAGGGTTTGAGATGAGATGGTGCTGGTGAAGATGTTGATGGAGATTGACCCCCTCCCGATGAGAGGATCGTTGGTGATGACAATGGTGATGATTTCCCCCTCCCGGAGGGAAGTTTCCCCAGCAGAACAGCTCTGCCGGAGCCCTAGATTGGTTCCACAAAGGTTCCGTCTCGTGGCGGCGGAGTTTCGTCCCGTGAGCTAGCTTATGATTTTTTTTGCTCGACGAAAGACTCCATGTAGCCAAACATGGGCATCAGAGGGCCACCAGGGGGCCCACGAGGCAGGGGGGCGCGCCCAGGGGGTAGGGTGCACCCCCACCCTCGTGGATGGTGGGTGGCCCCCCTCTGGTACTTTTTTCGCTCAGTATTTTTTATATATTCTGAAAATAATTCCCGTGGAGTTTCAGGACTTTTGGAGATGTGCAGAATAGGTCTCTAATATTTGCTCCTTTTCCAGCCCAGAATTCTAGCCGCCGGCATTCCCCCTCTTCATGTAAACCTTGTAAAATAAGAGAGAATAGACATAAGTATTGTGACATAATGTGTAACAACAACCCATAATGCAATAAATATCAATATAAAAGCATGATGCAAAATGGATGTATCAATGCATTACTGAACGAGTAAAGAGACTTGGCGGTAACGAGATTGAACTAGGTATTGAGATACCGACGATCGAATCTCGGGCAAGTAACATACCGATGTCAAATGGAACAACGTATGTTGTTATGCGGTTTGACCGATAAAGATCTTCGTAGAATATGTAGGAACCAATATGAGCATCTAGGTTCCGCTATTGGTTATTGACCGGGGATGAGTCTCGGTCATGTCTACATAGTTCTCGAACCCGTAGGGTCCGCACGCTTAATGTTCTGTTACGATTTGTATTATGAGTTATGTGATTTGATGACCGAAGTTTGTTAGGAGTCCCGTATGAGATCAGGAACATGACGAGGAGTCTCGAAATGGTCAAGACGTAAAGATCAATATATTGGAAGGCTATATTCGGACATCGGAAAGGTTCCGAGTGATTCGGATATTTTTTGGAGTACCGGAGAGTTACCGGAATTCGTATTGGGCCTTAATGGGTCATACGGGAAAGGAGAGAAAGGCCTCAAGGGTGGCCGCGCCCCTTCCCCATGGACTGGTCCGAATTGGACTAGGGAAAGGGGGCGCCCCCTTCCTTCCTTCTCCTTCTCCCTTCCCTTTTTCCTATTCCATGTGGGAGGTGGAATCCTACTAGGACTAGGGAGTCCTAGTAGGACTCCACACTTTGGGCGCGCCCCATGAGGGCCAGCCTCCTCCTCCCTCCATCCTTTATATACGTGGCCAGGGGGCACCCCATAGACACACAAGTTGATCATTGATCTCTTAGCCGTGTGCGGTGCCCCCCTCCACCATAATCCACCTCGGTCATATTGTCGTAGTTCTTAGGCAAAGCCCTGCACCGGTAGCTTCATCATCACCGTCATCACGCCGTCGTGCTGACGAAGCTCTCCCTCGACACTCTGCTGGATCGTGAGTTCGTGGGACGTCACCGAGCCGAACGTGTGCAGATCGCAGAGGTGCCGTACTTTCGGTGCTAGGATCGGTCGATCGTGAAGACGTACGACTACATCAACCGCGTTGTCATAACTCTTCCGCTTACGGTCTACGAGGGTACGTAGACAACACTCTCCCTCTCGTTGCTATGCATCACCATGATCTTGGGTGTGCGTAGGATTTTTTTTGAAATTACTATGTTCCCCTACAAAAACCACATCAACTGGCATGCTCTGACATCAAGGTAGAAGGTGGATGAGGAAGGAAGGGGGGAGAGCTAGTCTGAGGGGAAGGAAAGAGCGCAACAAGGTGGTTGTAGAAGTGGTCTTATCCTCGAGGATGGGATCTTTATATTTCCTCCAGCGACACCTCATTCTTCATCTCTCGGCCTACCATCGCTCGGTAGCTTCCATGACCAACCATCAAGCTCTTGTGTGGCCCACACCACTACCTCTCGTGCACCTGCCATCCTCTCCATGGATGGTTAGAGAGAGAGGGAGGGAGGAGAGGGTGACCCCTTTATAAGGGCTCCTCTACAACTTTCCATTGGGAGCTTGGGAAGTAGAGTGTTACATGCGTGCTCCTCCTCCTCCGTCGTCCGCCTAGCGACCACTGTCGGTGTCAAAACCGGCAGATCTCGGGTAGGGGGTCCCGAACTGTGCGTCTAGGATAGATGGTAACAGGAGACGGGGACACGATGTTTACCCAGGTTCGGGCCCTCTCTATGGAGGTAATACCCTACTTCCTGCTTGATTGATCTTGATGAATATGAGTATTACAAGAGTTGATCTACCACGAGATCGTAATGGCTAAACCCTAGAAGTCTAGCCTATGAGTATATGGTAATGAATCTGTCCTATTCGGACTATGCTCTCCAGTTTATATAAACACCAGAGAGATCTAGGGTTACATGAGGTCGGTTACATAAGAGGGAATCTTCATAATCGGTCTCCTAGCTTGCCTTCCACGCCAAGTAGAGTCCAATCCGAACACGGGTATAGTCTTCAGTCTTCATGTCTTCATAGCCCATCAGTCCGGCCCATCGGATAACAGGCCGGACGCCCGAGGACCCCTTAGTCCAGGACTCCCTCAACCACGCGTGCTGCGGGTTGCGGGAATGAGCCCAGTCTTAGTTTTGTCGGTCAGGAATGGTTAGTTAAGTACGGATTAGTTAACAAGTCACAAACAGAAGTGCCACTCTCCGAGACGTTGGACTGTGGGCTATTACTGGACTCGATTGCGGGCCTAAGCCCAGTCCCATCTTGTTGACGGCCTATATAAGGAGGCTTTGGCATGTGGAGTGAGCCCTAACTCACTCATTCCCTCCTGCATGACCCTAGTTGTCATCTATTGTTCCTCTCATTGTGCTGCTTCCAGCGATCCCATCCCAACGACCACGTGCACAGTTGATTGGGAGAGCAGCTGCCTCCGGAACCCCGTCATTTCAGATCCTGCTCAAGAGAATGGCGATAAGATTTTTGGGCAGCGTCTTGGCGCAATTGCTCCTGATTCATTCTCATCACCATCGGCCTCTGCTTTGACTACTTCCCTTGCATCGACTCCATGACCGTGGAGGATGCTCAGGCTGCTGCTGCCGCCGCCGCATTTCCCTCGCCAACCAGAGGGTATGATTCGTCCATCCTCTATTTGCTCGTTCATGTGCTAGCCGTATATGTTGTGCTCATGGATGTTACGGTTCTATGTACTGTACATGCTCACATGCTTAGGTATCAGTATGAAGTGCATATTGTGACTGCCAACTTTATCATGTGCTTGTGGGTTAGATTAATCAAAAAGGTGCTAACATTTCCAACAATTACCTTCATTATTGTCGATCATTCATGCAACACGATTTAATCTTGCTTGTGGGTGCTCATCACCTATATTAGTCAGGTATAAAATGTAATAAATGGATGTAACCATGTTGCAGTGGCGGTAAACGCGGGCGCAATGACCATCAGGGTACTTCTTTTTAAACACCGATTATAATGTAAGCATACACATGCACACTCAGACATCGTGTACTGAAGATCATGTGAGAGTTATGGAGCTTCATGATTGACTAAATCATTATGCGCGTCATCCATCAATGGTAATGTGACCCCGATTGAAAGAATAATCTATACTAATGCGACACCAAAGGGTCAAGTACCATAGGTTTGATCCTTGATGGGCCACGTGTACCATACAACCAGCCTTGTAACATTCTTGTCGCTCATGATACTAGACTATGGGCATGCGGATGGTCATAGCTATAGTTGATGGGGTCACCTATTACTGATAAGGTCAAGGTCTTGACATCTAAGGCCCACCTAGAGTCCCACACCATCATTGGAAGGTCCCTGGACCACAGGCGCATTCGGATGCGCACCCCTAGAAGTCCACCTGGATATTCCAACATCACTCGAACGTCTTCCCGCCAGTCGGCCTCGCCAGTATCACTCGCACAGTGGAGGCATGGAGGCGGTGTGGGATTTCCAACGGTCGGGTGCCTTAATCTCAGACTTCAAGTGTAGTTATAGCTGCTGTTACCAGTAACTGCTGTAGTTATGCTCATTAAACCCCTTGTAACGTGGCATTAATGGGCCGAGCTGCACTATGTTTAAGCCTCCCCTCAACTCCATGACAAGTGTTCAACATCCATTGTGATCATACACCCCGAAGAGAAAACACAAGCCCCCGGGCACGAGACGTAGGGTTGTGACCTTTCTGAGAGAGGCCTGAACTTGCTAAATCCAAGTGATACACGTGCGCCGTAGCTAAGCTCTGCCCTTAGTTCGTACCCCTAGTACTCATTGTCAGGTTCATTAATTGCCTCAAAAATAGCCCCCCACCCCCTCCTAGTAAAAACATTGTATTTGTCAAATTGAACCCTTGAGCTTAGGGGCGGATCTACGTTGGTCCAGCCGGTGTCACTGGACACCGGGTAGAAATCCAGCTTAAGTTATGTGCGTATTTTGTGCCTGGACACCGGTAAAAATTAAAGTTGGACACCGGCTGAAACGAGACAAAGACATAGAGAGAAATACCCGGCGAGTATTCGCGCAGCCGCATGCACACCCGTCTAGTAGGAGTGGCGCTATCGATGGATCAGGTCGTCTGTTTTGGTCTTATATACTCTGTACGTACGTGCCTAACATGAGATGGCTCTGATGTCTAACATGCTCTGTATGTACGTGCCTAACTTGCGCCGATTCTGCTGCAGCATGCTCGCCTCCACTGGGTCGCACCGTCGCCAGTCACCAGCCCGCGGTCGGCTGGAGAATGACACCATCAACCTGCCCCTACCCTCGCCTGTTGGCCGACGCAGACCGCTAAATAATCGATGGAAATATGTATGGCTCAATCAAGAATGTGTACATATCTCAAATTCTTGTTGCCTAAATATATGGTTAGAGTTTTCAAATTTAAGAGTATGACAAGTGATAATGAGACCGCTATCTGATATTTTTGTCTTGGTGATTCACATCTATTTGCAATTCTGGACTTTTCGACCGTATGTGACACCAGTAAGACACATTTTTGCGAATCAACTTGTGGTTAAGTTGGTTAGGTGGACATTGGTATCCCTAACCCATCAGGGTTCAAATCCTGGTGCTCGCATTATTCCTGGATTTATTTCAGGATTTCCGGCGATGCGCTTTCAGTGGGAGGAGACGTTCCCGTCGACGACGAGGCGCCTACGGTGATATGCCGGCTCAGTCTCTCGGAGGTGCTCATAGGGGTAGGGTGTGCGTGTGTGCGTTCATAGGGATGAGTGTATGGGCGTGTATATGAGCGCTTGTGTCTGTACTGATGCTCAAAAAAAAGTAAGACACATTTTTAGGGGGGATTTGTGATAAATATAATGAGACAAATAATGTAACTCAATTGTGCAGTTGTGATAATATAATAAGCGGCAAATTATTAGGGGAATTCATGTTGCCCTCGTTGAACTTTTTTTTTGAGTTGGTCATTCATCATATTTGTTTTTATTGTTTGGGTTTCTTGTGTTTTATATTTCAACTATACATAATCAACTAAAATTTCAAATGAAACGCTTCATTTTGGCAAAGATTTTTTGTCATCGAATATTTTAGATTGTTGAGTTTGGTGTACACGTGGACACCGGATGATTTTTGTTCTGGGTCCGCCCCTGCTTGAGCTTGTGGAAAGATGCGATGTGTCACTCGATTACATATGAAAAAGAAATATAATATCATGCCTTTATGGGAAACAACTAATATATAGATACGCGTGTCCTCTTCTTTGCCATATGTCTTCTTTTGCTTCCATGGATGGCCTTCTCCATGCAACGCCATGGATTATTCCACAAGCCACGTATGTCAGCCTATTCTGTTGGGATATTTCTCATGGGTGGTTTTCACAGACTAACAAACTCGATGACAAGGACGCCAATGACTATAAATAGTTGTAGTTCGTTAGTTTAGCTCTAAAAGCTAGCGTTGCCGTTACCACAATCAGCGGGGTGCCCTTAATAGAAGTAAACAACTTATGCATGAACACACATTGGTGAGTTGTTCTGTACCATGTCCTTGCTCTAAGCTCCTCAAACTAAGATCGATTATGTTACGTCTTGGGCTGTATCAATGCAAACAGTACGTTCTCGTAACTTATTTTCATTTCCACGAGTTCTTCTTAAAAACAATGTCATGATTATTGGCTAGCAAATGTGATATTTCTTAGTATCAATGTGATATGGTTGTCATGCCGCATTGGTTTCTCTGGCACAATATGATGACACGTTACCTTAATAAACTCACATGTCATCAGAATTCAGAAAGATATCTATGCAGAAAGCTTTTGCATGTTCATTCTCCAACTCGGCAAATTGTACACTTAGGCATGCCACGTTGGCTCGACAGGCAGGACCCATGAATCAATTTGGCTTTTTCGCAAACAATTAATTATTTGTGGCCCCCAAATTTGGTGGTTCAGTGTGATTTCCCCTGAATGTTGTGACATCATGTTACCATAGCCTCAAATATGGTGGTTTTGTCTAGTACCTTCATATATGTGGATCATTCACGCAAGAATGTTTAATGTTGCTTGTATAGGTGTTCATCGCCTATAGGGAACCACTAGGCATCAGACTACTAACAATATGCATCCATCAGACAGAGAAATGGAATGTAATCAAGTAGACAGAGAAAAATAAGGCATAGTAACAATAACGCCCTATGTAATAAGGGGCATGTGATTAAATCCTCTGGACCGTGTCATCAATGCCAATAAATTGAGTACCTGTTGAACCAGAACCCCCCCAAAAAACGCACTCTCACTATAAATAGTAGCAATGACACTATGGTACAACAACATCCATCCATTCTTATCTTGAGTTACTAGTCTGCTACAATGGCAAGCCATTGGTTCTTCTTCCTCTCACTCTGTCTCCTCCTTGTAGCCGTTTCTTCCATAGATGTGGAGCCCCCTTTAGATTCCCCCCACCTCCAAAAGCCAATTGCTACAGGTCTGTGACAGAGACACCGTGGAAGTGCGCGGGCCTCCAGGCTCTAATCTTCGGCGAAGTGTGCATCACCAAGGACTGCTGCAAGGTGCTCCGTAGGGTTGGCGATGAAACTTGCATCATCAGCTACATGTGTGCCTCCATTGGCTAGCTAGTTCTCAAGATTTGATCTAACTTCACCGGAAGATATTACATGATGTATGTACAATCTAGTTTCTTTAATAAATATTATAATGGTGTGTGTTGGTTTTGGATTATATAGAGAGTAACTCATCATTGTGGCCTTAGCATATGGTCTTTGTTTTTTTTTGCGGGTAGAAATTTGTATTACTCATCCACCAAAGTCCTTACAATCAATCGCAGCTAGTTCCAAAGCCTCAGGAGGACGAGAACCTAACCAAGTCATGGTTCTACCCTCACTACGAGCAAATTTAGCTAAGCTATCACTAACTTTATTTTGGCTACGACTTACATGAGTAATACAATTTTCACGTAGAGACATAAGATATCTAATCTACTTGATGATGGACGAATATACCGATCTGTCAACCTCTGAAGCCTGGATCAATTTCACTGCAATTATAGAATCCATGTCGATCTGCACTGGTAGCTCACTTCTATGGATGGAGAAAGATAAATCTTCCATGCATGCACATAATTCAGCTTCAAGTGCATCCCGGCAAGAAAATAACTGCCTACAGGAAGAGAAGATGATGGCTCCCTTGTCGTCTCTTAACACCATTCCAGCACCGGCCGATCCATCAACAGCAAATGAACCATCAGTACACAACTTAACCCAGCCAGGCTTAGGAGCAGTCCACTTGGGGTCTGCTACGACCATTACCGCATGTGGCCGAACTGAAGTATATGTTATGATTGACTTCCCTTTGCTAGGATCGGCAATTAGATCAGTCTTAATGCCAATTAGAGAATCCAAGTAGCTCATCAAGAACCTTCGAGAAGCCTCCATGGGTGGCGGGGATTTATTATGGACAATCTCATTGCGTATGTGCCACGCCCTCCACAATGTCATGAGAAGCATCGGACGCTCAATATCCGGCAGAGGAGCAAGAGCGTGCAGCAGCCACTCGACACCTGTATTCTGCACGGTAGTAATATTTGGAAGAGTCCATACTTCTGCCATAGCATCCCAGAGAACTCTCGAAAGGGTGCAGCGACATAGTGCATGGAAGTAGTCCTCGGACTCTATCGAACACACAGGGCACAAATCACTAGTTTCCAACCCTCTTGTATGCTTGTTACTCCATGTAGGCAGAGAGTTTGTAGCGACCCGCCATGTGAAATTACGAACCGATGGAGGAATATCAGTCGACCATATAAATTTCCAGCAGTCCCGACGCCCATCTGGACGTGAGCTGGAGCCCGTCGAAGTGCTTCTGTGAGCTTCCTCAAAGCCGAACTGGTACGCACTCCTCACTGAAAAGGCGCCAAACTTGCCAGGCCCCTACGTCAACGTATCATCCTCCTGTCTTGGCGACGCCCTGATTTTCAAAATCTCCACAACATCCACTGGCATAAAGAATTTCTGTAACAAGCCAACCTTCCATGAGCCATTCTTATTCAGCAAATCTGAGATGAAGCGAATTATGCACCTCCCTTGTAAAGTGAAAGGTTTATAAGAGAAGGGTCTGGGTATCCAATTGTCACACCAAACACGTATATTTCTTCTGTTCCCAACTCTCCAAACCAGACCCTTCTTCAAGAGTTCAAGACCGTAGCTAATAGCTTGCCAAGAAGAAGAAGCATTTCTGGCGAAAACAGTATCCTCAAGTTTACCATCTGGATAGTATCTTGCTTTTAACACTAGTGTGCACAGACTGTCAGGCTTTGTAATTAATCTCCATGCTTGCCTAGCTAATAGTGCTTGGTTAAAAATTCTGAAATCTCTAAAACCAACACCTCCTTTACTCTTTGGTTGCATCAGATTATCCCATGCCCGCCAGTGCACTTTCCTCTTCCCCTTCTCCGCTCCCCAATAAAAGGCTCTTACAATTCTAGTAAGTTCATCACACACTGAAAAGGGTAATTTAAAGACCCCCATCATATAAGTGGGAAGGGCCTGAGCAACGGACTTAATGAGTGTCTCCCTCCCTGGTTGAGCAAGGTGACCATCTCCCCACTAGAGCAATCTTTTAGTTAAACTCATCTGAAGATTCTGAAATCTTCCCTTAGACATGTGACCATCAGGCGCGGGGAGTCCAAGGTACTTCTCCTCAAAAACCTAACTAGTGACATTGAGAACTCCTCTGATTTCCTCCCGTCTGGCATAAGGGCAAGCCTCGCCAAAAAGAATAGAGCACTTGTCAAAATTCAAACTTTGACTCATTGCCTTTCCATATTGATCCAATGCTATCTTTATTGTTTCGGCCTGAGCACGGTTTGCTTCGAAAAATAACATAGTATCATCAGCAAACAATAGGTGTGAGATTCCTGGAGCTCTTCTACATACCTTGACAGGTGTAATATCACCACTAGACACATACTGCTTCAGAATTGCAGAAAGTCCATCAGCCACAAAAAGGAACAAGAAGGGGGATAGCGGATCGCCCTGCCGAAGCCCACGCGACGGTGCAAATGAATCCAAGAGGGTCCCATTAAGTTTGACAGAGTATCTCACCGATGTGACACAAGATATTATCCAGTCCACCCATCGTTGAGAGAAACCCAACTTTTGCATCACCTGCTTCAAGAACTTCCAATCCACCCTATCATATGCTTTTGAGAGATCGAGTTTGTAAGCACAAAAGCTTTTTGTAGGATCCTTTTCTTGCTTAATGTGGTGGATACATTCAAAAGCCACAAGAGCATTATCAGTAATCAAACACCCTGGGATAAAGGCACTTTGCTCTGGAGAAACAATACCATCCAATAATGGACTTAAATGATTCACCATGCACTTTGAGATGACCTTGTATATGACATTACATAGACTAATCGGCCTGTAGTGAGACAAGCTGTAGGGGTTAGCAATTTTAGGAATAAGAACTACGGATGTAGAATTTACCCCTTCCAGCATAATCCCAGAAGCAAAAAATCCCCTGACCGCTGCAATCACACTATTTTGTAGCACGTCCCAATTCCGCTGAAAGAATCTCGCGGGTAGACCATCTGGACCTAGGGCCTTCAATGGTCCAATCTGAAACAGGGCATCAGAGATCTCCTTATCGCTACAGGGAGCACACAAGCGTGCATTGTCCTGCTTAGTGACTTTTGCTTCAAGCAAATCAAGAACCCATGTTGCATCCAACGCCTGGTCTGAAGCAAAAATCCCTTGAAAATACTCATTTGCCAGACTAGCCATTTCCTCAAAGTTTGAATGAACCACACCAATACTGTCGGTTAGCTCGCGTATTTTATTTTTGCGAGCGCGCCAAACAGCCTTACTCTGAAAATATTTAGTGTTGCGGTGGCCTTCCTTCAACCACGTAATTCTTGAGCGTTGTAGCCACATCATTTCCTGCTGGTACAAAAGCTCGTTCATCTTCTCAGTGATGTTTCTAATTTCTTGTCTATCTGCATTCATGGTCATAAGTTCCTCCAGTTGTGTTCTTGACTTGGCTAGTTCCCTTGTTATATTGCCGAATTTCTTGCTGCCCCAAGTACTGAGTGTAGCCAAGGTCTTCCTTAGCGCTGTTTGGAGCTTCTCCAAATTGTCCACATTGCCAACAGATTCCCATGCCTCCTTAACAACAGCCGGTAGAGATGAGTCTCTTTCCCAAAAAACTTCATAGCGTCTAGGTTTAGGGACTTGCTGGCCCGTGTCCGGAGCGTCCTTCAAAACCAGCGCCACATGATCCGAGCATGGTGACACCACATGTTGTACTGTATAAAACGGAAAAAGATTGCGTCATTCATTTCTTGCAGTAGCTCTATCAAGACGAACCTTCACATTACTCGCCCCGACACGCAGGTTATCATAAGTAAACGGAATCCCTGAGAACCCAAGATAAATCAGACTGCAAATTTCCAGAGTATATCGGAAGGCTATCATTTGTTGTTCCGGTCTAGGGGTAGCCGACAGGTGTTCGAAATCCCAAAGAGCTTCATTAAAATCACCAATAACAAGCCAAGGCCTATCACACACACTTGTTAGACCCTGTAATTTGGCCCACATGGGGTGGCGATTCTCGACTCGTGGTTCACCATAAACAAAGGTGACTCTCCACTATTCTGCATCCGCATGTACCTTCACCAGAGCATCGATATACCGTTCCTCCTTGTCCAGGATTTCAACCACAAAAGACTCATGCCAGAAAAAGAGCTAGGCCACCACTCAAACCATTACCGTCCACCCCGTCAAAACCTTTCAATCCGAGGCATCCATGAATTCTTCTCATTTTTGTTGCTTTCTGTCTGGTCTCGCAAAGGAAAACCAGCATGGGGGAGTGTGACTGGGAGAGCGTCACAATTTCTCGAACAGTCCGAGAGTTCCCCCCACCCCGGCAGTTCCAACTGATGAGATTCATTGCTCCCGGCAGACGTGAGGTCGCCGATGGATCAATCGCTTCGTCACTTAATAACTCGGGACCTTCAGAAGCGCCCGTACTGCCGCTGCCTGCTTCAAAACCTGCTTGGACCGAAGGAGCATACAAACACATCTACTAGAACCCAACGTTCATTGAGATCCGTAATAGATTTTGGAGAGACCAGCTACATGTGTGCCTCCATTGGCTAGCTAGTTCTCAAGATTTGATCTAACTTCACCGGAAGATATTACATGATGTATGTACAATCTAGTTTTTTAATAAATATTATAATGGTGTGTGTTGGTTTTGGATTATATAGAGAGTAACTCATCATTGTGGCCTTAGCATATGGTCTTTGAATTTAACTTCTTAATTATTGTGCTAAAGAATTCAGAAAAGAGTTGAAGTTGGGCCTGGTTTTTGGGCTTAACACAAACACAGTATCATCAGTTGGGCCTCTGGCATTTATAATGACTCTGGTCCGACGAAGTTTACAATTGCGCAGGTTTCCTGCAAGTAGTACGAAAACAGTTTTGGACCAAACTCTGTTGCACTAGCGCCGCCTTTATAGTTCAACACTTTTGCTATATGTAAGTTGACTGAAATTTATATTTGGGTAAGTCGCTTTTTTTCCTTGTACAGTAATTAGTATGTTTTTTCCTTTTTTTAGTGTCAGCTTTTGTGTGCGTGCATGTGTGTTTGTCGCATACATGTCTACTGTGTGCATGTGCATGTGTGTGCTCATGTCCGAGTGGGAGTGTGTGTGTGTGTGTGCATGCGCGAGTGTGCAGACGATGACACCATCGATATGAGATACATTTTATTTTTACGTGTTAAGGTACAACTAATCATTAATTTAAGAATATATAAAACATAATATATGCAATTCAGTTTCATGCAACTTATGTGCAAAACATATCTTTATCCAAAAAAAGCCTCTACGATATACTTATTTATCTTATTGTGCAACAGTGCAATTCTTGTGTAAATTATGTGCAATTTTTTTATCATCATTTGTTTCATTTGTTTTTCATTTTCTTTATTTTCTAGGGTAAGACCGTGCTCTAATTCATTCGACCTTAGAAAAATATTATTTTTTGTCCTTTTAGCTTCGTACTAGTTTTAGTCTTTATTATTCTTTACCAAGTTGTTTTTAGTCGATTTTCCATTTTATTTATGTGTATTGTGTAAATATTAGGTGTGTGTAAATGTACACAAAAGTGTTATACAATATGTGTGTAAATTAATTTAAAGTGCAAAAATTTCCCTATTATATGCCTATTTTTACATCTATAAAAATATGCAGTTTCAGAACAAATTGTGTGCAAGTTTTCTCACCATTTTTTTATGGATTTTTATTCATTTTCTTTCATAGCAATACCACTCATTAATTACTTCTTAATTTTTTTGAAAATTCCACTATATGCTTATTCTTGCATAATATAAGAAATTGCAACTTATAGGTAAATTATGTGCAAATTATTTCCTTATTTGTTTAACTTTTTTTCTTCTGGAAGGGTAATACCAATGCCACTAATTCATTTCCTTCTTAGAAAGCTTAATTATTTTGGTTTCTTTTTAGTTTTTATTTGGTTTTCTTTCTTCTTTAAGGCTAACACCAATGTCACTAATTCATTCTTTGTGAGGAAACTCCTTTTTTGCAAAAATCACAATATTATATGTTTATTCTTACATATTACAAAAAAAACACAATTTCTGTGTATATTATGTGCAAATTTTGTCATTATTTGTTTTATTCTTCCTTCTGGAAGGGTAAAACCAATGCCCTAATTCATTCTTTCTTAGAAACTTCATTATTTTAATTTTGTTTTATTTTCTTCTCCGTGAAGGATAATACCAATGACAGTAATCCAATCCTTGCGAGGAAACAACTTTTTTGCGAAAATTACACTATAGTCCCTCTGTTCTAAAGTATAGGGTGCATTAGTTTTTTCAAAAGTCAAACATGTGCAGGGATTTATTTTGCATCGCAAATGTCGATATTTTAATTATATAATCTTGATGAAACATGCACAAATTTGTTCCTTATATCGACACCTTATATTCTATAATGGAGGAAGTATATGCTTATTATTGCATATATTGCAAAAAAAAAAGTGCAATTTCTATGTACATTGTGTGCAAATTGTATAATTGTTATTTTTCAGACTGAAGTGTAGTTTTATGGTTGGAGATTAGAAGGGGAAGCGGGGCCACCAGCGGAAATCGGGGGGGGGGGGAGATTGGTGGAGTTGTCTTCCGTGAAAACAATCGGTAGAAAGCTTCTGTTAGGGTAGCATTTTTGAAGAAAAATAGGCATGCACATGTGACCTAGCTAACACTGCCGCAAACATTTTTTTAGGGAAGCACTGTCGCTAACACTAATTTCTACTTCTAATGGAGCAGTTGGTGGGATTGCGTCCAGTTTTTTTCGTCCGGGTTTTTTTCGTCCCTCCATCCCTCCACGATGGTTTTCTCCCTCTCAATAAAGCACCCATGTTTGACTGTTGTTTTTTCCTTGCCTACCACACAAAGGGAAAAAAATCCTGAATGGATCTAAACTTTCCATACGAACAAAAGATATTTAGTAATGTCTTCATTTGAAAGAATCAATCAAGATTAATCTTTTGTTGGGGATCGTTGCAGAAATTAATTTTTTTTCTACGCATCACCAAGATCAATCTATGGAGAGACTAGCAATGAGAGAGAGGGGAGTGTATCTTCATACCCTTGAAGATCGTGAAACGGAAGCGTTACAAGAACGCGGATGAAGGAGCCGTACTCACAGCGATTTAGATCACGGTTGATTCCGATCTACGCGCCGAACAACGGCGCCTCCGCGTTCAACACACGTACAACCCGGGGACGTCTCCTCCTTCTCGATCCAGCAAAGGGAGAGGAGAAGTTGAGGAAGAACTCCGGCAACACGCCGGCGTGGTGGTGGAGCTTGCAGTTCTCCGGCAGGGCTTCGCCAAGAACTACTACGGAGGAGGAGGTGTTGGGGAGGGAGAGGGCTGCGCCAGGGGAAGGGTGCGGCAGCCCTCCCGCCTCCCCTCTATTTATAGGGGCAAGGGAGAGGGGTCCGGCCCCCACCAGATGGATCTAGAGGGGGGCAGCGGCCAAGGGGAGGTGGCTTGCCCCCCAAGCCAAGGGGGGCGCCCCCTTTAGGGTTTCCCCTAAACCCTAGGCGCATGGGCCCTAGGGGGTTTGGCGCCCAGCCTACCTAGGGGCTGGTTCCCCTCCATATTCAGCCCATAGGGCCTTCCGGGGTAGGTGGACCCTCCCGGTGGACCCCCGAAACCCTTTCGGTGGTCTCGATACAATACCGATGAACCCCCGAACACTTCCGGCGACCGAATAAGGACTTCCCATATATAAATCTTTATCTCCAGACCATTCCGGAACTCCTCGTGACGTCCGGGATCTCATCTGGGACTCCAAACAACATTCGGTAACCGCATACTAATTCCCATAACAACTATAGCGTCACCAAACCTTAAGTGTGTAGACCCTACGGGTTCGGGAACCATGTAGACATGACCGAGACATCTCTCCGGCCAATAACCAATAATGGGATCTAGATACCCATGTTGGCTCCCACATGTTCCACGATGATCTCATTGGATGAACCACAATGTCGAGGATTCAATCAATCTCGTATACAATTCCCTTTGTCAATCGGTACGTTACTTTCCCGAGATTCGATTGTCGGTATCCCAATACCTCGTTCAATCTCGTATTACAGGAAACTGAGTGGGAGCTCTGTAGCATTTCTAATATTATATGTAGATGACATATTGTTGATTGGAAATGATATAGCATAAAAGGGTACTTGAATAAGAGTTTTTCAATGAAAGACCTCGGTGAAGCTGCTTATATATCAGGCATCAAGATCTACAGAGATAGATCAAGACGCTTATTAGGACTTTCACAAAGCACATACCTTGATAAAGTTTTGAAGAACTTCAAAATGGATCACTCAAAGAAAGGGTTCTTGCCTGTGTTACAAGGTGTGAAATTGAGTCAAACTCAATGTCCGACCACTTCAAAAGATAGAGAGAAAATAAAAGTCATTCCCTATGCCTCAGCCATAGGTTCTATCATGTATGCTATGCTGTGTACCAGACCTGATGTGTGCCTTGCTATAAGTCTGGCAGGGAGGTACCAAAGTAATTCAGGAGTGGATCACTTGATAGCGGTCAAGAACATCCTGAAGTACCTAAAACGGACCAAGGATATGTTTCTCATTTATGGAGGTGACAAAGAGCTCGTCGTAAATGGTTACATCGATGCTAGCTTTGATACTGATCCGGATGACTCTAAGTCACAAACCGGATACGTATTTATATTGAATGGTGGAGATGTTAGTTGGTGCAGTTCCAAGCAGAGCGTCGTGGCAGGATCTACGTGTGAAGCGGAGTACATAGCCGCTTCGGAAGCAGCAAATGAAAAAGTCTGGATAAAGGAGTTCATATCCGATCTAGGTGTAATACCTAGTGCATGGGGTCCAATGAAAATCTTTTGTGACAATACTGGAGCAATTGCCTTGGCGAAGGAATCTCGATTTCACAAAAGAACCAAACACATCAAGAGACGCTTCAACTCCATCCGTGATCAAGTCAAGGAGGGAGACATAGAGATTTGCAAAATACATGTAGATCTAAATGTTGCAGACCCGTTGACGAAGCCTCTTCCACGAGCAAAACATGATCAGCACCACGACTCCATGGGTGTTAAAATCATTACAATGTAATCTAGATTATTGACTCTAGTGCAAGTGGGAGACTGAAGGAAATATGCCCTAGAGGCAATAATAAAGTTGTTATTTTATATTTCCTTATTCATGATAAATTTTTATTATTCATGCTAGAATTGTATTGACCGAAAACCTTAATACATGTCTGAATACATAGACAAAACACTGAGTCCCTAGTGAGCCTCTACTTGACTAGCTCGTTGATCAAAGATGGTTAAGGTTTCCTAACCATGGACATGAGTTGTCATTTGATAATGGGTTCACGTCATTGGGAGAATGATGTGATGGACATGACCCATCGTTAGCTTAGCATATTGATCATTCAGTTTTATTGCTATTGTTTTCTTCATGTCAAATACATATTCCTTCAACTATGTGATTATGTAACTCCCGGATACCAGAGGAATGCCTTGTGTGCTATCAAACGTCACAACATAACTGGGTGATTATAAAGTGCTCTACAGCTATCTCCGTAGGTGTTTGTTGGGTTGGCATACATCGAGATTAGGATTTGTCACTCCGAGTATTGGAGAGGTATCTCTAGGCCCTCTCGGTAATGGACATCATAAGAAGCCTTGCAAGCAAAGTGACTAATGAGTTAGTTACAGGATGATGTATTACGGAATGAGTAAAGAGACTTTCCGGTAACGAGATTGAACTAGGTAAGTAGAAAGCGACAATCGAATCTCGGGCAAGTAACATACCGATGACTAAGGGCATAACGTATGTTGTCATTACGGTTCGACCGGTGATTGAATGTTGTTCGAAGTGCCGGATGAGATAAGAGACATGACTATTTAGTTCGGTTTGTTATTCTTTCCTTCTATTTTTTTATCCTTTTCTGTTTCTTCTTTTTGTTTTCTTTAATGCACACTTTTTTATGAGGTAAATATACCAGAAGTCATAGAACTTGCATCCGACGGTCAGTTTGGTGCATAAACTTGTAAAATACGTGTTTCTGGTCATCTAACTTGTCGTCTCGTTTATATACGGTGCTTCCCACTCTATCCGGTCGTATCCATACGCGCGCCAACGTATGGAAGGGTGTGCTCAAAAGGGGAAGCCACGGTTCGATCTTAAAAGCTCGCCTCGTGTACAAGTGCCGACCATCTGGCCATAATGACACTTGACAACATAAACAAAATTTATCTTTTGTATTGTATAGTTTCAAATTTATGCATCCCAATGCCAGAAAATTATGTATAATTTTGTTTTGCACATATAGATCTTTTTGCACATAGTACCTAACTTTAAACATATATTCCTGAAAAAATAGTGCAGAATGAATGAACGTAAATTATTTTGGACAAACCAAAAAAATTTTGCTTTGAATTTCAATAATTTTAAATTTAAAATCTAGATAAAAGGAAATATAGTATAGAATGAATGTATGTAAATTCTTTTGGGAAAATCAACAAAACTTTTGTTTGAATATGAATAATTTAAAATTTAAATATTTATATAAAAGGAAACATCATGCAGAATGAATGTACATAATTTAAAATTTGAAAATCAAGATAAAGAAAAGTATAGGTCAAAATAAATGTGTCTATTTTTTAGGACAAATCAACGAAATTTTTGTTTGAATGTGAATTATGTAGATAAAGGAAAATATACTTCAGAATGAATGTATCCAAATTTCCTTTGGAGTGCGCCCTCAAGCCTGAGGTCTGATTTTTTTTCCATAATAGTAGTCCTACTAACTTCGGTTTTAGTAATGAAAAAGTTTGGACAAATCAATGTAAATTTTGTTTGAATTCAAATAATTTTAAATTTAAAAATCTTGATAAAAGAAAATATAGTTCTTTTTTTACACTAAAGAAAATATAGTTCAGAATGTGTACTTTTTCACTTGGATATACCTTAGTAGCCTCAAATAAACATGAAGTAACATCAGTTGCGTTGGTTAGAACGCCCGCTTTATTGGAACGGGTTGCCGGTTCGAAGCAGGGATTACCTTTTCTACGTTTTGATTTGACTTTAATTTGTATGGTCTGGTTCTATAAAGCTATTTTTTTGGCTGAAACAAACTTCAGTGGTGGCTATCTATGCAGGGCGAACCGCGGCCAGTCGTGGTTCGAATCCCACCGCGCGCAACAACGTTTTTAGTTTTATTTGAGAATTTTTCTGTGTAAATAAATAAAATGCAAGGGTAATATCTGAAGAAAAAAACAGTATGCATGGATGACCACCACCTCAGCCATTGACAATGGGCCCCGCCACGTTGGCACATTTAAGGATACGGCCGGATATGATAGAGAGCACCGTATATGAACGAGAGGACAAGTTAGATGACCAGAAACACGTATTTTGCAAGTTTATGCACTAAACTGACTGTCATGTGCAAGTTATATGACTTGCAGTGTATTTACCTCTTTTTTTACAATCCGTGAACTTTTTTTCGAAATTGATAAACTTTTTCAAATACATGAACTCTTTTCAGATTTGATCAACTTTTTTCAAATTTGAAGAACTCTTTTCAACTTTGATGCACTTTTCTTTACAATCTGATGAATGTTTTTTCAAAATTGATGATTTTTTTTAAATTGGATGAACTCCATTTCAAATCCGATGATTTTTTTTTGAAAAGTTGATGAACCTTTTTAAAATTCGATGACCTTTTCCAAAATTCAGTGAACTTTTTTCAAATTTGGTGAACTTTTCTCAAAATCGATGAACTCTTTTTGAATTTCATGAACTATCTTTTTAGAATTGGATGAAAGTTTTTAAAATTGATGAACTATCTTAAAATTTGATGAACTTTCTTAAAATTCGATGAACTTTTGCCAAATTTGATGAACTTTTTTCAAAACCGATGAACTTTTTTCAAAATGGAAGAATTTTTTTGCAAAACTGGTGAACTTTTTTAAAAATTAATGAACTATTTTCCAAAATTCGCGAACATTTTCCCAAATTGGACGAAATTTTTCTGAAATTGATGTACTTATTTCTAAATTTTGTGAACTTTTTGAGAATTGTGACAGTCCAAAATTTTTAATTGGTTTTCATCAAAAGCTTTGTTAAATTTTTATTAAAAGAAGGCATTTAAAATTTCTTTTCCAGAAAACCTTCCTCTCAAAAACTTCCTTTTCTTTGGCAAGGATTTTATTTTTTCAAAACTATGGTGTTTGATCTTTTGAAACTTCTTCTCTGTTGGTTTCCTCTCAAAATTTCCTTGGGAGTTTAATCTTTTTCTTTTAAAAAGAAACTCTATGAAAATTTGGGATTTTCATATCTTGTTAACCACCCATGACTTGGTATTTTTGCCCATGTGCTAAAACCCCTCCAAAACCTCCCCTCCTCCTTGTAATCAACCTAAGATCTCTGTCCCAACTCATCCAAGCAAGTTTTGGATTTTATTCTAATTATTTTTCCCCTCAAATCATTTCTGAAAATTATTTGGAGCCTGAGTGATTTTCAAAGCAAGTACCCTTTTGCTTTTGAGTTTTTACCTCAAACCAACTCTCCTGGATAGTTCTTTGAACCCACAACCCAGAACCATCTTGATCCACTCCTCCCCTTTTCAAAATTTTCAAAATTCAGTCTCTGCAAGTTTGGACCAGATTTGCCAAATTTGGTGAAATTCATATCTACACTTCTCCAAAAATTCCACAAAAATTCAGGCGGCCTACTGGAGCAATGAGTAGCCACTCCACCAAAAATCAGCTCAGGGAAAAATCACCAGAGGCCAAATTCATTCTGTCGAACACCTTGCATGCACTGTTGCTGTTCAAAATTCAGAAAGATTCAGAGTTCAGTGTCGATCTTCGACAGAGGTTCAGTCACATGCCCACAGTGCCCTTGGCACGTTCCTCGCCGCCTCTTCCTCCTGTCTGGAGCATCCCGCACGCGCGCTTGGCGTCTTCCCGGCGTCGGTGGCGCCCCTGGCCGCCCGCGCCGGCGTGTCTTGCGGCGGCCGAAACCCCGTTACAGCCGACAGGGAACAAGAACGGCGGCTCAACGCCGTTCCGCGCCGCCCTTTGCTCCCTGACTCTACGCGTGGCCCATGCATGCCAGCGCACGCCCGTGGCACCGTCACCGTGGCCCGGCAAGCACGGGACGTGCTCCCTGCCGCCGACGGGCCCGCGCCGCCCCGTTCTGTCGAGCTCGCCCTAAGCATCAAATCCCAGCCGGGTTAGCACCTAAATGGAGCCAGTGGACCTCCGTGATGGCGCCCAACTCCCTAAGCACCCCCGACCAAGCTCTGCGCCGCCGTAATCTTCACCGGAGACCCCCGTTCACGGCCACCGCCTCGGACCGCCTATATAAAGGGCCCCCGAGCTCACCCTCGTGCACGCATCATCACTACACCTCACCAACGCCCGGCCAGGCCACCAGGAGGACCTCGAGGAGGTCTCCTCCCCTAGCTCCGGCCGCCCCGATCCGCCTCGGCCTCCACCTCGATTCGCTCCGGTGAGGCCGTCTCCGGCGCCCAAACCCCGTCGGTTACTCCCTCTAGCTACCAGAAGCCTAACCCCCTCCTCAATTTGATCACTGCAGCTCTCTCCGACGAGCCCCTCGATCACCCGAGCCGCCGTCCGCCGGAGCAAGGCTCGCCGCCGACGTGGTACTCGCCGGTAACCACCACCACCACCAACCGACGCGGAAGGGTGCCCTGAACACGGAGGTACCCTCCGATCTCCCTGCCTCGCCGTGGATCGCCGCCGGCGACCACCGCGGCTCTCAGGCGCCGACGAGCTTCGCCCCCCCCCCCCCCATTTGAAAGTTTAAACCTGACGAGTGGGACCCCACCGTTAGCCTCTCTGCCCTCTCTATTGAATCGTTTTCTGGAAGCGCCTTCGGGCAAAATGCGCTTTCCCCTCTGGGCTGGCGTATTCTATACGGGAACGTTTTCTGTTTTTATGAGCTAGCCCCTGGGAACTTTCTGTTTCATTACAGATGAGTCCCTGAACAAAAACCTTTATAACTTTTAAATAGAGTAATATTTTTGATTGATTCTTTTTCTGTTCTCTTCAGATTTTTGTCTAGTTTTTTATCATATTTATTTGAAAAAAATTTGGAATACTTTTTGTGCACCTCGTGGTATTTACGATAGCACATATATTTTCTTTATACCGTAGATACCAAAGGAGGTGACGGGACCGCAAACTTCACCGAGCTAGGCTCCGACTACTCCGAACCAGGCAAGCATGTTTGAACTTTTGATATGATGAGTGTCTTGGCATGTTTTGCATTTTCGTTAGTCTCATGGCATGTTGAAGAGCATACCGATGAACGTTATTTCCATGCATTGATGAGGTAAGTGAGTTCGATGATCCGTACGTGGATGGATGTGAGTATGGATGGCCATGTGTTGGCATGAGGATGGGTAAGATGGCAGTGTTGTAGCATGCCAGTCTTATGCCAGACCATATGACTACAGTGTCAAACCGTATCGATCCAATTCCTCCTTTTTCCTTCCCTGTACTACCACATGTTTTCCGCAAGGAATACGGCTTAGTAAGTTGCAAACCGCTTTCCTGGTACACACCAAAAAGGAGAGGCCGGGATGATGGTTCCATGGCCCTGGATTAAAGCCAGTCATCCGGTCAGGGGGCATGGGTGTTTCCGGTTGGGACCGAGAGGGGGGCACCCCTTAGAGAGCGCGTATATAAATTTGATCCCATGCTATTCGAGATTGTGATCTCCCCGTCTCAAAAGTTTTTCTTGGACGATGTCTAGGGTGATTCCTAGCATCGAGAGGTAGGATGGGTGTGTACTGGTTAGCTGTGTTTTCTTCCGAATACCGTAAACGGAACTAGTCCTTCGTGACTACGGAAATCCGTTGGCTGTGGGAAATTTTTGTACAACCTCTGCAGAGTCATATATTCCTTGAATCATCTATTCCATGCCCAAGTTCAGTATTATCTTATCCTGACAAGTGCCAGTTTTGATGACAGAGACTCCGGTGAATCGTATAAGTGCTAATTCCGGTTAAATGATTATTCCTGTGGATGGACTAACCCGTTTATTTTCATGAACTGAATGTTGATTATGAGTATTATTCACTTGTGAATAAAATCCCTTTCTGTGATGTCGCTCAGACGTCCGACTGTGGCATTTCTTTTAAAGCCCTTTCTGTGATGTCGCTCAGACGTCCGACTGTGGCATTTCTTTTAAAGCCCTTTCTGTGATGTCGCTCAGACGTCCGACTGTGGCATTTCTTTTAAAGCCCTTTCTGTGATGTCGCTCAGACGTCCGACTGTGGCATTTCTTTTAAAGCCCTTTCTGTGATGTCGCTCAAACGTCCAACTATAGCATTTCTTTTAAAGCCCTTTCTGTGATGTCGCTCAGACGTCCGACTGTGGCACTTCTTTTAAAGCCCTTTATGTGATGTCGCTCAGACGTCCGACTGTGGCATTTCCATTAAAGCCCTTTCTGTGATGTCGCTCAGACGTTCGACTGTGGCATCATTTCCTTATTTTTATTTGTTCACCTTTCGAGGCGTTGCTTCAGACACCCGATCGGTTTTTATTTATGATATGTTGGGACTTCAGGCGGACTACCGCCGTTTCCCTTTTACTTACTTCGCTATGCTAATTTTTGAATATACATTGGTGAATTAATCGTGACGCATTCATGCCTGCATTTATTATATCTCATGTCCGAACTGTCTTGCGAGTACTTTCAAAGTACTCACTGGCTTGTTGATTTGGCCAGATGCTGACGAAGGCGATCTCATGGATGAAGAGTTCGATAGAGAGTCCGACGCCTAGAGGAATCCCAGTCAGTCTCGTGCGACCCTGGATTTGGTCACTATATTATATCCGCTTCCGCTACCAAATAAATTCATCGAGCCTCACCTCGACGCTCGATGAGATGCCAGTTTTAGAGTCATGTATCCCACTCCCCTCTGTGTTTTTCCACCACCGCCCTATCCTCGAGTCAGTAGTATGCCTCCACACCACTGTGTCATGTCCGCCATTATGTATAATTATTGGCGTGCTTGTAATAATTTGGTTGAGCTGCCGTAGCTCGACCCTGTAATATATTTCATGCTACTAGCTTATTGTATCAAGAATTTGTCTACCGGTAAGGAGAATTTTTTCTCATACTGGACTCAAAAGATTGGTTTCTCAATAAATATTTTATTGGAAAACCGGTCGTGACAAGCTTGGTACCAGAGCCAGGCTGACTGTAGGAAGCCACTAGGTGCGATCGCTAATTAGTTATTAGCATGTTTGAGCCTTTTCATATTTTCTTGATTGTAGTCATTTTCTGTCAGTCAGCATAAATTTATGATCTGACCATGCAGGATTTTTGCCTACTTTTGTAGATGGCCGACAACAGCTGCGAGTCTCAGACCTTCGCCAACGTGCCCGATGGGTTCGTCAAGCTTCTTTCCTTCATCGTTCAGGTCGCGATGGGGCCATCTGTGTGCCCAGTCTTCACACTCTGCCAGCACCGAGTCAACGACAGTCTGACCATGCACCAGGTCGCGGTGCAGTTCAAGGGAGGGCGTGGTGAGTTACGCCGCTTCCGGTTCTTGGGAAGAGCCATGCCTACGGAGAAGCATGCTATGCAGATGGCAGCCCGCGAGGCGATAGCTCGTCTCAGGGATGTCCTCCCCGTGATGAAGACTCGTCGTTACCGTTATCTTCCATGCCATGTGCCCTACACCTGTCACTACGCATTCTCCTGCCCCAGAGGAGAACGAGACGAGGCTTTTGAGATGCTTATTGAGTATCTCCGGGCCCTGGAGGCAGCCTTCGATAACCTGGTGGACGACTTCGTGGCTGCCCGCATGGACTCAGTTCATGGCTGTGCTGCCAACAGGAGGGAGCTCCTACCCACCGCACCGCCACTGACTTGGGTCTCGTCCTCAGCATCTTATGCCCCTACTCGTCGCCTGCCTACCGCCGAAGAGTTCAACCAAGTTATTGCGCCCACTCCAGCGCGCACTGCACCACCCTGCGCGCCCACTCCTATTCGTGTTGCTCTGCCCCTGGCACCCGCTCCATCCACTCAGCGCAACACTACACGTATGGAGCCTATTAGCGAGGAGGAAGTCGAGTCTCCAGCCTCTCTACGCCTCACCCTCGGCAGGGCAAAGGAGGTCGTCAACATCTCCGCCTGAGTACGCTTAGCCGCCATGCATGTACTGCTTTGTATGATATGTTTATATGTACATAGGTTGTGAGAAGTAGCTTGTTTGCGCATCATGTAGGATCTGGAGAAGTGCACTAGCCTAAATAACATGTCAGGATTATGTACGCATATCCTGAGTGACGTATTGTATAATTACCGCTCGCGTGTAAGATATGTAATGAGCAGTCCTTCCCCGTGCGCAAATCGATTTGTTTTTCTTGAGTAAGCTTGGTTATTTAATTTTTATTTTCCAGCCTTATGCATTTATGGAATCGTTTTTGCGACTCTTTTTGCTTTTCTTATGGATTTTACAAAATATATCCCCAGAGTGAAAAATGTCTCGTCCTTGGACTCGCTCCATGCCAACCCCACCAGAGGAAAATTATGATACACAACCCAGCAACGAGTTCACTCAGGGACAGTCAAGCCAACAGGGCAGTGAATTGGCACTTTCACAAATGTGCCGCCTTTATGAGCAGAGTCAGCAACAACACCGGGAAATGATGAACCAAGTCATCAACATGGGAAATCACCATGGACAGTATCAGCAGCATTCCAAGTTATCTGAGCTACAGAAGACACGTCCCCAAACATTTTCTCATACTGACAAGCCTCTTGAAGCCAAGGATTGGCTTCGAGATATGGAGAGAAAATTGATTATTGCAAAATGTTCAGATCTCGAGAAAGTACTATATGCTCCGCACTATCTCACAGGAGCAGCTGCATCATGGTGGGAGAATTTTCTGCACATGCACCCCAACGAAAATGATATAACCTGGGATGATTTCAAGGAAGGTTTCCGCGGTGCACATATTCCCAAGAGTATTATGAAAATCAAGAAGAGAGAGTTCGATGACCTCAAACAAAGGAACATGATAGTGTCAGAATACAACGGTCAATTTAGTCTATTGTCCCGCTACGCCAATGAAGAACGTATGACTGAAAGCAAGAAGATGGAGAAATTCCTTGACGGTCTGGCACCCGCGCTTAAATGCCAACTGGTCGTTCACACTTTCCCAGATTTTAAGACGCTAGTGGACAAAGCTATTACTCTGGAAAATGAGAGACGTAGCTTGGAGGATTTACGCAAGCAAAAAAGAGACCAGACTACTCTTGCACTCAATCATCAAAGCAGGACAGATTTTCAGAAAGGTGGGACACACAAACCTACGACAAACATCTCTCGCCCAATCAAGAATTTCCATGCAAGGGACAAAGAGTTCACATATCGCCCAGGCGTTACTTGCTACGCTTGTGGAGAAGAAGGGCACTACGCCAAACAGTGCCCCAAGCCAAGGAACTCGACCCCGAAGCCAAACAATGGTGGAAATAATTCAGCGCCCAAGCGCAACAATTTCAACCCCAACAACAACCACAGGAAGGGTCATCTAAACCACGTGACCAAAGAAGAAGCACAAAACGCTCCGGATATCGTACTCGGTACGTTTCCTGTCAACACAATACCTGCAACGGTTTTGTTTGATTCTAGAGCTTCTCACTCATTCATTTCGAAAAGTTTTGCTTTGCAGAATAATTTTTCGATGTTTCCCTTGGAAAAATCCATGATCATCAAGTCCCCTGGGATTCAGCAAGTTACTCAGAGTTACTGTCAGAATGTGGTTATTGAGTTCGAAGGATTGAAATTTTACGCCAATCTTATTGTGTTGGAAAATAAATGACTGGATGTCATCCTAGGGATGGACTGGTTAACCACCAACAAAGGTTTTATTGACTGTTTCAACCGGACCGTAATTCTCACGCACCACCACGGGAAGACAATAAAAGTATCAGCCAAGGAAAGAAAAATACACCGGCAGCCGAGATTGAATAAGGTGGACGTTTCTGAGTTAAGCAAGGTTCCAGTGGTATGTGAATTTCCAGATGTATTTCCCGAAGAACTACCAGGCATGCCACCAGACCGAGAAATAGAATTCAGCATTGAGCTAGCACCAGGAACCACCCCCATATACAAGAAACCATACAGAATGGCACCATCCGAATTGATTGAGTTGAAGAAACAAATAAAGGAATTACTGGACAAGGGATACATTCGAGCCAGCTCCTCACCTAGGGGATCACCAATTTTATTTGCCAAAAAGAAAGATGGAACACTGAGATTGTGCATAGACTACCGAGCACTTAACATGGTCACAGTCAAGAACAAATACCCGATGCCACGAATAAATGATTTATTTGATCAGCTCGCTCAGGCCAAGGTATTCTCAAAGATTGAGTTAAGGTCAGGATATCATCAATTAAAAGTACGAACAGAAGATATCCCCAAAACAGCCTTCACCTCCAGATATGGACTATATGAGTTCACAGTTATGCCTTTTGGGCTAACTAATGCCCCTGCATATTTTGTTCACCTCATGAACAAAGTATTTATGAAGTATATGGACAAGTTCGTTGTGGTATTCATCGACGATATTCTAGTATACTCCAAGACACCAGAAGAGCACGCGGAACATCTCAGGATTGTGCTAGGAGAACTCAGAAAACACCAATTGTATGCCAAGTTCAGCAAGTGCGAATTTTGGCTAAGACAAGTAGGCTTTCTAGGCCACGTGCTGACCCAAGATGGTATCGCAGTGGACCCAGAGAAAGTCAGGGCCATACTTGACTGGAAGGCACCAGCCAGCGTGACAGACGTACGAAGTTTCTTGGGAATGGCAGGATATTACCGCAGATTTATTAAAGGATTCTCCACCCTAGCCAAGCCAATGACACAGTTACTCAAGAAAGACAAGAAATTTGAATGGACAGAAGCCTGCGAGAAGAGTTTCCAAGAGTTAAAACGGAAACTAACTACAGCACCGGTATTAATTGTACCCAAAATACACAAGAATTTTGAAGTGTATTGTGATGCGTCCAGAAAGGGTCTCGGATGCGTGTTGATGCAAGAAGGCAAGGTTGTCGCATACGCTTCACGACAACTCGGCAAGCATGAGGAAAATTATCCCACTCATGACTTAGAAATGGCAGCAGTTATTCATGCACTTAAGGAATGGAGGCATTTCTTGCTTGGGAATCGATGTGAAATTTACACGGACCATAAGAGTCTTAAATATATTTTCACTCAGCCAGAACTAAACCTACGGCAACGACGCTGGTTGGAATTGGTAAAGGATTATGATGTTGGTATCCACTATCATCCAGGAAAAGCAAATGTAGTGGCCGATGCTCTTAGTCGGAACCCCAGCTCCGACGAAAATAGTCTGCAAAGCTTAAGGCCTGAATTCCAACAAGAATTTGCCAAACTCAACTTGTTAATGATCGCGGAAGGCACCATATCAAACTTGGAAATAAAGCCCGACCTTGTGGAGAGAATTAAAGAAGCTCAGCCCGGTCACCCCAGTATTGAAGGAATTAAAAGAAAGGTGAGTATGGGCAAGGCCTCGGAGTTCATCATAGGCGATGATGGAATATTACGGTACGAAGACAGACTCTGTGTGCCAAACATAGAAGACCTCAAACAGCAAATCCTAGCTGAAGCACACACCACTCCATATTCAATCCACCCTGGAGGAACCAAAATGTATAAGGATATTCAGGAAAGATTTTGGTGGCACGGTATGAAGAGGGACATAGCCACATTCGTTGCATGTTGCGATTCTTGTCAACGCATAAAAGCTGAACATCAGAGACCAGCCGGACTACTGCAACCAAACAAAATACCTGAGTGGAAATGGGATGAAATAGGGATGGATTTTATTGTCGGACTACCTCGGTCACGACACGGGAATGATGCCATATGGGTCATCACCGATAGATTAACCAAGGTGGCACATTTTATTCTAGTGAAGGCAACCTACAACACTCAGAAGCTTGCCAGGATTTATCTCTCCCGTATAGTTTGTCTACATGGAGTCCCGAAGACTATAATATCCGACCGAGGCACTCAATTTGTCTCGAAATTCTGGGATCATTTACAACAGGCTCTGGGAACTAAATTGGCCTTCAGTACAGCCTACCATCCCCAGACTGATGGACAGACTGAACGCGTAAACCAAATTTTAGAAGACATGCTGAGAGCATGTGTCCTCACCTATGGAACCAGTTGGGAGGAAAGTCTGCCATATGCCGAGTTCGCATATAACAACAGCTACCAGGCCAGCCTGCGAATGGCACCTTTTGAAGCCCTATACGGACGGAGGTGTCGTACCCCGCTAAATTGGTCAGAGACCGGAGACAGCCGTATCTTCGGCCCAGACATGCTCAAAGAAGCCGAGGAAAAAGTCAAGCTAATCAGGGACCGACTCAAGACCGCTCAAAGCCGACAGAAGAGCTATTACGATCAGAAACATCGTGGGGTCAATTTTGAACCCGATGAATTTGTGTACCTACGAGTATCACCCATGAGGGGACTGCAACGGTTTAAGATTAAAGGAAAGTTAGCACCAAGGTTCATTGGACCATTCTGCATAGTGGCACGAAAAGGCACTGTAGCCTACCAGCTAGACTTACCCGAAGACTTGTCCGACATCCACGACGTGTTCCACGTCTCTCAATTAAGGAAGTGCGTAAGCAAACCAGAGAAGCAAGTATTCCATGAGAACATTGACGTGCAGCCAGACCTCACTTATCGGGAACGCCCAGTAAAAATATTAGAGGAGTCTGAAAGGAGAACCCGACAGAAGACCATCAAGTTTTTCAGAATTCAGTGGAGCAATCACACTGAAAGTGAAGCAACTTGGGAAAGAGAGGATTTTCTTCGGACAGAACATCCATACTTATTTAAGGATCAGCTGAAATCTCGGGGACGAGATTTTTCCTAAGGGGGTAGGTGTTGTGACACTCCAAAATTTTTAATTGGTTTTCATCAAAAGCTTTGTTAAATTTTTATTAAAAGAAGGCATTTAAAATTTCTTTTCCAGAAAACCTTCCTCTCAAAAACTTCCTTTTCTTTGGCAAGGATTTTATTTTTTCAAAACTATGGTGTTTGATCTTTTGAAACTTCTTCTCTGTTGGTTTCCTCTCAAAATTTCCTTGGGAGTTTAATCTTTTTCTTTTAAAAAGAAACTCTATGAAAATTTGGGATTTTCATATCTTGTTAACCACCCATGACTTGGTATTTTTGCCCATGTGCTAAAACCCCTCCAAAACCTCCCCTCCTCCTTGTAATCAACCTAAGATCTCTGTCCCAACTCATCCAAGCAAGTTTTGGATTTTATTCTAATTATTTTTCCCCTCAAATCATTTCTGAAAAATATTTGGAGCCTGAGTGATTTTCAAAGCAAGTACCCTTTTGCTTTTGAGTTTTTACCTCAAACCAACTCTCCTGGATAGTTCTTTGAACCCACAACCCAGAATCATCTTGATCCACTCCTCCCCTTTTCAAAATTTTCAAAATTCAGTCTCTGCAAGTTTGGACCAGATTTGCCAAATTTGGTGAAATTCATATCTACACTTCTCCAAAAATTCCACAAAAATTCAGGCGGCCTACTGGAGCAATGAGTAGCCACTCCACCAAAAATCAGCTCAGGGAAAAATCACCAGAGGCCAAATTCATTCTGTCGAACACCTTGCATGCACTGTTGCTGTTCAAAATTCAGAAAGATTCAGAGTTCAGTGTCGATCTTCGACAGAGGTTCAGTCACATGCCCACAGTGCCCTTGGCACGTTCCTCGCCGCCTCTTCCTCCTGTTTGGAGCATCCCGCACGCGCGCTTGGCGTCTTCCCGGCGTCGGTGGCGCCCCTGGCCGCCCGCGCCGGCGTGTCTTGCGGCGGCCGAAACCCCGTTACAGCCGACAGGGAACAAGAACGGCGGCTCAACGCCGTTCCGCGCCGCCCTTTGCTCCCTGACTCTACGCGTGGCCCATGCATGCCAGCGCACGCCCGTGGCACCGTCACCGTGGCCCGGCAAGCACGGGACGTGCTCCCTGCCGCCGACGGGCCCGCGCCGCCCCGTTCTGTCGAGCTCGCCCTAAGCATCAAATCCCAGCCGGGTTAGCACCTAAATGGAGCCAGTGGACCTCCGTGATGGCGCCCAACTCCCTAAGCACCCCCGACCAAGCTCTGCGCCGCCGTAATCTTCACCGGAGACCCCCGTTCACGGCCACCGCCTCGGACCGCCTATATAAAGGGCCCCCGAGCTCACCCTCGTGCACGCATCATCACTACACCTCACCAACGCCCCGCCAGGCCACCAGGAGGACCTCGAGGAGGTCTCCTCCCCTAGCTCCGGCCGCCCCGATCCGCCTCGGCCTCCACCTCGATTCGCTCCGGTGAGGCCGTCTCTGGCGCCCAAACCCCGTCGGTTACTCCCTCTAGCTACCAGAAGCCTAACCCCCTCCTCAATTTGATCACTGCAGCTCTCTCCGACGAGCCCCTCGATCACCCGAGCCGCCGTCCGCCGGAGCAAGGCTCGCCGCCGACGTGGTACTCGCCGGCAACCACCACCACCACCAACCGACGCGGAAGGGTGCCCTGAAAACGGAGGTACCCTCCGATCTCCCTGCCTCGCCGTGGATCGCCGCCGGCGACCACCGCGGCTCTCGGGCGCCGACGAGCTTCGTCCCCACCGTCAGCCTCTCTGCCCTCTCTATTGAATCGTTTTCTGGAAGCGCCTTCGGGCAAAATGCGCTTTCCCCTCTGGGCTGGCGTATTCTATACGGGAACGTTTTCTGTTTTTATGAGCTAGCCCCTGGGAACTTTCTGTTTCATTACAGATGAGTCCCTGGACAAAAGCCTTTATAACTTTTAAACAGAATATTTTTGATTGATTCTTTTTCTGTTCTCTTCAGATTTTTGTCTAGTTTTTTATCATATTTATTTGAAAAAAATGTGGAATACTTTTTGTGCACCTCGTGGTATTTACGATAGCACATATATTTTCTTTATACTGTAGATACCAAAGGAGGTGACGGGACCGCAAACTTCACCGAGCTAGGCTCCGACTACTCCGAACCAGGCAAGCATGTTTGAACTTTTGATATGATGAGTGTCTTGGCATGTTTTGCATTTTCGTTAGTCTCATGGCATGTTGAAGAGCATACCGATGAACGTTATTTCCATGCATTGATGAGGTAAGTGAGTTCGATGATCCATACGTGGATGGATGTGAGTATGGATGGCCATGTGTTGGCATGAGGATGGGTAAGATGGCAGTGTTGTAGCATGCCAGTCTTATGCCAGACCATATGACTACAGTGTCAAACCATATCGATCCAATTCCTCCTTTTTCCTTCCCTGTACTACACAATGTTTTCCGCAAGGAATACGACTTAGTAAGTTGCAAACCGCTTTCCTGGTACACACCAAAAAGGAGAGGCCGGGATGATGGTTCCATGGCCCTGGATTAAAGCCAGTCATCCGGTCAGGGGGCATGGGTGTTTCCGGTTGGGACCGAGAGGGGGGCACCCCTTAGAGAGCGCGTATATAAATTTGATCCCATGCTATTCGAGATTGTGATCTCCCCGTCTCAAAAGTTTTTCTTGGATGATGTCTAGGGTGATTCCTAGCATCGAGAGGTAGGATGGGTGTGTACTGGTTAGCTGTGTTTTCTTCCGAATACCGTAAACGGAACTAGTCCTTCGTGACTACGGAAATCCGTTGGCTGTGGGAAATTTTTGTACAACCTCTGCAGAGTCATATATTCCTTGAATCATCTATTCCA
Organism: Triticum urartu; assembly: GCF_056163025.1. Taxonomy (NCBI): domain Eukaryota; kingdom Viridiplantae; phylum Streptophyta; class Magnoliopsida; order Poales; family Poaceae; genus Triticum; species Triticum urartu. The sequence goes on from NC_141877.1 coordinate 685,414,624, forward strand.
TGTCCAAGTTCAGTATTATCTTATCCTGACAAGTGCCAGTTTTGATGACAGAGACTCCGGTGAATCGTATAAGTGCTAATTCCGGTTAAATGATTATTCCTGTGGATGGACTAACCCGTTTATTTTCATGAACTGAATGTTGATTATGAGTATTATTCACTTGTGAATAAAATCCCTTTCTGTGATGTCGCTCAGACGTCCGACTGTGGCATTTCTTTTAAAGCCCTTTCTGTGATGTCGCTCAGACGTCCGACTGTGGCATTTCTTTTAAAGCCCTTTCTGTGATGTCGCTCAGACGTCCGACTGTGGCATTTCTTTTAAAGCCCTTTCTGTGATGTCGCTCAGATGTCCGACTATGGCATTTCTTTTAAAGCCCTTTCTGTGATGTCGCTCAGACGTCCAACTGTGGCATTTCTTTTAAAGCCCTTTCTGTGATGTCGCTCAGACGTCCGACTGTGGCACTTCTTTTAAAGCCCTTTATGTGATGTCGCTCACACGTCCGACTGTGGCATTTCCTTTAAAGCCCTTTCTGCAATGTCGCTCAGACGTCCGACTGTGGCATCATTTCCTTATTTTTATTTGTTCACCTTTCGAGGCGTTGCTTCAGACACCCGATCGGTTTTTATTTATGATATGTTGGGACTTCAGGCGGACTACCGCCGTTTCCCTTTTACTTACTTCGCTATGCTAATTTTTGAATATACATTGGTGAATTAATCGTGACGCATTCATGCCTGCATTTATTATATCTCATGTCCGAACTGTCTTGCGAGTACTTTCAAAGTACTCACTGGCTTGTTGATTTGGCCAGATGCTGACGAAGGCGATCTCAGGGATGAAGAGTTCGATAGCGAGTCCGACGCCTAGTGGAATCCCAGTCAGTCTCGTGCGACCCTGGATTTGGTCACAATATTATATCCGCTTCCGCTACCAAATAAATTCATCGAGCCTCACCTCGACGCTCGATGAGATGCCAGTTTTAGAGTCATGTATCCCACTCCCCGCTGTGTTTTTCCACCACCGCCCTATCCTCGAGTCAGTAGTATGCCTCCACACCACTGTGTCATGTCCGCCATTATGTATAATTATTGGCGTGCTTGTAATAATTTGGTTGAGCTGCCGTAGCTCGACCCTGTAATATATTTCATGCTACTGGCTTATTGTATCAAGAATTTTTCTACCGGTAAGGAGAATTTTTTCTCATACTGGACTCAAAAGATTGGTTTCTCAATAAATATTTTATTGGAAAACCGGTCGTGACAAGAATCTATGAAATATTTTCAGATTAGATTAACTTTTAAAAAAACAATGACATTTTTTTCAGAATTCGTGAACTTTTTCTCAAATTCGTGAACTTTTCTCAAATTGACGAACCTTTTTCACTTTGTACGAATGTTTTGAAATTTATGAACTTTCTTCAAGTTCTTTTTTTATTGTGTATGCTTTTTTATTTATATCGTAAAATAATATGCATAACAAACTGGGTATATATTGCTCCTACATGCTAATGTTGTATTAAGAGAAGTCAAATAGAGTATTTTCCTCATAGTGGACAAGAAAGAGTAGGCGTCCTAGTGGTTATTGCCTAAAAGGTGTGAAGTTAGCAGGTAGGGATCGAATCCTGTTTCTCGCTATTTTGCGCTGTGAGCGCCAGTTGCGATAAGTAGCGCCGAAAGCACCGAACAGGAGCTCCCAACCACTAATTCTCAAAAAAAAGGAGCTCCCGACCACTTCTGTAGAGATCAGAGAGGAAAAACTGGACTGGGCCATAATGCAATGCAATAGAAAGAATGGACAGAAAGGCTAAGGCCAGGGGAATTCTCTGTACGCCGCTTACCGCGGCAAGTAGTCGCGGATTCTTTGACCGTTCACCACCCTTGAATTTGTGCCTTCGAAGTTGTTGATTTTTATGGCATCGGAACGATAGACCTCCTCGATGATGTATGGACCTTCCCATTTAGAGAGGAGTTCGCCTGCAAAAAATCTTAAACGAGAGTTGTATAGCAATACATTAAAGTCACATTATTGTATCGTTTTATCATGCCATCTTTTAACTTTTTCCTTAAACAGTTCGACATTCTCACAAGCCTGGGTTCTCCATTCATCAAGTGAGCTAATGTCAAAAAGCCCCTTCTCACCGGCAAATTTGAAGTCATAGTTGAGCTCTTTAATAGCCCAATATGCCTTATGTTCTAGTTCAAGAGGTAAGTGACATGCTTTTCCATAAACCATCTTATACAGAGACATACCCATAGGATTCTTATATGCAGTTCTATAAGCCCATAATGCATCATCAAGTTTCTTGGACCAATTCTTTCTAGATCTATTAACAGTCTTTTGCAAAATTAATTTAAGATCTCTATTACTCAATTCTACTTGACCACTAGACTGTGGGTGATAAGGAGATGCAATTCTATGATTAACATCATACTTAGCAAGCATTTTATGAAAAGCACCATGAATAAAATGCGAACCACCATCAGTCATTAAGTATCTAGGGACTCCAAAACTCAGAAAAATAACTTCTTTAAGCATCTTAATAGAGGTGTTATGATCAGCACTACTAGTTGGAATAGCTTCTACCCACTTAGTAACGTAATCAACAACAACTAAAATATGTGTGTACCCATTAGAGGAAGGAAACGGTCCCATATAATCAAAGCCCCAAACATCAAATGGTTCAATAACAAGTGAATAATTCATAGGAATTTCTTGACGTCTACTAATATTACAAATTCTTTGACATTCATCACAAGACAAAACAAACTTACAGGCATCCTTGAAGAGAGTAGGCCAATAAAAACCGGATTGCAATACCTTATGTGCAGTTCTGTCTCCAGCATGGTGTCCTCCATAAGCCTCGGAGTGACACATGTGTAGGATCTGTTCATGTTCATGCTCAGGCACACAACGTCTAATAACACCATCTACTCCTTTATAGAGATGTGGGTCATCCCAGAAGTAATGCCTTAAATCATAGAACAACTTTTTGTTTTGCTGGCATGTGAAACTAGGTGGTATAAACTTAGCAACAATGTAATTAACATAAGCAGCATATCATGGAGCAGTATGAGAAGCATACATGAAAGCTAATTGTCCATCAGGGAAGCTATCATCAATAGGTAGTGGGTCATCAAGAACATTCTCTAACCTAGACAAGTTGTCTGCAACAGGGTTCTCAGCTCCCTTTCTATCAATAATATGCAAATCAAATTCTTGTAGCAAGAGAACCCATCTAATAAGTCTAGGTTTAGCATCTTTCTTTTCCATAAGATATTTAATAGCAGCATGATCAGTGTGAACAGTTACTTTGGAATCAACAATATAAGGTCTGAACTTATCATAAGCAAAAACAACTGCTAAAAATTCTTTTTCAGTAGTAGCATAATTTCTTTGGGCATTGTCTAGAGTTTTACTAGCATATTGGATAACATTTAATTTCTTATCAACTCTTTTTCCTAGAACAACCCCTACAACATAATCACTAGCATCACACATAATTTCAAAGGGTAAATTCCAATCAGGAGGCTGAACAATAGGTGCAGAAATCAAAGCTTTCTTAAGTATTTCAAATGCTTCTACACAATCATCATCAAAGACAAAAGGAACATATTTTTGTAAAAGATTAGTTAGAGGCTGAGAAATTTTAGAAAAGTCCTTAATGAACCTCCTATAAACACCGGCATGACCAAGGAAACTTCTTATACATTTAATATCCTTAGGACACGTCATATTTTCAATAGCATCAACTTTAGCTTTATCAACTTCAATACCTCTTTCAGAAATTTTATGCCCCAAGACAATACCTTCATTAACCATAAAGTGGCACTTCTCCCAATTCAAGACAAGATTAGTTTCTTCACATCTCTGCAAAACTCGATCAAGGTTGCTTAAGCAATCATCAAAAGAAGTTCCATAAACGGAGAAATCATCCATGAAAACCTCAACAATCTTTTCACAAAAGTCAGAGAATATAGCAGTCATACATCTTTGAAAGGTAGCAGGTGCATTACATAAACCAAAAGGCATACGTCTATAAGCAAAGGTACTGAAAGGGCAAGTAAAAGTTGTCTTTTCTTGATCCTCTTTTGACACAGGTATTTGAGAGAAATCAGAATAACCATCTAGAAAGCAAAAATGTGTATGCTTGGATAATCTTTCTAGCATTTGATCAATAAAAGGTAAAGGGTAATGATCCTTTTGAGTTGCTTTATTTAATTTATGGAAATCAATTACCATTCTATAACCTGTAACAATTCTTTGTGGGATCAATTCATCTTTATCATTAGGAACCATAGTAATACCTCCCTTCTTAGGGACACAATGGACAGGACTTACCCATTGACTATCAGCAACGCGATAAATTATACCTGCCTCCATAAGCTTTAGTATTTCTTGTCTTACCACTTCTTTCATCTTAGGATTTAACCTTTCTTGGTGATCAACAACTGGTTTAGCGTCTTTATCCAATTTTATTTTGTGCTGACATAGAGTGGGACTAATGCCCTTAAGATCATCAAGAGTTTATCCAATAGCAGCATGGTGCTTCTTCAGAGTTTTCAATAATTTCTTTTCTTCATGCTCTGAAAGGTTAGCACTAATAATAATAGGATATATCTTCTTTTCATCAAGATAAGCATATTTAAGAGTATCCGATAAAGGTTTAAGATCAAACACAGGATCACCCTTAGGTGGAGGAGGATCCCCTAAGATTTCAACAGGCAAGTTGTGCTTCAAAATAGGTCCCTGTTTAAAGAATACTTCATCTATTTCCCTTCTTTCATTCATAAACATATCATTTTCATGGTCTAGAAAATATTGTTCTAAAGGATCACTAGGAGGCACGGCAATAGAAGCAAGACCAATAATTTCATCTTTACTAGGCAATTCTTTAACATGGGGTTTTCTACAAAAGTTAGCAAAATTAAACTCATGAGACATATCCCCTAAACCAATAGTGACTACATCCTTATTGCAGTCTATCTTAGCATTAACGGTATTCAAGAAGGGTCTACCAAATATAATGGGACAAAAGTTATCTTGTGGGGAACCAAGAACAAGAAAATCAGAAGGATATTTAACTTTCCCACACAAGACTTCAACATCTCTAACAATCCCAACTCGTGAAATAGTATCTCTATTGGCAAGCTTAATTGTAACATCAATCTCTTCTATCTCAGCAGGTGCAATATCATGCCTAATTTCTTTATATAAGGAATGAGGTATTGCACTTGCACTAGCACCCATATCACATAAGCCATGGTAACAATGATCTCCTATTTTCACAAAAATAACAGGCATGCCTACAACAGGTCTATGTTTATTTTTAGTATCAGGTCTAGCAATTCTAGCAGCTTCATCACAGAAGTAAATAACATGCCCATCAATATTATCGGCCAAGAGATCTTTAACCATAGCAATATTCGGTTCAACTTTAATTTGCTCAGGGGGTTTGGGTGTCTTAATATTACTTTTGTTGACCACAGTTGAAGCTTTAGCATGATCCTTTATTCTAACAGGGAAAGGTGGTTTCTCAATATAAGCAGTAGGAACAACAGGATCATTATAAGTGATAGTATTTTCTTCAACTTTAATAGGTGCAACTACTTTTACTTCAATGGGAGGATTATATTTAAACCACTTCTCCTTAGGGAGATCAACATGAGTAGCAAAGGATTCACAGAAAGAAGCTGCTATCTCAGAGTCAAGTCCATATTTAGTGCTAAATTCACGAAAAGCATCGGTATCCATAAAAGATTTAACGCAATCAAACTTAGGTGTTATACCTCGTCGAGATCCCAATCTTCAGAGTTGCGTTTAATTCTCTCCAATAAATCCCATTTGAATTCAATAGTCTTCATCATAAAAGAACCAGTATAAGAAGTACCAAGCATGGAGCGATTACTGAGAGAAAGCCGAGCATAATTTTTTTGAATAATTATTTCTTTTGAGAGCTCATGATTGGGGCATGAATATAACATTGACTTAAGCCTCCCCAAGCTTGAGCGATGCTTTCTCCTTCGCGAGGCCAAAAATTATATATATAATTACGATCACGATGAACCAGATGCATAGGATAAAACTTCTGATGAAATCCCAATTTGAATCGTTGGTAGTTCCATGATCCAATATCATCACATAGCCTAAACCATGTCAATGTCTCTCCCTTCAATGATAAAGGGAAGACCTTCTTATTGATAACATCCTCGGGCATACCTGCAAGCTTAAATAATCCACAAACTTCATCCACACAGATTAGTTGCAAATCGGGATGTAATGTTCCATCACCTGTGATAGGATTATCTAGCAGTTTCTCTATCATACCCGAAGGAATTTCAAATTAAACAATTTTAGTAGGTTGAGTAGGTTGAGGAGCAACTCTTTGCTCTACTGGTCGGGCTGAAGATACCCCGAACAAGCCCCTCAAAGGATTATGTTCCATAGTAACAAGTGACAGTAAATTTCAGCACACTATATAAATTTTTCCTTACCAAATTCCACCTACCAAAGGCGCTTCACTCCCCGGCAATGGCGCCAGAAAAGAGTCTTGATGACCCACAAGTATAGGGGATCTATCATAGCATTTTCGATAAGTAAGAGTGTCAAACCCAATGAGGAGCAGAAGGAAATGATAAGCGGTTTTTAGCAAGGTATTCTTTGCAACCCACATGTACCAATCTGAGGTTTGGATACAAAGATTGGATACAAGAGATGAACTAGGGTTTGAGATGAGATGGTGCTGGTGAAGATGTTGATGGAGATTGACCCCCTCCCGATGAGAGGACCGTTGGTGATGACAATGGTGATGATTTCCCCCTCCCGGAGGGAAGTTTCCCCAGCAGAACAGCTCCGCTGGAGCCCTAGATTGGTTCCGCAAAGGTTCCGTCTCGTGGCGGCGGAGTTTCGTCCCGTGAGCTAGCTTATGATTTTTTTTTGCTCGACGAAAGACTCCATGTAGCCAAAGATGGGCATCAGAGGGCCACCAGGGGGCCCACGAGGCAGGGGGCGCGCCCAGGGGGTAGAGTGCGCCCCCACCCTCGTGGATGGTGGGTGGCCCCCCTCTGGTACTTTTTTCGCTCAGTATTTTTTATATATTCTGAAAATAATTCCCGTGGAGTTTCAGGACTTTTGGAGATGTGCAGAATAGGTCTCTAATATTTGCTCCTTTTCCAGCCCAGAATTCTAGCTGCCGGCATTCCCCCTCTTCATGTAAACCTTGTAAAATAAGAGAGAATAGACATAAGTATTGTGAAATAATGTGTAACAACAACCAATAATGCAATAAATATCGATATAAAAGCATGATGCAAAATGGATGTATCAATGCATTACTGAACGAGTAAAGAGACTTGGCGGTAACGAGATTGAACTAGGTATTGAGATACCGACGATCAAATCTCGGGCAAGTAACATACCGATGTCAAAGGGAACAACGTATGTTGTTATGCGATTTGACCGATAAAGATCTTCATAGAATATGTAGGAACCAATATGAGCATCCAGGTTCCGCTATTGGTTATTGACCGGGGATGAGTCTCGGTCATGTCTACATAGTTCTCGAACCCATAGGGTCCGCACGCTTAATGTTCTGTGACGATTTGTATTATGAGTTATGTGATTTGATGACCGAAGTTTGTTCGGAGTCCCGTATGAGATCAGGGACATGACGAGGAGTCTCGAAATGGTCAAGATGTAAAGATCAATATATTGGAAGGCTATATTCGGACATCGGAAAGGTTCCGAGTGATTCGGATATTTTTTGGAGTACCGGAGAGTTACCGGAATTCGTATTGGGCCTTAATGGGTCATACGGGAAAGGAGAGAAAGGCCTCAAGGGTGGCCGCGCCCCTTCCCCATGGACTGGTCCGAATTGGACTAGGGAAAGGGGGCGCCCCCTTCCTTCCTTCTCCTTCTCCCTTCCCTTTTTCCTATTCCATATGGGAGGTGGAATCCTACTAGGACTAGGGAGTCCTAGTAGGACTCCACACTTTGGGCGCACCCTATGAGGGCCAGCCTCCTCCTCCCTCCATCCTTTATATACGTGGCCAGGGGGCACCCCATAGACACACAAGTTGATCATTGATCTCTTAGCCGTGTGCGGTGCCCCCCTCCACCATAATCCACCTCGGTCCTATTGTTGTAGTTCTTAGGCAAAGCCCTGCGCCGGTAGCTTCATCATCACCGTAATCACGCCGTCGTGCTGACGAAGCTCTCCCTCGACACTCTGCTGGATCGTGAGTTCGTGGGACGTCACCGAGCCGAACGTGTGCAGATCGCAGAGGTGCCGTACTTTCGGTGCTAGGATCGGTCGATCGTGAAGACGTACGACTACATCAACCGCGTTGTCATAACGCTTCCGCTTACGGTCTACGAGGGTACGTAGACAACACTCTCCCTCTCGTTGTTATGCATCACCATGATCTTGCATGTGCGTAGGATTTTTTTGAAATTACTATGTTCCCCTACAAAAACCACATCAACTGGCATGCTCTGACATCGAGGTAGAAGGTGGATGAGGAAGGGAGGGGGGAGAGCTAGTCTGAGGGGAAGGAAAGAGCGCAACAAGGCGGTCGTAGAAGTGATCTTATCCTCGAGGATGGGATCTTTATATTTCCTCCAGCGACACCTCATTCTTCATCTCTCGGCCTACCATCGCTCGGTAGCTTCCATGACCAACCATCAAGCTCTTGTGTGGCCCGCACCACTACTCCCTCTCGTGCACCTGCCATCCTCTCCATGGATGGTTAGAGAGAGAGGGAGGGAGGAGAGGGTGACCCCTTTATAAGGGCTCCTCTACAACTTTCCATTGGGAGCTTGGGAAGTAGAGTGTTACATGCGTGCTCCTCCTCCTCCGCCGTCCGCCTAGCGACCACTGTCGGTGTCAAAACCGGCAGATCTCGGGTAGGGGGTCCCGAACTGTGCGTCTAGGATAGATGGTAACAGGAGATGGGGGACACGATGTTTACCCAGGTTCGGGCCCTCTCTATGGAGGTAATACCCTACTTCCTGCTTGATTGATCTTGATGAATATGAGTATTACAAGAGTTGATCTACCACGAGATCGTAATGGCTAAACCCTAGAAGTCTAGCCTATGAGTATATGGTAATGAATCTGTCCTATTCGGACTATGCTCTCCAGTTTATATAGACACCGGAGAGATCTAGGGTTACACGAGGTCGGTTACATAAGAGGGAATCTTCATAATCGGTCTCCAAGCTTGCCTTCCACGCCAAGTAGAGTCCAATCCGAACATGGGTATAGTCTTCAGTCTTCATGTCTTCATAGCTCATCAGTCCGGCCCATCGGATAACAGGCCGGACGCCCGAGGACCCCTTAGTCCAGGACTCCCTCAACCACGCGCGCTGCGGGTTGCGGGAATGAGCCCAGTCTTAGTTTTGGCGGTTAGGAATGGTTAATTAATTATGGATTAGTTAACAAGTCACAAACAGAAGTGCCACTCTCCGAGACGTTGGACTGTGGGCTATTACTGGACTCGATTGCGGGCCTAAGCCCAGTCCCATCTTGTTGACGGCCTATATAAGGAGGCTTTGGCATGTGGAGTGAGCCCTAACTCACTCATTCCCTCCTGCATGACCCTAGTTGTCATCTATTGTTCCTCTCATTGTGTTGCTTCCAGCGATCCCATCCCAACGACCACGTGCACAGTTGATTGGGAGAGCAGCTGCCTCCGGAACCCCGTCATTTCAGATCCTGCTCAAGAGAATGGCGATAAGATTTTTGGGCAGCGTCTTGGCGCAATTGCTCCTGATTCATTCTCATCACCATCGGCCTCTGCTTTGACTACTTCCCTTGCATCGACTCCATGACCGTGGAGGATGCTCAGGCTGCTGCTGTCGCCGCCGCATTTCCCTCGCCAACCAGAGGGCATGATTCGTCCATCCTCTATTTGCTCGTTCATGTGCTAGCCGTATATGTTGTGCTCATGGATGTTACGGTTCTATGTACTGTACATGCTCGCATGCTTAGGTATCAGTATGAAGTGCATATTGTGACTGCCAACTTTATCATGTGCTTGTGGGTTAGATTAATCAAAAAGGTGCTAACATTTCCAACAATTACCTTCATTATTGTCGATCATTCATGCAACACGATTTAATCTTGCTTGTGGGTGCTCATCACCTATATTAGTCAGGTATAAAATGTAATAAATGGATGTAACCATGTTGCAGTGGCGGTAAACGCGGGCGCAATGACCATCAGGGTACTTCTTTTTAAACACCGATTATAATGTAAGCATACACATGCACACTCAGACATCGTGTACTAAAGATCATGTCAGAGTTATGGAGCTTCATGATTGACTAAATCATTATGCGCGTCATCCATCAATGGTAATGTGACCCCGATTGAAAGAATAATCTATACTAATGCGACACCAAAGGGTCAAGTACCATAGGTTTGATCCTTGATGGGCCACGTGTACCATACAACCAGCCTTGTAACATTCTTGTCGCTCATGATACTAGACTATGGGCATGCGGATGGTCATAGCTATAGTTGATGGGGTCACCTATTACTGATAAGGTCAAGGTCTTGACATCTAAGGCCCACCTAGAGTCCCACACCATCATTGGAAGGTCCCTGGACCACAGGCGCATTCGGATGCGCACTCCTAGAAGTCCACCTGGATATTCCAACATCACTCGAACGTCTTCCCGCCAGTTGGCCTCGCCAGTATCACTCGCACAGTGGAGGCATGGAGGCGGTGTGGGATTCCCAACGGTCGGGTGCCTTAATCTCAGACTTCAAGTGTAGTTATAGCTGCTGTTACCAGTAACTGCTGTAGTTATGCTCATTAAACCCCTTGTAACGTGGCATTAATGGGCCGAGCTGCACTATGTTTAAGCCTCCCCTCAACTCCATGACAAGTGTTCAACATCCATTGTAATCATACACCCCGAAGAGAAAACACAAGCCCCCGGGCACGAGACGTAGGGTTGTGACCTTTCTGAGAGAGGCCTGAACTTGCTAAATCCAAGTGATACACGTGCGCCGTAGCTAAGCTCTGCCCTTAGTTCGTACCCCTAGTACTCATTGTTAGGTTCATTAATTGCCTCAAAAATAGCCCCCCACCCCCTCCCAGTAAAAACATTGTATTTGTCAAATTGAACCCTTGAGCTCAGGGGCGGATCTACGTTGGTCCAGCCGGTGTCACTGGACACCGGGTAGAAATCCAGCTTAAGTTATGTATAGTACGTATTTTGTGCCTGGACACCGGTAAAAATTAAAGTTGGACACCGGCTGAAACGAGACAAAGACATAGAGAGAAATACCCGGCGAGTATTCGCGCAGCCGCATGCACACCCGTCTAGTAGGAGTGGCGCTATCGATGGATCAGGTCGTCTGTTTTGGTCTTATATACTCTGTACGTACGTGCCTAACATGAGATGGCTCTGATGTCTAACATGCTCTGTATGTACGTGCCTAACTTGCGCCGATTCTGCTGCAGCATGCTCGCCTCCACTGGGTCGCACCGTCGCCAGTCACCAGCCCGCGGTCGGCTGGAGAATGACACCATCAACCTGCCCCTGCCCTCGCCTGTTGGCCGACGCAGACCGCTAAATAATCGATGGAAATATGTATGGCTCAATCAAGAATGTGTACATATCTCAAATTCTTGTTGCCTAAATATATGGTTAGAGTTTTCAAATTTAAGAGTATGACAAGTGATAATGAGACCGCTATCTGATATTTTTGTCTTGGTGATTCACATCTATTTGCAATTCTGGACTTTTCGACCGTATGTGACACCAGTAAGACACATTTTTGCGAATCAACCTGTGGTTAAGTTGGTTAGGTGGACAGTGGTATCCCTAACCCACCAGGGTTCAAATCCTGGTGCTCGCATTATTCCTGGATGTATTTCAGGATTTCCGGCGATGCGCTTTCAGTGGGAGGAGACGTTCCCGTCGACGACGAGGCGCCTACGGTGACTTCGTAAATCTCAAGATGATATGCCGGCTCAGTCTCTCGGAGGTGCTCATAGGGGTAGGGTGTGCGTGTGTGCGTTCATAGGGATGAGTGTATGCGCGTGTATATGAGCGCTTGTGTCTGTACTGATGCTCAAAAAAAAAGTAAGACACATTTTTAGGGGGGATTTGTGATAAATATAATGAGACAAATAATGTAACTCAATTGTGCAGTTGTGATAATATAATAAGCGGCAAATTATTAGGGGAATTCATGTTGCCCTCGTTGAACTTTTTTTTTTGAGTTGGTCATTCATCATATTTGTTTTTGTTGTTTGGGTTTCTTGTGTTTTATATTTCAACTATACATAATCAACTAAAATTTCAAATGAAACGCTTCATTTTGGCAAAGATTTTTTGTCATCGAATATTTTAGATTGTTGAGTTTGGTGTACACGTGGACACCGGGCGATTTTTGTTCTGGGTCCGCCCCTGCTTGAGCTTGTGGAAATATGCGATGTGTCACTCGATTACATATGAAAACGAAATATAATATCATGCCTTTATGGGAAACAACTAATATATAGATACGCGTGTCCTCTTCTTTGCCATATGTCTTCTTTTGCTTCCATGGATGGCCTTCTCCATGCAACGCCATGGATTATTCCACAAGCCACGTATGTCAGCCTATTCTGTTGGGATATTTCTCATGGGTGGTTTTCACAGACTAACAAACTCGATGACAAGGACGCCAATCGCTATAAATAGTTGTAGTTCATTAGTCTCCGGGGTAGGTGGACCCTCCCGGTGGACCCCCGAAACCCTTTCGGTGGTCTCGATACAATACCGATAAACCCCTGAACACTTCCGGCGACCGAATAAGGACTTCCCATATATAAATCCTTATCTCCAGACCATTCTGGAACTCCTCGTGACGTCCGGGATCTCACCCGGGACTCCAAACAACATTCGGTAACCGCATACTAATTCCCATAACAACTATAGCGTCACCGAACCTTAAGTGTGTAGACCCTACGGGTTCGCGAACCATGTAGACATGTCTGAGACATCTCTCCGGCCAATAACCAACAATGGGATCTGGATACCCATGTTGGCTCCCACATGTTCCACGATGATCTCATTGGATGAACCACAATGTCGAGGATTCAATCAATCTCGTATACAATTCCCTTTGTCAATCGGTATGTTACTTGCCCGAGATTCGATTGTCGGTATCCCAATACCTCGTTCAATCCCGTATTACAAGAAACTGAGTGGGAGCTCTGTAGCATTTCTAATATTATATGTAGATGACATATTGTTGATTGGAAATGATATAGCATAAAAGGGTACTTGAATAAGAGTTTTTCAATGAAAGACCTCGGTGAAGCTGCTTATATATCAGGCATCAAGATCTATAGAGATAGATCAAGACGCTTAATAGGACTTTCACAAAGCACATACCTTGATAAAGTTTTGAAAAGGTTTAATATGGATCACTCAAAGAAAGGGTTCTTGCCTGTGTTACAAGGTGTGAAATTGAGTCAAACTCAATGTCCGACCACTTCAGAAGATGGAGAGAAAATAAAAGTCATTCCCTATGCCTCAGCCATAGGTTCTATCATGTATGCTATGCTGTGTACCAGACCTGATGTGTGCCTTGCTATAAGTCTGGCAGGGAGGTACCAAAGTAATTCAGGAGTGGATCACTTGATAGCGGTCAAGAACATCCTGAAGTACCTAAAACGGACCAAGGATATGTTTCTCATTTATGGAGGTGACAAAGAGCTCGTCGTAAATGGTTACATCGATGCTAGCTTTGATACTAATCCAGATGACTCTAAGTCACAAACCGGATACGTATTTATATTGAATGGTGGAGATGTTAGTTGGTGCAGTTCCAAGCAGAGCATCGTGGCAGGATCTATGTGTGAAGCGGAGTACATAGCCGCTCCGGAAGCAGCAAATGAAAAAGTCTGGATAAAGGAGTTCATATCCGATCTAGGTGTAATACCTAGTGCATGGGGTCCAATGAAAATCTTTTGTGACAATACTGGAGCAATTGCCTTGGCGAAGGAATCTCGATTTCACAAAAGAACCAAACACATCAAGAGACGCTTCAACTCCATCCGTGATCAAGTCAAGGAGGGAGACATAGAGATTTGCAAAATACATGTAGATCTAAATGTTGCAGACCCGTTGACGAAGCCTCTTCCACGAGCAAAACATGATCAGCACCACGACTCCATGGGTGTTAAAATCATTACAATGTAATCTAGATTATTGACTCTAGTGCAAGTGGGAGACTGAAGGAAATATGCCCTAGAGGCAATAATAAAGTTGTTATTTTATATTTCCTTATTCATGATAAATTTTTATTATTCATGCTAGAATTGTATTGACCGAAAACCTTAATACATGTCTGAATACATAGACAAAACACTGAGTCCCTAGTGAGCCTCTACTTGACTAGCTCGTTGATCAAAGATGGTTAAGGTTTCCTAACCATGGACATGAGTTGTCATTTGATAACGGGGTCACGTCATTGGGAGAATGATGTGATGGACATGACCCATCGTTAGCTTAGCATATTGATCATTCAGTTTTATTGCTATTGTTTTCTTCATGTCAAATACATATTCCTTCAACTATGTGATTATGTAACTCCCGGATACCAGAGGAATGCCTTGTATGCTATCAAACGTCACAACATAACTGGGTGATTATAAAGATGCTCTACAGCTATCTCCGTAGGTGTTTGTTGGGTTGGCATACATCGAGATTAGGATTTGTCACTCCGAGTATTGGAGAGGTATCTCTGGGCCCTCTCGGTAATGTACATCATAAGAAGCCTTGCAAGCAAAGTGACTAATGAGTTAGTTACAGGATGATGTATTACGGAATGAGTAAAGAGACTTTCCGGTAACGAGATTGAACTAGGTAAGTAGAAAGCGACAATCGAATCTCGGGCAAGTAACATACCGATGACTAAGGGCATAACGTATGTTGTCATTACGGTTCGACCGGTAAAGATCTTCGTAGAATATGTAGGAGCCAATATGAGCATCCAGGTTCCGTTATTGGTTATTGACCGGAGAGGTGTCTCGGTCATGTCTACATAGTTCTCGAACCCGTAGGGTCCGCATGCTTAACGTTCGATGACTATTTAGTATTATATGAGTTATATAATTTGGTGACTGAATGTTGTTCGAAGTGCCGGATGAGATAAGAGACATGACTATTTAGTTCGGTTTGTTATTCTTTCCTTCTATTTTTGTATCCTTTTCTGTTTCTTCTTTTTGTTTTCTTTAATGCACACTTTTTTATGAGGTAAATATACCAGAAGTCATAGAACTTGCATCCGACGGTCAGTTTGGTGCATAAACTTGTAAAATACGTGTTTCTGGTCATCTAACTTGTCGTCTCGTTTATATACGGTGCTTCCCACTCTATCCGGTCGTATCCATACGCGCGCCAACGTATGGAAGGGTGTGCTCAAAAGGGGAAGCCACGGTTCGAATCTTAAAAGCTCGCCTCGTGTACAAGTGCCGACCATCTGGCCATAATGACACTTGACAACATAAACAAAATTTATCTTTTGTATTGTATAGTTTCAAATTTATGCATCCCAATGCCAGCAAATTATGTATAATTTTGTTTTGCACATATAGATCTTTTTGCACATAGTACCTAACTTTAAACATATATTCCTGAAAAAATAGTGCAGAATGAATGAACGTAAATTATTTTGGACAAACCAAAAAAAATTTGATTTGAATTTCAATAATTTTAAATTTAAAATCTAGATAAAAGGAAATATAGTATAGAATGAATGTATGTAAATTCTTTTGGGAAAATCAACAAAACTTTTGTTTGAATACGAATAATTTAAAATTTAAATATTTATATAAAAGGAAACATGGTGCAGAATGAATGTACATAATTTAAAATTTGAAAATCAAGATAAAGAAAAGTATAGGTCAAAATAAATGTGTCTATTTTTTAGGACAAATCAATGAAATTTTTGTTTGAATGTGAATTATGTAGATAAAGGAAAATATACTTCAGAATGAATGTATCCAAATTTCCTTTGGAGTGCGCCCTCAAGCCTGAGGTCTGATTTTTTTCCATAATAGTAGTCCTACTAACTTCGGTTTTAGTAATGAAAAAGTTTGGACAAATCAATGTAAATTTTGTTTGAATTCAAATAATTTTAAATTTAAAAATCTTGATAAAAGAAAATATAGTTCTTTTTTTACACTAAAGAAAATATAGTTCTGAATGTGTACTTTTTCACTTGGATATACCTTAGTAGCCTCAAATAAACATGAAGTAACATCAGTTGCGTTGGTTAGAACGCCCGCTTTATTGGAACGGGTTGCCGGTTCGAAGCAGGGATTACCTTTTCTATGTTTTGATTTGACTTTAATTTGTATGGTCTGGTTCTATAAAGCTATTTTTTTGGCTGAAACAAACTTCAGTGGTGGCTATCTATGCGGGGCGAACCGCGGCCAGTCGTGGTTCGAATCCCACCGCGCGCAACAATGTTTTTAGTTTTATTTGAGAATTTTTCTATGTAAATAAATAAAATGCAAGGGTAATATCTGAAGAAAAAAACAGTATGCGTGGATGACCGCCACCTCAGCCATTGACAATGGGCCCCGCCACGTTGGCACGCGTAAGGATACGGCCGGATATGATAGAGAGCACCGTATATGAACGAGAGGACAAGTTAGATGACCAGAAACACGTATTTTACAAGTTTATGCACTAAACTGACCGTCATGTGCAAGTTATATGATTTGCAGTGTATTTACCTCTTTTTTATAATTTGTGAACTTTTTTTCGAAATTGATAAACTTTTTCAAATACATGAACTCTTTTCAGATTTGATCAACTTTTTTCAAATTTGAAGAACTCTTTCCAACTTTGATGCACTTTTCTTTACAATCTGATGAATGTTTTTTCAAAATTGATGATTTTTTTTTCAAATTGGATGAACTCCATTTCAAATCCGATGAATTTTTTTGAAAAGTGGATGAACCTTTTTAAAATTCGATGACCTTTTCCAAAATTCAGTGAACTTTTTTCAAATTTGGTGAACTTTTCTCAAAATCGATGAACTCTTTTTGAATTTCATGAACTATTTTTTTTAGAATTGGATGAACGTTTTTAAAATTGATGAAATTTCTTAAAATTCGATGAACTTTTGCCAAATTTGTTGAACTTTTTTCAAAACCGATGAACTTTTTTCAAAATGGAAGAATTTTTTTGCAAAACTGTTGAACTTTTTTAAAAATTGATGAACTATTTTACAAAATTCGGGAACATTTTCCCAAATTGGACGAAATTTTTCCGAAATTGATGTACTTTTTTCTAAATTTTGTGAACTTTTTGAGAATCTATGAAATATTTTCAGAATAGATTAACTTTTAAAAAAACACTGACGTTTTTTTTCAGAATTCGTGAACTTTTTCTCAAATTCGTGAACTTTTCTCAAATTGACGAACCTTTTTCACTTTGTATGAATGTTTTGAAATTTATGAACTTTCTTCAAGTTCATTTTTTATTGTGTATGCTTTTTTATTTATATCATAAAATAATATGCATAACAAACTGGGTATATATTGCTCCTACATGCTAATGTTGTATTAAGAGAAGTCAAATAGAGTATTTTCCTCATAGTGGACAAGAAAGAGTAGGCGTCCTAGTGGTTATTGCCTAAAAGGTGTGAAGTTAGCAGGTAGGGATCGAATCATGTTTCTCGCTATTTTGCGCTGCGAGCGCCAGTTGCGATAAGTAGCGCCGAAAGCACCGAACAGGAGCTCCCAACCACTAATTCTCAAAAAAAAAAGAGCTCCCAACCACTTCTGTAGAGATCAGAGAGGAAAAACTGGACTGGGCCATAATGCAATGCAACAGAAAGAATGGACAGAAAGGCTAAGGCCAGGGGAATTCTCTGTACGCCGCTTACTGCGGCAAGTAGTCGCGGCTTCGCACGGAGCGCGGCTTATCCTGGGCCAGCTCATTTACGGTAGTTTCGTTTCGCGAGATAAAAAACCGCAAACCTTAAAACCAGTTTTGCACCACCTCCTATAGACGTACAGGTCACGCCAGCCACCACGACTTAAAACCAGTTTGCGGAATAACAACGCTAAACCTAAAGAACAAACAGCGGAGACAAAACTTAAAACCAGTTTGCGGAATTCCCAAAAAATTATTTGTTCCTTCTGCTAGTTTTTTCAGGTTTTCTTCACTGTCCTTTTCTGTTCTTTCTTTTTTCTCGTTTTCTTTATTTTTATTTTCTTTATTGATATTACTTTACTTTTTCTTTTTAAGCTTTTCGAAAAGTTCAAATATTATTCATAATTTTGAAAAATGTTCTTGTGGTCAAAATTTGTTCAATTTATGAAATAATGTTCACATTTTCAAAATTTTGTTCACAATTTCAAATAACGTTCCTGTTTTCACATTTTTTGTTAAAATTCAAAAAAATTGAAAAATTCTAAATTTTGTTCACATTTTCAAAATGTTGTTCACAATTTCCAAAAATGTTTGGAAATGTAAAATCTGTTCATATCTTCAAAAAAATTTGGAGTTTTGTTCATGTTCTAAAGAATGTTCGAAATTTTATAATTTTGTTCATCTTTTCGAAAATTGTTCGCAATGTTAAAAATATATTCGGAATTTCCAAGGAAAATCATGTCGAAAAATGTTGGAGTTTCAAAATTTTGTTCGTATTTTCAAAAAGTGTTCACATTTTCATAAAAAATGATGTGAATTTTAAATTTTGTTTTTATTGTGCAAAAAAATTATTTCATATTTTGTTTATTTTCTAAACAAAGTTTTGAATTTATAAATTTGTTTGTGTTTTCAAAAAAGTTTGGAGGTTTAAAATTCATATGTTTTCCCGAAATTTGTTCGAATTTCCAAATTTTGTTCAGAATTTCAATTTTTTGTTCTCGTTTTTCAAAATTTGTTCCCATTTTTTTAAAGATTGTTTCATGGTTTCAAAAAATTACTCGCATTTTCAAAAGAAATTGGAATTTAATAAATTTTATCTGTTTCTTAATTTCTTTTGAGTAATGTTGAGTTACGTTGCTTCTCTTTTGTTACCAGTCAGTCAGCTCGACTGGCAGGATTCTCCGTCCTCTACAGCAGCTCTCCGGATCGAATCCGGCTCGCACTTATTTTTCTCAGAGTTTTTGCGCCCGACCATACGGTAAGGGTTTGAACCCAATGGCCGGCCCAATCGGGCGAGGTCTGTGCGAACTGGGGACTATTTGCGGCAAATAGGATCTCCCAAGGCCAGGTCCATAGCTGCGGACGGACGATATGGTGTCCCAGCCCATGGGGAATTGCGGCTTCTTTCGGCTGTTCCACCTGGGCTGAGATGGGCCGGGCTGGGCTGTGCTACCCTGAAAGTAATGAGCGCCAAGTAATGTATGTATTCCTCGTGCGTTCCATGCAACAAATGGATAAAATATGAGATGATGAATCATTGTAATAGTTTTATTTCTTGTTCTTTTATCCATGATTCTGGGAACTTCAATTTTGAGACTCATAATCTGGTAAGTTTGCTTGTAAGCTAGGCGTAGGTATACATGTTCGGTTGGGCAATACTCATGACCCAAACCTTTGTTTTGAATGAAAAAAGATGGCGACAATTCTGAAAAAGAAAAAAAAACTAATGGATAGAATTGATTTCCTGTCAAGCATACAGCGTTGGTTCCTAATAAATAAAAAAGAAGAAGAAAAGAAGAGCATCGAGTGTGTGTCCCATACATCACATGGCAGGCACTGAATATTGATGGATCGCGATCCGCAGGCTTTAAGGAAAAGATTTACTGCATTGTTGTAAATCATTTTTTTTCTCCCTCGATCGCGATCAAATAAATCATGCATGTTGAAAAACCAACATCAACATGCTCTGTGTTCCCAGCAGCAATTTCTTCAATTTATTCAATTCACCAATCAATTCAACGAGGGAACACATACATCATCGACTTGGAGGATGGAGCGATTGCTAGGGCTATGGATTGCAGTAGCATCCCCTGGCGGTGGCGACGTAGACGCAGCGGCCGCCGCCGCAGCCGTTGTAGTGGCAGGCGTCGCTGCAGGCGCGGTTCTGGGCCGCGTCCGCCGGGTCGCACAGCGCCTCCATGAACGTCTTGCCGCACCCGTGGTCCGACGCGTAGTCACCCACCCACGCACACCCTAATAATTTTATTAAGCAAAAAAAAATGGTCAATGCAAGAAAATACAGAAGCATGCATCATCATCATCATCAATCAACATGTCCGCCGCCGCCGCCGCCAAGGTTTTACTTACTGGTAACCGTGGCGAGAGAGGCCACGAGGAGGAGGAGGAGGAGGAGCACGCCGGGGACGTCGCGCGCCGCCGCCGCCTTGTACCCGCACGCCATTGGATTGCTTAGTTTGGAGATGGGTCGATCGAGATTACTAGGGGCCGGAGAGGGAGGCTGCCGTGATCTGACACCAACCGATCGAGATTACTTGGCTAGCAAATCCAAGTTCGGCCTCTCATCTCATGTTGATCAATCACAACAAGGGGATGATGAGATGAGGGAGACCTTTCATGTTTATCTGTTTATGGGCGAATTAATTCCTTCCAAAAATAACCTGTATATTATTATTGCGAGCAGTAATTACTAGCCTATTATATGTTGCGATCGAGGCCAATCCTTCCTTGGGTCGTCCTCTATAAGTTCTTGCCCAACTTACTAAAAGCTGGGACACGTGGCACCGGCAGCAGTATATATATATACCCAAGAAAAGAAGCTGGTGGCATCAACACCCATTTTATGTTAACTTCAAAAAAAAACACACACACACACACATTTTATGTTTGCACAATTCATACATACACTACATTGCATTGTTCCTTCTCAAACCACCCACCTCGCTCCTCCCGTGCCGACGGAAACAAGCGAAACCGCCCGCCCTTGGCGCCTCCATTTGCCGGTGTTGTCTCCCGTGGCCCTCTCCTTCCCGTTCAACGAACCCCACGTGTGAGGGGTGTATTAGCGGTAGTTTTAGGACTAGCTTGCTTATTAGGTTTCGGCTGGCCATGGCTTCATCTCTAGTGGTGGCGACCACAGGGGTAAATGAAGTGCCTCTGTGGTCGATCTGGTAGATTTGTTTGTCAAGCATGGTTGACGCGGCTGCGACAACTACTTTGTGACGTCTCGTTGTGCTTCGACCCCACTGTTCCAATGTGTTTGCTCTGGTGCTATTTGTATGGACCGTTGGCCTTGTTCCGGATGCAGCAGGGTTTGGTGGTGTTGTCTTCTGCAAGCGTGATGGTAGTGACCTGATCTGAAAGATTACCGGCTTGGCATTTTGGAATATCTAAACATTTTTTAAATACCCCCAAAATAGAAAGCAAGAACATTTTTCAAATTTCAAATCAGTATTTGGATACAAGAACATTTTATAAAATTGGGAACATTTTTGGAAACTCCCGAACAAAATTTCCAAACATGAATAATTTTTTCATTTGCGCACATCTTTTAAAACTCCCGAACAAAAATTAAAACGTGAACATTTTTTGGAATTTTCGAACAATTCTTTAAATGAAAACATTTATTGAAAATCCCAACAAAATTTGAAAACATGAAGTTTCTTTTGAAATTGGTGAACAAATTTTGAAATGGGAAGATTTTTGAAACTCCCAAACAAAACTTAAAAAAGTGATTTGTTTTCGAAATTATGTATATTTTTTTGAAAAGTGAACATTTTTTGTAATATGCGAACATTTTTTAGAAAATGAAGAACATTTTTAAATTTTTTTGACAAAAATTACTAACAAAGAACATTTTTTGACATTTTGAACATTTTCCGAATTTTAGAAAAGAATTTGAAAATTTGAAGAACAAACAGGAAATAGAAAGGAAGAAAAAGGAATTGAAAAAAGAAATAAACAAACAGAAAAAGAAAAGAAAAATGAAAAAATAAACAGGAAAAAACCATTGAAAAACCGGTTCAAGAACCTTCTGGAAGGTTCCCAAAACCGGCAGGAATCTTCCAGAAAGTACCCAAAACCGGCACTGTAGCGCGTGCGCTATCTCGTAGTTGGGCGGGCCCGTCTTGAAACAGCGAAAACTTGACGCAATGAGCGTCCGTTAAGAAATTCCTTCTGCCTTGTGTCCCCGGGCCTTTTCCTTTTAGCGGGCCAACCTATTAAAACTGTTTTGAGAATGTTCTATAGATCTGTTGGACCGGTTTTAGAATTTTTCATGTATTATTTTTTGTTTTCTGTGTGTCTTCTATCCATTTTTCAGGGTCTCTTCTATTTTTCCTTTTCTTTTCTACATCGGTTTTCAGCCGCTTTATGTGTCAGTATTTAGTGGTTTTTTTCTTCTTTGTCTTTTCCTTTCTTAACAATACATGCCTATTTTGTTTTCATACACCCTGTACTTTTTTTATACTTCTAGAACATTATTTTCATTTCACATTAAATATTTTTCAAATACAAAAAGTTCATTTTTTTCATCTTTCTGTTTCAAATTATATTTTGAATACACATTGAGAAAATACAAATACGTGTCCAACATTTTCTCGAATGGTACAAAACATTTTCATAAGCAACACAAACCATCTTGTTATATTTCATAAACATTATTAGAAAAATGTCACAAACATATTTTTCAAACGCGTGAATATTTTTCTTAAATGACATGTACATTTTTTGAAAGGTGCGAAGTTTTTTGAGTTGTCTGGCTCATGCACAAATATTTTTTGAAACATCCAAACATTTTTAAAATCTGACAAACAATATTTTAAATACTACTAGATACGTGCCCGTGCGTTGCCACGTTGGCTCATGCATGTAAGTAATTTAATGTGATTAAGCGGCATACGAGAAGGTGCGATGAAATATGACGTGGAATTGAGTGGTGTAATTCCACGTTATTGCAAAAAGTAAGTTAATTAAGGTGGAGTTGATGTAGTTCTACAAAAGATAAGTAAATGAATGTGATTTAGTGGCGTACTTGGAATATGCGGCCAAATATGGTGTGGTGGGAAAAAACCCGGCTAAATGAAAAGAAAAATCAATGGAGGAACCCGTTGTGGGAGGGGCGAAACGGTTGACGAAGAGTTCTGCCTAGCAGAAAAAGAAACACTACTTAAAAAGAGATAAACACTTATTTAAAAGTTTTTCGAACACAATTTTTACACTGCTTTTAAAAAATTTCTAATACGCAGTGAATGATTTTTAAAATTTAAATAAATTTTCCATTTTAGAAACTTAACTAAAGGTAATAAAAAATAAAAATGAAGAAGGAGAAAAACTAATGCCCGTCCTTCGCTGGGCCGGCTCCAATCACGATTTTTTTAATCCGCGAACATTTTTTGAATTCACAAACATTTTATGATTCCTTGAATCTTTTTTGAAATTTTGCAATGTTTTTAAATCCTGAATTATTTTCAAGAGAAAAAAGGAATAGAAAAAAATTGAAAAAAAACGAAATAAAAAACAGGGGCCGTCCCACCACACAGATGGGCACACCGTAAATAAGAAAGAAAAGGAAAAGAAAAAATGCACAAAAAAAACGAAATAAATCCTGAATTTTTTCCTCATGTGAAAAGGACAGTTGTATAGTCTTTTCTCATTCCAAAAACTGAAGCAATTGTGCAACAATGCACAGGTTAATGAAGCTTAATTGTTGTTCAGCTTAATGAAGGTGTAGCTCACGGCGCCGGTTCGGAATGGGTTCGAAAACCTGGCAGTGGGACGTCGGAAACAGAGTCCAAGAGAGAATACTACCACAACCCCGAATAAAAATCAGATGAATGTTTCCTGGGACACAGAATGAACTAGAAAAAAAACATCCACACGTGTCAACCAGACATTGGACAATAAATAATGCGACCTTAACTGAAATGAAAATCAGACGTCTAATTTTTTTTCGAGAAAGTAAGTCAGACGTCTAATGATTAGACTGTCACATACAAAAACACAAGAAAGTTGCACTGTGCTGCTGCCTATATGCAACTCAAAAAAGTAAGGCTTCAGACCAGCAACAGAAAAGAGAAGAGAAGGAATAAAACTGGAAAAAGAAAAGTAGAGATAATATTTAAATATTCCGAAGAAAAAAAAATGAAAAAAGTGCATGAATTTTGAAAAGCATTCATGCGCAATCACTGAATCACATCGATCACCTTCTACTTCTCTGTTGCTCAATCACACACCAGGATTCTTTGACATTAAACAGCAAACCACTGCTGGCAACACGAAACGAAACAAAACTAACCGAGAGAAGCAATGGACCGGAGCAAATCAAATCCAAAGACAAGGAAGAGAGCCCACTCAAATTACTTACACAAATCCTTTTCGAATCGTCAAGCAAACCCCCCTTCAAGTTTCCTGAATGAGTTGCCCCAAATGAGCACAAACTAAACTGGCCAAGGGAGGAGTACATACATGCTAGCAAGCCAACCTCTGAACAGAAAGAGCTCTTTTCTTTTCCATGATCGAACAAAAGAGTTGTCACTCTGAAATCTGAATGAATGTTACCAAATGGAAATGGATGGAGTTCAACAGAAAGAGTTGTCACTCTGAATGAATGAATGCTACCAAATGGAAATGGATGGAGTTCAACAGAAAGAGTTTTGACCCTGAATGAATGAATGCTACCAAATGGAAATGAGAATTGTGCCTAATATAATACAAAAGGCGGAAATCAAGAACCTTCCCCTCACGGCATCTTAGAGTCAGAATCTCGACACGGGGCACATTATGACAAAGTTTTGTGAACATGTACTCTAGAGAATTAGTACAGATACCCTCCAGCTTGATGCATATATCTGCTACAAGTAAAGTTCCAGGAGGCGATAACGATATTATAGATGGGCCTCTGTACTCCAGTTTTGCCAGACCAAAGTTTAACTCCATTGCTTGAAGCAAACGGCAGTCATATACTTGCAGATGCTTAAGCTTGTTTGAAAGATGAGATATTTGTAACCTTGTGAGCATCCCACAACCAGCGATTCCCAGGAACTCCAAAACACTAGTGCAGTTGGACACCAAATGTTGAAGGTCGCCGTCGGTAATATTCGTGTCTGCTAGGAAAATCCGTTTAAGGTTCCGAAAACCCTTGAAATCCGCAGGCACCTTTAGAGAAACGGAAGAGAGTTTTATAGATTGCAGGTGTAAGCTTTTACTGTCATCGAGAAGCCGCAGATCGATTTTATAAGGATGTTGTTCGATATGGTGTGTCCCTGAGAAATCGAGAATAAGTTGCTTCGCCTTGGAAGCAATGGCGAAGCGGACCCATCCCTCTATCCGATCCCCATGCTCATCGTCACATGGAGCCTGGAACTGAATGTTGTCAACCCCTGCACCAGAGTGTTGCTGCAGGACTGCATCAACTCTCTCAATAAACACGTCTTTCCATGGCCTAACAACGTTGGGTCCATTGGTACGAGGACCTGGGAACATTGATCTAAGACTGAATTCTAGATTTGAGTGGCAGCGCCAAAGATGTTTCCACCGTTCCGACAGTATGCTCGTCCGCACAGCTTCCTTTAGAGGCAACCGTGACAGGATGCTGCAGAGAATGTCCTACAGCAAAGGCATTCAGATAGTTGTACATTGATAAGCAAATTGTTGTGCATATATTGGGAAGCAAAAGTAGGAGGAGGACAGCAAGTTGATATACTTGATAAGATTCTAATAAGTTGGCATGAGTGCATTCGAATATACATATACATATTCCATACCTTTGGTTGGTTGGTGAGTTGAAGCCCCTTTCTCTTTGGTTTCATCATCATGGTCTGATGGAGATCTTCATGTGAAGCACTATTTATGTTTGCCATTAAAAAACTAGCTTAGCCTCTGCTCTGCCTGCAAGAGAAGCAAGTCACACACACACAAACATGCATGAAAACAGAGTCAGACATGGAAAGCTCAAACTTGGCCTGACATTACTTTGGGTATTATCATTAAGTAAGCCTAGCCTAGAAAAGAGAGAGTTTCCAAAAGGAATACATACAGACATGAAAACAGTGATAACAGAGTAAGTGATCAGAAGCCTCAAACTTGGCCTGCTATTACTATTACTTTGGTTTAGTAGTAGTCAAGAAGAAAAGAGAGAGTTATTACTTGAGTTACTTGCTAGAATCAGCTAGGAACAAGCTGACTCTTGGTTTTCTAGTCCCAAGCAATGTTTTAAATAGCGGGCTATGGAAAATAGCAGCGAGCCTCCAAATCAGTTATAGCGGAGCTATAGCGGGCTATTTATGAAGACGACCATTTAGCGGCACCCTGCTGAAAAGGCTATAGCGCGCTATAGCTCCGCTATAGCCGGCTATTTAAAACTATGGTCCCAAGCCTCGCTGAATCTGAATTATTTTTAGAATCTGAGAATCTGAATGATCTCCTAGATTTCTGAATCAATATGATTCTTAGTTCGAAATCGATCTTGTGGGAGCAGTAATACGGGGAGAGGCGTTGGTACCGTATATATAGGCGCGGCGGCGAGTGGACGACGGATCTGGTGACGAAGCAGTCGGGTGGGAACTAGACTTGCCAGAGATCCACCGCCGCCTACCCTCGGGCGGAATCCCCCGATCCGATTCTAGCGGCAAATGCCAGCCGGGCGATGCTCGGCGAGGAGTGCGCCGTTGAGACCAAGACGTGGCCGGGCGGTCGGCGGAAGGAGTCCCGTGCCAAGAAGGAAGAAGCCAGAGGAAGAGGCGGTCGCTCGCAGGTCCGAGCCGCCGGCGGCAGCGGCGTCGTCCGCTGGATTCTGGTAACTCCAGCCAGCAGCTCTCTCTCTGACGTGGCTCGTGGCTCATTATCTACCGTGGCTAATAATTCCTTGCCCATCTAAGATCTTAACGGAAGCTGTAAATCTCACCATATCTCTACTTCTCTATCTTCAGCTCAAAAAGAAGAAACATGTAAAGGTCTTTTTTAGAGGAACACCGTTGCGTTCCATTATACAACACTGCTGGACAAGTCGTCAGCCACAGCGTCTGATAGTACAAAGTTAGTTTGGAAACTGGCCAAGCCGAATCATTTCACAAGTCCCCCGTATCTAGAGCCGTGCCATGTGCAGCTAAAATGTGCGCAGTTTGATTTCAAGACCTTGGACAGTGTTTAATACATACATCAGACACACAAACCCTTAGCTGAAACTTTATTTCCCTATAAACACAGAACCTAAAGCAGATAAATCATAGGCTTCAGAAGAGGAAACGTGCTTGAGCGAAACTGAATTAGTTTGTTATATCACCCCGTCACAACCAAGTTGAATTGTTGTGTTCACAACATGTAACATGGCCAAAGCTTGAGTGTGGAGAGCATCGGATACATGTTCCAGCTTCCCTGCACCTGCTGCCACCAGCTAGCATGCCTTCATGGTTTCTAATGGTGAAGCCCCAGTCAGTCTCCAGACAGAGTCTCCACCAATCGGAAAGCAGCGTCCATTTTGATCTTCACTATGTCCATACGAGGTGATGTCCATCTCGCCTTGATATCCCTCTTGTTTTGCTGCATGGAAATTCAGAGCATTGGCAAGATGATGCATGGTTAATTGAAAAAGAGATTTCATCATTTGTCTCTATGGCATCTCCAGCATTCACTTTATTTCACTTATGCCACCATAACTAGAGGAGGAGGCATGTTTTTGGTTTTTCTTCCTTATTTAGATTAAGAATATCCTCCATCAAATTAAACGAATTTGAAAATGTAATTAATTGGAGCCTGACATGTTCGAGTTGAACTTGCCTCCAAATGGCTCTCACTCTTTTGCACTTTAGGAAGAAAAAAGGTAACTTGCATACCTCTATGATGCAGCTTTCTGCGCAATGGTAGGTTGTAGTCTGTCACCCGCCACAGGAAGTGTATAACTTTATTTGGAAGTGGTAGTGCCCATAAATTTATCCATTTGAAATCACTCCTTTCATGAACTGCATTACAGGAAGATGTTAAGCCCGATGAAGATTCTCAATCTCTAGTGTTGAAAGATCGTGGATGTCGCCTAGAGGGGGGGGTGAATAGGCGTTTTAAAATAATTACGGTTTATGCTTGAACAAATGCTGAATAAACCTAGCGGTTAATTTGTCAAGCACAAAACCTAAAACAACTAGATTCACCTATGTGCATCAACAACTTATACTAAGCAAGATAAGCAACTATGTGATAGCAAGATATATGACAAGAAACAATATGGCTATCACAAAGTAAAGTGCATAAGTAAAGGGCTCGGGTAAGAGATAACCGAGGCACGCGGAGACGATGATGTATCCCGAAGTTCACACCCTTGCGGATGCTAATCTCCGTTTGGAGCGGTGTGGAGGCACAATGCTCCCCAAGAAGCCACTAGGGCCACCGTAATCTCCTCACGCCCTCGCACAATACAAGATGCTGTGATTCCACTAAGGGACCCTTGAGGGCGGTCACCGAACCCGTACAAATGGCAACCCTTGGGGGCGGTCACCGAACCCGTACACTTTGGCAAACCTTGAGGGCGGTCACCGGAACCCGTCAAATTGCTCGTGGCAATCTCCACAACCTAATTGGAGACCCCGACGCTTGCTCGGAGCTTTAGACCACAATGATTGAGCTCCGAACACCACCAACCGTCTAGGGCACCCAAGCACCCAAGAGGAACAAGCTCAAGGGTACCAAGCACCCAAGAGTAATAAGCTTCTCAACTTGTAACTTCCACGTATCACCGTGGAGAACTCAAACCGATGCACCAAATGCAATGGCAAGGGCACACGGAGTGCCCAAGTCCTTCTCTCTCAAATCCCACCGAAGCAACTAATGCTAGGGAGGAAAATGAGAGGAAGAACAAGAAAGAGAACACAAAGAACTCCAAGATCTAGATCCAAGTGGTTCCCCTCACATAGAGGAGAAAGTGATTGGTGGAAATGTGGATCTAGATCTGCTCTCTCTTTTCCATCAAAAACTAGCAAGAATCCATGGAGGGATTGAGAGTTAGCAAGCTCAAACAAGGTCAACAATGGGGGAAGAACACGAGCTCAAGAGATAAGGTTCATTGGGGAAGAAGACCCCCTTTTATAGGAGGGGGAAAATCCAACCGTTATGTGCTCAGCCCGCACACGAGCGGTACTACCGCTCCACGAGCGGTACTACCGCTCAGGCAGAAGAAACAGGGAAAAGGAGCAACAAAACATGAACCTTGGGGCGGTAGTACCGTAGGAGACAGCGGTACTACCGCTGGGTTAGGCGGTACTACCGCACCCTTCGGCGGTACTGCCGCACAGAACGAAGGGTAAAGGGAAAGAGGGAACCGGGCGGTACTACCGCGGAGGAAGGGCGGTACTGCCGCTAAGGAGCGGTACTGCCGCACTACTGCCGCAGCGAGGTACCGCACAATCCGACACAGAAAAAGACCCCTCGAATCGACACGGTAGGGACCTGGTAAGCCATCGGTAGTACTGCTGCGGAGTCACCGTCGGTACTACCGCTGCGGAGCGGTACTGCCGCTTGTGACTCCTCAGCGGTACTACCGCTGGGTACCACGGTACTACCGCTGGGACCCTGACAAAAACCACACTCAAGAAAATCAGAACTGCCATAACTTCTGCATATGAGCTCCGAATTGAGCAAACTCAAGCTTGTTGAAAACAAGACGACTAGTAGTATCAAAACAGCGACTGGTTATAGTAAGAAGAGGCAGGGGAGGTATGCCAACAAATAGAGGAGTGAAACCTCCAACCGAGAAGAACCGGCAAAACCTCCAACATCGAAAACATCATAGAAGATGCATGCGAACTTCGTTTTCGATGAACTCAAGCTTGTCATCAAGATGACCATAAGCTCTAAGACTCACAAAGAGAACCAAACAAGAACCAAGAAAGATGATGCAAGGATGCAATGGTTTGAGCTCTCTACGAACGATACGATCAAGCTACTCATCGAGAGCTCCCCTTGATAGTACGGCAATCGATCCTATAACCCGGTCTCCCAACTACCATCATGAGACCGGTAAAATAGAAAACCTATCAAGGGCAAACCTTTGCCTTGCACATGGTCCACTTGAGCTAGATGATGACGATCTTGACTTCCTCAAGTTGGACCACCTTTCTTGATTGTGTTGGCTCGATGAAGACTAGTTGATTGCTCCCCCATACTCCACTATGGGTGAGCCTTTCTTCCGCACATCTTCACAAGTCCATTGTCACCACAAAGGATGGCAAGCTTCAAGCATTTGATCTCTTCGTGATGCTCCACTTGAACTTGCACACCGCAACCTTTCTTGATTGTGTTGACTCGATGAAGACTAGTTGATTGCTCCCCCATACTCTACTATGGGTGAGCTACTCTTCCGCAACCTAACCCCACAAAGAACCCTCACAAAGACCATGGGTTAGTACACAAAGCGTAATTGAGAATGCTTACCATACCATGGGATCACTTGATCCCTCTCGGTACATCTTCTACGCTTTGTGGGTTGATCAACTTGATTCACTATTTAACTTAGTCTTGATCGACCTCTCACAAGACCAATCTTTAGGTAATTCCTTGAATAGCACCTTGGTCGACACAAACTCTCCTTGAAACCAACACATGTACTTCAAGAAAAGCCTATGGACAAAGCCTTCAAATATAACTCAAGGCAACCATTAGTCCATAGAGATTGTCATCAATTACCAAAACCAAACATAGGGGCACCGCACGTTCTTTCAAGTGTCCACTGCTACTTTGTAAGCTGATTTCATAGAGAAAATACCTTTTTTTTGTCAAAATGCCAGGCCAAAAAATCATCGGAATGTTCATGAATGGGGATTTGCAATATTTAAGCTCACATATTCTGGTAGAAATGTTTGTTGTACAAGTTGAGTATCCCATGTATTTGTGTTGGGATCGATTGATTCAGCCACTCTTGTTATCAGATTCTTTCCCTTTTGCATCAACACTCTTCTTGTAACTCCTTGTTGGATCCAGGGGTTCTTCCAAATCTCAATATTTTCTCCATTACCTACCCTCTAAATAATGCCCATCTTCAAAAGTTGAATCCCCTTCAATGATACTCCAAGCATAAGAGATACCACTGTTCGGGGTGGCTTCTAACAGTGATTTTCCCGTGTAGTATCTCACACTTAGGACCCTGGTACACAATGATGAAGGAATCTATAATATTCTCCAAGCTTGCCTAGCTAGCATAGCAAGATTAAAGGAGTATAAATCCCTAAAGCGCGCCCAATCCGCGATCTTTCTTCGGTTTCGACATTTTTCCCATGACAACCAATGGATTTTGTTTTGGTTATCCATTTGGCTCCACCAGAATCGCCCTATCATGGAGCTCAGTTCCTCGCACGGGGCCTTTGTTATGTCGAAGCATGCCACTGTATAAACTTGTATTGGTTGTGCTATTGTCTTAATTAGTATTTCATTTCCTACTTTTGTCAACATCTTCTCTTTCCAACCTTGTATCCTTTTCCAAACTTCCTCATTTATATACTCAAAGGTCCTTTTCCTTGCTTTCCCAATGTACGTTGGCAGTCCTAGATATTTTGTTGTCAAGCCCTCTGCCAACACATGTCAAATTCGTCTTACTTCCTCTTTCTGTCAAGGTTTAGTGCTCTTGCTATATGGGATTGATGATTTCTCTTTATTGATCTTTTGTCCTGAACAAGCTTCATAGGTATCAAGTATGTGGTTTACTTCATGAGCATTGCTAGCATTTGCCTCCATTAGGAACAACGAGTCATCCGCGAATAAAAGATGGTTTATGCTAGGTGCTCTAGAACAAATATTGATTCCTTTTAATCTTTCATTGTGTTCAACATCATAAGGCATGGCAGAAAAACTTTCAACACATAGTAGGAAGAGATAGGGGGACAAGGGGTCCCCTGCCTTAGGCCTCTTTCTGGAACTATGACATTAGTAACTTCCCCGTTTATCTTTATCGGAGATCTAATGGTGGTGATGCATTTCATTAATGTATGAATCCAGCTTCTGTTAAATCCCAGCTTATGCATGTGTGGAAAAGGATTTTATTGATCAAGGAATAAGGTTACAAGGCATTTACAACATTAGTAATTTCCTCGGGTGTACTACGCAACCAACAGGCAATGCGTTGCTACGATCGTCACATGCAATCGAAGCTATAAATAGCAAGATTAACATCCCGCCTAAGCTTGCCAAGTTCTATCCTCCTTCCTTCAGACATAAGAGTTCTAATCTCATTCACCCGATATGCGTGCGGTGATCAATCCTTTTCTGGTGACGGTAACATTGTGATGGCTCAACGCAGTCAGTTTCAACAACATAGTATAGCTCCGTTCAACTCAGAGCGAGACGAATTCCCTCTTGGAGATCGTAGCAAAGATGACAACTACTGAGTGGTCTCGAAGGATCATACCTGCGCCTGCAGAACCATTCTCCACCATATACGTGAAGGAAATATGCCCTAGAGGCAATAATAAAGTTGTTATTTATATTTCCTTATATCATGATAAATGTTTATTATCCATGCTAGAATTGTATTAACCGGAAACTTAGTACATGTGTGAATACATAGACAAAACAGAGTGTCCCTAGTATGCCTCTACTTGTCCCTAGTATGCCTCTACTTGACTAGCTCGTTAATCAAAGATGGTTAAGTTTCCTGACCATAGACATGTGTTGTCATTTGATGAACGGGATCACATCATTAAAGAATGATGTGATGGACAAGACCCATACGTTAGATTAGCATAATGATCGCTATGTTTTATTGTTATCGCTTTCTTCATGACTCATACATATTCCTCTGACTATGAGATTATGCAACACCCGAATATCGGAGGAACACCTTCCTATCAAACGTCACAACGTAACTGGGTGATTATAAAGATGCTCTACAGGTGTCTCCGAAGGTGTTTGTTGGGTTGGCATAGATCAAGATTAGAATTTGTCACTCCGAGTATCGGAGAGGTATCTCTGGGCCCTCTCGGTAATGCACATCACTATAAGCCTTGCAAGCAATGTGACTAATGAGTTAGTTACGGGATGATGCATTACGGAACGAGTAAATAGACTTGTCGGTAACTTTTGAGTAAAAATAAAAAGCAGCTCGCATCAGTTTGCTCCTTTCTGCATTGTCTTCCAAGTCGGAAATGGCTTGGCTCCTAATTCTCGTATGAAAGCTCTTACCACTTGTTCATGCAAGTTCATTATCTAAGAGAACTCCATACAAGTGTATCACACTTTAACCAGCATACAGAAATCGCACGTTTGGCATGCATACGAGCCACTGGCTCATCCGGGCTATACGTGGCCAGCCATCAGCCGACGGAATCGGATAAGGCCAACAAGCAACGGAGCTAGATAAGGGCATCTAGGGACCAAATAATGATTTAGAGCTCAGCCGACAGGGCAGGTAGCCAATCGAAAGCACTGGTTTTGGATGTCAAAGACTTCTGAAAAAAACTGTACATGCAGATGACTAATATATGTTTTTATACGTGGTGCACACACAAGAAAACAGGATCAATATTAGCTTACTTTAGTTGTCATGGGATCAGCAAATTGTCTTTTTTGTTGGAACCTACAAATCAACATACTATTTGATATATTTTAAAATAAGTAGAAACCATTTGAATTGGTGTAAAGCCGATAAATATTCTCTTTGAATTTTTAAAATTCTAGCTCCCCCTTAAGCCCGCGAGCCAAAATGATGTTCTCCTGGTAAGGATGGCTATACATATTGTGTACGCCATATGCAGTAGCCTTTCATCAGCTTGTGTCCACGTAAGTTCCTATATATGCATATGCATGTCACCCGTATAAACCACTAGACATAACATATAGTCCAAGTGTAGAAAGATGTATATAGTTTGTATTGTTTTGTTATTTCACAGTCCCTTGGGGATCTTTTTACCACTCAGTCGATGCCGAGGACAGCCGATTTGACATTTACCATGCAAATTTCTACAATAAATTATTGCAACACGATTATTTTTTGGTGCAAGAAAAAATGTAGTATTATCTCCATTCACTCAAAAATTCTTATTTTCTCATTCTTATTTTTTTAAAATTCTTATTTGGTGGAGCCCTAGAGTCATGGAGGTGTGGTGGATCTCGGTCCTTGTTGGCGGGAGGGTTTCATTCTTAGACGAAGCAGGCCTCGCGCCTGGCTCCAATTGCGCAACGCGTTATTAGCAAAAGCCAGACCGGTTTTTCTCAACACCGTAACATTCTCGAGGGCCCAATTGCGTTACTGGAAATTGTGCATGAGCTAAAACGCACCAAGGCTCAGGGCGTGCTCCTTAAGTTAGACTTCGAGAAAGCCGGCCGCGTGAACTGGGAGTTCATGCGGGAGGTACTCCTCACAAAGGGCTTTGAGGCGGGCTTTGTGCACCGCATCATGCACCTCGTATGTAGTGGGCATACGACGGTGACCATCAATGGTAAAATGGGCAAATTCTTTCGCAACAAGCGTGGCCTCCGGCAGGGAGACCCGAGCTCGCCGCTTATTTTCAACTTTGTTGCGGACGTCCTTGCGGCCATGATCAACAAAGCACGAGCAGCAGGGCACATCCACGGGCTCGTTCCCCACCTCATCTCGGGCGGGGTTACACACCTACAATATGCGGACGATATGATGTTACTTTTCAAACCCGATGATCTTAGTATCGCCTCGATCAAGCTCCTGCTCCTCGCCTTTGAGATCCTGTCGGGGCTGAAGATCAATTTCCTTAAGAGCGAAATGATCACCATCGGGATGAATGACCACTAAAGCGTCCGGGTTGCCAACCTCCTAAATTGCAAGCTTGGGGGCTTTCCGATTAAATACATTGGCCTCCCGATCTCTCATAAGAAGCTATCCATTGTAGAATGGGAGCCACTATATGGCAAAGTGGCCAATCGAGTTAGCCCTTGGAGAGGTAGGTTTATGTCCTCGGTAGCTAGGCTGATCCTCACCAATTCGAGTCTCTCCTCTCTTCCCCTCTTTACAATGGGTATGTTCCTTCTCGCGGATGGGGTCCACGCTAAACTTGACACTCCGCGTCCACGGTTCTTTTGGGAAGGAACCGGTATCAAACACAAATACCACTTGGTGAAGTGGGCTGCGGCGTGTAGGCCAAAAAAATGCGGAGGCTTGGGGATTACTAACTCCAAGCTCATGAATGTAGCCTTGCTCAACAAGTGGTGGTGGCGCCTTGCCCAAAACGAGTTGGGACTCTGGGCGGACATCCTTCGGGCTAAATATTTCCCGGACGGAAACTTGTTCAAGGCTAAACCCAACGGCTCGGCGTTTTGGAACGGGATCCAAGCGGTGAGACCGGCTTTCTCAGTTGGGGCTCAGTTCACCGTTAACAATGGCATGGCCACAAGGTTTTGGCTCGATTGCTGGTGGGTCCAGTCGCCGTTGTGGCAATCTCACCCGGAGCTATATCAGCTCGCCACGGACACCAATATAATGGTGGGAGACGCCCTGAGGGTGCACCCCCCGGCGATCTCTTTCATGTGCACGCTCGACGCAGATGAGGCTACTAGCTGGGCCGTGCTGGTGGATGCCCTCGAAGGGCAGAATCTCAGCCAGGGGGCTGACGCTGTTTCGTGGAGGCTTGCCTCCTCCCAAAAGTTTATGGTTAAATCCTTATATGATAAGTTGACCGAGGGTACCGCGCTAGACATGGCTAGGGGGCTATGGAAGGCCGGTCTTCCCCTCAAGATCAAAATTTTTATATGGCAAATGTTTCGCAACCGTCTGCCGACCTTGGATAATGTGGCCAAGTGAAACGGGCCTGCAGACGGAACATGTGCTATTTGTGGTTTAGGGGAAAACGCAAGTCACGTGTTCTTCGGCTGTTATCTTGCTAGATTTGCATGGAGCACTGTTGGGGAAACGTTCTACTCTGTTGGCTAGAAACTGAGTATATTTACCCCTAGACTATTCCGAGATATGTGGCCCGATGTACTTTCGCGGTATGGGTTGTATGTTTTAAACTATGTGTGGATGCTGCCTGGTGGCTTTATTAATTTAAAGCCGGACGCTTCTAGCGTCTACGTTTAGAAAAAACGAAGTAGGCAGCCACCCAACATTTGTGACCATTAGAGAAATGGCAACCTGGTACTATGGTAATACAGATTTGCCCTTGTCACTGGTATCTACCGTCTGACACCCCGTGGCATCCTGAGTAAGAAGACATTGTTGGAAAAGGCAACGCCTAGGAGGCGCCTAGACACTCTTAGGTGCTAGGCAATGAGCAATCAACTTGCTTGGGACATAAGCAGAACTCTAGTCATGGAAAGTAAGAAATTGTCCGCTCAAGCGAGTAATCGTGTTATATTGCACTAACAGACCAAATTGGTTATCTTCCAATTGCAATAGTTGGTAATTTACTCACTTATATTCTACATATCAGTACACATATAATATCCCAAATACTACCTGATAGTCAAAATTGTACATCCACCTAAGTTGTGCCTAGGGCGCATAAGCACCACCTAGGCGCTAGGTGAAGGTCAACCGCCCCGCTTACGCATACGTTTTTTCCAACCTTGAGAAGACCAATAGCTCTTCAAAAGATTAACCGAATTGAGGATGGTCTTCCTCCCTTCTCCAAAAAGCACATCATTTCTCAAATGTCATGCTCTCTAATGAGAAATAAAAACTGCCAATGAAATGACCTACTCATAATATCAAGCAGAATTAATAACCAGTACGTCTTGGCCGGAATGGACAAAAAATTCTTCACCTGAGAGGTTCCACAAATCTATCATCGCCATATGTAACGTGTGAGCCTTAGTGCAACTCATGGGTGCATGGAAAGCAATTTCCTCTTCAACGAAACAAATTGAGCACATTCCTGAAGAAGTTTGGTGGTGAGTGACTCTATTAACATGTTACCACCAGACTATTAGATGCCGCATGCCATGTAAAGATGATAATCTTCCGAGGTACATTAGTATTCCAAATGACATTCAATAATTTCCATTCAACCCACAAATAAATTGTCCAAAATGCCCCGTCTGCTCCTTGAGGTCTTAAGCAAGGTTGTAGGCACTTTTAACAGAAAAAATCCCACTCCTGTCAAGCCGCAAAATCTCCCTCCTGAGAAGAAGGGACAATAAATGCCTAATTAATTTAATGTCATGGGGAAAAACAAATGCCTAATTAATTTAATGTCTCGTTTCCTCGTCCCTATTAAGAATAAATCAGAAACTCATTTTAGCGTGGATATGTTCTTCTTATCGGCAAGCCGGTAACCCTAAGGCCAAATCTCCTAGCAAGCCAGTTACCCTCCAGATACCTCCACACTTGAGCAACTCAAGAGTGTAAATGATACCTTGCCAAGATGCGGAGACGTACTTTGGGAAACCAGTATCAAGAAGGTGACCCTGAGGATAGTACTTTGCGTTCAATAATCTGGCCCATAAGGACTCAGGAATTTCCAATAAATGCCAAGCTTGTTTGCTTTAGGGAAATCATACCATTTCTGGTGAGAGCAAGGAAATAGCTGATTTGGAAAGGCCTCCCACACTAGAAGGCTCTCTTTGTCTTTTGCCCCCACCACACTCATCTCTCTCTCTCACACAAACACACACATTAAGGTAGGGACCAAGCCAGCGATTGTTGGGGAACGTAGTAATTTCAAAAACTTTCCTACGCACACGCAAGATTATGATGATGCATAGCAACGAGAGGGGAGAGTGTTGTCTACGTACCCTCGTAGACCGACAGCGGAAGCGTTATGACACCGCGGTTGATGTAGTCGTACGTCTTCACGGCCCAACCGATCAAGCACCGAAACTACGACACCTCCGAGTTTTAGCACACGTTCAGCTCGATGACGATCCCCGGACTCCGATCCAGCAAAGTGTCGGGGATGAGTTCCGTCAGCATGACGGCGTGGTGACGATCTTGATGTTCTACCGTCACAGGGCTTCGCCTAAGCACCGCTACAATATTATTGAGGATTATCGTGGAGGGGGGCACCGCACACGGCTAAGAGAATGATCACGAAGATCAACTTGTGTGTCTAGAGGTGCCCCCCTGCCCCCGTATATAAAGGAGCAAGGGGGGAGGCCGGCCGGCCCTTGTGGGCACGCCAAGGAGGAGGAGTCCTCCTCCTAGTAGGAGTAGGACTCCCCTCTTTCCTACTCCTACTAGGAGGGGGAAAGGAAGGGGGAGAGGGAGAAGGAAAGGGGGGCGCCGCCCCCCTCTCCTGGTCCAATTCGGACCAGAGGGGGAGGGGGCGCGCGGCCCACCCTGGCCGCCCCTCTCTCTCCACTAAGGCCCATAAGGCCCATTACTTCTCCCGGGGGGGGGGGGGGGTTCCGGTAACCCGCCGGCACTCCGGTTTTCTCCAAAATCACCCGGAACACTTCCGGTGTCCGAATATAGCCGTCCAATATATCGATCTTTATGTCTCGACCATTTCGAGACTCCTCGTCATGTCCGTGATCACATCCGGGACTCCGAACAACCT
Source organism: Triticum urartu (assembly GCF_056163025.1). NCBI lineage: Eukaryota > Viridiplantae > Streptophyta > Magnoliopsida > Poales > Poaceae > Triticum > Triticum urartu. The sequence continues at coordinate 685,452,978 of NC_141877.1, forward strand.
TTGATACATCAAAACTTATAAACTCATAATATAAATGTCATCGAAACCTTAAGCGTGCGGACCCTACAGGTTCGAGAACAATGTAGACATGACCGAGACACATCTCCGGTCAATAACCAATAGCGGAACCTAGATGCTCATATTGGCTCCTACATATTCTACGAAGATCTTTATCGGTCAGACCGCATAACAACATACGTTGTTCCCTTTGTCATCGGTATGTTACTTGCCCGAGATTCGATCGTAGGTACCTCAATACCTAGTTCAATCTCGTTACCGGCAAGTCTCTTTACTCATTCCGTAATACATCATCCCACAATTAACTCATTAGTTGCAATGCTTGCAAGGCTTAGGTGATGTGCATTACCGAGAGGGCCCAGAGATACCTCTCCGACATTCGGAGTGACAAATCCTAATCTCGAAATACGCCAACCCAACAAGTACCTTCGGAGACACCTGTAGAGCACCTTTATAATCACCCAGTTACGTTGTGACATTTGGTAGCACACAAAGTGTTCCTCCGGTAAACGGGAGTTGCATAATCTCATAGTCATAGGAACATGTATAAGTCATGAAGAAAGCAATAGCAACATACTAAACGATCGGGTGCTAAGATAACGGAATGGGTCATGTCAATCACATCATTCTCCTAATGATGTGATCCCATTAATCAAATGACAACTCATGTCTATGGCTAGGAAACTTAACCATCTTTGATCAACGAGCTAGTCAAGTAGAGGCATACTAGTGACACTCTGTTTGTCTATGTATTCACACATGTATTATGTTTCCGGTTAATACAATTCTAGCATGAATAATAAACATTTATCATGATATAAGGAAATAAATAATAACTTTATTATTGCCTCTAGGACATATTTCCTTCAGTCTCCCACTTGCACTAGAGTCAATAATCTAGATTACACAGTAATGATTCTAACACCCATGGAGCCTTGGTGCTAATCATGTTTTGCTCATGGAAGAGGCTTAGTCAACGGGTCTACAACATTCAGATATGTATGTATCTTGCAAATTTCTATGTCTCCCACCTGGACTAGATCCCGGATGGAATTGAAGCGTCTCTTGATGTGCTTGGTTCTCTTGTGAAATCTGGATTCCTTCGCTAAGGCAATTGCTCCAGTATTGTCACAAAAGATTTTCATTGGACCCGATGCACTAGGTATGACACCTAGATCGGATATGAACTCCTTCATCCAGACTCCTTCATTTGCTGCTTCCGAAGCAGCTATGTACTCCGCTTCACACGTAGATCCTACCACGACGCTTTGTTTAGAACTGCACCAACTGACAGCTCCACCGTTTAATGTAAACACGTATCCGGTTTGCGATTTAGAATCGTCCGGATCAGTGTCAAAGCTTGCATCAACGTAACCATTTACGATGAGTTCTTTGTCACCTCCATAAACGAGAAACATATCCTTAGTCCTTTTCAGGTACTTCAGGATGTTCTTGACCGCTGTCCAGTGATCCACTCCTGGATTACTTTGGTACCTCCCCGCTAGACTTATAGCAAGGCACACATCAGGTCTGGTACACAGCATTGCATACATGATAGAGCCTATGGCTGAAGCATAGGGAACATCTTTCATTTTCTCTCTATCTTCTGTAGTGGTCGGGCATTGAGTCTTACTCAACTTCACACCTTGTAACATAGGCAAGAACCCTTTCTTTGCTTGATCCATTTTGAACTTCTTCAAAACTTTGTCAAGGTATGTGCTTTGTGAAAGTCCAATTAAGCGTCTTGATCTATCTCTATAGATCTTAATGCCCAATATGTAAGCAGCTTCACCGAGGTCTTTCATTGAAAACCTCCTATTCAAGTATCCCTTTATGCTATTCAGAAATTCTATATCATTTCCAATCAGTAATATGTCATCCACATATAATATCAGAAATGCTACAGAGCTCCCACTCACTTTCTTGTAAATACAGGCTTCTCCAAAAGTCTGTATAAAACCAAATGCTTTGATCACACTATCAAAGCGTTTATTCCAACTCCGAGAGGCTTGCACCAGTCCATAAATGGATCGCTGGAGCTTGCACACTTTGTTAGCTCCCTTTGGATCGACAAAACCTTCTGGTTGCATCATATACAATTCTTCTTCCAGAAATCCATTCAGGAATGCAGTTTTGACATCCATTTGCCAAATTTCATAATCATAAAATGCGGCAATTGCTAACATGATTCGGACAGACTTAAGCATCGCTACGGGTGAGAAGGTCTCATCGTAGTCAATCCCTTGAACTTGTCAAAAACCTTTTGCAACAAGTCGAGCTTTGTAGGCAGTAACATTATGTCACGACCGGTTTTCCAATAAAAATGTTTATTGAGAAACCGATCTTCTGAGTCCAGTATGAGGAAAATCCTCCTTACCGGTAGACAAAATTCTTGATACAGTAAGCCAGTAGCATAAAATATATTACAAGGTCGAGCTAAGGCTGCTCAACAAATTATTACAAGCACGCCAATAATTATACATAATGGCGGATATGTCACAATGGTGTGGTGGCATACTACTGACTCGAGATAAAAGGGGTGGTGGAATATCACAGTGGAGGGTGGATAACACGACTCCTAAACTGGCAGCTCATCGAGCGTCGAGGTGAGGCTCGATGAATTTTATTCAGGTAGCGGAAGCGGATATAATACAGTAACCAAATCCAGGATCACTCGAGACTGACTGGGACTCCTCTAGGCGTCGGACTCGCTATCGAACTCTTCATCCATGAGATCGCCTTCGTCAACATCTGGCCAAATCAACAAGCCAGGTGAGTACTTTGAAAGTACTCGCAAGACAGTTCGGACATAAGATATAACAAATGCATGCATGAATGCGTCATGAGTAATTATTAATGCATATTCAAATTAATAAATAATGGAACAACATGGTAAGTAAAAAGGGAGTCGGGCGGTAGTCTTCCCGAAATCTCAACAAAATAACTGAAAAACCGATCGGGTGTCTGAAGCGACGCCTCGAAGGGTGAACAAGTAAATAATCATGCCGCAGTCGGGCGTCTATGCGACACCACGAAAAGGGCTTATATTTAAAAGTAAATGACATGCGTGCCACAGTCGGACGTCGGAGCGACATCGCAGAAAGGGCTTATATCGCAAGTAAATAACAAGCGTGCCACAGTCGGACGTCTGAGCGACATCGCAGAAAGGGCTTATATTGAAAGTAAATAATAAGAGTGCCACAGTCGGACGTCTGAGCGACATCACAGAAAGGGCTTATATTGAAAGTAAATAACAAGTGTACCACAGTCGGACGTCTGAGCGACATCACAGAAAGGGCTTATATTGAAAGTAAATAATAAGCGTGCCACAGTCGGACGTCTGAGCGACATCACAGACAGGGCTTATATTGAAAGTAAATAACAAGTGTACCACAGTCGGACGTCTGAGCGACATCACAGAAAGGGCTTATATCAAAAGTAAAGAACAATTGTGCCACAGTCGGACGTCTAAGCGACATCGCAGAAAGGGCTTAAATTTCATTATTCAAATCTGTTAAGCTCACAAAGATATAATACTCATAGGAAATATTCAACACATAATAATAAAACGGGTTAGTCCATCCACAGGAATAAACATTTAACCGGACTTAACACTCATGTGGTTCACTGGAGTTTCTGTCACTGAGACTGTCATTTGACAAGATAAGTTGAGCACAAATACTTGGACATGGATAAGATGATTCAAGGGTTTTTGACTCTGCAGAGTTTGTACTAAAAATTACCCACAGCCAACGGATTTCCGTAGTCACGAAGGACTAGTTCCGTTTATGGTATTTCGGAAGAAACACATCTAACCAGTACACACCCATCCCACCTCACGATGCTAGGAATCACCTTAGACAACGTTCAAGAAAAACTTTGAGATGGGGAGATCACAATCTCGAATAGCATGGGATCAAATTTATATACGCGCGCTCTAAGGGGTGCCCCCTCTCGGTCCCAACCGGAAACACCCATGCCCCCTGACCGGATGACTGGCTTTAATCCAGGGCCATGGAACCATCATCACGGCCTCTCGATTTGGTGTGTACCAGGAAAGCGGTTTGCAACTTACTAAGCCATATTCCTTGTAGAAAACATGTGGTAGTACAGGAAGGGAAAATGGATGGAACCTGGACTGATTCAAGTTGATACTAGAGTCAAATAGTCTGGCATAAGACTGGCATGCTACAACACTTCCATCTTACCCATCCTCATGCCAACACATGGCCATGCAAACTCACATCCAACAACTTGTGGATTTTCGAAACTCACTTGCCTCAACTTTGCATGTAATATGACATTCATCGGTATGCTCATAAACATGTCATGAAACTACTTAATGCAATCATGCCAATGACACTCATCATATCAAAAGTTCAAACATGCTTGCCTGGTTCAGAGTAGTCGGAGCCTAGCTCGGTGAAGTTCGCGGTTCCGTCACCTCCTTCGGTGTCTACGGTATAAAGAAACATACGCACTAACGTAAATACCGTGAGGTGCACAAAAATATTCCAAATATTTTTCAAATAAATCTGATAAAAAACTAGACAAAAATTTAAAGAGGACAGAAAAAGAATCAATCAAAAATCATTTTATGTTTAAAAGTTATAAGAGTTTTAATCCAGGGACTTTTCTGTAATGAAACAGAAACTTCTCAGGGTCCATTTTATAAAACAGAAGACGTTTCGTTTGAGAATACGCCGGCCCAGAAGGGAGACGTACTTTGGCAGAAGACGCTTTCAGAAAACGTTTCGTTTAAAAGAAAAGAGAGGCTGACGGGGGGGGGGGGTCCCACCCGTCAGGTTTGAAATTTCAAACGGGGAGAGCAGAGCTCGTCGGCACCCGAGAGCTGCGGTGGTCGCCGGCGGCGATCCACGGCGAGGCAGGGGGATTGGGCGGTACCTACGTGCTCAGCGTGTCCTTCCGCGTCGGTGGGTGGTGGTGGTGGTCGTCGGCGAGCACTACATCGACGGCGGTCCTTGCTCCGGCGGACGGCGGCTCGGGTGGAGTTGGATCTCGTCGGGGAGGGCTGCGGAGGTCAAATGGAAGCTTGGGTTAGATCACTGGGTGCTCGAGAAGGCTACTGACGAGGTTTGGGCGTCGGGGATGGCCTCACCAGAGTGGATCGAGTTGGTGGCCGAGGCGGAACGAGGCGGCCGGAGTTGGAGGAGGAGACCTCCTCGAGGTCCTCCTAGTGGCCTGGTGGGGTGTCTGTGGGGTGCAGTGGTGGTGCGTGCTCGAGGGCGAGCTTGGGGTCCCCTTTTATAGGCGATCCGAGGCGGTGGCCGTGAACGGAGTTCTCCGGCGAAGGTTACGACGGCGCAGAGCTTGGTCGGGGAGTTTAGGGAGTTGGGCGTCAACGTGGAGGTCCACCGGTTCCATTTAGGTGCTAAACAATCTTGGATTTGGGCTCTGGGTGGCTTCGACGGAACGGGGCGGCGCGGGCCTGTCGGCGGCAGAGGGCGTGCCCTGTGCTTGCCGGGCCACGGCGACGGTGCTGCGGGGTGCACTGGCGTGCATGAGGCCACGCGGAGGGCAGGGGAGCGTTGGGCGGCGCCGAACGGCGTTGCGAGCTGGCGCTGTCTTCTGTTGGCCACCACGGGTGGCTTAGCCACTGTAGAAGCTGCCAACTCCGGCGATGCTCGCCGCCACCGACACCTGTGCCCGTCCAAGGGGGCGTGCGACGCTCTGGCCAGGGAGGAGAGGCCGTGCGCAATGCGCCAGGGAGCACTGGTGATGGATGACAAGTCACCGACGAAAACGACACTGTAAAACTCTAAAACTCTGAATTTTACTGAAAGTCTACAGAAACAGTGTCGGCCAAGTGTTCGACGAAATGATTTTGGCATGTGGAGAATTTTCCTTGAGCTGAATTTTGGTGGGGTGGCCTCTCATTGCTCCTGGAGGCTGCCTGAATTTTGGTAGAATTTTTGGAGAAGAGAAGATATGAATTTCACCAAATTTGACAAATCTGGTCCAAACTTGCAGAGGCTGAAACTTGATAATTTTGAAAAGAAGAAGACTGGATCTTGATGGATCTAGGTTGGGGGTGCTAAGGACTATCCAGAGGAGTTGGTTTGAGATCAAAACTCAAAGGAAATTAGGTACTTCCTTTGTAAATCATCTAGGCTTAAAATAATTGACAGAAATGTTTTTGGAAGAAAAATTAAATGAAATAAAAACCAAAAATGGTTTGGACTTGTTGGAGCAGGAAGTATTGATTGCCCCAAAGTGGAGGGAGGGGTTTTGGGAGGTTTTACCACATGAGGCATGGTAAAACCATGGGTGGTTTCAAAAAGAAAGAAACCTCAAAACTCATAGGATTTCTTCTTAAAAGAAAATAAATAAACTCCAAATATATATATATATATATATATATATATATATATATATATATATATGAGAAGAGAATAATCAGAAGGAAGTTTTTCATACTTCAAACACCAGAGTTGAAGAAGATACAAAATAAAAATAAAATCCTTGCCACGGGAAATTTTTTTGAGAGAGAGACTTTTGGAAGGATTTTAAATGACCTTCTTCAAATCCAAATAAAGTTTTTGCTGAAAACCAAATGAAAATTTTTGGAGTGTCACAACACCTACCCCCTTAGGAAAAATCTCGCCCCCGAGATTTCAGCTGATCCTCAAACAAGTGTGGGTGCTCTGTCCGAAGAAAATCCTCTCTTTCCCAAGTTGCTTCACTCTCGGTGTGATTGCTCCACTGAACTCTGAAAAACTTGATGGTTTTCTGTCGTGTCCTCCTTTCAGACTCCTCTAATATTTTTACTGGATGTTCTCGATAGGTGAGGTCTGGTTGCACGTCAATGTTCTCGTGGGATACTTGCTTCTCTGGGTTGCTTACGCACTTCCTCAACTGCGAGACGTGGAACACGTCATGGACATCGGATAATTCTTCGGGTAATTCTAGCTGGTAGGCTACCGTGCCTCTTCGGGCCACTATATAGAATGGTCCGATGAATCTTGGTGCTAGCTTTCCCTTAACTTTGAATCATTGCAGGCCCCTCATAGGAGATACTCGCAGGTACACATATTCACCGGGTTCAAAGCTGACTTCACGGTGCTTCTGATTGTAATAGCTCTTTTGTTGACTTTGAGCTGCCTTGAGTCGGTCCCTGATTAGCTTGACCTTTTCCTCGGCTTCTTTGAGCATGTCTGGGCCGAAGATGCGGCTGTCTCCGGTCTCTGACCAATTTAGCGGGGTACGACATCTCTGCCCGTATAGAGCTTCAAATGGTGCCATTTGCAGGCTGGCCTGGTAACTGTTGTTGTATGCGAACTCGGCATATGGCAGGCTTTCTTCCCAACTGGTTCCATAGGTGAGGACACATGCCCTCAGCATGTCCTCTAGAATTTGGTTTACGCGTTCAGTTTGTCCATCAGTCTGGGGATGGTATGCTGTACTGAAGGCTAGTTGAGTTCCTAGCGATAGTTGCAGCTGCTCCCAAAATCTAGAGACAAACTGAGTGCCTCTGTCAGATATTATAGTCTTTGGGACTCCATGCAGACAGACTATGCGGGAGAGGTAGATCTTGGCGAGCTTCTGAGTGGTGTGGGTTGTCTTCACGGGGAGGAAGTGTGCCACTTTAGTCAGTCTATCTGTGATGACCCATATGGCATCATTCCCGTGTTGTGACCGAGGTAGTCCGACAATGAAATCCATACCTATTTCGTCCCATTTCCACTCAGGTATTCTGTTCGGTTGCAGTAGTCCGGCTGGTCTTTGATGCTCGGCTTTTATGCGTTGACAAGAATCGCAACATGCAATGAAGGTGGCTATATCCCTCTTCATACCGTGCCACCAAAATCTTTCCTGAATGTCCTTATACATTTTGGTTCCTCCAGGGTGGATCAAATATGGGGTGGTGTGGGCTTCTGCTAGAATCTGCTATTTGAGGTCCTCTATATTTGGCACGCAGAGTCTGTCTCCGTACCATAATATTCCCTCATCGTCTATGACGAATTCCGAGGCCTTGCCCATACTCACCTTTATTTTAATGCCTTCGATGCTGGGGTGTCTAGGCTGAGCTTCTTTAATCCTCTCCACAAGGTTGGGTTGTACTTCCAAATTTGTTATGGTGCCTTCCGTGACCATCGTCAAGTTGAGTTTGGCAAACTCTTGTTGGAATTCAGGTCTCAAGCCTTGCAGGCTGTTGTTGTCCGAGCTGGGGTTCCGACTAAGAGCATCTGCCACTACATTTGCTTTTCTTGGATGATAGTGGATACCCACATCATAATCTTTTACCAATTCCAACCAGCGTCGTTGCCGTAAATTGAGTTCCGGCTGTGTGAAAATATACTTGAGACTTTTATGGTCCGTATATATTTCACAATGATTTCCAAGTAAGAAGTGCCTCCATTCCTTGAGTGCATGAATGACTGCTGCCAATTCTAAGTCATGAGTGGGATAATTTTCTTCATGCTTGCGAAGTTGCCTTGAAGCGTATGCGACAACCTTGCCTTCTTGCATCAACACGCATCCGAGACCCTTTCGGGATGCGTCACAATACACTTCAAAATTCTTGTGTATGTCTGGCACAATTAATACTGGTGCTGTCGTTAATTTCCTTTTTAGTTCTTGGAAACTTTTCTCGCAAGCTTCCGTCCATTCAAACTTCTTGTCTTTCTTGAGTAACTGCGTCATTGGCTTGGCTATGGTGGAGAATCCTTCAATAAATCTGCGGTAGTACCCTGCCATTCCCAAGAAACTTTGTACGTCCGTTACGCTGGCTGGTGGTTTCCAGCCAAGTACGGCCTTGACCTTTTTCGGGTCTACGGCAATACCCTCTTGGGTTAGTACGTGGTCCAGAAAACCTACTTGTCTTAGCCAAAATTCACACTTGCTGAACTTGGCGTACAATTGATGTTTTCTGAGTTCTCCTAGTACAATTCTGAGATGTTCAGCGTGCTCTTCTGGTGTCTTGGAGTATATCAGAATATCGTCGATGAATACCATAACAAACTTGTCCATAAACTTCATAAATACTTTGTTCATGAGGTGAACAAAATATGCGGGGGCGTTCGTTAGTCCAAATGGCATTACTGTGAACTCATACAGTCCGTATCTGGAGGTGAAGGCTGTCTTGGGGATATCCTCTGTTCGCACTTTTAATTGATGGTATCCCGACCTTAAGTCAATCTTTGAGAATATCTTGGCCTGAGCGAGATGATCAAATAAATCATTTATCCGTGGCATCGGGTATTTGTTCTTGATTGTGACCATGTTAAGTGCTCGATAGTCTATACACAACCTCAGTGTTCCATCCTTCTTTTTGGCAAATAAAATTGGTGAACCCCAAGGTGAGGAGCTGGCTCGAATATATCCTTTGTCCAGTAATTCTTTTATTTGCTTCTTCAATTCTACCAACTCGGATGGCGCCATTCTGTATGGTTTCTTGTATATGGGGGTGGTTCCGGGTGCTAGCTCAATGCTGAATTCTATCTCTCGGTCTGGTGGCATGCCTGGTAGTTCTTCGGGGAATACGTCTGGAAATTCACACACTGCTGGAACCTTGCTTAATTCAGAAACGTCCACCTTGTTCAATCTTGGTTGCCGGGATATTTTTCTCTCTTTGGCTGAAACTCTTATTGTCTTCCCGTGGTGGTGGGTGAGAATTATGGTCCGGTTGAAGCAGTCAATAAAACCTTTGTTGGTGGTTAACCAATCCATTCCAAGGATGACATCCAGTCCTTTATTTTCCAAGACAATAAGATTGGCGTGAAACTTCAATCCTTCAAACTCAATAACCACACCTTGGCAGTAACTCTGAGTAACTTGCTGAATCCCAGGGGACTTGATGATCATGGATTTTTCCAAGGGAAGCATTGAAAAATTATTTTGCAAAGCAAAACTTTTCGAAATGAATGAGTGAGAAGCTCCAGAATCAAATAAAACCATGGCAGGTATTGTGTTGACAGGAAACGTACCGAGTACGATATCCGGGGCATTCTGTGTCTCCTCTTTGGTCACATGGTTTAGATGACCCTTCCTGTGGTTGTTGTTGGGGTTGAAATTGTTTCGCTTGGGCGCTGAATTATTGCCACCGTTGTTCGGCTTTGGGTTTGAGTTCCTTGGCTTGGGACACTGCTTGGCATAGTGCCCTTCCTCTCCACAAGCGTAGCAAGTAACGCCTGGGCGATATGTGAACTCCTTGTCCCTTGAATGGAAATTCTTGATTGGGCGTGAGACGTTTGTCGTGGGTTTGTGTGTCCCACCTTTCTAAAAATCTGTCTTGCTTCGGTGGTTGCGAGCAAGAGTAGTCTGGTCCCTTTTTCGCTTGTGGAAATCCTCCAAGCTGCATCTCTCATTTTCCAAGGTAATGGCCTTATCCACTAGCGTTTTAAAATCTGGAAAAGTGTGCACAACCAGCTGGCATTTAAGCGCGGGCGCCAGACCGTCTAGGAATTTCTCCATCTTTTTGCTTTCAGTCATACGCTCTTCATTGGTGTAGCGAGACAATAGAGTAAACTGACCGTTGTAGTCTGACACCATCATGGTCCTTTGTTTGAGGTCATCAAACTCTCTCTTCTTGATTTTCATAATACTTTTAGGAATGTGTGCCCCACGAAAACCTTCTTTGAAGTCCTCCCAGGTTATATCATTTTCGTTGGGGTGCATGTGCAGGAAATTCTCCCACCATGATGCAGCTGCTCCTGTGAGATAGTGCAGAGCATAAAGTACTTTCTCGGGGTCTGAAAATTTTGCAATAATTAATTTTCTCTCCATGTCTCGAAGCCAGTCCTCGGCCTCAAGAGGTTTGTCAGTATGAGAAAATCTTTGGGGACGCGTCTTCTGTAGCTCAGATAACTTGGATTGCTGCTGATACTGTCCATGGTGATTTCCCATATTGATGACTTGGTTCATCATTTCCTGATGTTGTTGCTGACTTTGCTCATAAAGGCGGCACATTTGGGAAAATGCTGTTTCACTGTCCTGTTGACTCGACTGTCCTTGTGTGAAATTGTTGCCTGGTTGAGTGCCATAATTTTCCTCTGGCGGAGTTGGCATGGAGCGCGTCCAAGGACGAGACATTTTTCACTCTGGGGATATATTTTGTAAAACTCATAAGAAAGTGAAAAGAGTCGCAAAAATCAATAAATGCACAAGGATGGAAAATAAATTAAATGCTCCATGATTACTTAAGAAAACAAATCGATTGCGCACGGAGAAGGACTGCTCATTACATATCTTACACGCAGGCGGTAATTATACAATACATCACTCAGGATATGCATACATATTCCTGACATGTTATTTAGGCTAGTGCACTTCTCCCAGTTCCTACATGATGCGCAAACAAACTACTCCTCACAACTTATGTACATATAAACATATCGTACAAAGCGGTTCATCGCATGGCGGCTAAGCGTACTCAGTCGGAGATGTTGACGATCTCCTTTGCCCTGCCGAGGGTGAGGCGCAATGAGGCTGGGGACTCGACCTCCTCCTCGCTAATAGGCTCCAGACGTGTAGTGCTGCGCCGAGTAGATGGAGCGGGCGCCAGAGGTGGAGCAACACGAACAGGAGTGGGCACAAAGGGTGGTGCAGTACGGGCTGGAGTGGGCGCGATGACTTGGTTGAACTCTTCGGTGGTAGGCAGGCGACCAGCAGAGGCGAGTGTGGTAGGTGCATAAGATGCTGAGGACGAGACGAAAGTCAGTGGCGGTGCGGTGTGTAGGAGCTCCCTTCTGTTGGCGGCACAGCCATGGACTGAGTCCATGCAGGCAGCCATGAAGTTGTCCACCAGGTTGTCGAAGGCTGCCTCCAGAGCCCGGAGGTACTCAATAAGCATCTCAAAAGCCTCGTCTCGTTCTCTTTTGGGGCAAGAGAACGCGTAGTGACAGGTGTATGGCACATGGCATGGAAGGTAGCGGTAACGACGAGTCTTCATCGAGGGAAGGACATCCCTGAGACGAGCTATCGCCTCGTGGGCTGCCATCTGCATAGCGCGCCTCTCCGTAGGCATGGCTCTTCCCAAGTACCGGAAGCGGCGTAACTCAACACGCCCTCCCTTGAATTGCACCGCGGCCTGGTGCATGGTCAGACTGTCGTTGACTTTGTGCTGATAGAGTGTGAAGACTGGGCGCACAGATGGCCCCATCGCGACCTGAACAATGAAGGAGAGGAGCTTGACGAACCCATCGGGCACGTTGGCGAATGTCTGTGACTCGCAGTTGTTGTCAGCCATCTACAAAAGTAGGCAAAAATTCTGAATGGTCAGATCATAAATTTATGCTGACTGTCAGAAAAATGACTACAATTGCAAAAATATGAATTACCTCTATCATGCTAATAACCGATTAGCGATCGCACCTAGTGACTTCCTACAGTCAGCCTGGCTCTGGTACCAAGCTTGTCACGACCGGTTTTCCAATAAAAATGTTTATTGAGAAACCGATCTTCTGAGTCCAGTATGAGGAAAATCCTCCTTACTGGTAGACAAAATTCTTGATACAGTAAGCCAGTAGCATAAAATATATTACAAGGTCGAGCTAAGGCTGCTCAACAAATTATTACAAGCACGCCAATAATTATACATAATGGCGGATATGTCACAATGGTGTGGTGGCATACTACTGACTCGAGATAAAAGGGGTGGTGGAATATCACAGTGGATGGTGGATAACACGACTCCTAAACTGGCAGCTCATCGAGCGTCGAGGTGAGGCTCGATGAATTTTATTCGGGTAGCGGAAGCGGATATAATACAGTAACCAAATCCAGGATCACTCGAGACTGACTAGGACTCCTCTAGGCGTCGGACTCGCTATCGAACTCTTCATCCATGAGATCGCCTTCGTCAACATCTGGCCAAATCAACAAGCCAGGTGAGTACTTTGAAAGTACTCGCAAGACAGTTCGGACATAAGATATAACAAATGCATGCATGAATGCGTCATGAGTAATTATTAATGCATATTCAAATTAATAAATAATGGAACAACATGGTAAGTAAAAAGGGAGTCGGGCGGTAGTGTGCCCAAAATCTCAACAAAATAACTGAAAAACCGATCGGGTGTCTGAAGCGACGCCTCGAAGGGTGAACAAGTAAATAATCATGCCGCAGTCGGCCGTCTATGCGACACCACGAAAAGGGCTTATATTGAAAAGTAAATGACATGCGTGCCACAGTCGGACGTCGGAGCGACATCGCAGAAAGGGCTTATATCGCAAGTAAATAACAAGCGTGCCACAGTCGGACGTCTGAGCGACATCGCAGAAAGGGCTTATATTGAAAGTAAATAATAAGCGTGCCACAGTCGGACGTCTGAGCGACATCACAGACAGGGCTTATATTGAAAGTAAATAACAAGTGTACCACAGTCGGACGTCTGAGCGACATCACAGAAAGGGCTTATATCAAAAGTAAAGAATAATTGTGCCACAGTCGGACGTCTAAGCGACATCGCAGAAAGGGCTTAAATTTCATTATTCAAATCTGTTAAGCTCACAAAGATATAATACTCATAGGAAATATTCAACACATAATAATAAAACGGGTTAGTCCATCCACAGGAATAAACATTTAACCGGACTTAACACTCATGTGGTTCACTGGAGTTTCTGTCACTGAGACTGTCATTTGACAAGATAAGTTGAGCACAAATACTTGGACATGGATAAGATGATTCAAGGGTTTTTGACTCTGCAGAGTTTGTACTAAAAATTACCCACAGCCAACGGATTTCCGTAGTCACGAAGGACTAGTTCCGTTTATGGTATTTCGGAAGAAACACATCTAACCAGTACACACCCATCCCACCTCACGATGCTAGGAATCACCCTAGACAACGTTCAAAAAAAACTTTGAGATGGGGAGATCACAATCTCGAATAGCATGGGATCAAATTTATATACGCGCGCTCTAAGGGGTGCCCCCTCTCGGTCCCAACCGGAAACACCCATGCCCCCTGACCGGATGACTGGCTTTAATCCAGGGCCATGGAACCATCATCACGGCCTCTCGATTTGGTGTGTACCAGGAAAGCGGTTTGCAACTTACTAAGCCATATTCCTTGTAGAAAACATGTGGTAGTACAGGAAGGGAAAACGGATGGAACCTGGACTGATTCAAGTTGATACTAGAGTCAAATAGTCTGGCATAAGACTGGCATGCTACAACACTGCCATCTTACCCATCCTCATGCCAACACATGGCCATGCAAACTCACATCCAACAACTTGTGGATTTTCGAAACTCACTTGCCTCAACTTTGCATGTAATATGACATTCATCGGTATGCTCATAAACATGTCATGAAACTACTTAATGCAATCATGCCAATGACACTCATCATATCAAAAGTTCAAACATGCTTGCCTGGTTCAGAGTAGTCGGAGCCTAGCTCGGTGAAGTTCGCGGTTCCGTCACCTCCTTCGGTGTCTACGGTATAAAGAAACATACGCGCTAACGTAAATACCGTGAGGTGCACAAAAATATTCCAAATATTTTTCAAATAAATCTGATAAAAAACTAGACAAAAATTTAAAGAGGACAGAAAAAGAATCAATCAAAAATCATTTTATGTTTAAAAGTTATAAGAGTTTTAATCCAGGGACTTTTCTGTAATGAAACAGAAACTTCTCAGGGTCCATTTTATAAAACAGAAGACGTTTCGTTTGAGAATACGCCGGCCCAGAAGGGAGACGTACTTTGGCAGAAGACGCTTTCAGAAAACGTTTCGTTTAAAAGAAAAGAGAGGCTGACGGGGGGGGGGGGGTCCCACCCGTCAGGTTTGAAATTTCAAACGGGGAGAGCAGAGCTCGTCGGCACCCGAGAGCTGCGGTGGTCGCCGGCGGCGATCCACGGCGAGGCAGGGGGATTGGGCGGTACCTACGTGCTCAGCGTGTCCTTCCGCGTCGGTGGGTGGTGGTGGTGGTCGTCGGCGAGCACTACATCGACGGCGGTCCTTGCTCCGGCGGACGGCGGCTCTGGTGGAGTTGGATCTCGTCGGGGAGGGCTGCGGAGGTCAAATGGAAGCTTGGGTTAGATCACTGGGTGCTCGAGAAGGCTACTGACGAGGTTTGGGCGTCGGGGATGGCCTCACCGGAGTGGATCGAGTTGGTGGCCGAGGCGGAACGAGGCGGCCGGAGTTGGAGGAGGAGACCTCCTCGAGGTCCTCCTAGTGGCCTGGTGGGGTGTCTGTGGGGTGCAGTGGTGGTGCGTGCTCGAGGGCGAGCTTGGGGTCCCCTTTTATAGGCGATCCGAGGCGGTGGCCGTGAACGGAGTTCTCCGGCGAAGGTTACGACGGCGCAGAGCTTGGTCGGGGAGTTTAGGGAGTTGGGCGTCAACGTGGAGGTCCACCGGTTCCATTTAGGTGCTAAACAATCTTGGATTTGGGCTCTGGGTGGCTTCGACGGAACGGGGCGGCGCGGGCCTGTCGGCGGCAGAGGGCGTGCCCTGTGCTTGCCGGGCCACGGCGACGGTGCTGCGGGGTGCGCTGGCGTGCATGAGGCCACGCGGAGGGCAGGGGAGCGTTGGGCGGCGCCGAACGGCGTTGCGAGCTGGCGCTGTCTTCTGTTGGCCACCACGGGTGGCTTAGCCACTGTAGAAGCTGCCAACTCCGGCGATGCTCGCCGCCACCGACACCTGTGCCCGTCCAAGGGGGCGTGCGACGCTCTGGCCAGGGAGGAGAGGCCGTGCGCAATGCGCCAGGGAGCACTGGTGATGGATGACAAGTCACCGACGAAAACGACACTGTAAAACTCTAAAACTCTGAATTTTACTGAAAGTCTACAGAAACAGTGTCGGCCAAGTGTTCGACGAAATGATTTTGGCATGTGGAGAATTTTCCTTGAGCTGAATTTTGGTGGGGTGGCCTCTCATTGCTCCTGGAGGCTGCCTGAATTTTGGTAGAATTTTTGGAGAAGAGAAGATATGAATTTCACCAAATTTGACAAATCTGGTCCAAACTTGCAGAGGCTGAAACTTGATAATTTTGAAAAGAAGAAGACTGGATCTTGATGGATCTAGGTTGGGGGTGCTAAGGACTATCCAGAGGAGTTGGTTTGAGATCAAAACTCAAAGGAAATTAGGTACTTCCTTTGTAAATCATCTAGGCTTAAAATAATTGACAGAAATGTTTTTGGAAGAAAAATTAAATGAAATAAAATCCAAAAATGGTTTGGACTTGTTGGAGCAGGAAGTATTGATTGCCCCAAAGTGGAGGGAGGGGTTTTGGGAGGTTTTACCACATGAGGCATGGTAAAACCATGGGTGGTTTCAAAAAGAAAGAAACCTCAAAACTCATAGGATTTCTTCTTAAAAGAAAATAAATAAACTCCATATATATATATATATGAGAAGAGAATAATCAGAAGGAAGTTTTTCATACTTCAAACACCAGAGTTGAAGAAGATACAAAATAAAAATAAAATCCTTGCCAGGGGAAATTTTTTTGAGAGAGAGACTTTTGGAAGGATTTTAAATGACCTTCTTCAAATCCAAATAAAGTTTTTGCTGAAAACCAAATGAAAATTGTTGGAGTGTCACACATTACCGTCAACGTTAGTCTTCTTCTTGAAGATCCATTTATTCTCAATTGCTTGCTGATCATCGGGCAAGTCAACCAAAGTCCATACTTTGTTCTCATACATGGATCCCATCTCAGATTTCATGGCTTCATGCCATTTTGCGGAATCTGGGCTCACCATCGCTTCTTCATAGTTCGTAGGTTCATCATGATCTAGTAGCACGACTTCCAGAATAGGATTACCGTACCACTCTGGTGCGGATCTTACTCTGTTTGATCTACGAGGTTCAGTAGCAACTTGATCTGAAGTTCTATGATCATCATCATTAACTTCCTCACTAATTGGTTTAGGTGTCACAGAAACCAGTTTCTGTGATGTACTACTTTCCAATAAGGGAGGAGGTATAGTTACCTCATCAAGTTCTACTTTCCTCCCACTCACTTCTTTCGAGAGAAACTCCTTCTCTAGAAAGGATCCATTCTTAGCAACGAATGTCTTGCCTTCGGATCTGTGATAGAAGGTGTACCCAACAGTCTCCTTTGGGTATCCTGAAGACACATTTCTCCGATTTGGGTTCGAGCTTATCAGGTTGAAGCTTTTTCACATAAGCATCAAATCCCCAAACTTTAAGAAACGACAACTTTGGTTTTTTGCCAAACCATAGTTCATAAGGTGTCATCTCAACGGATTTTGATGGTGCCCTATTTAACGTGAATGCGGCTGTCTCTAAAGCATAACCCCAAAACAATGGCGGTAAATCTGTAAGAGACATCATAGATCGCACCAAATCAAGTAAAGTACGATTACGATGTTCGGACACACCATTACGCAGTGGTGTTCCGGGTGGCGTGAGTTGCGAAACTATTCCGCATTGTTTCAAATGTAGACCAAACTCGTAACTCAAATATTCTCCTCCACGATCAGATCGTAGAAACTTTATTTTCTTGTTACGATGATTTTCAACTTCACTCTGAAATTCTTTGAACTTTTCAAACGTTTCAGATTTATGCTTCATTAAGTAGATATACCCATATCTGCTTAAATCATCTGTGAAGGTGAGAAAATAATGATATCCGCCATGAGCCTCAACATTCATCGGACCACATACATCTGTATGTATGATTTCCAACACATCTGTTGCTCTCTCCATAGTATCGGAGAACGGCGTTTTAGTCATCTTGCCCATGAGGCACGGTTCGCAAGTACCAAGTGATTCATAATCAAGTGGTTCCAAAAGTCCATCAATATGGAGTTTATTCATGCGCTTTACACTGATATGACCTAAACGGTAGTGCCACAAATAAGTTGCACTATCATTATCAACTCTGCATCTTTTGGTTTCAACATTATGAATATGTGTATCACTACTATCGAGATTCATCAAAAATAGACCACTCTTCAAGGGTGCATGACCATAAAAGATATTACTCATATAAATAGAACAACCATTATTCTCTGATTTAAATGAATAACCGTCTCGCATCAAACAAGACCCAGATATAATGTTCATGCCCAACGCTGGCACCAAATAACAATTATTTAGGTCTAATACTAATCCCGAAGGTAGATGTAGAGGTAGCGTGCCGACCGCGATCACATCGACTTTGGAACCATTTCCCACGCGCATCGTCACCTCGTCCTTTGCCAGTGTTCGCTTAATCCGTAGTCCCTGTTTCGAGTTGCAAATATTAGCAACAGAACCAGTATCAAATGCCCAGGTGCTACTGCGAGCTCTAGTAAGGTACACATCAATAATATGTATATCACATATACCTTTGTTCACCTTTCCATCCTTCTTATCCGCCAAATACTTGGGGCAGTTCCGCTTCCAGTGACCAGTCTGCTTGCAGTAGAAGCACTCAGTTTCAGGCTTAGGTCCAGACTTGGGTTTCTTCTCCTGAGCAGCAACTTGCTTGTTGTTCTTCTTGAAGTTCCCCTTCTTCTTCCCTTTGCCCTTTTTCTTGAAACTAGTGGTCTTGTTGACCATCAACACTTGATGCTCCTTCTTGATTTCTACCTCCGCAGCCTTTAGCATTGCGAAGAGCTCGGGAATTGTCTTATCCATCCCTTGCATATTATAGTTCATCACGAAGCTCTTGTAGCTAGGTGGAAGTGATTGGAGAATTCTGTCAATGACGCTATCATCCGGAAGATTAAGTCCCAGTTGAATCAAGTGATTACAATACCCAGACATCTTGAGTATATGCTCACTGACAGAACTATTCTCCTCCATCTTGCAGCTATAGAACTTATTGGAGACTTCATATCTCTCAATCCGGGCATTCTTCTGGAATATTAACTTCAACTCCTGGAACATCTCATATGCCCCATGACGTTCAAAACATTGTTGAAGTCCCGGTTCTAAGCCGTAAAGCATGGCACATTGAACTATCGAGTAGTCATCAGCTTTGCTCTGCCAGACGTTCTTAACGTCATCACTTGCATCAGCAGCAGGCCTGGCACCTAGCGGTGCTTCCAGGACGTAACTCTTCTGTGCAGCAACGAGGATAATCCTCAAGTTACGGACCCAGTCCGTGTAATTTCTACCATCATCTTTTAACTTTGCTTTCTCAAGGAACGCATTAAAATTCAACGGAACAACATCACGGGCCATCTATCTACAATCAACATAGACAAGCAAGATACTATCAGGTACTAAGTTCATGATAAATTTAAGTTCAATTAGTCATATTACTTAAGAACTCCCACTTAGATAGACATCCCTGTAATCCTCTAAGTGATCACATGATCCAAATCAACTAAACCATAGCCGATCATCACGTGAAATGGAGTATCTTTCAATGGTGAACATCTTTATGTTGATCATATCTACTATATGATTCACACTCGACCTTTTGGTCTCAGTGTTCCGAGGCCATATCTGCATATGCTAGGCTCGTCAAGTTTAACCTGAGTATTCTACGTGTGCAAAACTGGCTTGCACGCATTGTAGATGGACGTAGAGCTTATCACACCCGATCATCACGTGGTGTCTGGGCACGACGAACTTTGGCAACGGTGCATACTCAGGGAGAACACTTTTATATTGAAATTTAGTGAGAGATCATCTTATAATGCTACCGTCAATCAAAGAAAGATAAGATGCATAAAAGATAAACATCACATGCAATCAATATAAGTGATATGATATGGCCATCATCATCTTGTGCTTGTGATCTCCATCTCTGAAGCACCTCCATGATCACCATCGTCACCGGCGCGACACCTTGATCTCCATCGTAGCATCGTTGTCGTCTCGCCAATCTTATGCTTCTACGACTATCGCTACCGCTTAGTGATAAAGTAAAGCATTACAGGGCGAGTGCATTGCATACAATAAAGCGACAACCATATGGCTCCTGCCAGTTGCCGATAACTCGGTTACAAAACATGATCATCTCATACAATAAAAATTTAGCATCATGTCTTGACCATATCACATCACAACATGCCCTGCAAAAACAAGTTAGACGTCCTCTACTTTGTTTGTTGCAAGTTTTACGTGGCTGCTACGGGCTTAAGCAAGAACCAATCTTACCTACGCATCAAAACCACAACGATAGTTTGTCAAGTTGGTGCTGTTTTAACCTTTGCAAGGACCGGGCGTAGCCACACTCGGTTCAAATAAAGTTGGAGAAACTGACACCCGCCAGCCACCTGTGTGCAAAGCACGTCGGTAGAACCAGTCTCGCGTAAGCGTACGCGTAATGTCGGTCCGGGCCGCTTCATCCAACAATACCGCCGAACCAAAGTATGACATGCTGGTAAGCAGTATGACTTATATCGCCCACAACTCACTTGTGTTCTACTCGTGCATATAACATCAACACATAAAACCTAGGCTCGGATGCCACTGTTGGGGAACGTAGTAATTTCAAAAATTTTCCTACGCACACGCAAGATCATGGTGATGCATAGCAACGAGAGGGGAGAGTGTTGTCTACGTACCCTCGTAGACCGACAGCAGAAGCGTTATGACAACGCGGTTGATGTAGTCATACGTCTTCACGGTCCGACCGATCAAGCACCGAAACTACGGCACCTCCGAGTTTTAGCACACGTTCAGCTCGATGACGATCCCCGGACTCCGATCCAGCAAAGTGTCGGGGATGAGTTCCGTCAGCACGACGGCGTGGTGACGATCTTGATGTTCTACCGTCACAGGGCTTCGCCTAAGCACCGCTACAATATTATCGAGGATTATCGTGGAGGGGGGCACCGCACATGACTAAGAGAACGATCACGAAGATCAACTTGTGTGTCTAGAGGTGCCCCCTGCCCCCGTATATAAAGGAGCAAGGGGGGAGGCCGGCCGGCCCTTGTGGGCGCGCCAAGGAGGAGGAGTCCTCCTCCTAGTAGGAGTAGGACTCCCCTCTTTCCTACTCCTACTAGGAGGGGGAAAGGAAGTGGGAGAGGGAGAAGGAAAGGGGGGCGCCGCCCCCCCTCTCCTAGTCCAATTCGGATCAGAGGGGGAGGGGGCGCGCGGCCCACCCTGGCCGCACCTCTCTCTCTCCACTAAGGCCCATAAAGCCCATTACTTCTCCCGGGGGGGTTCCAGTAACCCTCCGGCACTCCGGTTTTCTCCGAAATCACCCGGAACACTTCCGATGTCCGAATATAGCCATCCAATATATCGATCTTTATGTCTCGACCATTTCGAGACTCCTCGTCATGTACGTGATCACATCCGGGACTCCGGACAACCTTCGGTACATCAAAACTTATAAACTCATAATATAAATGTCATCGAAACCTTAAGCGTGCGGACCCTACGGGTTCAAGAACAATGTAGACATGACCGAGACACGTCTCCGGTCAATAACCAATAGCGGAACCTGGATGCTCATATTGGCTCCTACATATTCTACGAAGATCTTTATCGGTCAGACCGCATAACAACATACGTTGTTCCCTTTGTCATCGGTATGTTACTTGCCCGAGATTCGATCGTCGGTATCTCAATACCTAGTTCAATCTCGTTACCGGCAAGTCTCTTTACTCGTTCCGTAATACATCATCCCGCAATTAACTCATTAGTTGCAATGCTTGCAAGGCTTAGGTGATGTGCATTACCGAGAGGGCCCAGAGATACCTCTCCGACATTCGGAGTGACAAATCCTAATCTCGAAATACGCCATCCCAACAAGTACCTTCGGAGACACCTGTAGAGCACCTTTATAATCACCCAGTTACGTTGTGACTTTTGGTAGCACACAAAGTGTTCCTCCGGTAAACGGGAGTTGCATAATCTCATAGTCATAGGAACATGTATAAGTCATGAAGAAAGTAATAGCAACATACTAAACGATCTAGGTATTGCCATCTTTGGTAGGAAATTCTTCAATGAGGCATCTACCTTCTTTAGAATTTTCTTCCTTTCTAGTAATTGTCAAATTTTTAGGCAAAAGATCGAAAAATTCATTCATAGCAAATGGTTCCTTAATGATGGCAAAAAGATTGGGATGAACACTTACAGATTTAAGATCCGTAGTTTCCTTACTAGATGATTCAACCTTATTCTTAGGAACATAAATAAACTTAGTATTTTTAGTAGACGGACTTGGAGTGTTCTTTACGGAAGAAAAAGCGGTTCGCAAGTTGGTAATGATACCCTCAAGTTTATCGATTCTAGTGGAATCTAGATTTATTTTCTCATTAACTATGGGTTCCTTTTCCTTAATATTTTTCAAAGTCATTCCTACCTTAGATCCATATTGATTAATTTGATTGTGGATCTTTTTATCTAGATTTTCAATCAATTCAATGGTAGCAACTTTATTTTCAATAATTTCAAGTCTTTGCATAACATGCTCCAAAGTTAACATAGTTCCATTAACCAAAAGAGGTGGCGAGCCAAATAAATCTATCATATCATTATAAGAATCAAAAGTATGGCTACCCAAGAAATTCCCCCTGGTAATGGTATCAAGGATATATCTATACCAAGGATTAGCACCTACATAAAAATTGCGGAGAAGAACTGAAGTAGATTGCTTCCTGGTAGATCTATTTTGAGCATTGCAAATTCGATACCAAGCGTCTTTTAGATTCTCTCCCTACCTTTGCTTAAAATTTTAGAACTTCATTCTTGGGAGATAGCGGAGAAGAGATAAGGCTAGCCATGATGACAAGCAAGCAAACTAACACACGAGCAAACAAAGGCAAACGGAAAAGAGAGGAGGAGATTGGGAAAGAGAGGGCAAATAAAACGGCAAGGGTGAAGTGGGGGAGAGGAAAACGAGAGGCAAATGGCAAATAATGTAATGCGAGAGATAGGGATTGTGTTGGGTACTTGGTATGTTGACTTTTGCGTAGACCTCCCCGGCAACGGCGCCAGAAATCCTTCTTGCTACGTCTCGAGCTTGCGTTGGTTTTCCCCGAAGAGGAGGGGATGATGCAGCACAGTAGCGTAAGTATTTCCCTCAGTAAGTGTACGTGTAAGGTCGGTCCGGGCCGCTTCATCCCACGATGCCGCCGAATCAAGATAAGACTAGTAACGGCAAGTAAATTGACAAAATCGACGCCCACAACAACTTGTGTTCTACTCGTGCATAGAAACTACGCATAGACCTAGCTCATGATGCCACTGTTGGGGATCGTTGCAGAGATTAAAAAATTTCTACGCATCACCAAGATCAATCTATGGAGTAACTAGCAATGAGAGAGAGGGGAGTGCATCTTCATACCCTTGAAGATCGCGAGTCGGAAGCGTTGCAAGAATGCGGTTGGAGGAGTCGTACACGTAGCGATTCAGATCGCAGCCGAATCCGATCTTAGCACCGAACAACGGTGCCTCCGCGTTAAACACACGTGCAGCCCGGTGACGTCTCCCGCGCCTTGATCCAGCAAGGAGGAGGGAGAGGTTGAGGAAGAGGGCTCCAACAGCAGCATGACGGCATGGTGGTGATGGAGTGGCAGTACTCCGACAGGGCTTCGCCAAGCTCTTGCGGAGGAGGAGAGGTGTTGGGGAGGGGAGGGGCTGCGCCTTGGATGTTGTGCTACAGCCCTCCCCTTGCCCCTCTATTTATAGGGATAAGGGGAAAGGGGGCCGGCCCCTCTAGATGGGATCTAGAGGGGGGCGGCGGCCAAGGGGGAGGGGGCTTGCCCCCCAAGCCAAGGGGGGCGCCCCCTTTAGGGTTCCCCCCCCCAACCCTAGGCGCATGGGCCATAGGGGGGTTGGTGCCCCAGCCCACTTGGGGCTGGTTCCCTTCCACCTACAGCCCATAAGGCCCTTCGGGGCAGGTGGACCCTCCCGATGGACCCCCGAAACCCCTCCGATGGTCCCGGTACAATACCGGTATACCCCCGGATATTTCCGGCGACCGTATGATGACTTCCCATATATAAATCATCACCTCCGGACCATTCCGGAACTCCTCGTGACGTCCAAGATCTCATCCAGGACTCCGAACAACATTCGGTAATCACATACAAATCTTCCTTATAACCCTAGCGTCATCGAACCTGAAGTGTGTAGACCCTACGGGTTCGGGAACCATGCAGACATGACCGAGACAACTCTCCGGCCAATAACCAACAGTGGGATCTGGATACCCATGTTGGCTCCCACATGTTCCACGATGATCTCATCGGATGAACCACGATGTCGAGGATTCAAGCAATCCCGCATACAATTCCCTTTGTCAATCGGTACGTTACTTGCCCGAGATTCGATCGTTGGTATCCCAATACCACGTTCAATCTCATTACCGGCAAGTCACTTTACTTGTTCCGTAATGCATGATCCCGTGACCAACTACTTAGTCAGAATGAGCTCATTATGATGATGCATTACCGAGTGGGCCCAGAGATACCTCTCCGTCATACGGAGTGACAAATCCCGGTCTCGATTCGTTCCAACCCAACAGACACTTTCGGAGATACCTGTAGTGCACCTTTATAGCCACCCAGTTACGTTGTGACATTTGGTACACCCAAAGCACTCCTACGGTATCCGGGAGTTGCACAATCTCATGGTCTAAGGAAATGATACTTGACATTAGAAAAGCTCTAGCAGACAAACTACACGATCTTGTGTTATGCTTAGGATTGGGTCTTGTCCATCACATCATTCTCCTAACGATGTGATCCCGTTATCATTGACATCCAATATCCATAGTCAGGAAACCATGACCATCTATTGATCAACGAGCTAGTCAACTAGAGGCTCACTAGGGACATGTTGTGGTCTATGTATTCACACATGTTTTACGATTTCCAGATAACATAATTATAGCATGAACAATAAAAAATTATCATGAACAAGGAAATATAATAATAACCATTTTATTATTGCCTCTAGGGCATATTTCCTACACTATGATTGTGAGAAGATGGTAAATATTTTGTTTTTGATTGAGGAACATGTGGTTGTATGATGCATTGGTAATTAAATGATAACAACCTTTTGGGGGGGAGTGATAGCAGCTATATAATTGCCTGCACTTGAAAATTTATGAAACTAAGTATGTATAGGCGTTGAATAATTTGGAGTAAAATCATAGTAGATTTTTTTGCTACATGTGTGCCATGTTTCCTCACTTTGAAGTGAAAAAAAACTACACGCGGCTCATTATATTTAATTATATATAATTGTAAAATATTTATTGAATATAAATAGAACTAGCAAACATGCCCGTGCGTTGCAACGGGAGGAAAAAGTATACCACACTGCTACCTCTTGAGCTTGCGTTGGATTTCCCCGAAGAGGAGAGGATAATGCAGCAGAGTAGCGTAAGTATTTCCCTCAGTTTTTGAGAACCAAGGTATCAATCCAGTAGGAGGCCACGCGCAAGTCCCTCGTACCTACACAAAAACGATAGCTCAACGCAACCAACGCGATTAGGGGTTGTCAATCCCTTCACGGTCACTTACGGGAGTGAGATCTGATAGGTAATATTTTTGATATTTTTGATATAAAGAGGCAAAGTAAAATAAAAAGGTAAAGTAAAAGCAAAGCAATAATAAAGTGATGGAAGATTGATATGATGAGAATAGACCCGGGGGCCATAGGTTTCACTAGTGGCTTCTCTCAAGAGCATAAGTATTCTACGGTGGGTGAACAAATTACTGTTGAGCAATTGACAGAATTGAGCATAGTTATGAGAATATCTAGGTATGATCATGTATATAGGGATCACGTCCGAGACAAGTAGACCGACTCCTGCCTGCATCTACTACTATTACTCCACTCATCGACCGCTATCCAGCATGCATCTAGAGTATTAAGTTAAAGATAACAGAGTAATGCCTTAAGCAAGATGACATGATGTAGAGGGATAAATTCATGAAATATGATAAAAACCCCATCTTTTTATCCTCGATGGCAATAATACAATACGTGCCTTGCTGCCCCTTCTGTCACTGGGAAAGGACACCGCAAAATTGAACCCAAAGATAAGCACTTCTCCCATTGCAAGAACTACCAATCTAGTTGGCCAAACCAAATGGATAATTCGAAGAGACTTGCAAAGATAACCAATCATACATAAAATAATTCAGAGGAGATTCAAATATTGTTCATAGATAATCTTGATCATAAACCCACAATTCATCGGTCTCAACAAACACACCGCAAAAAGAAGATTACATCGAATAGATCTCCACAAGAGAGGGGGACAACATTGTATTGAGATCCAAAAAGAGAGAAGAAGCCATCTAGCTACTAGCTATGGACCCGAAGGTCTGAAGTAAACTACTCACACTTCATCGGAGAGGCTATGGTGTTGATGTAGAAGCCCTCCATGGTGGATTCCCCTTCCGGCGGAGCTCCGGAACAGGCCCCAAGATGGGATCTCGTGGATACAGAAAGTTGCGGCGGTGGAATTAGGTTTTTGGCTCCGTCTCTAATCGTTTGAGGGTACGTAGGTATATATATAGGAGGAAGAAGTACGTCGGTGGAGCTCCGAGGGGCCCACGAGGTAGGTGGCGCGCCCTAGGAGGGGCGCCCTCCACCCTCGTGGCCGCCTCAAGGCTTTCTTGACGAAGGGTCCAAGTCTCCTGGGTCTTATCTGATGAGAAAATCACGGTCCCGAAGGTTTCATTCCGTTTGGACTCCGTTTGATATTCCGTTTCTTTGAAACACTGAAATAGGCAAAAAAACAGCAATTCTGGGCTGGGCCTCTACTTAATAGGTTAGTCCCAAAAGTAATATAAAAGTGGAAAATAAAGCCCAATATAGTCCAAAACAGTAGATAAAGTAGCATGGAGCAATCAAAAATTATAGATACGTTGGAGACATATCACACACACACCTAGCGTAATACATGATGCCCTCTGTTTTAACTATTATACTTAATTTATATCTCGGTTCTACATCCCAGTAGGCGCTCTTCTTTGAATAGGCAAGACGAAAATGAAAAATATAACTTTCATAGAAAACTTTAATATCCTGTGGTAAACAAATAGTTGAGAAAAACTAAACTATGTTCAGAATAACATTAGAGGCGAGTACTTGTACACGACACAAAGTAGCATCAATTCCAAAAGAAATGTTTTAGGAAAAAAAATCCAAAATAGATCAGATTTCTACTCAGAGCAGTAGCATGTATTATTCTGCATTGCATCCAACCACCAATTTTATGCCAAATCTTCATGATCTCAGTAAAACAAACTTAGAAGGGGAAACATGTAAAAGTACACCCTACTAATCTTTTTTTATGCAGTAACATAATATATTCCCCCACCTTTGTTCCAAGCATGCATAGTTGTAGACAACATGATCTGATCGATTACCACAAATAAAAAATATCAAAACTACACAACTCATTACATGTACTGTTTTGTTAATAAGTCAGTGATCTTGGTAATCAATAGAAAACTTGCTGAAAAATTGCACACATATTGATACAACAGAATGCAAGCATCTGATTAAAGAAAATAAGGATTGAATTGTAGAACCTAGCTATAAAATGGAGAGTAGGATACTCCAGTTGGTTGAATGCAGAAGGCATAAAACATTCACCTGAGCGTTTTGGGCATTCTTCATTTGATTTGTACTCACCTGATGGTTCCAGCATAGAGATATATGTATGACATAGCAAGGGAGCATGGTGTTCTCTTGAATTTGGTTGCTCCCGCACCTTAAATGCAAAGGTAATATCTGAAATATCAATCTTAAACGTTTCTTTCCTGAGCTGTCAATCTGAATAGACTGAAATAAAAAATACATGCAACAGACTTTAACTTCTCATGTTACTTCATATTCAGATGATAGTCGGCACACAAATATTAAGTGAGATAGATCAGAAACATTCATGATAGTCGTATATATGTATTTCGCAGTTTTTTACTACTGCCTCTGTCCCATAATATAAGAACGTTTTTGACACTACACTAGTGTAAAAAACGTTCTTATATTATGGGACGGAGGGACTACAGAACACATGCATGATGCATCCCTTCACATAGCATTGTTGAGAAATCTAGTGCAACCAATCATACCACAAGCTTGCAAACTAAATTCTAGCAGGTCCACCGTTTGAGCTTCAACATTCATTTAGGCATCATTTCCATGCAGAACCGAATGTGACAACTTCAGTCCTGCATAAACTTCATCATGTGAGCTTCAACAGCACAACCATCACATTCAATCGGGCATCATTTACATGAAGAACTGTCGTGAATAAATACTCGATCATGTGAGCTTCAACGCCACAACCACAACCACCGCATTCGATCAGACATGAATATGTTTCAGTTTCAGCCGTGCAAGAGCACAGACACATAATCAGTTGTTCAAAAAAAAAGGCACATAAAAACAAGCAAGGGATAGATGATTTGAGGCATTCTCGTCACCAAAAAAAAATGCGTGTCTGCATACAGAAGAGAAGCTGGTGGAAAAAGGAAAGGGAGCAGCGGCATGCTAAGAGGAAGAACTGCTCGCCTCAGAGAACTCGATGACGCCGGCTTACTTGAAGAGGCACGAGAGGTGCTCGCTGTCTACGTCGTAGAGAAGGCTGTCCATGTAAACCTTGGCCTCCTCCGGTGGCTGCACGTATTCCCCTACCTGCCCCTAACCCCCACGACCTCCTCCTCCAGCTCAACCGACAGGCAACGTCGACGGTGACGGAGGTGCCGAAGGAGTCGGAAGCGGCGAGCGAGGCAAGTGGTCCGTGCGGGCGGGCAGCGTGCAGGAGCAGATCATCCAGATAAAATCAGAAGTACATACTTAAGAAACACCGCCTGCATGTGCTAGAAGATCCATTAGGCTGCGTTCGGTTGACAGGGAATTCAAATGAGTTTGACAGGGATTGAAGTGGATTGAATCCCCTGTAAGTCAAATCCTGCCCAAATCCCCTCCAATCCCCTTCAGGCAGGGTGTAACCGAACAAGGCCTTAGGAGTTTATTAGGGCTCATGATTTTTGGCCGTATGTATCGTTTTGATGCAGAGGCTGAGGAAGCCCCCTTTTCGAAAAAAGAGAGGAACTTCGGCACCATGTTAACAATCAAGCAAGTCACGGCCATAATCGCCAACGTAAAAGTTAAACGTAGCTCCACATTGCATCCGACCTGATCGCCTTTCCTCTCTGTATTCCGCAAGTACGGTCTTGACAACGGCCGCTCGTAGACATGGGCTCGCGCGGTCGCCCCACACCGTCTGCACCAGGAACGGTGCCTTCCCGACGTGCCTCTCGTTGTCTTCCCCGATCACCACTTCCCGCAGCCAACCTTCCGCTCCTTTCATCAGGGTTCCAGTTATTCAAGTCCACCACCTGGCCTCCATCACATGCACCGACGGCACTCGTCGCGACACTGACGGCGAGAAGAATGATGCCGGCACCCGCACGGTTAGAACACCATCAACAACGACGTGGGGCTGCACGGCCTCACCCCACATAAAGGTAGTCATGCTCCCGCCAGATTGTACTGCCGCTGATCTCGCCGTTGCCTCCGCAGCTGCACAGCTTGTTCCAGTGGCCGCCATTGCTTCAACTTCGATCAACACAACACGGATGTTCCTCCAGTCTTCGGCAACATTGTCGCTAGCTATAAGGTTTCATGCCCGGCACGGTTAGAGCATCATCAAAGACGACGACGCTGGCGCACCCCACATGGAGGTAGCCCTTGTTCCGTGAGATTGATCCTGTCGCTGCTGCCACTACTGCGGAGCAGCTTGTTCCCGTCGACGCCGCCTTTGCTTCAACTTCAAGGAATCCATAGCATACACAGGAGCCTTTTTTTAGCACAACATACACAGGAGACGTATACGTGAAGAGGTTGGAAACCAATAAAGATAAACCAGAACGGGAGGAGGTGGGAGGGGCGAGCAGCCCAGCAACAACACGTATTGATCCAAAGGGAGGCCCAACGCACATCGACTTAAATAGAAGCGAACCTGTACATAACTTATCCCTCTTTTTAAATCTCAGCCATCAAACACAAAATTAACGGAGATGAAAAGGCGACGGATGAAGAACTATGAAAGCCTCCATCTTTTAATATTAGGTATAGATAATAGAATAAAAAAGTATTCCCATGCATGGTTGCATGTGGGACGTGGGCCTTTTCACATGCATGGCTGTATTTTGAAGTGGTGTTTTGATTCATTCATAATTATATGATGATTTGACATGCTTGCATGTAGAGATAATTACCTCCTCTGTCCGAAATTAGTTGATGCTTAAATGGATGTATTTAAACGTATTTTAATTCTACATACATCTGTTTGAGTGTCAACTAATTCCAAACGAAGGTAGTCGGGATCACTATCTTAGGTATACAGGATATGAAACTGGCCAAGAATCAAATGAATGTGATATAGATCTTACACTTCAAAGGCATTTTATCACAAACACAAAAGCACCACTATAGTAAGCAACAGCAGCAGTGAGGAAACCGTAGCCACAGGGGGTGGTCCATATTAGCCCCAGCACCTCTTGTTTCCATCGTAAACTCTTCTCCTATCTCTAAGTACACACACAGGTGAGGCCATGCTGCATAAGCATGGCCTCGTCTGCTTAGATCACACTACTGCTACTGATTTCAGCACAGCAGTGAGCATGCATGCGACGACACACACACAGCGGCTGCATAAACAGCCAAACGTGCCCAAATTAAATTGCGAGGCCAGCGAAAGCAAGGTCGACAACGAGGGATTTGTCAGCTATTTGCACCGATGGCAGATTTTTTGCAAGGGTGACAGATGCGCCTTTGGTGACTCATCAGGGAAAATGAGTGATGGGAACTAAAGACAAATGGCTAGCGCCGGGGACCTTTCCAAATCACAGCCCCTTCCTCCATCAGAAATAGTATGATTTTCTCTCGACCAAAACGGAATGCCTTGCTGTCAACAACAGAAATGGCTTTTTACAACGGCATCAGGTGGAGAATCCCATGCACAGACAACCAACTGACAGTGTGGGTAACAGTAACACTCGCTTTCTGACGGTGATGCTAGTATATTTGGGAGCCATGTTTCATTTTCCTTTTTCACCCAGCATGTTGAAGAAAAGCTTGAATGATCCATCAGAGGCACGGACAAAAAACAGGCGGTGGTGCTGGAGGACGGATGGGGCCTTGTCATCACCGTGACCACATTGTGAGGTCAGGGGTTAAACATGGCCCTAGCTTATACATCTTGGATGCAGATCCTCCAAAACTTTGACAGCCACAAGAAACAAGGCGGCTAGACACTCGTGAGGTCCACCATGTCACTAGCGTGGCCCCTCCCACTCTCTCCAACGACAAGACATTTTGCTCAATGAAACGTTGGGTCTATTACTAGATTATTGATTGGTGAAGAACTGCGTGTGTGGTACCTGGCCGCCGCCAAAGTACCATTAAAACGAATCCACCCACGTACTCCTTCCAACCTGGTCAAGGGCACGTAGTGTTTTAAGGACGAGACTTGCCTGCTCCCCTCCCGTGTGCCCATCCGTGCTCCCGCATACGTGGCTTGATTTGATTGGAACAAAATAAGGTCCGGCCCCACCCCTTAAAATCAGGGGGGAGATGATTAGATTAGAAAGAAAAAAATAAGACAGCCGTTGGATGAGGTGGGAGCACGGATGGGAGCACGGAAAGGGAGCAGGCAAGCCGGATCCGTGTTTTAAATAGCGGGTTATGGAAAATAGCGACGGGCATCCAAATCAGCTATAGCGGAGCTATAGCTGCCTATTTGTGAAGGTGACCATTTAGCGGCGTCTTGCTGAAAAGGCTATAGTGGGCTATACCGGAGCTATAGCCGGCTATTTAAAACTATGGCATGTGCACAACTGCCCCCTCGATGCTCCTCTCGAAAATAAGACGAAAAAGTTTTCGCTGAACTAGAAAGGCGCAAAGATTGACCAAGTTTATAGGATAACTATCAATAACAAGAAGAATCCAAGGCATGCATGTGTTGTATAGATAGATCTTGGAGCAGCCGGGCAAATGACAGGGACGCAGACAGCAAAGCACTCCTGCTTGCTTGCTGGTTACACCAACGGCAAGCAAACTATATACTCCTACCTACTTTGAAGGCATTTTATCAGAAACACGAAGGAAAACACCATTTTTAGTAAGCCCCAGCAGTGCCAGTAAGAAAACCGTAGCCAGGCCACACCACCCCTTGTTTCCATCGTAAAACTCTTATCCTTTGGCTACACACACGTGAGGCCAGGCTCCATAAGTCGTGAAATTGTTTAGATTATCTTACTGATCTGAGCGCAGCATGCATGTGAGGACTGAGGACACGCTGCATAAAATTCCCATGAAAAACGACGGATCTGTAAGCTATAGTAAGCAGTAAATATGCATGCATCGATAATAATTGGGGTGAGTCATCAAAGAAACGAGTCTGATGGGAGGCAAAAGACAAAGGGAGATCGACTCGTAGCGCCGGGGACCTCTCCGCATCAGGGTCCGTCTGCTAGCGATTTCTTTGCTCTCAACAGATATGAGATATGATTTGCTCTCGACAGAAACGGAAAGCCTTGCTGTCAACAACAGGAATGGCTTTTCACGACGTACGCCACCAGGTGAGGATCCACGAAGTAACAGCGTTGGTAACAGTAACAATCCTTTTCCGACGGTGATGCCGACATTTCATGGGCCACAACAAGACTTGTCTTTTACTACAAAATATTGTTTATGTTTTCCTTCTTGTCTTCTCTTTCAACGTATGTACCTTGCAGGAAGGCGTAATTAATCCATCAGAGACAAAGACAAATAAAACAATGAGTCGGACATTCGGTGGTGCTGGAGGACATGTAGACTCATGGTGAGATGAGGGGCTTATCGCTGGTTGAATATGGTCCTTGTTTTGGATAATGGTCCTCCAAATCTTTGACACCCAAATATTGGACACACATTGAGGATCAGCTTTAGATTTTTCATTTCCTGATAAGTATATTCTTTTGTCTGAGAGAGAGAGAGAGAGAGAGAGATAGAGAGAGATCTATTCAATGGCACCACCTTTTTAGGGGCAATCTTAACCGATTCTCAAGATTCTGCGAGAAATGTCCAAAAGAATTGGTCTGCATTCCCTAATTACCGTGTTGCATCGAGTTGTCTCCTTGTTAAAATGTGTTTGCCGCCAGTAGTTGGCCCTGATAGAATTATGTTGGTGAAGGAGATTTTTGAAAGATGCAGAAGGGTCTAGTTCCCCTAAAAAAACAAGGTCCCGAACCCCTCAATTTTTCCAAAAGTAAAATAACAGATTCACAATTTATCACAATTGCAAGAGAGATCTACCTTTTTTCCAAGTTTTTTTTTGACAGATTCACAATTTATCACAATTGCAAGAGAGATCTACCTTTTTTCCATGTTTTTTTGCGGCTGTCCTAATTATTTTTAGCCAGAGAGAAAGCTGGCACATGTCACCCAAATGGTGGTGAGGGAGGCCAATACTCTGCCAATGGCGGAAAGTATCAGTTGACTCTACACAGAATATTGCTCACTGGATGTACCGTTGCTATGCATTTTGTCATCGTGTACAAATGAAGTGCATTCACGTCTGATGTTGATATAGTCATATCTGATGCAATTGTCCTATCTGAAGAACATAACCATCAGTGTATGAACACTATACCATGCTCTACTGGTGTCTGGTCATGCTTTTGATATTAATTTTGCCAGTGGTTGCTTATAGCTTTCTAAAGCGCTTCAGTAATCATCCCAGGTGCCACAGTAGCAGAACTAGCCGCAACCTGCAAAAATCCAACAACGTTGGTAAATGAGACTATAATGTGAAGCCTTAATAAACGTTGTATATTCTATATTGTCGGATCGACCTTAGAAGGTGGTGCTATTGAGACCTGATGAGTGGCTCGTATCTTGAGATCAAGAAGGCCACCCGGTGTGGATGTGTGCACAGAGACGATGTCCAAATGGAGGCTCTTGATGGCGTCGAACACTCGTTTCATCAAAAGCTTCTTCCATCGGCATTGCACCTCCAAGATCACCTCCTTGTCCATCATGGTCACATTGACAACATTGCTTGGGCCATCGTCATCCTCCCTCTCTGACTCCGGCGCCTTCCTCTTGCATCCAGTTGATTGTTTGATCTTCTTCCTTCCGGCAACATCATGGAGCCCCCGTCCCGCTGCTTCTTTTGGGTGCCATGATGGTGGCCTGCTAGATTCTAGCTCTTCTACCCTTTGCTCTAGCTCTTTGAGATAAGTTATCGTCTCTGCGAGGATGGATGCTTTGTCCATCTGCAACCCAGGAAAAAAGCTATGGAAATCATTTTGTGCAATTTGCTAAGAAGTAATGGATGTTAAATAATACTACCTTGTTAATGGACGGGACCAATGACTTGAGAACTAGGAACATCTCGTTGAGCTTCTCCCGGCGTCTTCTTTCCGACAAGACATGTGTCTTGATGTTACTTTCTTGAGCTCTCATTGTCCATCCACCGCCCGCCACAACTTTCTTCAGCAACTTTTGTGACTCCCCGGGATCTCGCACATCCATGCCTTCCCAGTCCGATGACCTCTTCCATATAGTAAAGCAGGATGGACGAGAACCATTAACAGAACTACTTAAAGTGATGGTGTTATCATCGATTCTTGGTGCGTCCATGTCTGGCGCCATTTCCAAGGAAGACATGAACTCAAAGGACCTTTCCATGACCCAGTTGTCCTCAAGAGCACACACGTCCAACTCCTCAATTAGGCCATAGAACTCATCCACTTCTTCAGTAGTGATGCAATTGATGTTGGCGTCGGACATGCTCTCGACCTCGCCTAGCTCAGAGATGAACCCCTTGGCAACATTGTGATCAAGGTCTTCGAACACGACAATTTCTACCTCCCTGTTCCTAGTTTCGTTTGTTGATGGACTGGAGCTTGGCGCCTCTGACTCCAAGCACGCCTGGAAGGGTAGCTCCCAGAAAGATGTGCGTCCTGCAATTGACGTGGGCTTGTATTAACCTTGTGCATAGAACATATAAATATCTCCTACACCAGTCATACCACAAAAGAATAAACTTATTCATAATAGTTTAGAAGTAAAGTATCACTGTAGGATCATTGCTGACAAGTGTCTGATATGTCAGAATGACATGTATCTCATATGGGTGGGAAAAACGTGTATGCATTTATCTAGCGAGTTGCGGAGATCCAACACATTTCATCTGTTCAACCGCATTTATCCAACGGTCTACACCACTCTATTGCTCAGCGTTAAACATGTTTAGCACCCTCCACTAATTAATATCATGCCTAGTATCAATGTTGCCATTAACCAAGCAATTATATTTTATGGTCTTACCTAATATTAACATGTAATTTATATCTTGCCTAATATTAATACACAATACAATTAATACATTGTCTAATATAAACGTGCATTGCACGTAGACAATTACTAGTCATTGTGGTTGTACAGAAAATCTATCTACGGAAGTAAGATGTACTGCATATGGGCTTTCAAACATCAACCTCTTGATGTATCATCGTTGACGGGTGAACTGATTCACCCACCTGTGATGACCCTATCGCTCCTATAAAGGTGAGCATAACCCCCCGTTGTTACCTGGCGTGCCGTCATATTCTAGTCTCACACCGCCACCCCCATTGATGGAATCGTCCATGCTTATACTGTGCCATTATATATAATATTGTAAAACATATTTTAGTATAATATTATTTGATATTACTAATGTTAATGTTTTTCTCTATAAATTTGATTAAACCATAAAAAATATGCTTCCAAAAAAGTTGTATACACGATAATTTGTGACGGAGGGAGTGCCGGTAATTGAAGCCGTCACAATTTAAAAGTTTGCGTGCACCCATTAACAGAAGTACAAAACAAAAGGAAATAATATATTGAGAGATACTCAAAAATTAGTGAAAATCCTTCGCACATAAAACTTATAGCGAAAATCATATGCCCTCACGAAATCCGGCGTTCCAAGCTCCAGCACACCACCCATGAAGGGGATGCAAACGACTGTCTGAAAAATGTGATCCAGCTTGAGATCAGAGATCTAGAGGGTAAACACGTGATACATGCATATAAGGAGATCTCGAAGCATGCATGAAGTAATAAAGAAGTAATGTGCTGACCTGAATAGGCGCAGTCTGATTTAACCGTCCGGTAGTGTGGGCAAGCATCATGATGTTAGTTAACGACTGAAAGATGTATACATAGTTTGAGATAAATATGTATAAGATACCTTTGCTAAGAGAGCGCGCTGGAAAGTTTTGGTGTCTGCGTATTGAGCATTGTACAACCAAACATGTTCATTGCTCGCAAAGCTCTTGCCTGGCAACCTGAAAGTAACTAGGTAAGTAGGAGTATATTAATTCGCAGGTGCTATTCATTAGACAGTGCCCGAGCTCGCCAACAAGGGCTTGCCAGGACCTTGTCGGAGGCGGGCACTACAAAGTGGCGTCGCCACCGGAAGAGAGGTAGACCTTCACTGGTTTGGGTTGGGAGGGGGGAGGCAGAGTCATCGGATTTCAAACTAATGGCTCAAAACCCGACTTGAAAGCAGAATAAATTGAAATCCTATTCCTACACAAAGTTCCTACAAAAATTCTTACGATACTAATTTGTTTGGATCATAATTCCATGATTTAACCAGCTGCTTCCCGGTTGAACAAGTAGGTAAAGTTTATTCCAAAATAAAAGGCAACTAATAAAATGTGGCACCATATTAACTTACACTTCAAGAACAAAGACTTCAGTAAGAACGCTTTGACTCTACAGTCAAAGTAAGTACAACAGACTTGCTTGACTTGTTTTACTGTATTATGTAATGTTTTGCCGGTTTTTCTTCTTGCTTTAGGTGCGTCGAAGTTTTACACCGTGTAAGAATAAGAATCCTATCACCGTGTTTTCATGTAGTGTTGTCATGTTTCTCTTTTAGACTGAAGAGTGTACTGTAGTGTTTCACTATATATTGCAGGAATCTCCAATACGTCAAACCATATATGCTAGCTATATATATCACCCTTTATCGGAAAATAGAGTTAAACTAGCTTGGGCGTAGGTTTTTCTACACTCGGTTGCATGGCACGCATGATGAACAGTAAAATAAAAACCAAATAACAAACAAAATCTGAAACTTTGTGGCCTTGATTATGATAAAATGTTTTAGGTTCCTTGTAAAATTTGGTGGCCAAATGACATCCGAGGAGCTCCTTCCAATAACTAAATAAATTTGTGCTCAAACTTGTGTGCACTGTTTGAGTGGAATTTTCGTTTTGTTTGCCACAAGCTCATTTGCTTTTATTTGGCTACCAAATTTTGCAAGAACCTAAAAATTTTGGTCATAATTGAAGCCACAAAATTTCAAAAATAGATTCTGTTTGCTATCTTTTCTGATTTTACGGTTCATTGTGTGTGAATGCGTATAGTAGTTGCATACGTACCCTTGACCAGGCCGGAATGAGTAAGTGTACCACTCGGCTTCCCCGAGATCCTCCGGCGACAGCGAGGCGGCAGGACGCCTCGCCCGGTGGTCCGCCTTGCCGGACAGGAGAGACTCGTAGAGCTCCCTTAGCTGCTCGCTCCTCTGCAGGATGAGGTCGTTTGCGGTAACCTCCGTGGTAGTTGAGCTTATGATCTTCCTCGTCTTTACCTCGCCGTTGTAGAACCCTTCCTTCCACGTTAGAACTCTACGAAATCAAACCGATAGGTTCTGGATATGAAATGTACAAACTTTTCGAATTTGCTTCAAGAAAGTACCAACTTGTCACCAGCTATATATACATGAATGTACTCCGTACGGACGTGTGATTGGTTAATTACCCAGGTGGGCGCAGGCTGGTGGACATGGACCAGAAAATGGCGTAAGTCCAGTTGATGCTCCTCACAGCAGCGGCGAGCTGGTAGCTGAGCTGCTTCCCCGGCGGCGGTGCCTGGCCGGCAGGAGCAGCTGATAACGCCATTGATTACCACACTAGCTAGCTGTTTCCTACATATGCATCGGATTGCATGCAGAGTTACTCACAAGGTGAAGCTAGATGATCAAGCAAACAAATCTAGTTAGACCTTACTTACTTGAGCTGTGTGCAAACTGCAAACCAAGAAGAGCTAGCAGCCGTACGTTTCTGCTCCCGTTAGAGAGGAAGATATGGATCTGCTATATACTACTAAAGGAGGCCAAGAATCCAAGGCAAGCTATATAGAATCTGGGAGGTCGGAGCAGCGGGGCAATGACAGAGACACGGACAGCAGAGCACTCCTGGTTACACCAACAGCTAGCAACATACTCTCCATTTAAGGCATTTTATCAAAAACACAGAAATACCATTTTTGGTAAGCCACGGCAGTGAGAAAACCGTAGCCACAGCGGGTGGTCCATATTAGCCCAACAGCTAGCACTGTAAATTTTCCCCCTTTGTCTCTAAGCGCATAGCAACACATGTGATTGTTAGATTATACTACCACTGATTTCAGCACAGCATGGAGCATGCATAAGCAGCCAAACGTGCCCAAATATAATTGCGCGAGGCCGTAGAAGCTAGCAAGCGAAATCAAAGATGAAAACTACGGATTTGTCGGTATCAGCAACACATCTGCATCGATGATAAGTGCTGGTATGGTGAGCCATAGAAATGAGTGGGTGGTGGGAGCAAAAGGCAAAGGGAGCCTTCTAGCGCCGGGGACCTCTCCACATCACGGCCGTCGACTAGCGCCTTTGCTCTCACCCGAAATGGTTTGATTTGCTCTCGACAGAAACGGGATGCCTTGCTGTCAACAACAGGAATGGCTTTTTACGACTCCACCAGGTGAGAATCGCCATGCACAGGAGCTGGAGGACGGATGGGGCCTTGTCCTCGCCAAAGAAGCAAGTGGTGCCCGGCGCCGCATCGCCTTGTGACCGCACGCTGAGATCAGGCCCTTGTTTTAGATACTGATCCCTCAAAACTTTGACAGCCACAGGAAACAACGTGGCTAAATATTTGACAAACACTGAGTACCATCTCTAGATTTTCACAAAAATGTATATTACTATGTCTCTTGACTATGCGAGCACGACATCGCTGAAGGAAATGTGCCCTAGAGGCAATAATAAAGTTATTATTTATTTCCTTATATCATGATAAATGTTTATTATTCATGCTAGAATTGTATTAACCGGAAACATAATACATGTGTGAATACATAGACAAACAGAGTGTCACTACTATGCCTCTATTTGACTAGCTCGTTGATCAAAGATGGTTAAGTTTCCTAGCCATAGACATGAGTTGTCCTTTGATTAACGGGATCACATCATTACGAGAATGATGTGATTGACATGACCCAGATCTATCCTTACTTTTATGCGTAGCTAGGAGCGTTAAACGATAGCGCTTGTTGGGAGGCAACCCAATTTTATTTTTAGTTTTTTTTGTTTTTGCTTCTGTTTAGGAATAAATATTTGATCTAGCCTCTGGTTAGACGTGTTTTTATCTTTTAATTAGTGTTTGTGCCAAGTTAAACCTATAGGATCTTTTTGGATGATAGTTATTTGATTCTGCTGTAATTTCCAGAAACTTTCTGTTCACGAAAACAATTATTACAAATCATCAGAACGTGATAAATTACTGATTACAATTGCTTCTGATCAATAAAAAAATTGTCTAGGTCTTCTTATTTTAGCTGAATTTTTGGAGTTACATAAGTTTGCGTTAGTTATAGATTGCTACAGACTGTTCTGTTTTTGATAGATTCTGTTTATCCTGTGTTGTTTGCTTATTTTGATGAATCTATGGCTAGTAAAATAGTTTATGAACTATAGATAAGTTGGAATACAGTAGGTTTAACACCAATATAATTAAATAATTAGTTCATTACAGTACCTTAAAGTGGTCTTTTGTTTTCTTTCGCTAACGGAGCTCACGAGGTTTCTGTTGAGTTTTGTGTTATGAAGTTTTCAAGTTTTGGGTGAATTTTTTTTGATGGATTATGGAACAAGGAGTGGCAAGAGCCTAATCTTGGGGATTCCCATGGCACCCCCAAGATAATCCAAGGACACCAAAAAGACAAAGCTTGGGGATTCCCCGGAAGGCATTCCCTTTTTCTTCTACTTCCATCGGTAACTTTACTTGGAGCTATATTTTTATTCACCACATGATATGTGTTTTGCTTGGAGCGTCTTGTATGATTTGAGTCTTTGCTTGATAGTTTACCACAATCATCCTTGCTGTACACACCTTTTGAGAGAGCCATACATGAATTGGAATTTATTAGAATACTCATAGTGCTTCACTTATATCTTTTGAGCGTGATAATTTTGCTCTAGTACTTCACTTATATCTTTTAGAGCACGGTGCTGGATTTGTTTTACAGAAACTATTGATCTCTCATGCTTCGCTTAGATTATTTTGAGAGTCTTAAATAGCATGGTAATTTGCTTAATAATAATATGCTAGGTACTCAAGATTTGTAAAACTTTCTTTTGATTGCGTTGAATACTAAGAAAAGTTTGATGCTTGATAATTGTTTTGAGATATGAAGATGGTGATATTAGAGTCATGCTAGTTGAGTAGTTGTGAATTTGAGAAATACTTGTGTTAAGGTTTGTGATTCCCGTAGCATGCACGTATGGTGAACCGTTATATGATGAAGTCGGAGCATGATTTATTTATTGATTGTCTTCCTTATGAGTGGCAGTCGGGGACGAGCGATGGTCTTTTCCTACCAATCTATCCCCCTAGGAGCATGCGCGTAATACTTTGCTTTGATAACTTCTAGATTTTTGCAATAAGTATGTGAGTTCTTTATGACTAATGTTGAGTCCATGGATTATACGCATTTTTCCCATCCTTCCACCATTGCTATCCTCTCTAATACCGCGCACTTTTCACCGGTATCATACACCCACCATATACCTTCCTCAAAACAGCCACCATACCTACCTATCATGGCATTTCCATAGCCATTACGAGATATATTTCCATGCAACTTTCCACCGTTCCGTTTAGTATGACACGCTCCATCATTGTCATATTGCTAGCATGATCATGTAGTTGACATCGTATTTGTGGCAAAGCCACCGTTCACAATTCTTTCATACATGTCACTCTTGATTCATTGCATATCCCGGTACACCGCCAGAGGCATTCATATAGAGTCATAATTGTTCTAAGTATCGAGTTGTAATTGTTGAGTTGTAAGTAAATAAAAGTGTGATTATCATCATTTTTAGAGCATTGTCCCAAGTCAGGAAAGGATGATGGAGACTATGATTCCCCCACAAGTCGGGATGAGACTCCGGACCAAAAATAAAAAAAATAAAAATAAAAAAAGAAAAAAAGAGGCCATAAAAAAGGGGAAAGGCCCAAATAAAAAAATGAGAGAAAAAGAGAAAAGGGACAATGTTACTATCCTTTTACCACACTTGTGCTTCTAAGTAGCACCAAGATCTTCATGATAGAGAGTCTCTCATTTTGTCACTTTCATATACTAGTGGGAATTTTTCATTATAGAACTTGGCTTGTATATTCCAATGATGGGCTTCCTCAAAATGCCCTAGGTCTTCGTGAGCAAGCGAGTTGGATGCACACCCACTTAGTTTCTTTTGTTGAGCTTTCATATACTTATAGCTCTAGTGCATCCGTTGCATGGCAATCCCTACTCACTCACATTGATATCTATTGATGGGCATCTCCATAGCCCGTTGATACGCCTAGTTGATGTGAGACTATCTTCCCTCTTTTTGTCTTCTCCACAACCACCATTCTATTCCACATATAGTGCTATATCCATGGCTCATGCTCATGTATTGCGTGAAGATTGAAAAAGTTTTGAGAATGTCATAAGCATGAAACAATTGCTTGTCTTGTCATCGGGGTTGTGCATGATTTAAATATTTTGTGTGGGGAAGATGGAGCATAGCCAGATTATATGATTTTGTAGGGACAACTTTCTTTGGCCATGTTATTTTGAGAAGACATGATTACTTAGTTAGTATGCTTGAAATATTATTATTTTTGATGTCAATATGAACTTTTGTCTTGAATCTTTTGGATCTAAATATTCATACCACAATTAAGAAGAATTACATTCAAATTATGCCAAGTATCACTACGCATCAAAAATTCTTCTTTTTATCATTTACCTACTCGAGGACGATCAGGAATTAAGCTTGGGGATGCCTGATACGTCTCCAACATATCTATAATTTTTGATTGCTCCATGCTACTTTATCTACTGTTTTGGACTATATTGGGCTTTATTTTCCACTTTTATATACTTTTGGGACTAACCTATTAACTGGAGGCCCAGCCCAGAATTGCTGTTTTTTGCCTATTTCAGTGTTCCGAAGAAATGGAATATCAAACGGAGTCCAATCGGAATGAAACCTTCGGGAACGTGATTTTTTCATCAGATAAGACCCAGGAGACTTGTACCCTCCATCAAGAAAGCCTCGAGGCGGCCACGAGGGTGGAGGGCGCCCCTCCTAGGGCGCGCCCCCTACCTCGTGGGCCCCTCGGAGCTCCACCGACGTACTTCTTCCTCCTATATATACCTACATACCCCCAAACGACCAGGGACGGAGCCAAAAACCTAATTCCACCGCCGCAACTTTCTGTATCCACGAGATCCCATCTTGGGGCCTTTTCCGGAGCTCCGCCGGAAGGGGAATCCACCACAGAGGGCTTCTACATCAACACCATAGCCTCTCTGATGAAGTGTGAGTAGTTTACTTCAGACCTTCGGGCCCATAGCTAGTAGCTAGATGGCTTCTTCTCTCTTTTTGGATCTCAATACAATGTTCTCCCCCTCTCTCGTGGAGATCTATTCGATGTAATCTTCTTTTTGCGGTGTGTTTGTTGAGACCGATGAATTGTGGGTTTATGATCAAGATTATCTATGAACAATATTTGAATCTCCTCTGAATTCTTTTATGCATGATTGGTTATCTTTGCAAGTCTCTTCGAATTAACCGTTTGGTTTGGCCAACTAGATTGGTAGTTCTTGCAATGGGAGAAGTGCTTAGCTTTTGGTTCAATCTTGCGGTGTCCTTTCCCAGTGACAGAAGGGGCAGCAAGGCACGTATTGTATTGTTGCCATCGAGGATAACAAGATGGTTTTTTTTATCATATTGCATGAATCTATCCCTCTACATCATGTCATCTTGCTTAAGGCGTTACTCTGTTTTCTTTAACTTAATACTCTAGATGCATGCTGGATAGCGATCGATGAGTGGAGTAATAGTAGTACATGCAGGCAGGAGTCGGTCTACTTGTCTCGGACGTGATGCCTATATACATGATCATACCTAGATATTCTCATAACTATGCTCAATTCTGTCAATTGCTCAACAGTAATTTGTTCACCCACTGTAGAATACTTATGCTCTTGAGAGAAGCCAGTAGTGAAACCTATGGCCCCGGGTCTATTCTCATCATATCAATCTTCCATCATTTTATTATTGCTTTGCTTTTACTTTACCTTTTTATTTTACTTTGCATCTTTATATCAAAAATATCAAAAATATTATCTATCAGATCTCACTCCCGTAAGTGACCGTGAAGGGATTGACAACCCCTAATCGCGTTGGTTGCGTTGAGCTATCGTTTTTGTGTAGGTACGAGGGACTTGCGCGTGGCCTCCTACTCGATTGATACCTTGGTTCTCCAAAACTGAGGGAAATATTTACGCTACTCTGCTGCATTATCATCTCCTCTTCGAGGAAATCCAACGCAAGCTCAAGAGGTAGCAATGACTTGTTCGTCTCACGTGATGATCGGACACGGCCTAGTTGACTCGGATCATGTATCACTTAGATGACTAGAGTGATGTCTATCTGAGTGGGAGTTCATTAAATAATTTGATTAGATGAACTTAATTATCATGAACTTAGTCTAAAATCTTTACAATATGTCTTGTAGATCAAATGGCCCACGCTAATGTTGTCCTCAACTTCAACGCGTTCCTAGAGAAAACCAAGCTGAAAGACGATGGTAGCAACTATACGGGCTGGGTCCGGAACTTGAGGATCATCCTCATAGCTGCCAAGAAAGCATATGTCCTTGAAGCACCGCTAGGTGAAGCACTAGTCCCAGCAAACCAAGACGTTATGAATGCTTGGCAGTCCCGTGTTGATGATTACTCCCTGGTTCAGTGCGGCATGCTTTACAGCTTAGAACCGGGGCTCCAAAAGTGTTTCGAGCAGCACGGAGCATATGAGATGTTCCAAGAGCTGAAAATGGTTTTCCAAGCTCATGCCCGAGTCGAGAGATATGAAGTCTCCGACAAGTTCTACAGTTGTAATATGGAGGAGAATAGTTCAGTCAACGAGCACATACTCAAAATGTCTGGGTTGCACAACCGCTTGTCTCAGCTGGGAGTTAATCTCCCGGATGACGCGGTCATTGACAGAATCCTACAGTCGCTTCCACCGAGCTACAAGGCCTTTGTGATGAACTTCAATATGCAGGGGATGGAGAAAACCATTCCTGAGGTATATTCGATGCTGAAATCAGCGAAGGTGGAAATCAAAAAGGAACATCAAGTGTTGATGGTGAATAAAATCACTAAGTTCAAGAAAGGCAAGGGTAAAAAGGGTTTCAAGAAAGACGACAAGGGAGTTGCTGCGCCCGGCAAGCAAGCTGCCGGGAAGAAGCCAAAGAATGGACCCAAGCCTGAGACTGGGTGTTTTTATTACAAGGGAACTGGTAACTGGAAGCGGAACTGCCCCAAGTACTTAGCGGACAAGAAGGCCGGCAACACCAAAGGTATATGTGATATACATGTTATTGATGGGTACCTTACCAGTACTCGTAGTAGCTCCTGGGTATTTGATACCGGTGCGGTTGCTCATATTTGTAACTCAAAACAGGAGCTGTGGAATAAGCGGAGACTGGCGAAGGACGAGGTGATCATGCGCGTCGGGAATGGTTCCA
Organism: Triticum urartu; assembly: GCF_056163025.1. Lineage (NCBI taxonomy): Eukaryota > Viridiplantae > Streptophyta > Magnoliopsida > Poales > Poaceae > Triticum > Triticum urartu. The sequence goes on from NC_141877.1 coordinate 685,497,765, forward strand.
AGGTCGATGTGATCGCCGTCCGCACGCTACCTCTACATTTACCTACGGGATTAGTTTTAAACCTCAATGATTGTTATTTAGTACCAGCTTTGAGCATGAACATTGTATCAGGATCTCGTTTAATACGAGATGGCTACTCATTTAAATGCAAGAATAATGGTTGTTCTATTTATATGAGAGATATGTTTTATGGTTTATTCTTAATGAATCTCGAACGTGATGTTACACATATTCATAGTGTGAATACCAAAAGATGTAAGGTTGATAATGATAGTCCCACATACTTGTGGCACTGCCGCCTTGGTCACATTGGTGTCAAACACATGAAGAAGCTCCATGCAGATGGAATTTTGGAGTCTCTTGATTACAAATAATTTGACACATGTGAACCATGCCTCATGGGTAAAATGATCAAGACTCCGTTCTCCGGAACAATGGAGCAAGCAACCAACTTATTGGAAATCATACATACTGATGCGTGCGGTCCAATGAGCGTTGAGGCTCGCGGTGGCTATCGCTATGTTCTCACCCTCACTGATGACTTAAGTAGATATGGGTATGTCTACTTAATGAAACACAAGCCTGAGACCTTTGAAAGGTTCAAGGAATTTCAGAGTGAGGTTGAAAATCAACATGGCAGGAAAATAAAGTTCTTACGATCAGATCGTGGAGGGGAATATTTGAGTCACGAATTTGGCACACACTTAAGGAAATGTGGAATTGTTTCACAACTCACGCCGCCTGGAACACCTCAGCGCAATGGTGTGTCCGAACGTCGTAATCACACTCTATTGGATATGGCGCGATCTATGATGTCTCTTACCGATCTACCGCTCTCATTTTGGGGCTATGCTTTAGAGACTGCCGTATTCACTTTAAATAGGGCTCCGTCGAAATCCGTTGAGACGACACCGTATGAATTATGGTTTGGGAAGAAACCTAAGCTGCCGTTTCTAAAAGTTTGGGGATGCGATGCTTATGTCAAGAAACTTCAACCTGAAAAGCTCAAACCCAAGTCGGAAAAATGCGTCTTCATAGGATACCCTAAGGAAACCATTGGGTATACCTTCTACCTCAGATCCGAAGGCAAGATATTTGTTGCCAAGAACGGATCCTTTCTGGAGAAAGAGTTTCCCTCGAAAGAAGTAAGTGGGAGGAAAGTAGAACTTGATGAAGTACTGCCTCTTGAAGCGGAAAGTAGCGCAGCTCAGGAAGATGTTCCTGTGGTGCCTGCACCGACTAGAGAGGAAGTTAATGATGATGATCAAGGTACTTCGGATCAAGTTGCTACTGAACTTCGTAGGTCCACGAGGACACGTTCCACACCAGAATGGTATGGCAACCCTGTCCTGGAAATCATGTTGTTAGACATTGGTGAACCTTCGAACTATGAAGAAGCGATGGCGGGCCCAGATTCCAATAAATGGCTTGAAGCCATGCAATCCGAGATAGGATCCATGTATGAAAACAATGTATGGACTTTGACAGACTTGCCCGATGATCGGCGAGCGATAGAAAATAAATGGGTCTTTAAGAATAAGACGGACGCGAATGGTATTGTTACCATCTATAAAGCTCGACTTGTCGGTAAACGTTATCGACAAGTTCAAGGGGTTGACTACGATGGGACCTTCTCACCCGTAGCGAAGCTGAAATCCGTCCGAATCATGTTAGCAATTGCTGCATTCTATGATTACGAGATATGGCAAATGGATGTCAAAACGGCATTCCTTAACGGCTTTCTTAAGGAAGAATTGTATATGATGCAGCCGGAAGGTTTTGTCGATCCTGAGAATGCTAACAAGGTATGTAAGCTCCAGCGCTCCATCTATGGGCTGGTGCAAGCATCTCGGAGTTGGAACATTCGCTTTGATGAAATGATCAAAGCGTTTGGGTTTATGCAGACTTATGGAGAAGCCTGCGTTTACAAGAAAGTGAGTGGGAGCTCTGTAGCATTTCTCATATTATATGTGGATGACATACTGTTGATGGGAAATGGTATAGAACTCTTGGAGAGCATAAAAGCTTACTTGAATATGTGTTTTTCAATGAAGGACCTTGGAGAAGCAGCTTACATATTAGGCATCGAGATCTATAGAGATAGATCGAGACGCCTCATAGGTCTTTCGCAAAGCACATACCTCGATAAGATATTGAAGAAGTTCAATATGGATCAGTCCAAGAAGGGGTTCTTGCCTGTATTGCAAGTTGTGAAAATGAGCTCGGCTCAAAGCCCGACCACGGCAGAAGATAGAGAAAAGATGAGTGTCATCTCCTATGCCTCAGCCATAGGGTCTATTATGTATGCCATGCTGTGTACCAGACCTGATGCAAACCTTGCCATAAGTTTGGTAGGAAGGTACCAAAGTAATCCCGGCATGGAGCACTGGACAGCGGTCAAGAATATCCTGAAGTACCTGAAAAGGACTAAGTATATGTTTCTCATTTATGGAGGTGACGAAGAGCTCGTCGTAAAGGGTTACGTCGATGCTAGCTTCGACACAGATCTGGATGACTCCAAGTCACAAACCGGATACGTGTATATTTTGAATGGTGGGGCAGTAAGCTGGTGCAGTTGCAAGCAAAGCATCATGGCGGGATCTACATGTGAAGCGGAGTACATGGCAGCCTCGGAGGCAGCGCATGAAGCAATTTGGATGAAGGAATTCATTACCGACCTAGGAGTTATTCCCAATGGGTCGGGCCCGATGACTCTCTTCTGTGACAACACTGGAGCTATTTCCCTTGCCAAGGAGACCAGGTTTCACAAGAAGACCAGACACATCAAGCGTCGCTTCAACTCCATTCGTGAAAATGTTCAAGATGGAGACATAGATATTTGTAAAGTGCATACAAATCTGAATGTCGTAGATCCGTTGACTAAACCTCTTCCACGGGCAAAACATGATCAACACCAGAACTCTATGGGTGTTCGATTCATCACAATGTAACTATATTATTGACTCTAGTGCAAGTGGGAGACTGTTGGAAATATGCCCTAAAGGCAATAATAAAATGGTTATTATTATATTTCCTTGTTCATGATAATTTTCTATTGTTCATGCTATAATTGTGTTATCCGGAAATCGTAATACATGTGTGAATACATAGACCACAACATGTCCCTAGTGAGCCTCTAGTTGACTAGCTCGTTGATCAACAGATGGTCATGGTTTCCTGACTATGGACATTGGATGTCATTGATAACGGGATCACATCATTAGGAGAATGATGTGATGGACAAGACCCAATCCTAAGCATAGCACAAGATCGTGTAGTTCGTCTGCTAGAGCTTTTCTAAAGTCAAGTATCTTTTCCTTCGACCATGAGATTGTGCAATTCCTGGATACCGTAGGAGTGCTTTGGGTATACCAAACATCACAACATAACTGGGTGGCTATAAAGGTGCACTACAGGTATCTCCGAAAGTGTCTGTTGGGTTGGCACGAATCGAGATGGGATTTGTCACTCCGTATGACGGAGAGGTATCTCTGGGCCCACTCGGTAATGCATCATCATAATGAGCTCATTGTGACTAAGTAGTTGGTCACGGGATCATGCATTATGGAACAAGTAAAGTGACTTGCCGGTAACGAGATTGAATGAGGTATTGGAATACCGACGATCAAATCTCGGGCAAGTAACGTACCGATTGACAAAGGGAATTGTATACGGGATTGCTTGAATCCTCGACATCGTGGTTCATCCGATGATATCATCGTGGAACATGTGGGAGCCAACATGGGTATCCAGATCCCGCTGTTGGTTATTGGCCGAAGAGTTATCTCGGTCATGTCTGCATGGTTCCCGAACCCGTAGGGTCTACACACTTAAGGTTCGATGACGCTAGGGTTATAAGGAAGATTTGTATGTGATTACTGAATGTTGTTCGGAGTCCCGGATGAGATCCTGGACGTCACGAGGAGTTCCGGAATGGTCTCGAGGTTGGGGATCGTTGCAGAAATTAAAAAATTTCTACGCATCACCAAGATCAATCTATGGAGTAACTAGCAACGAGAGAGAGGGGAGTGCATCTTCATACCTCCGTCACCGTCGACGTTGCCTGTCGGTTGAGCTAGAGGAGGAGGTCCTGGGGGTTAGGGGCAGGTAGGGGAATACGTGCAGCCACCGGAGGAGGCCAAGGTTTACATGGACAGCCTTCTCTACGACGTAGACAGCGAGCACCTCTCGTGCCTCTTCAAGTAAGCCGGCGTCATCGAGTTCTCTGAGGCGAGCAGTTCTTCCTCTTAGCATGCCGCTGCTCCCATTCCTTTTTCCACCAGCTTCTCTTCTGTATGCAGACACACATTTTTTTGGTGATGAGAATGCCTCAAATCATCTATCCTTGCTTGTTTTTATGTGCCTTTTTTTTTGAACAACTGATTATGTGTATGTGTTCTTGCATGGCTGAAACTGAAACATATTCATGTCTGATCGAATGCGGTGGTTATGGTTGTGGCGTTGAAGCTCACATGATGGAGTATTTATTCACGACAGTTCTTCATGTAAATGATGCCCGATTGAATGTGATGGTTGTGCTGTTGAAGCTCACATGATGAAGTTTATGCAGGACTGAAGTTGGCACATTCGGTTCTGCATGGAAATGATGCCTAAATGAATGTTGAAGCTCAAACGGTGGACCTGCTAGAATTTAGTTTGCAAGCTTGTGGTATGATTGGTTGCACTAGATTTTCTCAACAATGCTATGTGAAGGGATGCATCATGCATGTGTTCTGTACTCCCTCCGTCCCATAATATATGAATGTTTTTTACACTAGTGTAGTGCCAAAAACGTTCTTATATTATGGGACAGAGGCAGTAGTAAAAAACTGCGAAATACATATATACGACTATCATGAATGTTTCTGATCTATCTCACTTAATATTTTGTGTGCCGACTATCATCTGAATATGAAGTAACATGAGAAGTTAAAGTCTGTTGCATGTATTTTTATTTCAGTCTATTCAGATTGACAGCTCAGGAAAGAAACGTTTAAGATTGATATTTCAGATATTACCTTTGCATTTAAGGTGCAGAAGCAACCAAATTCAAGAGAACACCATGCTCCCTTGCTATGTCATACATATATCTCTATGCTGGAACCATCAGGTGAGTACAAATCAAATGAAGAATGCACAAAACGCTCAGGTGAATGTTTTATTCCTTCTGCATTAAACCAACTGGAGTATCCTACTCTCCATTTTATAGCTAGGTTCTACAATTCAATCCTTATTTTCTTTAATCAGGTGCTTGCATTCTGTTGTATCAATATGTGTGCAATTTTTCAGCAAGTTTTCTATTGATTACCAAGATCACTGAGTTATTAACAAAACAGTACATGTAATGAGTTGTGTAGTTTTGATACAATTTTTACCAAAAGATAGTTGACTTTTCTTGGATATTTTTTTATTTGTGGTAATCGATCAGATCATGTTGTCTACAACTATGCCTTCTTGGAACAAAGGTGGTGGAATATATTATGTTACTGCATAAAAAAAGATTAGTAGGGTGCACTTTTACATGTTTCCCCTTCTAAGTTTGTTTTATTGAGATCATGAAGATTTGGCATAAAAGTGGTGGTTGGATGCAATGCAGAATAATACATGCTACTGCTCTGAGTAGAAATCTGATCTATTTTGGAATTTTTTCTAAAACATTTCTTTTGGAATTGATGCTACCTTGTGCCGTGTACAAGTACTCGCTTCTAATGTTATTTTGAACATAGTTTAGTTTTTCTCAACTATTTGTTGACAACAGGATATTAAAGTTTTCTATGAAAGTTATATTTTTCATTTTGGTCTTGCCTATGCCAGGAAGAGCGCCTACTGGGATGTAGAACCTAGATATAAATTAAGTATAATAGTGAAAACAGAGGGCATCATGTATTAGGCTAGGTGTGTGTGGTATACTTTTTTCCTCCCGTTGCAACGCACGGGCATGTTTGCTAGTTCTACTTATATTCAATAAATATTTTACAATTATATATAATCAAATATAATGAGTCGCGTGTAGTTTATTTTTCACTTCAAAGTGAGGAAGCATGGCACACATCTAGCAAAAAAATCTACTATGATTTTACTCCAAATTATTCAACGCATATACATACTTAGTTTCATAAATTTTCCAGTGCAGGTAGTTATATAGCTGCTATCACTTCCCCCCAAAAAGGTTGTTATCATTTAATTACCAATGCATCATACAACCATATGGTCCTCAATCAAAAACAAAATATTTGCCATCTTCTCACAGTCATAGGATGATCTGAGGATGTGAGAGGCAGGCGGCCTGGTGGGAAGCTAGAAACTTGAGTAAACATCCACTGGGGGCATGTTAGCAATACTTTTATAAATAAAAACCTAGAACCATATTGTATCTTCATTAAAAATGGGAACACTTTTGTTCTGCAACCATAAGTACATTGTAAACAATTTAATTAACGGTGGCACTAGAGCTTATGGTTTTTCCGGGTGTCTCTTAAGTCTAGCCTTAAAATGCAAAAAAAAAAAATCCTCCCTTGCATACTTATGAAAGCTTTGTGTAACTTAAGAACATTACTGATACCTATAGGAATCCACCAGTGCACGTGAAAGTTTCCGACAACTAATAAATAGCAAACACGATCATATATACTTCCCCTGTTCTGTAATGTTGTGCATATAACTTTTTTTAAAGTCAAACCTCACAAATTTTTACCAAGTTTGTGACGAAAAATATTTACATCTAGAATGCCAAACAACATTATTAGATTCATCATAAGATGTAGTTTCATATGTTATATATTTAGTATTGTTGATATAAATAGTTTTCTCTATAAACTTGGTTAGAGTTTGTAACGTTTAATTTTTCTCAAATTTACATGCACTACATTATGGCACGGAGGGGGTACTATTTATTCCCCTCGGTTTAATTTATAGTGTTTGGATTAAGGATCTATAAGCAAGTGTTCTTGGCCATTATAGCTAATTAGAAATTAAGTGGGTATCTATGCACTTTTTTTGTTTTTGCAAATGGATATCTATGCGCTCAATAGTATATATATAATAGTGTTACTATTCATCTCCCAGGGTGCAGAATAATTTATTCTTCACCCGAGGTAATCTTACGATCATTTCATAAATATGAATTACATTTCAAATACAAATAGTTACATTCATCGGCTCTTTTGGACTACGCAGCCACCGTAGCTAGTTCAAGAGCTCAAGAACACTCAATACATCCACCAAAGAAGGACTAGGGTTTTACGCATCCTCGCGGCCCGAACGTGGGTAAACGAGTCGTGTCTGACTGTTGATCCGGCTCTTCTCACAACCCCGCGCCCCGCAACTGTAGTAGGGATTCCTATGATCCCATAGGTGTCGTTTCCCACCGACATCTTTGGCGCGCCAGGTAGGGGGCAGCGCAGTCGTGAGAATGTGGTCTAGCTATTAGCCTAGCAGTTCTTCATCGCCATGACTCCCAAGAAGAAGACGACCACGGCAATCGGCTCGACGGGAGCCGAACGGCCCGTACCAGTGCGGGCGAGCAGCGGGCCGGTCGCAGACAGGACCCGGGCCATAGTCCGCGAGCACCAGCATCGCTCTGGCAGTCAGAGGCTAGCGAGCAGCGTTGTTCGTGCTCCAGGCGACGCAAATCCAAGGACGGGGTTGGGCCCCCCGCAGGCGGGGTGGGGCCCTCCAAGAGTGTTGCCGTGCCACCCACAGGTGGCGCAGTGACCTCCAAGACGCCCATCCCGGCGCCCACAGCGCGCTCTTCCCATGGTGTGCGCGATGAGTAGCGTCGCCATGGCGGTGAACCTGGACGCTGTCGTGGGAAGAGCCCTCTGCATCATCCACAGGACGAAGGGGTCCAGCATGCCCGCCAAAGCGCTGGCGAAAGTGGCAGGCAGCCGCTGGGCCGTGACAGAGCTCCTTCTAACGTGGTTAGAAGTCGAAGCACGCCACGGTCCATGCAGCTTTCGCCACCACCCACGCCAGCATAAGCTTTGGCGCGCGCGCAGCTGCTCCTCAACTTCCCTCCTACTATGGAGAAGCTCGACGAGTGGAGAGCCACCATCCGGAGCCTCGTCGCCGTGGCCAACAAAGATGATCCGCGACCGGCGGGGCCCTCGGGCCGACGCTCCGTTGAGCCACCACATGCTAGCGGTGGAAGGACCGGGGTTGCTGCGGTCACGGTGCACTCTCCTCCTCCACGCCAGCCACCGCGGGTGTCAGCCCGTCGTGACAACGCTTGTGATAACATCTCCATAGCATCGTCTGACTCGTAGACCCACTGCGACAAGCGCCAAGTGCTCTGGGAGCGAGCCCATGAAGACGCTCGAACCACCATCGAGCGCCGGCGCGATACACGCCACCAGTTGGACAAGCAGGCAAGGCCCGCTGCGGACCACCTGGCTCCGGGAGGCTCCGGTGGCCTACCTTACGAGGTGGGTTGCCCGGCCTTTACCTGTGAGCTGTGGCAGTTCCAGTGGCCGTCCCACCACACGTTCAAGCCCGACGTCGGCGAGAAGTACAACGGCAAGACCCATCCGTCGGAGTTCCTCAGCAATTACACCATCGCAATGCAAGCTGCTCGAGCTCGCGACGACAAGTTGCTCGCCAATTACTTCCCGTTGGCATTGAAGCCCAACGTTATGTCTTGGTTGATGCACTTGCCGGTGGATTCCATCTCTTCTTGGTCGGACCTGTGTCATGAGTTTGTTGGTGCCTTCACTGGAGGCCACCAAGCTCACAGCCAGGCGAGTGATTTGCATATCATTCCCCAGAAAGATGGAGAAACCCTGCGCAAGTACATCCAAAGGTTCATCCGGGTGCAGTACAACATCCCCGATGTTGATCCCGCCACCGTGATTAGCGCGTTCCATCAAAACATGCGTAACCACAAGTTGCGCGAAGAGCTAGCGATGAACAAGGTTAAGGATGTGGCCGAACTTTACATTCTGGCCGATAGGTGCGCCCGGGCTGATGAGGGAAGGAAGTACCCCGGCGAGGACGCCAGCGCGGAAACCGTCTCCACCGATGGGCACGCCACCGCCCCGACGAAGAAGGGCCGGTGTGGCAACAAGAAATGCAAGGGCAAGGCCGTGCTTGCCGTCGAGGGGTCCGACAATACCGGCGCCACCAAGAAGGTCAAGGCAGACGACCCCGGCAAGGAGATTGCCGGGTGCGCCGCCTGCCGGGCCTTGGCGGCTGCCGACAAGTCGGGGCACTCTGGCAAGCAGTACTGCAAGATCCACCGCACCAAAGGCCATGACCTCCAGAACTGCCGACAAGTCGAGCTTCTTGCTGAGAAGCAAAAGGCTGAGTATGAGAGGTGGGACAAGGAGAAGGGCTAGGATGGTGCCGATGGATCCGGCAAGAAGCGTGGCGGGCAAGGAGGCCACCGCGGCAAGGACAACCAACAAGAGAGGCCCGCTCGGGGCCGCGACAAGAAGCAAGAAGATGATGATCATGACGAGGACATCGAGTCCGGCGAGCAAGAGTTCCAGAAAGCTACAGAGGCCATGTGCATCGATGGTGGTGCCTCGCTGCACACTTCTCACCGCCGGCTTAAACAGTGGGCGTGTGAGATTACAGTAGCAGAGCCCTCATTCGACGCTCAGAAGCCGCTGAAGTGGTACAGCATGCCCCTCATCTTTGAGGCCGAGTATCACCCTGACCGCACAACCACGGCGGGTGATTGCCGTTGTTGGTCTCACCAATGATACGCAACCTCAAGGTGAACAAGATGCTGGTTGACGGTGGGGCTGGTCTGAACTTGATCTCACCCGTTGTGATCAGAAGGCTGCAAATTCCTGATGGAGACCTCGAGGAAACGGGCATGTTTCAAGGGGTCAACCCGGGAAGGAGCCAGCCGAAGGGGAAGATCACGCTGCCTGTGACGTTTGGAGGCGAGTTGAACTAGAAGATGGAGAGGATTGTCTTCGATGTAGCCGAGATCCCCTTGCCTTACAACGGGATCCTCGGCCGCCTGGCACTAGCCAAGTTCATGGCGGCGTCGCACTACGCCTATAACACGCTGAAAATGCCTGGGCCGATGAACATCATCACCATCCCCTCCGAGAAGAAGGATGCGCTGATCTGCGTCGACCTACTCTATCGGGAAGTAGTTGCAGCAGCTGCCGCCAAGGCACCTGCTCTTGCCGCTGAAGCCCCGGGAGGGAAGAAGAAGACCGGCGAGACCTCTCGCACCCACTCCGGCAAGCGCACCTCTTTGGAGTGTTGTACTATTGTCGAGGATGTGCCAGAGTGCTCCACCGGCAAGAGCAAGAAATCCAGAGCTGCGCCACCAAAGACCAAGAAGGTGTCTGTCAAGGAGGATGGCACGGGAGGGGCTTTCACTATAAGCTCCTCCCTTGATAGTAAATAGGAAAGCGCGCTCGTCGCCTTCCTGTGGGCGAATGTCGACGTGTTTGCATGGCAAGCATCCGACATCCCCGGCGTTCCCAGGGAGGTGATTGAGCACCACCTTGCTATCTGTCCTCATGCACGGCCCGTCAAGTAGAAGGTCAGGAAGCAAGCTTTGGAACGACAAGAGTTCATCACAGAGGAGATCAGGAAGTTGGAAGCGGCAGGTTTGGTGAGAGGAGTGCTCCATCCGACGTGGTTGGCCAATTCGTTGGTGGTGCGCAAGGCGAATGGGAAGTGGAGGCTGTGTATTGACTACACAGATATCAATAAGGCTTGTCCTAAGGACCCCTTCCCGTTGCCACGCATCGACCAGATTGTTGACTCCATGGCCGGGTATGATCTATTATCATTTCTCGATGCCTACTCGGGCTACCACCAGATCTTCATGACAAAAGAAGATGAAGAGAAGATAACATTCATCACTCCATGTGGTATGTATTGCTTTTTACGGATGCCTTTCGGGTTGAAGAGTGCTGGTTCAACATTTGCAAGGGCAGTCCAAATTGGTTTTGAACCCCAGCTACATAGAAATATGGAAGCTTATATGGATGACATAGTGGTCAAAACCAAGGACAGGGCAACTCTTGTGCAAGACCTAGAAGAGACGTTTCCCAACCTGCACAAGATAAACATCAAGCTGAACCCTGAGAAGTGTGTTTTTGCCGTTCCGTCTGGCAAACTTCTCAGGTTCTTCGTGTCGCAGCTTGGGATTGAGGCAAACCCAGACAAGATCAAGGCTATTGAGAAGATTGAGGCACCCAAGCGGATCAAGGATGTGCGCCGGCTCACAGGCAGCGTTGCCGCCATGAGCAGATTCATCTTCAAGTCCGCCGAGCATGCCCTTCCCTTTTTCAAAATCTTGAAGAAGGCAGGTCCAATGGAGTGGACCCCGGAGGCCGAAGCCGCATTGCAGGACCTGAAGAGATACATTTCCTCTGCGCCAATACTAGTTGCGCCCAAACCACAAGAACCGTTGCTGCTATATCTAGCGGCGATGAATCAAGTGGTCAGCGCTGCACTAGTGGCGCAGAGGGAGGTCGATGAAGAGGCAGTGGCAACGGTAGGACCGACGGATGGCCAGTCGGAAATTCCCCCGACAGGGCCTGGTGCCGGCAAGACAAGGCCCCCGGCAGAGTCTGATGCCATCGGGACAGGGCCCCCACAGCCAAGTGAAGTGGTGCGGAAGAAGAAGATGATGTAGCACCCGGCTTAGTTTGTCAGCTCCCTCTTGAAGGGGGCTAGGTCGAGGTACTCCGGTGTGCAGAAATTGCTCTTCGGCCTCCTTATGGCCTTGAGGAAGCTGCGTCATTACTTCCAAGCCCACGAGATCACTATCGTCACCCGCCTCCCATTGCAACGGACACAGCACAACCCAGACGCGACCGGAAGGATCGTGGAGTGGGCCTTGCAGTTATCAAGCTTTGGTTTGAAGTTTGAAAGTACTTCGACGATCCAGAGCAGAGTCTTGGCGGAGTTCATTGCAGAATGGACCCCAACGCCTGACGTGGAAATCCAGGAGACCACTCTCCCCGACAAGGAAGCAAGTCGCAACTGGATCATGTACTTTGACGGGGCTTTCTTGCTGCAAGGCGCCGGTGCTGGTGTGCTGCTTGTCGCACCCACCGGGGAGCACCTCAAGTATGTGATCCAGATGCACTTTCCCAGGGAGATGTCCACCAACAACACTGCTGAATACGAGGGGTTGCTTGAGGGTCTCAGGATCGCGACAGACCTCAGGGTTAAGAAGCTCATCGTCAGGGGTGATTCGCTGCTTGTCGTCAGACAAGTCAACAAAGATTATCAGAGCCCGTTGATGGAGGCCTACATAGATGAGGTGAGGAAGCTGGAAGAGCGCTTTGACGGTATACAAGCGGAGCACGTTCCCTGAGAGGAGAACGACATCGCCAATTACCTGTCAAAGCACGCCGCATTCAAGCTACCTGTGGAACCAGGTACCTTTTTTCTTCGGTTAACTCAACCGTCCGTCAAGCCATCAACGGAGCAGAACAAGCGGAGGAAATCAGGCCCCGGCAAGTACTTTCCCGCTGAGCCCCCAGGGGCCGCCGGCAAGGATGCTGCCATGGATTCTGAGCCTGCCAAGGAGCGACTAACTCCGGCCTACCAACAAGCCCTGGTCGTAGAGGCGGCCGCTCCCATGGCGGAAGAAATGCCTTTAGTCCTTGCCGTCGAGCCCAGGCTCCGGCATGGGCACAGCACACCGTCTGATTCCTCCGAATAGGGGAGCTTCCTGAGGAGCTGGAAGAAGCGAAGAAAGTAGCCCGTCGGTCCGCTCTGTATCAGTTCATCGACGACGTCCTGTACAGGAAGAGACCGAACGGTGTGAAATTGAAGTGCATTCCCCGGGAGGAAGGACTGGAGCTGTTGGCGAAGATACACGGAGGCATATGTGGTTCCCACATAGGGTCGAGGGCCCTTGCCGGCAAGGCGTTCCGACAAGGTTTCTTATGGCCCACTGCCCTCCAGGATGCAACGGCACTAGTAACCAAGTTTGAAGCATGTCAGTTCCATTCGAAGAAGCTTCATCAACCAGATCAAGCCCTTCAGACAATCCCTCTCTCCTGGCCATTCTCGGTCAGGGGGCTCGACATACTGGGCCCCTTCCCCCGTGCTGTCGGGGGCTTTGAGTACTTGTACGTTGCAATCGACAAGTTCACAAAGTGGCTGGAGGTGGAGGCAGTGAGGAAGGTGACAGCTCAGTCAGCCGTCAAGTTCTTCAAGGGACTAGTCTGCCGTTTTGGTGTGCCAAAAAGACTTTTGACAAGCTGTACAAGAGCGGAAGGTGCTGGATTGATGAGTTGCCGGCGGTTCTTTGGTCGATCAGAACGACACCAAATCGAGCCACCGGCTAGACACCCTTTGCCCTGGTATACGGGGCAGAAGCAGTTCTCCCCATGGAACTCATATACGGGTCATCTCGAGTGCTTGCTTATGATGAGCTTGAGCAAGAGCAATTGCGGCAAGATGACGCAACGCTCCTTGAGGAAGATCGTCTTCGGGCGGCTGTGAGAGCAGCCATCTACCAGCAAGCCTTGCGCCACTACCATAGCCGCAAGGTTCATGCCCGAAGCTTTGAGGAAGGTGACCTTGTTCTTTGGCGCGTTCAGTCGGCCAAGAATTCCAACAAGTTGATGCCGAAGTGGGAAGGCCCTTATCGGGTAATACGAGTCACCAGGCCCGGCGCAGTCCGCCTGGAGACCGAAGATGCTGTCCCAGTGAGCAATTCTTGGAACATCGAGCATCTTCGCAAGTTTAACCCATAAGGCGCGGCTTGCCGGGCCCCCCGGCAAGCCACCTTTTGAGCAAGCTTTGCCGACAAGGCATGTAACCCTTTGTACAAAGCCAGGCGCAGACCCTGAGCATAAATAAACGAAGCACTTGCACCCTAAGTATAGCATTCATTCTAGGTCGAGTCTCTTCCTTGGTTAGGGTTGATAGTGCTTAGCAGCGAATAACCCTAGCTTAGAGGTCGAGTGCGTGCCTCTCTATTCCTTTCTGTCCTCTTTGGTTCGCAGGGCACGTAAGCATTTCTGTTGAGCTACGTGGAAGAAAGGGAACGGACCGGCGTCCCAACCCCGGCAAACCGAAGCCGCCGGGGGGCTGCAAGTTCAAGGATCCAACCACGGCAAGACAAGGTTGCCGGGGGCTGTAGATCTAGATAAGTCTTTTATCCGCTGTCATGCATTTTGGTATGGAACTGGGATATGTGAAACCTCATTTTATTTCTAGGCTACCATGCTCCCCTTTTTTTCTATACCCAAGGGTTATCTCCTGGGTCCTGATTTGGTTGTAGTCGCGGTGGCAAGGAAATAGAATGAGGAGCCTAAGCCCGCTTCATCTCTACCTCCGCCAAGGGCACGAGAATGGTCGATCGAAGTGGGGGGGGGGGCGAGGCCTGTTGCAGGCGAAAAATGTTTATCTTAAATAATAACAAGGATTCACTCCTTGTCGCGGGTTTCACCCATGAATGAAAAACCCGGCAAACATCCCTTTTTCATTAAAAACATCCTATAGAGGTACAATTCATACGGAATGAAAAACATGATCAAGGGGATTAAAAGTTCTAAATTTAACGAAGGCCCGAAGGCTTACAAACTAAAAAAAAAGATAAGATCCCCATAATCCCTTTCTTATCCCTCTCCTCAGGAGGTAGGTCAAGAAGGCGAAAGGGCAAAAGGGGCGCCTAGGCGCGCTACGAGCAACAGAAAGCACGAAGAGAACACCTCGTTGGCTGCCCAAGGGTGGCCTGGTGATGACGGTGCCGGGAAAGGAGCTGGAAGACGAGGCGGCAGGTCGTCAACACGCGATGAAGGCGTCGGTGTCCGCGTACTCTGAGTTGACGGCCTTGCCACCTGCCCTCTTCCTCTTCAGCAGCCTCCCAACGCCAGCCGCCCAAGGAGATGGCCCTGAGAAGTTCAAGGAGCTGGCCCCTCCGCCGGCAAAGCTCCGCCAGAGGAGAGGCCAGGTGCAGATGCTGCTGCTGCCGCACCACCCAGGCACGGGGCGTCCGACGCCTAGTCAGACTCGTCCCCATCATCTGCCCCGCTATCCTCCTCGTCACTTTCACTCGAGGAAGAGCTTCCATCATCGGAATCTCCGTCGGAGGAGCTCTCCACGCAGCACTTCAGGCGAGTGCCAAGATCTCTGAAGACCTTGATGGAGAGCATGCCGTTCTCCATTAATTTGAAGTAGAGAACGAGCCCCACCGTCAAGCTGTGGATGCGGGCGAACATCTTCCATACACGACGGAGGTACATGACGTGAGGGGCGGGGAAGTCGACGGCAACTCGCGTACTGCCATTCCCGCAACCCCTCATGTGCAGCTTGAGGGTCTGGGCGGGTTGAGCTCCATTTCCCGAGCGAACGGGGTGGTAAGGCAAAGACGACGACAACGACGCGGAGGCCGGTGCAGCCGGATGAAGAACTCGCGGGGCTGATCTCCAACGTGGTCCTCCATCGGGAAAGGCACCATTGGTGGGGGCAAGGCCGGCGCACTGCCCCGTCCTCCTCTTCCCCGAGCACCACGACCTCTGCCACGGCCTCGACCACGGTCTCGCCCCCTCCCCCCCTCGCGGCCGGCTCCACCACCGCGGGCTCTTGGGGAGGAGGGGCGCGCTGTCGAGTGGGGGCCCTCGCCGCCATCGTCGAAGGACCGGGGTTCCCTTTCTCCATGGCGAATGAGAGGAAGAAGCAGAAGCGGGAGGAGATAGAAGATAGAAGAGTGCAGGATGCCATCCGCCTTTCCCTATCTTTATAAAGGGGCGGGGTCGGGGTTTGGCCGCCCCGCTTGGCCAATCCAGCCACCGGGGGCGCATGGAATCAAGACCGACCCGCTAATCCAACCAGCAACGGCCCGGTTTCCCGCCTCCACCGTGTGCCACCCCAAGCGCATGGAGGACGCGTGGCGAACGTGCAGAATCAAAGGGATAGGTGAAGCGACCTCTCCCCACCCCGTGATCACGGGGTGTGGACGCCTTGAAGATCGTGACCTGGCCCCACTCAGTAAATGGGCCGCGCCTTGCGCCTCTCCCTCTTCATGGGGAAGGCGTGAGCCGCCCTTGTATTGCGACATGACGCATGCATGCGGGAACCGCCCCACGCATGCCCCCCACGTCACACACGATCCCCCACGACGCACGTTCGACGCGGATCGTGGGGAAGCGCAGCAGACGAAAAGTTACCGTGGTAAAAACCGCCCCGCCTGCCCGCGCATCGTTTTGGGCCTGGCCCAACAACGTGTCGCGCTTATGTGTGGCCCAAGACCGGGGGCTCCTCTCGGTGTATGAAAGTAGGGACTGTCCTTTCGACCCCTTTACTTGTGCACGGGCAGTCGGAGCCACGCGCCACGACCGCACTTGGCGAGGCAAGGGAGGTGAACCAAGGTAAAACCGAAGCGCGAGGCAACCAGAGCAATGCCAAGGCCAAGACCACAAAGAGCAGAGGGACGAAGCAGGTTCCCCCCAGCAAGACCCTTGCCGGGGTAGCCTCAGCAACCCCGGCAAGACCCTTGTAGGGGCAGCTCGCCCAACACCAGTGGAGCGAGCCACCCTTGAGCCCACGGTTCCCAACACCGTCAAGCACGTTTGGCCAGGGCTTGGGAGGCACCTCCATGGTGGTATGCAGATCTTTGTGAAGACAAAGAACATTCAAGATTAGAGGAGGACCAGAAGATGGCGACCGTCAGCAGGATCCTAGCCGAGGACGACTGCACACCACGGCAAGACCCTTGCTAGGCCTCCTGGCAAGACCCTTGCCGAGGGCGTCAGTGGGGCCACAGCCAGGCCCGCACTAGCCAAGTTTCCACCGCCCCTTCCATGCAGCTGCCAGCCCAATCAGCTGGGCAGGCACCTGCGTGGCAACATGCAGCTTCCGAGCCAACTCGGCAAGCTCCTGCGTGGCGGCATGCAAACCTTCGTGAAGACCCTACCAATGCACCACCTCAGCTGCCTGCCTGCCTACATGGCACCGCGCGCATCGCTGGCCTGGGCGCGTGTCGACGCAAGACGGAGCAGCGACGGACGGGACGGGCCTGGTTCCCGTCCCCGATAAGTGAAGGCACACCTAAGCGATGCATTAAATGCGTCTTGTCCTGTAATACGAGCAATAAGCTCACAGTACTATGGCCTTTCCACCTCCTGTGTGCCACTGTGGCAGCCCCTTTTTCGACTATAAAAGGAGGCCCATGGCATACTAGAGAGGGATTCAGCTCTTTTGGACTATGCAGCCACCGTAGCTAGTTCAAGAGCTCAAGAACACTAAATACATCCACTAAAGCAGGACTAGGGTTTTACGCATCCTCGCGGCACGAACCTGGGTAAAAAAATCGTGTCTGACTGTTGATCCGGCTCTTCTCACAACCCCGCACCCCGCAACCGTAGTAGGGATTCCTATGATCCCATAGGTGTCGTTTCCCACCGACAAGGAATCGATCCAATCTCCCCACGGGGGCCAAGTTGCACGCAGTAGATATTTTTGGTTGGTTGCAAATTTCTCTCCAAAACGGTTTATTATGAGAAAATCACCTTATATATTTTTTCTTCCAAAGACATGTGGCGACAAAAGCATGGAACAAAATCGTAGGAGGCACAGTTGGATACGTGCACATGCTGTCTTTTTCTACCACAATTGGACTTGTTGGCAAATTGCATGTGCACGTGTCATGTTTCAATTTATCTTGAAAATTATGTTGTACACATTTACATAGGCAGTTGAATTATTGTTTTCATATCTTAATAATCCCTAAATATTGACCACATGACACATGTGGTAAGCAATCCAAACAATTTTAAAAAATCCCTAAATATTGAATTTAAGCATGGACCTAGAAATTATCAGTCATAGAACCAACATCTCTTTCGTACAGATTAAGGTACTTCCACATTAAACCTAATACTACAAATTCAAAGGATCAACTTAATACATTAACAACACACAAGGATGTAGCCCAGGAATCCAACGAGTAGAGAGAAAAGGAGGAACAAAAGTTGGAAGAAGGATCAGCCAGCAGCAGCGCCATCAGCCTCCTAGCCTCACAACTCCAGGTCTCCAGCCTTGTGAACTCCAATTTTTTTCCTGCGAAACACGAATGGCAAAGTTGCTGTTACATATTAGGACTTAGTAAAAGTTACAGTTATGCTGAAACAGTTATAATGACTAGCAGTGTTGACATGATGGTCAAAACAAGCAAACAAAACCAAGCTCACAAGTTGCAACTTACTTTTAACATCAAACAATTATATTAACATGACCACTTTAGAGCAAGATTTTACCATGCAACATAAACTTGTCATAGCAACAAAAGGCATGGCAGGAAACTATTGACAACATAATGCAAATAATTTTTAGGAAGCATGGCCATAGGAGTTATATTTTTAGTGGCAGCCTTCAAACAAAGTTGCATAGTTTTATAACCGAAAGGGCTGCTGTTATTGGTAGAGGCACACTGAGGTTGGCTCGCCATCGAGGATGCCCGGGTGGGCCAGGCGCCACATGGCTGGGAGCATTTGTGTGTGTGTGTGACTGCCTTGGGACCCGGATGTCAGTGGATTACTCTGAAAACAAAAGGGGGGTTTATAGTTTAGTGGGAACCATCAAGCAAATTCGCAAAGTTTTATAGCTGACAGATTTATACTTGCTGAGATGCACAGAGTAAAATGATGGCATGTTGGAGGCGATAAATAAATATACTACATGGCTTGTCATGGCATCTAATTGCACAGAATGCTAGTACAAATCATGGAGAACAAGACATACAATATGAGCATCTCCATAAGAGCTGGTAGCTCTACCAAAAAGCAATCAACAACTCAAAAAAAGGTTCAAATATAGTATCAAGCACTTAATAATAGAAAGACACATAACAAATTTTTGGAGTAGAAGTGCAGGTGAACATCAAATTCTACCACTACAATAGTACAAATTTAGCCTAGCATAATCACTACCACCACAAACTGTAAGCACGAGCAGTAGGAAGATTAGGGCTGGGGAAGCTTACTCTAAAAAATGGTACTGCCGCCGTTCAAACGAGGGAGCGGCGAGGGAAGCATGGAGAACGGCGGGGAAGCGAGGTTGCCACCATTTTCCTCGTCCTCTTGCGCTTCGAAGTCTCTGGTGACTCCGTTGGAGGCTGCACAATCTGCAACGACACCTTGTGCACGGTGGCTTCTTGATCCAGTGGATGCTCTACCCTGGATCTGAACGCCCACAACCTCCGCCTGACCCACGGGTTGGACGAATTGGCCTGCTCCATCGCCTAGAGGAGGATCTCGATCTGGTAGATCGGTTGTGAGGACGGGGGGCAAAGCTTCTTCTTTTCTCTCTTCGTCATTTCCTTCATGGTGGCCATCGTCGTGCAGCACATTTGCAGTGTGTTGTCAAACCAAGAAAGGATCTCGGTCAACCTGGCCATCTTGTGCTGGTCGCCGCCGGCGATTTGCTCGATCTCCTGCTCCATCAAGAGGGGGTGGGGGGTGGATGTGGATGTGGAAGAGGAGATGAGCAAAGTTGCGGCGGCGAGAAGGAGGAGATGGCTGTCATGGATTTGGAATGCAGGAGAGGGGGGAGATGCCTGCGGTGGTGTAATGGTGATGGCAGAGGAGAGGACCCTGGTGGCGGCGGTTCTGCATTGGATGAGAGGGGCTGCACATGATTGTTTTTTTCCTATGACTTTTTGTTGCGACAATTTTTTCCTATGACTAAAATGCCATAGATTAAAATGGTTCCAAAAAAGCCCAACCACTGTAAAAATTTGTATAATAAATATAGATAATTCGGGCCGACCAAAGCCCACAACATGACATATATAATACGCTTACAACATAAATAACACCAAGACAAATATATATTGATACAATTTTTTTAGCTAAAAATGATAGATAGATAGATGGCCGCCGCTTCTCCACCAGGCTCCTCCTTGCTCCTCCTCCGGGCGCCCTTCACTGCTCCTCCGCGGTGTTGTTGATGGGGTACGACAGAGTGTGCATGCGCCCCTCGGTGAAGATGTTATGGGTGTGAAAGCTATGAACTCACAGCCACACCAGAACACGTGGACGAGGAGGTAGAATGCGTCGAAGGGGTTGGTGAAGTGGCAAGGATAGCAACCACAACCCCGTTGTGGATGACCTCCTCGACTCGGTACATCCTTGGAGGGGGGGTGAATAGGCGATTTTTATGAATTCTTCACTGAGGAATTTCAGGGTGAGGAAATTCCTAAGCGAAGAACTACTTGCAGCGGAATAAGCTCAGATGCATACATGACATAACATACACATGCATATCATGATGAATAAGTACAGGAAGTGTAAGCACAAGATAAAACAGGATGAAGACAGACAGACTGAAGAAAGTGAACTGAGGAAATTGAGAAAGTCTTTAGTCAAAGTCATCAAACAGATATGAACAAGCTCACAACATAGTAATGAGGAAATGCAAGAGTTGAGGAAATAGAACCAGTAGGCTTGGTGAAGACAATGATTTGGTAGACCAGTTCCAACAGTTGTGACAGTTGTATGCCTGGTTGGAGCGGCTAGGTATTTAAACCTGAGGACACACAGTCCCGGACACACAGTCCTCACCGTATTCTCCTTGAGCTAAGGTCACACAGACCTCGACCAATCACTCGTGGTAAGTCTTCAGGTGACTTCCAAATGTTCACAAACTCGGTCACTCGGCGATCCACAATTTCCTCTTGGATGCTCAGACCATGATGCCTAACCGTCTGGAAGATGCACAGTCACAAGCGTCGGATCCACGCATGATCACTCTCTTTAGTGATGCTCAATCACTTTGGGTTTGTAGGTGTTTGGGTTTGGGTTTTCCTCACTTGATGATTTTCGCTCAAAGTCCTCGGAGGATGGGATGCTCTCAAATGATAAGTGTCAGTTTCTATCGGAGCAGCCAACCAGCAAGTGTGAAGACTTTTGTTATTCATTCGAGGAACACCGTACTGTTTATAGTGAAAACAAAAGTCTTCAGAAATCCAAAGTCTTTAGTCGAAGATATTCATTTTTAGGGGTCGACTTTCTCTGTAAATATCAAACTCCTCATAGACTTATAGACCTGTGTACACTCACAAACACATTAGTCCCTTAACCTATAAGTCTTCAACACACCAAAATCACTAAGGGGCACTAGATGCACTTACAATCTGCCACTTTTTGGTGATTGATGACAATATAGGTTAAGTTTTCAATGGGGATAAACATATGAAGTGTAAATACTGATATTGAGGAATTTGATTGCAAGATATAGAAGAACTCCCCCTGAAGATGTGCATAGTGAGGAATTTGCTTTTGAAGCAATGCACACTTGAAGAGTAGAAACATGGAGATCTCCCCCTTTATCTTGTAATTCATACACGCATTTGACATATAATATGAAGAATTTGAAATGCATGATGAAATATGGTGACTGATGTAATTCAGCACGCGTGCATTAACATTAATGAGGAATAAGCATGCAGAATAACACAACAGAAGTATCAGACCACCGTAGGGTTTAACTTTACATATCGATCAAATAAAGTCTCAGAAGAACGAGAGTTGTAACTTTGCAAAAAAACGCCCATATATGTAGACCCGCTTGAAAAATAACTCAAATTTCTCCCCCTTTGTCATCGAATGACCAAAAGGATCAAAAGGTGAGGACTAACGCCCCTGAAGAATATCAAGTTGATGGAGGAGCGCCAACATTGTTGGGGTCGGTTGTTGTGGTAGGGCCTGCCGAAGTGTCGTCCAAGTCTTCATGCTCGTCCGTGTCGCACGATGAAGAATATGAGTTGGCCACCAAGGAAGGAACTTTGACCTTCTTGAATTTCTTCGCTGGTGGCTGAGACCAGTCAAAGTCCTTCTTGAGACCCATTTGCTTCAGATCTTCTTCACCATACAGATGTGACAGAACATCCTAGGTGCGACAGAAGACTTCATGGAGGTAGAAATGGTTTTTCTTCACTGCATTGTGTGTAGAAGTCATGTTGTGAAGAATAGAACCAAACTGACGCTTAGCCCATTTGTGGTTTTGATCCACCTTCTTGTGAAGACTAAGAAGAAGCTCACGACCAGTCATTACTCTTGGAGCTGTGGCTTGAGGATTTGGCTTTGAAGCATTAGCGGCAGAATCATGAGTAGCAGAGTCATCATTGGTGGAGTAAGATGCAGCTTTGCGAAACTGACCATCCAATGGACGAATGCCTTCATCAATAACTGCAGAGGCCTTGCCCTTTTCATCAGCTGAGGAAAATGTCCGTTTGAGGACTTCAATGGGGGGCAAGTAGCTGAGATGATTTTGAAAATCAGCCTTGTAGTTGAGTGAAGAACTTGTTTTGAGGAATCTCATAATCCAAGGAGCATAAGGCTTCAACTCAAACGGAGAGAGCACAACATTTGCCAGAGTCCTCATGAAGAAATCGTGATAGTTGACAGGAATGACATGGATGATATTAAACAACAGATTCTTCATTATGCCAACGACTTCCTCATCATTTGAGTCGTGGCCTTTGATTGGACTCAATGTCTTCGTCAGAATGTGATAGACAGTTCTAGGCACGTAAAGCAATTCCTTCACGAGGAATTTGGTCCTTGAGGCTTGACCGGGCTTCAGCGGCTTCATCAACACTTGCATGTAGTGATCTGTAAGCTCAGGTTCATGGTATATGCAACGAGCACCTTCAAGGGGAGGACTGACAGGCAGGGCATGAAGCAATTCATAGGCTGGTGCTTTGAAGTGAGTATTCTCTATCATCCAGTCCAAAACCCAAGAGTTCACATCAGATGCATCTCCTCTGATGTGTAGTGTTGCATAGAACTGAAGAATTAGCTGTTCATTCCAATCAACTATGTCAGTGCAAAAGTTGAGCAGTCCTGCATCATAAAGCACACTGAGCACTGAGGCAAAGCAAGGCAGTGATTCCATATCCATGTGAGGAATATGCTCATGGTCGAAGACTTTGTCTTTGTTGAAAAACAATGAAGAATGGAAGTTGGCTTGGCTGGCAGTCCAGAAATGCTTCCTTCTAAGACGAGCAGAGTCATATGGGTTATACTCAGTGAAGAACACATGCTCGTGGAAGAAGTCATCAGCCTTGAATTTATGCTTCTTCGAGAAAGGATCTTTGGCCTGGGTTGAGGAGTATCAGTTAATTGCATCACCGCCTCAGGAATTGCAATCTCAGGATCCACAGGCTGAGGAATTTCAGTTTCTTCTTCAGTGGCAGCCTGTGTCTTCAATCCTTCAGCAGCAATTTTATCGGCACTAGTGGCTGGAATATCTTCATGGATAGACGGGGTGGCGTGAGGTTCTTCAGATCCCATTTGCACTTCAATATTCACTTGGACTGAGGAATTTGTTGCAGAGGTGTGAACTGAGGAGAATTGGGGTGCTGACTTTCCCAAAAGTCATCATTCATCACTGGAGTAATGCTTCCAGTGTCCACATCTTATTCTTCACTCATTTCTTCAACACCGGCCTCTTCAGCTATGAACTGAGGCATGGGCGATGAGACAACCGGTGTTGAAGGGATTGCATCCGCTTCAATTTCTTCATCCAACTGCTCTGGAGTAGCAGCAGAAGGAATATCTTCGTCGGATCCGCTTGGGATCACATAGTCTTCACCAAAAGGAACGAGTTCCTTTGATGGCATGAGTGAGACTGGAATAGCATCAATGGGATTCTCAAAAGAGCTGGTCAATGTCTTCATCTTCTTCGGAGCTGAAGAATCTGATGAAGTTGATGCTTTCCTTTTCTTCACAGCTGCACGCTCTGCAGCCTTGGTCTTCTTCGCATCTGATGTAGAAGGAAGAGTGGGACTTGATGTAGGTGCAGGAGGAGCATAGGAAATTTGCTCATTTTCTTCAGGCACAACTGATGTAGTTGCCCTGGCATTTTCAGTTTCTTCAGGCAGAACGGTTGAATCGCCAGCTGACCTGACTATTTCCTCAGGCACAACACTAGTGGTTGCCCTGGCAGTTTCATCAGTGGCTGGAATGCAGTCATCAGCCCTGGTACTAGCAGTTTCATCAGCAGCCTGATTTTCATCAGCGGTGCTGGCATGTTCTTCAGTCGGCTGGGCCGATGCTTTAGCATGAGGAATTTCAATGTGCGTTGGAGCAACATTTGAAGAAAATCCTTTCGCCAATTTGTCAAATCTGACTTTAGCCCCAAGCCAGTCTGCACGGTAGGTGTGAAATTACCTCAGTTTGAGCAGCAATAAGTTCATCAGTGGTCATTTTCACAATGTTCTTCTTCAGAAGGCGCTCCTTCTTGTACTGCGCTTTCTTCAACTGCCTGGTCTTTTCAAATTTCCATTTTTCTTTGCCTATGAAGGCGGATAGCACGTGACTTTCAGAAGGAGTAAGATTGAAGTCAGGCATAGGAGTGTTGGGGTCCTTGTGCCAGAGATCAATGTATTCAAGGATCAGCTTTGGATCCAAAAGCAGAGGTACATTTGTGCCTTTAGCTCTAGCGGCCCTGAGCTGCCTGTCTCTGATGATTTCAGCGAATTCTTCATCATCAGCTTTGGCATCATCAGACGACACATGGAAGGCGACCTGCTTCTTGTGAGGACTTGGTCGAGAACCTCGTCCAGCAGTGGCCTTTGTCTTCAGCAGAGTGGGGCCTATTGAGGAATTTGGAGGAGCTGAAGAACTAGCAGAGGCCCCTGAGGCAATACAGATGCCTGTTGTCCTTTGGCACGACGCGATATGCACAAGTGCTGAGGATTTTCACGGAGCAGCTGAGGACTTTTGAGGAGCTGGTGCAGCTTGAGGAATTTGCCGTGAGGGCTTTGCAGAACTTGGCCGTGAGGGCATTGAAGTTGAAGCACTTGGCTTGTGAGCAGGCTTCTTGGGCATAGCCTTTTTACGCTTGCTAGCAGAGGCCTCAGCAGTGGTAGCAGCAGCAGTAGAGTCTTCATTAAATTTCCTCACTGCTTCTTTTGTCTGTTTGGCCAGTTTAGCTTGATGCTTGGCCCATTCATCAGGATAGTCCTCACCACGCTTGAGGCTGGTAGGATCAGCTTCTTGGCCAGGTGCCAATGGAGGTCTTGGGCATGGAGGGTGAAGAGCGAATTTCTTCATGTACTTAGGAGTGACATATATGTATTCCCTCCATTCCCGTGCCCATCTCCTCTCTATCCTTTGTATGCGCGCCTTGCGCTGATTTTTGTCCTGCTTTCCATGTGTGGCCTCATTAGGAGCGCAATAATCCTTGTAAATGTCATTAGGGATTTCAAAAGTTGTGTTAACTTCCAATTTCTTTCCTCCCTTCTAAGGTCTCTTGTCATCAGCCATTTTCTTCTGCTGAGGATTTTTGACAATAGAGTTCTCTGAGGAGGTGTGCAACTTTTCTTCGAGGAACGCTGCAAATGAGTTAAGTTGATGAGAGCCTAGTGATTCAGCAGCGGACATGTGTACCTGTGAACAGAGTATAGTTGCGAAGAATTTGGAGAGGTCATATGCGTTCTCACAAGTTTTTGCAAAACGAACAAGTTGAGGAATTTGACTAGATGAGTCTTGAAGAATTTCACTAAGCGTTCTTTGTCTTACGTTCTAGAGTTGTACAGATTGAAAATCCACACAATTGAGGAATCTTGAAGAAAAGTGTTGCTTAGGGAAATAGATCAAGAACAGATGTTATGTGAGGTGTTTAGTGTGTGAAGATTTGAGGAATAAACACCTTTTGAAGATTTTGTGGGAAACATTTGAATCAAGGAGTGCAGTAAAAGTAAGTTTTATTTACCCTTGACGAAGAACATGACGAACTGGGAAGTGTATATTTGAAGCTCGTTGGTTCAGATCTTCCATGCCCTAAATTGGCTGAGGAAGACAACTACGGCGGCAGCGGAGTGAAGAAATCCGCAGCCGGCGCGAGTACGACGGCGACGAGGTCGAGGCAGTGAAGCTCTTCCTCACCGGCGACGATGGAAGTAGTGGCGGTGCCAGGGTTTGAGAAGCTCGAGTGAGGGAGCAAGGTCGAGCGGAGTAAAAACGAAGTGAGGAAGGGGAGGGGGTATTTATAGCCAAAGTGAAAAACTGTTCGCCCGAAGAAATTGGACGAACGTGCCCCTGACCCTTCTCATTCGCATGACATGTGTCACCCACGTACTGAGAGGTGGCGATTGTGCGAGATCATGGGTGAATGGATAAATCTATCGTGGAATGTGGAATGGTTTGAGTGGCAAAAACCGAAAATTCAGATAAGATCAATTTTTAAAGTTTCGTTTGCAACTTCTCACTACAGGAATCAGCTTCTTTGCCATCCGCCATGGCGGACGGCAAAGGCATGAATCACGGACGGCAAACTTCTTTGCCGTCCACCAGCAAATGGCGAAATGTCTGGATGAACAGGTGCCAGCAAAGGCCTGCGTTGCCGTCCACTTCGTAGAAACGGACAGCAAAGGATTGTGCATCCGCCGTTGGTGGCCAGCAGATGGCAAAGATCATGGACGGCAGTGAGGTCGGGTGAGAGCCGTTAGGGGTTAATGGCGTGCTCTGCCATCAGTCAGCGGACGTCAGAGAGGCTAAGGTCTTTGCCGTCCACTGGCGGACGGCAACGTGCTCAAACATGCCAGTCCCGGGTATCACAGGTAGCTGCCACGTGGCATGTTTGCCGCCAGCTAGCGGATGGCATAGTTCTTTACCGTCCGCTAGCTGACGGCAAAGAGCCTGTACAACCCTGTTTTTAATTTAATTCATTCAATTTGATTGCAATTCACAGATACAAACAGATATACATATATACACACAACAAGCATATCCAACACACTAGTTTCATCATATATACATACATAACCAACACATATATAGGTTCCATCCTTACATATTACAAAAGTTTCACATTGTTCATCCAACACCGTTATCCATCCATCCATATAACAAGTTCCAACCATGCAAGTTCATTGATACAAAATAAAAGCACAAATGGAAAAGAAGCACTCCATCCATGCAAGCTTCCGTGAATTAAATCAAATCTGCGAGATGATAAACAAGAAGTTAGAAGAAGAAGAATAGAATGAAGAAGAAGAAGAAGACTATAAGAAGTAAGCATACTTAAGTAAAATGGAGCTAAGCTAGAATAAAATGAAGAAGAAGAAGAAGACTATAAGCTTATTATGTAAACTTGGTCATTTTGTGCTAACATAAGTAATTGTGGAGTTAACCTATAGGAAAGTAAGCATATTAGAGCTAACTTAGAGCTAACTTATGTCATTTTAGAGAATAATAATAATAATAATAATAAGAAGAAGAAGAAGAAGACTATAAGCTTATTATGTAAACTTGGTCATTTTGTGCTAACATAAGTACTTTTGGAGCCAACATATAGGAAACTAAGCATAGTAGAGATAACTTAGCATCTTAGAGCTAACATAGGTAACTAAGCATAATAGAGCTAACATAGGTGACTAAGCATATCGGACAAAACAAACCTAAGTATATATAGATCATTTTGGAGATCAAACATACCTGACATAGTTCAGTTCTCATTGTTCTTCTCCTTCTCCTTCCTCAGCCTGATGCGCCAAGAGCGGCGAGGCGATGGAGGCAGTGGGATGTAGTCTTCTACCACAATTGGCGTGATCATGTCGCCCAGCTGTGCAATCGCCAGCGCCACCACCGGCACAAGGTCATTGTCAGGAACCACCACCATCGCGAGGCCATCTTCAGGCGGGACAGGCACGACCATCGCTAGGTCATCCTCAGCCACCACCATCTCTTGCCCATGGTCAGCCACCACCATCTCTTGACCATGGTCAGCCACCACCATCTCTTGCCCTTGGTCAGCCACCACTATCGCTAGGTCATCCTCAGCCTGATGCCCACTTTGCCCCTCTTCTTCCCCACTGCAGTCCGGATCATCCTCCTTGGTGTCTTTCCTGCAGCCAGAATCGCTGCTGCTTTTGCTATAGCGAGAATCGCTGTTGCTTTTGCTACAGCCAGAATCGTTGCTGCTTTGGCTGTAGCCAGTGTCACTGCTGCTGCTCCCATTTCCTGTCCAAATGCAACAATGACCGTTAACAATTGATGCGAGACAAAGCCAATGTGAGGGCCAATGCATGCCGCTCTCGATGTTTTACCACACCCTCTAGGGGTTGTACGATGACACCACGCCAGGTCCGGTGAATTTTAGCCCCTCACGAATTTGCATTGATTATAACGATAGCAGACGGGCATAATATCCGTAGAGAATGGCGTCGAGGCCCCGCCTCCCGTTGGTAGCATATGGCACATATATGGACCAAGGAGCTTAACATGGGGCACTCATCCCATTCCCTGCTATGATTTCATGGTGGGCGCGTAAGATCTTGAACCTTGATGTTACAACCATAGAAATGCGGTAAATGGCCCGAATATGCACTACTAGAAAAAGGCCTGTTAGTGGCGCGCCTATTTTTGCCATTAATGGCGCACTATAGGTGCCCCACTATTACCACGCCACTAGTATGTGCGCCATTACTATCACAGATAGTAATGGCGCACCTATAGTGGTGCGCCATTACTATGCCTAGAAGTGCGCCATTACTAACAAATTTGTTTCAATTTTTTTTCAGAATTAATATTTCAATTTTTTTTCCTTTTTTTCTTAATCTCGGGTCAATATGGTTAATCTCAAGTCAAATTTTTGCCATTAATGGCGCACTATAGGTGCGCCACTATTACCACGCCACTAGTATGTGCACCATTACTATCACAGATAGTAATGGCGCACCTATAGTGCGCCATTACTATGCCTAGAAGTGCGCCATTACTATCTGACTTAGTAATGGCGCACCACATAGAAGTGCGTCATTACTAACAAAAATTTTTGAGAATTTTTTTTCAATTTTTTCTTAATCTCGGGTCAATATGGTTAATCTCAAGTCAAATCGCACTCTGTGGTCAAACTTCCCGGAAGGTCACCCATCCTCACACTACTCCAGCCCGAGCACGCTTAACTTCTCAGTTCTATCGACCCCAGCACCAGCTCACTTAACAGGCACTTCTTGATATATCTATCATATCAATCCTATTAAACCTTGTTGATGTCTATGACTTTGTTCATGTTCATGAGTGTGATGAAATTTTGAAAAAATAATTCAAACTTCCCGGTCATATTACGTATCATATTTTGAACATTTTTTCCAAAAAGAAATTTCAAAACCAATTTTTTTCTATTACTAGTGGCGCACCTAGCAAATGGTGCGCCACTAGTAAGTTTGATTTTTTTTCAATTGCCCCCTCTAGATCTTAAAAGCCCCGTTTCTTTTATTCTGTTAGGTTTCGGGGAATCTGAAAATCTTCAACGGGGTTCCCCTGGTTGAATTCGGATGTAACTTTTCGAGTAGATGATTTTTCATATAAAAAACTTTTTAATCCGAGTTCGTATGCAAAAGTTATGCCCATTTTACTAAATTCCGGAGAGATTTTGCAAATAAAGTTGAAATTCATATTTGTAAATTTTCCCATAAATTATACCACATATCACATGGGAAACTTATTTTCTTTTATTTCTTTGACATTTCCATCGTTTTCTTTTATTTATTTTAAAACTGAAAAGGCGGTCCAAAGGGGGTGCATTTGTTCAAGTCATACACATAGTAATGGCGCACCTTCACAAAGTGTGCCATTACTATGTGTATGACTTGGTCAAACCTTGGTCAAAGTTAGTAATGGCGCACTATCCCCTAGTGCGCCACTGCTAACAATTTGTTTCAAAACTAGTAATGGCGCACCACACACCAGTTGCGCCATTAGTAATATGTCAATAATGGCGTACCTATATCTGGGGCGCCAGTGGCGCACCACATACATGGTGCGCCATTAATGTCCATATTAGCTATAGCCATTTTTCTAGTAGTGATGCGAGGGGGGTGGGGGCGAGAAAGGCGACGCAATTACCTACCCCCATTATTGAAGTTTGTTTTTTCTGGAAAGAATTTTTTTTATAAATAAGGAATTTTCAGCACTTATTAATAGGGATTTTTACATCTGTGCCCCTGGTTCCTTAGCTCTACTCATTCATCCCCGCGCTCTTAACTTTTGCTCAATTTTCCCCACTCCTTTGCCAGAAACCCTCATAACTAGGCACAACGGACGTTGCCGTCGGGTCAAAGGCTTGACCATTAACTCTGACTAGTGGGGCCATGCTGGACTGTGCCGTTCGTTTGACCTGACAAGTGGGGCCTCGTTGGGTGGTGTCGCTGTTCGACCGTTGGGCCATGGTTTCATTGGGCCGTCCCTTGCATTAAACGTCTGCGCGTGCCGCCAGGAGAGAAGCCTGCTATGCATGCACACAACAAACCCTGCATGCATGCGTCGATCGAGCCTGCATGCGCCGATGCCATGATCCCACGATGCGTCGACCGAGCCTGCATGCACCGACCGAGCCTACATGCGCCGACCGAGCCTGCATGCGCCGATGCGTCTGCCACGATGCACTGACCAAGCAGCTTTTTGCACGTCGGCCACGGATGCAGCGACGGTCACTGCCGCTTGTTCCTCTCTTCTAGCTAGGTGGCTACATATTTGTGGCTTGTGTAAAAAAAGAGCCACTCCCTTGTTTTGTTGTACTCATTCATCCCTACTAACAAAGCTTGATTGCGTGCACTAGGTGGTTACTAACAAGGGAACCCTACTAACAAGCCGAGCTCTCTAAGAAAATAATCAACAAATATGTAGTCCCAATATGTAGATAGGGCCAACAAGCCCATAGCACGATCACATAGCTAAAACTAGGAAGAACTTAATAATAGAATAGATAGAAAACTTAATAATAGAATTTAAGAAAAGGGCCAACAAGCCCAAAGCAACTCCAACATAGTTCAATTACAACTCCAACATAGTTTAGAACCCTAGCTGCTGCCTTCTCCACCTTGCTCCTCTTTCGGGCATCCTTTTCACTGCTCTTCTGGGGCGTTGTCGATGGGGTACGGAAGAGTGTGCATGCGCGTCGCAGTGGGGAAGATGTTGTTGTACTCCGTGAACCTGTTGTGGGTGGTGAAAGTGATGAACTTGGAGCCACACCAAAACACCCAGCCGAGGAGGTAGAAGGCGTCGAATGTGTTGGTGAAGTGGGCAAGCAGAGCAACCACCACCCGGTTTTGGATGACCTCCTCGATGTGGAACATCGTTGGATATCCCCTCGGGAGGTGGTGGTAGCCGGACGCGAGGAAGAACTCGGTGAAGTTCCTTGCGGTCCTCAGCCTTGATATCGCCCACACACGTAGTGTGCGATCAACATACACGCCGGTAGGGTAGAGCCTCTCCGGCACGGTGGGTGGGAAACGGTAGGTTAGTCCGGTGTACTGCATGGCTGAGGGATGTCCAGAAGACGGAGAAGGGGTCGAAGAGCAAGAAGGGGAGATGGATGAGGGATGGCAGAGGCAGAGGGTGGCTTAAATAGCCGTAGTGCTACGTGTTATTTTGCCGTGGCAATAACAGGGTCAAATGTGAAATTAGTAGCCCATTTTCAAACCCACCGCAGCATCGGGAGTGTACACGCGTGGGAAAAGGTGGTTTGAAAAGAAGAAGAAAAACAAGCTAATTGCACGCGTGGGAATCCGTGGTCAAACCCTATATTATATGAACAAAAAGAGACAATTTTTGAAGAGCTTGTGGCCATGTTGAATGATAAAAATAATTTGGCCCTTAAAAATTTGGTCATTTTGCATGATAAAAAGAGATAGAGGGCTTGTGGCCATTATACAAATGCAAAATGACCCATTTTTGATAGTTTGTGGCCATTTGACATGATAAAAATAAATTTAGCCCTCATAAATTGGGTCATTTTAAATTTGTATAGAACAAAAAGAACGATGCAAAAACAGAGCAAACGATGCAAAAATACAGAGCAAACACGTTCACAAAAAACAGAGCAAACGATGCAAAAAAACGACGCAATTCAACAGCCCAACAAGTGCTTGGTTTCCTTTTGGGCCCAATAACAACGTTTTTTTTCACGAAGTCAGTGGTGGGCGAGCAGCCGAGCACAACCAATAGGATCGCCTCTCGCGGATCGCCCCACGATCCAACGATGCGGGCCGTCCTTGTGATCCAACGGCGCGGAGCCTACACACAGCCAACCCACCTAGTTCCTTCTAGATGGCCAGATCTGAGGGTTGTTGCTTGTCGCAAGGGTATGATCGGACGACTGACATTGGGAGCTAGGGTTAGGCGAAAGCCCGCGTGGTTTAGAGGGGTTTTGAGCTGGTCAACGGGGTTTCAAAGGCTTTGACTGAGCATAACTAATTTTAAAAAATTGGAAAAATATGAAACCTTCGCCGTTTGTCGTTTTATAAGACAAACTAACAAGGAAAAATACTAAACTTGTTCTATGGTCATTTTCATGAAAAAACCCTAGCTGGCACGATCGAGGTCAAATGAGCACCATTAATTTAAAAAAAATCAAAAAAATATAAAACCTTCTCACAATGTTGTCTTATGTGACATGTTACGAACCAAAAATCATAAACTTGCTCTATGGTTATTTTCATGAGAAAACCTTCACACATATGAGCTATCACGTGCATGATTTCATAGAGTTCAAGGAGAGGAGGTGGTGTTACCTTCTGTTTTTGAATTTTTTTATAAAAATCAAAAAAATCACTAAAGCTTTATTTTAAAGTGAATAAGAAGGTTCTGAAGTTAGTTTTTCCATTTTCATATTTCAAAACGTGTTTTTAATAGTTTTTATATTAAAGCATATGTTTTCAAAAGAAAATGTAAAAATATGAAGATTAATTCAAAAATAATAAAATTGGTCTATATTTTTGTATTAATGTTTTCTTATGTGACGTGTTACCAACCAAAAATCATAAACTTGTCCTATGGTCATTTTCATGAGAAAACCTTCACACATATGAGCTATCACCTACAAGATTTCATAGAGTTCAAATTTCTTTGACCTCCTCTAAATCTTGTTTCAGTGTTTTGAACTATGAAGATTTGCAGCATATGTGTGATCTTTGCAGCACCTGAACTCTCAAAACACTGAAACAAATCATAGCAGATAAATTTTCATGAGAAAACCTTCACACATATGAAGATTTGCAGCATATGTGTGATCATTGCAGCACCTGAACTTTTAAAACACTAAAACAAATCATAGCAGATAAATTTAAAAACACAAAAATACCCAACATAGATAGCCACATGCATATAAAATTCATCCAACCACCAAAAGGTAACCCACATCCTGTTCACAAACAAAGTTCGCCCACATAGTTTAGCAAACAACCTAAAGTACTTAAAACACATCATAACATCATAACATCAGGGAAGGGGGGAGACAGGACTTTGGCTAGGGCAGCATGCTGCCCTAGGATCTTGTAGTCCTCTCCATGGATGGCCACATCTTCTGCATGAGTTAGAAGGTGAACAAAGCGGCCGGACTTTGGCTTTGGCTTGGTGGTGCAGTACAGGCAGCGCCAAGTTTTGGTCTTGCTCTTGTAGTAGTAATCCACGCCCTTGATCCTGATCTTCTCCTCTTCCTTCTCTTTGAAGGAGGCAAAGTTGCCGTGGTCCACATCCACATCTTCCCCAGAGACATACTGCACACACGAATGAATTACATTAGTACATTATAGATCAATGGGAATACACCATGTGAAACGAAATAAATGAACAATCTAAATTTCAAGTAGGATTACCTCATACTCTTCGTCATCACCATACGCTGGATCATACGGCTCGTCGAAAGTATAGTCTATCTTCCTCCTCTTCCCCCACCATCCTCCTCCTGAATACACAATGACATCCATCACTAGTAAATACATAAGCTAATTGAAAATTTAGATATGCACAGATGACACGTTGATCATAGCTATATGCATTGAAAATTGGGATCCCTTGAAAATTTACATTCATCAGAAATGTTTTAGAAGTGGGGTTTTTTATTTCTGTGCCCCTAAGCTCTATGCATTCAAAAACCACATCCATCACTAGTATATCAATGTATTAGATTTGAACACACATTGATCAAAAACCCCAATATGACATTCAAATAACACATTGATCATTGGTCATGCACACAAATTGATCATTGGTCATGCACACACATTGAAGAATAGAACTAATATAACTTCATATAATTTATATACTAATGAATCAAATAAATTCTTAATCAATGGGTTCCATTTGGGAATATGAGATTAAAAACCTCAATCTGAGTAGCATTCAAAAACAAATCTAACAGGGACCCAATCTAAGGCAACGAATCTGAGTAGCATTAAAAACCCCAATCTGTGAGCACTAAAAAAAATCTAATAAGCATCATAGCATTAAAAACTCCAATCTGTTCACAACATCTAGCATTTTCGCAACGAATTTATCCAAATCTAAAAACCCCAATCATGCAGCACCTAAAATCATAGTTCACAACATCTAGCTAGCATTTTTGCAACCAATTTATCCAACAAACCCTAGTCCAAAAACCCCCATCCCCCAACCCATACACCTACAAAAAAACCTGGCCCATCCGTCAAACCAACTACTCTAACCATCTGAACTACTGTATGAATCACAATCGAACTAACTCTACTAGCTAAGCAAGTGCAAATACCTCCTCCTCCACGGCAGGCGGCGCAACGGGGGCATCAGGGTGGACTACACCGCTCGACGCCGTCACCTTCTGAAGCGATGAGGCGGAGACTGCCACATCCACAGCGGTTGCGAGTTTCCCCGCACCGCCATGGACGCCGCCAACATCCGCGGTCATCGTGCCCTGACCCTGCAGCTCCACCACATCTCCGGCCGCTGCGCCGACATCGCCACGAGCGTCGGCCATCTGACAGATGGAGGCGATGAAGGTGAGGAAGAGGATGCGGTGGGGGAGGGCGAGAGGGTGCGGTGGATGCAGTGGAGGAGAGCGAGACGACGACGGCGTGGAGAGGAAGACGATGCGGCAGCGAGGGGATTTGGGGGAAATGGTAGGGGCGATGGAGGTGGTTGCCCTCTTTATACGATGGGACGTTTCAGGCATGTCCATGGACACGTGCTACCCCACGACCGTGGTCTTGCATGCGCCCACGTATACGCAGCCCCACTCGTCAACTAACGGTCAAAGGCATTGACCCGACGGCAACGTCCGTTATAACTAGTTATGAGGGTTTCGGGCGAGGGAGTGGGAAAAGGTGAGCAAAAGTTAACAGAGTGGGGATGAATGAGTAGAGCTAAGGAACCAGGGGCACAGAAATAAAAATCCCTTATTAATAACGATTTTATAATTTCACATTGTAAGGTGCATTTTTCTCTCTAAAACAAAGGTGTTGTAAATGTACAAAACTCCTCCTTGAGCCTCTCACCATCACGTTCATGTTGAACTCACCAAAAAAGGATTTCCCTCTTTTTGACGATTTTCCTTTGTTTTTGTTTTTAGACAAAAGGATTTTGCTTTGTGTTTTTTATTAGTAACATATGGTTTTACTTTGTGACTGGTAAGCGGCTTGTGGGCCTGTTTGGTTGTTTCTTTACGAACTGGACCCACGGGCCATTATTTTCTGTGCTTGACACGGATAGGGTCTGTGTCATAATCCCCATCGTCGGCACACCCCCGCCCCCTCACCCCCACCCTCCCCACAAACCATCCCGCCGCGACTCCGCCGCCTACTTGCCTGGCCGCTCTCAACGGTTGGAGCAGAAGAGCGCAGAGTGAGATTGGAAGGCCGCCAGCAAGCACCTAGCGACTACCGGCGACTAGGTGAAGTGAGAAACCCTAACTTGTAATCTTCGACTTCTTTGTTCCTTGTTGTGTTGCCGTTTTGGGAGTTTGATATGGTTTTCAAAGTCAGAGATTAGATAGTTAGGATTTTCATATCGGAGGTTAGGTGGAAGGCAATGCAGAGATTGAAGGAAGTTTTCTACATCGGTGGCTTGCTGGGTATTTTTTTCTAGGGTTTCGGTATTCCAGGGTTTTCTTAACAATGAACAAGTGTAGATGCGCAACACAATAGCAGCAAATTTCAGTAAACAGTCCTTTAAAAACTTTAAAAAATATTGGCCTTGTGCAGTGGCGAATCAAGGAAGAAACCAGAGGGTGGGCTCAAAACTTATAAGCTGGGCTAGTGGTCTAAATTCCTTTTTAGGCTGAAATTAGGTTGGTTTTAGTAAGGCAGCCATTAACTTGTAGTCCTAGATTGCAAGTCAACTAAAACATTTCTCAGAATAATATTTAGGGATCGCATGCCAAGTAGAGAGCCAAGAACCGGAGAAAAATCAATTCCAAGAAAGAAACAAAGGGTTCCTAATCCACACCTGCGGGACAGATCGACCGAAGGCCTAATGGATCTAAAAGAAGAAGGAGGAGAACTTACTTGGGCTGATGCAGCGGCCGTTGTGGAGGAGAGGCGGCGTCGAGGCGGCGTCGAGGCGTTGGGGCAGCGGCGTCGAGGCGTCGGGGCAGCGGCGTCGAGGCATCGGGGCAGCGGCGTCAAGGCGTCGGGGCAGCGGCGTCGGGGCGTCGAGGCGGCGTCGAGGAGAGGGGAGGGGGATCGAGGGCGAGGGTGAGGGAGAGAGAGGGGATAGGGAGGGGCCGGGGAGGAAATATGGATGGGGGCGGCACAATACTAATGGCGCACCACCCCTCGGTGCGCCATAAGTACATCCATACTAATGGCGCACCTCACCGTGGTGCGCCATTAGTAGTTTTTTTTCTTATAGCAATGGCACAATACTAATGGTGCACCACCCCTCGGTGCGCCATAAGTACATCCATACTAATGGCGCACCTCACCGTGGTGCGCCATTAGTATTTTTTTTTGATTTCTGCTCGAGCCAACAGGTTATCTTCCACCTGACGTGATCCACACCAAGTTCCCTCTACTAGCTCGACTGGTCAGCAGTCAGTTCTCACACCAGGAGGTCCTGGGTTCGATTCCCAGGCTCCACAAATTTTTTTGTGCATTTAAAATGCTGTTTGATACTTATTTGTGTTTAAATATGTTCAAACTTGTTTAAATCATAACAATAATATTTTTTTTATAAGACAGTGATAATTTTTTAAAAAATATCATCAAACAGTAATGCCAGTGGAGCGGGGGATGGTGCGCGGGGTGCGGGGGGTCGGCGGCGGCGGTTGAGTAGGGGAGGGGTGCGGGGGGTCGGCGGCGGCGGTTGAGTAGGGGAATCGAGGGTGCGGGGGGTCGGCGGCGGCGGCCGGTGGACCGGGGGGGTGCTCGGCAGCGAGGGGGACCGGATCTGGCGAGGTGGGATAGCGATCGAGATGGAGGGGGATCGAGATCGAGTGTCCATGAAATTTAAAAATATTCATGATAGTTCAAAAAGTGCCCATGAAATACAATCGAGAAATGAAGGCTACGATTTAAATACAATCGATCTTAGCTAGCTATCTGTTCACAATCTTCTTGCCCTTCTTTTTCGCAAATGGAGTTCTTCTGTGGAACGGACGTCCTTTAGGTAGGGTGGTCCTGCTTCTTCTTGTGGTGTATGCTGCTACTTCATCATCGTCGTCATGTTCGATCCTCGGGTCGCTGTACTTGTCGAAGACTTGCTCATTGGCTACTCCATCCATTCCGATGATCTTCCTTTTGCCTCTCCTCACGACAACACGACTAGGCTCTGACGGGTCAGTAATGAAGAAGCATTGGTCCACTTGGGAAGCCAGTACCCATGGCTCATTTTTCGCGGTGACGTTTGCGCCCGCGGTCTTGGATTTGGCTTCGGGTATAACCATGGTGGTGAAATACTAGTCTTCTTTTAGGACGCTCTTGGCCCATCTGACACGGAACATCGGGACCTTCTCTCCAGCGTAGCTCAGCTCCCAGATCTCCTCGATCCTTCCGTAGTATCTGTCCTTGTCGTTACCGGTGTAGGATTCCATCGTTACCCCGGAGTTCTGATAACCATCGCTCTTCATGTCCTTGGCCTCGGTGTAGAATGTGTAGCCATTGATATCGTACGCCTCATAGGTCATCGGGTTGTGCTCGGCGCCCTGTGACAAGGCGAATATGAGTTGTTCTTCCGCGGAAGAATCCTCATGTAAAGGGTACGACAGAAGCTTCTGCTTGAACCAACGCGTGAAACATGAGTTGTGCTCTTTGATTATATCTCCGTCCGTCCTCTGTTGGCCTCGGTCATTGTACGTCTTCTTAATAAAGGTTTTGTGCTCTACCACCCAAGGATCGACCACGTCTATGTGTTGTAGCGCGACTAGGTTTGCTCTTTGAAAGTCGGCGAGTCGACCCTCGAAGTCGACATGCATTTCGCGACGACCCTCACGGTGACCCCATCCAGCGAGCCTGCCGAGGTGCCTGTTGACGGGCAGACCAACGGGGTTCTCGATGCCTACATAATTCGTGCAGTAGGAGATGCACTCTTCGGTCAAAAAGCCCTTGGCTATGCTTCCCTCTGGACGTGACATGTTGCGAACGTATCTTTTGATGACACCATTCATCCTTTCGAACGGCATCATGCTGTGCAGGAACGTTGGCCCGAGTTGGATGATATCGTCCACGATATGGACCAGCAGATGCACCATAACGTCGAAGAATGCGGGCGGGAAGTACATCTCAAGCTCGCATAGTATCACCACGATCTCTTCCTGTAGCCTTCTGAGTTGCCTCACGCCAACAGACTTCCGAGAGATGACGTCGAAAAAGTTGCATAGGCCAAATAGGGTTTCACGGACGTGCGCGTCCATGATCCCACGGATTGCAACTGGAAGTATCTGCGTCATCAGCACGTGACAGTCGTGAGACTTCATCCCGCTGAACTTCAGCTTCGCTGGGTCTAGGTATGTGCTTATCTTCCCCGCGTAACCATCAGGAAGTTTTACTCCTACGAGGCAGGTGAAAAACTGCTCGATCTCCTCCTGACTTAGAGCGAAGCACGCGGGAGGGCAGTCATTTCCGGTCTTCTTGGCCTTTTTTCCTTTGCGACGACTTTCCGTGTCCTGCTTCGCCTCATCATCATCATCATCATCATGATCATCATATATAGCGTGAAGCTCCTGCCTGATGCCCATTGATTTCAAGTCTGCCCTTGCTTTCGGCCCGTCTTTGGTCCTCTCTGGCATGTTGAGTAGGGTACCAAGCAGACTCTCGCACACATTCTTCGTGATATGCATGACATCAAGGCTGTGAGGCACACGGTGGATCTTCCAGTATGGCAAGTCCCAGAAAACAGACCTCGTTTTCCATACCTTCAGCAGCGGCTCTGGCGCCTTTCGCTTCTTTCCCGGCTCTGGCGCCTTTTGCTTCTTTCCTAGCAGTGGGCAGTCTTTCCAATTTTTCAACAGCTCGTCTATTTCCTCGCCGCTCCTCGTACGCGGGCGTCCTCGGGGTTCGGTTTCACCATCGAACAGATCCTTGCGTTTTCTCCACAGGTCATCGTCGCGAAGCCACCTTCGATGTCCCATGAACACGGTTTTCGAAGACCTGGGATCTCTATCTAGCTGGCGATACGTTGTGTCATCCATGCACCTGACGCATCTAGAAAATCCGTGGACCACCTGCCCCGCGACATATCCGTAACCGAGATAGTCGTGCACCGTCGTGAGCAGCGCGGCTCTCATAGGGAAATATTCTTTCTCTGCGGCGTCCCACGTATTGGCTGGCGTTTTCCACAGCGTGTCAAGCTCCTCTTTCAGCAGCCCCAGATACAGATTGATGTCGTTCCCTGGTTGTTTCGGTCCTTCAATTAGCGTACTCATGTGAATGTACTTCCTCTTCATGCACAGCCAGGAGGGAAGGTTGTACATCCACACAAACACAGGCCAGGTGCTATGTGTGCTTCTCTGGCTGCCAAACGGATTGACTCCATCGGTGCTCGCGCCCAGCATGATGTTCCTTGGATCGTTCCCAAATTCTGGGTCTTCGAAGTTCAACGCTTGCCACTGGCTCGCATCCTTAGGGTGACTCAGCATCTTGTCTTTTTTATCTATCTCCGGATCATTTGCGTCATCTTCTCGCTTCTTCTCCTCCCTATCCGCGTGCCAACGCAGGAGCTTTGCTACCTTAGGGTCCGTGAAATACCGCTGCAGACAAGGAGTGATTGGAAAGTACCACACCACTTTTCGAGGAGCTTTCTTCCTCTTCTTGTATCGAGTGACGCCGCACACCGGACATATGGTAGACTCCGCGTGCTCGTCCCGATAAATGATGCAATTGTTCATGCACACATGGTATTTCACGTGTAGTAAATCCAGAGGACACACGATTTTCTTCGCCTCCTCCAAACTGGTCGGGCACTTGTTCCCCTTGGGAAGACGTTCATGCCAGAATGACATGTTCTCGTCGAAGCATGCGTCGGTCATTTTGTGTTTTACCTTCATCTCCAGAGCCATGAACGTTACTTTCAGGCGGGTATCCTTGGGCCTGCATCCTTCATACAATGGAGTAACCGCATCTAACTCAAGTTGATCCATCTTGGCTTTCTCTCGGGCGGCAGCTCTTGCGTTATCCGTCTGCTTGAGAAGCAGCTCTTGAATATGAGGGTCCTGCACCCAGCCCATCGATGGTCCAGCGTTGTTTGCTCCGCCGGCATCATCATCTTCATGATCATGCCCGTCGT
Source organism: Triticum urartu (assembly GCF_056163025.1). Taxonomy (NCBI): domain Eukaryota; kingdom Viridiplantae; phylum Streptophyta; class Magnoliopsida; order Poales; family Poaceae; genus Triticum; species Triticum urartu. The sequence goes on from NC_141877.1 coordinate 685,538,183, forward strand.
CTGCTCCGGCATCTTCCTCATCATCATGTCCTGCATCTTCTACATGATGACTGTGTACAGCATCACCATCATGATCATCTCCTGGGGATTCTTCGTCTTCTCGCCCGCCCGAGCCGCGGTGGTTGTCTTGCTGCCCTTCCTCATTTCTTGCCCGGCCCCCATGGACGACTTCGTAGTCATCTTCATCACCTTGCCACCGATATCCATCCATGAAACCATGCAAGAGCAGGTGGTCCCGCACCTTCCCGGAATCCGGGTCCGCAATAAGGCTTTTCAGCTTGCATCTTCGACACGGACATCTTATCTCCGTCTCGTTCTTTTGAAGCATCTCGGCCTTCGCAGACCTCAAAAACCTATTCACGATGCCTTCGGTCATCGTGCGAACCATGGTCGCCTGCGGGGTAGAGCAAAACAATATTTCAGAACCAAGAAAAAATTTGGCATGACTTTCCCTAAAAATAGGACCAAAAAGAATGCTTAATGCCAAAATTCTCGCCGAAACGGAAATGAATCAACATTCCGGCAAAATATTGGCAACTGTGGCATTTCAAATACCGGTACACCTCCAAACACAAACACATATGCAACACCACAAACATATGCAACACCACGAACATACATAGATCTAGCTAGGCCATAAAAAGTGCATGTGCACATTGTTGTAGGGAGAACAACATAAATATAGCTTCCCCCCTTACTTACCTATCAAAACAAGGTAATTTAACCACTTAATTTGAATGAATCTATGGTGGAAATGAGGTGAAAAAGAGGAGGCACCCGAGACAAGGAGGAGGTGGAGAGAATGAAGTGGGGAGAAAGTGAGTCTGGGTAGGAGAGGCTGTCCAAAATATCTTGTTGCTGCCCACTTACTAATGGCGCACCAACTCTAAATGCGCCATTAGTAATCCAGGTTACTAATGGCGCACCTTCTGGTGGTGCGCCATTAGTAGTTTTGCAAAAAAAAACATACTAATGGCGCACTGTCCGACAGTGCGCCATTACTAGTTTAAACTAGTAATGGCGCACGGTGGAACAGTGCGCCATTAGTAGTTTTGCAAAAAAAGGAATAAAAATATAATAAAAAAAACAACATTAGTGGCGCACTCTCCGATAGGTGCGCCATTACTAGTTACAACTAGTAATGGCGCACTGTGTCTGGATGCGCCATTAGTATGTTTGGACAGGCGCACTAGTTCAGAAAAAATGATACTAATGGCGCACCCTGGGCCAGGTGAACCATTAGTAGTTTCAACTCTAATGGCGTATCAGAAGGTGGTGCGCCATTAGTATATACTAATGGCGCACCGCTTGTCTGGTGCGCCATTAGTGTCAATCCCATCTATAGCCCTTTTTCTAGTAGTGACTCCTGCTTGATTAATATTGATGATATGGGTAGTACAAGAGTAGATCTACCACGAGATCAAGGAGGCTAAACCCTAGAAGCTAGCATATGGTATGATTGTTGTGTATGGAGTTGATTCTGTCCTACGGACTACAACCCTCCGGTTTATATAGACACCGAATAGGGTTAGGGTTACACAGAGTCGGTTACAATGGTAGGAGATCTTGAATATCGCATCGCCAAGCTTGCCTTCCACTCCAAGGAAAGTCCCATCCGGACACGGGACGAAGTCTTCAATCTTGTATCTTCATATTCCAGGAGTCCGGCCGAAGGTATAGTCCGGCTACCCGAACACCCCCTAATCCAGGACTCCCTCAGTAGCCCCCGAACCAGGCTTCAATGACGACGAGTCCGGCGCGCAAATTGTTGGGCATTGCAAGGCGGGTTCTTCTCCAAATCTTGTGTACCTGTAGGAATAATGTCCGATTCTTGTAATGTAGCGCTCCTCGGCTTCCATGCCCAATAATGGCCGTCTTCCACATGTAAAACAAATGCGAAAAGCCGGGGCGTTTTTACATTCACACCCCTAGCCATATAAACGGGCCGCCTATTTAACGGGATGGGGATTTAGATCCAAACCACATCTTCTCCTTTCCGCGAGTGATCACCAGAGCGCTTCCATCCATAGGTCTATTCCAACATGACCAGCCGTCACAGCTCCTCCCCTCGCCCCTCCTGTCCCAAACCCGGGGACTGGGAGAGTTGCACCATCCCGCATAGCGAGTTAGCATCGCTTCAGGCCAAGGGATTTCTCCCTCAGGCATACATGGTCCCGGTCCGAGCCGGTCTCACCACCTATAATGGCCGAAAACAAGCGGAGAGCACCCCCAATCCTTCTAAAGGAGAGCGGGTGTGCCTCATCCCCTATCTGTTAAGGGGACTGGGATTTCCGATTCACCCATTTCTCTGTGGGCTTCTGGAGTTTTACGGCCTCCAACTGCACAATCTCACGCCCGCCTCCGTATTGCATATTGTGGGTTTCGTCGCCCTTTGCGAGCTATTTTTAGGCGTTGAGGCTCATTTCGCACTGTGGAAGAGGTTATTCTGCCTGGTGCCTCGTTCTCAAAAGGGGTCCATATACCAAGTGGGCGGAGCCGAAGTATGGCGCATCGCCGGTACCGGATACCTATCCGGAACCCCAAAGGAAGCATTCGAGGACTGGCCTTCGGAATGGTTTTATATAGATGACGTCCCGCTACCGGACCCTATCCGGGTCGGTCTCCCTGAGTTCAACAGTGCTCCATTGAAGAAACGCTTGAGCTGGCATGCGCGGAGCTCTCAGAGAGAAAGCGACAGAGACGTCCTTTACCTGATGGGCCGGATAAGACTGTTGGCTCATTCCGGACTAACCATGATTGGAGTCATTGCCGCATGCATTATCCGGGGAGTGCAGCCGCTTCAATATAGAGGCCACCCAATGTGGGAATTCAACAGGGAGGATGACGCCACCCATTACGGTCGTAAAGGGCCGGACTCAGCCGCTGCTCTAGAAAAGATCTTATCCTCTTTGTACAAGGGAGAAAAGGAGGAATTCCTTCGCATCAACCTGCAGGCCGGATTCAGTATGTACGATCCTCCAAGTTGGGTAAGTGAACAATTGTGCTTGCCCGTTTGTTTTATACTACCGTGGTTAGGTAGTCTAACGACTTCATTGCAGGAACTGCGACAGGAGGTAAAGAATATAAGCAGCCGCCCTCCACAGCCCGAGGGCCCAGAACGGTCCCTCGATACGGACTTCGAAGAGGATCCAGACATATCGGTGGAGCTTATCAACGGGGTGTTTTATCAGCTAAGCAAGGACAATACCTTGGTAGCCATCACAGCTGATTACCCAGGGTTAATCCCGGCCTCCCTGGTGACGGAAACCGGAGTCTCATTCCCTTGAGAGGGATTCCACTCTCGCGTATTTCGGTGTTTCTGACGTCAACCGTGTTTTGCAGGGGAGATTTCCGAGGCAGGAGGCCAAACCTACGGCGGCCAGCCAACGAGGGGCCGCAGAGCCCCGTAGGGCAAAAAGGAATGAAGTCCGGACTGAAATGCCGGCGCAAAGGTATAGTGCACCCTCTGTTTCCCTGGAGTTATTCTATCAGGGCATATTAACGCTCGTGCTATCTTCAGGACGAAGAGACCTCGCCGGACTACATCCGGAGAGGTTGCCAATCGCGCCTCCACCAGCCAGGCTCCAACGTCTGGCCAGGAAGCGGAGGCGAGTACAAGGCGCGCACCGGACGTTCCTCCGATAGAGGATGCGGACATGTTGTCCGTCACAAATTCAAAGGTGGAGAGTGCCATGAACCGCAGGCGTCGCCGGACAATTCTGCGCGACGCTTGTTTCTCCCAAGAGGCTTTAGATGCCTTTAATTCGGGAGATGCGTACCTCCGTGCCACTCAAAATGGTTTAGCTAGAGCCACAGAGCAGTATGTGAAAGACATACGGGTAAGAAAATTTTGGTTAATTATATATATATGCCAGTAGCCCCCGAGACTTGAAACAGTTAGAGCAACTGATTTAAGGATCATTTAATATGCAGGTTCTTACAGAGAAGAATACTATACTGTCCCAGGAGCTGGAAAAGTGCAAGGCCCAACTAGAGGCTGCACTAGCCGCAGCAGGGGAGCCCAAAGGGACCCCCTCAGGTAAAATACACTTCGAAAGATTAGTATTGTGCGGTGTGGGTGTAAATCTGACAAATAAAATTGCAGATGGCACCAGACTCGATCCGGACAAGCAACAACACTTACACCAGCTAAAGGCCGGTGAGAGTATGTTGACGAGGGTGAGGCGAGAGAAGAATGATCTTCAGGATGCCAACACCAAGCTGGACGTCGAACTTAAAAGATGTTCGTGGCCAGCTTTTGGACTCTACGAAGGAGAATCAGCGGCTTCGACGCGGCATTTTTAGTAAGTGCTTGAACGAACTTTGAAAAAAGAGTTCGGTGAGGAAGTCGACTAACAGAGTAATGTCTGTAGGTATGCTCACAGGTCGTCCTGCAGAGGAGATGCCTGGTTCTACGGGTGACCTTCCCGAACTCATGCAACTGCACGAGCGAGTTCGGTAGGCGATGCGAGGTGTTGCCCAAGCCTTATGGCCTGCCCACTCCATGCCCGAGGGCCTTGGAGAGCTTGCGGAGAAGCTGAAGGGAGCTCGGCGGCGCTTCTGGTTGTGGAAGATATCGGCCTGCTGGCAAGGCACTAGGGAAGCATGGGCCATGGTGAAGACTCGTTTTACGAAGTCTGACCCGAACCACATGGCCGAGGTCGGACTAGTGGGGCCTGACGGGAAGGAGATCCCTGTGAGCTTAGTATACGGCCAAGTAGAGTTGGCCGCGAAGTATTCCCAGCAGGACTATACATTAGACAACCTGTTAGATGGTATAGAAGAGGAATACAATCAGTCAGAATAACTATGTAATTTTGAATTGACATGTGTAATGCCTTCTAGCCGGATTGTAGATCGTTTGTCGTTGCCGACCTTTTCGCTTCATCCTCGGGACCTGACGGTCCGGAGTGTGTCCGAATACCATAGCGGTTATATAAGAACCATGGTATGCGTGGAGACTAGGCGTAGGGGTCATTAGTGCTTTATCAGACAAGTGCCCAACTAGTTATGTTATATTACATGGTTAGTAAGAAACATCTTCCAGAGAGAATAGTTCCGTTAGGGGTTCCTTTCGCTGGGAGGCATGCCCTAAAGTGCATGTCCGGACTGCGTAAAAAGACGCAGAAAAAAGCATCTGGGGGCGCATAAAATGGGTAAAAGATCATCTTTTGTCTCACCGACCGAATATTCCCTTAAGAACGCTAGCTTTCGGCTTCACCCAGTCTGAGGTACACATCCGGCTGACCCGGCAGTAACAGTCGCAGAGGTGCTCCCTTTACCGCCTAGCCGAACAATCGGGAACGTAGGGGTAAGCACAGGAGCCAGGCAACCCAGCTTGGCCAAAACTTAAGTCATATCGATGCATATAATGGTGAAAAAAAGGTACATGCGGAAGTTTGACGCATGTGTTGGGCATGAAGCCCGTATAAATAAGCTTCTGTTAAAGAAGCCCCCAGGTTTAATGAGCGCGAGTGGCGCGTCACTAGATAAGCCTTTAAGGGCTATAAAAGAAAAGAGGGGAAGGAGAGAAATGTAAGACAAAAAATGCAAAAAATGGACAAAGGAAGGAGACGAACACAGAGTCCGGCGCTAGGCATAGAATCTTCGGAGACGGGTGGCGTTCCACGGGTTCGGCTCGAGTCGGTTATCCGACGCATCTCGTAGGCGGTACGCCCCGCCAGTCAGGACTTGGTCGATTATGAATGGACCTTCCCACTTGGGCTTGAGTTTGTCCTTTTTCTTATCCGGCAGGCGTAGAACTAGTTCGCCAACATTGTAATTTTTGGCCCGTACTTCTCTGCTTTGATATCTTCGGGCCTGCTGTTGATAAAATGCGGAACGGGCTTTTGCCACATCACGCTCCTCCTCCAAGGCGTCCAAGTTGTCCTTCCGATCGAGCTCGGCTTCTCTTTCTTCGTACATGCGCACTCTAGGTGAGTCATGAATTATATCGCAGGGCAGAACTGCCTCTGCGCCGTACACCATAAAAAATGGTGTGTATCCGGTGGTGCGATTTGGCGTGGTCCGCAGCCCCCAGAGTACGGAGTCGAGCTCCTCTACCCAGTGCGTATTAGATTCCTTAAGGGACCGCACTAATCTGGGTTTGATGCCACTCATAATAAGACCGTTTGCACGTTCAACCTGGCCGTTGGTTTGTGGGTGATAGACGGAAGCATAATCGAGCTTGATGCCCATGTTTTTGCACCAGAGTTTTACCTCGTCTGCGGTAAAGTTTGTGCCGCTATCAGTTATGATGCTGTAGGGGACGCCATAACGGTGTACAACCCCGGATACGAAGTCTATCACAGGTCCGAATTCGTCCATTTTAACAGGCTTGGCTTCTATCCATTTGGTGAATATCCACCATGACCAGTAAGTATTTCTTTCTGTCGGTCCCGCCTTGAAGGGGTCCGACCATGTCAAGCCCCCAGACCGCAAAAGGCTAGGTGATTGGTATAGTTTGGAGTGCGGTGGGTGGCATATGGCTTTGGTTGGCAAAAAGTTGGCAACCAGCGCATCGTTGGACTAAGTCCTGAGCGTCTGCCCGGGCCGTCGGCCAATAAAAGCCTGTACGGAAAGCCTTGCTAACAAGGGACCGAGCAGCGGCGTGGTGACCACGGAGTCCGGCATGAATTTCAGCCAGAAGGTTCCGCCCTTCCTCTTCGGAGATGCACCTTTGAAGGACTCCCGTAGTGCTTTTCTTATAAAGCTCTCCCTCATGGACTCTGTAGGCTTTAGATCGCCGCACTATGCAGCGGGCCTCATTTTGATCCTCCGGGATTTCCTGCCTAGTAAGGTAGGCTAGGAATGGTTCTGTCCACGGGGCGATGACCGCCTTTATTATGTGGGCTGAAGGTGTAATTTCATTGGCAGAGCCTCCAATTGTGTCAGATTGTTCGGCGTCGAGTGGTGCGGCTGGGTCCGGGCTGTTATTTGCGGGATCCCCCTCCCATGCTACAGATGGCTTGAACAATCTTTCCAAAAAGATGTTGGGGGGGACTGCATCGCGTTTTGCTCCGATGCGTGCCAGGACGTCCGCTGCTTGATTGTTTTCTCGGGCTATATGGTGAAACTCCAGCCCTTCGAACCGAGCTGACATTTTTAGGACGGTGTTGCGGTAAGCTGCCATTTTTGGGTCCTTGGCGTCGAAGTCGCCATTTATTTGGGATATCGCGAGGTTCGAATCCCCACGTACCTCTAGGCGTAGAATGCCCATGGATACTGCCATCCGGAGGCCATGTAGAAGGGCCTCTTATTCGGCTGCGTTGTTGGAGCCTGTGTACATAATTTGGAGTACATACTGGACTGTGTCTCCTGTGGGGGACGTCAAAACGACGCCAGCCCCCAGTCCGGCCAACATTTTGGAGCCGTCGAAATGCATGATCCAGTTTGAGTATGTGCCGTACTCTTTAGGGAGTTCGGCCTCCGTGCATTCTGCGACGAAGTCGGACAAAACTTGCGATTTGATAGCTCGCCGTGGCTTATAGGTTATATCGAACGGGAGGAGCTCGATGGCCCATTTTGCGATCCGGCCCATTGCATCGCGGTTGTTGATAATATCGTTAAGTGGTACTTCTGAGGCTACTGTTATGGAACACTCTTGAAAGTAGTGTCGTAGCTTTCGGGATGCCATGAATACCACGTATGCAATTTTTTGATAGTGCGGGTATCGTGATTTGCATGGAGTGAGGACAGTGGACATGTAGTAGACCGGCCTTTGAAGGGGGAATTTGTGTCCGTCCGTTTCCCGCTCGACAACGAGCACTGCGCTGACAACTTGATGTGTTGCTGCAATGTACAATAGCATTGGTTCGCCGGTGTTAGGCGCGGCCAGGACTGGGTTTGTTGCCAATATGGCTTTTATTTCATCGAGTCCAGCCGTGGCGGCATCCGTCCACTCGAAGTGTTCGGTGCGCCGGAGTAGGCGATAAAGGGGCAGTGCCGTTTCTCCCAAGCGGGAGATGAAGCGGCTTAGAGCCGCCACGCATCCGGTTAATTTTTGTATTTGTTTGAGGTCCTTTGGGATATCCAATTGTGACAAAGCTCGGATGTTGGCTGGATTTGCTTCAATTCCTCTACCGGATACAATGAAGCCCAAGAGCTTCTTTCCGGCTAGAACGCCGAAGACGCATTTTCCGGGTTGAGCTTGATGTCGTATTTTCGGAGGTTATCAAATGTGAGCCTCAAGTCGTCTACTAGAGATTCGACATGTCTTGATTTGATGACCACATCATCCACATATGCCTCCACTATTTTGCCGATCTGATTTGCCAGACATGTCTAGATCATGCGCTGATATGTTGCGCCGGCGTTTTTTAGCCCGAAGGGCATTGTGTTGAAGCAGAATGGGCCGTATGGTGTGATGAATGCTGTTGCAGCTTGGTCTGATTCTGCCATCTTGATTTGATGGTAACCGGAGTATGCGTCGAGGAAACACAACGAGTCGTGTCCTGCGGTGGCATCGATAATTTGATCGATACGCGGGAGGGGGAAGGGATCCTTTGGGCAAGCCTTGTTAAGGTCTTTAAAGTCGACACACAGGCGCCAGGATTTGTCCTTCTTTGGTACCATCACCAGGTTTGCTAGCCAGTCCGGATGTTTTATGTCTCTAATGAATCCGACCTCCAATAGCTTGGCTAGCTCTTCTCCCATAGCATGTCTCTTGGGTTCGGAAAAACGCCGAAGGGCTTGTTTGACAGGTTTGAATCCTTTTAGGATATTTAAGCTGTGTTCGGCCAGCCTGCGTGGGATCCCTGGCATGTCTGAAGGGTGCCAGGCAAAAATGTCCCAATTCTCTCGTAGGAACTCTCGCCGTGCAGCGTCTACATAGGGGTTCAGTCGTGCCCCGATGGAAGCTGTTTTATTGGGGTCCGTTGGATGGACCTGGAATTTGACTATTTCGTCAGCTGGCTTGAAGGATGTGGATTTGGATCTTTTGTCGAGTATCACATCATCCCTGTTAACGGTGGAGCGCAGGGCAGTTAGTTCCTCGGCCGCTAAGGCTTCGGATAGTGCCTCAAGGGCTAATGCGGCCGTCTTGTTTTCGGCGCAGAGTGCTATGTCTGGATCACTAGCTAGAGTGATAATTCCATTCGGCCCGGGCATCTTAAGCTTCATGTATCCGTAATGGGGTATCGCTTGGAAGATTGTGAATGCTTCCCGCCCTAGTAAGGCGTGATGTCCGCTCTTAAACGAGGCCACCTGAAACGTGACTTCTTCGGACCTGTAATTATCCAGCGTGCCGAACACCACATCTAGTGTGATTTTTCCTGTGCAGCACGCTTCCCGACTAGGGATTATTCCTCTAAAGGTTGTGCTGCTTCGCTCGACGCGGTTCCAGTCTATTTCCATTTTTTGAAGGGTCTCCTCACACTGGTAGAAAAAGGGCCTACAGTCCCGGTTCGTAAGGGCCTTTAGTCCCGGTTTTTGAACCGGGACTAAAGTGTCGGTACTAATACCTCCCCCCTTTAGTCCCGGTTCAATCCAGAACCGGGACTAAAGCCCCTCCACGTGGGCAGTGCGCAGAGCCTAGTCAGGAGACCCTTTGGTCCCGGTTGGTGGCACCAACCGGGACCAATAGGCATCCACGCGTCAGCATTTCTGTGGCTGGGGTTTTTGTTTTTTTTGAAAGGGGGAGGGGTGGGGGTTTTGGGGGGTTAATTTAGGTGTTTCATATATTGTGTTAGCTAGCTATAATTAATATAGAGAAGTGTCCTCTCTTATGTCCGTGCTTGGTCGACGCTACGTACTATACATACGTATAGAGAGGACTAGACACGCTGGCTAGCTAGTAAAGCAAACGAAGGAAACAGAAGATCGTCATGAACATATATGCATACAGAGAGAAGTGATATCGACCACCTCTCCTTCTCCGAGAGATTGGTTGAACAACAAGTTCTCGTATATCTATCTGACACTACCGGCTACATATATACAACAATTATCTCTTACAAATATAATCATACGGACTTAGGGTTCACATAGAATTCTCCGTCTTCAGGGATCACGTGGTCAAGAAAGAATGCCGCCAATTCCTCTTGAATTGCTCCCATGCGAGCTGGTGCTAGGAGTTCATCCCGCTTCCGAAACATCTAGTTTGAAGAAGGGGGTCAATACATATATATATGAATGAATGAAACTCAACACAAATGATGGTAATAAAATAAAATTGTGAATGTTGTTATTTACGTACTTCATATTGTTCGTTAGAGTACCCGCCCCGCTCAAACGTCGTGTGGCGGATGGACTCGCAGATGTAGTATCCACAGAAATCATTCCCTTGTTCCTGCCACAACCACTTTACAAGAAATAGAGGTCAATCAAACTGATAAGCAAGAATGCTACATGGTATTGATGAAACTAGCGCTTGAATCACTAGGAGATGCGCGGAACATGCTACTATAGTACTTACTTTCGGGTGTCTAAATTCCAGCTCCTTCGGCAGTCCCGGAACTTTTTTGGTGAATTTTCTCCAAACCCTGCCGGATAAAGAAAACAATTACTTGATATCAGGAAATGAACAAAGTTGCTGATATGGTGGATAATGATCGATTTAACTTACTTCTTGAGTATTTCAGTCATGTCTGCATAGTCCTGGGGATCTTTTCGTTTTGAGTCTAAGACGGTTACTAGTCCCTGCTCAAGCTTAATCTCTAGGAGAATATAGTGGAAACTGCACACGCATGCATAACTCATGAATTACATTACTATAACCTTGACTAATATATAAGGGAAACCGAATACGCACAAGAGAGTAACACTCACTTGAAGTTGTAAGGAAAGAGTATTATATCTTTGTTTTCATTTATTACGAACGATTGTAGCAAGTTGGCCTCGGTAGCTGTGGCATGAAGTTTAACCTGAGTTGCATCTATGAGATATGTGTTAATGAACCCAATATCACCGACTTGTCTTTTCTTCAATTAGACGATCTTCAATCTGCATAATATAGTGAGGATGATTATAAATACATGCAATGAAAGAGCTAAGCTATATAGAGAAACTTAATGACAGAAGTAGTACTACTTACAGACAGTAGTAGGCTACCGTTGTTTTATCGAGGGCCAATTGATTGAAAAACTGATAGAACTCCTCAAATGGAACAGGCAACAGATCAGTTCCAACGAGGTCATGCTCCTTTTTAACTTTCACATACAAAGTACTCCTCCCCCCAGAGTCTCTGAAGATTTTCAAGTACCAATCATGCAATCTTCGCATCATCATTGATAGAGATCTTTCATCTTCGACGAGAGGCTTCCCGTACTCGTATCTTTGTATCTGCATCTCCATGGGTTCATAATGTACTTCGTCGGGCAGGTAATCTGCAAGATTGCTATAACCGGGCACCATCCTCGGATCATTAGCGACGTTGTGGCTAGGCACCTTGAGCGGGGGGCATGATTGCTTCGCTTGTTTGCCGAGCTGGGCAATTTGTTTCCCAGCTCGTCGTTCTTTCAGCCTTTGATCACTGACAGTACTTCTCGACCGCTCCGCTTCGGCAAATTCCTTTCCAATAATGCGGTCATAGTTTCCTTTCGGCGGATCAGACTTCGGTGGTTTTGTCAGGGCAGCCAGAGTGCGCTTCACTTTCACCCGATCTACCTTCTCCTCCGGAGGTGGATGTTTCTTTGCTTTCACCCCTTCAAAGAATTTCCTCACTTCTTCTCGTGCGATCTCGGTGTTCTCCTCCTGGGTCCTCTCATATGGTAACTTCTCTGGAGTCTTCAGAGAAGGTCCGAATCTGTATGTCCTCCCGCCTCTGGTTGTACTGCTAGACGCCGACCGAGCAGATGAAGCGGTTGTCTTCTTTACTTGCTTAAGAGGCGGAGGAGAAGGACTACGACCCGCTGGAGCAGTTGGAGCGGCGGCAGGTCTCTTCCGCCCTTGCTGACGAGGCGGAGAAGGAGGAGGCTGGCTGCTCGGGCGCGTCGGCACAGGCGGAGACGGAGGCGGAGTGCCGCCACGCGCCGGAGAAGGAGCCGGCCGAGGGCCCTGATCGTCACTCGCCGGAGGAGGAGGCGGTGGAGGAGGCGGAGTGCCCTGACTCGCCGGAGGAGGAGGAGGAGGCGGAGGCGTCCAGTTCGGAAGGTTGATGAGCTCCTTCCGCCATAGGCATGGAGTCTTCAGAGCAGACCCCAGCCGAGTCTCCCCTTCACCGGTAGGGTGGTCAAGATGGAGGTCCTCAAATCCCTCCGTTATCTCATCCACCATCACCCTAGCATATCCTTCTGGAATCGGCCGGCAGTGAAAAGTTGCGCCGGGTTCAGTAGGATAAACAGAGCCAACAGCCGCCTTGACCTTCAAATTCATCCATTGCGTCATAAGGTGGCAATTTCGAGACTCCGTTATAGCATCCACAGGATAGCTGGCAGGAGCCGTCAAGGCATGCTCCGGCTGAAGCAGCTCGGTGGAAGCCACGCTGCTTCTGCGCTGAGATGGCGGGGTAGCTTCGGGGGAGGCTTTGGCAGTACATTTGCTGCGATTTGCTTCTCGTTCCTCTATCGCTTGTACCCTTGCGTGCAGCGCCTGCAGTTCGGTCTGTTGCACTTTTTTCCTCCTCTCATGGGATTTGTAACCGCCTGCGTCCGGAAACCCAACCTTCCACAGAATGGAGCCTGGCGTGCCTCATGTCCGTCCAGGGTGCTCAGGATTCCCGAGGGCCATTGTGAGCTCGTCGTGCTCTCTGTCTGGAAAGAACGTCCCTTCCTGCGCTGCTTCGATATACTGCTTAAGCTTACTGACTCGTATGTCCATTTGTTCATTCGTCCAAATGCACTTCCTTGTTTCAGGGTCCAAGGTTCCGCCAGCCCCGAAGAACCAAGTCCGGCAACGGTCTGCCCAGTTATTTGTCTCTGGTTCGATCCCTTTATGAACCAGATCATTCTCAACCTTGGACCACTTAGGCCGGGCTACGAGGTAGCCACCTGACCCCGTGCGATGGTGAAGCTTCTTCTTTGCAGCATTTTGCTTGTTTGTCGCCGACATCTTCTGACTCTTTTACGATGTCTTGTGGGCCACAAATGCGGGCCAGTGATCTCTGATCTTCTCATATCTGCCCTTGAATTCTGGTGTCTCATTATTTTCGACAAACTTAATATTCAACTCTTTCTTCCACCTCCTGAATAGTTCTGCCATCCTCTTCAGAGCAAAAGACTTGATTAATTTCTCTTTAATTGGGTTCTCTGGATTATCCTCTGGCAGTAGGGTGAAATTTGACTTCAGCTCAGTCCAAAGATCATTTTTCTGCATATCATTGACATAAGACACCTCAGGGTCTTCTGTAGCCGGCTTAAACCATTGCTGGATGCTTATCGGGATCTTGTCCCTAACCAGAACCCCGCACTGAGCAACAAATGCGCTCTTTGTCTGGAGGGGTTCAATAGGTTGGCCGTCGGGCGCGATTGCTGTGATCTCAAGCTTTTCATCCGAGCTCAACTTTTTCTTCGGGCCTCATCTCTTTACCGAAGTTGTGCTCGATCCGGAGGGCTAGAAAAAAGAACAAAGACTTAATTAATATGTGTACATACCAAAACAATGAATGCATCAATCAGCTAGTTAGCATAGGCTTAACTAATATATATACCTGGCCGGACTCGGTTCGGTCACCGGAGCCGTCATCACGGTCTCCTTCTTGCACCGGCATTGGGTCACCGGAGCCGTCCTCATGTTCTTCTTCTTGCACCGGCATTAGGTCACCGTAGCCAGCTTGTTCATCCTCTCCTTCCAGACCATCGGTTTCGTTGAGATGGTACGAAACGGCATCAGTTCCTTCTGCGATTATCTCCCTCAACAACGCTTCTTTTTTTGCTTCGTCTAGGGCGGTGTCCATAGTTTCTACAAATATTTACAACATGGCAATTATTATTCAAACATGACAGATGGATATATTAGTGCCAAACGTAGAACTAGCTACCTAATCATAGTAAGCTATCGGGAGGGGGTATATATCGACAACGACGACACTACATCTATGTCCCTCGACGACCCTCGTTCCTGATAAAAAAAGAGGAAGAAGAAGAAAAAAAAGAGGAGAAGAAAGAATAGAGGAGAAGAACCCTCGAACCCTCGACCCTCGCTATTTGGAAGGCCTTTGCTGAATTCGTACCAAAAGGCGGATTATTCTATCCGGGACTCCATTCCAAAACAACTTTACAGAACTTCGTACCAACATGCCCTGGTTACTTCCGGCTAATGATGAAGGCATGGATTTCTTCAATACTTTGACACTAGGAAACCTCTCTCGACCCCTCGGCGATCCTCGACCCCTCGAACCCTCGACGACCCTGGAACCCTCGACCCCTCGACGATCCTCTTCTTCCTCTCATGTTCCAGAGGATCGCCGAGGGGTCGGGAGGTTGCGTAGTGTCAAAGGATTCAACAAAACCATGTCTTCATCATTAGGCGAAAGTAACATGTGCATGATGGTACGAAGCTCTTCAAAGTTGTTCTGGAACGGACTCCCAGATAGGATAATTCACTTTTTGGTACAAAGTTCAGCAAGAGCCTTACGAATATCACTATTTGGAAGGCCTTTGCTGAATTGGTACAAAAAGGCGGATTATTCTATCCGGGACTCCATTCCAAAACAACTTTGCAGAACTTCGTACCAACATGCCCTGGTTACTTCCGGCTAATGATGAAGGCATGGATTTCTTCAATACTTTGACACTAGGAAACCTCTCTCGACCCCTCGGAGATCCTCGACCCCTCGAACCCTCGACGACCCTGGAACCCTCGACCCCTCGACGATCCTCTTCTTCCTCTCATGTTCGAGAGGATCGCCGAGGGGTCGGGAGGTTGCGTAGTGTCAAAGGATTCAACAAAACCATGTCTTCATTATTAGCCGAAAGTAACATGTGCATGATGGTACGAAGCTCTTCAAAGTTGTTCTGGAACGGACTCCCAGATAGGATAATTCGCTTTTTGGTACAAAGTTCAGCAAGAGCCTTCCGAATATCACTATTTGGAAGGCCTTTGCTGAATTGGTACCAAAAGGCGGATTATTCTATCCGGGACTCCATTCCAAAACAACTTTGCAGAACTTCGTACCAACATGCCCTGGTTACTTCCGGCTAATTATGAAGGCATGGATTTCTTCAATACTTTGACACTAGGAGAAGAAGAAAGGAATAGCTAGAGGAGAAGATCAAAGAAAAAAAAGAAGAAAAAAAAGAGGAGAAGAAGAAAGGAATTGTGGAGAAGAAGAGAAAATAGAATTAGAATTAGAATTTGTGTGAATCACTAGTTTATGAATAACTTTACTATAAAATTAGATTTTTTTTCTATTTATTTTTTATTTCTACTTACAACTAAATACTTACAGTTTTTTAGTGATTTCTTTTTGCTTTTAGGTCACAAAAATTATAAACTTTCTGTTAGTGCCACTAGTTTTAAATTTTAAATAGTTTAAATTTGAATTTTTAAAAATTTGTGTGAATCACTAGTTTATGAATAACTTTACTATAAAATTAGATTTTTTTTCTATTTATTTTTTATTTCTACTTACAACTAAATACTTACAGTTTTTTAGTGATTTCTTTTTGCTTTTAGGTCACAAAAATTATAAACTTTCTGTTAGTGCCATTAGTTTTAAATTTTAAATAGTTTAAATTTGAATTTTTTAAAATTTGTGTGAATCACTAGTTTATGAATAACTTTACTATAAAATTAGAATTTTTTTCTTCTTTGCTATTTATTTTTTATTTATACTTACAATTAAATACTTATAGTTTGATTTTAGGTCACACAAATTATATTCTTTTTGCTATTGAAGAATATTATAGTTTTATTTTAGTTGATCATAACATAATATTTTAATTGATTGTTTTTATTTTCATAAAAGTTTTGTAGTTCATTCTGTTTGCTATTAATTCATTCTTTGAGCTAAATGACTCTGAAATTGGAAAGCATTTCAAAATGAACTCTGAAAAGGTTGAAAGTTGGCATGGTATCATCATTTCACCCACATAGCATGTTCCAAAAAGTAGAGAGGGTTACGACAAAAACTTGATGCACTTCGTGTACAAAATGGACAATCACTTTCGAAGTATCAAAGTTTCAAACCATAAGACATGAAAGCATTTCAAATGAACTCTGAAAAAGTTGAAAGTTGGGATGGTATCATACTTTCACCCACATAGCATTTGCTTATTGTGGGAGAAAGTCTTCACTTTTTCTTCGCTTGTGTCATTTTATTATTGCGCCGTAACCATGGATAATCTTCATTGTTTATCAGGATGCTTGGGTCAGCCTTGACATTGAAGGGAGGAATTTCATGAAAATTTTCATAATCTTCAGACATGTCTGTCTTGCCGTCCATTCCCAGGATGTCCCTTTTTCCTGAAAGAACTATGTGGTGCTTTGGCTCATCGTATGATGTATTCGCTTCCTTATCTTTTCTTTTTCTCGGTTTGGTAGACATGTCCGTGGCAGCATCATTGGGCACATCGTCTGGTTCCTCTTGATCTTCACCAGCTCCCCCCGTTGCACCATCACCGTATTCAGGGGGCACATAGTTGTCATCGTACTCTTCTTCTTCGCCGTCTTCCATCATAACCCCTATTTCTCCGTGCCTCGTCCAAACATTATAGTGTGCCATGAAACCCTTGTAAAGCAGGTGGGAGTGAAGGCTTTTCCGGTTAGAGTAAGACCTCGTATTCCCACATTCAGTGCATGGACAACACATAAAACCATTCTGCTTGTTTGCCTCAGCCGCATCGAGAAACTCATGCACGCCCTTAATGTACTCGCGGGTGTGTCCGTCACCGTACATCCATTGCCGGTTCATCTGCGTGCATTATATATAATTAAGTGTCCAAATTAATAGAAGTTCATCATCACATTAAAACCAAAGTGCATACATAGTTCTCATCTAATAACATATAGCTCTCCAGAGCATCTAATTAATTAAACCATACATTGAAACTATGTAAAACATTTCAATGCGAAAACAAATGCGATCATAATCGCAACCAAGGTAACAATTGATCCAACGGCATAATGATACCAAGCCTCGGTATGAATGGCGTATTTTCTAATCTTTCTAATCTTCAAGCGCATTGCATCCATCTTGATCTTGTGATCATCGACGACATCCGCAACATGCAACTCCAATATCATCTTCTCCTCCTCAATTTTTTTATTTTTTCCTTCAACAAATTGTTTTCTTCTTCAACTAAATTTAACCTCTCGACAAGGTCGGTTGGCATTTCCGATTCACATACATCCTAGATAAATAAAATCTGTGCCACGTTGGTCGGCATAATTTTCATAAACAATAAATGAACCAATAGTTATAAAGATAATATACATACCAAATCCGAATCATAGACAAGACGAGAGCCGACGGGGGCGGATACCAAAACCATCGCACTATATAAGATGCAATAAAAATGTAAGAAAATGATACAAGTATCTATCTAAACATACAAGTAAGAATATTTTTCCTTTCAGAAAGAAGATAAGAACAAGAGGCTCACCATGGTGGTGTCAGTGATGAGATCGGCGCGGGTGATCGACGGCGGTGAAGACGGGGACGGGGCATGACGGACCGCTAAATCTAGACAAATCTCGAGGAAAATGGAGCTTGGAGGTCGAGCTTCGAGAGGAGAAAGCTTAAGTAGTGTGGCTCGGGCATTCCATTGAACACCTCATGTGCATAGGAGGTGAGCTAGAGCACCACAAAGCCCTCTCCCCCTCGGCCAGAAAAAACAGAGCACTGTGCTCTGCTCTTGCACGAGGGGGTATATATAGGCACCTCATTGGTCCCGGTTGGTGGCATGAACCGAGACTAAAGGGGAGCCTTTGGTCCCGGTTCAAGCCACCAACCGGGACCAATGGTGGTGGGCCAGGAGGGAGGCCCATTGGTCACGGTTCATCCCACCAACCGGGACCAAAAGGTCCAGATGAACCGGGACCAATGGCCCACGTGGCCCAGCCGGCCCCCTGGGCTCACGAACCGGGACCAATGCCCACATTGGTCCCGGTTCTAGACTGAACCGGGACTAATGGGCTGATGCGGCCTGGACCATAGCCCTGTTTTCTACTAGTGTCATAAATGAGGTTCAGTCTGCTGCCTCCATCCATGAGCACCTTGGTGAGGCGAAAGCCGTCCACTATGGGACTGAGGACCAATGCGGCTGGTGCTTGGGCTGTTCGGAACCTAGGTTCATCACTTGCGTTGAAGGTAATGGCAGTGTCGCTCCATGGATTTATTGTTGCAACTTGATAGACTTCGGCGAGGTTGCGGAGTGTTCTTTTTCACATATTGTTTGATGCGAAAGTCTCAAAGACTGTGAGAATGGTACTGGTGTCCTCGGGCTGGCTTTCTGCGGCCTCCCGATTTAAGAGGTCCTCGCCAATTTTGGCTACCTGTCGGAGTATCCAACATGCTCTAAGGCTGTGAGTTGGTGTGGCGTCCTCTGTACTATGAATTCTACAGGGTCCATCAAGCCACCTTTCCGGTGCGGTTCCATGCCCTGTAAAGAGTTTTGGCTTTTTGCTATTTATCCCGGGCGTCTTATGATGATGCACCCTCTTAGTTCGGACGGGATTACTATTCAAGGCCGGATTATCCCAAAATTTTATTTCGGTTTTCCAGGCACTTTCCATCGCACAGTACTTTTGTACTATGGACGCCAAGTCAGCGAAGCGTGTAATATCATGACGACTTATGGCGTTAAGGATTCCCTCGTCCGTGCAATTACTGCAGAAGATTGATATTGCGTCTCCCTCGCGGCAATCCTTTATCCTGTTCATAACCAGGAGGAATCTGGCCCAGTAATGATGTACTGTTTCGTCGGGCCTCTGCCTGACTTGGGAGAGATCGCTTATGTTCGGGTGGGCGGGGGTCGTTGGATCTGAAACCTCACCCAATCCAAGATTCGGAGGCCGAAGAGTTTCCGAACTCTGAAGTTCGGATTCCTGGACGTTATCCAACGAATTCGACCCGTTGCCTGATCCTAAGCTCAGGTCTTGAGTTACATCCTCCCCTCCGCGGGTATCCGGCTTGGAGGGATCGGGAATTCGGACGTAACTAGTCCTTAAAATAGATGAAGGGTCGCCGCACTGGGCCTCTACCACGGCAACGTGGTGGGTGACTTGGGGAGAGTTAATTTCTCTTAGATCGGGTTTAAGCCCAACCTGGTCGTAATCCGTAGCGACCCCCAGGGCGGCGATGCGATCCAAGAGCTCGTTTACGGAAGAGAGCTCCATTGGATCTAACTTCTCGACGAGCTCCGAGCTGACGTGTAGGTTGCTTTTGATGACCCGAGAGGTCACCGTCGGCGCAACAGCTGAACAGGCAGTCATGAGGAAACCACCTAGCCGGAGGGTTTGGCTGACAGCCAAGGCTCCCTTAGCAGCGGCGCCGTCTTTGAAGACTGGAGAAGGCATCCTTCCTGATTTTGACGGCACAGAGGAACTCTCAATGAAAGCACCAATGTCGGTGTCAAAACCGGCGGATCTTGGGTAGGGGGTCCCGAACTGTGCGTCTAGGCCGGATGGTAACAGGAGGCAGGGAACACTTTGTTTTACCCAGGTTCGGGCCCTCTCGATGGAGGTAAAACCCTACTCCTGCTTGATTAATATTGATGATATGGGTAGTACAAGAGTAGATCTACCACGAGATCAAGGAGGCTAAACCCTAGAAGCTAGCATATGGTATGATTGTTGTGTATGGAGTTGATTCTGTCCTACGGACTACAACCCTCTGGTTTATATAGACACCGAATAGTGTTAGGGTTACACAGAGTCGGTTACAATGGTAGGAGACCTTGAATATCGCATCGCCAAGCTTGCCTTCCACGCCAAGGAAAGTCCCATCCGGACACGGGACGAAGTCTTCAATCTTGTATCTTCATAGTCCAGGAGTCCGGCCAAAGGTATAGTACGGCTAACCGAACACCCCCTAATCCAGGACTCCCTCACCCACCAAAGGAAAAAAGGAGAAAATAAAAAAATGAGAGAAAAGAGAGAAGGGGCATTGCTATTATCCTTTTTTCACACTTGTTCTTCAAAGTAGCACCATGGTCTTCATGATAGAGAGTCTCCTACATTGACACTTTCATATACTAGTGGGAATTTTTTATTATTGAACTTGGATTGATACATTCCAATGATGGGCTTCCATAAATTTCCCTAGGTCTTCATGAGCAAAAAGTTGGATGCACACCCACTTAGTTTCTTTTGGAGCTTTCATACACTTATAGCTCTAGTGCATCCGTTGCATGGCAATCCCTACTCACTCACATTGATATCTATTGATTGGCATCTCCATAGCCCGTTGACACGCCTAGTTGGTGTGAGACTATCACCTTCTTTTGTCTTCTCCACAACCACCATATTCTATTCCACCTATAGTGCTATGTCCATGGCTCACGCTCATGTATTGCATGAGAGTTGAAAAAGTTTGAAAATACTAAAGTATGAAACAATTGATTGGCTAAAACCGGCGTTGTGCATGATTTATTACTTTGTGTGATGAAGACGGAGCATAGCCAGACTATATAATTTTGTAGGGATAGCTTTCTTTGGCTATGTTATTTTGAGAATACATGATTGCTTTATTAGTATGCTTGATGTATTATTGTTTCTATGTCATCATTAAACTTTTGTTTTGAATCTTGTGGATCCGAATATTCATGCCACAATAAAGAAAATTACATGGATAAGTATGTTAGGTAGCATTCCACATCAAATATTCTGTTTTTATCATTTACCTACTCGAGGACGAGCCGGAATTAAGCTTGGGGATGCTTGATATGTCTCCAATGTATCAATAATTTTTTATTGTTCCATGCTATTGTGTTATCTGTTTTGTATGTTTTATATGCATTAATATGCTATTTTATATTACTTTTGGGACTAACCTGTTAACTTGGAGCCCAGTGCTAGTTTCTGTTTTTTCCCTGTTTCTGAGTTTTACAAAAAAGGAATATCAAATGGAGTCCAAATGGAATAAAACTTTCACAATGATTTTTCTTGGACTAGAAGACATCTAGAAGACTTGGAGAGGAGGTCAGAAGACCTGGCAGCAGACAACAAGCCGCCAGGGCGCGTCCTAGGGGAGGGGGGGCTTGTGGTCCCACGGAGAGCTTCTAACCCTAAATCTTCGCCTATATATTCCCAAACCATCAGAGGGAGCCACAAAAATACTTTTTCGCCGCCACAACCTTCTCTTCCCTTGAGATCCCATCTTGGGGCCTTTTCTGGTAATCCGCCAGAGGGGGATTCGATCACATATGGCTTTTACACCAACTCCATTTACTCCTCCGATGAAGCGTGAGTAGTCTACCTTAGACCTACAGGTCCATAGCTAGTAGATAGATGGCGCTCTCTCTCTCTCTCTCTCTCTCTCCGATCCTTAATACCATGTTCTTCTCGATGTTCTTGGAGATCTATCCAATGTAATCTTCTTTTGCGGTGCGTTTGTCGACATTTGATGAATTGTGGGTTTATGATCAAATTATCTATGGATATTATTTGAATCTACTCTGAATTCTTATATGCATGATTTCATGTCTTTGTATTTTTCTTCGAGTTTTTGGTTTGGTTTAGCCAACTAGATTAGTAGTTCTTCCAATTGGAGAGGTGCTTAGTTTTGGGTTCAATCTTACGGTGTCGTCACCCAGTGACAAAGTAGGTGTAGCGAGGCACGTATTTGTATTGTTTCCATCAAGGATAAAAAGGTGGGGTTTTCATCATATTGTTTGAGTTTTTATCCCTGTACATCATGTCATATTACATAAGGCGTTACTCTGTTCTTTATGAACTTAATATTCTAGATGCATGCAAGAGTTTGTCGATGTGTGGAGTAATAGAGGTAGATTCAGAATCGTTTCGGTCTACTTGACATGGATGTGATGCCTATATGCATAATCATTGCCTTGGATATCATCATAACTTTGCGCTTTTCTATCAATTGTTGGACAGTAATTTGGTCACCCATCGTATTATTTTCCTTCAAGAGAGCAGCCTTTAGTGAAATCTATGTTCTCCGGGTCTATTTTCCATTATATATTTTCGGATCTATAAACCAAAAATACCTTGCTGCAATTTTATTTACTTTTGTTTAAATTTACTTTTAGTAATATTATATATCTATGTCTATCAGATCTCATCCTTGCAAGTGGCCATGAAGGGATTGACAACCCCTTTATAGAGTTGGGTGGAAGTGTTCGATTCTTTGTTTAGGTGCATAGATTGGGGCCTTGCTTGTACCTCCTACTAGATTCATACCTTGGTTCTCAAAACTGAGGGAAATACTTATCTCTACTTTGCTGCATCACCCTTTCCTCTTTAAGGGAAAAACCAACGCAAGCACAAGAAGTAGGAGGCCCACAACCTATCAATGCGCGACCCCCCTGGGGTCGCGCCCTGTTAGCTTGTGGAGCCTCTCTGAGGCTCCCGACCATCCTCCAAGGCGTGTTGGTCTTGTTTTGGTCCAGAAAAATTCTTCAACAAGTTTCGTGGAAAGTGGACTTCGTTTGGTAAAGGAAATCTACAAAGTAAAAAAACATGCACAAAACAGCAACTCGCACTTCGCACTTGGTCAATAGTTTAGTGCTAAAAAATATTATAAATTGGTAAATAATGACCCAAAAAGTATCTAAGAATGATAATATATCAGCATGGAACAAATCAAAAATTATAGATACATTGGAGATGTATCAAGAGCAGATCTGTAATTTCTGGCATTAAACCCTAGAAATGCACAAAATGCACAGAATATGGCTGGCGGCCCCTAGAAAAAGCCATGACCTGGCACGTGCCATTGAATAGACACTCGTGATTCTAGAAAAAGATTCAAGTCAAACAGAGGAGCAGGCACCGCACCAACATCACAAACAAGATGCACCCCCTCTCTAAATCAAGATCTTTCCTAGTTGAAGCTCCAGTTTCCACACAACCTCCGCGAAGGCTTCTGCTGAACGGCCTCAAATTTTTATCACACACTCCGGGGCCGTTCAAAGATGCCGCTTAAGGGCTCGTGAAATTCTGGCCCCCAAGAATTTCCGAGGATTCAAACGATAACCAACCGCAGGCCGGCAACCTCCCCAAGGCCCCCGGTGCCAGGCCCTTCCTCCCCGTTGGGCGTGCAAGTACTGGGCATGGATCGAGGACCACATGCAGGGATATCAAGCACTATATGTCCATGATTTTATGTGGAGGCGGCGCAGGTCTGCAATTTCTGGCATTAAACCCTAGAAATGCAGTAAATGCAGGGAATATGACTTGCGGCCCCTAGAAAATGCCATGACCTAGCACGTGCCTTCGAATATACTTTTGTGATCCCAAAAAAATTCAAGTTGAACGGAGGGGTGCGCACCGCACCAACTTCATAAACAAGACGAGCCCCCTCTCTGAATAAAGATCTTTCCTAGGAGAAGGTCCAGTTTCCACACAACTTCCGTGAAGGCTTCTGTGGAATGGCCTCAAAATTTTATCACACCCTCTGGGGGCCGTTCAAAGACGTTGCGCAATGCCTCGTGAACTTCTTGGCCTCCAAGAATTTCTAAGGATTCAAACGACAACCAACTGCACGCCAATGACCTCTCTGTGGCCCCAGTGCCGGGCCCTTCCTCCCCGTTGGGCGTGCAAGGATAGGGCATGGATCGAGGGCCACAAACAGGTATATTGAGCCCTATCTGTCTGTCGGTGGGAAACGACACCTATGGGATCACAGGAATCCCTACTACGGTTGCGGGGCGCGGGGTTGTGAGAAGAGCAGGATCACTAGTCAGACACGATTCGTTTACCCAGGTTGGGGCCGCGAGGATGCGTAAAACCCTAGTCCTGCTTTGGTGGATGTATTGAGCGTTCTTGAGCTCTCGAACTAGCTATGGTTGCTGTGTAGTCCAAAAGAGCCGAATCCCTCTCCAGTATGCCATGGGCCTCCTTTTATAGTCGGAAGGGGCTGCCACAGTGGCACACAGGAGGTGGAAAGGTCTACAGTGGTGCGACCTTATCACCTGTATTACAGGATAAGGTGCATTTAATGTGTCGCTAAGGTGTCCCACTGCTTTATCGGGGGCGGGAACCAGGCCCGTCCCGTCCGTCGCCGCT
Source organism: Triticum urartu (assembly GCF_056163025.1). Lineage (NCBI taxonomy): Eukaryota > Viridiplantae > Streptophyta > Magnoliopsida > Poales > Poaceae > Triticum > Triticum urartu. The sequence continues at coordinate 685,562,249 of NC_141877.1, forward strand.
CCGTCTTGCGTCGACACGCGCACAGGCCAGCGATGCTTGCGGTGCCATGTAGGCAGGCAGGCAGCTGAGGTGGCGCGGTGGTAGGGTCTTCACGAAGATCTGCATACCGCCACGCAGGTGCTTGCCGAGTTGGCTTGGAAGCTGTATGTTGCCACGCAGGTGCCTGCCCAGCTGGTTGGGCTGGCAGCTGCATGCGTAGGGCGATGGTGACTTGGCTGGTGCGGGCTTGGCTATGGCCCCGCTGACGCCCTCGGCAAGGGTCTTGCTGGGAGGCCTAGCAAGGTTCTTGCCGTGGCGTGCAGTCATCCCCGGCAAGGCGCTTGTCGGGGGCTTTGTGGATTTCCTCAGCTAGGATCCCGCCGAGGATCACCATCTTCTGGTTCTCATCTGATCTTGAGTGTTCTTTGTCTTCACAAAGATCTGCATACCACAATGGAGGCGCCTCCCGAGCCTTGGCCCAACGTGATTGATGGTTTTGGAAACCGTGGGCTCAAGGGTGGTGCACTCCACTGGTGTTGGACGAGCTGCCCCAGCAAGGGTCTTGCCGGGGCAGCTGAGGCTGCCCCGGCAAGGGCCTTGCCGGGGGGAACCTGTTTCGCCCCTCTTCTCTTTGTGGTCTTGGCCTTGGCATTGCTTTGGCTGCCTCGCGCTTTGGATTTACTCTGGTTCACCTCCCTTGCCTTACCAAGTGAGGCCGTGGTGCATGGCTCTGACCCCCCGTGCAAAAGTAAAGGGGTCGAAAGGAGAGCCCCTACTTTTGTACACCGAGACTGTCCATGATTTTATGTGGGGGTGACGCAGATCTGCAATTTCTAGCATTAAACCCTAGAAATGCACTAAATGCATAGAATATGGCTGGCGGCCCCTAGAAAATGCCATGATCTGGCACGTTCCTTCGAATGGACTTTTGTGATCCTAGAAAAAGTTTCAAGTCCAACGGAGGAGCGGGCACCGCACTAACTTCACAAACAAGACACACCCCTCTCTGAAGCAAGATCTTTCCAAGGAGAAGGTCCACTTTTCACACAACTTCCATGAAGGCTTTTTCCATAACGCCTTGATATGTCCATTTTGCATCATGTTTTCCTACTGCTATTTATGTTGTTTTATGGTATAATTGTCAGGACCCATATCCTAAGTCACACCGATCTAGCATGTAACACATCAGATCACTTTGTGGCCTCACGCACGGGATTCCCACGGGTGCCACCTTACCTGGCCCGGGACCTTTTGCGCCTGTTGGCTCACTTATATGATAGTGCTGCTACCATCCATATGACATAGAACCCGGGCCGACATGACTAGTCATAAACCCAAGGTGGCGCTAACTTATAGGGATAGGCATACATGACCCAACAATGAACGTGTCGATCAACAACGTATGAACCCAAGTCATAGCAAGCTACAAGAACTTAAAGGAACAATGTGTGACATTTCCCCGAAGCGACAGACACAGGAACGAAGAAGGACACATGCCGGCCAGCCTAAGTGTTCCGGAGCAGTAGCAAGCTACCATGGCTCAGTGGAAGCACTAGGAGACATTTCCCAGTATGAGAGGCTACCAAGAATAAACAACTAGGTTATCGGATCCCACACATACCAAGCATTTCAATAACCAATATGCTCGATATGTGCAAATACAACATGGCATCACAAGAAAACTCTACAACTCAAAGTATTTATTCATTAGGTTCCGAGGAGCCAAGTATTACAAACATGGGTATCATGACCCAACATTCGGAGCATACAAACAACAAGCACATGCGGATGCTTAACCTGTCTGAGTACAGAGAACTACAAATGAAAAAGGCTGAGAAGCCTGACTATTTACAAGACCCTTCAGAGGGTACAAGATCGTAACTGAGATAAGAAGCTAAACGTCGAAGTTCATGTAGAACTACTACTAAGACTGAAGTCTCTCTGCAAAAAAATAAATTAAGAAAACGTGAGTACAAATGTACCTAGCAAGACTTACATCAGAACTAACTAAATATGCCTCAGTATTAACAAAGGGGGTGGTGGAGTTTAACTGCAGCAAGCCAGCTTTGACTCGGTGGCTATCCTGAACTACGACTGCAAGTAACTCTTTTGAGGTGGCGCACACGAGTCCACATATTCACCAATTCGATACACCACTATGGATCCGCCCCCGTCTCCCTATGAGAGCGCCATCCATAGCACTCACGCTTATCTTGAGCATTTAAGAGTATCCACTTTCACTTGTCTATGAACTGTATAGGCAACCCAGATGTCCTTTACCGCGGATGCGGCTATTCGAATAGATGATGTTAACCCTGCTAGGGTGTACTTCTTCACACACGCTCTCACCACTTATTGTCGTTTACACGACATGTAGTCGGCAACCTTCAAGTGGAAGCCCAGCGAGGGTGTCGGCCACAACCTGACTAGCCACACAAGTCCCTAGTCCAGGTTTATCGCCTATTCAGGTTCCATCCACAGGGAGTCCGGCCGAGGTTTCCACATACGGCCCCGAACGATGTGTGCAGGGTTCCCGAGGCACCCAACAGGCGACTCGGTACACCGGGCCACGTGCCTATAGCATCACAGCCCACCCCTCGGGTTAGCGCTGTGCACGGCCTCCAGCATACTATAAACACAAGAAACTACTTGCAACTCCCCGACAGAGGACAGTGGCGGTTAATAAGTCAAGAGGGTCCATTGGTTTCGGGCCCAACGCGTGATAGTAGCTGTTCATGGATCACAAACACGGAACTCGGTTCCTGAGGACGGTTTCAATGAGACAACCCACCATGTACTCCTACATGGCCACTCACCGCTACCTTTACCAAATAGTGTTCACACACTTAGCTCTCAATAGTAGGACATGTTCACCACATTCCAATTCATCCCTAATGAATCAGACCTGACTTACCTCTAAGCAGTAGCAGGCATGACAAACAAGCATGAATGAGTAGGCACATCAGGGCTGAAACAACTCCTACTCATGCTAGTGGGTTTCATCTATTTATCGTGGCAATGACATGTCATGCAGAGAAAAGGGGCCCATCTACCGCAATATGTAACATATGTATCGTTGTTTTCCAAATGCAGTAAATGAGAGCAGGAGCTAGAGAGTGGGATTGTATCGGAATGAACAAGGGGGTTATGCTTGCCTGGCACTTCTGAAGATAGTATAGTTCTTCATCGGTGTGATCGATCTGATCATCGGAACCACGTCTACTGAGAGGGGACAAATACCGGCAAACAAGGAAGAACACAATCAATGCAATGCAACAATATGATGCATGATCATGACATGGCAATATGCTATGATTTGAGCTAATGCAACTAAAACCAGAAGGGTTTGAGTTATTTTGAACCCAAGGTCCAAGTTCAAATTCAAACGATGAACTTATAAAGTGTATTGTCGTGTTTTGATCTAAACGGCAAGGTTAAGTTTCTTTATCATGCATGAAACCAGTACAGATGGATAGATTCAATTTTTTATGATCATTTTTCATATATAATTCTTTTCATTCTGAGCTATAGATTATTTTCTATGAATTTTAGAAGTTTTAAGAATTTTCTGGAATTTCTAATCTTTTTCTGATTTATTTTAATTACAGAAAGGCTTTACTGCGTTAGCACTGCGTCATCATGACGTCAGCGAGTCAACAGGGCGCGATCAAGGTCAAACCTGACGAATGGGGCCCACTAGTCAGTGACTCAGTTAATTAGTGCTAAACTAACCCTAATAAAAATGTCAGTAGGGCTGGGCCCACATGGCAGTGGCTCATCTAATTAACTAAGTTAATTAACACTAATTAAACTAACACTTATTAAACAGGGGCCTGCCCCACATGTTAGTTAGCCAGGGTGTGTCAAACCCCTGGTCAGCGGGGTCAAATCCGCCGGCGACTCGACGCTGGCGAGGCCAAACATGGTGGAGGGCTCAGGTTTCGGCCTCCGACGACCAAACAAGCGGCGGAGGGGCTCTACGTGGAGCTGGCGAACGCGCGCATCCAATGGGGCAAGTGGGAGTAGCTGAGGTGGCCGGAGCACGCCCGATACGAGCTCCTAGAGGCGGCCAGAGTTAGGGAGGGGTCGGGTTCGGCACTACAGAGCATGGGAGAAGGAGCTGGTGGGTGCTACGAGCTTCAGGAAACGCTATGAACATGTTGGCGAGCTCACCTGCGGGCTGCCGTGGCTGTTGCCACGATGGTGGCATGGCCGGCAGAGCCGAGCTCGCGGCTTCAGTGGAAACGGTGGCTACAAGGTGCAAATAATGCAGGGAGGAGAGGGGTCGTGATAGGAGCTCACGGAGAGTCTGCCGGTGCAGACGGCAGGGCCAGGGAGGTGTCGGAGCGAGCGGGGCGACAGGGCAGATCTCCGGTGACCCGAGGAGCAAGAAAGGGTTGCAGATGGTGCATGGAGGCGTTCAGCGTCACGTGAGTCATCGAGGAGGCGTAGAAGATGGAGGATGAGACCGTGGGCACGTTAGAGGGGCGAGGCGGAGACGGTGGCCGTGGCGGCATCGAGCGGCGGCGAGGTGTGTGTTCGATGGTGCCGCAGGAAGAGAGCAGAGGGGGGAGAGGTCCAGGAAGAGAGCGAGGGATCCAGACGGCTCCACGTGGTCGCGTGGCGGCTTCAGAGAGACGAGGGTACATGCAGGGAGGCAGGAGGTGGCTGGCGCGCGCCGGGCACGCGCCCGCGTCCTCCTGGCGCAAGGTGGACGACGACTAGCAGCGCCAGGGGGGCTGGGCTTCACAGTGTTGGGCCGGCTTGGGTGCCAGGTAAGTTGGCCCAGGTGAGGCCCTCTCTCTCTCTCTTTTCTAATTCTTTCTGTTTTCTATTTTCTGTAATTATTTTAGCTTTATTAAAAATGCCAGAGCATTTTCAACTATCCTGAAAATATTTGTGGGCTCTGGTTGGACTATTTCCAACAGCCCTCATTTACCTTCAGGATCATTTGGACATTAAAAATTATTTATAGCATTTAAATGTCCAAGAACAAATATTGTATGATTTAATTCAATAACCCAGAGTGTCCTAGAAAAGTGTGCACCATTTTTGGCAGAGGTTCTGGACCAAAACAAAAATGATTACCATTTATGAAGGGCATTTTGGGTTCATTGAAAAGATTTAACTTTGACCCTAGTTGAATTTCATTTGCTGCTATGGTCTATCAGTCCCCATTCCAAAGTTTCATAAAACTTACACATGATGCAGGGAAGCTTAAGCCTAAGCTAGGGTTGTGACAACTCACCCCCACTAAACAAGAATCTCGTCCCGAGATTCAAGACATGAGGTAAGAAGATAGAGGGGACACAAAGCTAACAAAAACTTCATGACCCATTGCTTCATATTGATCTTGGCGTCTTTTCTTTCGAAAACTTGATCCAACATGACGGTGAAAGAAAGAGACTCTATAGGAATCGATCTTCTCGAATATTGAACAACTAACGGTCAACTCATGGAATGAGACATAACAATACCTCTCGAGTTCAGACGCAAAACACACATGACGAGCGATGGAAACCAGCGGATGGCAAGAGTTCAAATTGGTAGGCAAAAATCCCACGCTGGAGTAGGATGGTGCATGGTTTCAGAGTAGCGAGGAGATAACTGCCATGATTCCATAACGGGACACCTTAGGGAAGGTGACTCGTAGAAGTGTTCCCTTAAGTGGCAAAAAGAATTACTTTTGATACATGGATAAACGAAACTCTCTATACAAGCCTAAGGCAATTCACCAACAATCGTTTGGCGAAGTACGAAGGAATGGCATACCCAGACTAGAGTGGATGATGTGGACTACCTTGTTGAGACAACACAAGGAATGATTTTGCTTAACATCGGAAAATGGATGGAACCCATGGTAGGACCACTTTTGAAGATGATCCTGAATAACAGCCACTGAAAGGGTAGACCATAGTGAGATGGCACATGAAGGAAATATGCCCTAGAGGCAATAATAAAGTTATTATTTATTTCCTTATATCGTGATAAATGTTTATTATTCATGCTAGAATTGTATTAACCAGAAACATAATACATGTGTGAATACATAGACAAACAGAGTGTCACTAGTATGCCTCTACTAGACTAGCTCGTTAATCAAATATATGGTTATGTTTCCTAACCATGAACAAAGAGTTGTTATTTGAATAACGAGGTCACATCATTAGTTGAATGATCTGATTGACATGACCCATTCCATTAGCTTAGCACCCGATCGTTTAGTATGTTGCTATTGCTTTTTCTTCATGACTTATACATGTTCCTATGACTATGAGATTATGCAACTCCCGTTTGCCGGAGGAACACTTTGGGTGCTACCAAACGTCACAACGTAACTGGTTGATTATAAAGGAGCATTACAGGTGTCTCCAATGGTAGATGTTGGGTTGGCGTATTTCGAGATTAGGATTTGTCACTCCGAATGTCGGAGAGGTATCTCTGGGCCCTCTCGGTAATGCACATCACTTAGGCCTTGCAAGCATGGCAACTAATGAGTTAGTTGCGGGATGATGTATTACGGAACGAGTAAAGAGACTTGCCGGTAACGAGATTGAACTAAGTATTGGATACTGACGATCGAATCTCGGGCAAGTAACATACCGATGACAAAGGGAACAACGTATGTTGTTATGCGGTCTGACCGATAAAGATCTTCGGAGAATATGTAGGAGCCACTATGGGCATCCAGGTCCCGCTATTGGTTATTGACCGGAGACGTGTCTCGGTCATGTCTACATTGTTCTTGAACCGTAGGGTCCGCACGCTTAACGTTACGATGACAGTTATTATGAGTTTATGCATTTTGATGTACCGAAGGTTGTTCGGAGTCCCGGATGTGATCACGGACATGACGAGGAGTCTCGAAATGGTCGAGACATAAAGATTGATATATTGGAAGCCTATATTTGGACATTGGAAATGTTCCGGGTGAAATCGGGAATTTTACCGGATTACCGGGAGGTTACCGGAACCCCCCGGGAGGCAAATGGGCCGTCATGGGCCCTAGTGGAAAGGTGAAAGGGCTGCCCATATGGGCTGCGCGCCTCCCCCCCTTCCCCTATTCCTATTAGGACTAGGGAAGGTGGCCGGCCACCCCCTCTCCCTTTCCCCCCTTTGGGAGTCCTAATTGGAATAGGATTGGAGGGGGGAGTCCTACTCCCGGCGGGAGTAGGACTCCTCCTGGCGCACCCCTTGGCTGGCCGCACCCTCCCCCTTGGCCCCTTTATATACGGGGACAGGGGGCACCTCTAGACACACAATTGATCATTGAGATCTTTCCTTAGCCGTGTGCGGTGCCCCCTGCCACCAAATTCCACCTCGGTCATATTGTTGCAGTGCTTAGGCGAAGCCCTGCGTCGGTAGTACATCAAGATCGTCACCACGCCGTCGTGCTGACGGAACTCTTCCTCGACGCTTAGCTGGATCGAAGCCCGAGGATCGTCATCGAGCTGAACGTGTGCTAAGAACTCGGAGGTGCCGGAGTAACGGTGCTTGGATCGGTCGGATCGGGAAGAAGACATACGACTACTTCCTCTACGTTGTGTCAACGCTTCTGTTGCGATCTACAAGGGTACGTAGATCATACTCTCCCCTCGTTGCTATGCATCACCATGATCTTGCGTGTGCGTAGGAAAATTTTGAAATTACCACGTTCCCCAACAGTGGCATCCGAGCCTAGATTTTATGGTTTGATGTTATTTGCACGAGTAGAACACATGTGAGTTGTGGGCGATACAAGTCATACTGCCTACCAGCATGTCATACTTTGGTTCGGCGGTATTGTTGGACGAGACGACCCGGACCAACCTTACGCGTACGCTTACGCGAGATCGGTTCCCTCGACGTGCTTTGCACATAGATGGCTTGCGGGCGACTGTCTCTCCAACTTTAGTTGAACCGAGTGTGGCTACGCCCGGTCCTTGAGAAGGTTAAAACGGAGTCTATTTGACAAACTATTGTTGTGGTTTTGATGCGTAGGTGAGATGAGTTCTTGCTTAAGCCCGTAGCAGCCACGTAAAACTTGCAACAACAAAGTAGAGGACGTCTAACTTGTTTTTGCAGGGCATGTTGTGATGTGATATGGTCAAGGCATGATGCTAAATTTTATTGTATGAGATGATCATGTTTTGTAACCGAGTTATCGGCAACTGGCAGGAGCCATATGGTTGTCGCTTTATTGTATGCAATGCAATCGCGATGTAATGCTTTACTTTATTACTAAGCGGTAGTGATAGTCGTGGAAGCATAAGATTGGCGAGACGACAACGACGCTACGATGAAGATCAAGGTGTCGCGCCGGTGACGATGGTGATCATGACGGTGCTTCGGAGATGGAGATCACAAAGCACAAGATGATGATGGCCATATCATATCACTTATATTGATTGCATGTGATGTTTATCCTTTTATGCATCTTATCTTGCTTTGATTGACGGTAGCATTATAAGATGATCTCTCGCTAAATTATCAAGAAGTGTTCTCCCTGAGTATGCACCGTTGCAAAAGTTCTTCGTGCTGAGACACCACGTGATGATCGGGTGTGATAGGCTCTACGTTCAAATACAACGGGTGCAAAACAGTTGCAAACGCGGAATACTCAGGTTATACTTGACGAGCCAAGCATATACGGATATGGCCTCGGAACACGGAGACCGAAAGGTCGAGCGTGAATCATATAGTAGATATGATCAACATAACGATGTTCACCATTGAAAACTACTCCATCTCACGTGATGATCGGTTATGGTTTAGTTGATTTGGATCACGTGATCACTTAGAGGATTAGAGGGATGTCTATCTAAGTGGGAGTTCTTAAGTAATTTGATTAACTGAACCTAAACTTATCATGAACTTAGTACCTGATAGTATCTTGCTTGTTTATGTTGATTGTAGATAGATGGCTCGTGCTGTTGTTCCGTTGAATTTTAATGCGTTCCTTGAGAAAGCAAAGTTGAAAGATGATGGTAGCAATTACACGGACTGGGTTCGTAACTTGATGATTATCCTCATTGCTGCACAGAAGAATTACGTCCTGGAAGCACCGCTGGGTGCCAGGCCTGCTGCTAGAGCAACACCAGAAGTTATGAACGTCTGGCAGAGCAAAGCTGATGACTACTCGATAGTTCAGTGTGCCATGCTTTACGGCTTAGAATCGGGACTTCAACGACGTTTTGAACGTCATGGAGCATATGAGATGTTCCAGGAGTTGAAGTTAATATTTCAAGCAAATGCCCGGATTGAGAGATATGAAGTCTCCAATAAGTTCTATAGCTGCAAGATGGAGGAGAACAGTTCTGTCAGTGAGCATATACTCAAAATGTCTGGGTATAATAATCACTTGATTCAATTGGGAGTTACTCTTCCGGATGATTGCGTCATTGACAGAATTCTCCAATCACTGCCACAAAGCTACAAGAGCTTCGTGATGAACTATAATATGCAAGGGATGAACAAGACTATTCCCGAGCTCTTCGCAATGCTGAAAGCTGCGGAGGTAGAAATCAAGAAGGAGCATCAAGTGTTGATGGTTAACAAAACCACTAGTTTCAAGAAAAAGGGCAAAGGGAAGAAGAAAGGGAACTTCAAGAAGAATGGCAAGCAAGTTGCTGCTCAAGAGAAGAAACCCAAGTCTGGACCTAAGCCTGAAACTGAGTGCTTCTACTGCAAGCAGACTGGTCACTGGAAGCGGAACTGCCTCAAGTATTTGGCGGATAAGAAGGATGGCAAGGTGAACAAAGGTATATGTGATATACATGTTATTGATGTGTACCTTACTAATGCTCGCAGTAGCACCTGGGTATTTGATACTGGTTCTGTTGCTAATATTTGCAACTCGAAACAGGGACTACAGAATAAGCGGACACTAGTAAAGGATGAGGTGACGATGCGCGTGGGAAACAGTTCCAAAGTCGATGTGATCGCGGTCGGCACGCTACCTCTACATCTACCTTCGGGATTAATATTAGACCTAAATAATTGTTATTTGGTGCCAGCGTTGAGCATGAACATTATATCTGGATCTTGTTTAATGCGAGACGGTTATTCATTTAAATCAGAGAATAATGGTTGTTCTATTTATATGAGTAATATCTTTTATGGTCATGCACCTTTGAAGAGTGGTCTATTTTTGATGAATCTCGATAGTAGTGACACACATATTCATAATGTTGAAGCCAAAAGATGCAGAGTTGATAATGAAAGTGCAACTTATTTGTGGCACTGTCGTTTAGGTCATATCGGTGTAAAGCGCATGAAGAAACTCCATACTGATGGACTTTTGGAACCACTTGATTATGAATCACTTGGTACTTGCGAACCGTGCCTCATGGGCAAGATGACTAAAACACCGTTCTCCGGTACTATGGAGAGAGCAACAGATTTATTGGAAATCATACATACCGATGTATGTGGCCCGATGAATATTGAGGCTCGCGGCGGATATCGTTATTTTCTCACCTTCACAGATGACTTAAGCAGATATGGGTATATCTACTTAATGAAACACAAGTCTGAAACATTTGAAAAGTTTAAAGAATTTCAGAGTGAAGTTGAAAATCATCGTAACAAGAAAATAAAGTTTCTACGATCTGATCGTGGAGGAGAATATTTGAGTTACGAGTTTGGTGTACATTTGAAAAATTGTGGAATAGTTTCGCAACTCACGCCACCCGGAACACCACAACGTAATGGTGTGTCTGAACGTCGTAATCGTACTTTACTAGATATGGTGCGATCTATGATGTCTCTTACTGATTTACCGCTATCGTTTTGGGGATACGCTCTAGAGACGGCCGCATTCACGTTAAATAGGGCACCATCAAAATCCGTTGAGATGACGCCTTATGAACTATGGTTTGGCAAGAAACCAAAGTTGTCGTTTCTTAAAGTTTGGGGCTGCGATGCTTATGTGAAAAAGCTTCAACCCAATAAGCTCGAACCCAAATCGGAGAAATGTGTCTTCATAGGATATCCAAAGGAAACTATTGGATACACCTTCTATCACAGATCCGAAGGCAAGACTTTTGTTGCCAAGTTCGGAAACTTTCTAGAGAAGGAGTTTCTCTCAAAAGAAGTGAGTGGGAGGAAAGTAGAACTTGACGAGGTAACTGTACCTGCTCCCTTATTGAAAAGTAGTACATCACAGAAAACTGTTTCTGCGACACCTACACCAATAAGTGAGGAAGCTAATGATGATGATCATGAAACTTTAGATCAAGATACTACTGAACCTCATAGATCAACCAGAGTGAGATGCGCACCAGAGTGGTACGGTAATCCTGTTCTGGAGGTCATGCTACTAGATCATGATGAACCTACGAACTATGAAGAAGCGATGATGAGCCCAGATTCCGCAAAGTGGCTTGAAGCCATGAAATCTGAGATGGGATCCATGTATGAGAACAAAGTATGGACTTTGGTTGACTTGCCCGATGATCGGCAAGAAATTGAGAATAAATGGATCTTTAAGAAGAAGACTAACGCTGATGGTAATGTTACTGTCTACAAAGCTCGACTTGTCGCAAAAGGTTTTCAACAAGTTCAAGGGATTGACTACGATGAGACTTTCTCACCCGTAGCGATGCTTAAGTCTGTCCGAATCATGTTAGCAATTGCCGCATTTTATGATTATGAAATTTGGCAGATGGATGTCAAAACTGCATTCCTGAATGGATTTCTGGAAGAAGAGTTGTATATGATGCAACCGGAAGGTTTTGTCGATCCAAAGGGAGCTAACAAAGTGTGCAAGCTCCAGCGATCCATTTATGGACTGGTGCAAGCCTCTCGGAGTTGGAATAAACGCTTTGATAGTGTGATCAAAGCATTTGGTTTTATACAGACTTTTGGAGAAGCCTGTATTTACAAGAAAGTGAGTGGGAGATCTGTAGCATTTCTAATATTATATGTGGATGACATATTACTGATTGGAAATGATATAGAATTTTTGGATAGCATACAGGGATACTTGAATAAAAGTTTTTCAATGAAAGACCTCGGTGAAGCTGCTTACATATTAGGCATAAAGATCTATAGAGATAGATCAAGACGCTTAATTGGACTTTCACAAAGCACATACCTTGACAAGATTTTGAAGAAGTTCAAAATGGATCAAGCAAAGAAAGGGTTCTTGCCTGTGTTACAAGGTGTGAGATTGAGTAAGACTCAAAGCCCGACCACTGTAGAAGATAGAGAGAAAATGAAAGATGTTCCCTATGCTTCAGCCATAGGCTCTATCATGTATGCAATGCTGTGTACCAGACCTGATGTGTGCCTTGCTATAAGTTTAGCAGGGAGGTACCAAAGTAATCCAGGAGTGGATCACTGGACAGCGGTCAAGAACATCCTGAAATACCTGAAAAGGACTAAGGATATGTTTCTCATATATGGAGGTGACAAAGAGCTCACCGTAAGAGGTTACGTTGATGCAAGCTTTGACACTGATCCGGACGATTCTAAATCGCAAACCGGATACGTGTTTACATTAAACGGTGGAGCTGTCAGTTGGTGCAGTTCTAAACAAAGCGTCGTAGCGGGATCTACATGTGAAGCGGAGTACATAGCTGCTTCGGAAGCAGCGAACGAAGGAGTCTGGATGAAGGAGTTCATATCCGATCTTGGTGTCATACCTAGTGCATCGGGTCCAATGAAAATCTTTTGTGACAATACTGGTGCAATTGCCTTGGCAAAGGAATCCAGATTTCACAAAAGGACCAAACACATCAAGAGACACTTCAACTCCATCCGGGATCTAGTCCAGGTGGGAGACATAGAGATTTGCATGATACATACGGATCTGAATGTTGCAGACCCATTGACTAAGCCTCTTCCACGAGCAAAACATGATCAGCACCAAGACTCCATGGGTGTTAGGATCATTACAGTGTAATCTAGATTATTGACTCTAGTGCAAGTGGGAGACTGAAGGAAATATGCCCTAGAGGCAATAATAAAGTTATTATTTATTTCCTTATATCGTGATAAATGTTTATTATTCATGCTAGAATTGTATTAACCGGAAACATAATACATGTGTGAATACATAGACAAACAGAGTGTCAGTAGTATGCCTCTACTAGACTAGCTCGTTAATCAAATATATGGTTATGTTTCCTAACAATGAACAAAGAGTTGTTATTTGAATAACGAGGTCACATCATTAGTTGAATGATCTGATTGACATGACCCATTCCATTAGCTTAGCACCCGATCGTTTAGTATGTTGCTATTGCTTTTTCTTCATGACTTATAAATGTTCCTATGACTATGAGATTATGCAACTCCCGTTTGCCGGAGGAACACTTTGGGTGCTACCAAACGTCACAACGTAACTGGGTGATTATAAAGGAGCATTACAGGTGTCTCCAATGGTAGATGTTGGGTTGGCGTATTTCGAGATTAGGATTTGTCACTCCGAATGTCGGAGAGGTATCTCTGGGCCCTCTTGGTAATGCACATCACTTAAGCCTTGCAAGCATGGCAACTAATGAGTTAGTTGCGGTATGATGTATTACGGAACGAGTAAAGAGACTTGCCGGTAACGAGATTGAACTAAGTATTGGATACTGACGATCGAATCTCGGGCAAGTAACATACCGATGACAAAGGGAACAACGTATGTTGTTATGCGGTCTGACCGATAAAGATCTTCGGAGAATATGTAGGAGACACTATGGGCATCCAGGTCCCGCTATTGGTTATTGACCGGAGACGTGTCTCGGTCATGTCTACATTGTTCTCAAACCGTAGGGTCCGCACGCTTAACGTTACGATGACAGTTATTATGAGTTTATGCATCTTGATGTACCGAAGGTTGTTCGGAGTCCCGGATGTGATCACGGACATGACGAGGAGTCTCGAAATTGTTGAGACATAAAGATTGATATATTGGAAGCCTATATTTGGACATCGGAAATGTTCCGGGTGAAATCGGGAATTTTACCGGATTACCGGGAGGTTACCGGAACCCCCCGGGAGGCAAATGGGCCGTCATGGGCCCTAGTGGAAAGGTGAAAGGGCTGTCCACATGGGCTGCGCGCCTCCCCCCCTTTCCCTAGTCCTATTAGGACTAGGGAAGGTGGCCGGCCACCCCCTCTCTCTTTCCCCCCTTGGGGAGTCCTAATTGGAATAGGATTGGAGGGGGGAGTCCTACTCCCGGCGGGAGTAGGACTCCTCCTGGCGCACCCCTTGGCTGGACGCACCCTCCCCCTTGGCCCCTTTATATACGGGGGTAGGGGGAACCTCTAGACACACAATTGATCATTGAGATCTTTCCTTAGCCGTGTGCGGTGCCCCCTGCCACAAAATTCCACCTCGGTCATATTGTTGCAGTGCTTAGGCGAAGCCCTGCATCGGTAGTACATCAAGATCGTCACCACGCCGTCGTGCTGACGGAACTCTTCCTCGATGCTTTGCTAGATCGGAGCCCGAGGATCGTCATCGAGCTGAACGTGTGCTAAGAACTCGGAGGTGCCGGAGTAACGGTGCTTGGATCGGTCGGATCGGGAAGAAGACGTACGACTACTTCCTCTACGTTGTGTCAACGCTTTCGTTGCGATCTACAAGGGTACGTAGATCATACTCTCCCCTCGTTGCTATGCATCACCATGATCTTTCGTGTGCGTAGGAAAATTTTGAAATTACTACGTTCCCCAACAGCACAATGGCGATGCAAGCTGAGAACAAAATGCAAATGCAGGAATGATTCCAATATGTGGGAAAAAAACTCAACAGTCGAGCGTGATTCCACTGTTTTAATGGTTATAGAATAATCGAAGAAGCTGGGAGCAATCCCAGCAGGTGCCGACGATAACACCTAGTGCTTGCGCGTGCTCTCAAGAAGTTGAGCATTTCCATATTCATCAAGGTTTTACCAATATCCGTGTCAAGGATCCTGGCCACATCATACTACCATGATGAATAGTGATGGAGGGTGCAAATGCAAAGAAAGATAACATCTTCTCAGATTTCACCTTAGCGAGGCTAAGGAAACAAAATCTGGAGGATCGACCGAGAGACATTTAGCACTCCGCTTCTAATGTTCTCCTTGATGTACTAGCATAACCCATTTATAGAAATGGTTTGCTATCTATAACATCAAGTAAAAGGTCGGACTTTGGGAGCTCAAGGATCCATAAGGAACAATTACTGGAGTAAATCCTGTGAAATCCTTATGGGGAGGTGGCCAACTTTCTCAATCAAGACACTACAATAATGGGTCTTCTGGCTGGGTGTGTTGGTCACGACATCCACTTTACCAGGTTACAGAGAGACCAATATTATAGTTCTTGGGAACTGTTCCAACCATCATATCTGCCTGAGATTCAGATTTGGTTGGTGTCAGGATATTCCAGACTCATCGAGTCTTGAAAGAAAAATGATAGTTTGCAACACAAATCGGTGAGATGGGTTTCTGAGATTCTCAGCGAATGAACTACGGTAGCAAGCCCCAAAACATGAGCGGGTTCTGCTACAAACATATGAACATGTTGTCCCAGACAAGTATGACCACACTGTAGTCTTACAACGAAACACTACCGAGTTCCGGTTGGGAACCATCAACGAGGATATCGAAGTCCTTACATAAGTCCGGATTAGCTATTATGAAGGAACTTGTTCTCCTTGAACAAGTCAATCAGTGGCTTGGTGTGCTAGGAAACACATATAGAATGGAGGCGGACAACCTATCAAACCATAGAGTACTTCGCATATGCATGACTAACTTGGGACGATTCCAGAGGAAGCAAAACAAGCTTTCCCAAATTCACGGCGGCAACTTGCATCAATGCACATGAGTTAGAGAAAGTCACTTCTTCCATCCAAGCATATGCTTCATGAGCTAGCTAGCATGAAGAAATGATTTCAAAAGTTTCCAGAACTAGCTTAATGTTCAAAAAAATTATGGAGAGGATAAGGATGTTGTCGATGGGCTCAACAAAAATTCATCCATGTTTCCATAAAAATGGAATTCCACAATTATGTGAACAAGGTGATAGCATTGGTGAGACCCAAGAGATATAATGGTGTGTGCCCGGGAAAACAACCATGAGTAAGACAACATTACGAACATCGTTGGTTCTGATTTGATTTGAGGATAGCCCACACCCAAATCAAAGTTTTGACAAGACCATAGATCCAACAACTGATCACGAGGACCAATCGATGAAGATATCATCTTTCTTCAACACACACAAACGCAAAGATATCCCTTCAGAATGAACTAAATTCGGCAAAGCTTTTATCTTCCAACTCTCCAAGTTGGTGTTTAGCTTAACCAACTACCTTAAGCGTATCCAACACAGATTCTTGGAGAAGGGGTGGTTACAAGGAACCAACTTGATCACGAGCTCAACATAATAGTCAGGGGGACAACCTGGTAATACTTCTGAGAAGATATTTGGAAAATCACGAACAACCGATATGTTACTAAGCACGAGAACAATCTTGCTTTTCAAGCCAAGACGATATTATCCAATAAGCAAGGGTTGACGCAATCCTAACTCATAGATCAAAAGGTGCACCGAAAATAAGGACTATGTAGCACAATCAACCTTAGGGTGATGGTTCAATAATCAGCACGCTAAAGATGAGGTTATTGTCCATTTAACTACCAAGCAACGGAGTTGCTTGGAGTATATATTTCATACATCACGATGCACTTCTCGGTGTTCCAGTTGCGACAACATGGAACCGGGGAATGAAAATGATAGCGAGAAGTATCACTACGTCAAGAACTCATAAGAGATGGTGCAATTCTCATGACATTCCTGGCATGAAGTGGGTAATACTTCAGGGTAGAACAGACCAAAAGCTGGATTGCATTTGATCTGCGGAATACAACTGCTTTGACCCAATCCTGGATATGGATGAGGTTCTGGAGTTTGTTTCTCCTAGTCATTCCGATTAGAATGGCTTGATGGACCACAAGAATAATAGGCAGCGATGAACACGAGTGCACGACTACTCCTGCCTATCAATTGATAGACGGGGGTCAGAATACAACTAATGAGGGACAACTCAAGGAACATATAACTGTCGGATTTCGGGTTCCGGCAGACCCTTAAGGTTCGAACACTGGGGTGCGCACGGAGATTACGCCCTCAACCTCTCCCTCTCACAAGGATCTAAGATACTCAAAGAAATGCACGAGAGACACGAGATTTATACTGGTTCGGGCCACCGTTGTGGTGTAATACCCTACTCCAGTGTGTGGTTTGTGGATTGCCTCTTGGGGCTGGTGAGGATGAACACTACAAGGAAAAACAACCTCGTGAGGGTCTGTTCTTGGCTGGGGTGATGAACTGCTGGGAGGTTCAGTCACCTTTCTCTCTCTCTCTCTCCGCTTGTGAACCAGGGCGACGGTCCAACTGAACCCCCTGAACCAACCTGAACCGACCTGAACCCCCCTTGTTATGTGGGTGGCTAGTCCTATTTATAGAGGCCTTGGTCCTCTCCCCAAATATTGAACGGGAACGGATCCAACAATGGTGGGCTAATTTGAAGGGGGGACAGCTAGTACATCTATCCTGTCAAAAGCAGTCTTCGCCTGCTAAAGGCTCTGGTGATGACGCCGCGCTGGGCTCCATGGTGACCTCCGTCTCGTAGTCCTTTGGCCTTGGTCCTGTTGCACCGAAGTGGCAACCTTTGCCTGATGCCTCGGTACCCCGCGGCTGCGCCTGTCCCCTTTGCACCGAAGAGGAAAGAAGGACGCTGCGCGCGCTGGCACCCGCCTGGTGCTCTGGGTCGTCATGGCTCACGTCATGGGTACCTCGTGAGGTACCCCGCCTTGATGTCTCTGCCTCCTCGCGAGCCAGCCTGACGAGGCTTCGCCTGAGGAGGTGTCATGTCGTCCACCTCGCGAGGCTTGGCCCCTCGCGAGGGTCTTGAGTCTTGTGCTGATGAAGATGTGCCGTGTTGGGCCCCCACTTGAGCCACGCCGCAGGCCACAGGCAGGCAAGTCTGGGGACCTCCATTCCCAGAATGCCGACAGTAGCCCCCGGGCCCAAGGCGCGCCTGGACTTGGCCGTGCCGAGAGGCGAAAGGGCAAGGGCGAAGCGCCGCGGGCCCTAACAGCCTGCGGCCTTGGGCGCCGCGTGGCGGTTGATTGGACGTGGGCGGCACCGTTTCCCCAAGCTTCCTTTTTGCATGCCCTGCTAAGCGGACTAGTGGTTGCACACAGCCTCCCCCTTTCCTGCTGCTCTGCCGTCCCCTGTCCTTCCTTCCTTCATACGCCGGTTCCCACCTTCAATCCAATCTCGAATCTTCCCCCTTCTCCCATCGCCATGACTCCAACGCGGTAGGAGAGTGGGGAGGTTCCCATCCCTCCATCTCGCGCGTCGCCGCCAGAGGCCCCCTCCACCAGCCAGTCGACCGTACTCGATCAAGAGTGCCTGGGCAGGGACGGCTTGGCCCTGGCCTCCGTCTTCAATGAATGCGGGAGGACCACTTCTTGGCCCTCGTCCCACTTCTCCATGAACACGACAGCAACCGAGGTCCCGTGTTTTGCCAACGCCTTGTGGGCGGGTCTGGTTCCCCCCTTATCGGATTTCCTCAATGTTGTGCTTTCCCATTATCAGATCCACTTGATGCACCTCAGTCCCGAGTCCATCACCCTCCTTTCGGTCTTCGCCTTTGTTTGCGAAGCCATGGTGGGCATCCCCCCTTCGGTTGCCTTGTTGCGTCACTTCTTCGCGCTGCGCCTCGTTGACCCTTCCCAGCGTTGGGCATGCGCGAGCTTTGCTGCCGAGCCCAGGACAGAGGCCTCTGGAATTGATTTCACCCTCCCTCAGCCCGCGGCCGGGTTCCGCGAGCGGTGGTTGTATGTGGACGTAGGGGTGCCCAGCCCCCTGCTATCGGAGCCGACTTCGCCAGCTGTCCCTAATTCGGGTTGGAGCCAGGAGGCGCTGAAGAACCCACGGCTTGTCCTCGTCTGGACCCGCTTCGCGCTCCTGAGGAAGCTCGGCGTGACAGCGCCTAAGGTGGTGAAGGAGTTTCTGTTGTGCCGCATAGCCCCCTTGCAGCGCCATTCCCGCCAAATGTGGGCCTTCCGTGGGCGTGAGGATGGCATGAGGCTTCAGGAAGAAGACTTGGCTCCCGCGGTGCTGAAGTTGACACTCTTGACCTTGGCCGGGGACCTCAACCCCGGTAACATCCGGCAGGGAGGAGCCTTACTCTATCTCGGCCAGAGCAAGGCTGACTTCGTGAAGTAGATGCCCGCCTTCGATGAGTGGGGGCTGCGTCCCCCCGGTCTCCAAGGACCTCGCGAGAACCCTGTAGTGGCGACTCCCCTCCCAGTTGGCCAAGGTGACTCCTCCCCAAGTGGCGGAGCAGGGAGGCTGGAGGCGCCCGAGGCAGAAGGGGTTCCCGAGGAGGTGGTGGCGCCAGGTGCCGTTCGCGAGGGAATGGCCCCTGAGGAGGTGGTGGCGCCAGGTGCCGCTCGCGAGGGAACGGCCCCTGAGGAGGTGGTGGCGCCAGGTGCCGCTCGCGAGGGAACGGCTCCTGAGGAGGTGGTGGCGCCAGGTGCCGCTCGCGAGGGAACGGCTCCTGAGGAGGTGGTGGCGCCAGGTGCTGCAACGCCCGGGGCCGAGGCCCTGGGGGCCCCGGCCGCGTCCTCCGGCGAAGTGATGGACGGCGCGCGCCAGGCGGGCGCTCTCGACGTAGCCCGCCATGATGCTTCATCCTCGCGGCAAGTTGACCCTTGCGCCCTTCTCTTGGGCCGCTTCCGCGTAGACTTCGAGGCCCTCCGGAGGAAGAGGGAGGCCCTAGGTGACGACTCCCCTTGCCGAGTATTGAAGCGCAGGAAGTACTTTGCCACTGATGAGTAAGTCCTTCCCCTCTCTGGCTCCTGATCCCCTTGCTGCTCTTGCTGATCCTTGCTCTGGAGGCCCCTTCCGACTGAGGTTACGGGAGTCATCGAGGTACCGCCTCCCTCGGCTTCTCCTCCTCCGCCGTCTTCAAGTGCTCCGAGCAGCTCCACCCTCATGGTGAGGGCGCCCGATGGGGCGGATCCTCCCGAGGTTCGCCGCGGCTCTTCGCTCCCTATGCTTCTCCTTCGCGGGCCTTCCGTGGGGATAGTAGGTTTGTCGGGTACCTCCCGCCTGGTCTTGGACTGCAACTGGTTGAGGCGCCTCTTGCGCCCCTCATCCGGGGACGGGCCGACCTCAGGACGGGCTCCTGATGCGGCACACCCGGTCGTCGCGAGGGCGCCAGCGCTTGCTTGGGATGGATGACGATGCAGAAGACGTGCTCGAGCGCGCCCGGGAGCGCCGCGCTCGCCGCCAAGGATTCCTTCGACGGGCAGCCGATGCGGTGGACTTGCTTGGGGAAGAGCTTGCTAACGAAGACGCTCGCTTGGAGGCCGAGGGCCTACGCCTAGCCGCAGGGAGGCGCGAGCTGGAGGCTGCCGTCACCCTCGCGCGCCGCCAGCGGGATCTTGAGGACAAAGAGGCGAAGGCGTCGCTGGAGGCCTCTTGAGCAGTCCGCTCCCAGGCCATTGAGGAGGCCCGGAGAGCTGACGGGTGGCGGGAGGCAGCGGAGGAGCGGACCCGTGAGCTCCAGGCCCGATGCCACTCTCTGGAGAAGCGAGCGGAGCTGCGCGAGGCGGCCCTCGCGTCGATGGGGGTGGCTTCTGGTGACCCGGTTGAGCTCCTGAAGCGCGAGGAAGCGTTGGCGCTGGAGGCCGCCGAACGCGCCCTTGAGTACGAGCGGCTGGAGACGAGGGAGCGCCTGGTGACGCAGGCGGAGGACGATGTTGCCGCACGGGAAGCGCGCGTCTTGGAGGAGGTCTGCCGTCGGGTGGCGACGGCGCGCCAGGGTCTCGAGCGTGAGTTCATGGCGAAGCTGGAGATGATCCGAGTCGAAGCCAAGGGCAGAACCGAAGCCCTGAGGACCTAGCGGGGTGAGGTGATGCAGCAGGCTGACGCCCCTCAGACCGCTCTCGAAGCAGCTCAGAAAGAATTGGCCGCCTCCCAAGCCGAGGTGCTCCGTCTTCGCCAACAGGTGGAGGAGGCCGAGGCCGTTAAGCGCCAAAACGCCGATGAAATTCGTCAGTGGCGAATCCTGGAGCGTGCGCATGGTCCCATGCTCACCACACTCAGGGAGAGGGCCAATGTGGCCTTGGGCAACATCTGCGAGGCCTCCGTCGGCCAGCCGTGCACGATCAACTACGCCGGCAATTTGCAGTTCTTCACCGCCGTGGTGGAGCAGCTGGAGGCTCGGTCGGCCAGGGCAGACAGGTTGGTGGAGGAGAGGAGCCGCGCCCTGCTCAGCGCGCCTTTTCCCGCGTCTTCAGCCATCTCCAGAACATGAATCCCCGCTTCGACTTCGACGCCGTCATCGCCCCAGTCCCCCAGGCCGTCCGAAACGACCTGTCGCGCTGGGTGGTGGATAATGTGGACGCCCTCGTCAAAGCCTTTGCTTGGGACAATAGCGACATGGTCGTGGGCGCCGACGAGGATGGCGAGGCTAGCGGTTCCGACGCCGCCGGTGGCGGCGCAGACGTCAGTGGCGAACTCAGTGACCCCGTTGAAGGCTCAGGAGGTGCTTCTGGGGACACATTGGGGGGTTGGTCCGACTGAGCGTGTAGCGTTCCTGTCTTTTTCGTCCTGCATGAATAGAATTCAGGCTTTTGACTTGGTGGCTTGTGAGAGCATTTTTGGAGGGGAAGCCCCTCATGTAAAGACCCGTGTTCATCATATCAGTAGTAGTCGAATTGCGCGTACGCCTGACAGTGGGCTGGTTTACCTTTGTCTCATGCGGGTTCCGGGGCAGCCCGCAAGAGGGCGCGGCGCCCTTGGCGCCTTCTAGTTGTGCCCTCCGGAGGTGTGATCGCCGCTGATGGGGAACTTCGAATGCGTTGGCCTTCCCCGCAGGCTCTGAGCCTTTCCCTCGAGCGCGAGTGCTTCACGGGCGCTCGCCCTGCTTCACAGGCTCTGGGCCTTTTCCTCGAGCGCGAGAGCTTCACGGGCACTTGCCCTGCTTCACAGGCTCTGGGCCTCTTCCTCGAGCACGAGAGCTTCACGGGCACTCGCCCTGCTTCATAGGCTCCGGGCCTTTTCCTCGAGCACGAGAGCTTCACGGGAACTCGCCCTGCTTCACAGGCTCCGGGCCTTTTCCTCGAGCACGAGAGCTTCACGGGCACTCGCCCTGCTTCACAGGCTCCGGGCCTTACAAAAAGAGACGATCTTCACAGGCACTCGCCTTGCTTCACAGGCTCTGGGCCTTACAAAAAGAGACGATCTTCACAGGCACTTGCCTTGCTTCACAGGCTCTGGGCCTTACAAAAAGAGACGATCTTCACAGGCACTCGCCTTGCTTCACAGGCTCCGGGCCTTACTAAAAGAGACGATCTTCACAGGCACTCTCCTTGCTTCACAGGCTCTGGGCCTTACAAAAAGAGACGATCTTCACAGGCATCCGAAAATCCTCCCGAGGGGGAGCAACGGCGGCAGCCTGGGCTGCGTGCGAACCTGGCTTGGCCCGGCTCGCGAGGCGCTCGCGAGGGGAGGCAGCTGTGGCGAAACGGTAACCAGAACGCGAGAAACGACTCGAGCAAGAATAAGCACCCCTTCCCCGAACACACGCAAATCTCAAATTCGAATTCAACTTAAATCCAGCGAAAGAAACGCGACAGCCAAATGGAGAGGCGACAAAAAGGTAGACAAAAAATCCACGTCCGGCGCCTAATCTAGTCTTCGACGTCTTCTCACCAGCGCGGAGCTAAGTGTTGTCCACTGGGCATGGGAGGGAGCCCCAGGGCCTGAGGCCGGCACCCCTGAGACTCCGGGGCGTGTACAGCCCCACTCATTATTACGTGAGAGTGTCACGGGGCGGCGAGCTTCACAGGCACTGGGCCTTCTTCACAGGTCCTGGCCTTACTTCATATCACCAGACGGGGGCCCCGCCTTGCGCCACACTCTAGTGCCATCAGCAATGACCGGAACCCAGGACGCCGCCCGATGGGGTAGAGCGGTCGCCAGCGGTTCCCCTGACGACCACGGGTCCTCCGCTAGGGGCAGGCCTTGAGGCGCCTCCCCAGCAGAGGGCCTATTTCCTGAGAACGCCTTGCTCCGAACGCCGTGGTGGTGATGTCGGATCCCGGCCCCTCCCCTGCAGCCCCCTGCACCCTCCTCCTGAGGGGTGGGGGACTGTAGGAGCGGGGCAGCCGCTCGCTGCGGCGACCTGCACCTCATGCAACCCATGGTTAGCGTATACCTGCCCCTGAAGAGTCAGCAGCGCCCGATGAACGTTGCCTCCCGCGCGGCCAGCGGCTTCGTCCCGGGGCGCCCGGATGGGCTCGGCCTCCATCGCCTCGTCTCCCCAGCTTGGGCCGAGGAGCGAGCCTTGCCCCTCCTCGCGAGGGTGTCCTTGGTTCATCATGAGGGGTACGTACTCCTCCGTCGCCATCACCCCGTATGCCAAGCCGTGTCGCCCCGCGTGCCACGCGGTCCCGCCTGCCGCGCCTGCCGCGGGGTGACAACGCGGCCGTCCTCCGGGGCCACAGGTCGCGTCGTGTCCTTCTTCGCGGGCCGGCAGCGAGGGCAACACCGCCATCGGCCCAGCGCTGACAGCTTCACTGGCGTCGGAGTAGCCTCGGGGCCCGCGGGCCCGCGCGGAGCCCCCGTGCAGGTCGCCCTGGGCTCGGGATGGAAGAGGGGTGGAGAAGGGAACAGCCACCGAAGCGGCGAAGCCCAGGAGCTCCGCCACTCGCCCCAGCAGCACGTCGCGGCCGCCCTCTAGCAGCCTGCACCGTAGCAGCTCTCGGGCCACCGTGAGTGCGGCTCTCGAGTTCGCCTATTCCCGTCGGGTGTATGGTGTCGTCGCCGCGGCGTGATTGGAGGCCCTTGCTGCCGACCGAGCCTGCCGTGGCGTGAGAGTTGCCAAAGCCTGTCCGCGTCGCTCGCGGCCCGCAGCGCCCTGCGGACCGCGAGCTGCCTGGGGCG
This sequence comes from Triticum urartu, assembly GCF_056163025.1. Taxonomy (NCBI): domain Eukaryota; kingdom Viridiplantae; phylum Streptophyta; class Magnoliopsida; order Poales; family Poaceae; genus Triticum; species Triticum urartu. The sequence goes on from NC_141877.1 coordinate 685,586,164, forward strand.
CGGGGTCGCCCGAGGCGAGCGGTTCTGCACATTTAGGCCACGCGGCCCACGGGTCGGGGTTGCCCTCCTGGTCGCCGGGCATGGTGATGAAGACGCGACGGGGCACGGGGCGGTGGAAGACGAATTCCGGCGCACCCCTACCTGGCGCGCCAAATGTCGGATTTCGGGTTCTGGCAGACCCTTAAGGTTCGAACACTGGGGTGCGCACGGAGATTACGCCCTCAACCTCTCCCTCTCACAAGGATCTAAGCTACTCAAAGAAATGCACGAGAGACACGAGATTTATACTGGTTCGGGCCACCGTTGTGGTGTAATACCCTACTCCAGTGTGTGGTTTGTGGATTGCCTCTTGGGGCTGGTGAGGATGAACACTACAAGGAAGAACAGCCTCGTGAGGGTCTGTTCTTGGCTGGGGTGATGAACTGCTGGGAGGTTCAGTCACCTTTCTCTCTCTCTCTCTCCGCTTGTGAACCAGGGCGACGGTCCAAGTGAACCCCCCGAACCAACCTGAACCGACCTGAACCCCCCTTGCTATGTGGGTGGCTAGTCCTATTTATAGAGGCCCTGGTCCTCTCCCCAAATATTGAGCGGGAAGGGATCCAACAATGGCGGGCTAATTTGAAGGGGGGACAGCTAGTACATCTATCCTGTCAAAGGCAGTCTTCGCCTGCTAAAGGCTCTGGTGATGACGCCGCGCTGGGCTCCATGGTGACCTCCGTCTCGTAGTCCGTTGGCCTTGGTCTTGTTGCACCGAAGTGGCAACCTTTGCCTGATGCCTCGGTACCCCGTGGCTGCGCCTGTCCCCTTTGCACCGAAGAGGAAAGAAGGACGCTGCGCGCGCTGGCACCCGCCTGGTGCTCTGGGTCGTCATGGCTCACGTCATGGGCACCTCGTGAGGTACCCCGCCTTGATGTATCCGCCTCCTCGCGAGCCAGCCTGACGAGGCTTCGCCTGAGGAGGTGTCGTGTCGTCCGCCTCGCGAGGCTTGGCCCCTTGCGAGGGTCCTGAGTCTTGTGCTGATGAAGATGGGCCGTGTTGGGCCCCCACTTGAGCCACGCCGCAGGCCGCAGGCAGGCAAGTCTGGGGACCCCCGTTCCCAGAACGCCGACAATAACTTTCTGAGTTGTGGATGCACAGATTAGTATGTCGAACCAGTCCAACAAATTTCTTCAGGGTAACCCATGCAGAAAGGTAGAACTAGCGGAGTCACAGTTATGAATGGAGAACTCCTCAAGAGTACTTTGATTGTAATCTTTTGGTTCAAAAGAACTTCTGCCATATGCGGCTCATGGTATTTGGAAGAAGGAAATACCATGGACCTTGAGGATTATCGCAAAGGTCACTAATAACCTAAAGGAACTAGCAACACTATCAACATGAAGTAAGTAGGGTGAATCTCGGGTTCAAAAACCCCAGGAGTAGGATGCCTACTAACTAAATGGCATCACGGGATGCTCTTGAGAATGACGGCCAGAATCATCACACTGGGAACAAAAAACATGGCTAGATTACTAGGTGATCCCCTAAGACACCTAGGGTTGTAATAATAACTCCAACATATATACCGAGGTAATGAGGCACCTCAACACACTAGTTAGTCTGGTTAATCTGGCCCAAAGAAACATCAAAACCAGATTGTTTAGAAACCTGGGATGACTCAGACAGCATAAAGGCTGTAAATGCTCAAGAAGATTTCAGACATCCTGCAAATGGTGGCATAGCCACTCAACATCACAATATCAAGTATCCGAGACCAACTGTCAACACACGGAGGTAGTAGAAACTGAACTGAGGCTTGAATCCAACAATCCTATAAGTCTACGGATTAGTAACACGTGATTCTGATAGAAAGAAGAGAAATCCTAGTTCCTTAACCCCGTAGGAAAGATAGGATGAATCAGATCAGAAGGGCATAAGGTAAAGGAGTAAAAAGAGCCTTACGTTCCCATTGATATATCCATTTTGCATCATGCTTTTATATCGATATTTATTGCATTATGGGTTGTTATTACTCATTATGTCACAATACTTATGCCCATTCTCTCTTATTTTACAAGGTTTACATGAAGAGGGAGAATGCCGGCAGCTGGAATTCTGGGCTTGAAAAGGAGCAAATATTAGAGACCTATTCTGCACCACTCCAAACTTCCTGATACTTCACGAAAGTCATTTCTGGAAATAATAAAAAATACTGAGCGAAGAAACTACTAGAGGGGGGCCACACCCTGGCCACGAGGGTGGGAGGCGTGCCCTACCCCACTGGGCGCGCCCCCCTTCCTCGTGGGCCACCTGGCAGGCCTCCGGTGTCCATCTTCTGCTATTTGATGTCTTTTACCCTGGAAAAAATCATAAGCAAGTTTACGGGACGAAACTCTGCTGCCACGAGGCGGAACCTTTGTGGAACCAAACTAGGGCTTTGGCAGAGCTGTTCTACCAGGGAAACTTCCCTCTAGGAGGGGGAAATCATCAGGAGAGGGACAATCTCCATCAACATCTTCACCCGCGCCATCTCCTCTCAAACCCTCACTACTGGGGAAAAGCCTATACACAGAATCTTACTAGTAGCGCTGTACAAAATCAAGCGCTACTGCTACTTAGTAGCAGCGCGCTTATATAAACCGCGCTACTGCTATGACTTTAGCAGTAGCGCATACTAGTGAAAAGCACTGCTGCTATGTTTGAACTGGGCGCACATGGCTAGCCCAACATAGCAGTAGCGCGTATACAGGCCAGCGCTACTGCTAATATCCTTAGCTGTAGCGCGCTTACGTGTAAGGCGCTGCTGCTAACGGAAATAAAATAAAGTGAAAAACAAGTAAAAATAGAATGGAATAGCAGTAGCGCGTTTTCTTGAAATGCGCTATAGCTATCTTAGCTATAGCGCATTTCGAAAAAACGCGCTTCTGCTAGTTTGACTCAAATCCCAGCAGCCCAGGCTCAAAATTTCGCTAAGTCCTTTCCCCCTCTCTCTACTCCCGGCCCCCCTGTCCCCCAACTGCTCCATCGCCGCCGTCGCCCTGCCGCCTTCGACCACATCGCCACCGCCCGAGGCCGCCTTCAACCACACCGCCGCCGCCCGCCACCTTCGACCACACCGCCGCCGCCCGAGGCCGCCCTCGACCTCACAGCCGCCGCCCGAGGCCATCGTCGACCTCACCATCGCCTCCCTCGAGCTCACCGCCGCCGCCCTCGACCTCACCGCCACCGCCCGAGCCAGAGCCTGCCCTTGTCGCCGACCGTAAGGCTCTGCCTCTACTATCCCCTACCCTCCTCTCTCTCTCTGCTAGGCCAATTTCATATATATGTTGATACTGTGTTGATGTTCATATGAACCCTAGATTTTTTTAGGGCAGTAGGCATTTTATAGCATTTAGGAAAATTGATTAGCAATGCTTTTAGGACCTGAATTTGTTCCAAATTTCATTCAAATGAAATTTGAATTATTTGCACTATGGACCTGAATATTTTTAGCTAAATACTTTTAGCTTTAGACAAAAAACATAAGTATTTAGCTATAAATAAAAAACAGTAGCTATGGCATTTAGCTATAAACAAAAAACGGAATTGTTTTTTCTTTTCAAAAACTTGGTCAAACTATATATGACTTGTGCTGGAATGATGCTGAGTGGCCTATGTTTTGCCGGAATGTTGATTCATTTCTGTTCCGGCAAATTTCAGGTTCTCGATTTGTCCACTTTTTAGCAAAGGTCATGCCGAAATTTTCCGTGAATTTCGGCATGACTTGTGCTACAAACTAGGACATATCGAGTGCCCGGGATTTGCCGCACCAGGAAGGAGTCAACATTCCTACAAAAAATAGGCCTTTTTATGTCATTATTCATTTTATTTGGTCTAGAATTAATTGACTAGATTTAATCATAGGAAACATGGCTAGCAACGATGAAGGGCAGGGTTCTGGTGATTGCTACGATGCCTACCGGGCGGCAGACGAAATTTTTAGCCTTACCGACGATCAACCGATGTTATTGTTGGGCCCACCGGTGGCATCGGGGACTGAGACCGACACGCAGACCGGTGCTGAGACTGAGACCGGCACTCAGACTCAGACCGGCATCGAGACCGGCGCCGAGACTGAGACCGGCGCTGCCTCGGGGAGCGGAGCCGGTGTAGAACCGAAAGCAAAGAGGCAACGGGTTCCTAACAAACTCAAGACTACTAGAGTGGTGGTCACGGAGGTGGACAACGGCAAATTTGAGCCAACGGCGCGCGAGGAAGCGCGTCGATGCTATGGCAATCAAATAGGCTGCATTGTACGGACAACCGCCACCATCAACGATGAGAAACTATAGAAGATAGAAAATATGAGGAGCTCCCTCCTAAAGAAGTTTCACCAGATATTCTTGTTCCCGGGCCGAAATGAGAAGGATTATAAAGATCCAGATGAGGACCCGGCAATCAAGAAGATAAACAAACACGCCATGACCAAGTTTAGCGGTGCGTTGGCCGCCTGGAAAAATCGAGTGAAAGGAAGGATCATCGATAAGAAGGAACCCTACTCTGAGATTGTAAAGGATAATACGACAATCACGGAAGAGCAGTTTCAAATATCCAAGGAGGCTTGCGAGGCCGAAGATGCCAAAAAAAGTCTAAGTACATGAAGGGGCTTCAAGAGAGGAACTTTGGGAGCCACCACCTTGGAAGCCGTTGTTACGGCGGAAAGAGGTCCAAATGGGCCAAGGAGGACGCGGAAGCCGCGAGTCTGGGCATCCCAGACCCCTTGGTGGAGTTCACCATCCCGCAGGAGCATGACGTCCTCAGGGCCCGGCACCGTTGGGACCCAGTGAACAAGGTTTACGAGACAACACCGGTCATTAAGGAGTTCATGAGACTGCTGGTAATTTTAGTTTCTGATAAATTCGACTGCACACGTTAATGTTAGTCATATTTGTAAACGATCGTTGTGCCTTTTGCAGAGAGAGCAGCACAGGATTGCGGCCGAAAGCGACTCGCCGTCCGAGGCATTGGCGAGGCCCAAGTGGGACACTCCATTCAACCGGACGTTGAACATATTGAAACTAAAACCGGTGGATACTCGACCGTCGTATGGACGCGTGCACGGTGTCGGAGACAGCGCCACGTGGAAGAAGTACTACCGTGAGACCACTGACGAGAGAAAGGAAAGACGGAGGTTAAATGAAGAAAACATCGACAAGAGGGTTGAGATTGCGGTTGAGAAAAGATCAACTGAGACACTCGCAACAGCGGTAGCTGCCGCAAAACAGGTGGCTGTAGATATTTCTACTACCTTGGTTCCGGCCGTTTTCAATTGGAGCAGGCAAAATCCAGAAAAAGATGCAGCGGACTTTCCCCTTGCTGAATTCTTGTCGGGGAGCAGCTCGACTAGCGTTGCACCAGCACCTGCAGTTGCACCTGCTCCCGCACCGGACGTGCTAGGCGGTGCTTTGTCTTCGGCTGAGCTCGACGCCCTCACGGTATCTGTCACACCGGCCCCCTTCAATATAAATGTATAATCTCCCCTTTTTGTTGCCTTTCGGATGTGTCACGTCGCAGACTTTTCTTTGCATGCCGACGAAACCCCGTGCACCATATTGTACACCATCGGCGACCAAAAGGTGGACGTGGGGAAGGCGACGATAATGGAGCCGAAGGAACCATTGTTCCACAGCCGGCCGATCCCCCCGAACGTCTTCAAGGTTCCCGTGGCCAGTGTCAAACCAGGCCACGAGAATTTACCTCCTCCAGTACTACTAGGGGATGACGATGAGACACCGCGGCGGCTTGGTGATTGTTGCAATGCTGGGTGGGTCCTGTTGTGGCCAAAGAGTCTGCTTCGTCTGGAGGCGGCCGGGAGCACACCCACGAGCATGCAGCCTCAGCAAGGTATGAACATCAACACCCCACCTACCCAATTAGAGTCGGGTGTCGGGTTGGGTGATAGCGGTCGGGGTAAGGAGGAGGCTCCATTAGTCGCTGATGACGTCGCCATGGATGAGGATGAGGACGACGATGGCGCTGCTGAACAGTATGTCTATACTGGCGCCTCCTCAGGGTTTGAGCGTCATGAGTCGGTGCCTGAATTGCCGTCTCAACATATTATGGACGACCTTCCGGTAGTAAAGAAGTTTAGGAAGAGAGCGAGGAAAGACAAAAAAGCTTTTTCTATGATCCAGCCGCCTCAGCAGCCTCGGCTTCAGGACCGTATAGATATCCCCGATGCTGATAAATGTCATATCCCCGATCAACCAATCCTACCTGCAACAGCGCTACGGTCCAGATTCGGCGATCTAAAGAGACTTCATGACGATGTGTTGCGGGTAGAGAAAGACCTCATCACCTCGAAAGATCCAGGATACCCACTCTACGTGGTTAACGTTCCACGGCAAATGTCATACGTCGACAGCTTCCCCGCAGATAAGTTCTTCCTTCGATTCGATTACATATTCGACATGTTTCACGTGAAGAAGGTGGATTTTACGTTTGTCCGCCTTTATGCCTTGCACATGAACTACATCATCGGGGTTGAGCAGATACCTCATATCTGTGTCGCTGACCCGTACTACAAGCACGAGGGCTTCTTGGGAGTCTGCGCAAATCACCGTGAATACGCGAGGGATTACATTGTCAGTTTCATGCTCACCAATAAGGACAAGGGGGCGATTCTCGTGCCTTATCATCCTGTGTAAGTCATCCGCGCTGCTATCCTTCCTTCGATTTCAATCATTCATTTGCACGATGGAGGCTAATGAATTTGAGAACTTATTTTGCACAGCGGCGGGCGCGCCGTCCTCATCATCCTCTACCCCCGATTCTCCCACGCTCTTTACTTGGACTCTTCGAAGAACATTCACAAAAAGGATTACACCCACATCAAGGATGTTCTCGACAGTGCTATGTATCACTACCAATCACTGGGTGGAGAGTTCAGGGACAAGAAGATGAGGGGTGGCAGGGTCGCCTTCGGCCATAAGACCGACTTCTGCTGCATCCAGCAACCCGACAATTCTCTTAATGATGGATTCTATGTCCTACACCACATGCTGGAGTACAGACGGGATCACCAGAACCTTCGGATGGCACCTTCTTCCGGCGATGCCCATATTCTGCAATGGGCAAAGGACATAGGAGATATCGAGGTTCATCGACTTCGACCTGAGTTCTATAACATCCAGCGTGAACTTGCCCAAATCATCATGAAGGAGGTCGTCGGAAAAACAGGGATGTTCTACGGAGAAGGGCAAATGTCGCGGGAAGACGTCCGAACATGGATATCCTCTCAGCGTCTCGACCTGAAGCCTTTCACTAGGCTCGGGGACTATCTCCCTGACTTGGATGGATGGAACGACATGTTGGAGTGATTGTCGATATATGACAATGTGTCCGTTTAGTCCATACTTTCTGTATGACAAAACTTTGAGTTATGCACGGTGAAACTTTATTTGTGATGTAATTAAACCGTCCTCCTCCTCGACTAGCGAAAATCACTCTAGTTAGGGCATTTTGGGGTACGATGAACTTTGTTATTTATGCTTATGATATGTTTTTTTATTTTTGCCAAGTCTTTCTCTTTCTGTTGCTCAACTATATATGTTGCATATCATCGACTCATGTGATGATGCAGGTGCATAGATCATAGATGGCGAAGAAGTGCTATGCCAGGAGTATATATATATATACGACAAGTGGCCAGAGTGTTAGGCCCTTCGGGTTTTCGAGCGACAGGCAGTAGTTAGTTTAGAGGTTCACGCTAATGCGAAAGAGGGATACGAACTCATGTTCTCAAAGTGATAGCTCTTCTCGCGTATATCATTGTTTAGATGGATGACGATGTATTTGCATATCATTCGAGACTTGTATCGCTATTTTCAAGATGATGATGAGAGACCACTTTGTGTTGGATGATGATTATGATGATGACATGATTTGATGAGACTAATTGTATGTATATGCTATGATTACATTTGTATGTGTATGATATGCTAAACATTATTGTATAAAGCCTATTCAAATACAAAACAAATATGCAGGAAAAAAACTAATAAATAAACTAGTAGTAGCGAGGGGGAAATTTAGCAGTAGCGCCGCATTGTCAGTAGCGCGTCCAAGCAAACAGGGCTGCAGATAATATCAGTAGCGCCCTTTCCCAAAGAGCGCTACAGCTATTCATGTATAGCAGTAGCGTGGGACAACCGGCGCTACTGCTATACGTTAGCTATAGCGCCTTATTAGTAGCGCCGGTGCCCGCGCTACTGAGAGGCCCAAAACCCTCGCTGCTGCTAGGCTTTTCCCTAGTAGTGCCTAGTTCATCTCTTGTATCCGATCTTTGTCTCATAGCCTTAGATTGGTACCTCTGGGTTGCTAGTAGTGTTGATTACTCCTTGTACTTGATGCTAGTTGGTTTATTCGGTGGGAGATCATATGTTCATATCCATTATGCACATTATTACCCCTCTTATTATGAACATGAATATTCTTTGTGAGTGGTTACGTTTGTTCCTGAGGACATGGGAGAATTCTTGCTATTAGTAGTCATGTGAATTTGGTATTCGTTCGATATTTTGATGAGATGTATGTTGTCTTCCCTCTAGTGGTGTTATGTGAACGTCGACTACATGAAACTTCACCATTATTTGGGCCTAGAGGAAGGCATTGGAAAGTAATAAGTAGATGATGGGTTGCTAGAGTGACAGAAGCTTAAACCCTAGTTTATGCGTTGCTTCGCAAGGGGCTGATTTGGATCCATATGTTTCATGCTATGGTTAGGTTTACCTTAATACTTCTTTTGTAGTTGTGGATGCTTGCAAGAGTAGTTAATCATAAGTGGGATGCTTGTCCAAGTAAGGGCAGCACCCAAGCACCGGTCCACCCACATGCCAGATTATCAAAGTAACGAACGCGAATCATGTGAACATGATGAAAACTAGCTTAACGATAATTCACATGTGTCCTCGGGAGCGTTTTCCTTCATATAAGAATTTTTCCAGGCTTGTCCTTTGCTACAAAAAGGATTGGGACACCTTGCTGCACTGTATTACACTTGCTACTTGTTACTCATTACCAATTATCTTATCACAAAACTGTCTGTTACCTATAATTTCAGTGCTTGCAGATAATACCTTACTGAAGACCGCTTGTCATTTCCTTCTGCTCCTTATTGGGTTCGACACTCTTACTTATCAAAAGGACTATGATAGATCCTCTATACTTGTGGGTCATCAAGACTCTTTTCTGGCGTCGTTCCCGGGAATTGAAGCGCCTTTGGTAAGTGGAAAAATTTATATAGTGTGCTGAAATTTACTGTCACTTGTTACTATGGAAAGTAATCCTCTGAGTGGCTTGTTTGGGGTATCTTCACCCCAACCGGTAGAGCAAATAGTTGCTCCACAACTAAATGAACCTACTGAAAATGAAAATGAAAATGTTTAATTTGAAATTCCTTCGGGTATGATAGAGAAACTGCTAGCTAATCCTTTTGAAGGAGATGGAACACTACATCCCGGTGAACACCTAATATATGTGGATGAAGTTTGTTGATTATTTAAGCTTGCAGGTATGCCCGATGATGTTATCAAGAGGAAGGTCTTCCCTTTATCTTTGAAGGGAGATGCATTGACATGGTATAGGTTATGTAATGATACGGGATCATGGAACTACAAACGATTGAAATTGGAATTTTATCAGAAGTTTTATCATATGCATCTTGTTCATCGTGATCGCAATTATATATATAATTTTTGGCCTCGCGAAGGAGAAAGCATCGCTCAAGCTTGGGGGAGGCTTAAGTCAATGTTATATTCATGCCCCAATCATGAGCTCTCAAGTGAAATGATTATTCAAAATTTTTATGCTCAGCTTTCTCTCAATAATCAAACCATGCTTGATACTTTTGTACTGGTTCTTTAATGATGAAGACTATTGAATTCAAATGGAATTTATTCGAAATAATTAAACTGTCAGGACCACGATTCCAAGTCACATCGATCTAGCTGGTAACACCTCATATCACTTTGCGGCCTCACGCACGGTATTCCCACGGGTGTCACCTTGCCATGGCCCGGGACCGTTTGCGCCTTTTGGCTCACGTATATGATAGTGTCGCTAGCATCCATATGACAGAGAACCCGGGCCGACATGACTAGTCGTGAACCCCAAGTGGCATTAACCTATGGGGACAGGCATACATGAATCAACATCGAGCATGTCGGTCAGCAGCGTATGAATCCGGGCTGTAGCACTAGGCTAACAGGACTCCGGGAACCCGGGCTGTAGCAGGCTAGGCAGGACTCCGGATGTCACCGCGTGACATTTCCCCGAAGGGACAGACACAGGAATGAAGTGAAACACATGCCGGCCAGTGAAGTGTTCCGGAGCAGTAGTGCTGGGCTAGCAGGACTCCGGTGAACCGGGCTATAGCGGACTACTATGGCTCATGGATGCACAAGACTACATTTCCCCATAAGGGAGGATACCAAGGATAAACAACTAGGTTGTCGGATCCCACACATACCAAGCATTTCAATCATACACACAATATGCTCGATAAGTGTAAATACAACATGGCATCACAACACAACTCTACGACTCAAGTATTTATTCATTAGGCTCCGAGTAGCCAAGATATTACAAACATGGGTCTCATGACCCAACATTCAGAGCATACAAGTCAAACACATGCGGAAGCTTAACATGTCTGAGTGCAGACAACTATAAATGAAAAGGCTGAGAAGCCTGACTATCTACTAGATCCTGCCGAGGGCACAAGATCGTAGCTGAGGTAACAAGCTAAACATCGAAGTCCACGCGGAACTACTAGCAAGACTGAAGTCTCTCTGCAAAATGTAATTAAGAAAACGTGAGTACAAATGTACCCGGCAAGACTTACATCAGAACTAACTACATATGCATCGGTATCAACAAAGGGGGTGGCGGAGTTTAACTGCAGCAAGCCAGCTTTGACCCGGTGGCTATCCTAAACTACAACTGCAAGTAACTCTTTGAGGTGGTGCACACGAGTCCACATATTCACCATATCTATAGAACACTATGGATCCGCTCCCGTCTCCCTACGAGAAGGCCATCCATAGCACTCACGCTTATCTTGCGCATTTTAGAGTATCCACTTTCTCTTGTCTATGAATTGTTATAGGCAACCCAGAAGTCCTTTACCGCGGACACGGCTATTCGAATAGATGATGTTAACCCTGCAGGGGTGTACTTCTTCATACATGTTTCCACCACTTAGGGTCTGCACACGACATGTGCTCGGCAGACTTCAAGCAAAAGCCGACGTGGGTGTAGACCACGACCTACCTAAACACTCAAGTCTCTGTTGGAAATATGCCCTAGAGGCAATAATAAATTGATTATTATTATATTTCCTTGTTCATGATAATCGTTTATTATCCATGCTAGAATTGTATTGATAGGAAACTCAGATACATGTGTGGATACATAGACAACACCATGTCCCTAGTAAGCCTCTAGTTGACTAGCTCGTTGATCAATAGATGGTTACGGTTTCCTGACCATGGACATTGGATGTCGTTGATAACGGGAACACATCATTAGGAGAATGATGTGATGGACAAGACCCAATCCTAAGCATAGCACTAGATCGTGTAGTTCGTATGCTAAAGCTTTTCTAATGTCAAGTATCATTTCCTTAGACCATGAGATTGTGCAACTCCCGGATACCGTAGGAGTGCTTTGGGTGTGCCAGACGTCACAACGTAACTGGGTGGCTATAAAGGTACACTACGGGTATCTCCGAAAGTGTCTGTTGGGTTGGCACGAATCGAGACTGGGATTTGTCACTCCGTGTGACGGAGAGGTATCTCTGGGCCCACTCGGTAGGACATCATCATAATGTGCACAATGTGATCAAGGAGTTGATCACGGGATGATGTGTTACGGAACGAGTAAAGAGACTTGCCGGTAACGAGATTGAACAAGGTATCGGGATACCGACGATCGAATCTCGGGCAAGTATCGTACCGATAGACAAAGGGAATTGTATACGGGATTGATTAAGTCCTCGACATCGTGGTTCATCCGATGAGATCATCGCGGAACATGTGGGAGCCAACATGGGTATCCAGATCCCGCTGTTGGTTATTGACCGGAGAACGTCTCGGTCACGTCTGCATGTCTCCCGAACCCGTAGGGTCTACACACTTAAGGTTCGATGATGCTAGGGTTATAAAGGAAGTTTGTATGTGGTTACCGAATGTTGTTCGGAGTCCCGGATGAGATCCCGGACGTCACGAGGATTTCCGGAATGGTCCGGAGGTAAAGATTTATATTTGGGAAGTCCTGTTTTGGTCACCGGAAAGGTTTCGGGGTTTATCGGTAATGTACCGGGACCATCGGGAGGGTCCCGGGGGTCCACCAAGTGGGGCCACCAACCCCGGAGGCTTGCGTGGGCTAAGTGTGGGAGGGGAGCAGCCCCAGGTGGGCTGGTGCGCCCCCCCACAAGGGCCCAAGGCGCCTAAGAGGTGGAAAGGGGCAAACCCTAAAGGGGTATGGGCCTTAGGGCCCATCCTGGTGCGCCTCCCTCTCCCCCTCCCCTCTTGGCCGCCTCCCCTTTCCCATCTAGGGCTGCCGCCCCCCCTAGGGGTGGGAACCCTAGAGGGGGCGCACCCTCCTCCCTCTCCCCTATATATAGTGAGGCCTAGGGGCTGCCCATCACACGCGATTAGATCTCTCTCGTTAGTGCAGCCCTCCCTCTCTTTCTCCTCATATCTCGCGGTGCTTGGCGAAGCCCTGCTGGAGTACCACGCTCCTCCACCACCACCACGCCGTTGTGCTGCTGCTGGATGGAGTCTTCCTCAACCTCTCCCTCTCTCCTTGCTGGATCAAGGCGTGGGAGACGTCACCGGGCTGTACGTGTGTTGAACGCGGAGGTGCCGTCCGTTCGGCACTACGATCATCGGTGATTTGGATCACGGCGAGTACGACTCCATCAACCCCGTTCACTTGAATGCTTCCGCTTAGCGATCTACAAGGGTATGTAGATGCACTCTCCTTCCCCTCGTTGCTGGTCTCTCCATAGATAGACTTTGGTGACACGTAGGAAAATTTTGAATTTCTGCTACGTTCCCCATCAGTGGCATCATGAGCTAGGTCTATGCTAGTTACTATGCACGAGTAGAACACAAAGTAGTTGTGGGCGTTGATATTGTCAATTATCTTGCTGTCACTAGTCTTATCTTGATTCGGCGGCATTGTGGGATGAAGCGGCCCGGACCAACCTTACCCGTATGCTTACGTGAGACCGGTTCCACCGACAAACATGCACTAGTTGCATAAGGTGGCTGGCGGGTATCTGTCTCTCCCACTTTAGTCGGATCGGATTCGATGAAAAGGGTCCTTATGAAGGGTAAATAGCAATTGGCATATCACGTTGTGGTCTTTGCATAGGTAAGAAACGTTCTTGCTAGAAACCCATAGAAGCCACGTAAAACATGCAAACAACAATTAGAGGACGTCTAACTTGTTTTTGCAGGTTATGCTATGTGATGTGATATGGCCAAAAGGATGTGATGAATGATATATGTGATGTATGAGATTGATCATGTTCTTGTAATAGGAATCACAACTTGCATGTCGATGAGTATGACAACCGGCAGGAGCCATAGGAGTTGTCTTTATTTATTTATGACCTGCGTGTCAACTTAAACGTCATGTAATTACTTTACTTATTGCTAACTGTTAGCCATAGTAGTAGAAGTAATAGTTGGCGAGACAACTTCATGAAGACACGATGATGGAGATCATGATGATGGAGATCATGGTGTCATGCCGGTGACGATGATGATCGTGGAGCCCCGAAGATGGAGATCAAGAGGAGCAAAGTGATGATGGCCATATCATGTCACTATTTGATTGCATGTGATGTTTATCATGTTTTTGCATCTTGTTTACTTAGAACAACGGTAGTAAATAAGATTATCCCTCATAATAATTTCAAGAAAGTGTTCCCCCTAACTGTGCACCGTTGCGACAGTTCGTTGTTTCGAAGCACCACGTGATGATCGGGTGTGATAGATTCTAACATTCACATACAACGGGTGTAAGACAGATTTACACACGCGAAACACTTAGGTTGACTTGACGAGCCTAGCATGTACAGACATGGCCTCGGAACACAAGAGACCGAAAGGTCGAGCATGAGACGTATGGTAGATACGATCAACATGAAGATGTTCACTAATGATAACTAGTCCGTCTCACGTGATGATCGGACACGGCCTAGTTGACTCGGATCATGTAATCACTTAGATGACTAGAGGGATGTCTATCTGAGTGGGAGTTCATAAGATGAACTTAATTATCCTAAACATAGTCAAAAGGTCTTCGCAAATTATGTCGTAGCTCGCGCTTCAGTTCTACTGTTTAGTTATGTTCCTAGAGAAAAATTTAGTTGAAAGTTGATAGTAGCAATTATGCGGACTAGGTCCGTAAACTGAGGATTGTCCTCATTGCTTCATAGAAGGCTTATGTCCTTAATGCACCGCTCAGTGTGCTGAACCTCGAACGTCATCTGTGGATGTTGCGAACATCTGACATACATGTTTTGATAACTACGTGATAGTTCAGTTAAACGGTTTAGAGTTGAGGCACCGAAGACGGTTTTTGAAACGTCGCAAAACATATGAGATGTTTCGAGGGCTAAAATTGGGATTTCAGGCTTGTGCCCACGTCAAGAGGTATAAGACCTCCGACGATTTTCTTAACCTACAAACTAAGGGAGAAAAGCTCAATTGTTGAGCTTGTGCTCAGATTGTCTGAGTACAACAATCATTTGAATCAAGTGGGAGTTGATCTTCCAGATGAGATAGTGATGTTTCTCCGAAGTCATTACCACCAAGCTGCTAGAGCTTCGTGATGAACTATAATGTATCAGGGACATATATGATGATCCTTGAGCTATTCGCGACACCGCGAAAGTAGAAATCAAGAAGGAGCATCAATTGTTGATGGTTGGTGAAACCACTAGTTTCAAGAAGGGCAAGGGCAAGGAGGGATACTTCATGAAACGGCAATTCAGCTGCTGCTCTAGTGAAGAAACCCAAGGTTGAACCCAAACCCGAGACTAAGTGCTTCTGTAATAAGGGGAACAGCCACTGGACAGAATTACCCTAGATACTTGGTAGATTAGAAGGCTGGCAAGGTCGATAGAAGTATATTGGATATACATTGTGTTGATGTGTACTTTACTAGTACTCCTAGTAGCACCAGGGTATTAGATACCGGTTCGGTTGCTAAATGTCAGTAAACTCGAAATAAAAGGCTGCGGAGTAAATGGAGACTAGCTAAAGGTGAGCTGACGATATGTGTTGGAAGTGTTTCCAATGTTGATATGATCAAGCATCGCACGCTCCCTCTACCATCGAGATTGGTGTTAAACCTAAATAATTCTTATTTGGTGTTTGCGTTGAGCATAGACATGATTGGATTATGTCTATCGCAATACGGTTATTCATTTAAAGAGAGAGTAATGGTTACTCTATTTATTTGAATAATACCTTCAATGGTCTTACACCTAAAATGAATGGTTTATTGAATCTCGATCGTAGTGATACACATGTTCATGCCAAAAGACATAAGATAGTAATGATAGTACCACCTACTTGTGGCACTGCCACGTAAGTCATATTGGTATAAAACGCATGAAGAAGCTCCATGTTGATGGATCTTTGGACTCACTTGATTTTGAATCACTTGAGACATGCGAACCATGCCTATTGGTATATATGCATGAAGAAACTCCATGCAAATGGACCGTTTGGACTCACTTGATTTTGAATCACTTGATACATGCAAATCATACCACATGGGCAAGATGACTGAAAGCCTCGTTTTCAGTAAAATGGAACTAGAAAGCAACTTGTTGGAAGTAATACATTTTGATGTGTGCAGTCCAATGAGTGCTGAGGCGTGTAGTGGATATCGTTATGTTCTTACTTCACAGATGATTTGAGTAGATGTTGAGTATATTTACTTGATGAATCACGAGTCTGAATTATTGAAAGGTTCAAGTAATTTCAGGGTGAAGTTGAAAGATCGTCGTGACAAGAGGATAAAATATCTATGATATGATCATAGAGATGAATATCTGAATTACGAGTTTGGCACAGAATTAAGACATTGTCGAAATTGTTTCAGAACTAATACAGCCTGGAAACACCATAGTGTGATGGTGTGTCCGAACATCATAACTGCACCCTATTGGACATGATGCATACCATGATGTTTCTTATTGAATTACCACGATAGTTTATGGGTTAGGCATTAGAGACAACCGCATTCACTTTAAATAGGGCACCACGTAATTCCGATGAGATTACACCGTATGAACTATGGTTTAGAGAAACCTAAGCTGTCATTTCTTAAAAGTTTGGGGCTGCGACGCTTATGTGAAAAAGTTTCAGGCTGATAAGCTCGAACCCAAAGCGGATAAATGCATCTTCATAGGACACCCAAAACAGTTGGGCATACCTCCTGTCTCAGATCCGAAAGCAATAAGGGATTGTTTCTAGAATCGGGTCCTTTCTCGAGGAAAAGTTTCTCTCCAAAGAATTGAGTGGGAGGATGGTGGAGGCTTGATGAGGTTATTGAACCGTCTCTTCAACTAGTGTGTGGCAGGGCACAGGAAGTTGTTCCTGTGGCACCTACACCAATTGAAGTGGAAGCTTATGATAGTGATCATGAAACTTCAGATCAAGTCACTACCAAACCTCGTAGGATGACAAGGATGCGTACTACTTCAGAGTGGTACGTAATCCTGTCTTGGAAGTCATGTTGCTAGACAACAATGAACCTACGAGCTATGGAGAAGCGATGGTGGGCCCGGATTCCGATAAATGGCTCGAGGCCATATAATCCGAGAGAGGATCCATATATGAAAACAATGTATCGACTTTGGAAGAACTACTTGATGGTCGTAAGGCTGTTAGGTGCAGATGGATTTTAAAAGGAAGACGGACAATGATGGTAAATGCCACCATTAAAAAGCTCGACTTGTCGTTAAGATGTTTTCCGACAAGTTCAAGGAGTTGACTACGATGAGACTTTCTCACCCGTAGTGATGCTAAGAGTCTGTTGGAATTATATTAGCGATTACTACATTATTTATGAAATCTTGCAGATAGGATGTCAAAAACATTGTTTCCTCGGCGATTTTTCTTGAGGAAAAGGTTGTATGTGATACAACCAGAAGGTTTTTTCAATCCTGAAAGATGTGAATAAGTATGCAAAGCTCCAGCAATCCTTCTGAGGACTGGAGTAAGCATCTCGGAGTTGGAATGTATGCTTTGATGATGATCAAAGATTTTGGGTTTATACAAAGTTTATGAGAAACTTGTATTTCCAAAGAAGTGAGTGGGAGCACTATAGAATTTCTGATGAGTATATGTTGTTGACATATTGTTGATCAGAAATGACGTAGAATTTCTGGAAAGCATATAGGGTTATTTGGAAAGTGTTTTTCAATGGAAAGCCTGGATTAAGCTACTTGAACATTGAGCATCAAGATCTATAAGGATAGATCAAAACGCTTAATGGTACTTTCAAATGAGCACATACCTTGACATGATCTTGAAGGTGTTCAAGATGGATCAGTCAAAGAAGGAGTTCTTGCCTGAGTTGTAAGGTATGAAGTTAAGACTTAAAGCTCGACCACGGCAGAATAGAGAGAAAGGACGAAAGTCGTCCCCTATGCTTAAGACATAGGCCCTACAGTATGCTATGCTGTGTACCGCACCTGAAGTGTGCCTTGCCATGAGTCAGTCAAGGGGTACAAGAGTGATCCAAGAATGGATCACAGGACAGCGGTCAAAGTTATCCTTAGTAACTAGTGGACTAAGGAATTTTCTCGATTATGGAGGTGGTAAAAGAGTTCGTCGTAAAGGGTTACGCCGATGCAAACTTTGACACTAATCCAGATTATTCTGAGTAGTAAACTGGATTCGTATAGTAGAACAGTTATTTGGAATAGCTCCAAATAGAGCGTGGTAGCTGCATCTAGGAGATGACATAGAGATTTGTAAAGCACACACAGATCTGAAAGGTTCAGACCCGTTGACTATAACCTCTCTCACAAGCATAACATGATCAAACCCAGAACTCATCGACTGTTAATCACATGCTAAATGTGAACTAGATTATTGACTCTAGTAAACTCTTTGGGTGTTAGTCACATGGGGATGTGACCTTGAGTGTTAATCACATATCGATGTGAACTAGATTATTGACTCTAGTGCAAGTGGGAGACTGTTGGAAATATGCACTAGAGGCAATAATAAATTGATTATTATTATATTTCCTTGTTCATGATAATCGTTTATTATCCATGCTAGAATTGTATTGATAGGAAACTCAGATACATGTGTGGATACATAGACAACACCATGTCCCTAGTAAGCCTCTAGTTGACTAGCTCGTTGATCAATAGATGGTTACGGTTTCCTGACCATGGACATTGGATGTCGTTGATAACGGGATCACATCATTAGGAAAATGATGTGATGGACAAGACCCAATCCTAAGCATAGCACTAGATCGTGTAGTTCGTATGCTAAAGCTTTTCTAATGTCAAGTATCATTTCCTTAGACCATGAGATTGTGCAACTCCCGGATACTGTAGGAGTGCTTTGGGTGTGCCAGACGTCACAACGTAACTGGGTGGCTATAAAGGTACACTACGGGTATCTCTGAAAGTGTCTGTTGGGTTGGCACGAATCGAGACTGGGATTTGTCACTCCGTGTGACGGAGAGGTATCTCTGGGCCCACTCGGTAGGACATCATCATAATGTGCACAATGTGATCAAGGAGTTGATCACGGGATGATGTGTTACGGAACGAGTAAAGAGACTTGCCGGTAACGAGATTGAACAAGGTATCGGGATATCGACGATCGAATCTCGGGCAAGTATCGTACCGATAGACAAAGGGAATTGTATACGGGATTGATTAAGTCCTCGACATCGTGGTTCATCCGATGAGATCATTGTGGAACATGTGGGAGCCAACCTGGGTATCCAGATCCCGCTGTTGGTTATTGACCGGAGAACGTCTTGGTCATGTCTGCATGTCTCCCGAACACTTAGGGTCTACACACTTAAGGTTCGATGACGCTAGGGTTATAAAGGAAGTTTGTATGTGGTTACCGAATGTTGTTCGGAGTCCCGGATGAGATCCCGGACATCACGAGGAGTTCCGGAATGGTCCGGAGGTAAAGATTTATATATGGGAAGTCCTGTTTTGGTCACCGGAAAGGTTTCGGGGTTTATCGGTAAT
This sequence comes from Triticum urartu, assembly GCF_056163025.1. Lineage (NCBI taxonomy): Eukaryota > Viridiplantae > Streptophyta > Magnoliopsida > Poales > Poaceae > Triticum > Triticum urartu. Next base: position 685,605,443 of record NC_141877.1, read on the forward strand.
GTACCGGGACCACCGGGAGGGTCCCGGGGGTCCACCAAGTGGGGCCACCAACCCCGGAGGCTTGCGTGGGCTAAGTGTGGGAGGGGACCAGCCCCAGGTGGGCTGGTGCGCCCCCCCCCCCCACAAGGGCCCAAGGCGCCTAAGAGGTGGAAAGGGGGCAAACCCTAAAGGGGTATGGGCCTTAGGGCCCATCCTGGTGCGCCTCCCTCTCCCCCTCCCCTCTTGGCCGCCTCCCCTTTCCCATCTAGGGCTGCCGCCCCCCTAGGGGTGGGAACCCTAGAGGGGGCGCACCCTCCTCCCTCTCCCCTATATATAGTGAGGCCTAGGGGCTGCCCATCACACGCGGTGCAGCCCTCCCTCTCTTTCTCCTCATATCTCGCGGTGCTTGGCGAAGCCCTGCTGGAGTACCATGCTCCTCCACCACCACCACGCCGTTGTGCTGCTGCTGGATGGAGTCTTCCTCAACCTCTCCCTCTCTCCTTGCTGGATCAAGGCGTGGGAGACGTCACCGGGCTGTACGTGTGTTGAACGCGGAGGTGCCGTCCGTTCGGCACTACGATCATCGGTGATTTGGATCATGGCGAGTACGACTCGATCAACCCTGTTCACTTGAACGCTTCCGCTTAGCGATGTACAAGGGTATGTAGATGCACTCTCCTTCCCCTCGTTGCTGGTCTCTCCATAGATAGATCTTGGTGACACATAGGAAAATTATGAATTTCTGCTACGTTCCCCATCAGTCTCTAGTCCAGGTTTATCGCCTATTCAGGTTCCATCCGCAGGGAGTCCCGCCGAGGTTTCCACATACGGCCCCGAACGATGTGTACAGGGTTCTTGAGATTCCTAACGGGCATCTGGTACACCATGCCACGTACCTACCGCATCACTGCCCACCCCGCGGGTCAGCGCTGTCCACGGCCTCCAGTAAGCTACAAACACCAGAAACTACTTGCAACTCCTAGACAGAGGACAAGGGTGATTAAGAAGTTGAGCGGGGTTATATTTGAGGGCCCAATGCATGGTAGTAGCTGTTTCATGGAGCACAAACACAGAACTCAGTTCCTGAGGACGGCTTCAATGAGACAACCCACCATGTACTCCTACATGGCCTCTCACCGATACCTTTACCAAATCATGTTCACACACTTAGCTCTCAACAGTAGGACATGTTCACACACCTCCGATTCGTCCCCGATGAATCAGGCCTGACTCAACTCTAAACAGTAGCAAGCATGACACACAAGCATGAATGAGTAGGCACATCAGGGCTCAAACAACTCCTACTCATGCTAGTGGGTGTCATCTATTTACTGTGGCAATGACAAGTCATGAAGAGGATAAAGGGGTTCAGCTACCGCAGCAAGTAACAGATGAATTGTTGTTGTCCTAATGCAGTAAAAGAGAGCAGGAGTGAGAGAGTAGGATTGTATCGGAATGAACAAGGGGGTTTTCCTTGCTTGGCACTTCTGAAGATATTATAGTTCTTCATCGGTGTCATCGAACTCATCGTCGAATCACATCTATCGAGAGGGAACAAATACCGACAACAGAGAAAGAAACACAATCAATGCAATGCACAATGTGATGCATGATCATGACAAGGTAAAATGAGTGTGTTGGGCTAATGCAACGACAATTAGATGGGTTTGAGCTATTTTGAACCAAAGATTCAAAGTTCAAACTCATTTGTGATTTTAAATAGTGCTTTATCATGTTTTGCACTAAACAGCAAGTTAACTTGTTTAAACATGCATGAAACCAGTACAGATGGATAGATTGGATTTTTTTGATAATTTTTCATATATAACTTATTTCATTCTGAGCTACGGTTGAATTTCTATGATTTTTAGAAGTTAGCACTATTTTTTGGAATTTCCTGGATAAACTTAAATCCAGAAAATGCTTTACTGTGTCAGCATGACATAGGTGTGACGTCAGCAGGTCAACTGGGTCGGCCAGGTCAAACCTGACCTGCGGGACCCATACGTCAGTGTCTCAGGCTAGTTTGGGTGTATGATAGGTGGAACCGGTCAACGTTGACTTGACCAAAGTCAAAGCTGACACGTGGGGTCCACACAGATTAGCACTAACTTAAACAGGGAGTTAGACTAAACTAGTTGGGACCGGGGACCCACATGTCATCGACACAGGCACTAACTAAACGAGTTTAGCGCCTAAGCTAATGGCGCCACGTCAGCAGGTGACGCCGACAACCATAGCAACGGCGGGAACTCGCAGGAGTTGGTCGGGGCGGCGCTACAGACCGCGGCTGGGCGTGCTGAGGGCATCTACGCGGAGCTGGGAATCGCCCGCATCAACTCGTGGCAGCGGCTGGAGCTGGGGTGGCCGGAGTCCACCAGAATGGAGCTTGCGGGAGTGGTCGGAGTTCGGGAACATGCGGGCACGAGACTGTGATGCACTAGAGGGCCAACTAGCGGCTGCGTTGGCCTCTCCGTTGCTCCAGGAGCACGCCGGAGGCTCAAGCTCGAGTGGAGACGCACGGTGGCTGCAAGAGCAACGTCCATGGCGGACGGCAGCGCTCGGATACGGCGGCTGGCATAGCTAAAGGACAGAAATGATCTCGGGGAGGAGGGGGAAAGGTGTCGGAGCTCACAGCGATCTCAAGGAAGGACTCAGCGGGCTCGGGGAGGCGGAGACGGCGGCGAATCACCGGTGAGGTTGCCGGTGGCCGGAGGTTGGGGATGAGCTCAAGGAAGACGCTACAGGGATCCCGCGGTCGAATGGGTTGGTGTAGATGACGCAGAAGGCGAAGGCGGTTCCTCTGGACCCATCGGGGAGGCACGGGATGGACGGTGACCGTGGTACATTGCGTCGGCGACGACGAGCTCCGCTCGGGTGTGCTCGGGAGAGGGAGCAGAGGGCAAGGGGCGAGCAGAGAGTGAGGGAGAGGAGCGAGGGGCAACGGGGCGTCTCCGTGGCGTCGCTAGAAGGCCCGGGGAGGAAGCAGGAGGTGGCCAGGGGCGAGCGCGCGCGGTGACACGCCTCTGCCTACTGGCAGGGGTTGAAGACGACCGCTTCGGCCAGTGGGCTGGGCCGCCAGGTGGCCTGCATAGGAGGTAAGCCCAGGTAGGTTTCCTTTCTCTCTCTTCTTTTATTTGTTTCTGTTTTCTATTATTCTGTAGTCTTTAGGGCTTTATTAAAAATACTTAGACACTTCCAAAAATCATGAAACTACTCATGATCACTGTTGGGAATATATCCTACAGTAAAAATTTTAGTTTATGATTATTTGAGCATTTAAAATATTTAATAGCATTTAAATGCCCAAATTCAAATAGAGTATGATTTAATCCAGAGCCCAAATATGTCATGGAAAAATGTGCATCACCTCTGGTTACTGTTTCCAGCATTTCCAAGAATGATGAACATTTTTGAAAGCCATTTGGTTTTACTGGAAATATTTTGGTTGAACCTAGTGAATTCGTTTAATGCTAGGGTTTAGGCAATCCCCATTTCAAGTTTCTTTCAAAGTTTAAACATGATGCACACATGAAGTTAGCCTAGTGCAATGCCAGAAGCTAGGGATGTGACAACTCACCCACACTAAACAAGAATCTCATCCCGAGATTCAAGACGTGAGGTAAGTAGAAAGAGGGGACACAAAGCTAACACGATCTCATGATCCACTTTCCCTTCTCGAAGATGTTGATTCATTGCTTCGTATTGATCTTGACGTCTTTGCTTTCGAGATCTTCATCCAACACGATGACGACAAAAGGAAACTCTACAGGAAATGATCTCCCCGAAGATCGAGCACTCAAGATCAACTCATGCAGTGAGACGTTAGAATATCTCTTGAGCTGAGACGCAAAACACACATGTGTAGCAATGGAAACAGGCAGATGACAAGGGTTCAATTTGGTAGGCAACAATCGCACACTTAAGAGGGTGGTGGATCCGTTTCAAAGTAGTGGGGAGCTAAATTGCCATGATTCCATAACGGGGCACCTTAGGGAAGGTGACTCGTAGAATTATTCCCTTAAGTGGCAAAAAGAATTACTTTTGATATAGAGATCATTGAAACTCTTCACATCGGGCTGAGGCGATTCATAAATGATCGTTTCAAGGAGTTGAAGAAATGTCATACCCAGACTAGAATGGACGATGTGGACTACCTTGTTGAAGACAACGCAATGGATGATTTTTTCTTATCACCGGAAATGGATGAGACCCATGGTAGACTGGCACGATGACAGGTGCTAGCTGGGAACAAAATGCAAATGTTGGGAATGATTCTAGTAACTGGGGAGAAGCTCAACAGTAGAGAGTGATTCCACTATTGGGAATTTATAGCATAACCGAGAAAACTGGGAGCAATCCCAGATAGAGCCTCTGATAGCACCTAGTGCTTGAGCGTGCTCTCAGGAACTTGAGCATTACCACACTCATCAAGGTTTTACCAATATCCGTGACAAGGATCCTGGCAGCACATCATACTACCATGATGAATACCGGTGGAGGATGCAGATGCAAAGGAAGATAACACTTTCTCAGATTTCACCTTAGCAGAGCCAAGAGGCAAAATCTGGATGATCGACCGAGAGACATTTAGCACTCCTCTTCTAATGTTCTCCTTTATGTGTTAGCGTAATCCATTCATAGAAATGGTTTAATATGTAGAACATCAAGTAAAAGGTCGGACTTCGGGAACTCAAAAATCCATAAGGAACAACAAGGGAGTAAATCCTACGAAATCCTTATGGGGAGGTGGCCAACTTCCTCAACCAAGATACTACAATAATAGGTCTTCCAGCTGGGTGTGTTGGCCACGACATCCACTTTACCGTTATCGAGAGACCAATATTATAGCTCTTGGGAGATGTTCCAACCATCATATCTGCCAGAGATTCAGATCTGGTTTGTGTCAAAATATTCCAGACTCATCAAGTCTAGAACGAAAAGTTAAAGTTTGCAACACAAATCGACGAGATGACGTTGCAAGATTCTCAGGAAATGAACTGCGATAGCAAGCTCCAAAACATGAGCTGGTTCTGCTACAAACATATGAACACGTTGTCCTAGACAAGCATGACCACATACACTGGTAGAAAAAGGGCCTACAGTCCCGGTTCGTAAGGGCCTTTAGTCCCGGTTCTTGAACCGGGACTAAAGTGTCGGTACTAATACCTCCCCCCTTTAGTCCCGGTTCAATCCAGAACCGGGACTAAAGGGCGCGGCCACGTGGAGCTCCACCTTTAGTCCCGGTTGGTAACACCAACCGGGACTAAAGGAAATTTTATGAATTTTTTTTTGAAATTTTTTTTTGAATTTTTTTTGAATTTTTTTTATTTTCAAATTTCTGTATTATTTTAACCTCTAGTCCGTAATCACCACCCCTCATCACTTCTCAATTTATCCTTTAATCACCCCTCATCATTCCAAATCATCTAACTTCCCGACCGGTCACCCATCCCTCTCACTACTCCAGCCCGAGCACACTTAACTTCCGGGTTCTATTCTCCCTCGCTCCAAGTCTGCACTTGTTGTTTTCCTAACAATAGTAAGATGTCAATCCTATTAACCTTCGGGAATTTTGCTTGAGCATGAAGTGACACATTTCACTGTTTGAGTTTGAAACTATTGTTTTAAAAAACAATAATTATTTAGCAACACTAATATTTCTTGAATAATTAGTTTGACCATTGTTTGACCACTGTTTGACCAGATTTGACCAAAATTGAAATAACTAAAATAATTATTTAGTAACACTAATATTCTAGAATAATTAGTTTGACCATTGTTTGACCACAGTTTGCCCACTGTTTAAATATTTTTCAATTTTTTCCACTCTAGATCTTAAAAGCCCCGTAACTTTTTTTCTATTAGGTTTTTGAGAATTTTGAAAATGTTTAACGGGGTACCCCCTTGTTGAATTTGGATGTAACTTTTTGAGTAGATGATTTTTCATATAAAAAACTTTTTCATCCGAGTTAGTATGCAAAAATTATGCCCATTTTTACAAATTTCAAAGAGATTTTGCAAATAAAGTCAGAATTCACATTTGCAAATTTTCCCAACAACTAGACCACATATCACATGAGAAACTTATTTTCTTTTATTTTTTTGACATTTCCATCATTTTATTTTATTTTTTTAAGACTGAAAAGGCGATCCACCGGGGGGGTAGAGTTTGAAAATGGGACCTTTAGTACCGGTTCGTGGCACGAACCGGGACTAAAGGTCTCAACCCCATTAGTCCCGGTTCGTGCCTCAAATCGGGACTAAAGGTCTAATCTTTAGTCCCGGTTTGAGGCACAAACCGGGACTAAAGGTCATCGCACCCTTTAGTCCCGGTTCATGTCTTTAACCGGGACTAAAGGGCCCGAGTGAACCAGGACTAATGCCTTAGCCGCACGAACCGGGACCAATGCTTACATTAGTCCCGGTTCGTGACTGAACCGGGACTAATGTGAATATTGCCCCGTGACCATAGCCCTGTTTTCTACTAGTGATAGTAGTCTTATAATAAAACACTTACCGAGTTCAGGTGGGGAAACCATGATTGCGGATAACGAAGTCCTTGCATAAGTCATATCATTAGCTCTTATGAAGGAATTCCGTTTCCTGGAACAAATCAGTTAGTGGCTTGGTGTGCTACAGAATTCATATGGAATGAAGATGATCAGTCTAATAGACCACGGAATACTTCGCACGTGTATAACTGACTTGGGATGATCCGAGAGGAGGTAAAAACATGCTTTCTTGAATTCACGGCGGCAACTTGCATCAAATGCACATGAATTAGAGGAAGTCGCTTCTTTCATCCAAGCATATGCTTCATGAACGGGACATGAAGAAAATGTTTACACAAATTTCCAACACTAGCTGGATGTTCAACACAAATCATGGAGGAGACAAAATGCTGCTGATGGGCTCAACAACAACTCATCGGAATTTCCATATCACTGGACTTCCACCATTATGTGAACAATGTGATAGTATTGGTCAGACCAAAAGATGTAATGGTGTATGCTCGAGAGATCAACCAAGAGTAAGACAACATTACGAACATCGTTGGTTCTGATTTGACTTGACGATAGCCCATACCCAAGTCAAAGTTTGACAAGGCAATAGATCCAACAATTGACACGAGGATCAATCAATGAAGATATCATCTTCTTCAACACACCTACAAGATATCCCTTAAAATGAACTAAGTCGGGCAAGCTTTTATCTTCCAACTCTCCAGGTTGTTGTTTTAGCTTAACCAACTAGCTCGGGGTATCTGACACGGATTCTTGGAGAAGGGGTGGTTACAGAAAACCAACTTGCTCACAAACTCAACATAGCGGCCAGGTGACGACCTGGTGATACTTCCGAGAAGACATTCGGAAAATCACGAACCATTGATATGTTACTAAGCTTGAGAGCAATCTTGCTTTCGAGACAAGACGATATGATCAAAAGGGCGAGGGATTGATAATATCCTAACTCATTGAACGGAGTGTGCATCGGAAATAAGGACTGGGTAGCACGATCAAACCTAGGATGGTGATTCAATAACCAACACGCTAAGAATGAGATTATTGTCCATTAACTACCAACCAACAGAGTTGCTAGGAATATTGATTTCACACATCATGGTTCACTTGTCGGCATTCCGGCTGTGACAACACGGAACCGAGGAATGAATAATGATGGCGAGAAGTATCACTATACCAAGAGTTCATAAGAGGGGGTGCAATTCTCATGACATTCTTGACATAGAGAGGGCAATACTTCAGGGTGGAACAGAATCAAAAGCTGGATTGGCATTTTGACCTGCGGAATACAACTACTTTGACCCAATCCTCGAAATGGACAAGGTACTGGAGTTTGTTTCTCCTAGTCATTCCGGAATAGGATGGCTTGACGGACCACAAGAATACTAGGCACCGATAACATGAATGCACAATTACTCCTGACTATCAATTGATAGACGAAGGTCGGAATACGACCGAAGAGGGACAACTCAAAGGAACATATATCTTTCTGAGTTGTGGATGCATAGATTAGTATGTCGAGCAAATTCAACATACTTCTTCCGAATAACCCATGCAGAGAGGTAGGATTGGCAGAGTCACAATATAGAATGGGGAACTCATCGAGAGCACTCTTGTTGTGATCTTTTGGTTCAACGAGGAACTTCTGCCAAGGATGGCTCATGGTATTTGGAAGAATGATATACGACGGACCTCAAAGACTATCACAAGGTCACTAATATCCTAAAGGAATGAGAAACACTATCTACAGGAATTAAGTAGAGTGAATCTTGGGTTCAAGAACCCAGAAATAGAATGCCTACTAATTAAATGGCATCCTGGGATGCTTTCGAGAATGATGGCCAGAATCATCACACTGGGAACACAAAACATGGCTAGATTACTAGGTGATCCTCTAAGACACCTAGGGTCATAATAATAGCTCCAACTTATATGCCGAGGCAACAGAATACCTCAACTCATGCGATTAGTGTGGTTAAACTGGCCCAAATAAACATTGAGAACGAAAAAGAAGGGAGTTGCAAATGCATCTGACTATTTAGAAATCTGGGATGACTCGGATAGCATAACAACTGTAAATGCTCAAAAAGATTTGAGACATCCTGCAAAAAGGTGCCATAACCACTTAACATCACAATATCAAAATTCTGAGATCAACTATGAACACACGGAGGTAGAAGAAACTGAACTGAGACTTGAATCCATCAATCCTATAAGTCTCTACCATAGTAACTCGTCATCCTGATAGATAGATGAGAAGGCCTAGTTCTTAATCCCCATAGAAGAGAAGAGGTTGACTCAGATCAGAAGGCCATGAGGTATAAGGAGTAAAAAGAGCCTTACGTTCCCTTCCACAATCAATTCCCTTACATAACTAAAGCATTTCTAGACTCAACTTCGACCAGTTTGTCTTGGTAATCCTACAGGTAGTCAGGATCTGATACCAAAGCTGTCAGGACCCCGATTCCAAGTCACATCGATCTAGCCGGTAACACCTCATATCACTTTGCGGCCTCACACACGGTATTCCCAAGGGTGTCGCCTTACCATGGCCTGGGACCGTTTGCGCCTTTTGGCTCACGTATATGATAGTGTCGCTAGCATCCATATGACAGAGAACCCGGGCCGACATGACTAGTCGTGAACCCCAAGTGGCACTAACATATGGGGACAGGCATACATGAATCAACATCGAGCATGTCGGTCAGCAGCGTGTGAATCCGGGCTGTAGCACTGGGCTAATAGGACTCCGGGAACCCGGGCTGTAGCAGGCTAGGCAGGACTCCGGATGTCACCGCGTGACATTTCCCCGAAGGGACAGACACAGGAACGAAGTGAAACACATGCCGGCCAGTCAAGTGTTCCGGAGCAGTAGTGCTGGGCTAGCAGGACTCCGGTGAACCGGGCTGTAGCGGACTATTATGGCTCATGGATGCACAAGACTACATTTCCCCATAAGAGAGGCTACCAAGGATAAACAACTAGGTTGTCGGATCCCACACATACCAAGCATTTCAATCATACACACAATATGCTTGATATGTGTAAATACAACATGGCATCATAGCATAACTCTACGACTCAAGTATTTATTCATTAGGCTCCGAGGTGCCAAGATATTACAAACATGGGTCTCGTGACCCAACATTCAGAGCATACAAGTCAAACACATGCGGAAGCTTAAAATGTCTGAGTGCAGACAGCTATAAATGAAAAGGCTGAGAAGCCTGACTATCTACTAGATCCTACCAAGGGCACAAGATCGTAGCTGAGGTAACAAGCTAAACGGCGAAGTCCACGCGGAACTGCTAATGAGACTGAAGTCTCTCTCCAAAACGTAAATTAAGCAAACGTGAGTACAAATGTACCCAGCAAGACTTACATCAGAACTAACTACATATGCATCGGTATCAACAAAGGGGGTGGTGGAGTTTAACTGCAGCAAGCCAGCTTTGACCCGATGGCTATCCTAAACTACGAATGCAAGTAACTCTTTGAGGTGGTGCACACGAGTCCACATATTCACCATATCAATACACCACTATGGATCCGCTCCCGTCTCCCTACGAGAAGGCCATCCATAGCACTCACTTTTATCTTGCGCATTTTAGAGTATCCACTTTCTCTTGTCTATGAACTGTTATAGGCAACCCAGAAGTCCTTTACCGCGGACACGGCTATTCGAATAGATGATGTTAACCCTGCAGGGGTGTACTTCTTCATACATGTTTCCACCACTTAGCTTCTGCACATGACATGTGCTCGGCGGACTTCAAGCGAAAGCCGGCGTGGGTGTAGACCACGACCTACCTAAACACTCAAGTATCTAGCCCATGTTTATCGCCTATTCAGGTTCCATCCGCAGGGAGTCCGGCCGAGGTTTCCACATAAGGCCCCAAACGATGTGTACAGGGTTCCCGAGATACCTAACGGGCATCCGGTACACCGTGCCACGTACCTACCGCATCACAGCCCACCCCGCGGGTCAGCGCTGTCCACGGCCTTCAGTAAGCTACAAACACCATAAGTCGAGCGGGGTCATATTTCAGGGCCCAATGCATGGTAGTAGCTGTTTCATGGATCACAAACACAAAACTCAGTTCCTGAGGACGGCTTCAATGAGACAACCCACCATGTACTCCTACATGGCCTCTCACCGATACCTTTACCAAATCGTGTTCACACACTTAGCTCCCAACAGTAGGACATGTTCACACACCTCCGATTCATCCCCGATGAATCAGGCCTGACTCAACTCTAAACAGTAGCAGGCATGACAAACAAGCATGAATGAGTAGGCACATTAGGGATCAAACAACACCTACTCATGCTAGTTGGTTTCATCTATTTACTATGGCAATGACAGGTCATGCAGAGGATAAAGGGGTTCAGCTACCGCAGCAAGTAACAGATGAATAGCTATTGTCCTAATGCAGTAAAGGAGAGCAGGAGCGAGAGAGTAGGATTGTATCGGAATGAACAAGGGGGTTCTGCTTGCCTGGCACTTCTGAAGATATTATAGTTCTTCATCGGTGTCATCGAACTCATCGTCAAATCACGTCTATCGAGAGAGAACAAATACCGACAAGAGAGAAAGAAACACAATCAATGCAATGCACAATATGATGCATGATCATGACATGGTAAAATGAGTTTGTTGGGCTAATGCAACTAGAATCAGATGGGTTTGAGCTATTTTGAACCAAAGATTCAAAGTTCAAACTCATTTGTGATTTTAAATAGTGCTTTATCATGTTTTTCACTAAACAGCAAGTTAGCTTGTTTAAACATGCATGAAACCAATACAGATGGATAGATTGGATTTTTCTGATAATGTTTCATATATAACTTATTTCATTCTGAGCTACGGTTGAATTTCTATGATTTTTAGAAGTTAGCACTATTTTCTGGAATTTCCTGGATAAACTTAAATCCAGAAAATGCGTCAGCATGACATAGGTGTGCGTCAGCAGGTCAACTGGGTCGGCCAAGTCAAACCTGACCTGTGGGACCCATACATCAGTGTCTCAGGCTGGTTTGGGTGTATGACAGGTGGGCCCGGTCAACGTTGACTTGACCAAAGTCAAAGCTGACACATGGGGTCCACACAGATGAACACTAACCTAAACAGGGAGTTAGATTAAACTAGTTGGCCCCGGGACCCACATGTCATCGACACAGGCACTAACTAAACGAGTTTAGCGCCTAAGCTAATCGCGCCACATCAGCAGATGACGCCGGCGACCATAGCAGCGGCTGGAACTCGCCGGAGTTGGTCGTGGCGGCGCTACAGACCGCGGCTGGGCGCGCTGAGGGCATCTACGCGGAGCTGGGAATCGCCCGCATCCATTCGTAGCAGCGGCTGGAGCTGGGTTGGCTGGAGTTGTGACGCCCGGATAATTAAGCTACAGTGAACCTCTGCTAATGATGCCACGTCACCCCGTTTACTATTGATAAACTCGCGTTGATTCGAAACCGAGTCAAATTCTAATTTGAAATAAAGTCAAATTGTTATTTCTTCAAACGGTAAAACAAAAATGTTCGGTGGGATGAAAATATTCAGTAACAATTTTTCATGAAAGAATTAACATTTTTTTAGATAAGAAATTGTCCCTGGATTTTAAAACAGTGGACCAACAACGCCTTTTTTCCCATTTAAATATAAAATAAAACTTCATACATTATTTTGAAACCAAACCTATTGTGGCAGTGAAAAATAATGCATAGTAATTATATTGCAAGGTTTTACATTTTATAAAAATATTTTTATGAAAAAGGAAAGTACAAAACAGTAGCTAAATAAATAAACAGAGAGGTAAATGGAAAAATACTAGTAAAAAGAATAGAAACCTAATCTACTAGGCCCCTTGGCCCATCTATGAAAACGGCCCAGGCCAACCCCCCACTTGCCTCCCACCTCTCGCTACAGGAGGCAGGGGTGCCGTGGAGGCCATCCGCCGGCGATGGCCGTGCGTGGCGGCCATCCACCTCCTGACACCGCCTATAAAGTCGTCGTCCGACGCCCCTCGAACCCTAGCTCCATTCCCCTCCCTTCCTCGTGCCGCCATCGACCTCCCCGCCCCCGCTAGGCCGAACCAGCACTGCCATGCCCTTCGCCGTCCTCGCACTCATCGAGCTCCTGGGCACTACTTCGACTACGTTCAAGGATCGAGCTGGAACGCGCCAAGTCAAGCAGATCGAGGCCTTCTTCCACTTCCGACCACCGCAGCGCCACCGTCGATTCCGGCACCCTCTGCTGCTCCCGTCCCTCGCCGAGCCTTTCTTGTGCTCCCCGGTGAGCTCCCGCTCGAAATCCCTCTACCTAGTTCTCGAATCCATGTTCGTAGCCGCCGTTCCCATCGCGGCCGAAGCTCGTTGCCGCCGGCCATGTCTTCACAAAACTTACTGCTGCTGTCGCTCGCACCCGACCTTGGTCTCGAGCTCCTGGAGCTCCCACGAGGCCAACGCACCCCCGTTCCTGCCGCACCCTGGCTGCGCTCGTCGCGAGCTCCTGGCCGCCCCGTCCGTGTCCGCCATCGCCAGCTCGCGCCGTCTGCGCGCGCGACGTCGCGCCCATCACTCCCGGCCACGCCCGGCGCTGCTCGCCGCCCCGCGTGCGCCCCTGCGCCTGCCCGCGCTCGCACGTCTGCAGCCGCCCGCAGCAACTGTCCGCTGCTGTTGCTGCCTCTGCCGCCAAGCTGATGCTCTGTTGCCGTTGTGCTGCTGCTCCTCCTGCGATGCCGCTGCTTATTTTGTGCTTCTGCTGCCGTGTGCCGCTAGCTGCTGCTATGCTTTGCTGCCATTCGCTGCTGTTGTCGCTTGCCATTCGCTGCTGCTTGCTAGTTCCTACTATAGCCCGCCTCTACTAACGGCCGTGGCCATGGCAAAGCATGTGCTATGTGCGTGTATGCACAGCCACTGCTGGCCGGCCGTGCAAATTAGCTTAGGATCGTATACTGCTAGTTAGTTTAACTACTAACCAATGACAATGCCCCCTACTGAAAATTAGTAGATCTAAAAAGAAAAGGTAGAAAAAGAAAAGGAAAATCCCTAGACTATGACATGTGGGCCTGTTCACTATGCATGCTGACTGGGACCAGTCAACTTTGACCAGTCAACTTTGACCAGTCAAGTTTGACTGGTCAACTGTTCACTATGCATGCTGACTGGGACCCCTTGGCCCACCTGTCAGCCTTTGGTACACTTCAGTGTATGCAGAGCTGGGTGCACCTAGCATTTAGCTATTTAAATTCGAATTAATAATGATTTCGGAATATTGTTAAAACTTGGAAAAATCATAATAAATAAACTGTAGCTTGGATGAAAAAACTTTGTACATGAAAGTTGCTCAAAACGACGAGACGGATCCGGGTACGCAACCCGTTCGTCCGCCACACACCCCTAGCATATCGAACATGCAACTTTTCCCCTCCGGTTCATCTGTTCGAAAACACGGAGCACTGGGGATACTTTCCCGGATGTTTCCCCCCTTCATCGGTATCACCTCATACCGCGTTAGAACACGTCTAGCTCTGCTTGTTGTCCTGTTATGCACTTGCTTGCTACGTATTTACTATTTCTCCCCCCCTCTTCTCTCCGGTAGACCCCGTGACGATGTTGATGCCCCTATGGTCGACTACTTCACCGACGACCCCTCCTTCTTGTCTGAGCAACCAGGCAAGCCCCCCCCCCCTTGATCACTAGATATCGCCTATTCTTCTCTATACTTCTTGCATTAGAGTAGTGTAGCATGCTACTGCTTTTCGTTAATCCTATCTTGATGCATAGCCTGTCCTTGCTACTACTGTTGTTACCTTTACCTGCAATGCTACATCCTTAGTATAGGATGCTAGTATTTGCATTTGTGGCCCTACATTCTTGTCCGTCTGCTGTGCTATACTATCGGGCCGTGATCAATCGGGAGGTGATCACGGGTATATACTATATACTTTATACATGATACATGTGGTGACTAAACACGGGTCGGCTCGTAGGAGTACCCGCGAGTGGATCTTTGTGGCGGAGCGACAGGGCAGGTTGAGACCACCTAGGAGAGAGGTGGGCCTGGCCTTGTTCGGCGTTCGCGGATACTTAACACGCTTAACGAGATCTTGGTATTTGATCTAAGTTGGGTGGTTGACCTTATACGCACTAACCGACACGTGGGACAAGATATGGGCAACCGGTGTCGTGGTATCAGCCGAAGCATTTCGTGACGTCAGCGACTGAGCGGCGCGCGCTGGATTGGAATGTAAGCCTGCTCTTGTATTAAGGGGGCTAGTTCTGCTTCCGGCCGCCCACGCAATGTGCAGGTGTGCAAAGGGTGAGGGGCCCAGACCCCTGTGCGCTTAGGTTTAGACCGGCGTGCTCACCTCTCTGTTATGCCTAAGTCGGGCTGCGACGTGTTGATCTTCCGCGGCCGGGCATGACCCAGGAAAGTGTGTCCGGCCAAATGGGATCGAGCATGTCGAGTAATGTGGTGCACCCCTGCAGGGAAGTTAATCTATTCGAATAGCCATGATCTTCGGTAACAGGACGACTTGGAGTTGTACCTTGACCTTATGACAACTAGAACCGGATACTTAATAAAACACACCCTTCCAAGTGCCAGATACAACCCGGTGATCGCTCTCTAATAGGGTGACAAGGAGGGGATTGCCGGGTAGGATTATGCTATGCGATGCTACTTGGAGGACTTCAATCTACTCTCTTCTACATGTTGCAAGATGGAGGCGACTAGAAGCGTAGTCTTCGATAAGACTAGCTATCCCAGCCTTATTCTGGCATTCTGCAGTTCAGTCCACCAATATTGCCTCCTTACACATATACCCCTGCATATGTAGTGTAGTTCCTTGCTTGCGAGTACTTTGGATGAGTACTCACGGTTGCTTTCTCCTTCTTTTCCCCCTATCCCTTCTACCTGGTTGTCGCAACCAGATGTTGGAGCCCAGGAGCCAGATGCCACCGTCGACGATGACTCCTACTACCACGGAGGTGCCTACTACTATGTGCTGCCCGCTGACGATGACCAGTAGTAGTTAGGAGGATCCCAGGCAGGAGGCCTGCGCCTCTTTCGATCTGTATCCCAGTTTGTGCTAGCCATCTTATGGCAACTTGTTTAACTTATGTCTATAGTCAGATATTGTTTCTACCGCTGACTCGTCTATGATCAAGCACTTGTATTCGAGCCCTCGAGGCCCCTGGCTTGTATTATGATGCTTGTATGACTTATTTATGTTTTAGAGTTGTGTTGTGATATCTTCCCCTATGTCCCTGATCTTGATCGTACAAATTTGTATGCATGATTAGTGTATGATTGAATCGGGGGCGTCACAGGCACTACTAGAAAAAGGGCTATAGATGGGATTGACACTAATGGCGCACCAGACAAGCCGTGCGCCATTAGTATATACTAATGGCGCACCACCTTCTGATACGCCATTAGAGTTGAAACTACTAATGGCGCACCTGGCCCAGGGTGCGCCATTTGTCGTGGTTCTAAGCCTGACAGTAATGTAGGGGGGTGTGTATGAAGAGGCTAGATCTTAGCTATTGGGGAGTTGTAACACTCAAGGTTTATGAGTTCAGGCCCTTCTCGGAGGAAGTAACAGCCCTACTCTCGGTGCCCGGAGGCGGTCGATTGGATTATGAGTGCGTAGATAACAGGGGTGCGAACCCTTCATACTGAGGAGGGGGGTGGCTTATATAGAGTTCGCCGGCCTCCTCCTGCCCTCAGTAATACAGGGTTTAAGGTACATTTAAGGTTGGGCGTTACAGGTAACGCCCTTAATAAAGTGCTATAATGACCATAAAGACTGCTAAATAGCCGACCGTTTTCCTGCGGAGTGACTTTAGGTCTTCTGGCAGTCGAGTGATAGCTTCTTGGTCGAGTGATACCTTCTTGGTCGAGTGTCTTGAATCCGTCGAGTGAGATACCTTCAAGTCGATTGAAAGGTGGCCTCTTCTAGGGACGTCCTTGGGTAGGGCTCCTTGGACAGATCCGTGCCCCTACCCTAGGTACGCAGCTTCATCATTAGCCCCCGAATGGATCGAGGTTTGAGTGGGGAAAGAGTTGGAGAACTTTTCCGACTGGCCTTTCGGGCCACGTGAGAGCTTTGTTGGGTCAATCGTCACGGATGACGTTGCCAAATTTTTTCAGTCGCCTTGATCCATTTCAGGTCTTTCGTCGAGTGAATTTCTTCACATACCGAGTGTCGGTGCGAGTGTGGTCTTCTGTTTTGACAAGTTGTTCCTGCAGCCCGCGGATGTAGTGGGATTTCGGATTTTGGGAAGCGCGCGGGACGGGAGCAGCCGCAGTAATCGGAATCGATAAAACGGAAGCTCCTTGATCTCCGCGTCGCCTTTTTCTCCACGTACTGCGCGCACGTCTGCTGCGGGATTTGACTAGATAGCCTGGGCCTACCAGTCAGCCACTCAGGAGCGGCCCCTTATAAGTTGTCGGGTCGGGGTTTCCAAGTCGTGCGCTCTCTTCTCCTTCCTTCTTCCTCTCTCCCTTCGCCAGTCCTTCCGCAACCTCCGCCCTCGCCCACCGCAAGCCCGCGTGAGATCTCGCCGGCGACGATGGTGAAGGGCAAGACAACTGCCTTGGAGCGCGCGAAGAAAGCGGCAGCGGCGGGGAAAGGGAAAAGGTCTGCATGGGCCGGATCTTCCTCCAGGACCGCCCCGCCCAAAGGTTGGATCCAGGGCGACTGGATGCCGTCGGTGCTCCGGCAAGAGGATCTCGACGACATGGTCGAGGGGGGAGCCATTCCCCACAGAGCTGCGCGTCTTCCGGGGGGAGAGATCGAACCTCAACCCCGTGATGGTGAGTGCGTGCTCTTAGCCACCCGCATCGACCGAGGGTTTTCTCTGCCGCCCCATCCTTTCTTCCGGAGTTTCTTGAACTTCTTCGGAGCGCAGCTCCATCACTTTACTCCAAATTCCATTGTCTACCTCGCTGCTTTCATTTCCATGTGTGAGGCGTTCTTGGGTTGCCGCCCACATTGGGGGCTTTTCAAGCACATCTTTACTTGTCGCTCTCAGTCGGTTAAGAAGGCCAAGTCGAGTGATGAGAGGACGCAAGTGATCTAGTTATGCGGGGGCTTGGCGATTCAAACGAGGGGAAAGAGCTGTTTTCCATCCATCACTTTCCCAGAGTCAGTCCGTGGTTGGCAGGCAACTTGGTTCTACTGCCAGGACCAGGTGACCCCAGGTCAGTCGACTGGTCTCCCTCCTTTTTCCCTCGACCGAGCCGAGAAGCCTGTATCTCTGAAAATCACGCCAGAGGAAAGGGCCCAAGTCAAAGTGTTGGCCGGCCGAGTGGTTGAACTTGTTCGTGAGGGTGTGACTGGGATGGACCTGCTAGAGGTCTTTCTCCAGAGACGCATTCAACCGCTCCAGGCCCGAGACCACCCGATGTGGCTGTATTCGGGCCTCGACGACACCACTCGGATCCACCCGGAGGAGGTCACCGACGAGATGCTGGAGGGGTGGCTGTCGAGCATCACGGGGAATAAAGACAACCCCCGAGGAGCCAGAAGGGTAATTCCACTCGACAACTCGTACGAAGTGGATCAGGTATATCTTTATGTTTCTGACTGAAATCTTGTTTTCTGCGTTGGTCTTCTTTGAGTTGGTCGACTGACTTTTGTCTTGTCTGTTGTTTCCCAGGCGACCACCGAGATGTACTCGACGCCCAACGGGGCGCAGGGGTCGACTGAGGAAGGTGAGGCGAGTGGAGGCGAGAGCGGGGATGACCAAGGCGAGTGGGAGTCTGATGGTGAAGGGGAGGGAGGCGACGACGTCTTCTCCAGTGAGGAGGAGGAGGAGGAGGAAGTTGAACCCCCCCGCCCGTAGGGGCGATCCAAGCTCACGCATGATCCAGCGCGGGGACGTGGCAAGGCGACTGCACCTGTTGGGAAGACGTCGAAGCGCCCTCGGAGTTCTCCTCCTCCGCCGACTGAGAAGGCTCCCAAGCACCCACGAGCGACACCATCCAATCCGCCCAAAGTTCTGCCCAAGATGAAGATAGACGTCACTACCATTTCCGGGTAATGATAAAAACTTGCTTTTCTTTGTCGACCGTGGACGGGTCCTTGGTCGATTCACTGAGCCGACTGACTGACTTTTGAGATTTGCAGCGGTGCTACTTCTGAGGTTTCCGCCAGGAACGGCGACCAAGAGATGGAGGACGCTGTTACCTCCAACCCTGGTACGATTATTGACGTTTTGCTTTGAGTCGACTGGCTATTGCAGTTCTGGTCGATTGAATGTTTCTCTGGCAGCCCCTCCTCATGTTATCGATCTCCCGGATGACGACGACAATGAACCACTGAGGATGAGGAGGAACAAGAGGTCGTCGGCTGACAAGACCCCCCAGCCTACTCCGGCGTCTGAGGCCATGGCTCGGGATGGTGGCGACTCCACTCGGGCTTCTGTGACTTTCGCCAACCCTCTGTCGAGTGTGCAGCCTTCGGCGTCGACTGCGGATCCACCTTCGCTTTTTACTGCTTACCCCGTCCCTGTGGACCAAGCGGCTGCTGCAAAGGAGGCTATACGCTAGGCGGGAGTCATGATGGAGTAAGTGAAGATGGCTTGGGAGGCCAGCCAAGCAGCCTATGACGCAAGCTCGGCTCTTCAGAGCAACGTCCAGGTCAGTCGACTTTTATTTTCCTGAAGATCTTTTGTATCTGTATCTGTACACCCACTGGGTGTGTCTGCTAATCCTTGGACGAGTGGGGGCACGCTAAGTGCACCCACTGGGTGTAGTCCCCGAGACTACGGTGGACTGCTGGCAGTCGACTGTAGTCTTTACATTGGGTTGCTGTGTCTGTATTTCTTCACTCGGTTTGGTCTGGCCAGGTCGAGTGGTACTATATCCGGTCGACTGCAGGCAGTCAACTTTTGCTCTCTCTCTCTCTCTCTCTCTCTCTCTCTCTCTTTTTGAACCAGTGGGGGAACGCTGAGTGCACCCAGTGGGTGTAGTCCCCGAGACTACTGTCGAATGTTTTTTATTCAGCTGTGGTCTTAGAAACGTCCCTGTTGTCTCTTAGTTACTCGGAAGCAACTTATCTCGGACGTCTGTCGACTGATTTTTCTTTTTACAGAAATCTTGCGAACTTGTGGCTCGTTATACTGAGTTGGAGAAGCAGAAAATTCAAATGAACCTTGATCTGGAGTTGGCCAGAACAGAGCTGCAGAAGGTCAGGGACGGCGCCGCAGGTAGGACGGCTTTGTCGACTGGTTTGTTTTTAGGCTTGAGAGCTCTTCTGCTGTTTCCGAATCAATCATCGTTTCTTTCGCAGAGACACTGAGCGAAGCTCTGGCGAAGAAGGATCAGGACTCGGCAGCTGCCCGCAAGGAGGCCGACGACAAGATCGCTCTGGCTGACCAGAAGCTGGCTTCGGTCGACCAATTAGAAAAAGAGAATACCAGGTTGCAGACCGCTCTGACTGAAGCCAACAGGCTGACAGCAAATTGGAAGAAGGAGAACCTCCTCTTGGGCGAGAATATGGAAGGCATCGCTCGTAGGAGGGACGACCTGGAGAGCTACTTGAGGAGCCTTGCCAAGAAGTTGTACATCAAGCTCGAAGGTGCCCATTCAGTTCCGACTTTTTTTTGTGTCGACTCAGTCTTATGAAAATTGGCTTATCCTTGGATCGTGTATGCAGAGCTTTGCCAGAACTTTGAAGAGGAGACTGGGCGGATTGAAACAGGTTTGGATCCGATCAACTCTCCCGTGAAAGATGAAGCTGCCATGGATCTGCTCCGACTGGAATCCCGCATTGACGGCGCCGTGGATTACTTGGCTCGACTGAAGGTTGCCATGTCGCGGATCGACCCGGCTCTTTGGCCAGAGTCTACGCTCCAGAACGATCTCGAGTCTCTGATGACTCGACTCAACGGAATCCTGACCGAGTGCAGGAGTGGAAGAAGTCTTCTGCTCGGTGCGGCGCTGATGTGGCTCTGTCCCTGGTCCGCGTCCATTGCAAGGAGGCACGGGAGGAGAAGCTGGCCGCCATCCAAGTTGCTAACACGAGGAAGCACAATTTCCAGGACTTCATGGAGACCTTCATCGGTGCTGCCACCCGTATCGCAGACGGGATTGATCTGGACGAATTCGTCGCCCCTTCCAGTCCTCCTCCTCCTAAGGAATGAAAAAACTACTATGCTTCACTTTGAATTTGCCTCGGAATGCCGAGTGTATTTTGTAATCCGTTAAACTCTGCCTTAAATTTGCCTCGGAAGGCCGAGTGGAAGTGTAACAGTTAAATTCTGCCGAGCCGAGGGCTCGAATACTTTGATCTGAGGTCTGGGACCTTTTAGGCTTTATCTGAACTTGATTTTTGTTGAACATCTTCGTGGATGATTCGTCGAGTGGAACTTGGTCTCCGCTTGAAGGAAAAGGTGACGGCCGACCCACACCCTGTTACTGTAGAGTGGGACGGAGCGCACATTGTATTTGTGGCGAAGCTCTCCAGGAGAAGGTGGCGGTCGACCCACACCCTGTCACTGCAGAGTGGGATGGAGCGCACATTGTATTTGTGGCGAAGCTCTCCAGGAGAAGATGGCAGTCGATCTGCACCTCGTCGTTCTTGAGGAATGAGATGTGTTTCATACTTAGGCGAGCACTGGGCTGCAGCTAAGCCCCCGAGTGGGAGGTTTTCTCTCACTCGGTGGGATTTTGTTAACACTTAGGCGAGCACTGGGCTGCAGCTAAGCCCCCCGAGTGGGAGGTTTGCTCTCCACTCGGTAGGATTTTTTAAACTTAAGCGAGTGTCTGACTACAGCTAAGTCTCTTCGTGGGAGAACTCAGGCGAGTGCTGAACTGCAGCTAAGCCCCCGAGTGGGAGGTTTGCTCTCCACTCGGTAGGATTTTTAAACTTAGGCGAGTGTCTGATTGCAGCTAAGTCTCTTCGTGGGAGAACTTAGGCGAGTGATGAACTGCAGCTAAGCCCCCGAGTGGGAGGTTTGCTCTCCACTCGGTACGATTTTACAAACTTAGGCGAGTATCGGACTGCAGCTAAGTCTCTTCGTGAGAGAACTTAGGCGAGTGCTGAACTGCGGCTAAGCCCCCGAGTGGGAGGTTTGCTCTCCATTCGGTAGGATTTTACAAACTTAGGCGAGTATCGGACTGCAGCTAAGTCTCTTCGTGAGAGAACTTAGGCAAGTGCTGAACTGCGGCTAAGCCCCCGAGTGGGAGGTTTGCTCTCCACTTGGTAGGATTTTTCAAACTTAGGCGAGTGTCTGACTGCAGCTAAGTCTCTTCGTGAGAGAACTTAGGCGAGTGCTGAACTGCAGCTAAGCCCCCGAGTGGGAGGTTTGCTCTCCACTCGGTAGGATTTTTCAAACTTAAGCGAGTGTCTGACTGCAGCTAAGTCTCTTCATGGGAGAACTTAGGCGAGTGCTGAACTGCAGCTAAGCCCCTGAGTGGGAGGTTTGCTCTCCACTTGGTAGGATTTTACAAACTTAGGAGAGTATCAAACTGCAGCTAAGTCTCTTCGTGAGAGAATTTAGGCGAGTGCTGAACTGCGGCTAAGCCCCCGAGTGGGAGGTTTGCTCTCCACTCGGTAGGATTTTTCAAACTTAGGCGAGTGTCTGACTGCAGCTAAGTCTCTTCATGAGAGAACTTAGGCGAGTGTTGAACTGCAGCTAAGCCCCCGAGTGGGAGGTTTGCTCTCCACTCGGTAGGATTTTTCAAACTTAGGCGAGTGTCTGATTGCAGCTAAGTCTCTTCGTGGGAGAACTTAGGCGAGTGATGAACTGCAGCTAAGCCCCCGAGTGGGAGGTTTGCTCTCCACTCGGTACGATTTTACAAACTTAGGCGAGTATCGGACTGCAGCTAAGTCTCTTCGTGAGAGAACTTAGGCGAGTGCTGAACTGCAGCTAAGCCCCCGAGTGGGAGGTTTGCTCTCCACTCGGTAGGATTTTTCGAACTTAGGCGAAACGGATTCGCAGCTAAGTCACCCACTGGGGGATTTCGGATGCAAACAAAAGTGACAGTAATTATTGGAACACTCTTATTTCTGATAAAAATGAATTTCAGGTGTTTTTCTTATTACATCTGGTCTAAAGGCGAACTCAAGTGTAAAAGGGGCGGAGTAGTTCTGCGTTCCAAGCTCGTGGTTCATCGATCTCGCGATCAACATTGTAGAGGTGATATGCCCCATTGTGGAGGACTCTGGTGACGATGAAGGGGCCTTCCCAAGTGGGAGAAAGCTTGTGAGGTTTCTGTTGATCCACTCGGAGGACCAAATCTCCTTCTTGGAAGGCTCGACTCTTCACATTCCGGGCGTGTAATCGACGCAAGTCCTGCTGATAAATGGTCGATCTGATCATGGCCATCTCCCTCTCTTCTTCTAGGAGGTCGACTGCGTCTTGCCGGGCCTGTTCTGCTTCATCTTCGGTGTAAAGCTCGACTCGGGGCGCGTTGTGAAGAATATCACTCAGCAGAACTGCTTCGGCTCCATAAACCAGAAAGAATGGAGTTCTTCCAGTCGATCAGTTAGGGGTGGTCCTTAATCCTCACAGAACTGACGGAAGCTCGTCGACCCAGGCACCTGCCGCGTGCTTGAGATCACGCATCAGTCGAGGCTTTAGTCCTTTGAAGATCAGACCATTTGCTCTTTCAGCTTGTCCATTCGACTGGGGATGGGCGACCGATGCATTGTCGACTCAAGTGCCTTGAGAGGCGCAAAAAGCTCTGAACTTGTCCGAATCGAAGTTTGACCCATTGTCAGTGATGATGCTATGCGGGACTCCATATCTGAATGTTAGCCCTCTGACGAAACTGATGGCGGTGCGAGCATCGAGATCTTTGATGGGCTTAGCTTCAATCCATTTGGTAAACTTGTCGACTGCCACAAGCACATGAGTGAAACCACTCCTGCCCGTTCTCAGCGGATCGACCATGTCTAGGCCCCAGACAGCAAAGGGCCAGACGAGTGGAATAGTCTTTAGGGCTGATGCAGGCTTGTGTGACATGTTGGAGTAGAACTGGCACCCTCCACACTTGTCGACTATCTCTTTTGCCATCTCATTTGCTCTTGGCCAGTAAAAACCCGCTCGGTATGCTTTAGCCACAATGGTCCGAGAGGACGCATGGTGACCACAGGTCCCCGAGTGGATATCATCAAGGATTATCTGACCCTCTTCCGGAGTTATGCACTTCTGTCCGATTCCAGTCACGCTTTCTCTATACAACTGTCCCTTTATGACTGTGAAGGCCTTGGATCGGCGGACGATCTGTCGAGCCTCTTCTTCGTCCTCCGGGAGTTCTTTCCTTAGGATATACGCGATGTACGGTACTGTCCAGTCGGGAGTGATCGCCAAGACTTCCATGATTAGGTCGACCACTGCAGGAACTTCCACTTCGGTTGGATCTGTGGCACTTTTCGGCTGCGGGGCTTCTTCTGTGAAAGGATCCTCTTGGACTGACGGCGAGTGAATGTGTTCCAGGAACACGTCGCTGGGAATGGCTTCTCTCTGGGAGCCTATTTTTGCCAAATCGTCAGCTGCCTGATTTTTCAGTCGGGGGATGTGATGAAGCTCTAACCCCTCGAATTTCTTTTCTAGCTTTCGCACTGCATTGCAATAACCAGTCATTGCCGGACTTCTGACATCCCACTCCTTCATCACTTGATTAACCACCAAATCTGAGTCACCATAGACCATGAGGCGACGGACGCCGAGTGAAATGGCCATGCGCAACCCATACAAAAGTGCTTCATATTCTGCTTCATTATTGGAGGAATCGAAGTGAATCTGGAGAACATATCTGAGCTTATCTCCTCGGGGGGAGACTAGGACTACCCCAGCGCCGGAACCATTAAGCATTTTAGACCCATCGAAGAACATGGTCCAGTGCTCCGAGTGAACTTGAGTCGGAAGTTCCTGTTCAATCCACTCGGCGATGAAATCTGCGATTGCTTGGGACTTGATAGCCTTCTTTGCCTCAAACTTGATATCTAAGGGAAGGAGTTCAATCGCCCACTTGGCCACTCGACCAGTTGCATCTCTGTTGTGCAGAATCTCTGACAGTGGGGCGTCGCTGACCACTGTAATGGAGTGGTCGGAGAAGTAATGTGCAACCTTCTTTGTGGTCATGTAAATCCCATATACAAGCTTCTGGTAATGGGGGTATCTTTGTTTTGAAGGGGTTAAAACTTCAGACACGTAATAGACTGGGCGTTGAACTCTGAAGGCCTTTCCTTCCTCTTCCCGCTCGACCGTAAGTACTGTGCTGACAACTTGTCCCGTGGCTGCAATGTAAAGCAGCAAAGGCTCTTTGCTGATTGGGGCAGCAAGCACCGGCTGGGTGGAGAGCAGAGCTTTGAGCTCTGCAAATGCTGCGTCAGCTTCTGGAGTCCACTCGAACTTGTCAGACTTCTTCATCAGTCGATAAAGAGGCAACGCCTTTTCACCGAGGCGAGAAATGAATCGACTTAAAGCGGCCAAGCAGCCTGTAAGCTTTTGGACATCGTGCACGCGTACAGGACGCTTCATCCGGAGTATGGTGCCAATTTTCTCAGGATTGGCGTCGATCCCTCGTTCGGAAACGAGAAAACCGAGTAACTTTCCACCTAGAACTCCGAATGTGCATTTTGATGGATTGAGCTTGATATCGTACCTCCTCAGGTTGGCAAAGGTTTCAGCAAGGTCAGCCCGCAGGTCGGAACCTTTCCGGGACTTGACCACAATATCATCCATGTATGCCTCCACATTCCGACTGATTTGAGTGAGTAAACACTTCTGAATCATTCTCATGAACGTGGCTCCGGCGTTCTTGAGACCGAACGGCATGGTGACGTAACAGAAGCATCCGAATGGAGTGATGAAAGCTGTTTTGATCTCGTCGGGCCCATACAGACGTATCTGATGGTACCCGGAATAGGCGTCTAGGAAAGACAGTCTCTCGCACCCCGCAGTCGAGTCGACTATTTGGTCGATGCGAGGGAGAGGAAAATGATCTTTTGGGCAGGCCCGATTGACATGCTTGAAGTCAATGCACATTGCGGAGCGACTTGTACTTTTTGGGGACCATGACGACATTGGCGAGCCACTCGGAGTGGTAAATCTCTCGGATGAAGTCTGCTGCTAAGAGCCGAGCCACTTCCTCGCCAATGGCTTGCTTCTTCTGGACGGCGGACCGTCGAAGATGTTCCTTCACAGGCTTGAATTTTGGGTCAACTCGTAGACGGTGCTCAGCCAGCTCTCTGGGAACTCCAGGCATGTCAGAGGGTTTCCATGCGAAGATATCCTAGTTCTCACGGAGGAGCTGGATGAGCGCTTCTTCCTATTTGGAGTCGAGCGTCGTCGAGATGTGAGTGGGAGCAGCGTCAGGGTCGGTCGGGTGAATGTGGACTGTCTTTGTTTCACCGGCCGACTGGAAAGCCGATTCTGAAGCAGGCTTCTTGGCTCGCAGCAATTCACTCGGATCGGCAGTCTTTTGATACTCTTTCAGCTCGACCACTGCCATCTAAGCGTCAGCGATCTTTGAGCCTTTCTGAAAGCATTGTTCCGCTTTCTTTCGGTTGCCAGTAACAGTGATCACACCTTTGGGGCCAGGCATCTTCATTTTGAGATACACGTAACATGGTCGAGCCATGAAGCGTGCGTAAGCTGGCCTGCCCAAAATGGCATGATAAGCACTCTGGAAATCCACAACCTCGAATGTCAACCTTTCCTTGCGGTAATTCTTTGAATCACCGAAAACCACATCAAGAGCAATCTGGCCGAGTGACTCGGCTTTCTTCCCAGGAATGACTCCATGGAAGCTCATGTTGCTGGTACTGAGTCTGGACATCGGAATGCCCATTCCTTTCAAAGTCTCAGCGTACAGTATGTTCAGGCCACTGCCGCCGTCCATCAATACCTTGGTCAGTTGAGTGCCTTCGACAACTGGGTCGACCACCAAAGCTTGCCTCCCAGGGGTGGCAATGTGCGTCGGGTGATCAGACTGGTCGAATGTGATGGCAGTCTGCAACCACTTCAGGTAATTGGGTGTTGCCGGGGCAACCATGTTCACCTCACGGTTAATGACTTTCAGTCAACTCTTGCTTTCAACATCGGCAAAAATCATCAGGGTGGAATTGACTTGAGGGTACCCACCGTCACTGTCTTCCTTGTCCTCAATCCTGTCAGGCTCTTTTTCCTTATCTTTGGGCTGCTTGCCCTGGAACTGCTGAATCAGGAGCCGGCACTGTCGAGTGGTATGCTTTGCGTAAATAAAATTACCCTCTTCATCTTTCTTGGTGTGGATGTGACATGGTAAGTCCAAAACATCATTCCCATCTTGATATTTGACTTTCTTGGGCTTCCAGGTGCCCTTGGGTTTCCCCTTGAAGTTTCCCTGGGCAACGGCCAGGGCCTCCCCAGGAGCGACAGGCTCGGCCTTCCGCTTCTGCTTCCGAGTGGAGTTTCCTCCGGCTTCTTGGGCGACTGCCTTGAGCTTGCCGCTTCGGAGTCAGTCTTCGTCTTCACCATTAGCGTACTTGGTGGCGATCTCCATCATCCGATTCAGAGACATCTCTCCAGTTCGACCGAACTTCAGATTCAACTCTCTGTATTTAACGCCTTCTTTGAAAGCGCAAACTGCTTGATGGTCTGGCACATTCTCAACTGTGTGGTGCAGCGTGATCCACCTTTGGATGTAATCCCTCAGTGTTTCATTCGGCTTCTGCACGCAAGACCGCAACTCTGTGAGGCCTGCAGGTCGTTTGCATGTTCCTTCAAAGGTCGTGACAAACACTCGGGAGAGGTCTTCCCAGGTGTAAATGCTGCTGGGTGCCAACTGATTCAGCCACGCCCTGGCTGAGCCCTCCAACATGAGAGGCAAATGGTTCATGGCCACCTCATCATTGCCACCGCCAATCTGTACAGCCACTCGGTAATCTTCGAGCCAAGTGTCGGGCTTGGACTCACCGGTGAACTTGCTGACTCGAGTCGCCAGCCTGAAATTGGGAGGAATCACTGTGGCCCTGATGGCTCGACTGAAACATTCTGGTCCTGAAGCATGTACTCTGCTGCTGGCGGGCGCATCTCCGTTGTGGCCTCCTCTATGAGCCCTATTCCTGTCAACCAAACCTTGAACGAGGATAGATCTCGCATCAAAGCCTGGGTCTCTGGGGTCGACTGGAAACCTCTGCCCAACACTATGAGGGCGTCTGTCATCTTGTCGTCGAGGCGCGTACGACCCACTCCTCGGGGGAGGGGTTGGCACTCGATGTTGATCATCACGATCAAACCGGTGGTCATACTGTTCATTTCTCCAGTACTGATCACGTCGATCGTCACGTCCCTCACGCCTCGGGGGCGATCTCGGGCTATGAGCCGACTGGACCGTTTCTGATGCAACGGATCGACTGTGGATCCTGTTCCGCGACTGTGAGACGGCGGAATTCTGATTTCCCGCCGCCCGGAGCAACGCTCTGATCTGCAACAAGCCTCTGCCAGCTTCTGACTGGGAGGGCTGAATTGATTCCGCTATACGAGCCGCAGCGGCCAAATTCTGAACTGGGGTTCGGTATACCTACGGTGGCGGGAAGAGCTGACATCGACTGGACTCGGGAGCTTGCTGACGCCGACTGGACTCGGGAGCCTGCTAACGCGCTTGCTCGTCGAGTATTCGCTGGAGATTCTCCAGTCGAGTGCGCTCGGCCAGGTTAGCCAAGCGCGCGTCCTCCAAGGCCCGGGCCTCAGGGGTTTCCCCAACAATAGGAGTGTGGAGCGCGTCCATGTTCCTGCGGCGAAGCTCCTCTCGCTGCAATGATGTGAGGGGTTCGGGACGGTACTCATCGTGGGGACGCGACGGGTCGCCCCCACCCGCGCCTCCGTCGGCGCGAGGGAATCCGGGAGGACTGTGTGTCCCCTCAACCGCCAGGACCTCAGCCGCTGGGTCGCTGCTGTCGCACTCGGATGTTGTCTCCGCGGAGCCAGTCGATGGGTCGAACGGGCCGTAGAGGGATTCGTCGGGCTTGATTGCCACAACTTGCGGGGCCGCCGACTGGCGGGCCACGGCATGCCTCACCCACCGCTGAAGCCTCGACCGACCTGAGCGCTTGCGCTGGCGGGAGGTGAGGTGGGGAGACGAAACAGGAGCCGATTGGTACTGGGTCGACGGCTGTCGTAGGAGGACGCCACGAACGCACGCGCGAAAGTGCGTCGCGCCGCGGACGGGGAGCGCGTCGACGTCGAGCGGCGCCTCCTGAAGCCAGGCGGAGTCGTCGGCGATGAAGGTGAGCGCGCCGAGACGGATCTCGCGGCCCTCCATCGAAACTCCACAGGAAACCATGATCAAATGGATCGGAAAAAACGCAACTTCACCAATTAGGCGCTAAGACTCCTGCCCCACGGAGGGCGCCAATTGTCGTGGTTCTAAGCCTGACAGTAATGTAGGGGGGTGTGTATGAAGAGGCTAGATCTTAGCTATTGGGGAGTTGTAACACGCAAGGTTTACGAGTTGAGGACCTTCTCGGAGGAAGTAACAGCCCTACGTCTCGGTGCCCGGAGGCGGTCGATTGGATTATGAGTGCGTAGATAACAGGGGTGCGAACCCTTCATACTGAGGAGGGGGGTGGCTTATATAGAGTTCGCCGGCCTCCTCCTGCCCTCAGTAATACAGGGTTTAAGGTACATTTAAGGTTGGGCGTTACAGGTAACGCCCTTAATAAAGTGCTATAATGACCATAAAGACTGCTAAATAGCCGACCGTTTTCCTGCGGAGTGACTTTAGGTCTTCTGGCAGTCGAGTCATAGCTTCTTGGTCGAGTGATACCTTCTTGGTCGAGTGTCTTGAATCCGTCGAGTGAGATACCTTCAAGTCGATTGAAA
This sequence comes from Triticum urartu, assembly GCF_056163025.1. Taxonomy (NCBI): domain Eukaryota; kingdom Viridiplantae; phylum Streptophyta; class Magnoliopsida; order Poales; family Poaceae; genus Triticum; species Triticum urartu. Next base: position 685,634,776 of record NC_141877.1, read on the forward strand.
GGTGGCCTCTTCTAGGGACGTCCTTGGGTAGGGCTCCTTGGACAGATCCGTGCCCCTACCCTAGGTACGCAGCTTCATCACCATTAGTATCAAATTTTTTTTTGAACTAGTGCGCCTGTCCAAACATACTAATGGCGCATCCAGACACAGTGCGCCATTACTAGTTGTAACTAGTAATGGCGCACCTGGCGCATCCAGACACATTGCGTCACTAATGTTGTTTTTTTATTATATCTTTTATTCCTTTTTTGCAAACTACTAATGGCGCACTGTTCCACCGTGCGCCATTACTAGTTTAAACTAGTAATGGCGCACTGTGGGACAGTGCGTCATTAGTATTTTTTTTTGCAAAACTACTAATGGCGCACCACCAGAAGGTGCGCCATTAGTAACCTGGATTACTAATGGCGCATTTAGAGTTGGTGCGCCATTAGTAATCCCTCCCCTGCCTCGTCTCACCCGCGCCTGACCACCACCGCCCACCACTTCCCCGGCCGTGCTCGCCGTCCCCGGCCGTGCTCGCTTCCCCCGCCGCACCCGACCACCTCCCTCACCGTCCCCCCTCCACCCGCGCCCGCGCCCTCGCCGTCCCCCTCCCCTCGCGGCCCCGCCTGCGACAACCTCCCTCCCAAGCGCGACAGCTAGGGTTCCTAGCCGCCGCCACCGCTGCCGGCGCCCCTGCACCCCCACGGCCCCCACCACCGCAGCTCCTCCATCGCCGACGCCTCCGCGACCTCGCCGTGGCCGCCGGCCTCCCCAAGACCAACCGAGGCATCCCTTCGACGCCGCCGCCGCCGCCGACCCTGACACCAACCCCGACCCCAACCCCTCCGGCGACCGGCCGCGCCCGCCCAGGTACCTCTCCTCCTTCCTCCTTCCTCCCTCTCCACCCTTCCTCCTCCTTGCCGCCTCCAAAATTGGCCATGACCCAGTGCCCTTTAATTTGTTAAACACCTGCAGTAGTATACTTGACTGAATTTAAACACTTGAAGTAGTACTTTGACGAGTCTGCTTGATCAACTGAATTTAAACACTTACAGTGTTTCTACTGCTGCTTGATCAACTGGAGTACTCTGGTACTTGATCAGTAGCTGTTTTGGTGTAGCAAGTGCAGCAGCTGTAGTACTCCATTTGTTACTCCATCTAGAGACTTTAACTGGATCAGATTAGGTACTCCATTTGCTGTAGTACTCTAGTTAACTGAAACTAGTGACATCACTTGAAGCAACTTAAGTCTGAATAATCAAATTCATCATACACTATTACTTGAATAAAAGATTATGTGCTTGCAGTGGAGTGCATGCGTTTTGGAGTAGCATCAGTAGCTATTGTTACTTTTCCACATGAAGTACAGTACTGGAGTAGCAAGTGTACCATTATTATTGGAGTAAAAAATTCAGTTAAGTTGTGCAGTAGTGTGCTCCTGCTTGCTCTTCTCTGAATCTTTTAAGTTAAATGAAACCTTTTTACTCCAGTAGAATTAGATGAATTTTGTCAGTACTGTGTATTTAAATGAATCTTTTGCTGTGTATTTAAATGAAAGGGGAGTATAAATACTGTTTGGTTAAAACCAAGATTCAGTATCTTGAACTACTCCAGTTGTTTAAATTTGACTTGGTGTAGTAATCCAATAGTCCAAACTGTTGATGGATAGATGGCCATTAGTTTGTGTAGTACTGCTTGGAGTAGCTTGCTGTAGAGATTTGTGTATTCTGCAGATGAGTGCCAAAATAAACCTTGCTAGGTGAATCTTGTTTGCATTAGGAGTAATTGCTAGAAATTTACTGAATTTTGTTTCCAGTAGATGCACTATTGGAGTATTGGATTACTGCCTCTGTTTTTAATTAACAGTAATCCATGATCAGCAACAGTTTCTTTCACTAATTTTCAGTTAACAACAATCCATGATTTTTTTCAGCTAAAACTATTGATGATTTTTTGTTGGGTGACCTATTAGATCTGGAATGGAAGCTCACATAAGTTGAGCTGATTTTTGTCCATATGAAAGCAGAGGACCATATGGTCTGTGGCCTTTTCATCCATATGAAAGTAGAGGCACATTGTGGTGCTAGTTTGTTGGCTTTTTTCTCCGACCATCGTGTCGTGATGATTTTGCAGGTACCCCGAGAGGCCCTTGAGTTTAACGGAATGTCGATTAACTTCCGTTCCGGCAAATTCGGGTACTCCATATGTCCTATTTTCAGCAAAGGTCATGCTGACATTTTCCGTGAATTTTAGCATGACTTTGCTAAAAATAGGACATATGGGGTACTTGCGACTAATGCATGGGCCGGGGTATCTTAGTACTTAGTTAAGTAGGATCAACTGCCCCGCCATTCTTGTTGCATTAAACCATAGGTGGCAATAGAGCCAAGTGATTAGTGCCAAGTGATTAGGCCCAACCTAGGGTGCCTCGGCATCGATAAACCCTAAATGATGAAAACTTAACTTGGCTGCCCCGGATGCCTCGGTGTCGATGAGAACCTAAATGATGTACGCTTAGGCTTTTAGGGTGCCTCGGCGTCGAAACCCTAAATGATGAAAGCTTAGGCTTTTAGGGTGCCTCGGTGTCGACAAACCCTAAATGATGAGACCATGATCTTGTTCCTTGACAATAACCAACTTTTTGACCAAACTTTTTTCCTATTTAGAGCGAAACATGGCCCACAACGATGAGGCCGGTGGCTCGGGCGGCAAGCAATTCTGGGAGCTGTCCCCGGATATGTCGTCATCATCATCGGACGACGAAAGTCTCCTGGCGGAGTGCGACTGGTGCCACGACAATCGAGGTCTGTGCGACATGCCTCACCTGGACGATGATCGGCGCTTCAGCATTAAGCTCGAGGAGACCTTCGAAGTCGAAACGGTACACAACGACGACAAGTGTTATTTTCATAATTAAGCATTACTTCAACTATTTCAACGTGTAATTTTCATCTTTTACAATTCGAGTATAGCTTATCCCATGCCATGCAAGACGCTATGTCTTGGAGAGGATGGATTTTGAAGACCATGAAATTTCTGAAACAAAGAAAATTCACCTAAGGACTCATCACGATGTGGACTTTGAAGTAAATCTATATAATTCTGAGAGTGTAACCCATTTTGGTTGCAAATATTGGGAAGCATTTTGCAAGATGTATGGTTTTGATGAGGGTATGCTTATCACCATGGATCTTGGTAATCCTGACATCAACCAAGACAATATGGACATTTGGGTCCTTGTTGATAGGCCTCCAGTTCTACCGCTATGTGTGTTTCTCAAACATAGTTATTAGCTAATTTATATTGTTTATTTCAAAATAATTGACAGCTTATTTCCATTGACAGCTTATTTTTATTGTTCAAAGAATGTGCGGGAGATGGTAGACAAAACCCACTACACCGATGGCTCCAAATTAACAACTTACAAGGAGAAAAATCATCTGGTCGGATTTTGTACTGACATTGAAAATTACATTATCCACAAACAAATTCCTCAACATTATGGTAAATACGTGCCACTAGTGCATGTGTTCAACTACGGTAACTACCATGGAGATACCCTGGTAAGATTTTTACTATTACGACATCCATGCATCTTTTGCATACTTCTAAAACTAGTACATCATTCCTAACTATGAAGTTATTACTATGTTTTTCAACAGATAATCCCAGAGAATTGTGTGCCTCATATGATGTATCTGAAAGGTAGTGTTAATGTTTTGAACATACAGCCAGGTCATCCTACGAATCTCAACTGTCCATACGAGATTTCTAAAAGAAGTGGAGACATGAAAATCAAAGGATGGAAAAAATGTATGGACAGTCGTAAGGAGCTTCTTGGAAGCAAAAGGAAAGGAAGCGCAAGAATTGGAGACAGGATGTTCTCCATTCTCCATAATGGAGAGTCAGGGTCTATATTGTTTTATGCTATTTTAGCTTAAATAGGGTATTTAGGTCCTGCCTAATACTGATGATCATATGCTGATGAACAATTAAGTAGGGTTGGTTCGAAGACTATCAAGATGATGATCGTATGACTTGTTATGAATAACGAGTAGAAGTTGTATGATGATGATTAGTAGGACTTGTTAGGATTAGTATTACTTCCGACAAACTCGATACTCGCGGTCTTGAGACTTGTAATGTTTTATCTTTGTTCGGTCTTTTCAATTCGGAGACTAATATGATGAATTGTATTCGAAGACTGTGATGTCTATATTTTGTCCAATTATACATTTTGTAACCTGTGCAAAAAACAGAAAATAAAAAAAACTAATATTCATACTAATGGCGCATCACATCACAGTGCGCCATTAGTATGCCAAAGGATACTAATGGCGCATCATTAAACAGTGCGCCATTAGTATGCCAAAGTTACTAATGGCGCATCTTGTTGTTGTGCGCCATTAGTATGCCAAAGCACCTGGGTATACATGGCCCCCTGGGAGGCATACTAATGGCACACTGTTGTATATACTAATGGCGCATCTCAGGTGCGCCATTAGTATACCAGATACTAATGGCGCACCAGTGGTGCGCCATTAGTAAAATATACTAATGGCGTGGCACTAATGGCGCACCACTAATGCGCCATTAATGGCCAAATTAGGTGCGCCATTGGTAGGCATTTTCCTAGTAGTGAGGAGTCCACCAGAATGGAGCTCACACTACTAGGAAAAGGGCTATAGATGGGATGAAAACTAATGGCGCACCAGAGAAGTATTGCGCCACTACCATATACTAATGGCGCACCATTTGGTGATGCGCCATTAGTGTGGAAGACACTAATGGCGCACCAGACACAAGGTGCGTCACTAGTAATATTTTTTTTCATTTTTCCATACATACTAATGGCGCATCCGAGCGAAGTGCGCCATTACTAGTTCTAACTAGTAATGGCGCACCAACCACAGAGTGCGCCAGTACTGTATTCTTTTTTTTATTCTTTTTTTTGCAAAACTACTAATGGCGCACCATGTCACAGTCCGCCATTACTAGTTTAAACTAGTAATGGCGCACTGCTACACGGTGCGCCATTAGTGTATATTTTTTTTACATTTTTGCAAAACTACTAATGGCGCACCACCTGCAGGTGTGCCATTAGTAACCAGGGATTCTAATGGCGCATTTGCAAGTGGTGCGCCATTAGTAACCTGGGACCCCAACAAGATATTTTGTACAGCCACACCTACCCACTCACTTTCCCCACTTCATTCCCTCCACCTCCTTCTCCAAGCTTTCGGCTGCCTCCTCCTTCTCACCTCATTTGCACCATAGATTCATCAAAATTAAGCAGTGACATTACCTTTTTTGATAGATAAGTAAGGGGAAAGCTATCTTCATGTTTTAGATCTACTTTTTTTCTCCCTAGCTCGCTCCAACAACATGCACATGCACTTTTTGTGGCCTAGCTAGATCTATGTATGTTTGTGGTGTTGCATATGTTTGTGGTGTTGCATATATGTTTGTGTTTGCAGGTACCGGTATTTGAAATGCGATAGTTGCCAATATTTTGCCGGAATGTTGATTCATTTCCGTTTCGGCGAGAATTTTGGCAATATGCATTCTTTTTGGTCCTATTTTTAGGGAATGTCATGCCAAATTTTTTCTTGGTTCTAAAATATCGTTTTGCTCTACCCCGCAGGCGACCATGGTCCGCAGGATGACCGAAGGCATCGTGAATAGGTTTTTGAGCTCCGCGAAGGCCGAGATGCTTCAAAAGAACAAGAAGGAGATACGATGTCCGTGTCGAAGATGCAAGCTGAAGAGCCTTATTGCTGACCCGGATTCCGGGTAGGTGCGGGACCACCTGCTCTTGCGTGGTTTCATGGATGGCTATCGGTGGCAAGGTGATGAAGATGACTATGAAGTCGTCCATGGGGTCGGGCAAGAAATGAGGAAGGGCAACAAGACAACCACCACGGCGAGGGCGGGCGAGAAGACGAAGAATCTCCAGGACATGATCACGACGGTGATGCTGTACACAGTCATCATGTAGAAGATGTCGTACATGATGATGAGGAAGATCAAGACGAAGGGCATGATCATGAAGATGAAGATGCCGGAGCAGACGACGATGGAGGCCGGGTGCAGGACCCTCATATTCAAGAGCTGCTTCTCAAGCAGACGGATAACGCAAGAGCTGCCGCCCGAGAGAAAGCCAAGCTGGATCAACTGGAGATAGACGCGGTTACTCCATTGTATGAAGGATGCAGGCCCGAGGATACCCGCCTGAAAGTAACGCTCACGGCTCTGGAGATGAAGGTAAAACACAAAATGACCGACGCATGCTTTGATGAGAACATGTCATTCTGGCACGAACGTCTTCCCAAGGGGAACAAGTTCCCGACCAGTTTCGAGGAGGCGAAGAAAATCCTGTGTCCTCTGGATTTACCGCACGTGAAATACCATGTGTGCATGAACAATTGCATCATTTATCGGGACAAGCACGCGGAGTCTACCATATGTCCGGTGTGCGGCGTCACTCGATACAAGAAGAGGAAGAAAGCTCCTCGAAAATCGGTGTGGTACTTTCTGGTCACTCCTCGTCAACAGCGGTATTTCATGGACCCTAAGGTAGCAAAGCTCCTACGTTGGTACGCGGATAGGGAGGAGAAGAAGCGGGAAGATGACGGAAATGATCCGGAGATAAATAAAAAAGACAAGATGCTGAGTCACCCTAAGGATGCGAGCCAGTGGCAAGCGTTGAACTTCGAATACCCAGAATTTCGGAAGGATCCAAGGAGCATCGTGCTGGGCGCGAGCACCGATGGAGTCAATCCCTTTGGCAGCCAGAGAAGCACACATAGCACCTGGCCTGTGTTTGTATGGATGTACAACCTTCCCCCTTGGTTGTGCATGAAGAGGAAGTACATTCACATGAGTATGCTAATTGAAGGGCCGAAGCAACCAGGGAACAACATCAATCTGTATCTGGGGCTACTGAAAGAGGAGCTAGACACGCTGTGGAAAACGCCAGCCAATACGTGGGACGCCGCAGAGAAAGAATATTTCCCTATGAGAGCCGCACTGCTCACGACGGTGCACGACTATCTCGGTTACGGATATCTCGTGGGGCAGGTAGTCCACGGATTTTCTGGATGCGTAAGGTGCATGGATGACACAACGTATCGCCAGCTAGATAGAGATCCCGGGTCTTTGAAAACCGTGTTCATGGGACATCGAAGGTGGCTTCGCGACGATGACCCGTGGAGGAAACGCAAGGATCTGTTCGATGGTGAAACCGAACCCCGAAAACACCCGTGTATGAGGAGCGGTGAGGAAATAGACGAGCTGTTGAAAAATTGGAAAGATTGCCCACTGCCGGGAAAGAAGCAAAAGGCGCCAGAGCCGGGAAAGAAGCGAAAGGCGCCAGAGCCGCTGTTGAAGGTATGGAAAATGAGGTCTGTTTTCTGGGACTTGCCATACTGGAAGATCCACCGTGTGCCTCACAGCCTTGATGCCATGCATATCGCGAAGAACGTGTGCGAGAGTCTGCTTGGTACCCTGCTCAACATGCCAGAGAGGACCAAAGATGGGCCGAAAGCAAGGGCATACTTGAAATCAATGGGCATCAGGCAGGAGCTTCACGCTAATGATGATGATGAGGCGAAGCAGGACACAGAAACTCGTCGCAAAGGCAAAAAGGCCAAGAAGACCAGAAATGACTACCCTCCCGCGTGCTTCACTCTAAGTCAGGAGGAGATCGAGCAGTTTTTCACCTTCCTCGTAGGAGTAAAACTACCTTACGGTTACGCGGGGAAGATAAGCAGATACCTAGACCCAGCGAAGCAGAAGTTCAGCGGGATGAAGTCTCACGACTGTCACGTGCTGATGACGCAGATACTTCCATTTGCAATCCGTGGGATCATGGACGCGCACGTCCATGAAATGCTATTTGGCCTATGCAACTTTTTCGACGTCATCTCTCGGAAGTCGATTGGCGCGAGGTAACTCAGAAGGCTACAGGAAGAGATCGTGGTGATACTATGCGAGCTTGAGATGTACTTCCCGCCCGCATTGTTCGACGTTATGGTGCATCTGCTGGTCCATATCGTGGAGGATATCATCCAACTCGGCCCGACGTTCCTGCACAGCATGATGCCGTTCGAAAGGATGAATGGTGTCATCAAAGGATACGTTTGCAACATGTCACGTCCAGAGGGAAGCATAGCCAGGAGCTTTCTGACCGAAGAGTGCATGTCCTACTGCACAAATTATCTAGGCATCGAGAACCCCGTTGGTCTGCCCGTCAACAGGCACCTCGGCAGGCTCGCTGGATGGGGTCACCGTGAGGGTCGCCGCGAAATGCATGTCGACTTCGAGGGTCGACTCGCCGACTTTGAAAGAGCAAACCTTGTCGCGCTACAACACATAGACGTGGTCGATCCTAGGGTGGTAGAGCACAAAACCTTTATCAAGAAGACGTAGAATGACCGAGGCCAACAGAGGACGGACGGAGATATAATCAAAGAGCACAACTCATGTTTCACGCGTTGGTTCAAGGCAGAAGCTTCTGTCATACCCTTTACATGAGGATTCTTCCGCGGAAGATCAACTCATATTGGCCTTGTCACAGGGCGCCGAGCACAACCTGATGACCTATGAGGCGTACGATATCAACGGTTACACATTCTACACCGAGGACAAGGACATGAAGAGTGATGGTTATCAGAACTCCGGGGTAATGATGGAATCCTACACTGGTAACAACAAGGACAGATACTACGGAAGGATCGAGGAGATCTGGGAGCTGAGCTACGCTGGAGAGAAGGTCCCGATGTTCCGTGTTAGATGGGCCAATAGCGTCCTAAAAGAATACCGGTATTTCACCACCATGGTTATACCCGAAGCCAAATCCAAGACCGCGGGCGCAAACGTCACCGCGAAAAATGAGCCATGGGTACTGGCTTCCCAAGTGGACCAATGCTTCTTCATTACCGACCCGTCAAAGCCCAGTCGTGTTGTCGCGAGGAGAGGCAAAAGGAAGATCATCGGAATGGATGGAGTAGCCAATGAGCAAGACTTCGACAAGTACGGCGACCCGAAGATCGAACATGACGACGACGATGAAGTAGCAGCACACACCACAAGAAGAAGCAGGACCACCCTACCTAAAGGACGTCCGTTCCACAGAAGAACTCCATTTGTGAAAAAGACGGGCAAGAATAATGTGAACAGATAGCTAGCTAAGATCGATTGTATTTAAATCGTAGTCTTCATTTCTCGATTGTATTTCATGGGCACTTTTTGATATCATGAATATTTTTAAATTTCATGGGCACTTTTTGAATTCATGAGGACACTCGATCTCGACCCCCCTCCATCTCGATCTCGATCCCACCTGCACCCTCCCCCGCTAGCTCCACCGCCGCCGCCGACCCACCGCACCCTCCCGCACTCCACCGCCGCCGAGGAGCACCCCCCGCACCCTCCCCTGCTCCACCACCGCCAACAAGCACCCCCCGCACCCTCCCCCGCTCCACAATAATTATTGTTAAACAACAATTATTGTTGTTAAACAAAAATTATTACTATTTTTATAAAAATATATTACTGTTTCATATTCATATTCATATTCATTTTTTAAATAATAATAATAATAAAGTGTAGACTACAATTGTTGTTAAACAACAATTATTACTGTTTTTTATAAAAAATATTACTGTTTCATATTCATATTCATTTTTTAAAAAATAATAAAAAAATTCTTACTTATGGCGCACGGGTGGCTGTTGCGCCATTGCTATATAAAAAAAGAATACTTATGGCGCACTTAACCGCTGGTGCGCCATTGCTATGGAAAAAACATTCTAATGGCGCACCTCCTGGTGGTGCGCCATTAGTAATCTGCCCCCATCCATACACTTCATCCCTCCCTTGTCCCTCTCCCTCTCGCCAGACACTTCCTTCCTCTCCCTCCACCGTGCCGCTCCCTCCCTCGTCCCTCCCTCCACCGCGCCGCCGCCGCTGCCTCGACCCACGGCACCACAGCCACCCACGCGCCCCCGCCGCCTCCCTCTCCCCTTCCTCCCCCTCGAGCGCCGCCTCCCCCTATGTGCGCCGCCTCCCGACCCACGACGCCGACGCCGTGCCTCCTCATCGCGCACGGGGCGCTCTTCCTCGTGCTCTCCTCACCAACCACGACGCCGGCCACCTGCTCCGTCGTCTCCGGCAGAGGTTACTCCACCTAGCTGCAGCACTCGTGCGCTTGGCGACTAGGGTTTGCCTCCAGCCCCTCCCCTCCCCCATCAACGAGAGGAGCATCCGGTGCCCCCGCCCTTGAGTTCGTCGACGATGCCGTCCTCCAGCCGCTGCCGCCGCAGCCGCCGTCCTCCCGCCCAGGTACCTCTCCTCCTTCCTCCTTTCTCCCTCTCCTGTGTTCCTAGGTTCCTAGGTTCAGACAGACAGTAATGACTGTGTTCCTAGGTTTAGACAGACAGACAATGGAGAATGGAGATGCCATGCTAGTAATTCGTTCCTTTTCTTCTAAAATTGACAAATTTATCAGTCTATGTTCCCTGGGTAATGATGAATGGATTCGTGATGGCCGCAGATAAACACCTGCAATGCCTTCTACTGTGACTACTTCACCCCCCAACTCCACCTGTAATGTCTGAATTTTGTTACTGATGATGATAACCGCAAAGTTTGTGCACTGTAAATTGACATATGGAAGTAATCGTTAATCTGAATTTTGTTACTGATGATGACAGGAGATTTGCGCACTATAGTTTGTTAATCTGGACAGCTTAGTAGCTAGTGCATTCAGTTAACTAAAGTTTAGTTCTTGTGTACTGTTATTTGTTAATCTGTTACTCCATTTGTTACTGAATTTTTCTCTTGGGGTTTAGTAGTGAGAACATGCATGGTCCAACATTCAGTTGGAGTATTGCCTAGGTTCAATTAGGTTCAGTAGTGCTACTAGGTTTAATATCGTTGCTCCTGTGCTATACTTTGACAGCCTGGAGTATTATTTCCAAATTGGAGTAGTAGTGACCATGTAGTGTACTGCTGTGTACTGTAGTTCCCGCTCTTCTCAAATTGGGGTACGTAGTGTAGTGTAGTTCCCTCCTCAAATTACTTGCAAGCATATTGTAACTATTTTCACTCTGTCCTGAAGGTTTTTGACTACACAATCTGTGGTGACCCACACTCTGTTGGTTCACACTCATTGAGTTCGCTCGTGAAGGTATTATATGTTCACATGGTACATTTATGTTTTTCAGCAGCTAATTGATGGTTTGATACATGATACATTTCATGCACAGGGTGCTAGAGCTGCACTTAACTTGCCAAAATCATCCCCTTGTTCTTACTGGTTATAGAAATTCATTGCTTGTCCTATGTTTTCTGTCAGGGTATTGTTCAAGAAGCTTGCTTGAGTTTGTGTCCTTTAATTTGTAAATCTGCAGTTCTAGCCACATTTAGGATAAGTTGTTGTATATACTATCATAAAGTTCAACAAGAACAGGGTATCAACAGTGCTACTCTAGTATCTAGTTGGGGAGGGACAAATGGACAGGGCATCACTGTAGCTGTACTGCACAACAAACTAGTAGTCTTAGGATCAACACTCCTCATATGAGACGAGAGGATTTTTTTAAATGGCTTCTTGAAAATTCAGTTTATTCAGTTACTAAAAATTCAGTTAATTCAGTTAGGCACGCAAATTTCACAACTTTTGTTTGCTGTAACATATTGATGTGCTTTGTAAAACTTGTTCATGTACTGAACTACTAATGCCTTGTGATGCTCTGAATTACTTGTGATGCCTCTGAATTACATGTGATCACATTGAGAAAGACATGCAAAGATGATGATCAAAGATATATATTTCAGATTTGTATAGTTTCAGAGATTTGTATGACCAAAGATACAGTTCAGATTTGAATTGTTTCAGAAATTGGTATGACCAAAGATGCTATTGTATATAAATGGGCTGCTGTAGAACTGTTCTTCATCTTTACAGTGTTGTTGTATAGAAATATGCTGAATTTTCTGCTCTGATTGTTGCTCAAAGAAATTTAGCAAAAAATGGGGTCCTGGGAGACGCCGCTACTGCTTGAGGCCCTTGAGAGGCCCTTCGTGTCATGATGATTTTGCAGGTACCCCGAGAGGCCCTTGAGTTTGCCGGAATGTCGATGAACTTCCGTTCCGGCAAATTCGGGTACTCCATATGTCCTATTTTCAGCAAAGGTCATGCTGAAATTTTCCATGAATTTTAGCATGACTTTGCTAAAAATCGGACATATGAGGTACTTGCTACTAATGCATGGCCGGGGTATCTTAGTAATTAATTAAGTAGGATCAACTGCCCCTTTATTCTTGCTGCATTAAACCATAGGTGGCAATAGAGCCAAGTGATTAGGCCCAACTTAGAATTCTCGTCAGCATCGATAAACCCTAGATGATAAACCCAACATAGGTGGTAATAGAGCCAAGTGATTAGTGCCAAGTGATTAGGCCCAACCTAGGGTGCCTCGGCATCGATAAACCCTAAATGATGAAAACTTAACTTAGCATTTAGGGTGCCTCGGCGTCGACAAACCCTAAATGATGAAACCTTGGCTTTTAGGGTGCCTCGGTGTCGATGAGAACCTAAATGATGTACGATGTCACGACCGGTTCTCCGGGTATTAATTTCCAGAAAATGGCCGTTGTGCTCACCAGCCCCAGGATTACTGTTAGCTGTTGAGGCACCAACTTGATACAGAAGTTCCAAGCAAAAATACAAAATATGTAGTACAAGACCATTCGGGCATGTGAGTACAACAATTGGTTTCTAGAGGTCGATGGCGGAAGCGGTTTGTGAAACATCAGTGTCTATGGGACTCCATTTCCCACAGGAATAGCTGACCAGGTCAACTCCTATCTTCGTGAGGCTGCTATCACCGTTGCTTAGTTTTCGGGGCTGTCATCGCAACGCTCCTCTCCATGCAGAAATCTGGCCAAGACAATAGCCAGGGACAAGCCAGTGAGTACTTTGAATGTACTCGCAAACATTATGAACACTGGGATAATATAATTGATAATCATGCACTGAAATATTCTATGATCACATCGTTAGTCATAAATAAAACATCTTTTATGCATGCAAGTAGGTTATTTATATGCAACATGAATAAGCAATAATGGAGTGGGAATAAAATGCCGCAGTCGGGCATCTGTGTGACACTGCATAAAGGGCTTATAAAGTAAATAAATAACAAGCAATGCCACAGTCGGGCGTCTCAGCGACACCTCATAAAGGGCTTATAAAGTATATAAATAACAAGCATGCCACAGTCGGTCGTCTCAGCGACACCTCATAAAGGGCTTATAAAGTAAATAAATAACAAGAAATGCCACAGTCAGGCGTCTCAGCGACACCACATAAAGGGCTTATAAAGTAAATAAATAACAAGCAATGCCACAGTCACGCGTCTCAGCGACACCACATAAAAGGGCTTATAAAGTAAATAAATAACAAGCCATGCCACAGTCGGGCGTCTCAGCGACACCACATAAAGGGCTTATAAAACAAATAATCACAATGAATATCCAGGAGGTAGAACCGTCCCAGGGATACTCAATGATATAATGGGTTAGTCCATAATAATAATAATCATAATCTACACAAGTCACCAGTCACAATCCAAGTTCTGGTTTAACAATTTCTCCTCCGAAGACCGACACTAAGACCAACCCTTGACCCATCCCAGACTGTAGTCCTTAACCATGGACACGGCTATTCGAATAGGTTTAATGTCTGCAGAGGGTGTACTCTTTACCCACGAGTAATGGATTCCTTTAGTCCATCGGGACTAATTCTGTCTACAGTCTTTTAATGGAAAACACACCTCACTTGCACACACCAGCTTAACTCACCGGTGTCTGGAATCACCCACGACACCTGCCAAGCAAAAAGCTAAGTGGGGAGGCTACAACCTCGCATAGCATGGGATCAAATTTATATCGCGCGCTCTAAGGGGTGGCCTCCCCTCTCGGTCCCAACCGGAAACACCCATGCCCCCGGACTAGGTGGCCTGCCTACCGGCTACAACCGGTATCTTCCACCATGGCCTCTTTGTACGGTGTGTGCTTGAAAGGGGTTGACGACTTACTGAACCGTACCCTACCTGCGGCAGGGACAAGTGGTAGTACAAGGCATGTATGGGGGTTACTGGAACAAGACTCGATCTACGGTCGACTCAGGAGGTTTATAAATTTCCTGCATGACATGTATAACAAGTATATCTCAACCAACAAAATTAACACTCATTATACCTTACTATGCCATACCGGACATAACCGTCCCGACGGAAACCGGCGACAAGCTCAGGCCTACCCAAGGCCGAGGCTTTACCGGATTCCTTTCCGGCATGCATGCATGGCACATGACGATGATTACCATCACAAGTATATTCATTTCCAACAACAAGGAAATCACTAATATGCATTCATGCAAATGATCGTATCACCACATAAAATAACGAATTCTCCGAAATAAGGTGGTGTTATAATCGTATCAACTAACACACCAGAAATATTATGCCAGGGTTCAGAATGCTTGCCTTCATGGTGTGGAAAGGCAGGGTGCACTCCAAAACTTTTGAAAGCTTTCTCCTCTCTCCAAAAATCCTATTCAAAATATTTTTGAATCAATATGTAGTTTCAAAAACAGTACCAAAAAGTTGTCTGAATATTTTTGAAATAAATCTTAAAATAAACTAGACAAAATTTGTGGAAGGTAGGAAAAAGAATCAACTCATTTGGAGTTATAATTAAAAAGTTATAGGCAGTCAAAGTTGTGGTCAAAATCTGTTTTTTTAATTAAACAGAAAAAGAAAAACGTTTCGAACTGACCACGTCGAAGGCGTATTCTGGAAACGCGCCACCACTTAACCAGCATGGACCGCGCGTGGGTCACTGACAGTGGGTCCAGCGGGCCCACTAGTCAGGTTTGACCAGTCCTCTCCCTCCTCTTCCTCTGCCCCGAGCGGAGGCGGAACTCTGGCGATGCTCGCCGGTGAACGGCGGCACCGTTCGAGACACCGAGGGTGGGGATGGATCCGCGGTTCCCATGCGGTCCTCCCGGTGGTCGGCAGTCAGGTGGTGATGGAGGGAGTCGCCGGCGGTGAGCTTCGCGGCGGCCGGTGGCTTCGGGAGTTGTGGGCGCTTGAACTACGGTGGCTCCCGGTCGGGTTTGAGTAGCTGGGCGGCTCCGCAAGTCGAAGTGGAGTCATTTGGTGGTGTTGGGAGGGCCGGGGAGGTTCGGGTTGTGCCGAACAGAGCCGGGAGGCGGCGGTGGCCGAACTGGCCGGAGTCGGGGAAGACGGCCTCTCCTGGTCGATTTCGAGCTAGGGGAGCGCCAGTGGAGTGGTCTGAGGCTGCCTCCGGGCTCGGAGAGGTGCGGGGCTCCTTAAATAGGTGAGTCAAGGAGGTTACCCGCGGCAGTGGCTAAAATTGCCGACGAACCGCCTCTCTATTGCGGCAGGGCGTCATGGCGGAGACGAGTGCTAGAGGACGCGCTTGTGGATGAGCTCGCGCTGCTCCAAGGGGCAGGTGGCGAACGGAGGAGGCTCGGGCAGCGCCGACGTGAGCAGGGGCTGTCGGGCGGCCGTGGCGGCTAGCTCCTAGCTTGCCGGAGACATGGCGAGGGGCTTCTTAGCGTGTTCTGGTGAGAGGGAGAGTGTGTGGCGCGGCTCTGCAGTGTGGGCAAAACCAGGGGCGCGACGCGGCGGCTCGGGCGCGGCACGTGCAAAACGCGTGCTCTGCTCGCGCCCAGAGCACGCACGGAACGTGCTCGACAAAATGTCAGGGCATGCTAGAGGTCTCGGGTGAGGTTGGGGTTTAACAGACCTAGGTTAAAGTCATCTAGAGGCTTAGTGGATAGGTTAGTTTTCCCAGAGGTGCAAGGTCACAGTGCAATGACAAAAGTCATGTCAAAGCTGTTCATGCACTCAAGGTGTTTGACAAAATGCCAAAGGCACCTAGGCATTACATGGAGTGGCCAAAACTTCCAGATTGGGGTCTCTTTAGATGAATAAGAGGGTGGTGAGGTTAGTTTGTGAAAAGCACAAACTTGTTAGTGCAAGTTTTGCAAAACTTCAATTCTGGACAGGAGGTAAATGGCATTATTTCATGAACCAAAAAATATTCCAATGGTTTCATGCTCCTAGTCTTAAGGGTTTAGCAGGGAGGACTACAAGTAGGAAAAGGAATGAAGGGCCAAAGAGCAAGCAAAAATATGGTTGCTGTACAAACCATCAAGTTGGACCAGAATGAAAGTGAGGTTGATTCACTCAAATTTTTCAAAGGACATCACTGGGTTTTTGCAAAAAGTTGAATTGCATGCTATCACTAACATCCCATAATTTTGGTGAAGGCTTTAAAGAAATATTTAAATAGGCTGTAGTGAAAATTTGCCCACTAGACCAGATTTGAAAATATGGTGTAGAGCTCAAAATTTCTACATCGTGATCTCACCCAAAACTTGAAAACTTCAATCACACAAATTAACAAAACCCTCATGAGATCCGTTAGTACAATAAAGCAAATTACCACTTTAAGTATTGTTGCAAACCCATGCACATTTTCTTTTTGTATTGTAGCTACTGTATTATAACTTCTTTATGGCTTATACCACCGATACAATCGGTAGTTTCATCAAAACAAGCAAAACAATGCATCAAAAACATAATCTGTCTTAAACAGAACAGTCTGTAGCAATTTGAACATTTACTATACTTCTGTAACTCTAAAAATTCTGAAAAATTAGAACAAAATAATAATTTGCATAGCAGTACTATTTAAAAATTTCATAAACTTTTGACATTCGAGTAAAAAGTGTAATTCACGCACTACAATCAAAGTTTCTGTTTTTGCACTACACACCAAACAAGAAATCTAAGCATCCTAAAGAAAAATCTTGGCACATTATTTTTATAATACAATGGATTTATACAAGGGGTTAATTATTTTTGTTGGAAAGTTTCTGTAATTAAGATTCACAAGGTTTCTATGGGCATGAACAAAGTTCAAGGCATGCTCCGATTTTAACAATGCTCGTCTCTCTCACTTTCACTCTTCTTTTTGAAGAAGTTTTAGGTTCCCCTCTTTATTTTTTAGTTTTTAAACTATATAAAAGCACACAACAGAATTAAATGACTCTCTAAAACTTCCGGGTTGTCTCCCTGGTAGCGCTTCCTTTAAAGCCATTAAGCTAGGCATAAGTCCTCAAGTAATTGATCCTCCCAGATCCCAAGGTATATCAAAGCCAATTTTAATTAACAATGATTTGTAATTTAGTAGTGAGCACAAATTAACATATATCATGCAACAACAAAGTCTAACTCTCTTCCTATGCATTGGCATATCATAAAAGAACAATTCATGCACATCAAGTAAAGGCCAATACAAAGCATAACCAGTTTCTTGCAAATTTATCATATTGGAAACATACAGAGGTCGAGTGTAGTTCCTCTCTCATAATAATTGCAAGTAGGAGCAGCAAGCACATGCATATTATATCTATCAAAATCATCATGTGTAATAGTAAAAGGCAAGCCATATATATAATCCTTAATAAGTGCAAACTTCTCCAATATAGTCTAGTTGGGAGAATTCAAAAAGATAATAGGACTATCATGTGTGGGTGCAATAGCAACAATCTCACGTTTAACATAATGAACTATAGCAATTCATCTCCATAAGCATCATTCATATTGGCATCATGGCCACAAGCATAGCAATCATCAAGTTCATCAAAAAGGGACATTTCAAACGAATCCAAGGGATCATAGCAATTATCACACCATTCATCCTTCGGTAAGAATGAAGGGAAATTAAACAATGTATGAGTTGAAGAGTTACTCTCATTAGAAGGTGTGCACGGGTAATTAATCCGCTCTTCCTCCTTTTGTTCTTCGCTCTCCTCCTCATCTTTTTCATCCAATGAGCTCATAGTGTCATCAACTTCTTCTTCCATAGATTCCTACAAAATATTAGTCTCTTCTTGGATAGCGGAGACTTTCTCAATAAATTGATCAATATGGGCATTATAGTCATAATTGGCATAACAATAACGAAGCATAGCCAAATTTTGAGATCGGTAAACAACATCATCATAATCTTCATACTTCTCAAACAAAGCTTCAATTTCATGAGCACCCTTAAAAGCAAAAACTCTTCTATTTGTTCCACATCATAGTAATCATATATACCATTAGAATAAGAATCCAAGGTTTCATTATCATTAAATTTACATGAAGAGGGAATGTGTTTAGCCTTCATCATAGAGCAACAAGTAATATCATATCTCAAGCATAGATTCCAAGTATACCATTTCAACATATGAATTTGATCCCCTAACGGTTTCCCTTTTTGAGTCAAGAGATAATCCCTAAAGTATTCACGTTGATCCAACATGTCTCCCATTATATAATTGAATGGGGTTTTCTCAGGATTATTAAAGTAGTCCATAATATCTTTCACATAATGAGCATCGAGGGTTTTAGGAGGTTCCCCATCTCCATGAGTAGCAAGTACACCTAATTTTTTTGGTATTTCGTGTTCCATATCATAAATAAATAGAGAGAACAACTTAGAACAACAAATAAAATCTACTTAGTGATAAAGTAAACAAGCACACACGAGAACATCACCCCACGCTATTGCTCCCCGGCAACGGCGCAAGAAAAAGGTCTTGATAACCCAGAAGTATAGGGAATCAGTTGTAGCCTCTTTCGGTAAGCAAGAGTGTCGAACCCAACGAGGATCTAAAGGTAGAGCAAATATTCCTCAAGTTCTATCGACCACCAATACAACTCTACGCACACTTAACGTTCGCTTTACCTAGAACAAGTATGAAAATAGAAGTACTTTCTAGGTGTGCTAGGATAGGTTTGCAAGATAATAAAGAACACGTGATAAAATCTAGGGGCTGTTTAGATGAAGAAACAACTAAGTTAGTCTTAGTGGAGAGCTTTTTATCACAAGAAAGTTATTTGTCCCTAGGCAATCGATAACTAGGCCGGTAATCATTATTGCAACTTTATATGAGGGAGAGGCATTGTGACGCCCGGATAATCAAGCTATAGTAATTCCCTGCTAATGGCCACGTCACCACGATTACTGTTGTTAAACTCACGTTGGTTCGAAACCGATTCAAATTCGAATTCAAAATCAAGTCAAAAATTAAAGGTTTTCTAATATTAAAACTAAAATGTTCGGGATGTGCCATATAATTCATAAGTAATATTGGTGGGTAAACCAAGTCTTTATAAAAAAAATGCACTAAACTAAATAAAACAGTAGCAAAAAACAATTAGATTAATGCCTTTTATTAATTATAAAATATTAAACCATTTTAATTGAGGTTTAAACTTTTTTTGGCAGTGGTGTAATTAGTAGAACTAATTTAGGTACTACTAAAATATTTTACAAAGCTAAAATAGATTGATGAATGTAATCAAAGAGAAAAGAAATAATACAAAAAATAATAATAGAAAGAACCCCCCTTGGCCACTGGGCTTCGACCCAACTGGCCTCTGGGCCGCCAGGCCGACCCAGCCCTCCAGTCCCACGCCCGGGTCGTCTCCCTCCCTCTGCACTGTTCGTCCGATCGAACAGCGCACGCCCGCGCCCAGTGGTCGCCGCCCGACCACCTCGACGGCTCCACCTGGAGATAAGGCCGCGACGCCTCGGCCCTTCCCCCACCTACCACCATTCCTACTCACGCCCCCTGCTACTCCCACGCTCTCTCCCTCTCTTTCCCCCATGAGCCTGAGCTTACTTGTCGCCATGCCTCGTCGTTGACGTGGCTACCGACCACCCCGAGCTACGCTTCCGTGTCCAGGATGAGCGCCATCTTCGTCTTCGTCAACTACGGGCACGGGTTCGAGCAGCCTCGCGCCACACCGTCGCCATCACGCTCTTCTTAAACCTCGGATCCGTCGGACGCCCGTCTTCGATTGCTTCGCCGTCAAGCCTTCCCCGACCTCTCCTTCGCCGACGTTAGACTCGTCGTGAGCTCCTCTCCTTTTCCCCTCGACTCTCCCTCTCGCGGTCGTCCTGGCTTAGACGTGGACGAAGCTCCCCGTCGCCAGCTTAGACGTCGCCATGGCTTGATCTAACAAAGCTCTCATTCGAGCGCGCCACCGTGTTCGGTAGGTCACCAGGAACGTGTAGCAGTTACCCATTCATCCAAACGAGCACCCTAGTGATTAACTCATCGGAGTCGTGCTCCAGCCGACGCCAGACCTCACTGCCGCGCTTGAATCTGGCAACCCCCATGCCTTCCGCGACCTCCCCTAGATGCGTGAGCTCATCCGCGCCCGTGATTGACGCCCCGCCACCTTCCCCCCCCCCCCCCCGGTCTGTCGATCTGGGCGCGAGCGCCCGTTTAGCCCGCCCCGTTAGGCCCCTTGGCAAGTGATGCGTGGGGCCTAGTCCCAAAAAAACAAAGTAAAAGATTTAAGAATATACGAGAATAATAATTAAAATAATTAACTAAACTTAATTAACCCTGTTAATTAATCCTAATTAACTCGGTTTAGTTAACCAAATGAACTAATTAACTTTGTTTAGTTAATCTGTGTCATTGACAACCAGGGCCCACGTGTTAGTTGACACAGTCAATGGTCAATGTTGACCGCTAACATCATGCTGATGCAGTAATGCTATTTTTCGAATTAATTTAATAATAATAATTTAGAAATTGTTTAAAACTTTGGAAATTAATATATAATAATTCGTAGCTCGGATGAAAATACTTTGTACATGAAAGTTGTTCAGAACGACGAGACGAATCCGGATACACAGCTCGTTCGTCTGCCACACATCCCTAGCATAGTGAACACGCAACTTTCCCCCTACGGTTCATCTGTCCAAAAACGCGAAACACCGGGAATACTTTCCCGGATGTTCCCCCCTTCGCCGGTATCACCTCCTACCGCGTTAGGGCACACCTAGCACCGCGTATTGTCAGGTTATGCCTTGTGATGCCTTGTTTGTTCTCTATTTATTGTTTCTTCCCCCCTCTTCTTCTCCAGTAGACCCCGAGACTGACGCTGATGCCCTGAGTACGACTACGTCGACGACGACCCCTCCTTGCCAAAGCAACCAGGCAAGCCCCCCCCTTGATCACCAGATATCGCCTATTCTTCTCTATACTTCTTGCATTAGAGTAGTGTAGCATGTTACTGCTTTCCGTTATTCCTATCCTGATGCATACCATGTCCTTGCTACTATTGTTGTTACCTTTACCTGCAATCCTACCTGCTTAGTATAGGATGCTAGTATTCCATCTATGGCCCTACATTCTTGTCCGTCTGCTGTGCTATACTATCGGGCTGTGGTCACTCGGGAGGTGATCACGGGTATATACTATATACTTTATACATGATACATGTGGTGACTAAAGACGGGTCGGCTCGAGGAGTACCCGCGAGTGATTCACGGATTGGGGGCTGAAAGGACCCTTGTCCCAACGGCCCTCTGTGTGGATCTTTGTGGCGGAGCGACAGGGCAGGTTGAGACCGCCTAGGAGAGAGGTGGGCCTGGCCCTGTTCGGCGTTCGCAGATACTTAACACGCTTAACGAGATCTTGGTATTTGATCTGAGTTGGGTCGTTGACCTTATACGCACTAACCGCCACGTGGGACAAGATATGGGCAACCGGCGTCGTGGTATCAGCCGAAGCACTTCGTGACGTCAGCAACTGAGCATCGCGCGCCGGATTGGAACGTAAGCCTGCTCTTGTATTAAGGGGGCTAGTTCTGCTTTCGGCCGCCCTCGCAACGTGCAGGTGTGCTAAGGGCGATGGGCCCAGACCCCTGTGCACATAGGTTTAGACCGGCGTGCTGACCTCTCTGTTGTGCCTAGGTGGGGCTGCGACGTGTTGATCTTCCGCGGCCGGGCATGACCTAGAAAAGTGTGTCCGGCCAAATGGGATCGAGCGTGTTGGGTAATGTGGTGCACCCCTGCAGGGAAGTTTGTAGTCACCCCGTAAGGAGCGTGTTGACCACAAAAGTATATGAAAGTTGTAGAATATTGGCATGACACAATAAAAAATTATAGACGCGATGGAGACGTATCAACCGGGTCGGCGCAGGTGTGCAATTTCTGGCATTAAACCCTAGAAATGCACTAAATGCACGGATATGGCATTGATTATAGCTTAGATCTGCAATTTATGATTTGAACACAAAGCTTACTTCCTAAAAAACAGGCACCGAATTCACAAATATATGGCTGTTAACATTCCCATGCACACATCTTTTTTCTCAAAACCAAAAAGTCACGTATATGGATCAAAGCATTAGTCTTGGTTGGCTTCTGGATCGGGAATAATGCTACCATTAGCCCTGGTTCATTAGGCTAGGCATTAGTCCCGGTTCATGCGGATCCTCTAGTCCTAGTTGGTGTTACCAACCGAGACTAAAGGGGTGGTGGCATGGTTGCGTCAGGCTGGGGCCCCGCGAGACCCTTTAGTCCTGGTTTGTAACACCAACCAAGACTAGAGATGGTCCTCTAGTCCCGGTTCGCATATATAACCAACCGGGACTAAATGTATCCCTATATATAGATGGTTCTTCCAGCCCAAGCTCATCCTCTCCATTCTCTGTTCTTCCTCTTCTCGAGCTCATCCCTAATTTTTTGCCAAGATTTGTCAAGATTTGAGGCACCCCAATGCATCCAAGTGTTTACAAAGGTTAGTAACTTTGTCCTTTCATGTCTCATTGCTAGATTAGCTCGTGCAATGCTTTATAAGTATAGTGATTTGTGGGTTCTAGTTTGGGTGTAATTATGTGGGAGGTTTTTTGATTTATATGCAATTTGAGCTCAAATTAACTTCTTAGTTTGCATATGTGTGTAGGTGTGCTTTAGTTTGTTATATATAGTGCCATGGTTTTGATATCCGTGCCCGTCGGCCCTCGTCCGGTTTACGATTCGTATATGGTATATATTTGGTTTAGATATTTGTTGCATTTCGTGTTAATGATAATTATGCCCATCAAGTTGACATAGATATTTTTATCTAGGAGGTAGTTGAACGGAAATTCCAACTGACCCTATTGTCGAGAAGTTATATTTAGTTGAAAAAGAAAACAATGATTTGAAAGCAAAATTGAAAAGAGTTGAAGAATAGAGGATGAAATTGGAGTTGTACGTTCCCGATGTCGTCGATGATCACAAGATCAAGATGAATGCAATGCACTTGAAGATTGGAAAGATTAGAAAATATGCCATTGATAAAGAGGCTTGGTATCATTATGTTGTTGGATCAATTGTTACCTTAGTTGTGATTTTGATCGCATTTGTTGTTGCATTTAAATGTTTTAGCTAAATAGTTGTATTTTGTTTTATGCGAATAATTGTGTATGAACTTTATGTATGAACTTGTATTAATTTTGGCCTTTGTGGTGTTGTGTAATGAAGATAAACCGGCAATGGACGTATGATGATCGACGCTCTCCCCAGTTCATTAATGGCGTGCAGAGTTTTTTGCGTACGGTTGAGGCAAACAAGCGGGATGGTTTTATGTGTTGTCCATGTGGTGTGTGTAAGAATGATAAGACTTACTCTAGAACAAAACACATTCACGTTAACATGTTTACATCTGGTTTCATGTTCGGCTATAATTGTTGGACCAAGCATAGAGAAAGAGGGGTTCTTCACTTGTCGTTTCCTAGGTAGCCTCGCCGTCAACGCGCTCCGGTCACCGTTGCCGCGCATGCCTGAGCGAGCAGCAGCTCGAGCTCGCCCCCCCTGCCGTTGCGCGCGCGTAGTCGTAGGTACCTCAGGGTTGTGTTCCCCTCATAGTCCGTGTTCCCCGTCGGAGGTTCTCCTCGCCGGAGCCTTCGCCGTCGTTGCCTCACTGCTACAAAGCAGAGGAAGGCACGACCTTCAGAGGACAAAAAGAGCCCTTCTCCTACTTCTGTCAAGTGCCCATCCCGGGGAGACGACTGGCAGGCTGTGGGTTCAATTCCTCCTCGCCCTTTTAAATTTTGTGCCCGTGCTGCAGTGTGTGTGAGTGTAAATGGATCCTGTGTGGCTGTGTGGGATCCCGTGTGCGTGCATGTGCCTGTGTGTGTGTGACAGGTGGGCTAGTGGGGCCACCTTGTCATACTAACAGGGGGCACTGGCTCGGTGCTAGGTGGTTCCCCCTCCTTTTTTAGATTTGTTTCTGTTTTCTTTTCTATGATATGAGTGTTATTCCGTTTCTGGAATATGTCCAGATATGAACATGGCCATTTTTGGCAGTAGCCATTTTGGATAAGTTTTGACTTATAAGTGCTTGGGACTTCTAGTGTAATTTTTCTAGCTAGGGTTGTGTGACTTTTTCCTATGCAAACATATAGGTGTGATATAAGATTTTGGGGTAGAATTTCCCAAGGAATCCATTGGTGTAATTTGTTTTGTCTTTTGAGCAAGTTTGCAGAAGTGCTATTTTGTGATGAGGTGGCCTTTTGTCATTTTTGTATGATTTAATCCTTGCATGCTAAGATGATCTTGTCAACATGCTTGTGGTAGTGCTTTTTTAGGGGGTTTGTGGTAGTGCTTTGTGGGCATTAGGCCCTGGTATTTTACTTTGCCATGGTAAGCTTGTATATTGGTGGGTATCATGCTGCAAAGTAGCTATGTCTGAGAATCTGTAGTTATTTTAATGCCATGTTTAGAGGATGCTACCAAATGTTCTGTTGTGTTTTAGCTCATGCTCAGTGCTAGTGTTTTTTAGCAGATGTATTCCTCTGTGTACCTGCTAAGTTTCATGCCATGACATGAGCTCTAGGTTATTAACTTGCTGCTGTCAAGTTGCTATCAGGTTAACACAGATTCTGTCAAACTGTAATTTTCACCAAGTCCCAAAAACTCTGTTTCAAAATGCCATCTTGTGAGCTTCATTGCTATTGTTCCATGCTTCCTTATAAGTTTCTGTAGATAGATTATTTGTCAAGCTTGTTGTATTATTCCTGTACATGCTTTGATTGAGGCCTATAGCTTGTCGTAGCTCTTGATACATGTGTTGCAAGATGGCATGTTGCTGATTGTGGGCAGATTGTGTGTGGAGTTGTTTTGTGAGTTGTGGGAGTTACACTCCATTGTTTTGTGTGATTTTTGGGTCCATTCTTGTTGGTTTTTCATCTCCTATCCAGTGGCTACCTTGGAACACCAAGGAATAGCCCATGGCCTCCTCCTTCCTTGTGTTTATATCTGTAACCTTTCATACCTTACCGTGAGCATAGCGTGAGAACCGTAACTCTGTTTACTACGTTCCGCATATGAATTTGCATCGATTTTTCATGAAGCATACATATTTGCCATGTTCATGCATGTAAGTACAACCAAAAATTTGGTTCTGTCCAGAATACTAAACAACTTAATATTTTCATGTGGAACATGACTAGCTTAGGTTGCCAATTGCACTAATTTGGGCATGCATCATCTTGGTTGTGCATTGCATATTGGTTTGTATGTTTATTGGTATTATTTCTCTTTGGGTAGACCCGAGTGTCGAGCCTGAGTACGAGGAACCCGGAGAGAATGTCTACGAGGAACCAGCACTGTATCTCGCAGAAGACCCATCAGGCAAGATGATCGTACCCGGATCCTGACACTATATTTTGCTTTGCTAGATGTCTCGCTCT